>NW_027361757.1:15070000-16430000 GCF_039654945.1 Dendrobates tinctorius | reverse complement strand
GGCGCCCGAGATCGCGGTATGTACGCATACCGCCATCTCCGGGCGCCATACACACTCCTCACCGCTGGATGCCTCATTCTGTCTGGAGCCAGACTGTGCAGGCACGTTGCGCTTGTGCAGTCTATAAAGGCTTCGGACAGAGTGACGCTTAGCGCGTTATATTATAGATATGCATTTGTATAATTTATATCCTGGCTGCTGCATTCTCTCACATCCACCACCCTTGCATTAACTCTTTACACTCCGTTCATATCGGCCCCTCTGTCCTTTCCTCTCCTATGTATAGCACTCACACTCTTTTCACATTGCTAAACAGCATAGATCCATTCATTCGCACCATCCAACACACAAGACGCTCTCACAAATCACTTAGCCATCTAACCACTGGGCGTGGCTTAGCTGTGATGGAGTGAAGAAGCTGCTTCCTAGTGCTCTGGGGACAGCGAGAATATACTTCACTTTAGCTCACCCACAGGATCCATGTGTGCTTCCAGATGAAGGGGAACAGGTTCCAGCAGCACTCCGGTCCCTTCCCACCACAATGAAACAGTCCTGACCCGCATGTTACAGAGCAGTATGCCGAAGGGGAAGCCAGCAACAGCCTCAGCAGTGGCTTCCAGCACTGTGAGACCACGAGGTATGTCAGAGGAGATGTCTGTGGGGAGTCAAGGAAGGAGTGCTCGGGTCTCACCGGGGGGGAGGGTGAGTCAACCCCCCACCAGAGCCCAGATTCAGTGCACACCAAGAATGCAGCAGACCAGGGAGATAAAGCTGGTGGAGATTGGCAGGGAGAGACCCAGGCACAAGGCAACACCACAGTACACTGCAGCCCTGTTCATGCAGTCGCCCAGTCTGACTTCCACAGCCTGCAGGAGCTGATTAAAGCCCGTCCTACTAAAGCAGACATAGACTCCCTGATAGCTAGGATAGAAGCTTCTCGGGAAAGGGCAGTTTCAGCCCATAGAAATGATATGGACACACTATCTGCTTGCACGGCCTCAGTTGAGGAGGCTACGACGTCACTATCTGAGAGGCTGTCTTCTCTGGAGCAGGAGCTCTCATCATCACAGGCTCATATGCAGGACATGATGCTACTACTGGATAACTAGAAGAATCGTGGTCGACACAATAACGTGCGCCTCAAAGGTATACCTGAGAGTGTCACCATGGACACCTTATCTCAAAAAGTCACAGCCATCTTTAACCAAATTACAAAAAGAGTGCCAGAGACTCCTTTTGTGTTTGACAGGATCCAGAGAGTTACACGTCAGGAGCCACCTTCCAGCACGAATCCCAGAGATGTTCTGTGCAGAATGCACTAATTCTCAGAGAAGGAGAGTATCATACGTAAAGCTTGGACATCTGGGCCTGTCTCCCTGGAGGGAGTGGAGATCCGTTTGTTTCCAGATATTTCAGCTCGTACCTTGTTTATGAGACGTCTGCTTCGGCCACTACTGCAAAAGGTCAATCAGTCTGGAGCAACTTACCGGTGGGGCCACCCATTCCATCTAATCACCCTTAAAAACACCCGGATGAGCTCAAGGATTTGTTCAAATATCTGGACAGATCACCATTCCCTGTACCAAATTGGCTACAAGTTGAGCGTCCTCAGCCGCTACCTCAGAGGTAGAGGAGGAATAGGGGCAGACGTTCTTCCCATGTGCAGCAAAAGGAGAAGGCTGATTTCGCGACGAGCTCGGCTCCCATCTGACACTCTGCTGCAAATGTTGTATGGCTATTATGAGGTTTCCTCCCTCCTGTCTGATGAGGTAGACTTGGAGGGAATTATTGGGATCCTGTCCCATGGGGCTGCGGCTTATATTCCTTTTTTCATCTAAAATGTCTGAGTTTAATATATCCATGTGTAAACTTATCTTGGTCCCCCCTCCCTCCTCCCCCCTGTTCTGACTGATAGAATTGTATACTCTGTGATCTGGAAGAACCCTGAGGCTATATTCCCCGAGTTGGGATTGCGTTGGGTCCTTGTGGGTGAATTGTATCATCTTATTTTGCCCAGTTAATGTATGTTCTTATGTCCTTTGTCCGTCGGGGCACTGCCTCACAGTTTTCTGTGTTCCCCAAAATACTTGCAAGTCCAATTTGGATTTGCTAGGTGGCTCTTTGACCTCGTCTTGCTCGGGGTGCGGAGAGCTCACCAGTACTACTGGTGAAGGAATTTTCCTCCTCCATTCTATTTTTTAGCATCTCGCATTAACTGCTTTCTACTTTCTTTCCCTATTTTTGTATTTTTCTTTTCCCCCTATCTATTCCCTTCTTACCTTCACCCATCCTCCCACCTGCCCATTCCCCCATACACACACGGGGATGCACAGCCTGCTTTCACTATGCCTCATGCCATCCCAATGTAGTTAAAGTGTGGCTCACTTAATGAAAAGGGATTGCATAGTTTAGGCAAGAGAGCCATTCTGGCAAATTTTTTGAGAAAATCCCAAACTATCTTCTCATTGGTTCCCAGATGAGTATCAGAGCTGCTCTCCTGACTCAAAATCTAGAGGGACGGGTATCCTGATTTGCCGGGTTCTCCCATGGGAGTTTATGGATTCTAGCACGGATAACATGGGTAGAATGATGTTGGTAAAGGGGAAAATAGCTTCCCACATCTTTACTCTTGCCTCTGTGTATTTACCTAATGTCGGACAGATCTCTTCACTGGCGGGTCTCCTGGATTCTATTGCTGAGTTCTCGGAGGGTATTCTGGTCCTGGGGGGGCGACCTCAATATCGCACTTGACCCATCTGTAGACACATCTTCTAGAGCTTCATCTCATTCCCTAGCAGCACTATGTAGACTTAGAAGGACATTACATGATCACCAACTTATTGACACTTGGAGACTACTACACCCATTGGAAAGGGACTTCTCTTTTTATTCGTTAGTCCATGACTCTTATTCTAGACTAGATTATTTCTTCGTACACCACAAAGATATCTCTAAGATACAGGAGACTGACATAGACTCCATCACCTTCTCGGACCATGCGCTCTGTTCTATCGTGCTTGCCCTGCCCTCCTCAGCCTCCCATCAATGGCAGTGGAGACTAAACTCCTCTTTCCTGGATGATCCTATGGTTGTTCAGGAGATTTCCCAGACCTTGAGAGAATTTTTTGAACTAAACAAATCTACTGATACTTCTTCAAACACTGTTTGGGAGGCTCGTAATTGCGTGATCAGATGAGTATTGATTGGGGCGAGGCGGAAGAGGGAGGGGGAGGTCGATCTTGATGCCCTTCTGACCCAATTAAAAATACTGGAGACAAGCCATAAAACTTCCCCTACAGAAGCAGCAAAAATTGCACTCATTAAGGTGCGAGACGATTTGCGTAACCTACTTAATAAAAAGGCCAAGGGGATTCTAGCCCATTGTAGGCGACACTACTACGAACATGGGAACAAATGTAGCAAATCCCTCGCAAAAGCATTAAGACAGCAAAGAGCTAGGTCTTACATTCCAGAAATATTCTCCACCGCCCATGCCAAACGTGTCCAATCCTCCCATAACATTGCAAAAGACTTTCAGACATTTTATGCGTCCCTTTACAACTCAGATAATAAAAATCCTGCCACCACCTCGCTCGGTTTTCATTCCCGTGTAAAGGAATATATTACGAAGGCAGGTTTACCAAGGCTGATCTCCAGTGACATCTTGATGCTGGAGGAACCCATAACAGAACAAGAAGTGGGTTCGTCTATTTCTGCCTCTAAATCGGGTCAGGCACCAGGTCCCGACGGCTTCTCATCCCTTTACTACAAAAAATTCAGAGATTTACTAACCCCGAGAAAGTTAGCCTCCTTTAATTTAATGTCTAAAAATAATCCCCCATGTCCAGATTCTCTGAGAGCCCATATTGCAGTGATTCTTAAAGAAGGGAAAGACCCGACCCAGTGTGCTAGCTTCCACCCGATTTCCCTGTTAAATGTTGATGTAAAACTCTTTGCCAAGATCCTTGCATCTAGACTTGCTCCCCTTCTCTCGGGATCGTTCACCCGGACCAAGCTGGATTTATGCCAGGCCGAGAGGTAATACTATTAAGTCTATTAACTTAATTAATCATGGTAAATCCCAGAATGTCCCATCAATCCTCTTATCCACTGATGCAGAGAAGGCATTTGATAGGGTCAATTGGGTTTTCATGGAAGAGACACTCATTCACTTGGGTCTGGGAACAAGGATGCTCCAGTGGATCCTGTCCCTTCTGCCAGGGTCCGGGTGAACGATGCACTTTCATATCCGTTTTATATTTATAATGGCACATGATAGGGATGCCCTCTGTCCCCCCTCATTTTCATCCTCACCCTTGAACCCTTTCTTAGACATGTTAGCGCCAACCCCAATATGTCGGGTATTCATGTACTTCAAAACACATAAAATAGCAGCCTACGCTGATGACCTTCTTTTATTCGTTACCTCACCTAAGATCTCCCTGCCTAACCTAATGAATGAATTCAAAACATATGCCCAATTGTCTAACTTCAAGATTAATTTTTCAAAATCCGAGGCGCTTAACATTAATTCTTCCCCAGAACTTGTAAGATCTTTACAGAAGTCCTTCAGTTTCAAATGGGCTACCCGACACCTGAAATATTTAGGAGTAAGACTATCTGCAGACATCAATTCTATATCGATGGAACTTCCCTAGCCTTTTAACATCTATTCAAGCAGACTGTGATAGGTGGTCCAAGACATTCTTCACCTGGTTTGGCAGATGCCAAATTTTAAGATGAACATATTACCGAGGGTCCTGTATATTCTACAGGCTCTCCCCATCAATATCCCTGCTATCTTTTTTAGAAAATTAGGGTCCTTTCAAGTCTTGTTTATATGGGGAAGAAAATCTGCTAGACTAAAGAGGGAGGCTCACTGCAGACCCAAGAGGTTGGGGGGAGTGGGGCTTCCAGACCTAAAAATGTATCACTTATAGATCAAAGTTTTAGCCCGACCTCATTGAAGACCCTCCTATGGGTTTTACTTTTGGTTCCAGAGCAAATCAAATCCCATCCAACTATTGGATCCACTCTAAAATACTGCAATACAGCACTAATCCGTTTACATTTACTCCCAGAGGCTTCTCCTCTCACTCCGGTATTGAGTCATGCTAAATTTATCCCTAGCCGCTCGGACTCCATTTTTCATCTGTGGATAGATTCGGGGATGGATAGAGTAGAAAACTGGCGAGAGAGAAACTCCTGGCCTTCTCTGAGTGACCTTACCACCAAAACAGGTCCAATACCCCTGGGCAGTAGGAGGTGTTTGCAACTTACCCACTTTTTCAGCAGCCTTCCCCCTAAAAGTTCATTTAGATGACCCAAAACCCAATTTGAGCTTTTATGTAATAGCTAAAACCTACTCTATGTTGATGGCCCCCCAGAGCCGGTCGCCCCCTTCTTTCCTTGCATAGTGGGAGACTTTTAAATATTTATTTTACGGAAGATCAGAGAACTCGAATTTTTACCCTTGTACACTGCGCCTCGATTAGCTCTAGGTTCCAGGAGGCTGGCTATAAGATTTTGTCCAGACGGTACAGAGTGCCCTCGAGGTTGCACACCATATTTCCAGAAATTGACCCCAACTGCTGGAGGTGTAGAAGGACAGAGGGCACGATTTTTCATATTTTCTGGCAATGTGACATATTGCAATCATTTTGGACAGGGGTGCGGGAAATTATTTGTCGGGTTACGGGCTCTTCCGAAAAGTTGACTTTGGCTCTGATACTACTCCAACATAATGAAATCTGTTGTGAGTTCATTTTCCCCTTCACTACTGAGGCCCGAGGAACTCCCTCTTCTGGTGAAGAAAGGTAGTGAGCCTGATTGTCAAACACCTGGGGCTGATGATGATGACTGGCTGAGTGGAGTTAATGACTGGATATAAGGCTGCCGACGCCCTTCTGGCCTGCGGGTGATTTCTCTGTGGACTTCTAGGAAACCAGTCTGATTCCTGCTCATCTAAAGCTAAGATTTCTGCTTTGCCTTTTTGCATTAGTGTTTTGTTTTCCTTGCTTTTCTGGATTCTGCCATTCCCTGCTGGGGTGAGCTGAATCTCCTTTTGCCTGTTGCTCTGTCTTCAGAATATTCCTGAGTACTGACATAGCTTTTTTGAAGCCTAGCGTCTTCAGGGCCTTTTTTACTGTCAGTTGGTTGGCTCTTATTTTCATAGGGTTTTTCACGGATTGCAGACAGCAGCCTTCCTGTCCATTCCTATCTAAGCTAGCGTGGGCCCCATCTTTGCTCAGTCTATCTTTCTGTCTGTGTTTTGTTCTTTCTTCTTGCTTCACCGTCATTATATGTGGGGGGCTGCCTTTTGCTTTGGGGTCTGCTCTGGGGCAGTTTAGATTTCCCTTTCTGTCTTTAGGCTATGTAGTCCTCCGGCTGTGATCGAGGGGCCTAGGGCATCGTAGGAGCCCCCCACGGCTACTGCTAGTTTTGTTGATAGGTTCAGGGGTCTGCAATCCGATATCTGCCAACTTCTCTGGTCTTCTGGACTTAGCTAGCATTTCTATTTTTGCCTCCTACGGTGACTCAATCATAACAGAAATCCCTCTCCGGATCTATAAATCCTCTTTGTTGAAACTTTTGATCATGGCAGCGAGGGCTTGCATCCCGGAGAGATGGAGGAGTCCCGCTTGTCCAACCATAACTCAGTGGATCGCAAAAGTCAATGAAATTATGTATATGAAGGACCTCACCTCATCCATATCTGAAAACATCAAGTTGAGTGGTGGACTTGGTCGAGTGGGTACTCCTTCCTTACCCCCTCATTCCCCCCCTTTTTTGCCTCTCTTGGCTCCGTTACTTATCTCCCCCACTCTCTTTTTTCGTTTATCTGCTCTCCTTCTTCTTCCTCTGTTCTGTCTTTTCTTTCCTATACTGTTTGTTTAAAGTTAAAAATTGGAAGACCCTCCGAATTGGGTCATTGGCCTCTACAACCGGGTCCCCGGATGTTAAGGACTCGTGGACGATTGTCTTGGTTGGGAGTTAAGTTGTATTGCTTGTATTCGCTTACTTGTCTGGTTTCAATTATTATGTTAGCCTGGATTTCGTTGTGAGTCTTTAAATAAAGAATTATGAAAAAAACCCTTTTAATCACTCTTTCTATCCTCCTTCTTCTATTCGCAGGAGATATCTCTCCCAACCCTGGCCCCTCATGTTATAGTAAGTCGAACCCATCAACTGCTACAATCAGAAACCCCTCTAATCTTATTAATATTCCCTGCATGCCTTCTATCTCTTTTAATTGTGCCCTTTGGAATTCTCACTCAGTGTATAATAATCTCTCCTTCATCCATGACCTCTTCCTTTCCGATTCTCTTCTGGCTCTTACCGAAACCTGGATCCAGCAGTCAGACACCACTGCTGCTGCTGCTGTTTTATATGGTGGACTACACTTCTCTCATACCCCAAGATCGGATAACAGAGCAGGTGGAGGCGTTGGTCTGCTCCTATCACCCAAATGTACCTTTCAGGTTATCCCTCAAGTACCCTCACTTGTCTTCCCTTCTTTTGAGGTCCATGCTGTCAGACTCTACGTCCCCTTCTCCATGCGCGTGGCGGTGGTGTATCGTCCTCAGGGCCCCTCCCATCAGTTTCTGGATCACTTTGCCACCTGGCTTCCACACTATCTCTCCTGTGACATCCCCACCCTCATCATGGGAGATTTCAACATTCCCATTGCCCTTCCCCTCTCACCATCTGCTTCTCACCTTTTATCTCTAACCTCCTCTTTCGGCCTCTCGCAGCATACTAACTCCCCCACGCAGGAAGACGGAAACTCCCGCGACTTGGTCTTCTCCCGACTTTGCTCAGTGGATGATTTCACAAACTCCCCTCTCCCACTCTCTGACCACAACCTTCTATCATTCTCTATCAAGAACTGCCATCCCGCCCAGGTCACCCCTACTTTCCACACTTTTAGAAACATACAGGCCATTAACACCCAGAATCTTATGAAAAACTTGCAGTCATCATTGGCCCCTATCTCCTCCCTCTCATGTCCTGATTCTGCACTGAAGCGTCACAATGAAACACTTCAAAGTGCCCTGGATGAAACTGCACCTCCTGTATATAGAACAACTAGGCACAGATGGCGACAACCGTGGCACACTCTGCAAACACGCTTCCTACCCATCCACTCCAGAATTCAGTATAAACTTATTACCCTCACCCACAAAGCACTCCATGGCTCAGCACCACCCTACATCTCCCTCGTCTCAGCCTACCACCCTACCCGTACCCTCTTTTCTGCTAATGACCTGAGGTTAACATCCTCATTAACCAGAACCTCGCACTCCCGTCTCCAAGACTTCTCACGTGCTGCGCCATTTCTTTGGAATGCACTATCCAGGTTAATACGTTTAATCCCCAATCCCCACAGTTTTAAGCGTGCCCTAAAAATGCATTTGTTCAGACTGGCCTATTGCGTCAACGCATTAACCTAAATATTCCTGTGTAGCTCATTCAAAATTTTTTACCATAACCAGGTTCCCCGCATCATGTTCTCACATGCTTTACGTATTTAATAGCCCTCTATGTCTGTACTGTTATGTTATGTAGACTGTTAACTGGTTCATGCAGCAACAGGAACACCCGATTCTTACACTATGGCTGGTCCAAACAATAAAAACAATTGTTACCATCCACCTTTCATGTCTCCCCTTTTTCCTTATAGATTGTAATCTTGCAAGCAGGGCCCTCTTTCCTCTTGGTATCTGTTTTGATTTATATGTTAATTGCTATGCTGTAATGTCTATTGTCTGTAGAAGCCCCCTTTATAATGTAAAGTGCTGCGGAATATTATGGCGCTATAGAAATAAAATTTATTATTATTATTATTATATACGCCTGAGTCGCAGGAATTCCCTTAATTGTGGATTGTGGGTGTGCAGATTGCGCGTGAAGGACCAAGTTTGTTGCAGTCTTCTTACGGAAGACCTTGGTAGCAATGCTCCCATCGGGCAAGGCACGTATCTGCAAGTCCAGGAAATCAACAAGTCTACCAAATTCAAACGTAAGTTTGATATTAAGATAGTTATGATTAAGGGTGCTCAGAAGTTTTTCCAAATCTTCAGCACTTCCCTCCCATACAAACCAAATGTCATCAATATATCTCGTCCACTCTTGGATGAGATGAATCTGAGGGATGGGATAGCAGATAAAAATATCTCTCTCCCATGGCCCCAGAAAAAGGTTTGCATAGGAGGGAGCGCAGCAAGCACCCACCGCTGTTCCCTGTAGTTGCAGATACGTGTTCCGCCCGAACATAAACACATTGTGTGTGAGCATGAGCTCTAATTGTTCTAATAATAATGTACACAAATTTCTGTCAAGATTACTGGACTCAAGATATTTAATATTTAGATTATTTAATGCCATCCGTGTGCCTTATTGACGTGTATAATGACTTCACGTCTGCCGTCACCATGACACTGTTTGGACTCAGAATAAGATTATCCAGTCTCCACAGTGCTTCTGTGATATTTTTTATGTACGATGGGAGTTCCCTAACTAATGCCTTTAAATAGAAATCCAAGACCTGAGTGACAATCTCACATAAATTGCCATTTCCCGACACGATTGGTCTCCCAGGAGGATCCAACAGATCCTTATGTACCTTCGGTAGGAGGTATAAAGTGGACATCCTGGGATGCATATTTTTAGTTGACTCAAGTAGCCTCTTAGAAATAATACCTGCAGAGTTGGTTCTTTCTAAAATCGAAACCAATTCATCTTGATACAATCTTAAAGGATTGGCATGCAGTTTTCTATAGCAATCTTTATTGTCAAGAAGTCTATATGCCTGCTTCTCATATAACGTATGGGGCCATATCACTAAGTTCCCGCCTTTATCGATATCATCTAGGAATGCATTGCTATATGATAACAAAATTAAAGTGAGCAATGCGAATGATGATCAAGTCCGGTTTATTACCTGATATCACAATAAATGGTAGCAACTTAAGCAAATTGTGAATAAACATTGGCCTATTTTATTTACAGACCCGATTTTGAGGCAGTTTTTACCTTCCAATCTGTCAATAGTGGCTAAAGGGGGCTTTACACATCACGATATCGCTAGCAATATCTCTAAAGCGTCACCGATTTTGTGACGCAGCAGCGATATTGCTAGCGATATCACTACATGTGATACTTACCTCCGACTGGCTCCCCCGCTGGCTATCGCTGATCACGCGAGATCGGCCTGGTCCATTTCTCGTCGTCGGCTTCCTACTGGCGCCAACGAGCGAGCCATGGACGCTGGCGGAAGACGGACACCCTCACCGCGTCTGAAAGGTGAGTATGACCGCCGACCGCTGCTGCATCGCTAGTGAGATCTGCCTGTGTGGCAGCTCACTAGCGACCATTTAGCGATGCACCAGCGATCCTGACCGGGTCATATCGTGGTCAGGATCGCTGGTACATCGCTAAATGTAAAGGGGCCTTAAGAGATCTAGGAATCTTCGTGATATCCTGGTACATAGTCATTATGAGCCTATGAAAAAAGTCAACAAGTTGGATCAGGAAACAGCTGGATTCTATGCATGTGGTGGATGCAAAGCTTGTGCTAACTGCGTGAAGGCAAAATCCTTTTCAAATTTTGGCGGATCCAGGAAATTTGAAATAAGAAGATTTATCACATGTACATAAAAATAAGTCATGTACCATGGGACATGCCCATGTGACAAAGTCTATATAGGCCTCACCACAAGGGAATTGAAAGTTCGAATCCATGAACATCATTTGGACATTGAGAAGGCTAATACTGTGGATGATATTTCTTGTCTAAAGACCATTCCGCGGCACTACAAGAAATTTCACAATTGTGACCCATATCTTATGAAGGTAAAGGGTATTGACTTAGTCACTTTGGAACCGAAGGGGGTGATTTGGGTAGAGCCCTTGCCCAGGTTGAAAGTTGGTGGATATACCGTCTAGGTACATTGGCTCCCTACAGTCTCTACTCTATGAGAACCTTGGCTTTGGTGCATTTTTGTAATTGAATAATTATTTATCTCTCTCATCACATCGCTTTTTATTTTGTGTTTCTATTGTATGTTTTCATTATTGTGTTTATGGTAGTGTTTCCTACTGTATTGTTGTTTGATTTTATGTTCATGTTTTAATTATTGTTTTGCTTTTATAGGAATTTATACTATTGAGCTATCAGTTACTTGATTGCAGGCTGGAGTTTCTATCTATTTTTACTTGACATCGTGGAGAATGGATGTTGATGACATCACCATATGAATCTATTCATCTCCCATGGGTTTTCTGCAGAGGAATTGAATGTTATGACATCATTACATGGACTTTTATCTATAGTGTATCCAAAAGAAGAATCCAAGGATATGTGTTCTTTCAGTATTTCTTTATTAGGACCCCCCTTTTTTCATTATGTCAAATGTCCCCTTTTTTGTGATGTGATTTGGGATGTAGGTTCTCTTGTCTGTTTGTATGGATGAAGGGGATATAGGGTCTGATTTATTCAAATATGTCTAGATGATCATATTTATTTCTTTTTTAACTTTTTATAGATTTTTTAACATTAATGTCTAGACTTCTTCTTTGAATGACCACTCATATTGTAGGCATGTATATTGTATAATTTTTGTAAACTATTATGGAAATGAGGCTCTATTTGGTATTGATTAGCTTTATTGGATATACTGTATGTATGCCTCTTTTCTTCTTTTTTCATGCACTTTGTCACTTTTTTCAATTAAAGGATTTGCTTTTACTTTCATGGCTTTCCTTTGTTTCCTTGCACCTAAATATATTAATCTTCAACATTATCTGTTTACTTTATTTTGAGTCCTGCTGAGTGATGTTCAGGACTAGCTAGCCTCTGTCCTGCAGGGGGGGCAGCAGTCGGCTCTCACGTTTAGCTTGACCTTAATTCAGTATCATCTGTTTCTTAAGGGTCTAATCTATTGAGTATTGAACTGTTCTTTGGCACTAGTCACTTTACTTTTGTACATCATTGTACTACTTGTGGGCACTAGTCACTTTATTTCCTGTGCAATATTGAAATATTATAGGTATTAGTCTTTTTTGCGCAGTATTTAATTTCTCTGTGCACTTGTCACTTTAAATTTTTGCACATTTTATTCACTGTTCACAGCTTTTACTATTTTTATAGTGTATAGTGTGTGTTGACGTATTTAAGATTAGCCTGTTTCTGTCCTGTAGGGGGCTATAGCTGGTTTTATACTTTTGATTATCACTAAAATATATATTAGTATGGACTTTTCTGTGCACTATTTTTTCATTTGTGCACTTCATAGTTCAATAAGGTTATTCTTCTTTAAGTATTTTTGTACTTGTTATGAAGAAAGGACCCACCCCTTTAACTGTATTTGGCGGTGTGAAGATGCAATTTTTATAATCAAGTTTCTGTTTCTGTATTTAAGGATTCATGATATGTGTGGATTAATCCTTTTCTTTCATAATTATTTTTGTTTAGAACATTGTAATAATAGTGTGCCTGTTTTTGTATGAGCTGAGGCTGTAATCCCTGGAGACTGACAGGGCGAATCCCTCCCACATAATTCTCATTGGCCACATGAGGGTGTAACTTCTCCCCCTTAATTTAAATTTGCTGGAGCACAATTCCTTGTAATTAAGAGTCAATGACTACAGTATGTACAAAGGTGTAGGATATGGGTGGAATTACCTTTCCGTCTTGATTTTGATTGGCTATTGAATATTGTATCATAGAGCTTGGGCGTGGATGAGTGATAACCCATATATGATCTACAGGGCTTTAATTCCTCCCGCTAAACTTCTATTGGTTATGTGAAGGCTAATTTCCTCCCATGTAATCCCTATTGGCAGTGTGAGGATGTCACTCCTCCCCTACAATTTTAATTGGCCGTGTGAATGTGTATCTTCTCCCGTTCACATTTGTTACTAGCCGCGCTATAGTAATACTTTTCCTATAGTGCCATAGTGCTTGGCAATGGTTGAGCTATATTCTAAGTTTTGTTCATAATGTTTTAATTCCTTCCACTCAACCTCTATTGTTTGTGTGAGTGTCTAGCTCCTCCCCTGCAATTCCAATTGGTGGTATGAGGGTTTAACTCCTCCCTTGCAATTTCCATTGGCCGCGTTAACGTGTAACCCCTCCTGCTCATCTTTACTGGTTGCTCAATAGTATATTTCCCATCTAAGTCTGATTGGCCACTTGACGGTATAATTCACATGACGCCCGTCCATAGACACATCCCCTGGAAGAAGCATCCGAGAAATGTGCGTATGGGAGCAGAGGTACATCTTGTCCCTTGACAATAATTTTCTGGTGGACACGTGCCCAGGTAATATGCAGAGAATCGGGGATTATATCGTTTGAGTATATCTAGCTATATTAAGGGACACCATGACGGTAGAAGGCTATGAGAAATTCTATTGATGGCAAAACCATGCCTGTAATCTATCTGTAAAATACCTGTTGTTGTGTCTCCTGTCCTGCATATATGCTGCACTTTCATTGCATATGGTTGTGTTTACATATGCAAGTCAAATAATGATTGAAGATATGTAATGATTTTTGTCGGTACATGTCTATTATATATGTTATAAAGTATTTATACTATTTGAAGTGTCATTAAATGATCTCTATATAGTGGACAGATCAACTATTTTTCTACACTTGGGTATTTTTGTGTCCCCTTTCTAGCTGGCCTCCTTTTGCATGGTTTGAGGCACCAAGTTGTTTTATTGATATTGTGTTATATTTTAGATGTTTAAATAAATTTATTTGTTTTATGAATTATTGTTGAGAGACACTTCTTGATCTGAGTATGGCTAATTCACTGTAGGATCTTTATGTTTAAATAATTATAGGTAAGTATATGTAATAAGCTGCAGGTGTTGGGTATGTCACCACAGAACAAACGGACAGGGAGGTTTATTTACAAGGATTTAACACTGTCAATATAACAGTGCGAGTACTGGTAATACGGAAACAAGATCTCAAAACACGCAAAAGGGAAAAAGTGTTAAACAGTATTAAACAGTGTTTTCTGTAAAAGAACTTATTAGTCTGAAAGGGACTTGCTTGAAGGGTCGAACTTCTCCCACGTTGGTGCCGATCATCAGCGGCACTTGTCGTCTAAAGTCTCCTTGTACTCTGTGGTCTCTCACCATCCTCAGCTAGGGTCTCAGGGGCTATTGCGGGAGTGTGGAGAAATGGGGTCAGTGGGTGCTCTCGTCTGCTGGCCTGGCTGCCTTTAGAAAGACTGCATGGACCAGGGTTCATACCACTGAATGCCCGCTTTATCTCCCACAAACAACACAGGGTTAGGGTACAACAGTGTGGCAATACTTTATTGAACCACAACACCCAATAGCAAACAGGACAATCCCAGCAATTACCCCTAACATGGTGCACATTACAGGGCCTAACCCTTCCTCTGACTCGCCTGGATAATGGTAGATGTTACGTCAGAGCTCCCAGGGTCAATATTCCACCTGTGATATACACACAGAGAAGAGATATTGACAAGTGTAGGGAGATGACCGAGAATAGTCCATAGAGTCCGTAGAATGTCCAAAGCCAGTTGACACAACATCACAGCTCCCAGGGTCACTATTCCACCTGTGATATACACACAGAGAAGAGATAACAACAAGCGTAGGGAGGTGACAGTCCATACTGTCCATACAAGGTCCAAAACCAGTTGACACGAGAGTCACCACCTGGCTTATCCGACCATCTCCATGGAACCAGGCGACCAGCGGGTCCCAAAACCTGGCTTTCTCCAAACATATCCATGGTTCAGAGAAGGTCACTGGATCAGATCTGTGTCCTTCCAACCGGAGCTGATCACTCCTAGGTTATTTCCCTTAGAATCATAGATCCGTGTCCCTCGTGATGGTGCCATAATGAATTGACTGCAGTCATCTCTCTCGTCCCTTGAGTGTTGTGCAGACTGGTAGCTCTCTGTGTGATGAGATGAGATCCCATCTCTCTGTCTCAGGGTCTTTTTATACCCGAGGCAGGTAAGCTATTTTTAGAATTACCCAGTGTCCTTCAGTACACCCTCACAGCCTTTCCCTATCTACAGTCAACAAACTGGTTATAGAAAACAATACACAATTAGGATATCAACTCACAATAAACACAGATAGACACTATGTACAAGTCACTATTAAAGACTAAAGGGGCCTTTACACATAGCGATATCGCTAGCGATAACGCTAAAGCGTCACCGATTTTGTGACGCAGCAGCGATATCGCTAGCGATATCGCTATGGGTGATACTTACCTCCAACCGGCTCCCCCACTGTCTGTCACTGATTGCGCGAGATTGTGCAGCTCCATTTCTCGTCGGGCGCTTCCTGCTGGGCTTCCTGCTGGCGCCGATGAGCGACGCGAGGACGCGGGCGGGAGGACGTCAAGATCGCTGCATCTGAAAGGTAAATAATGACCGCTGCTGTGTCGCTACATCGCTGTGAGATCTGTCTGTGTGGCAGCTCACTAGTGACCATTTAGCGATGCACCAGTGATCCTGACTGGGTCGTATCGTTGTCAAGATCGCTGGTGCATCGCTAAATGTAAAGGCGCCTTTACATATTATGTTAAATGATATGCAAGTCTGTCTTATTGAGCCACCAGAATCCACACTTAAATCCCCAAGTCAAATATACAGACAAAAAGTCAATTCCTTCAGACCTGCAAAAATATAGCCGTCTGGGCAATTAAGATATACTAGGGTTTCTTCACAGGGAGCCAGAGGGGATACGAGGCAAACAGGGTCCCCCCTGCTCTGAGTCCTTCACTCAAACACCACAGTCTTTCCTGGGGAAGTTCAGCTCTGGCTGTAAATGAGTCTCTCCACAGGAATCAGGGACTCTGCACTAACACCGCGGGCACCGGGACTGCGCGCAGGGGTCACTGTCTCTGTACGGGTCACTGCCTTTGCACGGGGCACTGTCTCTGCACGGGCCGCCGTCTCTGCACGGGCCGCCGTCTCTGCACAGGCCACTGTCTCAGCATGGGCCACAGTCTCTGCATGGGCCGCCATCTCAGTATGGGGCGACAGTCTCTGCACGGTGGTCAGGACACACCTCAATTGTCACTGCAGACTCCAGCTCCATGCAGTCACAGACTGCAGTCTCTCTGCGCGGTCCCCCGGTCTCTGCCTTCTGAATGGGAACTCTCTCTCCCCCGGTCTGCCGCTGCATTTCGTCCTGACTGTTGCCCAGGCTGCTCTGAGAACTGTGCGCATTCTTTTCCCGCTCTCTGCCCAGCTTCCTTCCTGTCCTGGACCTTTTGTCTGTCCCCCAGGGAACCTGCTGTGCTGCTCAATGGTTCTGGACACGGAGCAGAAGAGGCAACACCCCTCCTGGATCTTCTGTTGTTTCACCCCCTCACATTCCCCCTCTCTTTTAGCTCGCCATTCCACGGGCAAGAGTTTCTGGAGCTCCTGTTGGCATTCTTCTAGTCCTTGCACAATCTGTTGCCAGATGAACTCATCCTGGTTGTAGCGGATGGGGGGTACACCAGCCGTTGAACGCTCAGAGCGTCTCAACTCAGCAGGGGCTGTGGTATCAAGCGTTGAAGGAGGAGTGAGGATCGAGGTCCCCTCTGGTGCGTCAGTAGCTTCAGGCACCAGCCCTGTTTCCGGGTTCCCTGAGAGAGATTGGGAGTCTCCTTTGTCTTCTTCGTCAGCGTTGACCACTGACTCAGCTGGTGAGGGCACTGAAGTCAATGGTTCCACATCTGGATCCTCAGACATACACAGATGCAACATATTCTGATACAGTGTGCAGGTGGGAGACTCTTCTCCCATTTCAGGTTATACCTCATAGACGGGGCTCCTGCCACCAAGTCATCGCTTCACCCTATGCGGCCTTTTCTCCCAACGGTACTCCAACTTGTTGTATGGGTGCTTCTTCCTCACTAAGACTCGGTCTCCAGGTCGTAGAGCTGTCCCTTGCTGAGGGGTGACTTGGGAATGTTCCAATTCTCGTAGTCAGTTCAGCACTAGCCATAGAATAGTCCGCAACCGACAATGGTGTTCTTGAACCCAGTAGTACACCCCTGTCTGCGGGAAGTCCTCCTCTGGCTCCAGCTCCAGTTCTGTCAGCTCCTTCCTGGGTCGACCGAAGAACAGCGAGTAGGGTGTGAATCCGGTGCTGTGTTTACGGTTGTTGTACGCCCACACCAATTCGGGGATGGACTCAGTCCACCGTACTTTCTGTTCCTCTTCCGGTGTCCTTAACATTTGAATCAGGGTGCGGTTAAATCTTTCACACGCCCCGTTTCCCTATGGATGATAAGGGGTGGTCCGTGACTTATTGATTTTGTACAGCTGGTGCAACTCTTCCATCACCTTCCCGAGGAAGCAGGCTCCTTGATCAGAATGGATACATTTGGGACAGCCGTACACCTGGATCAAGTGATTACAGATTGCATATGCTGCAGACTCGGCAGTTTGGTCCTGCATAGGCGTCACCACGGCAAATTTAGTAAAGTGGTCTATCATCACTAAGCAATGCTCGTAGCCTTGGTGCGCTGGTCCAATTGTCAAGTAATATATGGCCAGTATGTCAATGGGGACAGAAGATTTCACCGTCTCTGTGGGAGCTTGCTGTTGCGGCGGCTTGACCAGCTCACAATTTCGGCACTGTTGACATATTTTCTCCACGATGTTTCTTAGGTAGGGGTGATAAAATAGGCGCTGCAACCACTGGAGCATCTTTTGCGCCCGAAGTGTGCTCCCTTCTCATGAGCTTCCTTAGCCACCTGATCTACCAAGGAGTTTGGATTGTAGGTACACCTTCCAGTACAGGAAACCATCCCGCAACTGGAGCCTCTCCCACTGACGTAACATCTTCAACACCTGAGGTGATTTGGACCCCCTCTCATAGTGGTTAGGCATTTGTTCTGACGTGACCCACCGTCTCAGCTGAGCCAACTCCGGATCCTCCTGCTGCATTCGGACCCACTCGTCATGAGGCTGCTCTAACAAATTCACACAAGTCTCTTCTTTTTCAGTCTCCCGCATAGCTGCCACCATCCTGGCAGTCTCTCCAAAACCAGGAATTTCTACATCCTCCCGTTCTTCATCCTGGTTGGCTGTAGGTTTGCGGTAATTCACTCAAGAGAGGGCATCTGCATGAACATTTTCAGCCCCTCTTTTCTATGAGATTCGGTACCGGAATTTGGCCATTCGGGCTACCCAGTGTTGTTCCAGGGCCTTTAACATGGCGGTCTCGAGGTGAGCCAGCGGGTTGTTATCGGTGCGTACATGAACTTCTGAGCCTGCCAGATATTCCGCAAACTTCTCTGTCATAGCCCATACCAGAGCCAACAGCTCCAACTTGAATGAACTGTAGATTTCTGGATTCTTTTTTGAATCATGTAAGGATCGACTGGCATATGCTATGACAAGTTCTTTTCTGTCCTGCATCTGCGAGAGGACTCCCCCAGCCACTGTAGGCTTCCGTCAGTGTGCAAGATGAATGGCTGCATGAAGTCTGCGTAGGCTAGCACAGGGGCCTCCCTCAAAACCTTTTTCAGAGCTAGAAATGCTTCTTCCTGACGCTTCCCCCACTGTATGTTTCTGTTTTTGGTGCAGCAAGGCACTCCCCTCAACAACTCCAGAAGTGGATTTGCCAGGCGGGCAAAGTCTTTTACGAAGCGTCTGAAATATCCTGTGAGTCCCTGGAATGCATGTACAGTATATCTTTCACAGTTTTTGGAGTCGGCCACTCTTGCACCGCAGCGATCTTCTCCGGGGAAAGCCTCACTCCCTCAGCAGAGACAACGTGTCCCAAATATTCAATCTCAGTCCGGAAGAGGTGACACTTCTGGGGTTTTTACCTTCAGGCCATACTTCTGTAGTCGACTCAGTACTTGCTCCAGTCTCTGGAGGTGTTCCTCAAAGGTGAGGGGCAAAAATGATAATATCATCCAAATAGATCAAAGTGGCCTTGAAGTTCAGGTCCCCCAGACACCTCTCCATGAGTCGCTGAAATGTTCCAGGGGCATTTGCTAGGCCAAAAGGCATCCGGTCGAATTCGTACAGTCCCATTGGGAGGATGAAAGCCGTCTTGGCTCGATCTTGCTCGGAAATGAGCACCTGCCAATAACCGCTGGCCAAGTCTAACATGGAGAAGAACCTGGCATTCCCCAGTGCCAATAGGGACTCTTCTATACTCGTGAAAAAGGAGGATATGGCTGATAGACACCCCGGGAATCTGGAGAGCAGAGAGGTGACATCTGAGCCAGAGAGGTACTGTAGATCTGAGTGTCATCTGTATACAGGTGGTACTGGAAGCCATGGGACTTTGAGTTGTCCTAGGCCAAGAGTATAGATGGAAAAAAAGTAGGGGCCCCAGGACAGAGCTTTGGAGGACTCCAACATAGAGGGGGCAGGATGAGGAGGTAGTGTGGGAGTGGGAAACGCTGAATGTGCGGTCAGAAAGGTATGAGGAAATCCAGGACAGGGCAAGGTCTTTGATGCCAAGTGAAGAAAGAATCTGTAGCAGAAGGCAGTGGTCAACTGTGTCAAAGGCAGAGGACAGGTCAAGAAGGAGGAGGATGGAGAACTGTCTGTTAGCTTTGGCTGTAAGTCATTAGTAATTTTGGTCAGGGCAGTTTCAGTGGAGTGGTGGGGGCGGAAACCAGATCACAGGATGTCAAGGAGGGAGTTAGATGAGAGGTGGGAGGAAAGTTCAGCATGGACATGCTGTTCAAGGAGTTTTTTTTAAATCAGATGATTTTTATTTAAAAGTTGTCAGCATGAAACTTTGACAATACATTTAACTTTAGCATATAATATAAACCATGTTCAACCTGACAGGCGATATAACTTTACTTACATCCTAAATCCCCTACCCTCCCCACATCCACCCTAACCCCATCCCTTTAAATCATTGCACTTATCACACACCATGTCACATTTTCAATCTTTTTTCGAGACAGCCACTTAAGATCCCTGTTTAAAGTACCAACACAGAGGGTCAAGGGCGCATAGGTAGACGCATTCTTTCTCTCATAAGAGCTTCCGAAGCCAGGCCTGGGCGCTCCATCCAGCCATCCCACACATTCTCAAACTGCATGTGTTGACCTCTTTTCGCATATATGTTCTGTTCCATCAAAATAATAAAGTTAACCTTATTAATCAGTTCCTGTCTAACTGGCGGTTTGTCATCTAACCAGTGGGCCGCAATGAGCTTTCTGGCAGCATATAGGATTCTGGCTATGGTCAGCTTCCCCCACTCATCAACTGCAATATCCTCCTTTACAACAGGTGGTTCGGTTACATGGGATTCCTGAGAATATGGTGTCCGACAGAGGAGTCCAGTTTGTTTCCAGATTCTGGAAAGCCTTTTGTTCCAATCTGGGAATTCAGTTATCCTTCTCCTCCGCGTTTCATCCCCAGACCAATGGACAGACTGAGAGAACAAACCAGACCTTGGAGTCTTATTTGAGATGTTTTATATCTGCTGATCAGGATGATTGGGTCTCATTTTTGTCCTTGGCCGAATTCGCACTGAACAATAGAGCTAGTTCTGCCACTTTGATGTCACCCTTTTTCTGTAATTTTGGGTTTCATCCTCGATTCTCTTCAGGGCAAGTGGAATCTTCGTCCTGCCCAGGTGGCGACACTGTGGTTAAGAGAATGCAGCAGATATGGGACCAAGTGGTGGATAAGTTGTCACTCTCTCAGGAAAAGGCCCAGCGATTTTCCAACCGGCATAGGACCATTGGTCCCCAGTTTAAAGTGGGTGATATGGTTTGGTTGTCGTCTAAGAATATTCCTATGAAGGTCGCATCTCCTAAATTTAAGCCAAGATTTATTTGTCCTTATAAGATTTTGGAAATTCTTAATCCTGTTTCGTTTCGATTGGCTCTTCCAGTTACGTTCAAGATCCATAACGTATTTCACAAATCTCTGTTGAAGAGGTTTGTTGAGCCAGTGTTTCCTATGGCAGCACCTCCTGATCCTGTGTTGGTTGAAGGCAATGTGGGATATGAGGTAGAGAAAATATTGGATTCTCGTTTGGTTAGACGGAGACTCCAGTATTTGGTTAAATGGAAGGGTTATGGTCAGGAGGATAATTCTTGGGTCTCTGCCTCTGATATTCATGCCAATAGATTGGTTCGTGCTTTTCACCGGGCCCATCCTGATCGGCCTGGTGGCGTGGATGAGGGTTCGGTGACCCCTCCTCAAGGGGGGGTACTGTTGTGAGTTCATTCTCTGGTTCGCCACTTGTGAGTTCTCCTTCCAGACTCCCTCTGGTGGTAACAGGAAGTAGAGAGGCTGATTTGATCGGTGGAGATCTGCCACCTGAGAATGAGGACGACGATTGGATCTCAGGAGTCTCAGATTGGATTTAAGACAGCCGACGCCCTATTCAGTTGCTGGTGATTCCTTCTGGCTTGTCAGCTCTTGGTTTTCAGCTCTGTTCCAGTCATCTAAAGCTAAGTTTTTCTGCTAATGTTCACACTTGATTTTGTTGGTCTATTCAGTTTTTGGTGTGGTCAGCCAGCCCCTGCTGGGTGCTGTGCTGAATTTCCACTCTTACTTATCAGTATTTTGCCAGTTGGCTTTTTGTCCCTTACTAGTTCGGTCTCTTTTTGATCTGTCTCGGGGTGTTTCGGAGTGCTGATGTGGTGGGAGGGGTCTGGTGACTTCGGGGTTGGTTTTGCTGTCAGAGGTGTTGGACATGATTTTTGTAGGGTTGTTTGCAGGTTGCAGACAGTGTCTCTCCTTTCCTTTCCTGTCTAGTTAGTTTGGGCCCCATCGTTTGCTCAGCCTATTTTCCTGCCTGTGTTTGTGCCTTCATCTTGTTTCACCGTCAATGCATGTGTGGCTGTCTGTTCCTTTGGGGTCTGCTCTGGGGCAGTTAGTTTTCCCTTTTCTTGCTTTAGGCTTATTTGGTCCTCCGGCCGTGACGAGGCATCTGGGAGCGTCGTGGGCGTGCTCCACGGCTGCTGCTGGTTGTGTGGTAGGATCAGGAATCTGCAATCTGCATGGTTACCAACCTCTCTGGTTTTCTGTGACTTAGCTTGTTTTGCCTTTTTCTCCTCGGTGACCTATTCATAACAGTTTTCCATACCATTAATACCGAGGCTGAGCCCATATTAATTTTAAAGAACTGCGTCAGGTCAGCCCCCACATGGCCGTCCAGATCAATCAGCTGGAGCCAGAATGGATTTAGCCTCCACAGGGGTCTCCTGGAAAATTTGGAGCCCTGCCCCTGAAGCACCACACACATAGGCGAGTGATCCGACAGAGTTCTAGCCAAATAAGTTACCTCACCCACTAGACTTAACATCGGACCATTCCCCAGAGCTAGATCAATCCTGGACAGCGAGGCAGAGGCGGACGAAAAGCAGGAGTACTTATAGGTTCCGGGGTGATGGATTCTCCATATGTCTATTAGTGCAGTCTCCTTCAGAACCGCCCCAAAGGGGGTGCAATTACCACCCGGTCTCCATGCCTCCCGACCACCCCTGTCCCAATGGGCATCAAGAACATTGTTGAAGTCGCCAATTATCAGAAAGGGAATCACCGGGAAATCGCCCACTACCTCCATGACCTTGTACAGCAATTTCCCACAATACGGCGGAGGGATATATATCGAGATCAGTAACATCAGTATACCAGACAATTTACATAGCAAGCATATGAACCATCCCAGCGGGTCTATAATCACTTTACACTGTTCAAAAGGCATACCTGTGCGAACAAGAACACTGACCCCCCGTGAATATGAGGAATATGTTGCATGATACCCCGCCTGCAGCCACCCTTTTTTGAGAAGATGCGTTCTACTCTCTATCAAGTGGGTTTCTTGCAAGCATATGACTGCAGGTTTGGCATCGAGCAAGAACGTAAACATTGCCTGTCTTTTTACTCCGGACGCCAACCCCCTAACGTTCCAACTTATTATTTTTATTTTATCCGCCATTACCCTGCAGCCCCAAATACCGTGCCATCCATTTCCACAATTGTGAATTAGTAAGGCTGTCTCCACGCAAACCTGTGTGACATAGACAATAATTTAACATTCCCCCCTCCCCACCCCCCACCCCCACCCACACAATACCCAAACTTCACCCAACTCAAGCTTTCCATCTCCTCCAGGTGTCACGGAGGAGAGGGCGTACTTTAACCGATTCAGAGTATCCACTTCACCGAAGCAAGACCGCTTTACTCCCCAACCTCTGGGAGTAGCATATGACTAGTGATTGCAGCCAAACAATTCTCAACAGTTAACCATAAAACATTCACATTAACTTTCTGTTAAATACCTTCAACATGTCTAGAACATGTGAACTAGAAAAATAGAAAGAGGTAGGAAAATTTCTCCCTCCCCCTCCAAAGCACAGCAAGATTATTTCCCAAAATGAGAGGGAGGGTCCTCCTCCTGAGAAAAAGTTATACAGGAAGGAAGAGCGGATATATGTAGGATCCCGTCCTGATTAAAGGACAAGTCCCGTCCCGATTAAAGGACAAATCAGCTCAGTCAGCCAGCGGAGTCCTTAGAATTCGCCTTGCAGAGACGCGTCTCGTTGCTGTCCAGTCAGTTGAGGGCCTCCTTTGCATCCGGGAAGAAATGGACAATGTCCTCATCTACCACTCCTAGTTTAGCCAGATATAGCATTGCGTACGGCAGACCCAGAGCTCTCAACCTCTTCTTAATGTCAATGAATTTGGTCCTTTGCTTTTCAACCTCCATAGAGAAGTCCGGGTAAATGGAAATCCTGGAGCCGTTGATTTTCAGGTCCGGATTCTTGTAAAAGCGAAGAATAACATCCCTGTCCCGATAATGCAGAACCTTGACAAGCAACTGTCTTGGGGGACAACCAGGGGGGAGGGGGAACGCGGTGAGCTCTTTCCACGGCGTATAAACGGGACAGGTTATTCTGGCCAATAGTGTTTAACAGCCACAGTTCAAAGAACTTGGTGGGCGCAGAGCCTTCGTTTTTTTCCGGCACCCCAATGATCCGCACTTTGTTGCGTCTTGACCTGTTCTCTAGGTCATCAATCTTTGCCTGCACAGCTGATATTGCAGTGGCCATACGCTGATGCTGCTTGTCAGATTTTGCGATAGTATCTTCCACAGTGCTAATACGTTTCTCAGCTTCCCCCATGCTCTCCTTAGTGACATACATAGAGTGTTGTAGATTAGACATACTGGCCTGCAGGACCCCCAGCTGTGCTGCCACATCAGTAATAGTAGTGTGAGAGTGCAGTGCCAGCCTGAACAAGTCTTTTAATGTGGGCTCCTCTGGGATCACCATCCCCCCATTTGCCGCTTACATTTCTCCAGCTCACCTCCACTCTCCCACCTCATGGTTCCTTGCTCTTCCTCCCGGCTCCCTCAGTCACTCGCCTCACCCTCCTCCACACCAGATTCCTCTGACTCCTCCGCAGGCTGACCTCCACCTGCATGTGTCGGGCTCTGCGTGTCTTCCTCCAGCCTGGCGAACCTCCGCAGCTTAGATGAGACATCTGACTTCTTGGGGATTCCCCCATCCTCCTCCGGGCCCGCCATCATTACGTCCTCCCCGCCGGCGCCATCTTGTGCTTTCTTCTCCGACTCCCCTGCCTGCCTTCTGCCTCCTTTCCTCCCTGCCATTTGTTCGTGCACTCCTGATTTACAGGGCCTGCGGTCAGGGTCAGCACCCTCTCCAAGGAATGTGAATTTGACAGCTAAATAGTGGCTGCAATCTATCAAACTGTCCTATATCGAGCGGGAGCTCCTTCAGCACGCCTCCACTCACATCTCCCTCAGGCCATGCCCCCCTCCTGTTCAAGGAGTTTGGAAGCAAACGGGAGCAGTGATATGGGGCGATAGCTAGGCATAGCAGTTGGGTCAAGGTTTGATTTTTTGAGGATGGGTGTTATGGTGGCATGTTTGAAGGCAGAGGGGAAGGTACCAGAAGTTAGGGATAGGTTAAAGAGATGGGAGATGGGTTAGGGTTGGAATGATTATGCTAGTGAGGTTGGGGAGCAGGTGGGAAGGGATGGGGTCAAGTGCACAGGTGGTGAGGCGTGATTTGGAAAGGAGATGAGTAAGCTCTCCTTCAGTGATGTTGGAGAGGGAGGTTAATAGGGAAGGGCAGAGGTCTGGTATGTGGAGTGGTTGGGGTGGTGAAACTGTAAAGGTTTGCCTTGTTTGGTCAATCTTGTTTTTGAAGTAGGTGGCAAAGTCCTCAGCAGAGATTAGGGGAGTTGGAGGTGGCAGTGGTGGGTGGAGAGTACTGCAGTGCACAGGTTTCGGGGATCTCTGAACTTTCCCAAGCCTTTGCGTTAGAATACTTTGCGATCGAAAGAAGATGGGAGGTGCCGAACCAAGAAGAACAACACCCCTTTGACCGGACCGCACCTCAGGTGAGTATAATAAGTTTTTATTCTCTTATAGGTCAGAATGGGGTCTTACATACAGCATTATAAAATGCTACATATCAGCCCTGAAAAGTGGTGGCCGTATCTCATATCGACCAAACCTGGTGACAGATTCCCTTTAAGTATAGCTTTAAAAAGGATTAGTATAAAAATAAAAGGAATAAGTATAGGTAAGTATTGATAGGAAGGCATAAGTATATTTAAATATAGGTAAGAAATTATAAGTATAGATACGTAAGGATAAGTTTATTTAAAATTAAATAAACTAAAATTCTGAATAGTCTAGATATAATGAATATAGAAATATATGCATTAGTTATATATAAAAAAAAATACCATGTAGAGGTGTGACAGGGCCCATCCAGAGCCGACATTGCAGTGAACCAGGGATTAGCCGATTGCTAGCACTTGGGGTCAGGAAGGAATTTTTCCCCACACATGGGGTTGTTTTGCCTCCCTCTGGTTCACATCCTTTTTATGCAGTAAATCCTATACATGGCACTGGATGATTAAATTAAATTTGATAGTGGGTAAAAATAAAAATTAATAAACTCTATTCATTATGTCTGTGTCTTCTTTATATTATGTTCATTCTGCTGACACTATTATTACAATTTTGGTCTGCTGTAGTGAATGTTACTAATGGCAAGAAATTAAGAGTTAGGCTACTTTCATACTTGCTTTGTTTTGCAGAGCGTTTTTCCTGCAAAAAAACGCATAGAAAAAACGCATACAAACGCTGCGTTTTTTTCCAGCATTTTTATGAGCATGCATGAAAAAAACGCAGCGTTTTTATGTTTTTTTTCAACATTAGTTGGCCCCTCACACTAACCCAAACCATGACTTTACTAACCCTTAACCAAACCATACCCTAACCCTTAACCAAACCCTACCCAAACTCTAACCCTAACCAACCCTATGTCAGGAATCGAACCTGGAACCTCTTGTCTGCTGGTCAGCAGCTCAGCCATCTGAGCTATGCGGCAGCTTGGAAGATCCCATGCGAAACCAGATACCAGTGATTCTTGTTCTTGATCAGCTCCACCCGGTGCTTTCCTAATTGGCCCATTGATTGCTAATTGCCCACCCTATATAACCTCAGCCAGTACACTTCCTCATTGCGTGATTATTGTGCTTCCAGCCTGTAGTCAAGCTCCTTCTCCTGCTGCTGCTCCTCTATATATGAACATCGCTGATTCCGTGTACCGACTTCTGGCTTTCCCTCTGACTTCGCTACCCGCCTGCTCCATCTGCTAAACATCGCTGATTCCGTGTACCGACTTCTGGCTTTTCCTCTGACTTCGTTATCTGCCTGCTCCATTACTCAAGTATTGCTTAACCGGTGTACTGACTTTCGGCTTCACCTGACTACTCTTCCTGCCCTGCTCCCTCTAGTGGTTGCAATAACACTGGCTCCAACCTGAACCAGATCGTGACAGAATAATCACGTGCCAAAATGGAGTCCGTTGTAGCCACCCTGACAAAACAAGTTTCTGAACTTCAAAGTTTTTGCACCACTTACCAAGAAAAATATTCTAAACTACAAACAGTAGTATCAGGCCAACAAAAGGAAATAATTGAACTACAAAGGCAACTTCTTGACATGCGCAATTCAAGCCCAGAATCAAACGCACGAATGCCGCTGCCTGCAAAATTTAGTGGGGATCGTCATCAGTACCGAGGATTCCTCAACCAATGCCGGATATACTTCCAAATGCAACCTGCTCCATTTATCAACGATAGGAAGAAAGTATTTTTTCTGATTAATCTCCTGACTGATGAAGCTCTTGCATGGGCCTCACCATATGTGGAAAAGAACTATGACATCCTTAATAACTTAGATTCCTTCATCACAGCTATGAATCAAGTTTTTGATGACCCAAACCGTTGTGCCACAGCAGAAACCAAATTACATAATTTACGCCAAGGACGACGCTCGGTCGCTGAATATACATCAGAGTTCCGTCGCTGGGTGGCCGACACCACATGGAACTCAGCGGCCCAGAGAAGTCAGTTTCGACGAGGATTATCAGAGTCAGTAAAGGATGAGCTTGCCAGGGGCGAAACCCCTGATCAGTTGGAAGACTTTATTCACCTATGTGTTCGAATAGACCAGAGACTCACCGAGCGGAGAAAGGAGAGACTTCGAGTACTGGAAAATAACCCTGCCTTCTCTTTTTCTTCGTCTAACCATGAACAAAAGACGCAAAGTGTGTCTGAACCGATGCAAATCGATGTTATTCGAAAACCGCTCTCAGCACAAGAAAAGCAGAGGCGACGGGCTGAAAATTTATGTCTCTATTGTGGGGGCTCAGGTCATTTCGCCATTAATTGTCCTAATAAAAGGACTATAGCCTTCATAAGCGACATGACTGCAAGCGATACAGACCTCTTCCAACAGCCGTATCCTAGTATGCAGAAGATTTCGTCTGTAACGCAGGAGGAAAACAAGATGTGTGCATCATCGTCTCATTTTGTCATTCCCATTCAGGTCATAATGGGCAACCAAACAATACGATGTTCGGTCTTGTTAGATTCTGGAGCAGAAGGGAATTTTATGGACTTAAAATTCACATTGGATAATAATATTTCAAGCAGAACTAAATCCATACCAATCGAAATGGAAACGGTGGACGGATCACCCTTGTCTTCTGGACCTGTTACTCATGAGACGATTGAACTTGAGATTTGTATGGAACCTGATCATCACGAAACTGTCAGTTTCCATCTGATTTCTTCTCCAAAATTTCCTGTTATCCTAGGAGTTCCCTGGTTCTCAACTCATAACCCCTCTATCAACTGGGCTTCAAGGACCACAGAGTTATTAGAAAGACTCCGCTCCGCTAAAATTTTTACTAAACTGGACCTGAGGGGGGCCTACAACCTCATACGGATTCGCCCTGGAGATGAGTGGAAAACCGACTTCAGAACAAGATACGGACATTTTGAGTACCTAGTGATGCCGTTCGGCCTTAGCAACGCCCCAGCCACCTTCCAGCACTTCATTAATGATGTGTTTCGAGATTTTTTGGATCAATTTGTCGTTGTTTACCTCGATGACATTCTTATATTTTCAGATACCTTGGAGGAGCATCGCAGGCAAGTCCAGTTAGTCTTGGACCGTCTACAGGAGAATCATCTCTACATAAAATTCGAGAAATGCGAATTCGAACAACCCACGATCCAATTTTTAGGATATATCATTTCCCCAGAAGGTCTGAGTATGGATCCTGGTAAAATCAGTGCAGTGGTGGATTGGCCACCCCCAAAGAATTTGAAAGACGTTCAGCGCTTCATTGGCTTCGCCAACTTCTACAGAAGATTCATTAAAAACTTTTCGAAAATTATTCTGCCAATCACCTTGCTAACCAAGAAAACCCAAGCTTTTTTTTGGTCTACAGAGGCACAGGAGGCTTTTGACAAATTAAAAACTCTTTTTACTTCCGCACCACTACTAGTCCATCTTAATCCGGAACTGCCATTTGTTGTTGAAGTGGATGCCTCAGATTCGGCAGTGGGAGCCATTTTGTCTCAGCGAGTTGGAGATAAGATGCAGCTTCATCCATGCGCATTTCTTTCTCATACCATGTCACCGGCGGAAAAGAACTACGACATTGGAAATAAAGAACTTTTAGCCATAAAAGTCGCCTTCTCCGAGTGGAGACATCTTCTGGAAGGTGCCAATCATCCGGTGACCGTCCTCACTGACCACAAAAATCTAGAGTTTTTACGCACAGCAAGAAGACTGTCTGCAAGACAAGCACGGTGGGCCTTGTTTTTCTCAAGATTTAATTTTGTAATTTCCTATCGACCTGGTTCGAGAAATGGCAAAGCTGACGCCCTGTCCAGGATTGGTTCTGAACCTCAGGAGAGTTCTAATACTGACAGTACTATTCTGGGCCCCAAAAATTTTTTGGGAATATTGGACTCTAAAGTTTTTTTTTGCTCACATTAAAAATGGCTACCACAACGACCCCTTTCTTAACCATCCTCCTGAAGATGTCAATCTTTTTTTCAAGAAGGGATTTTGGTTGCTGAACCACAGGGTTTATATCCCAGAATCGGTGAGACTCGAAGTCCTCAAATTAGTCCATGATTCTAAACTTGCAGGACACCCCGGAGTCATGAAAACCCAAGAACTACTACTTCGTTCCTTTTGGTGGCCTAATTGTAGAAGGGATGTGAAAAAATATGTGTCCTCCTGTGTAACATGTGCACGTAACAAGACACCACGTTCCTCTCCTTTAGGACTTCTACAACCTCTTCCAGTTCCATCCAGACCTTGGGAATCAATCTCAATGGATTTCATCGTGGATCTACCTCCATCGAAAAAGATGACTGTGATTCTCGTTGTGGTAGACCGACTCACAAAGATGGCCCATTTCATCCCAACAAAGAAAATTCCTACTGCGGAACAAACTGCTGAGTTAATGATCAAAGAGGTTTTTAAGCTGCATGGGACTCCTGATAATGTAGTCTCCGACAGAGGGGTGCAATTCACATCGAAATTCTGGAAAAGCTTCTGTACTGCCCTGGGAGTCACTGTGAATCTTTCTACGTCTTTCCATCCGCAATCTAATGGCCAGACAGAGAGGACGAACCAGACTCTCGAGCAATACCTCCGCTGCTTCATTTCATATCTTCAAGATGACTGGGTGGACTATTTACCAACAGCGGAATTTGCCTATAACAACGCTAAACACAGCTCTACAGCCCTAAGTCCTTTTTATGCTAACTATGGCTTGCATCCAGTATGTATTCCTAATCTTCCTTTTGAAACTTCTACCCCTGCTGTTGCTAACCGACTCAACAGATTAAAGGAATTTCAGGAAAAATTAATTGAGATTTTGCAAAAGGCCCAAGAAGACTATAAAAAAGCAGCAAATAAACACCGCAGAGAACCTCCTAATCTGCACGTGGGTGACAAGGTTTGGTTATCCACTAAAAACCTAAAAACACACGTGCCATCTTCCAAATTGGGACAAAAATTCATAGGACCCTTCCAAATTGCTGCACAAATTAACAAAGTTGCTTTCCGGTTGGAACTTCCCAGCAGTCTTAAGATTCACCCAGTGTTTCATGTATCTTTGCTCAAACCATTCTGTGAAAATCCATTTCCAGGAAGAACTCAGCCTCCTCCTCCACCTGAAAGGGTCCATGGCGAGGAAGAATTTATTGTGGAAAAGATTCTGGACTCTAGGAGAATCAGAGGTAACCTGCAGTATCTTGTGCAATGGAAGGGTTACGGACCAGAGGAAAACTCATGGGAACCGGAGGAAAATGTTCATGCTTCTAGGCTAACAAGAATCTTCCATCAGAGGTATCCAGATAAACCAGCCCCTGAGATGTCCAGAGGCCATCCTGGAAGGAGGGGAGTACTGTCAGGAATCAAACCTGGAACCTCTTGTCTGCTGGTCAGCAGCTCAGCCATCTGAGCTATGCGGCTGCTTGGAAGATCCCATGCGAAACCAGATACCAGTGATTCTTGTTCTTGATCAGCTCCACCCGGTGCTCTCCTAATTGGCCCATTGATTGCTAATTGCCCACCCTATATAACCTCAGCCAGTACACTTCCTCATTGCGTGATTATTGTGCTTCCAGCCTGTAGTCAAGCTCCTTCTCCTGCTGCTGCTCCTCTATATATGAACATCGCTGATTCCGTGTACCGACTTCTGGCTTTCCCTCTGACTTCGCTACCCGCCTGCTCCATCTGCTAAACATCGCTGATTGCGTGTACCGACTTCTGGCTTTTCCTCTGACTTCGTTATCTGCCTGCTCCATTACTCAAGTATTGCTTAACCGGTGTACTGACTTTCGGCTTCACCTGACTACTCTTCCTGCCCTGCTCCCTCTAGTGGTTGCAATAACACTGGCTCCAACCTGAACCAGATCGTGACACCCTAAACCCTAACCCTTAACCAAACCATACTAACCCTAACCCAAACCCTAACCCTATACCCCCTTAACTAACCCTAACTCTAACCCAAACCCCTAAATTCCATTGTCTAACTAATGGTCAACAAAAAAACGCATACATGAGCATGCCAATGCGCACATATGCGCACCCATAGACTTATAATGGGTGTCTTGCTGTAAAAAAAAACGCATTGCGCGCTCATGCGTTTTTTTGAGGCAAGTTGGACGCCCAAAAAATGCAACAGGATGCATTTTGTGAGCCCGAGCGCACAACACAAAAAAACGCATGTGCATAAAAACGCATACAAGCGCATGCGTATGCGCACATAAGCGCATCCCATGCAAAATATAGGGAAAAAAACGTTTTTTAGCGCTTAAATACAGCGCAAAAAAACGCAAATGTGAAACCAGCCTTAATCCCACATTTTTTATTGCGGGAGTTGGGTCACGTGATCTTGCTGCTGATTATTTCCCATCGTGACAGTGATATTATGGCCATCTGTCATATGACTTTCCCAGACTAATGTCATTGCCCCAATTTGCACCAGATCATTAATCACATGTAGTACATAGGATCGGGCGAATATCATCATCTACCACAGGCGTCTCTGGATGCATAGTGAACATGGGATTTCTTGAAATCCCATCCACTATGCTGTATCATCTGGACACTGTGTGTTGGACGCTGTGCAGTACGCAGTGTCCAACCCGCAGCATTTACTGACCGTGTGCACCTACCCTCAAAAGTGTATGTTATCAGATTTCACATTATGCACTGCAAAAATTATTCATTATGTGTTAAAGGGTTTTTTTTTTTGCTAGTTGTTTTGTGTACATTTCTATTGAGGTCCGATTGTAATTATTAATGTCAAAGTTGACTAATAATTAATATGCAATCATTAGTGATGCCGTAACATTTCCTGTTCTCTATGCTATTTCATATCTTCTGAGAAAAAAGGCCAAGAAAGCAAAAATTCTGCCAGGGTATGTAAACTTTTTAGCACAACTGTATACCCAAGTTGGCGACTATAAATGTGTATACACATATACCGTATATACTCGTATGTAAGCAGAGTTTTTCAGCACTTTTTTTTGGTGCTGAAAATGCCCCCTCTCGGCTTATACACGAGTCATTGTGCCAGAAAGATGGCGGGGAGGGGGACTGGCGGAGCAGCGGGTCACAGGGGCAGGAGCCGGAGGCTGCGGCTGTTACTGTGCCTGCTGCTAAAGAGAAATTAATATTCACTGTGCTGCGCATTTCTCTTATAGCATGCACAGTTACAGCTGCAGTCGCCGGATTCCAGCACACATTCTACTTACCTTCCCTGCGCTCCCTTGCTGCATCTTGTTCGTTCCAGAGCCAGCAGCTCTTCTGGCCGAGTGATCACATGGCTCTGCTTATTAAGGTAATGAATAGAGTTGAGCGAAACGGGTCGAAAAATTTCAAAAGTCGCCGACTTTTGGCAAAGTCGGGTTTCATGAAACGAAACCCGACCCTAGGATGAGGTCGGCCACAGCCCTGATCCAGAAGGTGCGAACACTGTGCGCGCACATCCGCCGGTCGCCTGTACACTCCATTCGTATGCAGAAGCTGCAGCGATTGCTCCACCTTCCCAACCACCGCATCATTATCGACATTGCAACAAGGTGGAACTCCACCCTGCACATGGTTGAGCGGCTGTGCGAGCAGAGGCAGGCCATAATGCATTTGTGGGAGGATACACGGCCAGGCACTTTGAGAGCAGACATGGAGTTGACAGGTGTGCAGTGGTCGAAGCTGAAAGACCTCTGTAAAGTCCTTCAGTGTTTTGAGGAATGCACACGGCTGGTAAGCGCAGACGACGCCATCCTAAGCATGAGCATCCCACTTATGCATTTGCTCATGCAAACTTTGACGCACCTTAAGGAGCAGGCGTCTGCAGCCAATGTTGACGAGGAGGAAGAGGTGGAGGGAATCCTTGATGACATTCAGCCATTGTCTGCTCAGGGACCTCTCCTGGACGAGGTGGAGGAAGAAGAGGAGGAGGAGGATGATGATGGGGATGATTACTTAGGGGAGGAGGATGCATCTCATGGGGCAAGTGAAAATGTTGGCGTGGCAAGGTCTGGTACAGGGTTTGTGCGTGACTGGAGGGATGTGGATTTGCCAGAAAGTGCTCCTCCACCCAGCACTCGCAGTGCATCATTGAGGGACCCACGCATTGCCAAAATGATGAACGATGACGACTACTGGTTGGCCAGCATCCTGGATCCACGCTATAAAGGCAAATTACAAAACATCATGCCACAGGAGAACCTTGACCTAATATTGGCTACTAAACAAGCAACTCTGGTTAACCGGTTGGTTGAGGCATTCCCAGCACACAGCAGCGGTGATGGTTCTCACACGAGCCGTACGGGCCGGGGGCAGCTTGGCAGAGGTGTTCTTGGTGCACACAGCAGAAGTGGCGTTGGAGACAGGGGTTTCATGACAATGTTGTGGACTGATTTTTCACGGACCGCTCACACAACTGGTAATACTGCATCGATGGAAAGTGACAGGAGACAGCAGTTGTCAACTATGGTTACAAACTACTTTTCCTCCCATATCGATGTTCTCCCACACAGGTCATTCCCCTTTGACTATTGGGCCGCTAAAATGGACACCTGGCCTGAATTGGCACAATATGCCTTACAGGAGCTCGCTTGCCCAGCTGCAAGTGTGCTATCGGAAAGAGTCTTCAGTGCAGCTGGATCAATCCTGACAGAAAAAAGGACCCGTCTGTCAACCCAAAATGTGGATGATCTAACCTTCATTAAAATGAACCATGCATGGGTTTCCAAGGATTTTGTCCCACCTTACCTTGATGACACATAGGTTGCCAGAAAAATGGCTTGCTTTGGTCCTCCTATTCTGCGAACTTGACCTATTTCGCCTTTTGCAGCAGCTGAATGACCCACATCTACATATGCCACTTTGTAAACCTCCCTAAGTGGGCAGCCCCCCCATGGCCGGGGTCACCACCTAGCGCACAAAACCGTGCGAGTGCCGTTGCCCTGGACAGGTGGGTAGGCCGACTATTGGGCGCGGGCACTGGCATAGGGTCCCTCATAGTGCAATCAAGTGTCTCTGACAGTGATGGTGCACACCCGCCGTCAGACACACCGCCGTACTATGAGGGGCCCAGTGCCAGTACCGACGCCCACGAGTGTGCCCCCCTTGCTTGGGCAGGGCCCCAGCATTTGCAATGTTTACCTCTCCCTGCTCCTCCGCTGTGTAGTCTGGGCTGTCAAATCCTTCACTGGGACTGCCACTACAAATTGATTGAACTGAAAGATGATGGTTAAGATGTAGCTATGCCCTGTCCTGCTGGCCGGGCTCTAGCTCCAGATGATCAGTGGCTTCCATTTCTTATGGACGTCGACTCACAATTACATGCAGTGGTGGTTTATCATCACCTTTCACAGTTTTCCTACTCACAAACATGTGACATTCCAGCGCACATTTCAAAATGTGCCCTCTCATGCCAATCAAATAGAATTGCCTACGGCCTGTGGCTTCTGTCTTTTGCACTCCAAAGTTGCGTGACAGATCATGATAGCCAGTGAGCACCATGTTTACATCGCTCCCTGTGATAAAAATTGGATTGAGATGAGTAACAGTGATGGAATCAACGGAAGTGCGATACAGCAAGACTTTATTCACAAAAAAAGTTTTCACTGTCTCAACACACAAATTAATTGAGGGTCAGCATCGCCTATGAGAATTGTGACGGAAGTTTTTCCCGTGAATAATAATTCCTAGATTTCTGCAATCAATAGCCTTTATGTCACTAATTGTCTGCATCTCATTTCCTATTGCGGAGAGGCTGGACTGTATTACTGAGACAGAAATATATATGAAGATTTAAAAATAACACCAAAAGTATATAGTTGTGTACGCTTCAAATGCATTTCCTTTTTTCCACTTTTTAGATTGCTGTGTAATCCATACTGAGAACACGGAGATTTTACATGTTTAAACTATGCTATATATACCTGCTATCCAGTGATAAAGTACCCTTTCTCAACTTTGTACAATCTGGTCAAATCCATACTGGGCCTGAGAACATCTGAGTCTGCCTCCTGATCTATAGACATATATTTTTAATGTGTAAACTAGGCTACATATATACGTGTTATCCAGTGAAACTGTACCCTTTATCAACTTTCTACAATGTTGTTGAATCCATACTGGGCCTGAGAACGGCTGCCGAGCTGTTAAGTAAGCTAAAGCACCTGTGGTTTGGACACGTAATTTTTTCAGGAATGACGGTTTGGCCTAACTCCGGAATTGTGGTTGACCTGAACTTACTGGGAAATCATCGTTCGCGGAAAATAATCTGAATCCCAGATCCCCATCACTAACGGAGTTCAGCAGGTTATCTGCACCTGTAAGCGACAAAAGCTGGTCCTTTCAGTGTAGCGTGCATGCAGCCCCGGACATGTACTGGAATGCTAGACCTGTTATTGCTCGATCTCACGTGCCACAGCCTCGCGTATCCCTCTAGTAAGCTTGACGCGTACCGCAGGGCCATGCCGGAGTCTCGGTCGTTAACGGAAGAAAGCTGAGTAATCGCTAGCACAACTACAAACGGACATACCACACCACACACAGAATCGACAAAGCTTGCAATCTGTCCATCTTTTCTGTAGCTTGTATGGTAGTGGTTTCCCGGTTGCAGTCCAATTAAGCCACAGGCTCCACTCCTGGTGGTGCCCTTTTGGACATTCCTTTAAGGTTCAGCTTTGCAATCATACTGCCCCCGGAAACCAAAAACTTTGCCTTCAGGGACGCTGTTTGGAGGTTCGTGGGAATAATGCCACCCGATCAGCAGTCGGCATATGGGTCGCCCTCCCAGGGCTGTGGGGTACTCGGTACCGGGCCGGTGTCAGTGGGATGTGTCACAGCAGCGGTGACCCGGACGGTGGCCCTGGGCGCCCATGTAAATGGCGTGGTATAATGGTAAAGAGTTTATATAGATAGTTTGACGCCACCTGTGGTGTTCGGCAACATAGATGTTAGGCCGACGCTGCATGCAAATCCTCTGGGACTGATGGTGTTGTGCAGCAAAGATGGTGAAGCTCCCCACAGGTGGAGCTGGAGTCCTGGGGAAGTGTAGATGTAGTGATGGGGGAAAGGCACAGGCGGTGTAGGTGCTGGTACCCAGATGTAGCGGTGCTGGAATAACTATAGGACACCAGAGCGTGCAGTTCCAAAGCTTTACTCACAGTCTGCAGGTTACACAGATGCCTACTTCCGTGCTGTGTCCTCCGGGTCAGGACCTCTGCCAACCTCTGGGACCAGAATGGAAAGCTCCCTTCCAACACTCCGCCAACATGTACCTTCACGAACATCTCCTTTCTAGCGCTTGTGGGGGAAGCACTCACAGGACCGTGGTTCACTGAAACGCCTCCTGTCTAACAGATGTTCCTCAGACTTTACTTGTATGGCAGACAGCTGTAGCCTTTTCCTTCTGCCTCGCACACGTCGATGCTGGGGCCTCCGAGCCTTAGTTGGGTACAGAGCATTTATAGCTGCTACTTCCCCCGGTTTCTGCTGCAGGAACGTCAGTGTCCCTACAAACTCGGAGACCGGAATCCGGACCATGCGCTCCAGCTAGGAGTGAGCCTTAACTCTGCTCATCCTCCATCTCCCCTTCTCACGTCCACACACTTCCCCTTCCCTGCACAGAGTGCCCTAACTTACCTCCTCCCGACCACAGAGAGCAGCTCCTCAGCAGTCAGGTTCAGAGGTCTCCCTGTTGGCCTGGAGTGGGAAATGTGTTGTGTGTTGGTTTCACTGCTAGATAGATCCTTCGTTGCTCCCAAGCTTGACAACACACTGTCACAGGGGGCTTAGTTCAACTAAGGCTGAGATACCCGGGGCCCCTGTGGTGTCCCTTTACTAGGGGAAACCCTGTCTGACCCTCAACCCAGGGTTTTTGCTGAAGGTGCAAATGCCTGAGCCTCCGACCTTTCCTTATCTCCTGCTCAGCCCTGCACTTAACCCTCCACCCTCCACCCAGTGAGAAGTCACCACCAAAGCTCCCACACAAATAATGACAGACAGGGAGAACTTAAACTGCACTGCGCCGCACACACACAGGAATAAACAGTAATGTGAACAGGGCACAACTAAACACAAATATGGGAAGGAGAAAGGATAACGACGGATCATACGACACCAGATATGAATCTCTCTCTCTTGAACACCTCCACTCCAGACCGGAACCACTTGGTATGAAACACAAGCTATAATCGGCGATGCCCATAGGCCAGCATGACTATTTAAAGACCGTGGCGTGACTAACCATCCAACCTGGTCTCCAGCAGGATTAACCCCCGAGAGCCTGAAGATCAGGCCGGCGCCACTGAGGCTATAGTGGCTGGAGGTGGAACTACCTCTACCTGCCGGATGCTGTGGTGTGAACAGCATCCGACATGACACACACTCCCTAGGAGGAAGGCAATGCCACAGGGACGACCGTACTCTTGGGGATGCCACAAGTGCACTGAGGCCCAGCCACTGCTAGATGATGCTGCTGGTACATTGACCCAGACCACTACATTCCCCTCGCACTCTACACAGCCAGAATCTGACCCAGAGGAAACTCAGGTTCCCCTTCCCGCATACTATACCACCTTACACGGTGACAAAGAGGAAGGTGCAGATGAAAGTGAAGGTTCCTTGAGCAGGTGGGGGGGCATACTCATGGGCGATGGCACTGGCACAGGGCACCGCATAATACGCAAAAGTGTCTCTGCCGGTGGGAGCCAAGTGCAGTGAGATGGAAGATGGGGACGACAAGGAGTTCAGAGTAGTGCAGGGATTCCCTAGCAAGGAGACTTATGTAATTGTTTTCAATGTTGGGACAGCAATTTTTGGGGAGCCCTATACTCTGGTGAATGATATATGGGGCCCACCATACACTGGAGCATTCCAAAGGTGGACATCAGACACTGGAGCAGCATTTACAGGGCCCATTATACACTAGAGCAGTAGAAATGGGGCCCATTATATATGGAGCATTATTTGGGCCCATAAGACAGTGGAGCTTCATCCATTGGGACCAACATATACTGTAGCATTATGTGGAGCTCATCATATACGATTTGAAACATTATATGGGAATAATGATTCCGTATGGAGAAATATATGGGCCTCATTACTCTGTATAGCGCACTAAACGCTGGCCATAATACTGTATGGAGTTATATACTGTCCGTTTTTGGAGGTATTGGAGAATTTAAAATGGATATCAGTCATGAGATGTAAGAAGTGAAGTATTTTTCATTGTACTATACTGCTATTTCTCTGCCGTATCGGAGCATCATGAGTTGTGGTATGTGTTAAAGGGGCGCTCTTTGGCCCTGGGCCAACGAAAACCTGGAGCCAGCCCTCCCCCCCCCACAACTGTAGCCAAATAACCCCCATTTTTCAGTGCGTAACTAGTATTATGAAGTTAATTAAGGTTGACAAGCTTCAGTAACAAGAATTTATGCTTTTGGCATTCAAATGGGCACTGTTGGTGTGTTTCCAGGAGGTTAATGCAGGGGTCTCAGGGGTTACTTAACCCAATATGCTCATCATGGGGCCAGTGATGAAAGAGAGCGAGCATCTGTCCATCGCTGGGTTTTTAACCTCAGCAAAAATGGAGGTGTGGACACACGACGGTCAGGGGGTGCCATCGGCTGCTGGCTCACTTGTAGAAAGACTGCATGGACCAGGGATCATCTCACTGACAGCCCATTTTCCTTTCCTGTGTGCAGAATACTACTCAGACAACACATGGTGAGTGTAAAACAGTGTGGTAATACTTTATTAAACCACCAACAACATATAAAACAGTCCCAGCAAATAAACAAGATGGTGCAAATTATAGAGTCTCATCCTACCGCTGTCTCACTAGGATTAGAGCAGCTGTGACTTCGGGGCTTCCAGGGCAGACTACTCCCACCAGTGGCACCATGCTTTTGCAGGGCAGCCACTATGCTCCTGAAGATTTACAGCATGGTCGTGTCATTTTAGACATCAAAATGGGAAAATGTTCTTTATAGCTAAAGTAGCAAAACTATTAAATACCTGTCCACAAGAGGCAGTACTGACAGATACTGTGCCTGTATTTATTTACTTACGGTATATGTAAAGTGTTGTAGAATATGACGACGTCGTATAGTATCATTGTCCAGAATACGGTTCAGAATCTACAGTATATTTGTCACAATTCTCTTGTCGGGTATCTCGGGACCAGAGGCTCCTTCCCTGTCCCTGACGCTAGGGGCACCCTAGCTCACCCTGTTCCCCGGATTACTTCTGATGGTGAAAAAGTACTTTGCCTTAGTTTCTGAGTCCGCCCTCAGTCTGTACCCCCTCCCACCCAGGGAAGAATGGAGTAGTAGTGTACTGTAATACAATAACCAGACTAACAAGGTAATACGAACAGGGATAAAGGAAAATACCAATCATACAAACATACTCACACAAACAACAAAGGTATATACAGCGGGGAGTGGAGGATGGGGTCAAACCAAAATAGGAGAAGGAGGGGAATTAGAACACACTCAAAACCTAGCAACAGTCCCAGATAAATCCACCAAATGCCTTCTCAAACAACAACCTCCAACCACCATCTATTAACCATGCAGCATGAGTTTGTTCTGGCAATGAGTGCTTGCCAGGACCCAGATTTTATAGGAGAAAGGGGATGGCTAACCATGAACAGCTGAGAGCCTTGATGCAGGAAAATTTTCAAGAGCTTTCAACTTACCAGATTATTTTGCACTGTTAAAAGAAACCTGTACCATTTAACATGAAGGCAAAGAGCTTCTAATCAGTGCAGGAGTAGGAGAAATCAGACACTGCAGTATTCTGGCTCCTCTCTGTCGCGGTAAACCTGTGACAATATTCATAGGAGTTGCTGTACACTGGTTTCTACAGGAAGACTTAGGTTTACACTGAGGTTCTCCTGTCGGCTCTGTGTACAGCAACTCCTCTCTACTTTTATTTATGTAGTTTTTTCTTTTCTCCTTTTTTAAGGACATCTACTGATATCCATCAACTTGCCGCATTGGATCGATATTCTCATGGCGGGAGGCCTCTATAAGAAGAAGGGATTACTTCGGCTTTCTTGTCTCCAATTTTGACATACAATCTATTACAAGGGGTCATGTATATACACTTTCTGAACCCTGATTTATTCTGGATACGAGAGTTTAGTAGTCAGCATATTTGTTAGATGTGACTTCTATATGCTTATTGTACATAACTATAATTTTTTTTGGCTATGAGATATCTGCTTCCTTTTTCTCTTTGTATAGGGCCTCATTTATGCTACTAATATATTGTCCCTCAACTTTTTGTTTTACTTATTATAATAGGTTGTTGTACTACTATATACCAATCACCCTAATTTTTGGGGCCTATTCAATATCTTTAATACATGCCTCAATGACCATGTTTTTGTTGTTTCATAGTTTAGGATAGATTACCCCTAGGCTTTGTTAGCCCTAATTGTGCTATTTTCATATACAAATGAATGATGCACTCATGTGATTGTATATGTTTACTTTTATACAGACTTTCTCTGTGTATACAGTCATGGCCAAAAGTATTGACACCCCTGCAATTCTGTCAGATAATATTCAGTTTCTTCCTGAAAATGATTGCAAACACAAATTCTTTGGTATTATTATCTTCATTTAATTTGTCTTAAATGAAAAAACACAAAAGAGAATGAAGCAAAAAGCAAAACATTGATCATTTCACACAAAACTCCAAAAATGGGCCGGACAAAAGTATTGGCACCCCAGCCTAATACTTGGTTGCACAACCTTTAGCCAAAATAACTGCGACCAACCGCTTCTGGTAACCATCAATGAGTTTCTTACAATGCTCTGCTGGAATTTTAGACCATTCTTCTTTGGCAAACTACTCCAGGTCCCTGATATTTGAAGGGTGCCTTCTCCAAACTGCCATTTTTAGATCTCTCCACAGGTGTTCTATGGGATTCAGGTCTGGACTCATTGCTGGCCACCTTAGAAGTCTCCAGTACTTTCTCTCAAACCATTTTCTAGTGCTTTTAGAAGTGTGTTTTGGGTTATTGTCCTGCTGGAAGACCCATGACCTCTGAGGTAGACCCAGCTTTCTCACACTGGGCCCTAAATTATGCTGTGAAATTTGTTGGTAGTCTTCTGACTTCATAATGCCATGCACACGGTCAAGCAGTCCAGTGCCAGAGGCAGAAAAGCAACCCCAAAACATCAGGGAACCTCCGCCATGTTTGACTGTAGGGACCGTGTACTTTTCTTTGAATGCCTCTTTTTTCTACTGTAAACTCTATGTTGATGCTTTTTGCCCTAAAAGCTCTACTTTTGTCTCATCTGACCAGAGAACATTCTTCCAAAATGTTTTAGGCTTTTTCAGGTAAGTTTTGGCAAACTCCAGCCTGGCTTTTTTATGTCTCGGGGTAAGAAGTGGAGTCTTCCTGGGTCTCCTACCATACAGTCCCTTTTCATTCAGATGCCGACGGATAGTACGGATTGACACCGTTGTACCCTCGGACTGCAGGGCAGCTTGAACTTGTTTGGATGTTAGTGGAGGTTCTTTATCCAACATCCGCACAATCTTGCGTTGAAATCTCTTGTCAATTTTTCTTTTCCGGCCACATCTAGGGAGGTTAGCCACAGTGCCATGGGCTTTAAACTTCTTGATGACACTGCGCATGGTAGACACAGGAACATTCAGATCTTTGGAGATGGACTTGTAGCCTTGAGATTGCTCATGCTTCCTCACAATTTGGTTTCTCAAGTCCTCAGACAATTCTTTGGTCTTCTTTCTTTTCTCCGTGCTCAATGTGGTACACACAAGGACACAGGACAGAGGTTGAGTCAACTTTAATCCATGTCAACTGGCTGCAAGTGTGATTTAGTTATTGCCAACACCTGTTAGGTGCGACAGGTAAGTTATAGGTGCTGTTAATTACACAAATTAGAGAAGCATCACATGATTTTTCGAACAGTGCCAATACTTTTGTCCACCCTCTTTGTTATGTTTGGTGTGGAATTATATCCAATTTGGCTTTAGGACAATTCTTTTTGTGTTTTTTCATTTAAGACAAATTAAATGAAGATAATAATACCAAAGAATTTGTGTTTGCAATCATTTTCAGGAAGAAACTGAGTATTATCTGACAGAATTGCAGGGGTGTCAATACTTTTGGCCATGACTGTATATGCAAGCTATTAGGGGCCCCTTGCTTATCATCCCTATGTGTTGTGCAATTTTTGTATATATCTTCCCCCCCACTCCCTCCTTTTCCCTTCACCCTCTATCTCCGTTCATTTGTATTTCTGTACTGTTGGGGACTTGTGTTATGATACACAATATAAGTGTAAACTATCAGTTTACCCCTACCAAAGCCACTCTGTTTCTAACCGTTTGTATCTTGGGCTATTGTAACCAAACTTTGACTATATATGCATCTCAATAGTGCGGTATGCGTGTGTGCCTGCGATAGACGCTTTGCAGCCGGCTCTGCATTTGCACTCTGTATTCTGCCTCTTGGATTAAACTGCGCATGCACTGTGTTTTCTCTATTTGTAAACTTGTGTCTGACATGTGGTGCGCCTGCGTCTTATAACACACAAAGAGTGCTTATATATGGTCTTTCACTTTAATAGACCCGCGCCTGCGCTCTGCTCATCTTGAATATGGGTTATTCTGCGCACGCACAAACTACTGTCTGTGCCTGGTGCTTGATATGGGACGGTCACAAGTGCATTAACAGCTCGATCCGCCGTACCATTGCCCTCCTTGACTGCGGACAAAACTGTGCATGTGCCAGATATCTATTTGTGACTTCCATTTGACACAGGATGCGCGCAAGCGCATTAACAACCTCACCCGCACCTCTGATAATTTCCGGGTCTCTTGTAACATGCCAACGGGACATGTGATGTTTATTCCTGCCGCCGGCCACCAGCTGGTAAGAATTTTAGATAATTACATACCTTCAAATAAGGGATTATCGCAGAACCAGACATACTCACCTTGAAAAAGACACCCTGAGTGTCGGAACGCGTGGGTCCTCTCATGCCACTTGGCTGCAAGGCTGCTCTCTAGGTTATAGGGCGACTCTCCTCTTTTTTTGGACTGCATAGGGTGATGTATTAGCTCGCCTGACTACACCTTCTCTAACTGTTCCCATTAGACTTGTATGCTATTATTAGCTCAGTACTATTGTGGTAGGGCACAGTGGCGGTCATATCTTAATTTAAACTGAATGTTTTTGCCTCAGTGAGAATACGGTACCTATCTTGTCCTATTTTTCTCATTTATGACACTAGGTTAGCAGCATCCCAATGCGGTATTATATCACTGTGTAAAATTGAATTTTTGTAGTCAGTGGCTATATGTTGGTGAATATTATATTCTGAATTTTTTGGATCTAACATGTCTCATCCTGTGTGATTTTTAATGTTTTTAAACATGTGTGTTTTTTCTGGTTTTATAATAATAAAAACGCCTTTTGTATTTCTTTGTATTTTGTGGTGATCCTGAATATATGCATGGTCTTTTCTCTTTGTGGTTTTGCACGTATTTTACATGCAGTTAAGTGATCCCACTAGGAATATTTCTAATATTATTACTTGATGGTGCTCACTTGACTTTATATATAAACCTGTGACAATATTCTTTATCAGTAACTGTTTTGAGTGTGAGAGGAATCCAGAGTATACCAAGGCTAATATGGGGAGAACATAGAAACTCCTTACAGATGTTGTCCTTGGTGGGATCTGATCCCAGGACCCCAAGGATAGAATAGTAAGAACTGAGCCGCCGTGCTACCTGTATTCAATTAAGGTCTCGATGTAGGGGTCCCGTTACATTTAGCGATGCACCAGCGATCCCGACAACGATACGACCCGGTCAGGATCGCTGGTGCTTTGCTAAATAGTCGATAATGAGCTGCCAAACTGTGACGAGCGTCAGCTTACGCTGAGTCGTTTTCCTTTTGAATGAGTGGACCCTCTGGGCCGTGGCACCCACCCACCTAGGGCGAGCTGACCTAGTGAGAATCCACCCCCTATAGAGGGAGTGTCAGGGGCAAGACCAAGGGGGTGAGCTACCACAGCAGCTGGACCACACGGCCGGCTCAGGGAAACAAGACAAGGCGAGACAAGATGTTAGTTCAAGGAAACTTCATTAAGGAACACTTCTGGGTACAACAGGTGCAAAACGTGAACACATAAAGTACATAAAGCAAGATGCGTGCAAGGGCACTCCGAGGTCCAAGGCATGACGAACACTTCAGGGTATAACAGGTGCAAAACGTGAACACACAAAGTACATAAAGCAAGGTGCGTGCAAGAGCACGCCGAGGTCCAAAGCATGGTATGTGCAGATGGTAGACAGAGGCACGAGGACATCGGACTCTGGACAGCAGACAACGATCAACCGGGACATCAAGTTCTGTAGCTCTGAAGGTGATGGGCAGGTTCCGGACATCCGGTAAGCAAACCAGGGTTCCTTGCAAGAAGACAAGACAAAGTTAGAAACAGGATGCGTGTCAATGAACACGCCTGGGTCAGGTTCACAGGACGGAGGCCTGCGCATGCAGAGGACATGCCAGGGACCAAGATAGGGTACGGTGGCATCGGAATCCGGGGTGCTGGCATCGACCGACAGGGTCCAGGAATCAGACTGCGGAAATCAGCTCCGGACATCAGGCCACAGTCATCTAGGTCCGGACCTCTGGCAGCGGTCGGCAGGTTACAGAATCTGGCAGGCAAGACAGGGTTCAGAGCAGAGCAAAGTAAGCAAAAGACTTTGTGCAAGAGTAGCACGAAAAGGCACAGTGCGAAAACCAGCGTGCGTGCAAGGGAGCACGGAAACCACGGCTGGGGCACCGGCAAGCTGTACCGACTGTGGCATAAGCAGGCGGGCACGACTTAGAGGCGGCACAGCTGCAGCTCACACAGCCGGTAACCGCTATAGCACTGGACGGTGGGCACGGCTGAGCATACAGGCGAGCATGACTAGAGGCGACACGGCTGAGGCACAACAGGCAGGCACAGGGTGACCAGGCATGTGCAAGAGGGCACGGAGCCACAAGGCAGGACTAGGCAAAGGTACAGGACAGAGACGCATGCGAGACAGCACGGCAAAGCTTAGTACGAAAAGTGCAAGGGTGCACGAAACATCAGAGACAAGGCATAGGGTAAGAGGCAGAGTCCTGCGCATGCAGAGGGCAAGCCAGGGGCAAAGTACAAGTCGAGACCTGCACGTGTGGAGAGACATGCCAGGGACAGGGACAGAGTCTAGCAGCGGAGCGTAGGCCAAAGCCCAGAGCCGGGCCAAGGGAGAGCCTTGGGACTAGACAGAGTACAGAGCGGAGGCCTGCACGTGTCGAGAGGCACGCCAGGGACAGGGTACAGAACGGAGGCCTGCACGTGTAGAGAGACACAACAGGGTACAGAGCGGAGGCCTGCACATGTAGAGAGACATGTCAGGGACAGGGTACAGAGCGGTGACCTGCATGGGTAGAAAGATACGTCAGGGACAGGCTACAGAACATAGCATAACAAGGAAGCATAGCGAGGACAAACAAAGCACGAAGGACAACACGAGTCAAAGCACGAGACAAGAGACGGAATACGAGCACGGAGCGTGTGCAGAGACGCACGACAGAGCAAAGTGCAAGGGCACAGAATAGAGGGAGCAACCCAGCAGACCAAGCAGCCATGCAGGGAAGCAACACAGTACTCAGGCCCTGAGCATAGGAAGGGGTGGTGATATGAATGGGTCACCGAGGAGGAAAAAACCTAAACATGCTAAGCCCAGAAAAACCAGAGAGGTTGGTAACTATGCAGATTGCAGATCCCTGGTCCTACCACACAACTAGCAGCAGCCGTGGAGCGTGCATACGTTGAACCTAGATGCCTCGTCATGGCCGGAGGACTAAATAAGCCTAAAGCAAGAAAAGGGAAAACTAACTGCCCCAGAGCAGACCCCAAAGGAATAGACAGCCCCCACACATGTATTGACGGTGAGACAAGATGAAAACACAAACACAGGTAGGAAAATAGGCTGAGCAAACGATGGGGCACGAACTAACTAAAAAGGAGAGGAAAGGAAAGACACTGTCTGCAATCTGCCCAAAACCCTACAAAATAATGTCCAACACTTCTGATAACAAAATTAACCCTGAAGTCATTAGACTTTTCCCACTATATCAGCACTCTGGCCTCTTTTTGCTCTGTCTCAGAATATTCCAATCTAATAAGGGACAAAAAGCAAATTGGCAAATACAGATAAATAAGAGTGGAAATTCAGCACAGCCCAAGCCGGGGCTGGCTGACCACACAAAAAACTGAATAGAACAACAAAATCAAGTGTGAACATTAGAAGAGAAACTTATCTTGAGCTGACTGGAACAGAGCTGAGAACCAAGACCTGACAAGCAGAAGGAATCACCAGTCTAGTATTAGCTAGGAGGGATAGCTAATACTAGAGAAGAGAGAGAGAGGATTCAAAAAGATTTAAATAAACTGGAGAAGTGGGCAGCAACTAACAGAATGGTTTTTAACAGGGAGAAATGCAAAGTACTACATCTGGGCAATAAAAATGAAAAAAGCATATATAGAATGGGAGGAATAGGGCTAAGTGACAGCACATGTGAAAAAGACTTGGGTATACTAATAGATCACAGACTGAATATGAGTCAACAGTGTGATGCAGCAGCAAAAAAGGCAAATGCAATTCTAGGATGTATTAACAGAAGCATACAGTCTAGATCACGTGAAGTAATTATTTCCCTCTACTCCTCTTTGGTCAGACCTCATCTGGAATATTGTGTCCAATTTTGGGCACCACATTTTAAAAAAGACATCAACAAACTGGAGCAAGTTCAGAAAAGAGCGACCAGAATGGTGACCGGTCTGCAAACCCTGTCTTATGAGGAAAGGTTGCAGGATTTGGGAATGTTTAGTTTGCAAAAGAGAAGACTGAGAGGAGACTTAATAGCTGTCTACAAATATCTAAAGGGCTGTCACATTGTAGAAGAATCAACTTTATTCTCATTTGCACAAGGAAAGACTAGAAGCAATGGGATGAAGCTGAATGGGAGGAGACACAGATTAGATATTAGAAAAAACTTTTTGACAGTTAGAGTGATCAATGAGTGGAACAGGCTGCCACGAGAAGTGGTGAGTTCTCCTTCAATGGAAGTCTTCAAACAGAGGCTGGACAGACATCTAACTGGGATGATTTAGCGAATCCTGCTTTGAGCAGGGGGTTGGACCAGATGGCCCAGGAGGTCCCTTCCAACTCTACGATTCTATGATTCTATGAGTAGGGCGTCGGCTGTCTTAAATCCAATCTGAGATTCCTGAGGTCCAATCGTCATCCTCATTATCAGGTGGCAGATCTCTACTGATTAAATCAGCCTCACTACCTCCTGTTACCACCAGAGGGAGCCTGGCTGGTAGACCAGAAAATGAAATCACAACAGTATCCCCCCTTGAGGAGGGGTCACCGAACCCTCATCCACACCACTAGGCCGATCAGGATGGGCCCGGTGAAAAGCACGAACCAATCTATTGGCATGAATATCAATCTATTGGTCAAATGGAAGGTTTATGGCCAGAATTATCCTCCTGGCCATAAACCTTCCGTTTGACCAAATACTGGAGTCTCCGTCTAACCAAACGAGAATCCAATATTTTCTCTACCTCATATTCCACATTGCCTTCAACCAACACAGGGTCAGGAGGTGCTGCCATAGGATCCACTAGCTCAACAAACCTCTTCAACAGAGATTTGTGAAATACGTTATGGATCTTGAACGTAACTGGAAGAGCCAATCGAAAAGAAACAGGATTAAGAATCTCCAAAATCTTATAAGGTCCAATAAATCTTGGCTTAAATTTTGGACATGCAACCTTCATAGGAATATTCCTAGACGACAACCAAACCATATCACCCACTCTAAACCGGGGACCAATGGTCCTATGCCGGTTGGAAAATCGCTGGGCCTTTTCCTGAGAGAGTGACAACTTATCCACCACTTGGTCCCATATCTGCTGCATTCTCTCAACCACAGTGTCCACACCTGGGCAGGACGAAGATTCCACTTGCCCTGAAGAGAATCGAGGATGAAACCCAAAATTACAGAAAAAGGGTGACATCAAAGTGGCAGAACTAGCTCTATTGTTCAGCGCGAATTCGGCCAAGGGATAAAAATGAGATCCAATCATCCTGATCAGCAGATATAAAACATCTTAAATAAGACTCCAAGGTCTGGTTTGTTCTCTCAGTCTGTCCATTGGTCTGGGGATGAAATGCGGAGGAGAAGGATAACTGAATTCCCAGATTGGAACAAAAGGCTTTCCAGAATCTGGAAACAAACTGAACTCCTCTGCCGGACACAATGTTCTCAGGAATCCCATGTAACCGAACCACCTGCTGTAAAAACAAGGGCACCAACTCAGCGGAAGATGGCAACATTGGGAGTGGTACAAGATGGACCATCTTCGAAAATCTATCACAAATCACCCAGATAACAGTCATTCTCTGAGAGACAGGAAGATCAGAAATAAAATCCATTGAGATATGGGTCCATGGCCTCTTGGGCACCGGCAGGGGCATCAGCAACCCACTAGAATGAGAACAGGGTTTAGACCGAGAACAAGTCCCACAGGACTGTACAAAATTCCTGACATCACGAGATAAGGCAGGCCACCAAAAGGACCGACTCACCAAATATCTGGTACCAAAAATACCTGGGTGACCAGCCAATGCGGAGCAATGAATTTCAGACATCACTCTCTTTCTCCACTGGTCAGGAACATATAATTTTCCCACAGGGCAACGCTCAGGTTTATCCTCCTGAAATTCCTCCAGGACGCGTCTCAGGTCGGGCAAAATGGCAGAAAGAACTACCCCCTCACCTAGGATGGTAGTAGGATCGGTCACACTAAGAGAATCGGCAGAGAAACTCCTAGAAAGGGCGTCTGCCTTAACATTCTTAGTGCCCGGAAGAAAAGAGACCACAAAATTAAAACGCGTGAAGAACAAGGCCCATCTAGCCTGTCTAGGATTCAAGCGTTTGACCGACTCCAGATAAATTAAATTCTTGTGATCGGTGAGGACCACAACTTGATGTCTAGCTCCCTCCAACCGATGTCTCCACTCCTCAAATGCCCATTTCATGGCCAACAATTCCCGATTCCCCACATCATAGTTGCATTCAGATGGGGAGAACTTTCGAGAAAAGAAGGCACAGGGTTTCATGTTAGAAGTCACAGGGTCTTTTTGGGACAAAACAGCTCCTGCACCAATCTCAGAAGCATCTACCTCCACCTGAAATGGAAGTGAGACATCAGGTTGCCGTAAAACCGGAGCTGAAGTAAATCTCCACTTAAGCTCCTGAAATGCTGAGACAGCCTCAGGAGACCAATTCAGCACATCAGCGCCCTTCTTGGTCAGATCAGTCAGTGGTTTGACAATACCAGAACAATTACCTATAAATTTACGATAGAAATTAGCAAAACCCAAAAACTTCTGGAGGGCCTTCAAAGAAGTAGGCTGAACCCAATCATAAATGGCCTATACCTTGGCCGGGTCCATTTCAATAGTCGATGGAGACAAGATAATCCCAAAAATGAAATCCTCTGTACACCAAAGAGGCATTTCGATCCCTTAACAAACAGGGAATTCTCCCTGAAAATCCGGAACACAGTCCGAACGTGTTCCACATGAGAATCCCAATCACTAGAAAAGATCAAAATATCATCCAGATAGATGATCAAAAACTTATCCACAAAGTCACGGAAAATATCATTCATAAAGGACAGGAAGACAGAAGGGGCATTAGTGAGCCCAAAAGGCATCACCAGGTACTCAAAATGTCCCTCCGGAGTATTAAACGCCGTCTTCCATTCATCCCCGTGCTTGATGCGAATAAGATTATAGGCCCCCCCGAGGTCAAGCTTAGTAAACCAGCAGGCACTCTTAACTCTGGAGAATAAATCAGACATCAGAGGTAACGGGTACTGATATTTAACCGTCATCTTGTTAAGGGAACGATAATCAATACGCGGTCTTAATGAACCATCTTTCTTGGCCACAAAAAACCCCAGCACCTAAAGGTGAGGAGGATGGTCTAATATGACCCTTCTCCATCGACTCCTTAATATAGGATCGCATAGCATCATGTTCGGGTACTGATAAGTTGAAAAGCCGACCCTTGGGAAATTTACACCCAGGCATCAACTCAATTGCACAGTCATAACTCCTATGAGGAAGCAAAGATGCAGACTTACTCTCACTAAACACATCAGAAAAATTAGCCAGATAATCAGGAATATCATGAGACTGAGGAGAGGTGGAGAAAACAGGAGCGTCCCTAAGAACACACTGACAACCCCAACTCACCACAGACCCAGATTTCCAATCCAAAACTGGATTATGAGTTTGCAACCAGGGAAAACCCAGAACAATAGTATCATGCAAATTATGCAGCACCAAAAATTTACAATTTTCTTGGTGGTCTGGGGTAACTCGCATTATCTCCTGGGTCCAAAACTGAGGTTTATTCTCCGCTAAAGGAGTAGCATCAATACCCCTCAAAGGAATAGGCGTCCGCAGAGGCGTCATGGAAAAACCACAACGTTTAGCAAAGTCCAAATCCATCAGATTCAACGCTGCTCCTGAATCCACAAAAGCCTTAGTGGAAAACGTGGATAAGGAGCAGATCAGAGTAATTGCCAAAAGGAACTTAGGTTGTACACTGCCCACAGCAAATGTGTGTGCAAAACGTTTCTCTCGTTTAGGGCAGACAGAAATAGTATGAGAGGCATCTCCACAGAAAAAAACACAGCTTATCACGCCTTCTAAACTCCTGACGTTGCGCCCCAGACAAAACCCCATCACATTGCATAGGTTCAGACGTTTGTTCAATAGGTGGCAGCGCCTCCCGTGTAGTTTTACGTTCACATAAACGCCGATCAACTTGAATGGCTAATGACATGGAATCATCCAGACCAGAGGGAACAGGAAATCCCACCATAACATCTTTTACGATCTCTGATAAACCCTTCAGAAAGAGAGCTGCCAAAGCACTATCATTCCATGTAGTAAGGACCGCCCACTTTCGGAATTTTTGACAGTATAACTCTGCAGAATCCTGACCATGGTTTAATGCCAACAGGGTTCTCTCAGCTTGATCAACAGCATTAGGTTCATCATACAACAAACCCAAGGCTTGAAAAAATGCATCCACATTAGTCAGAATAGGATTTTCAGGTGTCAGAGAAAAAGCCCAATCCTGGGGATCGCCGCGCAGCAAGGAGATGACAATTTTAACCTGCTGCGCAGAGCTCCCCGATGAGTTAGGCTTCAAGGCAAGAAATAATTTACAATTATTCTTAAAATTCAGAAATTTAGACCGATCCCCAGAAAACACATCAGGAGCAGGGATCTTAGGTTCAGCAGCATGTGACTGAATGAGGTAGGTGAAAATTCCCTGCACTTCAGCAGCAAGTTGCTCCACACGATCAGACAATTGCTTAATCTCCATTAGGGAAAAAAAAAATCCTCCTACTCCTCCAGAGAAAAAGAGGAAAAAATATATATATATATATATAAAAAAAAATTCTGACACTTTTTTTTAACAACCTTTTCCTGCTTTTGAGTACCCTAGAATCTGCGGTATGGCTGGTGATTCTGTTACGAATGGGTCACCGAGGAGGAAAAAACCTAAACATGCTAAGCCCAGAAAAACCAGAGAGGTTGGTAACTATGCAGATTGCAGATCCCTGATCCAACCACACAACTAGCAGCAGCCGTGGAGCATGCCTACGATGAACCTAGATGCCTCGTCACGGCCGGGGGACTAAATAAGCCTAAAGCAGGAAAAGGGAAAACTAACTGCCCCAGAGCAGACCCCAAAGGAATAGACAGCCCCCACACATGTATTGACGGTGAGACAAGATGAAAACACAAACACAGGTAGGAAAATAGGCTGAGCAAATGATGGGCCCGAACTAACTAAAAAGGAGAGGAAAGGAAAGACACTGTCTGCAATCTGCCCAAAAGCCTACAAAATAATGTCCAACACTTCTGATAGCAAAATTTACCCTGAAGTCACTAGACTTCTCCCACTATATCAGCACTCTGAAATATTCTGAGACAGAGCAAAAAGAGGCCAATCTAATAAGGGACAAAAAGCAAATTGGCAAATACAGATAAATAAGAGTGGAAATTCAGCACAGCCCAAGCCAGGGCTGGCTAACCACACAAAAAACTGAATAGAACAACAAAATCAAGTGTGAACATTAGAAGAGAAACTTATCTTGAGCTGACTGGAACAGAGCTGAGAACCAAGACCTGACAAGCAGAAGGAATCACCAGCACCAGAGTAGGGCGTCGGCTGTCTTAAATCCAATCTGAGATTCCTGAGGTCCAATCGTCATCCTCATTATCAGGTGGCAGATCTCTACTGATTAAATCAGCCTCACTACCTCCTGTTACCACCAGAGGGAGCCTGACTGGTGGACCAGAAAATTAACTCACAACAGGGCGGTCTGATATAGGGCATAGCACCTCCACTTCCGGGTCAGACCAGGGAAGAACTTCCAGTTCAGATCCTCCAGGATCACAGGGAGCAGTCACATGATCAGGATTACAGACATGCAGGGATGATTGCAGAACCACTGCTGAAACCTAGGCAGGTCACATGATCAGAATTTCAGACATGCAGAGATGATAGCAAAACCAGTGCTGAAACCTAGGCAGGTCACATGATCAGAGTTCCAGACATGCAGAGATGAATGCAGAACCAGTCTCTGCTGGAACATAGGAAGGACACATGATCAGGGGTTCTAGACATGATGAGACGATCACAGAAGCCAGCAGAAACGCCGGCATCCCGCAGCTCAACAGTCATGAGGTGAGTGTGCACACTGCTCTAGGGAACATGCAGGATAGCAGACATTAGATGCGTGTGCACACCGCTCCAGGGGTCTTGAGGCAAAACAGACATGGCGGACATGACAGACATGGCGAGCATGACACAAACAGGCAGATCTCACCAGCGAGTTAGTACAAACCACTCCAACAACGTTGATCCGACATCTGAAACGGACACCTGCAACGGTCAAGACACAGGAGCTGCGGACAAGACACGGGGATCCAGTGGGGAGGACTGCGGGTAGACAAGCAAGTCTTCTTACTCTGGCTGCCATCATTTCCAAACAAGTTCAGAAGGGCCGGGTCTGATTTACATCAGAAGAGTGGCCGGGGTACCGCCCTTTTCAAGCGAGTTCAGGAGGCATAGAGCAGATCAGATTCTTCATCATAAGGTTAGCCGAGGTACCAGCGGAGTCCATGGCATGAGTATTCTGTGACGAGCGTCAGCTTACGCTGAGTCGTTTTCCTTTTGAATGAGTGGACCCTCTGGGCCGTGGCACCCACCCACCTAGGGTGAGCTGACCTAGTGAGAATCCACCCCCTATACAGGGAGTGTCAGGGGCGAGCTACCACAGCAGCTGGACCACACGGCCGGCTCAGGGAAACAAGACAAGGCGAGACAAGACGTTAGTTCAAGGAAACTTCATTAAGGAACACTTCTGGGTACAACAGGTGCAAAACGTGAACACACAAAGTACATAAAGCAAGGTGCGTGCAAGAGCATGCCGAGGTCCAAAGCATGGTACATGCAGATGGTAGACAGAGGCACGAGGACATCGGACTCCAGACAGCAGGCAACGATCAACCGGGACATCAGGTTCTGTAGCTCTGAAGGTGATCAGCAGGTTCCGGACATCCGGTAAGCAAACCAGGCTTCCATGCAAGAAGACAAGACAAAGTTAGAAACAGGATGCGTGTCAACGAACACGCCCGGGTCAGGTTCACAGGACGGAGGCCTGCGCATGCCAAGGGGCATGCCAGGGACAGGTACAGGGACGGTGGAATGCGCGTGCGAAGAGACACGCCAGGGAGAGATACAGGACGGAGGCCTGCACGTGCAGAGTACACGCCAGGGACCAAGATAGGGTACGGTGGCATCGGAATCCGGAGTGCTGGCATCGACCGACAGGGTCCAGGAACCAGACTGCGGAAATCAGCTCCAGACATCAGGCCGCAGTCATCTACAACACAAGACAAAGCACGAGACAAGAGACGGAATACAAGCACGGAGCGTGTGCAGAGACGCACGACAGAGCAAAGTGCAAGGGCACAGAATAGAGGGAGCAACCCAGGAGACCAAGCAGCAATGCAGGGAAGCAACACAGTACTCAGGCCCTGAGCATAGGAAGGAGCGGTCTGATATAGGGCATAGCACCACCACATCCGGGTCAGGACCAGGGAAGAACTTCCAGTTCAGTTCCTCCAGGATCACAGGGAGCAGTCACATGATTAGGACGAGACGATCACAGAAGCCAGAGCAGAAACGCAGGCATCCCGCAGCTCAACAGTCTTGAGGAACATGCAGGATAGCAGGCATGAGATGCGCGTGCACACCGCTCCAAGGGTCATGAGGCAAAACAAACATGGCGGACATGACAGACATGGCGAGCATGACACAAACAGGCAGATCTCACCAGCGACGCAGCAGCCCGACGGCAGCGATGATGACGACTTCCGCCTGCGTCCATGCGTCGCTAGTCGGCGCCAGCGGGATGCCAACGAGGAAGAAATGGCCCAGGACGTTTGAGCACGATCAGCGATATCCGGGGGGGAGGGCGGTCGCAGGTACGTGTCACATGTAGTGAGATCGCTACCGATATCGCTGTTGCGTCACAATATCGGTGACGCTTTAGCAATATCACTAGCGATCTTGCTATGTGAGAAGGGGGCTTTAATCTAATGATAATAAAAACTGAGGGTTATAAATCATTCAGCAGTGGGCAAAGTATAATTGATCTGAACCTGATAAACTTTTGTCTTTACTTCCAATCTAAGTAGCTATGTAAATGTGTATGTGGATTGAGTAATAGGCAAAAAGACCTCCAAAATTCAGCTCAGCTCTAGGCTTCTGCAACACATAACTGAATATATCTAAAAGAATAGATGTCCTCCTCTTGAAAACTCAAGTCAACTATTCATACGCATAAGCAGTTGCCATAGTAATCACTATGTAATAATGGCAGCCAGAGTTAAACTAAAGAATGCCTCCTTTGGTTGGAACAGCAAGTGTCCTTGACTCCAGGCTCTTTGTCTGTGGGGCTTATGTTCACACCAACGTGCAAAGTGGTGTGAGTGTCCTCATAATCACTGCAGTGAAACGCCTGACAAAACTTATATCTTGTTGTGGACGGTCATAGGAAAAATTCCACAGCTTCATAGATAATTTCTCCTAACATGCATTGCGTACATTTTGTTGCATCTTGGTAAAAATCTTACAAAATAGGTGGTATCCAGCAATTTACAAAATGTATAATAACAGAAAAATATGATTTAATCCTTTTAAAAATAAGTAAAACTATAGTAGGAGGCAGCTTACTTGTAATCAAGTTTGTAATCATATTATAGTCATTTTTATTGTTATTAGTCCTCTTGATGAGTGCTGGATACCTCAATTTTTGTGAAGTCTCTGCTATCACTGCTGACACAGAATTTGTCGGACTCGTCTTATCAATCTGATAATTTGCTATGATATTTACTATTAAAACTTTCAATGCTGTGATCAATAATTTGATATAAGTGGATCAGAGATTTGAATGATTTAAGTATAATGTTAAATATCATAGTTTTACCTGTTTTCTTTCCACTTTTATCAGTGCTAGTTGCCCAATAATGAAATTTATGATATGGTCTTCTCAGCAGTTTAGTGATTTTAATCTGATAACTTGGAGAGAGGAGTATTGAGAAAATTGATTCGATATGAATGGACTTAGAGTAACATTTTATCTGATCCAAAGGTCCTGGCAAATTAAAACAATTTGCAATTCATTTTGTGCGAATTGCCAAAAAAAGGGATGATTTTTCACTAATTGCAGAGAATTACATCAGCCATGGAAGGCTTACATGATCTCAGGCGTGACTGCCAGGGTTTCACGATAATGTCTTGCTGCGATCACCACATCACATGGTGTAATCCAGCCAATCAAGCGTGACTATAATAGCCTGTATAAAAGCCTAGGCAGGGAATGCAGCAGTCATTTTTAGAGTGACTTAGGATGGTGAGAGGATGTTACAGCTACACAATAGAGACAGGAAAAAAAATCTTTAAAGCATTGGACAAATACTCCAGATAATAATATGTTGTACAACTGGAGAAGTGGAAGTCGATGAATGTAGTAGTCTGTGGATAACACAGAGATTCAATTTATAGGAGGAGAATAGCAAAAAGTGTCAGACTCAGTGAGATTGATCAGTGATACAGTGGATCTGGCATCTGTCCTGCTGAATTTTAATTACATATTTTGGGCCCAATTCATCAAAATGCGGGATGTGTTGGAGTCGGCCTATGTCTCTTCATGAATCAGGAGTGTTGGAAAAGTGGCATACTCGTCCATGTGTGTCTCTCCACAAATCCTAATTCAGCCCCTGCTGGAGTAAGACATGTGGCGTAGCGAACATCACCGATCATCATGAATTCTGACTAGTGGCTATTGCAACCCCCACCCTTTTTGGCAGAGCTGAGAGAAACTGGAGTGAAGATGCCAGAAATCGCATAATTTCATTGCAGCTCCTTGTTGGGCCTGCATTTTGCTACTTTTAAAAGCTTTTTGAGCCAGAATTCAGTCATGAAAGCTTTGATGAATGGGACCCAATCAGAGACGTAGTTAGGGCTTGAGCTCAGGGGGGTCAAACATCTGAGCGAGCCCCTAATCAGGTATGCCTTATTACAACTATTGTGGCGCACCCTAATAGTGGATATAGGGAAACCTCAGCAGATGACTGCGCTTTTAATGGAAAAAAAAACTCTATACAATGACCCATACTGATATTACCACCATATAGTGGTAGATATCCGTCCTTCAGAAATCACAGTACAGTTATATATAGTAACTAACAGCTAACTTTCTTTCTGATGGAGTTGTTCACTTTTCCTGTCTTTTCCATATTGCTCAGACTGACATGACATCTTCTCTAGCCAAAACCCATCTGCGGAGATTACAACAAAGACACATTTGACTTCTCACATTTCTTGCACCATTCCCAACCTGTACAAACTCCTCATTCTACTGATACCCCAGTACTGAGCTGCTGCCATATGTGTCTCTATTAATGCACCTGCTATGTGGTACAAAGACAATGCTCCTCTTACCGCCCCACAGAGTAATGCCACCACAGTGCCTCTTACATAGTAACATGTCTCTTTTATGATCTCTAGATGATAAAACTGTCAACATTAATGCCCTAGAAAATAGTGCCCACATTTTTCCCCTAGAAAGTAATAACGCCCCATGGTGATGTAAAGTAAACATGTGGGAAATGTTATTTATTAAGTTTTTTGGGGGCCATATCTCTGTGATTTTAGGGCATAAAAATTCAAAGTTGGAAAATTGCGAAATTTTCGCCAAATTTCCAATTTTTTCACAAATAAACGCAAGTTATATCAAAGAAATTTTACCACATGAAGTACAATATGTCATGAGAAAACAATGTCAAAATCAGAATCCATGGAAGAGTTAGTACCTTATAAAGGGACAGTGGTCAGAATTGTAAAAATTGGCCTGGTCATTAACAAGCAAACCACCCTTGGGGTAAAGGGGTTAATGGCCCTCACATTACGTTCCATACTGAATTATGGCCTCCACGTTAGTAAAATGGCCCCCACATTAGCCTTCAAGTTGTATAATGGCCCTCGCATTAGCTCCTACACTGTATAATGGCCTCTGTATTAGTTCCCATATTGTATAATGTCCCCTGCATTAGTATAATGGCCCCCACATTAGGTTCCACACTAAATAATGGCCCCCACATTGACCTTCAAACTGTATAATGACCCCCGCAATAGCTCCCACGCTGCATTATGGCCTCGGTATTAGTTCCCACATTGTATAATGTCCCCTGCATTAGTGTAATGGCCCCCACATTAGGTTCCATGCTAAATAATAGCCCCCGCATTAGTATAATGGCCCCACATTAGCCTTCATGCTGTATAATGGCCCCCACCTTAGCTTTCACGCTGCATAAAGACCCCATTCATTAGCTTTCACACTCTATAATGGCCCCTGCATTAGTTTCCACACTATATAGTGGCCCCGTGTAGGCTTCCACACTGTACAATAGATATATAGACAGATGAAGAGATGCATAAATAGATAGATAGTGGAAAAAATTAATGGAAGCAGCCCTTCCTGCCTCCTTTTTTTGTATATATGATCTATAAGCCAGTAGTAGATCCAGAGGTTTTCACCAGAACCTTATGGCCTTGTGGGAAGATGTACCGGGCCAGTGGTACCTCTCCTGCACCGGTTCCGGAACTGGCCGGGCTGTCATCATTGTTGCCAGGGGGAAAGCTTTCTGACCCCTGACAGACCTTCGAACTGGACTGTAGGGGGCGTGTCGGGGATAAAAGGGATGGAGCGTCGGAAAGCAGGGGACTTGGCGGGAAGACAGAGTGCGCAGCAGGAGAAGGTGGGTTCACTCTCCTGTCTGCGGCACGAAACCTCAGCTCCGTGCTGTATTCCCCCAGCTTATGCGTGCACTGTGAGCAGACAGTATCTGTTAGTCTGCTCACCCCTGACACCAAGAAGCCTCCCCTCACCATCCCGCTGATTGCTGTGGCCTAAGACTGACCTGGTGCTTCACACTGAGTCACGCTCCGGAGATTCCACAGACCGCGACTCCTCATATTCGTCAACCTGGTAACACAGGACCACGCTTAGGAGAGCCTGGGTACACCACCTTTGTCAGGAGCCAGCTCTTCAACTTTCTTCAGGATCACGTCAGAGACTTTACGCACCACCTCCGTGGACACCGCCGTGGGATTGCAAGCCTGCACAACCAGGACCCCAGCAGATTGATAAGTTTACCTGTTTTAAGAACCACTGTTCTTATATAGACATAATATTCATGTTTACCCCCTATTAACCCATTACCTCCCTGCGTGGAGTATTCCCTGTAATTTACCCATTAACTCTTGTTCTGCCTCCTGCTCGTCGCTACATCCTCCGTTTCCTGCTATCTCACACTTGGCGTAGTCGGCAGGATGCAGTCTATGGGTGCAGAGGCGGCAGATCAATCAGTTGAGGTGAGGTCTAGGACCAGTATCTCCCTGGGGGAAATGTTGAGTAACCTCCCTAAGTTCACGGGGAATAATACTATGTTATGGGGTTGGACTGAGCGCATTAGAGGGATGATGAGGATGCACCCCATGACTCCTGCATTAGAAGCTGAGGCGGCCATGATGGCTCTGGATGGAGAAGCCAGAGACTCAATTATGTTACGACCCCCCCAGAGAGCGAGACACCTTTTACAAGGTGCTCCAAATCTTGGAGGAGACCCATGGGGACACTACAGACGTAGGGGAATTACGGATGCGCCAATTTAGCCGTATGCAAAGGGAGGAGGAGATGGTGTCTCAGTACATAAACGCCCTTCAGGAGATCCATACTGCTATCACTAGAAAAGACGGCATATGCGTAGAGCCTACTGATGTACTGTTGCGGGATCAACTGGTGACAGACTTGTGAGATGTACAGACAAAACAGGCGTTGCAAGAGCGCTTGTGAGTGAATCCCCGCATGACCTTGTCAGAGATAGGAAGCGAGGCCCGCACACGTCATCAAGAGCAGGGGGTGACAGTCCCGGTAAGGAAGGTCCGGAGCGGAGAGGTATCTGTGAACATGGTCATCGAACCACGATGGGTGGAAGAATTGCAGAAGAAAATCCAGGATATATACGAGAAGCGTTGGCTGAGACAAAAAAGAAGTCAGTAGGGCCCTCAAATTCGTCAGGGGACAGAAATGGCCCTGAACCTCGCAAGCAAAACAAGGATGTTCTGTCGGGAGAGGCCTCTCACCTGTTATAATTGTGGAGAAACCGGACATTTGGCTTGGGAGTGCACACGACGGAGTAGGCCCCTATCACGCCATCTGTTAAACTAGAGGGCTCCGAGCCTGGGGGACGCAGTATGGAACCTAAACAATCACGAAGGAGTATCAGAAGTCCCCAAAATTTAGTCTTGATGTGCTCTCTCGTCTAGGCTGAAATGGATGGTAATGCAGTACGCTGTCTGGTGGACACAGGTTCACAAGTGACTACGATGCCTGAAACCTACTTCCGGCGACTTTTTCCTGAGGCAATACGGCCTGAGTGGGGCCCAGTGATAAAATTGATAGTTGCCAATCACTTATCCATCCTGGTCGCAGGGATAGTCTGGATGCAAATTTCCATCTGCGGCAAAGACCTGGGTCAAAAGGGAGTAGTGTTAACCAATGGGGAAGCAGGTAATGTGACGGACTCAGCTTCTGCTGAGCCCATTTTCCTTTTTAGAGTGGACCTTCTGGGCCGTGGCACCCACCCACCTAGGGCGAGCTGACCTAGTGAGAACCCACCCCCCCTGTGCAGGGAGTGTCAGGGACAAGACCAAGGGGGTGAGCCACCACGACTGCTGGGACCAGACGGCCGGCTCAGTGGACACTATTGAGTGTCTGGCAACAGGACGAGCAAGAAGCAAGACAAGGCAAGACGTAGGTGCAAGGTATCTTCATTAGGATAACTTCAGAATCACATTCAGTGTAAAAACGTGAGAACAAGCAAAACGTGCAAAGTGCGTGCGTGGGCACACCAAGGTCCATAGCATGGTACGTGCCAGGTGGCACGCCTGGGTACAGGTAAAGGCACAATGGCATCAGACTCCGGACTGCTGGCAACGATAGACATGATCAAGGCATCAGGCTGCGGACATCAGCTCCGGACATCAGGCCGCAGTCATCCAGCTTACGATCTCTGGCAGCGATCGGCAGGTTACAGACATCCGGCAGGCAAACCAGGTTTCAGGCAAGGAGGCACGTCAGATATCCAGGCATGGTTCGTGTTAGGGAACACGCCAAGGTCCAAGGCTAGGTGCAAGGCTAGGTGCGTGTGTAGGGGACATGCCAGGGTTCAAGGCTAGGTGCAAGGCAAGGTGCGTGTGTAGGGGACACGCCAAGGCACAAGGTACAAGACAGAGTGCGTGTGTAGAGACACGCCAAGGCACAAGGTACAAGACAGAGTGCGTGTGTAGAGACATGCCAAGGCACAAGGTACAAGACAGAGTCCTGCGCATGCAAAGGGGCATGCCAGGGTCAGGCGAGGCAGAGTCCTGCGCATGCAGAGAGGCACGCCAGGGTCAGGGTTCAAGGACCGGGTTAGGACCTGTGCGTGCAAGAGGGCACGACAGGGGACATGGCAAAGCCTGTGCGTACTTTTACAGAAGCACGGGGAGGTATGCCATGGGCAGGCGAGGGCCTGCGTGTGCTTTAGAGAGCACCCAGAGCACAGTGCGGAAACAGCGTGAAGTGCAAGGGAGCACAGAGGGCACGGCTGGGGCACTGGCTAGCTGATCAGGCTGCGGCACTGACAGACGGGCAAGACTCCAGCGAACCTGACTGAGGCATGGCAGGTGACACAGCTGTCACTGACCGACGAGCACGGCTGAGGCACAAGCAGGCGGGCACGGCTAGGGCGGGCACGGCTGAGGCACAAACAGGAGGCTAGGAAGGCCAGGCGCATGCAAAGGGCACACGAAGAAACAGAGCAAGGGAAGACAAGAGGAGAAACAAGACAGAGCTTAGGAAGTGTACGGAACCAGGGACGGAAGCATAGGCAGAAACACGGAATCATGTCAGAGCAAGAACAGAGCTATCAGCGGAGCGTAGGCCGAAGCCCAGAGCCGGGCCAAGGGAGAACCTTGGGACTAGCCTAGAAACGTGCAAGAGAGCATAATAGGAAAGAGTCTAGCAGCGGAGCGTAGGCCGAAGTCCAGAGCCGGGCCAAGGCAGAGCCTTGGGACTAGACATGGAAAAGAGCACAAAAGCAAAGAAAGGAGGTATGGTGCGTGTGCCAGGGAGCACTACAGAGCACAATAGGAGAGAGCGAGGCAGAGCAAGCAAAGACTGAGACCATAGGGAGGAACAAGGCAGAGCAAGGCAAGGTACGAAACAAGGCATAGCGAAAACAGGCAAGGCAGAGAATAACAGAAGGACTACAAGTCCAAGCAGGACAAGGACGAACATGGCACAACGGACAAACATAAGACAAGGCACGGGACAAGAGACGGAGTACGAGCACGGAGCGTGTGCAGAGATGCACGACAGAGCTAGGTGCACGGGCACAGAATAGAGGGAGCGCCCCACAGACCAAGCAGCCATGCAGGGACACAACACAATACTCAGGCCCTGAGCATAGGAAGGGGCGGTCTAATATAGGGCATAGCACCTCCTCTTCCGGGTCAGGACCAGGGGAGAACTTCCTAGTTCAGATGCTCCAGGATCACAGAGCACAGTCACATGATCCGGGTTTCAGACATGACGAGATGATCACAGAACCAGACAGTGCAGGATCCTAGGAAGGACACATGATCAGGGATTCTAGACATGACGAGATGATTGCAGAACCATACAATGCAGGATCTTAGGAAACGTCACATGATCAAGGTTTCTAGACATGACGAGATGATTGCAGAACCAGACAGTGCAGGATCCTAGGAAAGGTCACATGATCAGAGTTTCAGACATGACGAGATGATTGCAGAACCAGACAGTGCAGGATCTTAGGAAACGTCACATGATCAAGGTTTCTAGACCTGACAAGAGGATCACAGAAGGCAAAGCAGAAACGCAGGCATCTTGCAGCTCAGCAGACATGAGGTGAGTGTGCACACTGCTCTAGGGAACAAGCAGGATAGCAGACATGAGATGCACATGCACACCGCTCCAGGGTCATGTAGCCAATGACAGGTACACTTGGCCTTGTGTTTTGGATTGTTGTCAAGCTGGAATGTCCAAGTACATGCCATCCCATGTGCAGCTTCCGGGCAAATTTACCTCCAGTATTTGCTGATAACATGCTGCATTGATCTTTCCTTCAACTTTGACCAAGTTTCCTGTGCCTTTGTAGCTCGCACATCCCCAAAACATCAGCGATCCACCTACATGCTTTACAGTAGGAATGGTGCTCCTTTCATCATAGGCCTTGTTGACTTCTCTCCAAATGTAATGTTTACGGTTGTGGCCAAAAAGTTACATTTTGGTCTCAGCACTCCAAATTACCTTGTTCCAGAAGTTTTGAGGCTTGTCTCTGTGCTATTTTGCGTATTGTAACTGAGACACCTTGTGGCATTTGTGCAGTAATGGCTTTCTTCTGGCGACGTGACTATGCAACCCATTTTTCTTCAAATGCCTCCTTATTGTGCATCAGCTGATGTTATTTGTGGATTTTTCTTTGCATCCCAAACAATTTTCCTGGCAGTGGTTTTGTTTAAAAAGAGCCCCTGATTTTCCATTTGTTAATCACGCTGCTGACTGGCATTATCAATTCCTTGGATATCTTTTTGTATCCCTTTCCTGTTTTATACAGTTCAACTACCTTTTCCCGTAGATCCGTTGACAATTATTTTGCTTTCACCTTTACTCACAAACCCGAAATGTCAGTGGCTGGGTGAAAGATGCAAGAGTTTGTCTGGATCCCTGAAACTCACTCAGTTTTTATGCACACACACTGATTACAAGCAAACAGGTCACGGATGAGGATGTTACCTTTAGTAGCCATTCAAACCCATTTAAACAAGAAAAATTATAGCCAGCTCACCCAGTTAGACGTCCTTAGTGGTTCTGCTCACTGCCAGGAAGCCGCACGGAGTTGTAATGGGAGAGGCACACCCATGTTGCAATAAAAGCAAAAACCAGCAAATAATTCCAGTGGATGCTTCCTACTTGGCCATAAAATCCATTTTATTTTTATCTTTTAAAATAGTTCCATGTGGCAGAAACCCAAATATATACAGGGGGTCAGAAGAAAAAAAGGGCACACTGCTGCTTAATGCGTGCAGACTACGCGTTTCAACCTTACTAGGTCTTCTTCTAGGTCTTAAGTGTGAGCAGTGTTCAAGATAGTAATATACCCTGCTTCCAGGAACTTAATCCAATTACAAAATTTGGCTTAATTAAAATAGGGTGTATATCCTTACACAGGGATAAAACTTTGTTAAATACAAAATGTACTACATATTTAAAGCATATCGCTGCAAAGTGCCCTTATTTTTATCTAATACATTATTATTCACATCTTATATTTATTCTTAGATATCACAAAATTTACCATATGAACAAAAAAAAAATAATTTTTTTTTAAAAAACCCAAAAAAAAAAAAAAAATTTAAGAAACATAAAAAAAAAAAAAAAAGAGGAAAAAGGAAGGAAAATTCAAGTGTTTTTATATATATATGTATATTTACCACTGGAAAACCTGCCATTTAGAATTGACTGATTAAATCTAACCTATTATTCAGTCCATTAGGTATACGGCTTTCCAGTGTAAAAATCCAATAACTTTCCTCTTTTTTTTTTTTTTTTTTTAATTTTTTTTTTGGGGGGGGGGTTTAAAATTTTTTTATTTTTTTTTGTTCATATGGTAAATTTTGTGATATCTAAGAATAAATATAAGATGTGAAGGCTTCCTGGCAGTGAGCAGAACCACTAAGGACGTCTAACTGGGTGAGCTGGCTATAATTTTTCTTGTTTGAATTTGTATTTTGAGGCATTTAGCCGTGCACATAAATCCCAGCTTTTTTACAGGGGGTAAAGTTTTTTGGACTCACATCTTATTAAACCAAAATGACTGAAAATACAGGTCAAAGTTTTGAAGACATTGAAGATTACAAGGCAAGGTTGAACAAATCTGCCTCTATATTCCAGGGGTCTAAATCGAACCCAGGACATCTAATGAGTACATCAGTGGAATTGACCACTTTAATGAAAGATTTGGAATTGAAAATGTGTAAGGAATTAAAGATTTGGTGGGATCAAAATACCTTACAAACCTATTATGATAAAAATATGATCCCCAGAGGCCTCCGTATAAAAAAGAGTTACACAGCAATATGATGAAAACTTTCACAAAGACTGGGATGGAATACTCAGTGACTGTTCCTTAACCCCTTCATGACCCAGCCTATTTTGACCTGAATGACCTGGCCATTTTTTGCAATTCTGACCAGTGTCCCTTTATGAGGTAATAACTCTGGAACGCTTCAACGCATCCTAGCGATTCTGAGATTGTTTTTTCGTGACATATTGGGCTTCATGTTAGTGGTAAATTTAGATGAATAATTTTTGCGTTTATTTGTGAAAAAATCAGAAATTTGGCGAAAATTTTGAAAATTACGCAATTTTCAAATTTTGAATTTTTATTCTGTTAAACTAGAGAGTTATGTGACACAAAATAGTTACTAAATAACATTTCCCACATGTCTACTTTACATCAGCACAATTTTGGAAGCAAAATATTTTTTTGTTAGGAAGTTATAAGGGTTAAAAGTTGACCAGTGATTTCTCATTTTTACAACAAAATTTACAAAACCATTTTTTTTAGGGACCACCTCACATTTGAAGTCACTTTGAGGGGTCTATATGGCAGAAAATACCCAAAAGTGACACCATTCTAAAAACTGCACTCCTCAAGCTACTCAAAACTACATTCAAGAAGATTATTAACCCTTTAGGTGTTTCACAGGAACTAAAGAAACATGGAAGGAAAAAAAGGACATTTTAATTTTTCCAACAAAAATTTTCTTTCAGCATCAATATTTTCATTTTCACATGGGCAACAGGATAAAATGGATCCTAAAATTTGTTGGGCAATTTCCTCTGAGTACACCAATACCTCATATGTGGTCAAAAACCACTGTTTGGGCGCACGGCAGGGCTCAGAAGGTAAGGAGTGCCATTTGACTTTTTGAATGGAAAATATGCTGGAATATTTAACGCTTGCCATGTCGCGTTTGGAGAGTCGCTGTTTGCCTAAACACTGGAGCTCCCCCACAAGTGACCCCATTTTGGAAATTAGATCCCCCAAGGAACTTATCTAGATGCATAGTGATCACTTTGAACCCCCAGGTGCTTCTCAAATTGATCCGTAAAAAAAAAAAAAGTACTTTTTTTCACAAAAATTATCTTTTAGCCTCAGTTTTTTCATTTTCACATGGGCAACAGGATAAAATGGATCCTAAAATTTGTTGGGCAATTTCTCCTGAGTACACTGATACCTCATATGTGGTCATAAACCACTGTTTGGGTGCACTGCAGGGCCCGGAAGGGAAGGAGCGCCATTTGACTTTTTGAATGGAAAATTAGCTCCAATCGTTATCGGACACCATGTCACGTTTGGAGATCCCCTGTGTGCCTAAACATTGGAGCTCCCCCACAAGTGACACCATTTTGGAAACTAGACCCCTTAAGGAACTTATCTAGATGTGTAGTGAGCACTTTGAACCCCCAAGTGCTTCACAAAAGTTTATAACATAGAGCAGTGAAAATAAAAAATCATTTTTTTTCCTCAAAAATGATGTTTTAGCACACTATTTTTTATTTTCACAAGGGTAACAGGAGAAATTGAACCAAAAAAGTTGTTGTCCAGATTGTCCTGAGTATGCTGGTACCCCATATGTGGGGGGGGCACTGTTTGGGTGCACAGCAGGGCGCAGAAGGGAATGAGCGCCATTTGACTTTTTGAAATGAAAATTAGCTCCAATCGTTAGCGGACACCATGTCGTGTTTGGAGAGCCCCTGTGTGCCTAAACTTTGGAGCTCCCCCACAAATGACCCCATTTTGGAAACTAGACCCCCTAAGGAACTTATCTAGATGCATAGTGAGCACTTTGAACCCCCAGGTGATTCACAGAAGTTTATAATACAGAGCAGTGAAAATAAAAAATCTTTTTTTTTCCTAAAAAAAATTTTTTTAGTTGGCAATTTTTTATTTTCACAAGGGTACTAGGATAAATTGGACCCCAAAAGTTGTTGTCCAGTTTGTCCTGAGTACGCTGGTACCCCATATGTGGGGGGGAACCACTGTTTGGGCACACATTGGGGCTCAGCAGGGAAGTAGTGACATTTTGAAATGCTGACTTTGATGGAATGGTCTGCGGGCGTCATGTTACATTTGCTGAGCCCCGGTGTGCCTAAACAGTAGAAACACCCCACTATTAACCCCATTTTGGAAACTAGACCCCCCAAGGAACTTATCTAGATGTGTGGTGAGCACCTTGAACCCCCAAGTGCTTCACAGAAGTTTATAATGCAGTGCCGTGAAAATAAAAAATCATTTTTTTCCCTCAAAAAAAATGAATTTTAGCACGCAATTTTTTTTTCACAAGGGTAACAGGAGAAATTGGACCCCAAAAGTTGTTGTCCAGTTTGTCCTGAGTACGCTGATACCCCATATGTGGGGGATGACCACTGTATGGGCACACGTCAGGGCTCGGAAGGGAAGTAGTGACGTGTTGGTATGCAGACTTTGATGGAATGGTCTGCGGGCATCATGTTACATTTGCAGAGCCCTTGATGTACCTAAACTGTGGAAACCCCCCACAAGTGACCCCATTTTGGAAACTAGACCCCCCAAGGAACTTATCTAGATGTGTAGTGAGCACCTTGAACCCCGAAGTGCTTCACAGAAGATTGTAACGCAGAGCCATGAAAATAAAAAATCTTTTTTTTCCTCAAAAAATGAATTTTTAGCTCGCAATTTTTTATTTTCACAAGGGTAACAGGAGAAATTGGACCCCAAAAGTTGTTGTCCAGTTTGTCCTGAGTACGCTGATACCCCATATGTGGGGAGGGACCATTGTTTGGGCACACGTCGGGGCTCGGAAGGGAAGTAGTGACATTTTGAAATACCGACTTCATCGAATGGTCTGCGGGCATCATGTTACGTTTGCAGAGCCTCTGATGTGCCTAAACAGTGGAAACCCCCCACAAGTGACCCCATTTTGGAAACTAGACCACCAAGGAACTTATCTAGATGTGTGGTGAGCAGCACTTTGAACCCCCAAGTGCTTCACAGAAGTTTATAACGCAGAACCGTGAAAATAAAAAATCTTTTTTTTCCTCAAAAAATGATGTTTTAGCCCGCAATTTTTTATTTTCACAAGGGTAACAGGAGAAATTGAACCCCAAAAGTTGTTGTCCAGTTTGTCCTGAGTACGCTGGTACCCCATATGTGGGGGGGGAACCATTGTTTGGGCACACGTCAAGGCTCGGAATGGAAGTAGTGACGTTTTGAAATGCAGACTTTGATGGAATAGTCTGCGGTCGTCATTACGTTTGCAGAGCCCCTGATGTGCCTAAACAGTGGAAACCCCCCACAAGTGACCCCATTTTGGAAACTAGACCTTCCAAGGAACGTATGTAAGGTGTGTTGTGAGCACTTTGAACCCCCAAGTGCTTCACAGAAGTTTATAATGCAGAGACGTGAAAAAATCATTTTTTTCCACAAAAATAATTTTTTACCCCAATTTTTTATTTTCCCAAGGGTAACACGAGAAATTAGTCCCCAAATGTTGTTGTGCAATTTATCCTGAGTACGCTGATACCTCATATGTTGGGGTAAACCACTGTTTGGGCACACGTCAAGGCTTGGAAGGTTGGGAGCACCGTTTGACTTTTTGAACGCAAAATTGGCTGGAATCAATGGTTGCACCATGTCGCGTTTGGCGACCCCCTGATGTGCCTAAACAGTGGAAACCCCTCAATTCTAACTCCAACCCTAACCCCAACACACCCCTAACCACAGCCCTAACCCTAACACATCCCTAACCACAAGCCTAACCCTAATTCCAACGCTAACCCTAATTCCAACCCTAACCCTAATTCTAACCCTAATTCCAACCCTAACCCTAATTCCAACCCTAACCCTCTTTCCAAACCTAACCCTCTTTCCAACCCTAACCCTCTTTCCACTCCTAACCCTCTTTCCAACCCTAACCCTCTTTCCAACCCTAACCCTAACCCTCTTTCCAACCCTAACCCTCTTTCCAACCCTAACCCTCTTTCCAACCCTAACCCTAACCCTCTTTCCAACCCTAACCCTAACCCTCTTTCCAACCCTAACCCTCTTTCCAACCCTAACCCTAACCCTCTTTTCAACCCTAACCCTAACCCTCTTTTCAACCCTAACCCTAACCCTCTTTTCAACTCTAACCCTAACCCTCTTTTCAACCCTAACCCTAACCCTAATGGAAAAATAAAAATAAAAATATTTTCTTTATTTTATTAGTTGTGCCTACCTATGGGGGTGATAATCGGGGGGTTTATTTACTTTTTCTTTCATTTTGATCACTGTGAGAGTGATCAAAATGAAAGAATGGAATCTGCAGCCGGCAGATTCGGGCGGGCGCACTGCGCATGCGCCCGCCATTTTCTAAGATGGTGGCGCCCATGAACCGGACCCGCCGGACACCGGGAGCGACAGGGGGACTTAGAAGGTGCCGGGGGAGGTGAGAGGGGGTGAGGGGGTTATCGGAATCTGACGGGGAGCAGAGGGAATGGGAGGGGGGCAGATGATGACAGCAGCGGCAGATCGCCGCTGTCATTCAGTTGCGGGGGGTATGATCGCCGGTGGGGGGGTGGAATCGGTGTCTCCAGCCATGTCCGATGCTACAGAAGCATCGGCCATGGCTGGATTGTAATATTTCATCAATTTTCATTGATGAAATATTACTATCGCTCTGATTGGCTGTTTCACTTTTAACAGCCAATCAGAGCGATCGTAGCCACGTGGGGGCGAAGCCACGCCCCCTGTGGCGAAGAACAAAGCCCCTGTATCTGCGGGTCGGGTGACGTTTCAGTGACCTAGGTCACCCGACCCGCAGGGGGGCTTTAAAGTCATGACGCCACATAGGCGTCATGGGTCGTTCTGGCCTACTTTTCATGACGCCTACGTGGCGTCAAAGGTCGTGAAGGGGTTAAAGTTGATACAACTAATAATTAAGGAAGAAAATAAACAGTTGGAAATAGTAAAAAAAGAGATTAAAACTTTACAGAACAGCATGCAAAGATTTACAGCTACTGAGGAATTTAAATTATTAAATAATAAACTTAAAAACAATCTGATGAAATTGGAAACCAAAATTACGGATTTGAAAAAGAAAAAATATGAAAGAGATTTAGAGGATTATAAAAATAATAAGGTTTACACATGGGCTAAACCAATGCGATCTTCATATGGTAGTTATAAAAATTTAAAAGGAAAGAAAAAAACCATATTGAAGGAACCAAGAGTTACCTTTCGAGAGTTAAATACCACATTGGAAACCACTGTGTACTCCTCAGAGGAAAACATGGAATCTTCTGATGAATCCGGAGAAGAAAGAAGGACTATGCTGGAAAATTCTTCTAAGGCGGCATTTCCAAAAAACGGAGGAAGCGGGGAGGGAGGAAGCACTGCAAGAAAGGGCTACAACACACGGAAGAAAAATCGTATGAAACAATGAAACCAATCTGGAATTTATCCAGTTATTTGCTAACAGAGGCCCAAATCTCAGTGCTTTCCAAAGGTCTCAGTTTTGCTCCCACTAATCAGTTTAATGTCTTCAGAACAATACTGGATGTTAATCGTTTAGCAAGATCCCTTACCTTGAAATGCCATTTCAAAGAACAGGAGATGGTAGAACAGAATATCTCCATTGAAGAGGATATAGAAGCAGATAATTTGTTCCTATTTGATGAACAGATTGCCTTAATGAATATGAGTGCGATGAAAAAAAGTGGGAATTTAGAAGAAATAACACTTAATCAGGACTTTCCTATATCTATTCCCTCCTTTTACCCTCTGAAATCCCGGCCGCCTATTTTGGATATTTTTCAAGAACTGATAGAGAAAGAGTTGATCAATTTAAATAATGGTATTGGAAAAATCAAGAAAAGAGATAATTTGACTTATAAAGAAAGGATAGGTTTGGAGGAGTTAGAAAAAAATCAAGATTTATTAATAAGAAAAGCAGACAAGGGAGGAGGGATAGTCCTGATTAATGCAGGTTTATATGAAAAACTGAATTTAATGGTATTACAGAATGAGGATTCCTTTATTGAATTAAAACAAGATCCAACGAATAAATTTAATTTGTTAATAAAAAAATTACTAGACGAAGGGGTATACACTGGTGCCATTAGTAATAAATTAAAAGAATATATGTATATTGAGTTTCCTATAATACCTATATATCATTCACTCCCGAAAGTTCATAAAAACATTTTTCCCCCACCACTAAGGCCCATAGTGGCAGGTATAAGAAGTTTAGGGGAAAGATTAGGTGAGTGGGTGGATTTTTATTTGCAATCTTTGGTAAAAAATATTCCCAGCTTTATGCGGGATACTAAAGCAGTTGTAGGTATGATGGAATCATTTGAATGGCAACCTACTTATTCTTGGGTCACCTGTGATGTCATCGGTTTATACCCTTCGATACCATTTAATGTAGCAATGGCAAGTTTACATTACTATTTGGAAACCTATAGTAATTATAGAAAAGAGATAAAAGATTTTTTGTTGGATGCAGTTAAATTTTTATTGGAACATAATTATTTCAGATTTTGTGACAGATATTTTCTCCAAACAAAAGGAGTTAGTATGGGTGCGAAGTTCTCACCATCCCTGGCTAATTTAGTCATGGGAAGAAAAACACCTATATAATGAACAAAATCCTTTTAAAAATCGCATCATTTGGATGGGGCGTTATATAGATGACCTGTTATTTGTATGGAATGGGGATAAAAAATCATTAGATGATTTCAACGAATATATTAACTGTAATGAATTTAATCTAAAATTTACCTGTATTTATGATAGTCATAAAATAGATTTTTTGGATATCACTCTTTCAGGAAATGCAGAAACTAAGAAAGTAGATATTGCTCCATTTAGGAAACAGACTGCATCAAATACAATTTTACATGCTGATTCATGTCATCCAGCACACACTATCAAAAATATACCAGTGGGAGAGCTAATTAGAATACATAGAAATAGCTCAAATAAGCAGATTTATGAAAGTGAAAAAGTTAAAACATGTCAGAGATTACATGATAGACATTATCCAGATTGGAGTTTAACAAGAGCAATATCAATAGTGGATAATGTGGATAGGAAAAAATTATTGCAAAATAAAAGTAAAAATAAGAATAAAAAATTTTCTAATAGAAACAGTGAACAAAATATTACTTTTAGTACTGAATATACACCACAATATACAGATATAATTAAAATAATAAAGAAATATCTACCTATCCTAAAACAAGACAAAGATTTGGATAAAATTTTAAAAAGAAATAAAATCAGATTTGTCGCTAAAAAAGTGCGTTCGATTCAGTCTATTTTGTCACCTAGTGAATATAACATTGTTGACCAACAAAAATCTCATACTTGGCTTGATTTAAAGGGCTTTTATAAATGTGGAGCTAAAAAATGTAAATGTTGCAGATTTGTAAATAAAACGGAAAAAATAGTTTCAGTAAAAAATGGTAAAGAATATAATATTAATAGTTTTATCAATTGCAATACTACTAATGTAGTTTATTCTGTTGTATGTAATAGTTGTAAATTACAATATATTGGATGTACTATGGGCTCTTTGAAAAAAAGAATCCGTAGGCATTTATCTGATGCAGTAAAAGAGAATATGATAGGAGGCTCTGCAGTTTCAAGACATTTCTGGTATGAACATAAAGGAAATTTGAATGATTTGTCCTTTTATGGTTTAGAGAAAGTAAAGAAATCTTTACGGGGAGGTAATAATAGAAGGACTTTATTAAATCGTGAAAGTTATTGGATTTTTACACTGGAAAGCCGTATACCTATTGGACTGAATAATAGGTTAGATTTAATCAGTCAATTCTAAATGGCTGGTTTTCCAGTGGTAAATATACATATATATATATATATATATATATATATATATAAAAACACTTGAATTTTCCTTCCTTTTTCCTCTTTTTTTTTTTTTTATGTTTCTTTTTTTTTTTTTTGGGATTTTTTATAAAAATTTTTTTTTTTTTTTTTTTTTTTGTGTTTTTTGTTCATATGGTAAATTTTGTGATATCTAAGAATAAATATACGATGTGAATAATAATGTATTGGATAAAAATAAGGGCACTTTGCAGCGATATGCTTTAAATATGTAGTACATTTTGTATTTAACAAAGTTTTATCCCTGTGTAAGGGTATACACCCTATTTTAATTAAGCCAAATTTTGTAATTGGATCAAGTTCCTGGAAGCAGGGTATATTACTATCTTGAACACTGCTCACATTTAAGACCTAGAAGAAGACCTAGTAAGGTCGAAACACGTAGTCTGCACGCATAAAGCAGCAGTGTGCCCTTTTTTTCTTCTGACCCCCTGTATATATTTGGGTTTCTGCCACATGGAACTATTTTAAAAGATAAAAATAAAATGGATTTTATGGCCAAGTAGGAAGCATCCACTGGAATTATTTGCTGGTTTTTGCTTTTTTCAAACCCATTTGTGTCAACTTCTGTGCATGTTATCAGGCCAAAATCACCAGGGTATGTGAACTTTTTATCAGGGCCATTTGGATGTTTGGGGTTGTCACTATGATTTAAAAAGAGAAAACACAGTAGTTTGATAATAAATGGCTTCACCCTACCACTAACCATGAGTGGAGAAAACATTCTGGTGTTATCAGTCATATTCTCTGAAAAAGGCCAGGAAAGAAAACTTTCTGCCGGGGTATGTAAACTTTTGAGCACAACTGTATATACTGCAATACCACAGTATTAGGCTAGTTTCACACTAGCGTTTTGGGCCACAGCACACGGCCGCCGCTAAGCCCCACCCCCTGCGGTCATCTCCACCTAGTATCGCACATGGCTGCATGCGATCTGCACACCCTATCTTTAGCATAGGGTGTGCAGACCATGCGCTGACCGTGCGCTAGTAGAATTTTGCGTGCGCTGCGCCCTTTTGACGGTGCTCCGAGTGCACCAAAATGCAGCATGGTGCGTTCGGCGCACACCGGCGCACAGTCCAAAGTGCGCAGTGCACGCAGAATTCTACTAGCGCACGGTCTGTGCACCCTATTCTAAAGATAGGGTGTGCAGATCGCATGCAGTCGTGTGCGATACTAGGCGGCGATGACAGGAGGGGGCGCGCAGGGGGTGGGGCTTAGCGGCAGCCGTGCGCTGCGTCCCAAAATGCTAGTGTGAAGCTAGCCTTACATAGCATGGCAAGCATCAGATAGAGTGGTGTGAAGCACTCAGCCAGTGGACGCTGGAGCAGTGGAAATGTGTTCTGCATCGTGACAGATCACACTTCTCTATCTGGCGAAGTGGATGTCTGGGTTTGGTGAATACCAGGAGAACATCATCTGCTTTACTGGATTGTGCCAACTATAAAGTTTATATTATATAGAAAAAACAATATAGAAAAACCACACAATCTTTAGGAAAATTACCGTAATCAAATGAACTTCATTGAACACAATTAAGAAAGGTATATACAAAGTTAGCCAAAATTTTGGCACCATATGCCAGCAATGGCTGAATCAATATATTGTAAAATATATTTGGTATAAACTGTAAAGATTAAGGAGAATGACCATATTGTACAGTCTATAGCAACATAGTTGTATGAGTAGTATAGTTAAATAATAATCAGTAACTACTATTATCAGTATAGCGATAAACTCCCAGTCAAGACTTGGTATGAAAGCACCTTAAACCAAAGGTATGTATTAGTACATGGCATAAGTAATCATATTATTATATTTTTTCCTTTCATAAAAATATTTATTTATGGGTACAATGTATTTTTATTATTTTGTGATTTAAAAAAAATATATTTTTACATTTTTTTTACTTAGTCTCTCTATTGGACTTTCACTTTTTGCAGTCTGATCACTATTATAAACCATTGCAATGCATGAGCGTTTCAATGGTTTATGACTGTCAGTGCTGCACAGACACAAGCTTGTTAGACCATTTACTGCGCTTGATCTAGCAAGCTAGCTAGCCCTGGTGACCCAGATATCATCATGACGACATTGTATCACTATGCCAACGATTGGCCCCTTGCAATGAAGGCGGGGCACCAATCGAAGGGAAGAAGGAGCCCCCTCCCTCTCTCTGCCTTCTAAATGCTGCGATCGATATCGATCACAACATTTAGGGGTTCGAACAGCCGAGAACCGTTCCTGGCATTGAGAGCCGCTTGTAAGCTGTGATGTTTGCGGTGCATCCGGCGGCGATCGTGTGCGCACAGAGTGCCAGGACGCATCCATTCGCCCAAGGTCGGGAAGTCCTTCCAACCTGGATGTATGGTTAGTCTAAGGCAGGGGTCTCAAACTCGCGGCCCGCGGGCCAACTGCAGCCCTCAGGACAATAGTTTGCGGCCCTCACCTCATGGGCCCTCGGGACAATAGTTTGTGGCCCTCACCTCGGCCGGGATCACACATGCGAGAAACACGGCCGAGTCTCACATGTGAAATCCCAGTCACACGTAGTACCGCTCATTAAGGTCATGAATATGAACGCCACTCCACTCTCATAGGCGTAGCGCCCATATTCATGAGCTTAATGAGCGGTACCACGTGACGTGTGACCGCGCGCTCATACAGGAAGATGTCGGCGCTGGGCCATCGGAGCTGCAGCAGGAGGAGGTGAGTATGATGATGGCTTGACAGTCACAGCAGCCTGCTGTCACACTCACAACACATGCAGCAGGAGCAGCCGAGCAGGGACCGGACCGCGCTACAGACTCAGGTGCGCCGGGTTCAGAATGAGCGGTGGGGCGGTGCAGTATATTGCTCTCGGAGGTGGGACATCAGCCGGCCTTATTGCGAACTTGCGCCATTACCCCGGGCTCAGAAGCGGAGGCGGCCGCGGAAATTGCTGCTCAGCGGGACAGAAAAAAAAGCTATGAAAAAATAAAGACATTTGATAATATTGGAATGCTTTTGTAAGAGCTTTTCTTGTGGAAAACCTGATGCGGCCCAGCCTCACCCAGATTCTACCTCCAGCGGCCCCCGGGTAAATTGAGTTTGAGACCCCTGGTCTAAGGTCATGAAGGGGTTAATTCTTTAACAAGAGGAATCACTAAATATCACCTGAAAGCAGACTTATATAAAAGCTGCTTGAGAATTGTTTTAAAATGGGGGAAAAAAATATAGTATTAGTGCAATAAAAAATAGTGTTGCATCTGAAAATATCATTAGCTCGAGTATAAAGATTTGCATAGATATAACATGTACAGATGAGGACAATTTCTTTTGGAGAATTTCAAGAAAATATTTGAGCAGTAATGAATCAGGAAAAATTAGCATGCTGCTATAAATAGTAAGGGCAATTAATTGATATTTGGGAGATCAAAGCCTCCAGAGCGGTGTCTGTGATCTGTATGCTGTCAGTGCGATGATTCACTACCAATCTGTCCTGAACACTGACAAGCCAGCAATTCACAAATCTCTACCACTGTCAGGAGAGAAATAGTGGTTTCTGTCTATGGCCGAAGCTCTGTCATTACCTGGAGGAGATAATATTGTCAAAGAGGAACCTATAATTGGTGAATACACACTGCAGTATTAGGCCTCAGTCACACATCCGTATCTCACCTGTCCGAGTACTATTTGTGTCTTTCACAGATTCAGCACATACACATTATACATTGCAGCCATGTTCCCATGTATGTCTTTTTTTGCAGATTGATGGCCTGGCAATCTCCGATTTTAATCCCATTTGCGGATCTAACTTGCCCATTGGTCTGTGCAAAAGCAATAGCGCTCAGATATTTAGTCATTTAAGTGCTGTGTTTTTTACTCTTTTTTGATGGGTAAAAGAACATTAAAAAAATATTTAGTAAGATTTGCTTATATAGTACTATCATATTACACAGCGCTTTATAGACATTATCATCACTGTCCCCAATGGGACACACAATCTAAATTCCCTATCAGTATGTCTTTGGGTTGGGTGAGGAAAACCACGCAATCATGAGAACATCCTTCTAGATGTTGTCCTTGGTAGGATTTCAGTGCTGCAAAGCAACTGTGATAAACACTGAGACACCATTCTGCCCTACTACTCCGGCCATACTAAAATAATAGATGCCGCACTGATGGTAAAAACGAACACTCAGACCAGACATGGAGGAAAATTGGATCCGGCACATTTTAGAGAGCTTTTTTTTCCTCATGAAAACAAATAAATTGCCCTCTGAATAAGGCCTTTCATCCAAGTTGTCTGATGATGCTGTGCACTTGTAGGTAGGGTGACCGACAGAGGGGTGGTCCATTACTGGCCACAGACAGATTCGAGACAGAGACAGGATCATGTCCAACAGGTCTTCTTTATTGATCATACTTTCCACGACCCACAGCTCCACACAGCAGCTGCTCAACAACTCTGCAGCTCCACACAGCAGCAGCTCGACAGACTCCGCAGCTTCACACAGCAGCTGCTCGACAGACTCCGCAGCATCACACAACAGCTGCTTGACTCCGCACACAGGCCCGGGTACCTTCACTTTCTTCCTATAGCGAATTAATGTCCCTCGCGGCTCTTCCACTGTGGCTGCTCTAGGCCTACCACCACAGCGTTTTACCAGTCCGAGTCCGTTCGTTTTATGGTACCCCAGTCCGTCTCTGTCTGCTGCCCCTCCTGTCAGGGCCACCCCCCTGTCAAGGCCACCCCCCGTGACCTATTTCAGCTGTCAGTACCCCACAGGAGCTTCTTTTCTGCCCTCTCTCTTCAGCAGACCTTTCTGACTCCTGCGCTCCTGGAGCGCCCTCACTCGCCAGGGCCGTGGGGTACTCGGTACCAGGCCGGTTGATCTTCTCAACGGGAGTTGTCACTGCAGCAGTGACCCGGTCCATGGCCCTGGGGCTCCATTGCAAAAGGGGTTGGTTCAGTGTGCTTATGGTGGTGAAAGTTTATAAGTGATTCGTGACGCCACCTGTGGTGTTTGGCAAATATTAAGCCACGCTGCAGACAGATCCTCTGGGACAGATGGTGTAGTGCAGCAATGATGTTATAGCCCTCCAAAGGCAGGGCTGTAGTCCCAGGGCAGTGTAGGTGAAGTGACACTTAGATGGTGTAGTGTCGGGCGCAGGAGAGATGTAGAGGTGTCGGGCAGGCAGGCGCAGGAATAAGTGGAGGACACCAGGGCATGTAGTTCCAAAGCTTTACTCACACTCTGTTGTGGTACAGGTGCCTGCATCCGTGCCGTGTCCTCCGGGTCAGGAGCTCAGCCAACTTCCAGGCAAGATGAAGTACTCCTTTCCAACACTCCACCAACATATGTGCCTTTTCTGAACGTCTCCCTCTTAGCGCCTTTTAGTGAAGTACGCACAGTACTGAGTTACACTGGAGTTCCTCCTGTCAGATGTTCCTAAGAATTCTACTTGTACGGCAGACAGCTGTAGCCTGCTTCGGGGACTCCTTCTACTTAGTCCCGGCTCACACACGTTGCTGTTGTGCCCCTAAGTCTGGTGTGGGAATAAAGTGGTCACTACTTCTATTCCTCCGGTGTCTGCTGCAGGACCGTTAGTATCCATACAACCTCGGGGACCGGACCCCGGCCTTGCGCTTATAACTCGGGAAGGGTTCTCCTCTAACCCTGGTCCTTGTTCTCTTATTCTCCTCACGCTCCGTATCAATCCTTTCTTTCTTATGTTGAGTCAGGCTTTCTATCAATGTTCCTTTCTTGTGCCAGCGGACCCAGATCACTGAGGTCGGCTGCAGCACTTCCTTCATCCATCCCACTCAGGGGATCTCCTTTCACAGACTGACCTCGTCAGACTCCTGTGACTAACTGCCTAAATCCTATCCTATTCCCGCTCTTTTAGTGCAAACCAAACTCCACCCGCCTCCCAGCACGCTTTGTGTTGCAAGCAGGGAGCCACCAAAGGGTGCTTTGCTACACTACTATGTTGTGTGGGATGCAGGTGTTGGAGTGTGGTCAGGTATCTCCACCTTACCTGAATGGTGGGGTACCACACCTCAGGAGGAGGTACAGTACCTCTGTGGTGACTGAACCCTCAGGGGCGCAACACTCCTATAACTGACTGACCTTTCCAGAACCTTCTCTCAGCCTTTTATCCATCACGTTTCTGTAACCCCGCCCCCATGACTTGACAGTTTCTTCAGCCAATGGTAGTTGTTCAGTCCCATCCTCATACTCTCCACTGCCCTCTAATGGTCAAACTCCAATATTACACTCTTCCTCTTTATCTCCAGCTGTTTTCCCATCTCTCACCTACAATGCACTACACCCTTTGCCTCCTACTGCAGACAGATCTGTCCATCAGTCCACCTTCTCTACACACTTAGATGCTCTTTAACCACTTCACGACCTTTGACGCCCCGTAGGCGTCATGAAAAGTCGTGCCAGAACGACCCATGACGCCTATGTGGCGTCATGACTTTAAAGCCCCCCTGCGGGTCAGGTGACCTAGGTCACTGAAAGGTCACCCGACCCGCAGATACAGGGGGCTTTGTTCATCACCACAGGGGGTGTGGCTTCGCCCCCACGTGGCTACGATCGCTCTGATTGGCTGTTAAAAGTGAAACAGCCAATCAGAGCGATAGTAATATTTCATCAATGAAAATTGATGAAATATTACAATCCAGCCATGGCCGATGCTGCTGTAGCATCGGACATGGCTGGAGACACCGATTCCACCCCCCCACCGGCGATCGCCCCCCCCCGCAACTGAATGACAGCAGCGATCTGCCGCCGCTGTCATGATCTGCCCCCCTCCCATTCCCTTCGCTCCCCGCCAGCTTCCGATCCCCCCCTCACCCCATCTCACCTCCCCCGGCACCTTCTAAGTCCCCCCGTCGCTCCCGGTGTCCGGCGGGTCCGGTTCATGGGCGCCGCCATCTTAGAAAATGGCGGGCGCATGCGCAGTGCGCCCGCCCGAATCTGCCGGCTGCAGATTCAATTCTTTCATTTTGATCACTCTCACAGTGATCAAAATGAAAGAAAAAGTAAATAAACCCCCCGATTATCACCCCCATAGGTAGGCACAACTAATAAAATAAAGAAAATATTTTTATTTTTATTTTTCCATTAGGGTTAGGGTTAGGGTTGAAAAGAGGGTTAGGGTTAGGGTTGAAAAGAGGGTTAGGGTTAGGGTTGAAAAGAGGGTTAGGGTTAGGGTTGGAAAGAGGGTTAGGGCTGGAAAGAGGGTTAGGGTTAGGGTTGGAAAGAGGGTTAGGGTTGGAAAGAGGGTTAGGGTTAGGGTTGGAAAGAGGGTTAGGGTTAGGGTTGGAAAGAGGGTTAGGGTTGGAAAGAGGGTTAGGGTTGGAAAGAGGGTTAGGGTTGGAAAGAGGGTTAGGGTTAGGATTGGAAAGAGGGTTAGGGTTGGAAAGAGGGTTAGGGTTAGGGTTGGAATTAGGGTTAGCGTTGGAATTAGGGTTAGGCTTGTGGTTAGGGATGTGTTAGGGTTAGGGCTGTGGTTAGGGGTGTGTTGGGGTTAGGGTTGGAGTTAGAATTGAGGGGTTTCCACTGTTTAGGCACATCGGGGGTCGCCAAACGCGACATGGTGCAACCATTGATTCCAGCCAATTTTGAGTTCAAAAAGTCAAACGGTGCTCCCTCCCTTCCAAGCCCTGACGTGTGCCCAAACAGTGGTTTACCCCAACATATGAGGTATCAGCGTACTCAGGAAAAATTGCACAACAACTTTTGGGGACTAATTTCTCGTGTTACCCTTGGGAAAATAAAAAATTGGGGGCTAAAAAATTATTTTTGTGGAAAAAAATGATTTTTTCATTTTCACGTCTCTGCATTATAAACTTCTGTGAAGCACTTGGGGGTTCAAAGTGCTCACAACATATCTTACATACGTTCCTTGGAAGGTCTAGTTTCCAAAATGGGGTCACTTGTGGGGGGTTTCCACTGTTTAGGCACATCAGGGGCTCTGCAAACATAATGACGACCGCAGACTATTCCATCAATGTCTGCATTTCAAAACGTCACTACTTCCATTCCGAGCCTTGACGTGTGCCCAAACAATGGTTCCCCCCCACATATGGGGTATCAGCGTACTCAGGACAAACTGGACAACAACTTTTGGGGTCCAATTTCTCCTGTTACCCTTGTGAAAATAAAAAATTGCGGGCTAAAAAATCATTTTTTGAGTAAAAAAAAGATTTTTTATTTTCACGGTTCTGCATTATAAACTTCTGTGAAGCACTTGGGGGTTCAAAGTGCTGCTCACCACACATCTAGATAAGTTCCTTGGTGGTCTAGTTTTCAAAATGGGGTCACTTGTGGGGGGTTTCCACTGTTTAGGCACATCAGAGGCTCTGCAGACGTAACATGATGCCCGCAGACCATTCGATCAAGTCGGTATTTCAAAACGTCACTACTTCCCTTCCGAGCCCCGACGTGTGCCCAAACAATGGTCCCTCCCCACATATGGGGTATCAGCATACTCAGGGCAAACTGGACAACAACTTTTGGGGTCCAATTTCTCCTGTTACCCTTGTGAAAATAAAAAATTGCGAGCTAAAAATTCATTTTTTGAGGAAAAAAAAAGATTTTTTATTTTCATGGCTCTGCGTTACAATCTTCTGTGAAGCTCTTCGGGGTTCAAGGTGCTCACCACACATCTAGATAAGTTCCTTGGGCGGTCTAGTTTCCAAAATGGGGTCACTTGTGGGGGGTTTCCACAGTTTAGGTACATCAAGGGCTCTGCAAATGTAACATGATGCCCGCAGACCATTCCATCAAAGTCTGCATACCAAAACGTCACTACTTCCCTTCCGAGCCCTGACGTGTGCCCATACAGTGGTCATCCCCCACATATGGGGTATCAGCGTACTCAGGACAAACTGGACAACAACTTTTGGGTTCCAATTTCTCCTGTTACCCTTGTGAAAAAAAAATTGCGTGCTAAAATTCATTTTTTTTTAGGGAAAAAAAATGATTTTTTATTTTCACGGCTCTGCATTATAAACTTCTGTGAAGCACTTGGGGGTTCAAGGTGCTCACCACACATCTAGATAAGTTCCTTGGGGGGTCTAGTTTCCAAAATGGGGTCACTTGTGGGGGGTTTCTACTGTTTAGGCACACAGGGGCTCAGCAAATGTAACATGACGCCCGCAGACCATTCCATCAAAGTCAGCATTTCAAAATGTCACTACTTCCCTGCTGAGCCCCAACGTGTGCCCAAACAGTGGTTCCCCCCAACATATGGGGTACCAGCGTACTCAGGACAAACTGGACAACAACTTTTGGGGTCCAATTTATCCTAGTACCCTTGTGAAAATAAAAAATTGCCAACTAAAAAAAATTTTTTTAGGGAAAAAAAAAGATTTTTTATTTTCACTGCTCTGCATTATAAACTTCTGTGAATCACCTGGGGGTTCAAAGTGCTCACTATGCATCTAGATAAGTTCCTTAGGGGTTCTAGTTTCCAAAATGGGGTCATTTGTGGGGGAGCTCCAAAGTTTAGGCACACAGGGGCTCTCCAAACACGACATGGTGTCCGCTAACGATTGGAGCTAATTTTCATTTCAAAAAGTCAAATGGCGCTCATTCCCTTCTGCGCCCTGCCGTGCACCCAAACAGTGGCCCCCCCCACATATGGGGTACCAGCGTACTCAGGACAATCTGGACAACAACTTTTTTGGTTCAATTTCTCCTGTTACCCTTGTGAAAATAAAAAATAGCGTGCTAAAAAATCATTTTTGAGGAAAAAAAATGATTTTTTATTTTCACTGCTCTATGTTATAAACTTTTGTGAAGCACTTGGGGGTTCAAAGTGCTCACTACACATCTAGATAAGTTCCTTAAGGGGTCTAGGTTCCAAAATTGTGTCACTTGTGGGGGAGCTCCAATGTTTAGGTACACAGGGGATCTCCAAACGCGACATGGTGTCCGATAACGATTGGAGCTAATTTTCCATTCAAAAAGTCAAATGGCGCTCCTTCCCTTCCGGGCCCTGCCGTGCACCCAAACAGTGGTTTATGACCACATATGAGGTATCGGTGTACTCAGGAGAAATTGCCCAACAAATTTTAGGATCCATTTTATCCTGTTGCCCATGTGAAAATGAAAAAACTGAGGCTAAAAGATAATTTTTGTGAAAAAAAGTACTTTTTTTTTTTTACGGATCAATTTGAGAAGCACCTGGGGGTTCAAAGTGATCACTATGCATCTAGCTAAGTTCCTTGGGGGGTCTAGTTTCCAAAATGGGGTCACTTGTGGGGGAGCTCCAGTGTTTAGGCACACAGCGACTCTCCAAACGCGACATGGCAAGCGCTAAATATTCCAGCATATTTTCCATTCAAAAAGTCAAATGGCGCTCCTTCCCTTCTGAGCCCTGCCGTGCGCCCAAACAGTGGTTTTTGACCACATATGAGGTATCGGTGTACTCAGGGGAAATTGCCCAACAAATTTTAGGATCCATTTTATCCTGTTGCCCATGTGAAAAATGAAAAAATTGATGCTGAAAGAAAATTTTTGTTGGAAAAATTAAAATGTCCTTTTTTTCCTTCCATGTTGCTTTAGTTCCTGTGAAACACCTAAAGGGTTAATAATCTTCTTGAATGTAGTTTTGAGTAGCTTGAGGGGTGCAGTTTTTAGAATGGTGTCACTTTTGGGTATTTTCTACCATATAGACCCCTCAAAATAACTTCAAATGTGAGGTGGTCCCTAAAAAAAATGGTTTTGTAAATTTTGTTGTAAAAATGAGAAATCGCTGGTCAACTTTTAACCCTTATAACTTCCTAACAAAAAAATATTTTGCTTCCAAAATTGTGCTGATGTAAAGTAGACATGTGGGAAATGTTATTTAGTAACTATTTTGTGTCACATAACTCTCTAGTTTAACAGAATAAAAATTCAAAATTTGAAAATTGCGAAATTTTCACAATTTTCGCCAAATTTCTGATTTTTTCACAAATAAACGCAAAAATTATCGATCTAAATTTACCACTAACATGAAGCCCAATATGTCACGAAAAAACAATCTCAGAATCGCTAGGATGCGTTGAAGCGTTCCAGAGTTATTACCTCATAAAAGGACACTGGTCAGAATTGCAAAAAATGGCCAGGTCATTAAGGTCAAAATAGGCTGGGTCATGAAGGGGTTAATCAAGAAAAGATCTTTGAACAAATTCTTAAACAGCATGCATTTAAGTACTGGGATAAGAATACAGTAAGGGCCCGCCACACATAGCGACTCACCGGTGAGCCCGACAACAATATGAACTTGTCAGGATCGCTGGTGTGTCGCTACATGATCGCTGCTGAACTGCCAAGCAGGCAGCTTCACCAGTGATCAGGACAGCGACACGTGGGTAACAAGGGACGCACGTCGCTTAGTTACCCACTGTGTACCTTAGTTACCAGCGCGCTGGTGCAGGGAGCTGTTAACCAAGGTACACATCGGGTTTCTAAGCGCCGCACGGCGCTTAGAAACCCGATGTGTACCTTGGTTACCAGCTCCCTTCACCAGCGCGCTGGTAACTAAGGTACACATTGGGTTTCTAAGCGCCGCCCGGCGCTTAGAAACCCGATGTGTACCTTGGTTACCAGCTCCAGCTCGCTGATCACTGGTCTCCCGCCTGCCACACGCAGCGATGCGTGCAGGCCAGCGGGAGACCAGCGATCAAAAAAATGTCCCAGCCATTCCAGGACGATCAGCGATACCCGGCAGGGGGGCCGGTCGTTGACAAGTGTCACACACAGCGATCTCGCTGGTGAGATCGCTGTTGCATCACAAAACTTGTGACTCAGCAGCGATCTCGCTAGCAAGATCGCTGTGTGTGACGGGGGCTTAAGTAACCAGAGCAGCATGGGTTTGTAGTAAACAAGTCATGCCAGACTAATCTAATTTCCTTCGATGATGGAATCACTGACTGGGTTGATTAGAGAAGTGAGGTAGATATAGTATGTCTCGACTTCATCAAAGCATTTGACATAATATCTAATACTATCCTTATTGAAAAAAAAGACCAAGTATGGGATTAACAATGCTACGGATAGGTGTATTCATAACTGACTCAGTGATCGTACTTAAAGAGTGGTAATTAATAGTTGCACATCCAATTGGAAGGGTGTTTCAAGTGGGGCTCTGTCCTGGCACTAGTGTTGTTCAACATTTTTATAAATTATTTAAATAAGGAAACTGAAGGGAAACTAATAAAATTTAGAGACAATGCAAAGCTAAGAGGGATAGCTAAAACTAAAGAAGACAGAGAAAGGATTCAGAAAGATCTAGATAAGCTTGAGCAATGGATAGCGACTAATAGAATGGCATTCAACAGGGAGAAATGCAAGATTTTACATGTGGGTAAGAAGAACGAAAATTACATCTATAGAATGGGAGGAATAGAACTAAGCAACAGCACGTGTGAAAAAGACTTGGGTATACTAATAGATCCCATATTGCACATGAGTCAACAGTGGGATGCAGCTGCAAAAATGCATACACAGTTCTAGGATGTATTGAGAGAAGCAAAGAGTCTTGATCACGTGAAGTAATTATCTCCTTCTACTCCTCCTTGGTCAGGCCTCATCTTCAATACTGTGTCCAGTTCTGGGCACCACATCTAAAAAAAGACATTGAAAAACTGGAGCAAGTTCAGAGAAAAGCTACCAGGATGGTGAGTGGACTGCAAAGTATGTCCTACGAGGATCAATTAAAGAGGAGACTTAATACTGTCTACAAATATGTTAAGGAATATCACAGTATAGAGGGACCATGCTTATTTTCATTTCCACATAGAAACACGAAAAGCAATGGAATGAAACTGAAAGGGAGAAGATACAGATTAGAAATTAGAAAAAACTTTTTGACAGTGAGGGTGAGCAATGAGTGGAACAGGCTGCCACGAAAGGTGATGAGTTCTTCAATGGAAGTCTTCAAACAGAGGTTGGACAGACATCCGTTTGACATGGTTTAGTGTATCCTGCATTGAGCAGGGGGTTGGGCACGTTGACCCTGGAGGTCCCTTCCAACTCTACCATTCTATGATTCTATGATTCTAAGACTGGTATTTTCCACTGTGTTCCACCAAGAGAGCTCCATAGAAGGATTTTTCAGCCTTAGGGTGTGTGCACACGCTGCGGATTCTGCCATGGATCCGCAGTGGTTTTGGTCCTGTGGGTCCACAGCAGTTTCTGCTGCGGGGTACAGTACCATTAAAATCAATGCAAAATGAAAACCACTGTGCAGACAGTGTGGATTTTTCCACGCGGATTTGCTGCCGTTTTGAAACCGCAGCATGTCAATTCTTTGTGCGGATTCTGCTGCGGTTTGGCACCTGCTCCATAGCAGGTGTCAAACCGCAAGGGAAAACCGCAGGCTAAACTTCAGAAAAACTGCAGATTTGACAAATCCACGAGGAAAAATCCGCAGGACAATCCGCAGCATGTGCACACAGCCTTAATGTACACCACTTTTGTGGTGCGCATTAAGGTGCATTTGCCTCCCATAATTGGCCACTCCCCCTCCAGGTAAGCTTCACCTACTTTTCAAAAAGCGTGAAAAAGTTGCAACATTTTTACACGACAACAAATTGCACAAAAATTTTCTGACATTTCAAACAGTTTTTCATCAGAATTTTGGTGAAAAATGTTTGATGAATTGGGGTCTGTGTTCACATTCGATTTAACCTTGATAAACTTAGCAATGCCGTGTGCATGGACTTTTTATATCAGCACATAGAGTGGTTATCAGTCTGTATTTCAGATCTGAGCGATTTTAGTGGAAATCTGTTAAGGCCACATTCACACCTTCGGTATTTGATCAGTTTTTTACTTCAGTATTTGTAAGCCAAAACCAGTAGTGGGGGATAAATGCAGAAGTGCTGATGTGTTTCTATTATACTTTTCCTCTGATTGTTCCTCTCCTGGCTTTGCCTTATAAATACTGAGGTAAAAAGTTGACCAAATACTGAACGTGTGAATCTGAAGGATTTTTTTTACATTTCTTTTCAAATAATGCAACAACATTAATAACTATGCTGAATCCATAGCAAGAAGCACTCTACTGTGCTGCAATATTGACTCATTTAACCCCTTACTGACATATGACATACTGGTACTATATACAGCTCTGGCAAAACTTAAGCGACCACCACATCAAAACCCTGTCATGGTCGGCCCATTCTCCAGACCTGAACCCCATTGAATACCTCTGGAATGTAATCAAGAGCATGATGGATAGTCACAAGCCATCAAACAAAGGAGAACTGATTACATTTTTGAACCAGAAGCAGTGTGAAAGACTAATGGAAAGCATGCCAAGACCGAATTTTCGCTCATTTTTCATCGCTTTGAAATCTCTGTAACAATAACAAGATGGAAGAGGCCAGGAGCCATTTGGTGAGCTGCATTTCTTGCTACATGTTCACAGACTTACCAGTGGAAGAGCCAAACTTCACATGCCACAAATGCAAGCCTGTGTCCCTGTTAGAGGAAAAGTTGCAAAATCTCGAAGAGAGGTGAGCTACATTGAAGATCATTAACCCCTTAATCCCATATGACGTACTATCCCGTCCATGTGCCCTGGGACTTAATTCCCAGGGACAGGATAGTACATCATAGCGATCAGCGGTGCCCACGTGGTGAGCGCCGCTTATCGCGGCCGGGTGTCAGCTGATTATCACAGCTGACACCTGGCACAATGTGTCAGGGGCGGTCACGGACCGCCCCCGACACGTTAACCCCTTGCACACCGCGATCAAACACGATCACGGTGTACCGGGGGTTAAAGGGAAGCATCAGCAGGGAGGGGGCTCCCTCCGTGCTTCCCTGCGCCCCCCACGGCAGCGCAATGTTCAGTGCTGCTGCAGGGGGCTCCTTCCCTGCAGGCCCCCGAATCCAAGATGGCGACGGGGACCTTCGGGGGCCTGCAGGGAGCCGGCTTCCTCAGTGCCTCCAAAGCGCAGGCATGAGGAAGCCTGCTGTACTGCCTGTGACAGATCGCTGATCTGTCACAGTGATCTGTGATGTGACAGATCAGCGATCTGTCACAGGACAGTGATGTCCCACCTGGGACAATGTAATAAAGTTAAAAAAAAAAGTGTTAAAATAATTTTAAATAAATTAGAAAAAAAAAAATATTCCCCCAATAAATCCATTTTTTGGAAATAAAAAACCCCCCAAAACAATAAAAGTACGCATATTTGGTATCGCCGCGTCCGTAACGATCTGCCCTATAAAACTGTCCCATTAGTTAAACCCTTTAGCGAACCCCTTAAAAAATAAAAATAAAAAACAAGCAAAAAATAATGATATATTATCATACCGCCGAACAAAAAGTGCCATAACGCGCGATCAAAAAGACGCATATAAATATGCATGGTACCGCTGAAAACGTCATCTTGTCCCGCAAAAAACGAGCCACCGGCAGCATCATCAGTGAAAAAATTAAAAAGTTATAGCTCACAGAATAAAGCGATGCAAAAATATTTATTTTTAATATAAAATAGTTTTCATTACATAAAACCGACAAAACATAAAAAAAGACCTAAATGAGGTATCGCTGTAACCGTACTGACCTGAAGAATAAAGCCGCTTTATCAATTTTATCGCACGCGGAACGGTGTAAACCCACCCCCCCAAAAGAAATTCATGAAACGCTGGCTTTTGTTCATTCTGCGTCCCAAAAATCGGAATAAAAAGCGATCAAAAAACGTCATGTGCCCGAAAATGGTACCAATAAAAACGTCAACTCGTCCTGCCAAAAAATAAGACCTCACATGACTCGGTGGGTCAAAATACGGAAAAATTATAGCTCTCAATATGTGGTAATGCAAAAACTATTTTTACAATAAAAACCGTCTTTTAGCGTGTGACAGCTGCCAAACATAAAAACCCGCATAAATAGTAAAACAAACCCCGTGTTATCACCCCCTTAGTTAGGGAAAAATAATAAGATTAAAAGAAAATGTATTTATTTCCATTTTCTCATTAGGGTTAGGGTTAGGGCTAGAGCTAGGGTTAGGGCTAGGGTTAGGGCTGAGATTACGGTTAGGGGTGTGTTGGGGTTAGGGTTGGAGTTAGAATTGAGGGTTTCCACTGTTTGGGCACATCAGGTGCTCTCCAAATGCAACATGGCGTCTGATCTCAATTCCAGCCAATTCTGAATTGAAAAAGTCAAATGGTGGCCCTTCCCTTCCAAGCTCTGTCATGCACCCAAACAGTGTTTTACCCTCACATATGGGGTATCAGCGTACTCAGGACAAATTGCAAAACAACTTTTGGGGTCCAATTTCTCCTGTTACCCTTAGGAAAATAAAAAATTGGGGGCAAAAATATCATTTTTGTGGAAAAAAATGATTTTTTATTTTCATGCCCGGGCGTTATAAACTTCTGTGAAGCACTTGGGGGTTCAAAGTGCTCACCGCACATCTATATAAGTTCCGTGGGGGGTCTAGTTTCCAAAATGGGGTCACTTGTGGGGAGTTTCAATAGTTTAGGTACATCAGAGGCTCTCCAAACGCACATGACACCCGCAGACCATTCCATCAAAATCTGCATTCCAAAACGTCATTACTTCCCTTCCGAGCCCCGACGTGTGCCCATACAGTAGTTATCTCCCACATAAGGGGTATCAGCGTTCTCAGGACAAATTGGACAACAACTTTTGGGGTCCAATTTCTCCTGTTACCCTTGGGAAAATAAAAAAATTGGGGACTAATTGATCATGTTTGTGGAAAAAATACAATTTTTTTATTTTCACGCCCGGCGTTATAAACTTCTGAGAAGCACTTGAGGGGTCAAAGTGCTCACCATACATCTAGATAAGTTCCTTGGGGGGTCTAGTTTCCAAAATGGTGTCATTTGTGGGGGGTTTCCACTGTTTTGGTACATCAGGGGTTTTCCAATCGCGACATAGTGTCCGATCTCAATTCCAGCTAAAAACGTCAAATGGCGCTGCTTCCCTTCCGAGCTCTGCCATGCGCCCAAATAGTGGTCTACCCCCACATATGGGGTATCAGCGTACTCAGGACAAATTGCACAATAACTTTTAGGGTCCTGCTACCCTTGGAAAAATAAGAATTGAGGGTGAAAAGATCATTTTTTTGGAAAAAATATGATTTTTTAATTGTATGGCTGTATGTTATAAACTTCTGTGAAGCCCCTGGGGGTTCAAAGTTCTCACCACACATCTAGATAAGTTCCTTGGGGGGTCTAGTTTCCAAAATGGTGTCATTTGTGGGGGGTTTCCACTGTTTTGGTACATCAGGGGTTTTCCAATCGCGACATAGTGTCCGATCTCAATTCCAGCTAAAAACGTCAAATGGCGCTGCATCCTTTCCGAGCTCTGCCATGCGCCCAAATAGTGGTTTACACCCACATGTGGGGTATCAGCATACTCAGGACAAATTGCACAATAACTTTTAGGGTCCTGTTACCCTTGGAAAAATAAAAATTGGGGGTGAAAAGATCATTTTTGTGGAAAAAATATGTTTTTTTAATTGTACCGCTGTACGTTATAAACTTCTGTGAAGCCCTTGTGGGTTCAAAGTTCTCACCACATATCTAGATAAGTTCCTTGGGGGGTCTAGTTTCAAAAATGGGGTCACTTGTGGGGGGTTTCCACTGTTTAGGCACATCAGGGGCTCTCCAAACGTGACATGGCGTCTGATCTGAATTCCAGCCAATTTTGCATTGAAAAAGTCAAACGGCGCTCCTTCACTTCTGAGCTCAGTCATGAGCCGAAACAGTGGTTCCCCCCACATATCAGGTATCAGTGTACTCAGGACAAATTGCACAATAAATTTTGCAGTCCAATTTCTCCTGTTACCCTTGGTAAAATAAAAAAAATTGAACCTGAAGTATTTTTTTTGTGAAAAAAATTAAATGTTCATTTTTTTAAATATTCAAAAAATTCCTGTGATGCACCTAAAGGGTTAATAAACTTCTTGAATGTGGTTTTGAGCACCTTAAGGGGTGCAGTTTTTAGAATGGTGTCACTTTTGGGTATTTTCTATCATATAGACCCCTCAAAGTGGCTTCAAATGTGATGTGATCCGTAAAAATAAAATGGTGTTGCAAAAATGAGAATTCGCTGGTCAATTTTTAACCCTTATAACTTCCTAACAAAAGAAATTTTGGTTCCAAAATTGTGCTGATGTAAAGTAAACATGTGGGAAATGTTACTTATCAAGTTTTTTGTGTGCCGTATCTCTGTGGTTTAAGGGCATAAAAATTCAAAGTTGGAAAATTGCAAAATTTTCAAAATTTTCACCAAATTTCCATTTTTTTCACAAATAAATGCAAGTTATTTGAATGAAATTTTACCACTAACATGAAGTACAATATATCACGAGAAAACATTGTCAGAATCACCGGGATCCATGGAAGCGTTTCAGAGTTATTACCTCATAAAGGGACAGTGGTCAGAATTGTAAAAATTGGACCGGTCATGAACGTGCAAACCACCCTTGGGGCTTAAGGGGTTAAGGAAGGTGAAGAGTTCTTAGACAGAGCAGAATTATCTCTTCATGTTACAGTTAGAAAAGAAATTGGAAGTGCACCTGAAGAAACAGAAGAATGGAAACATGTGACCCAGAGAAGCAGGAGGATCCGGAGGAAGTCAGCACCTATACTGTTAAGGAACCAGTACTAGGCTCTTACACAGGAGAACGATGAAGAAATACATCAGGATAAGACTTTGCCCACAAACAGCAACCTTGTACGCCCTCAGAGTCGTCCTGGATGGAGAAAGAAAAATGTTGTGAAGAAGAAACGGAGAGTGGTGGTCATGGGGGATCCCCTGTTGCGAGGAACAGAGGCCGCTATTTGCAAACCGGATATAACCTCAAGAGAAATGTGCTGTCTTCCAGGTGCAAAATTAAAGATGTGTCTGACAGGATATCAGGACTCTTCAGACCTACAGATGACTACCCATTCCTGCTAATACATGTGGGGACAAATGTGACGTCCGTCTGGTGCGTGTCTGGGCTGCAAGTAAGACCGCATCCCGAGCAACCCCAAGACCCTTTATCCCTATACAGGGATCTGGAATTACAGCAGAGCCCAGGAGGTAGCTGTCTGTATAAGAGCAGCGGACCAGAGCAGGATGGTCGCCAGAAAGGGATTAATAAATGGGACCGAAAGCGTAGTCAGGAGTCCAAGTCTAAACGAGGCGGGCAGCAGAGGTACAAAATTGGCAGGCTGAGGCAGAGTTAAAATCCAGGCCAAGGTCAGAGTCACTGGGAGAGGAGCAGAGGTACAAAATCAGCAGGCTAAGGCAGAGTCAAAATCCAGGCCAAGGTCAGAGTCACCGGGAGAGCAGCAGAGGTACAAAATCGGCAGGCTGGAGAGGGGTCAGAAATCCAGGCAAAGGTCGGAGTCAAGAATAGCAAATTAAACACTGGCACACTGGGGAAACCAAGACTATATCTGGCGGCCTGCAGGACAGGCCCCAAAGTATGTGAAGGATAAGGCTATTCCTCACAGGCTCATAGTCTGATGACCTTATCTGGACCGCCCCCAGAACCAGGCCAGATGGTGATGCATCAACCCCTTCACCTTTGACAGAGGAGTGGAGCCTGCGACCACCAGATGCCTGCGCAGGAGCCCCTTCTCTGTCACCACCATCACCCACAGGAGAACCACGGCGATGCCCAACGACAGAGACATGCGTCAAAGGAGCGGACCCACATGAGGACATAGCCCTCCTATTGCCGACACCACCAGTTGTAGGAGTCCGCCGCCTCCCAGTGGCCGAGGCAGGAACAGCAGCCTTCGAGTCTGACGGCGACGTGACAGTCCGGCGCCTCCCAATGGCCGAGGCAGGAACAGCAGCCCCCGATTCTGACAGCGACGTGACAACACATGACACAGCAAGAAATGACCTGGAAACCATCTGCAGTGACTTTGAAAACTTAGGAAAGAAAGTGAAAGAACTGGGAGCGCAGGTGGTCTTCTCTTCCATCCTCCCAGTGGATGGCCATGGAACAAGGAGGTGTGATAAGATTCTGCAGGTGAACAACTGGCTACGTCGATGGTGCCGTCAGCAAGGATTTGGATTTCTGGATCACGGAGTGAATTACCTACAGTTAGGTCCATATATATTTGGACAGAGACAACATTTTTCTAATTTTGGTTCTAGACATTACCACAATGAATTTTAAACAAAACAATTCAGATGCAGTTGAAGTTCAGACTTTCAGCTTTTATTTGAGGGTATCCACATTAAAATTGGATGAAGGGTTTGGGAGTTTCAGCTCCTCAACATGCGCCACCCTGTTTTTAAAGGGACCAAAAGTAATTGGACAGATTAAATAATTGTAAATAAAATGTTCATTTCTAGTACTTGGTTGAAAACCCTTTGTTGGCAATGACTGCCTGAAGTCTTGAAGTCATGGACATCACCAGACGCTGGGTATCCTCCTTTTTGATGCTCTGCCAGGCCTTCACTGCGGTGGTTTTCAGCTGCTGTTTGTTTGTGGGCCTTTCTGTCTGAAGTTTAGTCTTTAACAAGTGAAATGCATGCTCAATTGGGTTGAGATCAGGTGACTGACTTGGCCATTCAAGAATATTCCACTTCTTTGCTTTAATAAACTGGGTTGCTTTGGCTTTATGTTTTGGGTCATTGTCCATCTGTAGTATGAAACGACGACCAATCAGCTTGGCTGCATTTGACTGGATCTGAGCACACAGTTTGGCTCTGAATACCACAGAATTCATTCGGCTGCTTCTGTCCTGTGTCACATCATCAATAAACACTAGTGACTAAGTGCCACTGGCAGCCATGCATGCCCAAGCCATCACACTGCCTCCTCCGTGTTTTACAGATGATGTGGTATGCTTTGGATCATGAGCTGTACCACGCCTTCGCCATACTTTTCTCTTTCCATCATTCTGGTAGAGGTTGATCTTGGTTTCATATGTCCAAAGAATGTTATTCCAGAACTGTGCTGGCTTTTTTAGATGTTTTTTTTAGCAAAGTCCAGTCTAGCCTTTTGTTTCTTGATGCTTATGAGTGGCTTGCACTGTGCAATGAACCCTCTGTATTTACTTTCATGCAGTCTTCTCTTTATGGTAGATTTGGATATTGATACACCTACCTCCTGGAGAGTGTTGTTCACTTGGTTGGCTGTTGTGAAGGGGTTTCTCTTCACCATGGAGATTATTCTGCGATCATCCACCACTGTTGTCTTCCGTGGGCGCCCAGGTCTTTTTGCATTGATGAGTTCACCAGTGCTTTCTTTCTTTCTTTCTCAGGATGTACCAAACTGTAGATTTTGCCACTCCTAATGTTGTAGCAATTTCTCGGATGGGTTTTTTCTGTTTTTGCAGCTTAAGGATGGCTTGTTTCACCTTCATGGAGAGCTCCTTTGACCTCTGTTTCCTTCACAGCAAAACCTTCCAAATGCAAGCGCCACACCTCAAATCAAGTCCAGGCCTTTTATCTTCTTAACTGAGAATGACATAACGAAGGGATTGCCCACACCTGTCCATGAAATAGCCTTGGAGTCAATTGTCCAATTACTTTTGGTCCCTTTAAAAACAGGGTGGCACATGTTAAGGAGCTGAAACTCCTAAACCCTTCATCCAATTTTAATGTGGATACCTTCAAATGAAATCTGAAAGTCTGAACTTCAACTGCATCTGAATTGTTTTGTTTAAAATTCATTGTGGTAATGTCTAGAACCAAAATTAGAAAAATGTTGTCTCTGTCCAAATATATATGGACCTAACTGTATATGATGGACTACTTGCTAGAGATGGGGTGCACCTTACGAAGACTGGAAAACATGTATTTGGAAGTCGCCTTGCTACACTCAACAGGAGAGCTTAAACTAGAACAATGTGGGAAGGGAAGCAAAAGGCCAGAAAAAGCCATACACCTGACAAATGCTATTGAGAACTCTGCTATTAGAAGTGGAAAGGAAGAACAAACACAAAAGAATCTAAATAATAAAAATATTGGAGAAAGAGAAACCAATCACAAACTAAAATGTTTCTATACTAATGCACAAAGCATGGGCAACAAACAAGGAGAATTGGAACTACTAACGCAGAAAAAGAAATAAGATGTAATTGGAATCACTGAAACTTGGTGGGACAATACACATGATTGGAATACAAGGCTAGAAGAATACAACTTATTTGCAAGAAACAGACTTGATAAACGAGGAGGAGGTGTCGCATTGTATGTTAGAAATGTGTATATCTGCACAGGGATTGAAGCTTCACAGACTGGGAGTTCTGTGGAAACTGTTTGGGTAAGAATACAAGGACAGAACAATGGGAAGGACACCATTGTAGGCATTTACTACAGACCATCTGGCAACGAAAAAGAAAATCCGAACAACAGACGTCCAATATTAAAAATAAAATAAATATTTTATTCACAAAATTAATAATACACAAAAAAATGATGGGGAACAAATACCAAATGGAAAGGGCAAAAAGGAACCCATATAGCACCACAAAATAATACAAAAAATTATCAATAATTAAAAGTGCCAATATGACAAAAGTACCACGGTGTTGCAAAATAAATTGTACAAAAAAAAAAAAAAATATTAATAAATATTGACCAGGTATGTGAAAAAAATCAATACACAGCAATATATACATAAAGTGCAAAGTGCATAAATTAAAAATTGAATTTATGAGAAAACCACTAATAAAGTGCTATTATAGCAGTGGTAAAAAGTACATATACCGGCATATAAAGTATAGGCACAATGGCCGCTTGAAGCGCCTATCAAATGAATGTTGTGCCACAAGAAATGTGTACTATAAGGCAACATATGTAGGCTTATACAGCTCTAAAATATAAGTTATACCACTGGTGGAATATTATCTGTTAAGGAGAAGCATTAATTATTGATCATTTTTTGTATTATTTTGTGGTGCTATATGGGTTCCTAGTTTTTGCCCTTTCCATTTGGTATTGGTTCCCCATCATTTTTTGGTGTATTATTAATTTTGTTAATAAAATATTTATTTTATTTTTAATATTGGACGTCTGTTGTTCGATTTTTTTTTTCGTTGCCAGATGATTTAAGCTCCGATGTGTCCTCCTTCTCCTTTAGTCCAATTGTGCATCTTATTTTGATAGTCATTGACTATATTCTACTTTATATATACCTTTGTGTGATTGCACATGTGCCTTGGATTTTTTGTTGTATTTACTACAGACCGCCGGTGCAAGCTGAAGATATGGATGAACTCTTAATGCATCAAATGGCCAAGTTCTCCAAAAACTATGACATAGTTGTCATGGTAGATTTCAACTATCCTGACATTTGTTGGGAATCTCTCTCAGGCAAAACTAACAGGTCAATGAAATTGTTATCCTCTCTTGCTGACAACTTTATCTTCCAAAAGGTAGGGGAGAAAACAAGGGGAACTGTTACCTTGGATCTAATCCATATAAACAAGGAGGTAAAAGTGGCTGGGACCCTAGGAGGTAGCGACCATGCTATTTTAGAATTTTGGATAACTAGAGGCAGAAGACCTGTGAAGACTCAGACGTCAAGGTTAGATTTCAGAAAGGCAGATTTGAAGGGATTCAGAAAGAGAATTGGAGGGATCCATTGGCTGGATATTCTTAAGGACAAAAATGTCCAGGAAGGATGGGAAATCTTGAAAAATGAAATTCTCAAAGCACAATTGTTAACAATTCTGAAAAGAGGGAAGAATAGGAAGCGTTTAAGGAAACCAGGATGGATGAACACAGAACTTAAGCACATGCAAAAAAGGAAAAAAATAAATGTTTATAAAATGGAAAGAGGGAGGCATATCTAAAGAAGAATATAATGCTGTCAATGAATTGAGACTTGCAAGAGACATCAAAAGCAATAATAAAGGATTTTTGGGATATGTCAAAAGTAAAAGAAAAGTCAAAGATGCTATGGGATTTTTACAGGATGAAAATGATGAAATGGTAAGACAGGATGTTTAGAAGGCCGAACTTTTAAATTCCTATTTTGCATCTGTTTTCACTCAGACAGGAACTGTAACATCAACTATTCTTCACTGTCCTATTAAGGGAATAGAAGAATCCAGGATATCTATAAACAGAAAGATAGTGAAGAAACACTTAGCTAACCTAAATGAATGAATTCAAGTCTCCAGGTCCAGATGAATTACACCCCATAGTACTGAAGGAGATAGCAGAAGAAATTTTTGAACCCCTCTCCATAATCTTTGAAAATTCTTGGAGAACAGGAGAAGTCCCAGAAGACTGGAGAAGAGCAAATGTTGCTCCTATCTTCAGAAAGGGGAAGAAAGTGGACCCAGGCAACTATAGGTCGGTGAGTCTGACTTCTATACCAGGAAAGATATTTGAACAAATTATTAAGCAACATGTATGTAAGTACCTGGATAAGAATGAAGTGATAAACAGAGTCAGCATGGGTTTGTAACTAATAAGTCATGTCAGTCTAACTTAATTTCCTTCTATGACAGAATCACTGATTGGGTGGATCAGGGAAATGCTGTAGATATAGTATATCTTGACTTCAGCAAAGCATTTGACAAAGTATCTCATACAATCCTTATTGAAAAAATGACTAAGTATGGAATGGACAAGGCCACTGTTAGGTGGATTCATAACTGACTTAGTGATCGGACCCAAAGAGTGGTCGTAAATGGCTGCACATCCAGTTGGAAGAATGTCTCAAGTGGGGTACCACAGGGCTCTGTCCTGGGCCATGTATTGTTCAACATCTTTATGAACGATTTAGATGAAGGAATTGAGGGTAAACTGATTAAATTTGCTGATGACACAAAGCTAGGAGGGATAGCTAATACTAGAGAAGAGAGAAAGAGGATTCAAAAGGATATAAATAAACTGGAGCAGTGGGCAGCAACTAACAGAATGGTTTTTAACAGGGAAAAATACAAAGTACTACATCTGGGCAATAAAAATGAAAAAAGCATATACAGAATGAGAGGAATAGGGCTAAGCAACAGCACATGTGAAAAAGACTTGGGTATACTAATAGATCACAGACTGAATATGAGTCAACAGTGTGATGCAGCAGCAAAAAAGGCAAATGCAATTCTAGGATGTATTAATGGAAGCATTTCATAGAAAAAGGAAAGTCCAGCTCAAGGAGTAAAATCCAGAATTTTCTTTATTTATTTCATTAAAATGCAGGCATGGCTGCTATAGTCATCATTGTGGTTTTTACCCTGACATGGGATAGCCGCACAAAAAGTGCCCAGGAGGTTCTGTACGCGTTTCGAGTGGTATATGCGAGGGGTGAGCTGAACTAAATCCTTTTTTTCTCCAATTAACGGAAGCATACAGTCTAGATCACGTGAAGTCATTATTGCCCTCTACTCCTCTTTGGTCAGACCTCTTCTGGAATACTGTGTCCAGTTTTGGGCACCACATTTTAAAAAAGACATCAACAAACTGGAGCAAGTTCAGAAAAGAGCGACCAGAATGGTGACCGGTCTGCAAACCCTGTCTTATGAGGAAAGGTTGCAGGATTTGGGAATGTTTAGCTTGCAAAAGAGAAGACTGAGAGGAGACTTAATAGCTGTCTACAAATATCTCAAGGGCTGTCACATTGTAGAAGGATCATCTTTATTCTCATTTGCACAAGGAAAGACTAGAAGCAATGGGATGAAACTGAATGGGAGGAGACACAGATTAGATATCAGAAAAAACTTTTTGACAGTTAGAGTGATCAATGCGTGGAACAGGCTGCCACGAGAAGTGGTGAGTTCTCCTTCAATAGAAGTCTTCAAACAGAGGCTGGACAGACATCTGTCTGGGATGATTTAGTGAATCCTGCTTTGAGCAGGGGGTTGGATCAGATGGCCCAGGAGGTCCTTTCCAACTCTACGATTCTATGATTCTATGAAAGCAGTTTTTAAAAATCATGGTTATTTCGCAAAATATTGATTTCAGAATTCTTCCTGAGTTAAAACATTAGTATTATTGTTGCTAAATGATTATGAACTTGTTTTCTTTGCATTATTTGAGGTCTGAAAATGCTGTTTTTTTATTTTGACCATTTCTCCTTTTCAGAAGAAAAACAAAACAAAATGTATTGCTTGGAAATTAGGAGACATGTTGTCAGAAGTTTGTAGACTAAAAGAACAATTTACATTTTACTCAAAAATAGATCTATAAAGAGAAAAATCAGACAAACTCAACATTTTGAAGTGGTCTCTTAATTTTTTCCAGAGCTGTATACCCATTCCCTGACTTTAATGCCATCATCTGCCTCTAACAGCTGTGGGTGGAGGGAATTTAACCTGTTACATGCCGCTTCTAATCTGTGACAGCAACATCTAGTGAGCGTTGGTGGGGGGTGCGTCATTCTATGTGCCCATCAACGTGTCCGTGACATGATCGTTGGGCACCGATGGGTTGCCATGACAGCCGGTGGTCTGCCAAAGATCTCTGTGCATTTCATGATGGTCTTCCTGTGAAAGCCAGTCTGTGGCCGGGGTCACACTTGCGAGAAAGTCGCACGAGTCTCGCATCTCAATACCCGGCACTTGGGACCGTAGCGCTCAACTACATAGAAATACATGTAGCCGCACACTCCGGTCCCGAGTGTCGGCGGCAGTGGTGGGTATTGAGCTGTGAGACTCGTGCGAGTTTCTTGCAAGTCTGTCCCCAGTCTGTAGCTGGTGTTCATAGGAGACTGTGATTTTAGCTATACACAGCAATGCTGTAGCACTGATGTGTACACAGTACTGCAAGAAATCAGATACTTGCAGTTCAAGTCCCCTAAGGGGACTAATGAATACAGTAGACAGTGAAAAAAAGGATTAGAAAATCATAAAAGTCTATTCAAGTATAATCTATCAAAATATAAAATAAATTATTCCGATCGGTAAACAGTGTAATGAGAGAAAAAATGAAACATCAGAATTATGGTTTAATGGCCACCGACAAAACTGGAATAAAATCCCAAAATGCTATCAATAAAAACATCAGCTCAGGGCGCCAAATTGATGAAAAATGTAAAACATTGCGGGTCTCAGAAAATGACAACACACATGAATTGATTTCTTTACAAATTTTAGATTTTTTTCACCACTAAAGTAAAAAAATAAACTATGCATGTTTGGTATCGACATAATCGAACTGACCTGGAGAATCACACTGACAGATCAGTTTCATTGTATATTGAACATGGTAAATAAAAAAATCCCAAAACCAATTTCAAAATAATGCTTTCTTCACAATTTCTTTACACTTTTCATTTTTTTCCTGCTTGATGAAATAAATGGTGTCCTTCAAAAGTACAACTTGTCCTGGATAAAAAAAAAAACAAGCTCTCAGATGGCTATATCGACGGAAAATTAAAAAAAAACTTGTAAGAAAAAGTGAAAGCACAAAAAAGGAAAATCGCTCTGTCACCAAGGGGTTAATTATATGGGCTTCCATCATGTTGTCTGGCATCATTCTGCATTATTTTAGGCAATATCAGCCATGGAGGCTCCAAAAGTGGCTATGAACACAGCCTCATTCAGTCCCTTTAGTTGATATAATTTAGCTATGACTGATGTGTCTTCAGACAACCTCACCGATAGACGGGAAGCCTAGGAGAACTGGAAGGAAACCTTTCTTCTTTGCATAACACTACTGAGTAAATAAGTTTTTCAGGTTCCATAGTTACTTCATTAAACATAGACATTATTAATATGTCAGGCACAAGTTGATACATTTTATAAATATTACGGTGTAAGGGCACCCATGGGCATGGTGAGTCAGCCAGCTTTACATATAGTAGTAGGGCACACCCCATCTGGAACTAAGTACATTTTCCCAAGGGCAAACAAACAATACAATTCTGTAGGAATTCAGAAATCTCAAACCATCATAAAAACATCAATTCTGCATAGATCATGGTTGACTAGGTTGAAATATGTGCAATATCGGTCAAATGGCTACGTTGGCTCCACTCATCTTTTGCTGCAGAGGTGATTTGCCGAAGTTTGTTCTCGTGTGCCAAGTTCTCTCACACAGAGAAGGAAATTGTCTGCTAAAGTGTATGAAGGCAGGGAGAGCTGCATAGAGGAGGGCAGTACAAGCAGCTGGCTTTATTTCTGGGTCACATTGTACAGTAGCTGTTACTTTCTGGTGATTGCACGTTTTGAACCCACTATTAGGAGGCGTCATAGCTGCATGGGGATATTTTCTATGGTATATAGGACTATTTGAATTGTGGCATTGTCTTGCAGCAGTTGTAAAGTACTACAAAAGCTGCAAGTCTGCAGTGTAGACTGCATATGTGACTGTAGACTTGTGAATCCTCACATAATGCGCACTGCGAGGATTCTCGAGCGCCATGAGAGGGCGGTTATGTCACCTCAAGTACGTGATTTACATACTCCTAGCTAGTAGCTACATTTCGACTAGACTCTTTATGGCTTGTTTAATACACTTGCACTGAGCAATGCCATGCCCATCTAGTCGGAATGTGTCGAGGAGTATGCAAATCACATACGTGAGGTCACATGACCGCCCGCTGCCAACAACGGAGAATCTTCATAGTGCACAGTGCGCGCATGTGAGGATTCACAAGTCTGCAATTACGCAGTTACTGAAGACTCGTAGCTTTAGACAGGACAACCCCTTTAAACACTTTTTTCAAAAGAATGGTGGACCTTCCTTTTTATCATCGAATGACTGATCTGAAGTGCCCCTCTACACATTAGACTGTCGGCTGAACTCGCCAATATGGGCGCCCAACATTAGCCTAAGGCAGGAGTGGGTAATTAATCTCCCCAAGGGGGGCCACATGAGAAACCCTGACTGTTGTGGAGGGCCAGACCAGAATTAAGTCTGCTGAGAAGCAGCTATTGTTAACACATGTTATAAGCCCGGCTTACAGTAAAATGTTTTCTTATTTGCAGCAGTTTATCAAAACTATATGATTTATTCCTTTTTATAAAGTTTGTAAATGATTCATGTCCTGTGATAAAGCCTTATGCATATTTAATAGCATAGATGAATCTTGATCAACAGCATACCCCACATAGTATGCCCACTCAACCACATACATAATATGATACCCCACAGCCCTCTGCACAATATGTTGTCACCGCAGACCATCACACAATATGATGTGCCAACACACAAGTATGATGCCCCTACAGTCTACCAGACACAGTATATTGTTTCCCACAGCCCCTCATATAGTATTAGTTACTCACATCCTCCCACACATTATTATGTCCCCCCATACAAGTATGATGTCCACACAGCCCCTCAAACAGTATGATGCCCCCAATGCCCCTCACACAGTGATGTTCCCATAGCACATCACACAGTATTATGGCCCCTCGCACAGCAGGACATTACCACATCACAAGTGTGATGTCTCCATGACTCTTCACACAGCATTATGACCCCCCACATTTTACCCACACAAGTACTGATCAATAATTAAAATAAAACCACTCGCCTCCCCCTGTTCCCTCTGATCTGCTGCAACTCTCTGTACAGTGTGTACTGGTCATGCCATCGCACCTCTTGAGCGCTTTTGTCATCCTGAGGATGTAGACACAGGTGAAAGTGTGACACCGGACGGGGCGGCCGCGTGGTGTGTAACGTCACTGCATTCAGCCCTTTGGTTGTCCCATTCAGCGGACCGCACCAGAAAGGCAAAAGGGCCGCCAGTGGCCTGTGGGCAACACTTTGCATAGGTCAGGTGTAAACGATATGGGGGTCTTAAATTATTTTGTCAAGTGCAGATGATATCAGCTTGATTGTTGGGAATCTCACAAGTAGCTAGAGCGAAGAGACTGTGTCGCTGTGAAGATCTGCAACATTAAGGGTACCGTTACACCTAGCGATGCACCAGCGATCCCGACCAGCGATATGACGCGGTCAGGATCGCTGGTGCATCGCTAGGTGGTCGCTAGTGAGCTGCCACACAGGCAGATCTCACCAGCGACATCGCTGGGGTCGGGGATCGCTACTTACCTGTCAGACGCGGCGATCCTGCGTCCTCCCGCCCGGCTCCACGCGTCGCTCGTCGGCGCCGCAGGAAGTGACCGACGAGGAATGGTCCAGGAGCTTCTCGCGTGATCAGCGATAACCAGCGGGGGAGCCGGTCGGAGGTAAGTATCACATGCAGCGATATTGCTGCTGTGTCACAAAATCGGTGACTTTACAGCGATATTGCTAGCGATATCGCAGTGTGTAACAGGGGGTTAAATTGGTTAGGGCATCCTGCAGTCAGACATTGAAAGATCAGCCTCAGCAAGTCATGGGACATCCTAGCCATATGCTGTCACTCTCCACATCTCAAAACACAATAAAAAACACATTGCTTATTTTTTGTATTATAGGTTCCATTTTGTGCACCAATTATGACATTTTACAGATTATTTTTTTACAGGAGGAACACATTAGAAATAAAATGACTTTTTACCATTGAATTGGTAAGTTCAGCAGCAGTAAAGAGTCAAGAAGGAAATCATCATATTCCATGTGCATGCATAGTGTAGAAATTCCACATGCAAGATATACTTTATGTCCAGCTCTGAAAGGTAAATAACTCGCACTGACCTGCAAAGACGAGCCAATGAAAATTCCTCTAAAACGCAGAACCTCATTTTTTCCACCAACATTTCTGCTTTCTATTCTTTTTATTTTCATTCATGCTTCCAATAACTTCAATTCATTTTAAAGTTGCAGAAAACAGATGAGTCATGTAAATGGGCAATGCACTTTTTTTAATGTAATCTAATACATTTTTGCATTTATTTTCCAGCAATTTTGATGGCCGAGGATATTGCATGAACATGACCACATGTTTATTTTCTTATACAGGATCTTTTATTTTATATATTTTTTATGACTGATTTTATGTTAAAAGAGTATTCCAGCCAAATTTATCAACTGAATAGGTTAGAAAGGTGTGGGTTCAAATTTTGGACTGATCTCCAGAATGGTGGACTTGAGTCTTTCTCATCCCGTTTCAGCAAGACTGCAACCAAGAAGAACTGAAGTGTGTTTCAAGGGATTGCGTCTTTATGTCTATATCTGTAAAGTTAACCAAAGCAAGTCCAGCGTTGCACAGTACACAGATATCTTCATCAATGTTATAGACTTAAATGGAATGCAGGGCGCATGCATGACCTTCCGCTCTATACAACTTCTCTTGGCCATGATTTTTTGGCCAGTAGAGAAACAGACGAAAAAATCCTTGGGATTAGATGGTCAACTGTTCCCTCCCAAATTGGTGGATTTGGCAGACATTAATATAAAATGCATAACCAACTTAAAAATGAACATTGGTCATCTTCACCCTCAACCACACAGCCACTTTATTTTTCAGCAAAACTGTTTCAGCTTTGTTTTAGTTACAAAACATAACAATTATGTAATACCTAATTAACAATATCTTTACACACGGAGAATAGAATAAAAGTGAATCATTTGTTCCCGTAAAAATAATTACCATTAGTTGAACGGATTTACCTTTATATTTTCCCCTATAAAATCCCTATCCCCAGCAATCCTCATACATGCGAGAGTTCTCCTAGAGGGCAATGTTTATTGGAAGTTAATCTAAAGAACCTATTACCAGTTGTCTACAGTAATTGGTATATAAATTATCTGTTCATTGTTTTTATTTCTATTTATTTGATGTTTTGAATAAAAATGGACAGATTTAGGAGACAAACTAGCTAAAAATTAGATAAATGAAATGTCAATGAGAGAAGTGGAGAGTCGGGCTATCACCTTATTTGAACCAAGTCTTGGCTGTGAGAATTGCAGCTATTGAAGTTTTTCCACTGTTCAAACAAATAGCCCTTTGTACTTTTATGGTCCATTACTTGAGCCCGACTGGAGGAAACACAATTTGAAGTGCAAGTCCTGGATCCCAGCCAGGAGTAGGGTGGGGTATGCTGATTTGCCTATGGGAAGGGGATTATCTTACCTTACATTTGAGTATACCTAATATGTAAGGGGAAGGGAAGAGAACCAAGTACATAGGACTAAGCTACATCTGAAAAATGAAGTGTAAGAACCATAGTATTAAGTGTTTTTTTAGATTTTTGTAGAGGTTATATACAGTCATGAGAAAACAAAAAATACTCTCTCTGAATGCTTGGATTTTAAATATTGTGACATAAAATAAATGCTCGTCCTTAAAGGGTCTTTAAATCAGGTAAAAACAACTTTAGATGAACAACACATGACAATTACACTGTAATTACTTATTTAACAAAAACTTGGCTATAATGAGAAGCAGTGAGTGGAAAATTAAAGTGTAGCTGTCACTTTATAAAAGTTTTTATATATTAGAGGTGCTGCATAGTTTTTCAGTTCGGTGGAGGTCCAGGTCCTGAGACCCCACCAATCGCTTAAAACACCACTCTGAAGTCCGCAGCTTTTGCAATAGGAGCGTGGACAGAGCCGTGTACAGGCTCAATAGTAAATATATGGGTCTGCACACAGCTATGTGAGAGTGATGTACAGACCCACAGACTCCACTCTGTGCGTGGAGCTCATGCAGGAGCTGTGGATTTCAGAGCAGTGTTTTGAGTGATCAGTGGGGGCCTAAGGACCTGAACCCTCACCGATCAGCAAAAGTATCCAGTGCCTGTAATATATAAAAAGTTTAACAAAATGACAGTTGAACTTTAAGTTCACATTTCTTGCTTCAAATTATTAAGAGGGTAAGTAGTAGCCAGGTGCTGCTAACCAAATACCTTTGATTAATTGTTCATTAGCAATTGTGATCACCTTTTTAGAAGCAGAAGTTTGGTCAGTTTTCTTATTTGAACTAGAGTTGAGCGAAACGGGTCGGTCAATTTCAAAAGTCGCCGACTTTCGCAAAAGTCGGGTTTCATGAAACGAAACCCGACCATAGCGTGAGGTCGGCCACGAGGTCAGCGACGAGAGCGCCAAAGTCGCGTTTCAAAAGATGCTTCCAGCGCCCTTTTTCAGCCACTGATGGAGGACGCACACTGTGGGCAATGCGATGACATAGGCAGCGGTCACCACCATCTTTGAGAAGGGCATGCAAGTGATTGGCTTGCTTTGTGTGGCGTCACAGGGGCTATAAAAAGGCGTGCACGCCGACAGCCATCTTACTTCTGCTGATCTCAGAATAGGGAGAGCTGCTGCTGCTGCTGATTCTGTAGGGAGAGCGTTAGGCAGGGAAGATACAAAAAACTGCTTCTGCTGCTAGCGATTTTGCTGTACAACACACCAGTTAGTGTGCAGTGTAAGGGGAGGCTATATTTTGGTGCATCAGCTCTGTTGGTTATTAGGCTGCCTTATAAGGCTCCCTGATAGCTGCATTGCTGTTTTCACACTGCTGTGCAAACTGCTTTTTTAAAAGCAAAAATACTTTTCATCCTCTTTTTTGCCCAGTTACCAAGCGTTCATTTTTCCACACTTTTGTGTGCAGCAGTCCTGCTTAATAGGCTGCCTGCTGCCATACTTGGGACTGAGAGCATCATTGCCAGCTTGCTAAAATCTCTAGGGAGATTCAAATTCTCCCCAGTCCTATATAGACATTTTATACACCATCCAATTTCAGCCTGTTATATTGAGGTGTAATCTACACTGGGCCTGAGATATTAGATCAGTGTCCTCAAGTCTGTAGGGAGATTCAAATTCTCCCCAGTACTATATAGACATTTCATACACCATCCAATTTCAGCCTGTTATATTGAGGTGTAATCTACACTGGGCCTGAGATAATAGTTCAGTGTCCTCAAGTCTGTAGGGAGATTCAAATTCTCCCCAGTACTATATAGACATTTTATACACCATCCAATTTCAGCCTGTTATATTGAGGTGTAATCTACACTGGGCCTGAGATATTAGTTCAGTGTCCTCAAGTCTGTAGGGAGATTCAAATTCTCCCCAGTCCTATATAGACATTTTATACACCATCCAATTTCAGCCTGTTATACTGAGGTGTAATCTACACTGGGCCTGAGATAATAGTTCAGTGTCCTCAAGACTGTGGGGAGATTCAAATTCTCCCCAGTCCTATATAGACATTTTATACACCATCCAATTTCAGCCTGTTATACTGAGGTGTAATCTACACTGGGCCTGAGATAATAGTTCAGTGTCCTCAAGACTGTAGGGAGATTCAAATTCTCCCCAGTCCTATATAGACATTTTATACACCATCCAATTTCAGCCTGTTATATTGAGATGTAATCTACACTGGGCCTGAGATATTAGTTCAGTGTACTCAAGTCTGTAGGGAGATTCAAATTCTCCCCAGTACTATGTAGACATTTTATACACCATCCAATTTCAGCCTGTTATATTGAGGTGTAATCTACACTGGGCCTGAGATAATAGTTCAGTGTCCTCAAGTCTGTAGGGAGATTCAAATTCTCCCCAGTCCTATATAGACATTTTATACACCATCCAATTTCAGCCTTTTATATTGAGGTGTAATCTACACTGGGCCTGAGATAATAGTTCAGTGTCCTCAAGTCTGTAGGGAGATTCAAATTCTCCCCAATACTATATACACCTTGTACCTTGTTTTACAGTACCATATTGCTGGTGGTATTTTGGGTACATTTTCCCAAACATGAGGAAGTGTGTTGGAAGAGGCCATGAAAGTGGGCGGGGGTTGCCAGCTGGTAATGATGGTGTTGGTGGTGGATCTGCTGGATGTGGCAAAAGCACAATAGCACCTAATGCAGGAGGTGTTGAGCCTGTGTCATCTTCTGGCTCCACAAGGCCTCAAAGGCTCCCTTTTCTGGGAGTAGGTAAACCGCTTTTAAAGCCGGAGCTTCAGGAACAAGTTTTGGCTTACATTGCTGACACAGCCTCCAGCTCAATAGCCTCCTCTTCTGAACTTTCAAAAAATAAAAGCACTCGTCATTGGAGGCTCATGGTCATGAACCACACCTTTCCTTGTGTCCTTCACCCCAACCAAAATTGAAGGATGCGGCAGGCCACACTATAGATTACTCCATGGAGCTGTTTTCACATACCATGCCTGGGTTATCAAGTTAAATCGTGAATTACCCAGGCCAAGATGAATCTGACATGGAGTGCACTGATGCACAGCCACTGCTAGATTTATCTGCTGGAACATTCACTCAGAGCACTACATTGTCCTCGCAGTGTACTGAGCCAGAATCTGACCCTGATGAAACTCAGGTGCCCCTTCCCGCATACTATACCACCTTACATGGTGACACAGAGGAAGGTGCACATGACACTGAAGAGGAGGTGATGGATGACCCAGTTGTTGACCCAGATCGGCATCCATTGGGGGAAGAGGGTACCGCTGCCAATAGCTCAGACGAGGAGGAGGCGCATCTGCAGCAGGTATTGACATCGCAACAGCTGTTATCTGGCAGGCCCGGAGCAGTCCAAAAACGGGTTACAAAAACCAAAAGAGTTGCAGGACAACTAGGCCAGACGGTCAAATTAGCACAGCGTGCAAGGCCTCAAAATGTCTTCCATAGTAGGAAGAGTGCAGTGTGGCACTTTTTGAACAAAATCTTAATGATCAGACAAAGGTTATCTGTAAGAAGTGCGCAAAGACCTTTAGCCGAGGGAAAAATCTGAGAAATTTGAATACCAGTTGCATGCTTAGACATTTAACCACCATGCACTTGCAAGCATGGACGGACTACCAAACCTCACGTACCACATGTGCAACTGCTCCCAATGAAGGTAGTCAGCAATGCTACATCATTTCCCCCACTGTAAGCCCACTGGTTAGCACACCACCAGCAGCAAATGTTGAGGTGTCGTCGCAAGGCCAAAGCAGTCAGGGAATCACAATGTTATTGCTACGAAAGACTGAATCTAGGCCATCAGAAAGAACACCAACTCCATCACTATCATCAACCCTCTCTCAGTCCGCCATGTCCACCGCTAGTTCCACCATATGCAGCTCTCAAGTCCAGCTCACCCTACCAGAGACTATGAGTAGGACAAGAAAGTACTCATCCTCTCATCCGCGTACACTGGGTTTGAATGCCCACATTGCCAAACTAATCTCGTTAGAGATGATGCCCTACCGGTTGGTTGAAAGCGAAGCTTTCCGCGAACTCATGGCCTACGCAGTACCACGCTATGACCTACCCAGTCGGCACTTCTTTTCTCGCAAAGCCATCCTAGCCCTCCACTTTCATGTGAAAGAACGCATTGTCCATGCACTCAAGCAATCAGTGAGTGGAAAGGTGCACCTCACAACAGATGCATGGTCCAGTAGGCATGGCCAGGGCCGTTACGTGTCCATCACTGCGCACTGGGTTAATGTGGTGGATGCAGGGTCCACAGGGGACAGCGGCAGTGGGACAGTGCTGCCTAGCCCACGGTATAGGAAACAGTTGGGTATAGGTGTTCGACCCTCCTCCTCCAGAAGCGAAAGCTCGTCCACAGAGCGCAGTCGCAGAACATTCCATCCGTAGCTGCCAGTGTTGCACACGAGGTGTCCCACTATCGAACAGCTAGTGGTAAGCGTCAGCAGGTTGTGTTGAAGGTGATGTGTTTGGGCGACAGACACACTGCGGAGGTACTGGTCGATTACTTGCAGCGACAAACTGAGTCATGGTTGGGCAGTCTACATCTTGAGGCAGGCAAGGTAGTTAGTGATAATGGCCGGAATTTTGTGGCAGCCTTAGCCCTTTCAAAACTCCGACACATACCTTGCCTGGCTCACACCTTGAACCTGGTGGTGCAGTGCTTCCTCAATAATTATCCGGAGTTAACAGGCCTGCTCCAGAAGGTCCGAAGACTGTGCTCGCACATCCGTCGGTCGCCCGTACACTCCAGTCGTATGCAGAAGCTGCAGCGATTGTTCCAACTTCCCAAGCACCGCCTAATTATCGACGTTGCAACAAGGTGGAACTCCACCCTGCACATGGTTGAGAGGCTGTGCGAACAGAGGCAGGCTGTAATGCATTTGTGGGAGGATACACGGCCAGGCACTTTGAGGGCAGACATTGAGTTGTCGGGTGTGCAGTGGTCGAAGCTGAAAGACCTCTGTAAAGTCCTTCAGTATTTTGAGGAATGCACACGACTGGTAAGCGCAGACGACGCCATCATAAGCATGAGCATCCCACTTATGCGTCTGCTCATGCAAACTTTGACGCACATTAAGGAGCAGGTGTCTGCAGCTGAGGAGGATGAGGAAGAGGAGGAGGGAAGCCTTGATGACAGTCAGCCATTGTCTGCTCCGGGACCTCTCCTGGACGAGGTGGAGGAAGAAGAGGAGGAGGAGGATGATGATGGGGATGATTATTTAGGGGAGGAGGATGCTTCTCGTGGGGCAAGAGAAAATGTTGGCGTGGCAAGGTCTGATACAGGGTTTGTGCGTGACTGGAGGGATGTGGATTTGCCAGAAAGTGCTCCTCCACCCAGCACTCACAGTGCATCATTGACACCTGGAACATTGGCTCACATGTCAGATTATGCCTTGCAGATCCTAAAAAGGGACCCCTGCATTGCCAAAATGATGAACGATGATGACTACTGGTTGGCCAGCATCCTGGATCCATGTTATAAAGGCAAATTCCAAAACATCATGCCACAGGAGAACCTTGACCTAGTATTGGCTAACAAACAAGCAACTCTGGTAAACCGTTTCTTTGAGGCATTCCCAGCACACAGCGGTGGGTTGTGATGGTTCTCCAACGAGCCGTAGGGGGCAACATCAGAAGTGGCGTTGGAGACAGGGGTTTCATGACCATGTTGTGGACTGATTTTTCAAGTCCCACTTACACGACTGGTAATACTGCATCGATTGAAAGTGACAGAAGACAGCAGTTGTCAACTATGGTTACAAACTACTTCTCGTCCCATATCGATGTTCTCCCTCACATGTCATTCCCCTTTGACTATTGGGCCTCTAAACTGGACGCCTGGCCTGAATTGGCACAATATGCCTTACAGGAGCTTGCTTGCCCTGCTGCAAGTGTGCTATCGGAAATAGTCTTCAGTGCTGCAGGCTCAATCCTGACAGAAAAAAGGACCCGTCTGTCGACCCAAAATGTTGATGATCTAACCTTCATTAAAATGAACCATGCATGGGTTTCAAAGGATTTTGTCCCACCTTCCCCTGATGACACATAGGTTGCCAGAAAAATGGCTCACTTTTGTCCTCCTCTTCCTCGGACTTCTCCAATTCCTCCATTTGCAGCTGCTGAATGTCCAACATCAACATATGCCATTTTTTAAACCTTCCTAACTGGGCTGCCTCCCCCCCCATGGCCGGTGTCACCACCTAGCGCATGCAGCCGTGCGAGTGCCATTGCCCTGGACAGGTGGGTGGGCCGACTCTTGGGCGCCGACACTGGCACAGGGTCCCTCATAGTGCAATCAAGTGTTTCTGATGGTGGGGGTGCACACCCGCCGTCAGACACACCGAGGGGCCCAGTGCCAGTACCGACGACCATGAGTGGGCCCCCCTTGCTTGGGCAGGGCCCCAGCATTTGCAATATTTACCTCTCCCTGCTCCTCCGCTGTGTAGTCTGGGCTGTCAAATCCTTCCCTGGGACTGCCACTACAAATTTGGTGAACTGATAGATGATGGTTAAGACGTAGCTATGCCCTGTCCTGCTGGCCGGGCTCTAGCTTCACATGATCAATGGCTTCCATTTCTTATGGACGTCGACTCACAATGAGATGCAGTGGTGCTTTATCACCAGCTTTCACAGTTTTCCTACTCACAGACGTGTGACATTCCTGCCCAGATTTTTAAATGTGCCCTCTCATGCCAATCCAATAGAATCGCCTACAGCCTGTGGCTTCTGTCTTTTGCACTCCAAAGTTACCTGACAGATCATGATAGGCAGTGAGGACCATGTCTACAGCTCTCCCTGTGATCAAAATTTGATGGAGATAAGTAACGGTGATGGGATCAACGGTACTGCAATACAGCAACCCTTTCTTCACAAAGAACTGTTTTCGCTGTCTCCACACACAAAGTAATTGAGGGTCAGCATCGCCTCTGAGAATTCTCCCGGGAGTTTTTCCCCTGGTTAGTAATTCCTAAATTTCTGCAATCACTCGACTTTATGTCTGTACTTTTATCCATCTCGTTTCCTCTTGCGGAGAGTCTGGACTGTCTTACTGAGGCAGAAATATATATGAAGGTTTAAAAATACCCCAACAGTGTATACTGGTGTACGCTTCAAAAACATTTCCTTTTTTCTACTTTTTAGATTGTTGTCTAATCCATACTGAGGCTGTGAGTAACTTTGTCGGACTCCGGAAATAAACACGGAGATTTTAAATGTTTAAACTATGCTATATATACCTGTTATCCGGTGATACTGTACCCTTTCTCAACTTTCTGCAATCTTGTCGAATCCATACTGTGCCTGAGACCGTCTGAGTCTGCCTCCTGATTACAGATGAGTGGTGTTTGAGTGGAACTGTTGGCCAAGTTCAAATTCTAGCTGTTTTGGGCGGTGTTAGATCCATTCGTCGAACTACCACACATTGATTAAAATTCAACTGTTCGAGTTTCCGTTTGAGAACGTTTTGTTAAACAAAAGCGTATCTTTTTTTCACATTAATAATGGTTTTCAATGATAATAGACAGTTTTAGGGCATAGTAGCGGTGTCTGGTAGCCAGCGGTGTAGTACACCTGTGAAGGAGCTACACCGTGTGTGTTTCTAATAATTTTTTCCCGCATATTGTCCTGAAAATCCTTTTCGGCCTAGTAACTGTGTCTGCTACTCAGAAGAGGAGCCCACCCGTGAACCGAGCTATGCTGCCTGTTTATAAAAGAACCAGTTTTTGACTGCATTTACACCACTTAATACTTTGGGCCTAGTAACTGTGCATGCTACTCAGCAGAGTTGGCCACCCGTGAACCAAGCTATGCCGCCTGTTTATGTAAGAACTGTGTGCTACTCAGCAGAGGAGCCCAGCTGTTAAGCAAGCTACAGCACCTGTGGTTTGGACACTTAATTTTTTCACATTCTTTCTGGAATGCCGTTTAGGCCTAATTCCGGAATTACGGTTGACCTGCACTTACTGGGAAATGCTTGTTCGCGGGGAAGAATTGTAATCCCATATCCCCATCACTAACGGGGTTCAGCGTGTTATCCGCACCTGTAAGCGATACACGCTGGTCCTTTCATTGTAGCACGCGTGCAGCCCCGGACATGTAAGGGCATGACAGACCTGTTATTGGCCGATCTCGCGTGCCAGAGCCTCGCGTGTCCCTCTAGTAAGCTGGACGCGGACCGCGGGGGCATGCCTGAGTCTCGTTCATTAACGGAATTAAGCTTGCAATCTGTGCAGCTTTTTTGTGGATGGCATGGTTGAGGTTGCCCGTGTTGAGTCCAATTAAGCTGCAGGCTCCACTCCTGGTGGTGCCCTTCTGGACATTCCTTTAAGGTTCAGCTTTGCAACCATACTGCCCCCGGAAACCAAACACTTTTACTGACAGTGACATTCTGGTCAAAGAGCGCGATGACATCACGTCTGTACGCCATCTGCCTAAACAGTCCAAGTGCAGTGAGATGGAAGATGGGGGCGACGAGGAGTCCAGACTAGTACAGGAATTCCCTAGTGAGGAGACTTATTTATTTGTTTTAAAGGTTGGGAGCAATTTTTGGGGAGCACGATACTCTGAAGAATGATATCTGGGGCCCACCATACACTGGAGCATTCCAAAGGTGGACATCAGTCACTGGAGCAGCATTTACAGGGCCCATTATACACTGGAGCATTAGAAATAGGGCCCATTATATATGGAGCATTATTTGGGCCCATAAGACACTGGAGCTTCATCCATGGTGAACAACATATACTTTAGCATTATGTGGAGTTCATCATATACTGTATGGAACATTATATGGGACCATTGATTCTGTATGGAGAAATATATGGGCCTCATTACTCTGTATGGCGCACAATGCGGTGGCCATAATACTGTATGGAAGAATATACTGTCTGTTTTTGGAGCTATTGGAGAATTTAAAATGGATATCAGTCATGTGATGTAAGAATTGAAGTATTTTTCATTGTACTGTACCGCTTATTTCTCTGCCGTATCAAAGGATCATGAATTGTGTCATGTGTTAAAGGAGCCCAGTGACACTCTTTGGCCCTGGGCCCACAAAAATCTGGAGCCAGCCCTACCCCCCCACTTTAGCCAAATAACACCCAGTTTTCAATGCCTAACTATTATTATAAAGTAAATTAAGGTTGACAAGCTTAAGGAATAAGAATTGATGTTTTTGGCATTAAAATGGGCACTGTAGGTGTGTTTCCTGTCCTCCACTCACTGCCGACTTTTCTTCCCCATTGACTTACATTGGGTTTCGTGTTTCAGTCGGCCTTCGACTTTTCACGATAATCGGCTGATTTCGTTTGACCCGACTTTTGCGAAAGTCGGGTTTCGTGAAACCCGACTCGACCCGAAAAAAGGCAAAGTCGCTCATCTCTAATTTGAACCATTCAGAGGTGTGCTAACACAATGCCAAGGAGGAAAGACATCAGCAATGATTTTAGAGAAAAAAAATTTTGAAGTCCATCCTTCTATAGTGATAAAGATTATTCACAAGCGGAAAACACTCAAGAAAGTAGACAAACTTCAAATTGAACTTAAAGGTGCTGTCACACTTAGCAATGCACCAGTGATCCCGACCAGCGATATGACGCGGTCAGGATCGCTGGTGCATCACTAAGTGGTCGCTAGTGAGCTGCCACACAGGCAGATCTCACCAGCGACATAGCAGGGGTCGGGGGTCGCTACTTACCTGTCAGACTGTCAGACGAGGTGATCCTGACGTCCTCCCGCCCGCGTCCACGCGTCGCTCATCGGCGCCACAGGAAGCCCAGCAGGAAGCTGATGACGAGAAACGGACCAGGACGTTCTCACGTGACCAGCGATAACCAGCGGGGAGCCGGTCGGAGGTAAGTATCAGACATAGCGATATCGCTAGCAATATCGCTGCTACGTCACAAAAGCCAGTGACGTAGCAGCGATATTGCTAGCGATATCGCTTAGTGTGACAGGCCCTTAAGGTCAGATCATGTAAAGCTCAGAGAAATTGTAAAAAAACCAAGAGCTATATCTCAGTGCCTAAAGGCCTCAGTTAGCATGCTAAATGGTCAAGTTCAGCACAGTACAATTCCAGATGAAAGCCTCTTTTTTCTAAAAATAATATGGCAGCGTGGCTAAACTTTGCAAAGTTGCATCTGAACAACACATGAGTCTTCTGGAACAATGTCAAGATCAAAGTGGAAATGTTTTTCCAATGTGCTCTATGTGGTGAAAATACGGAATATCAGCACAAAAGCACAAACAACTCATACCAACTGTCAATCTTGGGGGTGCAGGGGCAATGATTTGGGCTTGTTTTGCAGACACAGGGCCTGGGCATATTTAAGTTATTGAATCAACCATGCATTCCTCTATATACCAAAATATTCTTAAGTCAAATGGGGGGCCATCTAGAGGCGTAACGACCACAGTCACAAAGGTCGTGACCGCGACCGGGCCTGTGCAGGTGAGGGACCTGCCAATGCCAGCACAATCTTCAACTGGATGTGCGTCCTTGGACACAAATTCAGCTGAAGTGTGTTGCGATGCAGAGACTTGTAGAGTACGTGAGCGGCAATACACACTGCCAGCCAATTAGAGGCCAGCAGCTGATGTCCTTGTGCATGTGACTGGAGGCGCATGGCAGTGACATTAGGCGCTTCCGTCACTTGTACTCTGAAGTCAGGTGCCAGCTTCAGAAGAGGACGCCGCGTGGTAGGTGGAGTTGAAAGTTAGTATAATGGTTTATTTTTATTCTATGCATTAAAGAACAGTGGCACAATGGGGGGCATGTACAGTGCCTTGCGAAAGTATTCGACTCCCTGGAAGTTTTCAACCTTTTCCCACATATCATGCTTCAAACATAAAGATACCAAATGTAAATATTTGGTGAAGAATCAACAACAAGTGGAACACAATTGAACGAAATTTATTGGCTATTTAAAATTTTTGTGGAAAGTCAAAAACTGAAAATTGGGGCGTGCAATATTATTCGGCCCCTTTAACTTAATACTTGTGTCAGCTTTTGCTGTGATTACAGCTGCAAGTCTCTTAGGGTATGTCTCTATCAGTTTTGTACATCGAGAGACTGAAATTCTCCTTGGCAAACAGCTCGAGCTCAGTGAGGTTTGATGGAGATCGTTTGTGAACAGCAGTTTTCAGCTCTTTCCACAGATTCTCGATTGGATTCAGGTCTGGACTTTGACTTGTCCATTCTAACAACTAGATACATTTATTTGTGGACCATTCCATCGTAGACAGTAGCGTAGCTACCAGGAGGCAGGGGGGGCGGTGGCCCTGGCCCCGTGCTCTGAGGGGGCCCACCGGAGCTACACTACACTACACCACTATTCTGCGGCAGAGCAGGGAGGATCGATCTCCCTACTCTGCTGCCCGGCTGCTATGGGCCCCTGAGAAGGCGGTGGGGGGCCCTAGTGCCAGCTGTGGGCCCCCCACCTCTCAGCCAGTAATGTCCTGGGCTATTCTGTGCACACAGGACCTGTGATGAGGTCACAGGAGGGGCGGAGTCAGCGGTCACATGATCAGGGGTCTTCAGTGGCTGCAGGACCCTGCTGTGCTGGTTGTCATGGTGCTGGCTGGATGAGGTGAAGTTTCTGTGTGGGGTCAGGAGGGGTTTACAGGGTGAATGTAGCAGAGCTGTGTGTGTAAGTGGTGTACAGAATGGAGCCGTGTGTGTAGAAGGTGTACGGCGCAGAGATATGCATTGTATGAGGTGTACAGAGGAGCGGAGCCGTGTGTGTATATGGGGTGAGCGGAGCAGTTTGTGTACAAGGTGTACGCAGCGGTGCCGTTTGTGTACAAGGTGTTCGGAGCGGAGCCGTGTGTGTACAGAGCAGAGCCGTGTGTGTACGGGGTGTACGGAGCAGAGCCGTGTGTGTGCGGGGTGCACGGAGCAGAGCCGTGTGTGTACGGGGTGCACGCAGCAGAGCCGTGTGTGTATGGGGTGCATGGAGCACAGCTGCGTGTGTACAAGGTGCACGGAGCAGAGCCGCGTGTGTACAGGGTGTACGGAGCCGAGCCAAGTGTGTACGGCACGAAGCCATGTGTGTACAAGGTGTACGGAGCGGAGCCACGTGTGTATAGGGGGTATCAGGTGCAGTAATAGTGACACATACGGCAGCAGCGGCTCAGCATTGGGGTATCAGATGCAGTAATAGTGACACATACAGCAGCAGCAGCTCAGCATTGGGGTATGAGGTGCAGTAATGGGGACACTTACGGCAGCAGCGGCTCAGTATTAGGGTATCAGGTGCAGTAATGGGGACACATACGGCAGCAGTGGCTCAGCATTGGGGTATCAGGTGCAGTAATGGGGACACACACGGCAGCAGCGGCTCAGCATTGGAGTATCAGGAGCAGTAATGAGGACATACGGCAACAGCGGCTCAGCATTGGGGTATCAGGTGCAGTAATGGGAACACATACGGCAGCAGCGGCTCAGCATTGGGGTATCAGGTGCAGTAATGTGGACATATACGGCAGCAGCGGCTCAGCATTGGGGTATCAGGTGCAGTAATAGGGACACATACGGCAGCAGCGGCTCAGCATTGGGGTATCAGGTGCAGTAATAGGGACACATACTGCTGCAGCGGCTCAGCATTGGGGTATCAGGTGCAGTAATAGGGACACATACGGCTGCAGCGGCTCAGCATTGGGGTTATCAGGTGCAGTAATAGGGACACATACGGCAGCAGCGGCTCAGCATTGGGGTATCAGGTGCAGTAATAGGGACACATACAGCAGCAGCGGCTCAGCATTGGGGCATCAGCAGGATGAGAGGTTTGTGCAGGTTGGGGATAGTTGGTGATGGGGCTGGAATATGAGAAGTGAAATGTGTCTTTGTTGCATTCTCTGTAGCAGAGTCCTGGCTGGAGGAGTTGTCATGTTGGTCTGGCCCAGATGGAAAAGATGGGAAAAATAACGATTACATCAGAAAGCTCATCAGCGGTAAGACACCAACTATAACTGTGCAGTAATCACTTGTATGTTTTGTAGGACTGGAATCTACCACTGACCATATGGCGGTAATATCCATATTGGTCTTTATATAGGGATTATTTTCAGTAACAGCGCAGTCATCTCCTACATCCACTATTAGGGTGCGCCACCGAGTTGTAATCAAAGTTACCTAGTTAGGGGCCCACTCAGAAGTTTCGCCCCCCCTGAACCGAAAACCTAGCTACGCCTCTGATCGTAGATTTTGCTTTACGTTTGGGATCATTGTCTTGAAGAAAACAAATCTCCGTCCCAGTCTCAGGTCTTTCGCAGACTCCAACAGGTTTTCTTCAAGAATGGTCCTGTATTTGGCTCCATCCATCTTCCCTTGAATTTTAACCATCTTCCCTGTCCCTGCTGAAGAAAAGCAGGCCCAAACCATGATGCTGTCACCACCAAGTTTGACAGTGGGGATAGTGTGTTCAGGGTGAGGAGCTGTGTTGCCTTTACGCCAAACATATCGTTTGGCATTGCTGCTAAAAAGTTTAATTTTGGTTTCATCTGACCAGAGCACCTTCTTCCACATGTTTGGTGTGTCTCCCAGGTGGCTTGTTGCAAACTATAAATGACACTTTTATGGATATCTTTGAGAAATGGCTCTCTTCCTGCCACTCTTCCATAAAGGCCAGATTTGTGCAGTGTACGACTGATTGTTGTCCTATGGACAGACTGTCCCACCTCTGCAGTTCATCCAGAGTGATCATGGGTCTCTTGGCTGCATCTCTGATCAGTCTTCTCCTTGTTTGAGATGAAAGTTTAGAAGGACGGATGGGTCTTGGTAGATTTGCAGTGGTATGATACTCCTTCCATTTGAATATGATCGCTTGCACAGTGCTCTTTGGGATGTTTAAAGTTTTGGAAATCATTTTGTATCCAAATCCAGCTTTAAACTTCACCACAACAGTATCACGGACCTGCCTGTTGTGTTCCTTGGTCTTCATGATGCTCTCTGTGCTTCAAACAGAACCCTGAGACTATCACAGAGCAGGTGCATTTATACGGAGACTTGATTACACACAGGTGGATTATATTTATCATCATAAGTCATTTAGGACAACATTGGATCATTCAGAGATCCACAATGAACTTCTGGAGTGAGTTTGCTGCACTGAAAGTAAAGGGGACGAATAATATTGCACTCCCCACTTTTCAGTTTTTGACTTTCCACAAAAATTTAAAATAACCAATAAATTTCATTCAACTTCACAATTGTGTTCCACTTTCTGTTGATTCTTCACCAAAAATATACATTTGGTTTCTTTATGTTTGAAGCATGATATGTGGGAAAAGGTTGAAAAGTTCCAGGGAGCTGAATACTTTCACAAGGCACTGTATGTACCAGGATGGGGAACATACAAACAAGGATAGGGGATATTTATAATGCCTGGATGGTTTTGTAAATTTTGTTGGCGAAATGAGAAATTGCTGATAAAGTTTCAACCCTGCTAACTTCCTGGAAAAAAAAAAGTTTAAAAAATTATGCTGGTGTAATGTAGTCATATAGAAAATGTTATTTATTAATTATTTTATACAGCATGACTAACTGGTTTAACCCCTTCACCACTGGGTGATTTTCCTTTTTTTGGTTATTCCTCACCCTTCTTGCAAGAGCTGTAGTAATAAGATGACAAAAAAAATCCAATCCATCAAATATAAAATTAGTTAAAACTTATGTTAAATGCAGGGCAAAGAAAAAAAAAATCGCAATGATAGAATTGCCATTTTTATGCCAACGCATTTCAAAATGACACATTTATCCCCAAATCAATTTTTTTCATATTAATGTAAGTAAAATGTTATTGTCGCATATGGAGACTACAAACAGTGAATACTATACAATAATAAAGTGTTGTATGCACTAATATGCAGGGTCGGACTGGCCCACCGGAGAATCTCAAATTGGAGATGGAAATTTCATTCTCCAGCAGGACTTAGCACCTGTCCACACTGCCAAAAGTACCAATACCTGGTTTAAAAGCAACAGTGTCACTGTGCTTGATTGGCCAACAAACTCGCCTGACCTTAACCACATAGAGAGTCTATGGGGTATTGTCAAGCGGAAAATGAGAGACACTAGACTCAACAATGCAGACGAACTGAACGCTGCTATTAAAGCAACATGGGCTTCCACAACACTTCAGCAGTGCCTCAGGCTGATCGCATCCATACCACGTCATATTGATGCAGTAATTGATGACAAAGGAGCTTTGACCAAGTATTGAGTGCATTTACGGAATATACATTTCAGTAGGCCAACAGTTCGGATTTTAAAATCATTTTTTCAAGCTGGTGTTATAAAGTATTCTAATTTACTGAGAAAATGACTTTCGGGTTTTCAGTGGCTGTGAGCCATAATCATCAACATTAACAAAGATAAACACTTGACATAGATCACTGTGTTTGTAATGACTCTATATCAGAGGTGGGCAATTAATTTACCCAAGGGGCCACAAGAGAGACTATGACTTTTGTGGAGGGCTGAACAAATAGGCTGAAATTCTGCTCAATATTAATATTAACATATAGCCCCATAGCCTCCCCATGTCCAGCATTAGAGCCCCATAGCCTCCACATGCCCAGCTTGAGAGCCCCATACCCTCCCCATGTCCATCATGAGAGCCCCATGGCCTCCCCATGTCCAGCATGAGAGCCCCATAGCCTCCCCATGTCCAGCATGAGGGCCTCATAGCCTCCCCATGTCCAGCATGAGAGCCCCAGAGCCTCCCCATGTTCAGCATGAGAGCCCCATAGCCTCCCCATGTCCAGCATGAGAGTCCCATAGCCTCCCCATGTCCAGCATGAGTGCCCCATATCCTCCCTTTGTCCAGCATGAGAAACCCATAGCTTCTCATGTCCCGCATGAGAACCCCTAAGCCTCTTCTTGTCCAGCATGAGACCTACATCGTCTCCCCATGTCCAGCATGAGACTCCCCCACAGCTTCCCCAAATCCAGCGTGAGAGCCCCATAGCCTCCTAATGTCCAGCGTGTGAGCCCCATAGCCTCCCCATGTCCAGCATGAGAGCCCCATAGCCTCCCTATGTCCAGCATGAGAGCAGCCCCATAGACTCCCTATGTCCAGCATGAGAACCCCATAGCTTCTCATGTTCCGCATGAGAACCCCTTAGCCTCTTCTTGTCCAGCATGAGATTTACGTCGTCTCCCCATGTCCAGCATGAGACTCCCCCACAGCTTTCCCAAGTCCAGTGTGAGAGCCCCATGACCTCCCCATGTCTAGCTTGAGAGCCCCAAAGCCTTCCCATGTTCAACATGAGAACCCCATAGCCTCCCCATGTCCAGTATGAGACCCCCATAGAGTCCCCATGGCCAGCTTCAGAGCCCCATAGACTCCCCATGTCCAGCATGGGAACTCCATAGCTTCCCATGTCCAGCATGAGACTCCCATAACCTCCCCATATCCAGCATGAGCGCTCCATAGCTTCCCCATGTCCAGCCTCTGAGACCCCCATTTCCCATGTTCAGCATGAAACCCTATAGCTTCTGCATGTATACCATGAGACCCCCATAGTCTTCTGATGTACGGCGTGAGACCTTCATAACCTCCCCATGTGCAGTAAAACATCCCATAATCATGAAAAAAACCACCACATTTGCACCTCGCTCCTGTCCCTTGGTGCTCTACCTCTGCTCTCTCAGATGCACTGACTCTCTGCAGTGCACAGCTGATGCGATAAAATGATGTGTTAGCTGTCTCACACACTGATTGGTGGAACAAGAGGGCAGCGGTCTCTCCACCAATGCTTTCCCTGCTGCCTGTTCCCGAGGATGCAGATAGATAGCGGTGACAGTGGGCAGCAGTGGACAGGCTAGGAAGAACAAGGTGCAGCCCGTAGGCCACTGTTTTCAACCCCTTGGGAACAGCCAGAGGACCGGATGTGGTCCTCGGGCCGCACTTTGCCCAGGTTTGCTTTATATAATATATGAGTTTCACTTTCTTTATTGAAGAACTGAAATAAATTAACTTTTTGATGATATTCTAATTTTGTGAGATGCATCTGTACATAGTCTCATAGTTGTCGGAGAGAAAAGGCACATAGGATTGATGATAAGCTGCTGCACGTCCAAATAGCCCTGTTTCCAGACTAAATACACTCCACATTTGAAATTTGGCGCCAATAGTCACAAATTTCAAATGTGGAGTGTATTTAGTCTGGAAGCAGCGCTATTTTTTCATGTCTGTCATCCCCTGAGGAAGAAGTAGCTCATACTTTGAAACACATTGGGAATAAAAACATTGATCTTTCATCTCAACTGTAATCTTGTATATTATTAAAGCAGCGCACGGAGTCCAAAAAAAAGCTCCATTGGATTTTATAATTATGGATGATGTAATTTTCATGTGCATTTTACCCAAGATCCACTGCAAGAACTGTATTGCATTATTAATGCTATGCATTTGTCTCTATTACGTAATAATCCCACTGAAATTCCCATTTATTAGATAACATTTGACTATAAAATCAGATTTATATATGAAGCCACTTGACTTTAACGCATTCCGTGGGCCATTTGCAGTCTGCAATGTTCTTTTCTTCGACCCGCACCAGATTTCAATAGTGCTCGGGTCAGCAACTGCATTTTGCCGTCCTTTAATTGCTCCAGTCACAACCAGTGACATACTTTGTGGGTGGAGTCCCCAGCCCCTCCAGTGATGTATATAAGCCCCAGCATCTCCTGTAATGTATATAAGCCTAGGCGTCTCATGTGATGAACAGTATATATGCCCAAGTGTCTACTGTGATGTATACAGTGCCTTTCGAAAGTATTCGGCCCCCTGGAACTTTTCAACCTTTTCATGCTTCAGACATAAAGATACCAAATGTAAATTTTTGGTGAAGAATCAACAACAAGTGGAACACAATTGTGAAGTTGAACGAAATTTGTAATCGCAGCAAAAGGTGCCGCAGCAAAGTATTAAGTTAAAGGGGCTGAATAATATTGCACGCCCCAATTTTTCAGTTTTTGACTTTCCACAAAAATGTAAAATAACCAATAAATTTACCAAATGGCTGCAATAAAACAAAGAGTGAAAAATTGAAAGGGGCCTGAATACTTTCTGTATGCACTGTACATAACCTAGCATCTCCTGTGATGTATATAAGCCCCAGACCCTCCAGTGATGTACATAAACCCATCCCCTCCTGTGATGTATATGTGCTCCAGCCCCTCCAGTGATGTATGTAAGCCCCAGCCCCGCCAGTGATGTATATAAGCCCCAGCATCTCCTGTGATGTATATAAGCCCCAGACCCTCAAGTGATGTATATGTGCTCCATCCCTCCAGCATCTCCAATGATGTATATAAGCCCTGCGACTTCTGTGATGTGGGGACAGGGCCAGCATTAGGGCAGGGCAAACTAAGCATTTGCCTAGGGTCCCCACTCCCCAAGGGGCCTCAATCCAGTAGTGTGCACCTAATAGCGGCAGACCACGTGGCTGCTATGGGGCCTGTGAGTCAGGGGAGACTGGGCCATCACAGACTTAGGGCTTCCTCATACCCAGCATCGCATATTCAATTGTATCGGCATCCTAGATGCCACATCATCACATCACACTGTGTGTCAGGCAGTGGAGCTCTTGAGGAGACACGCTGCAGAGACCAGAGCAGCAGGGGAATGGTGAGAAGTGAGTAATGTGTTTTTGTTTTTATAAAATCAGCGAGTACATGGTGAGCATAATAGGACTATGGAGGCTGCATTATACCATGGGGTGGCCATAATAGTGGAGTACTATGGGGGCTGCGTTATACCATATGGGGCTGAATTATACTATTTGGGGGCTGCATTATACTATATGAGGCTGAATTATACTATATGGGGGCTGTATTTTAACATATGGGGGCTGCATCATACTACATGTGGGCTGCATTATACTATGTTGGGGCTGCATTACACCATATGGGGTCTGCATTATACTACATTGGGGCTGCATTATATGCAGATTTTTCCTTGCTCTGTCATTGCAAGGGTTAATCAGTTCAGTTGATCTCCTGGAGCTCTCCATCCTTAATTATTTCTGTTGTGCTTTAGCCACTTCCCTCAGGTATATATGCTGGCCACTGGCACTTGGGAATTGCCATTGATAGTTCACACTTCCTGGTTTGGCGTTGAAGGAGAAGTTCAGTATTTGGAGTAGGCAATTGGAGAGTTGTTGAGATGTCTGCTTATTGTTGGTTTGCAAGTTTCCTCATCATCTTCCATTTTGTTTTGTCTTGTATAATAGTAGTTTTCTTTTATTCCTGTCTGTCTACCCCTGTCAGTCTGATTTAGGTAATCCTATACACTTCGGCCTCACACCTCCCTGAGCGGGGGAGGGAACAGATAACGGTTAAGAAATGAGCCTGGCCCCTACATTGCCACCTATGGTCCGGGGGACAGGGATAGCCTTCGGTGTCCCCTAGTTCAAGGAATCAGGTAGATGCCCACAGTCACTAGCGGGCTGCATTATACCATATGGGGGCCAGATTATTCTTTATGGGGGCTGCATTATAATCTATCAAGGACTATGTGCTGCATTATACTATATATATAATATGGGGGCTGCATTATACTATATGGGGCTGCATTATACTATATGGGGGCTGCATTATACTTTATCAAGCACTATTTGCTGCGCATTATACTATATGTACTATATGCTGGCTGCATTATACTATATTGGGGCTGCAATATACTCTATGAAGTACTATGGGCTATGCATTATACTATATGCACTATATAAGGGCTGCATTATTCTCTATCAAGAACTATGGGGAGTGCATTATACTATATGTACTATATGGGGGCTGCATTATAGTATATGGGGACTGCATTATACTTAATGGGGCTGTATTTTACTATATGGAAGATGCATTACTGTCACGCTCATGCCTTGGCTGATTGGCGCGAGCCGGGGGTTGTGGCCCCACTGTGCCACAAACCAGACTACCCTGGAAGGGGGGTGACTAAGACAGCTGCCTTGGTCTTCTCTGGAGCCTCCAAAAGTGAGGTCAGGGTTGTGCGACAGGCAGCTGCCAGGTGCCACTCCAGGGTGGTGTCTGGCTGTGACTGCTGATCCCACTTGGGGACAGGACACTTGGTCAGGTGCGAGTGACAGGCAGGCAGGTAAGCACGGCAGGCACGGCTGGTATCCAGGCAGGCACGGCTGAGATACAGGGCAGGCTGGTACGGCTGAGACACAGGGCAAGCAAGCACGGCTTGGAGACACAGGGCAAGCAGGCACATCTTGGAGACGCAGGGCAAGCAGGCACAGCTTGGAGACACAGGGCAGACAGGCACGGCTAGAGACACAGGGCAGGCAGGCACAGCTTGGAGACACAGGACAGGCAGGTGTGGTATACGAAGGAACAGGTAGAGGCCTGTTCACACAGGATATGCAGGTACGGATACAGGCAGGAGTGCGGAGAAGGAGGAGCCACAGGAGTGCCGAGTAGGCGGAGCCTGCAATAGTGCAGAGTAGGCAGAGCCTGCAAGAGTGCAGAGTACAGACAGGGAGGACACCAGGAAAGACACAGCAAGGAAAGAAGCCACAGACAGGGAGACAAAGGTAGGACAGAGTTCAGACAGGGAGACAGCACGAGACAAGGTACATGGTCCAGGAAATGCTGCCTCCTGGAGGCAGAAGGTTAGGTATAAGACAAAGCTAGGACGGAGACACAGAGGCCCGGATACTCTGCCTCCTGGTGGGCAGACAGAGAATACTAAGCAAGGCTAGGAGTATTCCTCCAGAGAAGGAGGAGATACACAGGAGAGGACCTGGCAGGCTCAGTAGCAAGATACTAAATGAGTTTAGACATTGCACAGGCAATGTTCCAGTGGGTGGGGCAGGCCTATATAGTAGAGGGCTCTAGGTAATTGGTCAGGGACACATTAGACAGGTGCACCCTGACTCCATAAGAAGCAGAGAGTTCAGGCGCCGCCCCCTATGCACACAGTCAGGAAACATGAACACAGCAGAGAGGAGATAAGAGGGACAGAGCATGGAGCTGGCAGTATACAGAAATCACAGCAAGGCCTGGAGCAGTGAGCAAGTTGGTGAGTGGGGAATGGGAGGGCATGCAGCGATGCCAGCAGAGTTGTTACAGTTACACTCTATAAAGGACTATGGGGAGTGCATTATCCTATAGATACTCTATGGGGGCTGCTATATAATGTATCAAGGACTATGTGCTGTGCATTATTCTATATGTACTATATGGGGCTGTACTGTTCAGTTTGTGACTATCCGCCATTTTCTTGTAGTGTTCTGGCTGCTGGGCTTTTTCCCCTGGTGCTGGGTTTGCCTTTGGTCAGGTGATTGTATCACCCTTTATTAGCCTGCACCTGTCTCCCATTCCTTGCTGGACAACAGTGTTAATCCGCTTGAAGTCTGGCTTGGAGCCTTGCTTTGCTTTCTGTGTGTTTAATTAGTGCAGTTCTGCGACCTCTGGTTCTGCTAGTCTTAGTTTCTGATTTCAGTTTGTTTCTGCAGCCTGCTTTGTCTTTTCTGTTAGGAGGTGACCAGTTTTTGTACCCAGTCCTTATATCTTTCAGGGATCCCCTTCCCCCTATCTATAGTTCTTCGCTTAAGATTAGCCTAGGATCGTCGGTGGGTCTTTTCACAAGGAATGGGTCACCCACTCCATCGTAGGGCATCAGCCTAGTTGCAGTGCAGGGTCAGTTTTCCCCCTCCTACCCTAGTCCTGTGTGTAGAACCGTAACAGTTTGTCCAGCCCGAGAAAGCATAAAAAAAACCCCTCCCGGATTTCTGCAATATGAACAGCATTCAAGATCTCGCTCAACGCCTGCAACAGTTAACATTGGAAGTTTCTGGCTTACAACAGCATGTGAGTAACTGCCCAGGGGTCCACCCCGAAGAGCCTAAGGTGGGCTTGCCTGAATGTTTTTCTGGTAAGCAGCAAGAATTTTTTTCGTTCAAAAATGCATGTTTACTTTATTTTCGGCTTAGACCCAGGTCTTCAGGAGCTGAATTACAACGTGTGGGGATTATTATGTCCTTATTGCGAGGGGAGCCGCAAGTATGGGCATTTTCATTGCGTCCAGATGACCCTTGTTTGATGTCAGTAGAAGCGTTTTTTTCTGCTATGGGGTTAATTTATGACGATCTGGATCGGGTCACTACAGCTGAGGCAAAACTCAGATGGTTGAAACAGGGTTCTGGTGACGCTGAGGGATATTGCACCCAGTTCAGACGATGGTCTGCAGAAATCAGCTGGAATGACCCTGCACTCAGCAATCAGTTTTTGGCAGGTCTGAATGACAGGGTTAAAGATTTGCTCATTGCATACCCTGCACCTGATACACTTGAGGCTGCAATGCAGTTAGCCATCAGGGTGGATAGAAGATTGAGAGAAAGGCAGAATGAGGATTCATTTCTGCTGGGTCCTGTCCCTCAAGAGACCCCCGTGGACTATGGAGAACCAATGCAACTTGGTGCGATGTCCTCTCGTTCCCAGGAAAGGGGGAGAAGGTTCTCTGAGGGGCTCTGCCTTTATTGTGGTAAGACTGGCCATTTTATCAAGCAATGTGAAGGTCGCATAAATCAGGAAAAAAAAAAAAGGGGCTCAGCGTAACCCTCCCATTCGTATTGCATTTTTACGGTCTGCAAGAGTTTCTTTTTCTGGTAGTTCTATCTGTCATGGTCATACTATGGATTTTCAAGTGATGGTGGACTGTGGGTCTGGACTGAATTTGAGCGATCAACAATTTCTTGACAAGTATAAGAATGAGTCTGTACCTTTGTCATTCCCTTTTCCTATAGTGGCGATTGATAACACTCTGCTAGAGCATGGGTGCGTTTCCCGAATGGTCACTGGGTTTCCACTCACTGTGAATATGGAGCACCAGGAATCTTTAGCTTTGTTTGTACTTGATAAATTGCCTTTTCCAGTTGTTCTGGGGTTACCCTGGTTAAAAGTGCACAATCCTGTACTGGACTGGTCATCAAATACTATAAGATCCTGGGGTCAGGGGTGTTATGGGAAATGTTGTGATGTACACATCACTGCTGTGGTGAAAAATGAGCTACCTGAACCCATTCAGGAATTCTGGAAAGTATTTTCTGAGGTTGAGTCACAAGCTCTGTCACCACATAGAGATTACGATTGCGCTATTGAGTTCGTCCCAGGTGCTACTCTCCCTAAGAGTTGTTTATTTAATCTGACGATCCCTGAGAGGGAGGCCTTAAAGGAATACCTGCAGACTAGTCTTCCTGCAGGTCATATAAGACACTCCAAGTCCCCTGTGGCTGTGGGATTCTTTTTTGTCAAAAAGAAAGATGAGGGTCTTAGGCCGTGTTTGAATTTCAGGGAGATTAACAAGATTACTGTACGCAATCCTTACCCCTTACCGCTAATTCCGGATTTGTTTAACCAGTTGGTTGGAGCCAAGTGGTTCTCTAAGATTGATCTCCGTGGGGCATATAATTTGCTGCGAATCAAAGAAGGCGATGAATGGAAGGCAGCCTTTAATACCCCAGAAGGTCATTTTGAGTGTCTAGTAATGCCTTTCGGCCTTACAAATGCTCCAGCGTTCTTTCAAAATTTCATCAACAACATTCTGAGACTGTTGATCGGTAGGAGTGTTATCGTTTATTTGGATGATATTTTGATCTACTTGCCCGATCTGGAGTCGCATTGGCAGAGAGTCCTGTTATGAATGAGTCACCGGAGGAGGAAAAAACAAAAATACAAGCTAAGTCCAGAAAACCGGAGAGGTTGGTAGCTAGCGGATTGCAGACCCCTGGTCCTATTCACAACAACTAACAGTAGCCGTGGGGTGTTCCTACGGTGGTCCTAGACACCTCGTTCACAGCCGGAGAACTAAATAAACCTAAAGAAAGAAAGGGGAAATCTAAACTGCCCCAGAGCAGACCCGAAAGCAATAGACAGCCCTCAACATGTATTGACGGTGAAAACAGATGAAAACACAAACACAGACAAAAAGACAGGCTGAGCAAACGATGGGGCCCTCACTAACTAGATAGGACAGGAAAGAAAAGCAACTGTCTGCAATCACGCAAAAACCCTGCCAAAAATAATGTCCAACACGTCTGATAGAAAAGGCCCTGAAGTCACTAGACTTCAAAATCACTATATCAGCACTCAGGTATATTCTGAAAACAGAGCAAAGAGATCAACTGATCAGAGACAAAAATGGAGTTCAGCCAGTCCCAACCAGGGCTGACTGAACACAAACACTAAGTAAACCAGACAAAATCTCATGGAACAATAGCAGAGCAAAAACTTAGCTTTAGTAGACAGGACTAAACTGGAGGCCAGAGCTCAGAGCAGAGAGGATCACAAGCAACCCAGCATGGCGTCGGCGGCCTTATATCCACTCAGAGATTCCGGATGTCCACTCACACTCCACCTGTTCAGGTGACAGGTTTTTCCCATCCAAATCAATTTCACTACCTCCTTTCACCAGCAGAGGGAGTTCATTGGACATCAAAGGTGAAGGAGAAAATGAGCTCATAACAGAGTCCACGAGGTTCTGCAGATTCTGAGAGAAAACTCACTCTTTGCTAAACTGGAGAAATGCGAGTTTGCTGTACAGAAAATTAGCTTTTTGGGGTACATTGTTTCCAGTGATGGGTTTGAGATGGACCCGGTGAAGATTCAGGCGGTATTGGAGTGGCCAAGACCTGAATGATGAAAGTAATTTAGAAATTCTTGGGGTTTGCTAATTATTACAGAAAATTCATAAAGATTTTTTTCTGTTATCGCCAAACCCCTTAGTGATCTGACAAAGAAGGGTGATAATACTGTCCAATGGTCCCCTGAGGCTGTCAAGGCCTTTGAGCATCTCAAGGAGAAGTTTAGCTCTGCTCCTCTCTTGATCCAGACAGATAAGACTAAGCCCTTTCTGGTAGAGGTGGATGCCTCATCAGTAGAAGTGGGGGCTGTTCTGTCACAGGAGGGAGAGGATGAGGTACATCCCTGTGCGTTTTTCTCTAAGAAATTTTCGAAGGCGGAGCTCAACTACGATGTTGGGAACCTAGAATTGCTGGCTATTAAGCTTGCGTTTGAGCATTGGCGAAATTTTTTGGAGGACGCTAGACATCCTATACAAGTCTTTACTGATCACAAGAATCTGATCTATCTGGATGCTGCCTAATGTTTGAATGCTCGTCAAGCCAGGTGGGCATTGTTTTTTGCCCGGTTCCATTTTTCTGTGACACATATCCCTGGGACAAAGAATGTTAAAGCTGATGCTTTGTCTCGAAGTTTCTCCCCAGCAGTTAATACTGAAAAGGAGGAATCTATTCTGCAGAAAGGGGTGGTGGTGGCAGCTTTAGGTTCTGAGTTGGAAAATAGCATTTTTTGCAGCACCAACCAACCCTCCGTATGGGAAATTAATTGTGCCTAAAGCCCTGAGGAGAGCTTTGTTTACGGAATGTCATGTGTCTAGTCTGGGGGGTCATCCAGGGATTGCCAAAACTAGAAAGTTGATCGATCGGAATTTCTGGTGGCTGGGGTAGCTAAGAGAAATCGTCAAGTGGGTGCGTCAGTGTACAGTGTGCGCTAGGTCTAAAGCTTCTCATGCTCCAGCGGCAGGGTTGCTGTTGCCATTAGAGGTTCCTAGTTCCCCATGGATGCATCTTGCAATGGATTTTATCACCGACCTGCCAGTCTCTGAGGGTTTTTCTGTCATCTGGGTTGTGGTAGACCGGTTTAGTAAGATGTGTCATCTGGTCCCGTTCAATAAATTACCCTGCGCTAAGACACTTGCCAAGGCATTCGTGAAAGAGATTGTCAGACTCCATGGTGTCCCCACGGACATTGTCTCTGATAGGGGCCACAGTTTGTGACTCGATTTTGGCGGGCCTTTTGTGACAGACTTAAGGTTCATTTGTCATTTTCGTCAGGTTATCATCAGGAGTCCAATGGACAGACCGAGAGGAAGAACCAGGACGTTGAGCAGTTTTTGAGATAGTTTGTAGCAGACAATCAGGAGATGTGGTCGGAATATCTACCATTAGCTGAGTTTGCTCTCAATAATCATATGTCTTCTTCGGCTGGGTGTTCTCCTTTTTTCTGTTGCACTGGGAAGCATCCATCTTTCGTTCCTTTTTCTAGGATTGGGGCAGCAGTGCCTGAGGAGGAGAGTTTTTCTGGAAATTTGGAAAGGGTTTGGACCAGTGTAAGCCATAATCTGAATCAGGCGAATAGGAGGTCTTATTTTGACAAGAAAAGAAGGGAGGTGAGGTTTGTTGTTGGGGACATGGTTTGGTTGTCCTCTAAGAATCTGCGTTTAAAAATCCCTTCCAAAAAATTGGGGCCTAAGTTTGTAGGACCCTGCAAAATGGTTCAGATTGTCAACTCGGCAGCGGTCAGATAGGACATTACTTCGTCCTGGAAAATTAATTCAGTTTTTTATGTATCTTTGCTGAAGAAAGTTGACACGCCTGATAAGATGGCTATGCCGTCTGCTCCTCCAATTGATGAGGACTGTGAGTTCGAGATTTCACGCATTCTTGATTCAGTATCTCATGTCCTGGAAGGGTTTCATTCCTGAGGACAATTTCTGGGTGAAAGCTGTGGACATCTCAGCCTCAAGATTAATTAAGGCGTTTCACAGGAGATTTCCGATTAAGGCTCGGCCTAGAGGATCCTGGGATCCTTGTTATAGGGGAGGTACTGTTAGAATCTGGTCAGTTTGTGACTATCCGCCATTTTCTTGTAGTGTTCTGGCTGCTGGGCTTTTTCCCCTGGTGCTGGGATTGCCTTTGGTCAGGTGATTGTATCACCCTTTATTAGCCTGCACCTGTCTCCCATTCCTTGCTGGATAACAGTGTTAATCCGCTTTAAGTCTGGCTTGGAGCCTTGCTTTGCTTTCTGTGTGTTTAATTAGTGCAGTTCTGGGACCTCTGGTTCTGCTAGTCTTAGTTTCTGTTTTCAGTTTGTTTCTGCAGCCTGCTTTGTCTTTTCTGTTAGGAGGTGACCAGTTTTTGTACCCAGTCCTTATATCTTTCAGGGATCCCCTTCCCCCTATCTATAGTTCTTCGCTTAAGATTAGCCTAGGATCGTCGGTGGGTCTTTTCACAAGGAATGGGTCACCCACTCCATCGTAGGGCATCAGCCTAGTTGCAGTGCAGGGTCAGTTTTCCCCCTCCTACCCTAGTCCTGTGTGTAGAACCGTAACAGTTTGTCCAGCCCGAGAAAGCATAAAAAAAAACCCCTCCCGGATTTCTGCAATATGAACAGCATTCAAGATCTCGCTCAACGCCTGCAACAGTTAACATTGGAAGTTTCTGGCTTACAACAGCACGTGAGTAACTGCCCAGGGGTCCACCCCGAAGAGCCTAAGGTGGGCTTGCCTGAATGTTTTTCTGGTAAGCAGCAAGAATTTTTTTCGTTCAAAAATGCATGTTTACTTTATTTTCGGCTTAGACCCAGGTTTTCAGGAGCTGAATTACAACGTGTGGGGATTATTATGTCCTTATTGCGAGGGGAGCCGCAAGTATGGGCATTTTCATTGCGTCCAGATGACCCTTGTTTGATGTCAGTAGAAGCGTTTTTTTCTGCTATGGGGTTAATTTATGACGATCTGGATCGGGTCACTACAGCTGAGGCAAAACTCAGATGGTTGAAACAGGGTTCTGGTGACGCTGAGGGATATTGCACCCAGTTCAGACGATGGTCTGCAGAAATCAGCTGGAATGACCCTGCACTCAGCAATCAGTTTTTGGCAGGTCTGAATGACAGGGTTAAAGATTTGCTCATTGCATACCCTGCACCTGATACACTTGAGGCTGCAATGCAGTTAGCCATCAGGGTGGATAGAAGATTGAGAGAAAGGCAGAATGAGGATTCATTTCTGCTGGGTCCTGTCCCTCAAGAGACCCCCGTGGACTATGGAGAACCAATGCAACTTGGTGCGATGTCCTCTCGTTCCCAGGAAAGGGGGAGAAGGTTCTCTGAGGGGCTCTGCCTTTATTGTGGTAAGACTGGCCATTTTATCAAGCAATGTGAAGGTCGCATAAATCAGGAAAAAAAAAAAAGGGGCTCAGCGTAACCCTCCCATTCGTATTGCATTTTTACGGTCTGCAAGAGTTTCTTTTTCTGGTAGTTCTATCTGTCATGGTCATACTATGGATTTTCAAGTGATGGTGGACTGTGGGTCTGGACTGAATTTGAGCGATCAACAATTTCTTGACAAGTATAAGAATGAGTCTGTACCTTTGTCATTCCCTTTTCCTATAGTGGCGATTGATAACACTCTGCTAGAGCATGGGTGCGTTTCCCGAATGGTCACTGGGTTTCCACTCACTGTGAATATGGAGCACCAGGAATCTTTAGCTTTGTTTGTACTTGATAAATTGCCTTTTCCAGTTGTTCTGGGGTTACCCTGGTTAAAAGTGCACAATCCTGTACTGGACTGGTCATCAAATACTATAAGATCCTGGGGTCAGGGGTGTTATGGGAAATGTTGTGATGTACACATCACTGCTGTGGTGAAAAATGAGCTACCTGAACCCATTCAGGAATTCTGGAAAGTATTTTCTGAGGTTGAGTCACAAGCTCTGTCACCACATAGAGATTACGATTGCGCTATTGAGTTCGTCCCAGGTGCTACTCTCCCTAAGAGTTGTTTATTTAATCTGACGATCCCTGAGAGGGAGGCCTTAAAGGAATACCTGCAGACTAGTCTTCCTGCAGGTCATATAAGACACTCCAAGTCCCCTGTGGCTGTGGGATTCTTTTTTGTCAAAAAGAAAGATGAGGGTCTTAGGCCGTGTTTGAATTTCAGGGAGATTAACAAGATTACTGTACGCAATCCTTACCCCTTACCGCTAATTCCGGATTTGTTTAACCAGTTGGTTGGAGCCAAGTGGTTCTCTAAGATTGATCTCCGTGGGGCATATAATTTGCTGCGAATCAAAGAAGGCGATGAATGGAAGGCAGCCTTTAATACCCCAGAAGGTCATTTTGAGTGTCTAGTAATGCCTTTCGGCCTTACAAATGCTCCAGCGTTCTTTCAAAATTTCATCAACAACATTCTGAGACTGTTGATCGGTAGGAGTGTTATCGTTTATTTGGATGATATTTTGATCTACTTGCCCGATCTGGAGTCGCATTGGCAGAGAGTCCTGTTATGAATGAGTCACCGGAGGAGGAAAAAACAAAAATACAAGCTAAGTCCAGAAAACCGGAGAGGTTGGTAGCTAGCGGATTGCAGACCCCTGGTCCTATTCACAACAACTAACAGTAGCCGTGGGGTGTTCCTACGGTGGTCCTAGACACCTCGTTCACAGCCGGAGAACTAAATAAACCTAAAGAAAGAAAGGGGAAATCTAAACTGCCCCAGAGCAGACCCCAAAGCAATAGACAGCCCTCAACATGTATTGACGGTGAAAACAGATGAAAACACAAACACAGACAAAAAGACAGGCTGAGCAAACGATGGGGCCCTCACTAACTAGATAGGACAGGAAAGAAAAGCAACTGTCTGCAATCACGCAAAAACCCTGCCAAAAATAATGTCCAACACGTCTGATAGAAAAGGCCCTGAAGTCACTAGACTTCAAAATCACTATATCAGCACTCAGGTATATTCTGAAAACAGAGCAAAGAGATCAACTGATCAGAGACAAAAATGGAGTTCAGCCAGTCCCAACCAGGGCTGACTGAACACAAACACTAAGTAAACCAGACAAAATCTCATGGAACAATAGCAGAGCAAAAACTTAGCTTTAGTAGACAGGACTAAACTGGAGGCCAGAGCTCAGAGCAGAGAGGATCACAAGCAACCCAGCATGGCGTCGGCGGCCTTATATCCACTCAGAGATTCCGGATGTCCACTCACACTCCACCTGTTCAGGTGACAGGTTTTTCCCATCCAAATCAATTTCACTACCTCCTTTCACCAGCAGAGGGAGTTCATCGGACATCAAAGGTGAAGGAGAAAATGAGCTCATAACAGAGTCCACGAGGTTCTGCAGATTCTGAGAGAAAACTCACTCTTTGCTAAACTGGAGAAATGCGAGTTTGCTGTACAGAAAATTAGCTTTTTGGGGTACATTGTTTCCAGTGATGGGTTTGAGATGGACCCGTTGAAGATTCAGGCGGTATTGGAGTGGCCAAGACCTGAATGATGAAAGTAATTTAGAAATTCTTGGGGTTTGCTAATTATTACAGAAAATTCATAAAGATTTTTTTCTGTTATCGCCAAACCCCTTAGTGATCTGACAAAGAAGGGTGCTAATACTGTCCAATGGTCCCCTGAGGCTGTCAAGGCCTTTGAGCATCTCAAGGAGAAGTTTAGCTCTGCTCCTCTCTTGATCCAGACAGATAAGACTAAGCCCTTTCTGGTAGAGGTGGATGCCTCATCAGTAGAAGTGGGGGCTGTTCTGTCACAGGAGGGAGAGGATGAGGTACATCCCTGTGCGTTTTTCTCTAAGAAATTTTCGAAGGCGGAGCTCAACTACGATGTTGGGAACCTAGAATTGCTGGCTATTAAGCTTGCGTTTGAGCATTGGCGAAATTTTTTGGAGGACGCTAGACATCCTATACAAGTCTTTACTGATCACAAGAATCTGATCTATCTGGATGCTGCCTAATGTTTGAATGCTCGTCAAGCCAGGTGGGCATTGTTTTTTGCCCGGTTCCATTTTTCTGTGACACATATCCCTGGGACAAAGAATGTTAAAGCTGATGCTTTGTCTCGAAGTTTCTCCCCAGCAGTTAATACTGAAAAGGAGGAATCTGTTCTGCAGAAAGGGGTGGTGGTGGCAGCTTTAGGTTCTGAGTTGGAAAATAGCATTCTTTAAGCCCAGGATGCAGCACCAACCAACCCTCCGTATGGGAAATTAATTGTGCCTAAAGCCCTGAGGAGAGCTTTGTTTACGGAATGTCATGTGTCTAGTCTGGGGGGTCATCCAGGGATTGCCAAAACTAGAAAGTTGATCGATCGGAATTTCTGGTGGCTGGGGTAGCTAAGAGAAATCGTCAAGTGGGTGCGTCAGTGTACAGTGTGCGCTAGGTCTAAAGCTTCTCATGCTCCAGCGGCAGGGTTGCTGTTGCCATTAGAGGTTCCTAGTTCCCCATGGACGCATCTTGCAATGGATTTTATCATGGACCTGCCAGTCTCTGAGGGTTTTTCTGTCATCTGGGTTGTGGTAGACCGGTTTAGTAAGATGTGTCATCTGGTCCCGTTCAATAAATTACCCTGCGCTAAGACACTTGCCAAGGCATTCATGAAAGAGATTGTCAGACTCCATGGTGTCCCCACGGACATTGTCTCTGATAGGGGCCACAGTTTGTGACTCGATTTTGGCGGGCCTTTTGTGACAGACTTAAGGTTCATTTGTCATTTTCGTCAGGTTATCATCAGGAGTCCAATGGACAGACCGAGAGGAAGAACCAGGACGTTGAGCAGTTTTTGAGATATTTTGTAGCAGACAATCAGGAGATGTGGTCGGAATATCTACCATTAGCTGAGTTTGCTCTCAATAATCATATGTCTTCTTCGGCTGGGTGTTCTCCTTTTTTCTGTTGCACTGGGAAGCATCCATCTTTCGTTCCTTTTTCTAGGATTGGGGCAGCAGTGCCTGAGGAGGAGAGTTTTTCTGGAAATTTGGAAAGGGTTTGGACCAGTGTAAGCCATAATCTGAATCAGGCGAATAGGAGGTCTTATTTTGACAAGAAAAGAAGGGAGGTGAGGTTTGTTGTTGGGGACATGGTTTGGTTGTCCTCTAAGAATCTGCGTTTAAAAATCCCTTCCAAAAAATTGGGGCCTAAGTTTGTAGGACCCTGCAAAATGGTTCAGATTGTCAACTCGGCAGCGGTCAGATAGGACATTACTTCGTCCTGGAAAATTAATTCAGTTTTTTATGTATCTTTGCTGAAGAAAGTTGACACGCCTGATAAGATGGCTATGCCGTCTGCTCCTCCAATTGATGAGGACTGTGAGTTCGAGATTTCACGCATTCTTGATTCAGTATCTCATGTCCTGGAAGGGTTTCATTCCTGAGGACAATTTCTGGGTGAAAGCTGTGGACATCTCAGCCTCAAGATTAATTAAGGCGTTTCACAGGAGATTTCCGAATAAGGCTCGGCCTAGAGGATCCTGGGATCCTTGTTATAGGGGAGGTACTGTTAGAATCTGGTCAGTTTGTGACTATCCGCCATTTTCTTGTAGTGTTCTGGCTGCTGGGCTTTTTCCCCTGGTGCTGGGATTGCCTTTGGTCAGGTGATTGTATCACCCTTTATTAGCCTGCACCAGTCTCCCATTCCTTGCTGGATAACAGTGTTAATCCGCTTTAAGTCTGGCTTGGAGCCTTGCTTTGCTTTCTGTGTGTTTAATTAGTGCAGTTCTGGGACCTCTGGTTCTGCTAGTCTTAGTTTCTGTTTTCAGTTTGTTTCTGCAGCCTGCTTTGTGCTTTCTGCTAGGAGGTGACCCGTTTTTGTACCCAGTCCTTATATCTTTCAGGGACCCCCTTCCCCCTATCTATAGGTCTTTGCTTGAGATTAGCCTAGGATCGTCGGTGGGTCTATTCACAAGGAATGGGTCGCCCATTCCATCGTAGGGCATCAGCCTAGTCGCAGTGTAGGGTCAGTTTTTCCCCCTCCTACCCTAGTCCTGTGCTGCAGAACTGTAACAGCATTTTTCTATATGGGGGCTGTATTATACTCTATCAGGGACTATGTGTTGTGCATTATACTATGTACTGTATGAGGTCTGCATTATACTCTGTTGAGGACTATGGGGTGCATTATTCTGTATGGAGGACTATGGGGAATGCATTATATTATATGAAGGACTGTAGGGTGAATTATACTATGAGGAGTGCATTATACTATATGAAGGACCTTCAGGTTTGCAATATACGATATGGAGGACTATGGTGTGCATTATACTATATGGAGGACTAAGGAAAGTGCATTATACTATATGGAGGACTATGGAAAGTACATTTTACTATATGGAGGACTATGAGGCACATTATACTATATCGCTGTGTATGGGGTGCATTATACTATATGGAGGTCTCTGAAATGCATTATACTATATGGAGGACTATGGGGTGTGCATTAGACTATATGGAGGACTATGGCTTGCATTATACTAAACAAGCAAGATGCTGCCTATTCATCGATTGATTGGAATGTTTATGCCAGAACAATAATCATTGTTCTCAGCAGCACATCACATGTGAAACCTGGAGATATACTGCTGATTATACTATATGGGGACACATTGAGGCTGTGAAACAAGCATTGAATGACTTTAATATTGTCAGTAGCGCTCCTTTAGCATCCTGCACTTGGCACATGTAAATATAACCTAAGTGTTTTTGTATGATGATGCAATATTTGAGCATTTGGAGCCCCACTTTAAACTTTTACCCAGGGCCCCACTTTGTTTAAAATCAGACCTGGCCCCAGCATCTCCTGTGATGTATATATGTCACAGCGTTTCCTGTAATATATATACTGTATGTCCCACCCCCTCCAATGATGTATATATGCCCTAGCCCCTCCAGCTATGTATATAAGCCACAGCTATTCCAGTGATGTGTATATGCCGCAGCCAGCATCACCTCTGATATATACAGTTAGGTCCATATATATTTGGACAGAGACAACATTTTTCTAATTTTGGTTCTAGACATTACCACAATGAATTTTAAACAAAACAATTCAGATGCAGTTGAAGTTCAGACTTTCAGCTTTCATTTGAGGGTATCCACATTAAAATTGGATAAGGGTTTAGGAGTTTCAGCTCCTTAACATGTGCCACCCTGTTTTTAAAGGGACCAAAAGTAATTGGACAATTGACTCCAAGGCTATTTCATGGACAGGTGTGGGCAATCCCTTCGTTATGTCATTCTCAGTTAAGCAGATAAAAGGCCTGGAGTTGATTTGAGGTGTGGTGCTTGCATTTGGAAGGTTTTGCTGTGAAGGAAACATGCGGTCAAAGGAGCTCTCCATGCTGGTGAAACAAGCCATCCTTAAGCTGCAAAAATAGAAAAAACCCATCCGAGAAATTGCTACAACATTGAGAGTGGCAAAATCTACAGTTTGGTACATCCTGAGAAAGAAAGAAAGAAAGAAAGCACTGGTGAACTCATCAATGCAGAAAGACCTGGGCGCCCACGGAAGACAACAGTGGTGGATGATCGCAGAATAATCTCCATTGTGAAGAGAAACCCCTTCACAACAGCCAACCAAGTGAACAACACTCTCCTAGAGGTAGGCGTATCAATATCCAAATCTACCATAAAGAGAAGACTGCATGAAAGTAAATACAGAGGGTTCACTGCACGGTGCAAGCCACTCATAAGCATCAAGAATCAAAAGGCTAGACTGGACTTTGCTAAAAAACATCTAAAAAAGCCAGCACAGTTCTGGAAGAACATTCTTTGGACAGATGAAACCAAGATCAACCCCATCTGTAGCAAGTAGTCCATCATATACAGTTAGGTCCATATATATTTGGACAGAGACAACATTTTTCTAATTTTGGTTCTAGACATTACCACAATGAATTTTAAACAAAACAATTCAGGTGCAGTTGAAGTTCAGACTTTCAGCTTTCATTTGAGGGTATCCACATTCAAATTGGATGAAGGGTTTAGGAGTTTCAGCTCCTTAACATGTGCCACCCTGTTTTTAATGGGACCAAAAGTAATAGGACAATTGACTCCAAGGCTATTTCATGGACAGGTGTGGGCAATCCCTTTGTTATGTCATTCTCAATTAAGCAGATAAAAGGCCTGGAGTTGATTTGAGGTGTGGTGCTTGCATTTGGAAGGTTTTGCTGTGAAGGAAACAGCGGTCAAAGGAGCTCTCCATGCAGGTGAAACAAGCCATCCTTAAGCTGCAAAAACAGGAAAAACCCATCTGAGAAATTGCTACAACATTAGGAGTGGCAAAATCTACAGTTTGGTACATCCTGAGAAAGAAAGAAAACACTGGTGAACTCATCAATGCAAAAAGACCTGGGCGCCCACGGAAGACAACAGTGGTGGATGATCGCAGAATAATCTCCATGGTGAAGAGAAACCCCTTCACAACAGCCAACCAAGTGAACAACACTCTCCAGGAGGTAGGCATATCAATATCCAAATCTACCATAAAGAGAAGACTGCATGAAAGTAAATACAGAGGGTTCACTGCACGGTGCAAGCCACTCATAAGTAGTGTTGAGCATTCCGATACCGCAAGTATCGGGTATCGGCCGATACTTGCTGTATCGGAATTCCGATACCGACTTCCGATATTTTTTCAATATCGGAAGTCGGCATCGGAATCGGAAGTTCAAAGTTGATTGACAGCCTGACGTCATCATGATGCACGGTGTGTGCGCATCATGATGCGCCGTCATTTCGGGCCTTCCGGGGGTCTCTGCCGGCCTGCCGGGGGGCTGTGCCGGCCTGCCGGGGGGCTGTGTGGACTGCCCGGGGTCTGTACCGGCCTGCCGGGGGGCTGTGCCGGCCTGCCGGTGGTCTGTGCACCCTGTGGGGGTCTGTACCGGCCTGCCGGGGGGCTGTGCCAGCCTGCCGGTGGTCTGTGCACCCTGTGGGGGTCTGTACCGGCCTGCCGGGGGGCTGTGCCGGCCTGCCGGGGGGCTGTGCTGATGTCCGGGGGTCTGTGCAAGCATCGTCCGATGGGACTACAAGTCCCATCTGGCGATGCCTGCTACCATGACAGTGATTGACACATTAGCCAATGATGGGACAGTAGTAGTCCCATCATCCGGCTAATGTGTTAAATGTAAAAAAAAAAAAAAAAAAATACTACATACATACTACATGCATGCTACATACATACTACATGCTACATACATACTACATACATACCACATATATACTACATACATACTACATACATAACACATATATACTACATACATACTACATACATACTACATATATACTACATGCATGCTACATACATACTACATGCTACATACATACTACATACATACTACATGCATGCTACATACATACTACATGCTACATACATACTACATATATACTACATGCATGCTACATACATACTACATGCTACATACATACTACATACATACTACATACATACTATATGCATGCTACATACATACTACATATATACTACATGCATGCTACATACATACTACATGCTACATACATACTACATATATACTACATACATACTACATACATACTACATGCATGCTACATACATACTACATGCTACATACATACTACATGCATGCTACATACATACTACATGCTACATACATACTACATGCATGCTACATACATACTACATGCTACATACATACTACATATATACTACATACATACTACATACATACTACATGCATGCTACATACATACTACATGCTACATACATACTACATATATACTACATGCATGCTACATATATACTACATGCATGCTACATACATACTACATGCTACATACATACTACATATATACTACATGCATGCTACATACATACTGCATGCTACATGCATGCTACATACATACTACATACATACATACCACATATATACTACATACATACTACATACAATACATTCATACAATACATACATAGACATACAGTACATATAACATAGAGTAACATACTTACCAATACTTGTCACATTGTTCCCCGAAGCCATTGTCTTTTACGGAATAAATATTAACATAGCAAACCACAAAAATACTCACCCATGATCCGAAGCAGTCCACGAGTGTGTCCCACGACGATCTTGGGTAGAGAACTGCAGCATCAGCTGTTGCTGCCGTTCTCTACGGGCTGCAGGAATCCAATGACGGAAGGTAGGTATCCTTCCGCACTGTATTCCTCCGCCACTTAAAAAAAAAAAAAAGTCCCTAGTCTCACTTTATGCCATTGCTGCGTGGGAATTTCCCACACAGCAATGGCATAAAGTGAGACTAGGGACTTTTTTTTTTTTTAAGTGGCGGAGGAATACAGTGCGGAAGGATACCTACCTTCCGTCATTGGATTCCTGCAGCCCGTAGAGAACGGCAGCAACAGCTGATGCTGCAGTTCTCTACCCAAGATCGTCGTGGGACACACTCGTGGACTGCTTCGGATCGTGGGTGAGTATTTTTGTGGTTTGTTATGTTAATATTTATTCCGTAAAAGACAATGGCTTCGGGGAACAATGTGACAAGTATTGGTAAGTATGTTACTCTATGTTATATGTACTGTATGTCTATGTATGTATTGTATGAATGTATTATATGTAGTATGTATGTAGTATATATGTGGTATGTATGTAGCATGTAGTATGTATGTAGTATGTATGTAGCATGCATGTAGCATGCAGTATGTATGTAGCATGCATGTAGTATAAATGTAGTATGTATGTAGCATGTAGTATGTATGTAGCATGCATGTAGTATATACGTAGTATGTATGTAGCATGTAGTATGTATGTAGCATGCATGTAGTATGTATGTAGTATGTATGTAGTATATATGTAGTATGTATGTAGCATGTAGTATGTATGTAGCATGCATGTAGTATATATGTAGTATGTATGTAGCATGTAGTATGTATGTAGTATGTATGTAGTATGTATGTGGTATGTATGTAGTATATATGTAGTATGTATGTAGCATGTATGTAGCATGCATGTAGTATATATGTAGTATGTATGTAGCATGTAGTATGTATGTAGCATATATGTAGTATGTATGTAGTATGTATGTAGCATGCATGTAGTATATATGTAGTATGTATGTAGCATATATGTAGTATGTATGTAGCATGTAGTATATATGTAGTATGCATGTTGCATGTAGTATATATGTAGTATGTATGTTGCATGTAGTATGTATGTAGTATGTATGTTGCATGTAGTATATATGTAGTATGAATGTAGCATGTATGTAGTATGTAGTATGAATGTAGCATGTATGTAGTATGCATGTTGTATGTATGTAGCATGTAATTTTTTATTTTTTTTTACATTCAACACATTAGCCGGATGATGGGACTACTACTGTCCCATCATTGGCTAATGTGTCAATCACTGTCATGGTAGCAGGCATCGCCCGATGGGACTTGTAGTCCCATCGGACGATGCCTGCACAGACCCCCGAAGCCTGCACAGCCCCCCGGCAGGCCGGCACAGCCCCCCGGAGCCTGCACAGCCCCCCGGCAGGCCGGCACAGCCCCCCGGCAGGCCGGCACAGCCCACCGGAGCCTGCACAGCCCCCCTGGCAGGCCGGCACAGCCCCCCGAAAGGCCTGTACAGACCCCAGAGAGGCTGTACAAGGGAAAAACAGGATTTTTCTTATTCCGATACCGGAAGTCCCATAGACTTGAATGGGACTTCCAGTATCGGAATCGGCGATACCGATACTTTTTTTTAAGATCGGCCGATCCATTCCGATCCGATACTTTGAAGTATCGGACGGTATCGCTCAACTCTAGTGCTGATGTGTTGAATTGGTCTCTGGAGGCTGTTGCTTCCTTTCAGGAGCTGAAGCGAAGATTTACCTCCGCCCCGGTTTTGCGGCAACCTGATGTCTCACTCCCGTTCCAGGCAGAGGTGGATGCTTCTGAGATTGGTGCAGGAGCTGTTTTGTCCCAAAAGGATCCTGTAACATCTAAAATGAATCCCTGTGCTTTCTTTTCCCGAAAGTTCTCTCCATCTGAACGTAACTATGATGTGGGGAATCAGGAACTGTTGGCCATGAAATGGGCATTTGAGGAGTGGAGACATTGGTTGGAGGGAGCTAAACATCAAGCTGTGGTCCTCACTGACCACAAGAATTTGATTTACCTAGAGTCGGCTAAACGCTTGAACCCTAGACAGGCTAGGTGGGCCTTGTTTTTTACACGTTTTGATTTTGTGGTCTCTTTTCTTCCTGGAACTAAGAATGTCAAGGCAGACGCCCTCTCTAGGAGCTTCTTTGCTGATTCTCCTGTGGTGACCAAGCCTGCTACCATCTTAGGCGAAGGGGTAGTTCTTTCTGCCATCTCACCCGATTTGAGACTTGCTCTGCAAGAGTTCCAGGAGGACAAACCTGAGCGTTGTCCCAGTGGAAAGTTGTATGTTCCTGACCAGTGGAAGAAGAGAGTGATGTCTGAAGTTCATTGCTCTGCATTGGCTTGTCATCCAGGTATTTTTGGTACTAGAGATCTGGTGAGTCGCTCTTTTTGGTGGCCCACCTTGTCTCATGATGTCAGGAATTTTGTGCAGTCCTGTGGGACTTGCTCCCGGTCTAAATCTTGTTCTCGCTCTAGTGGGTTGTTGATGCCTTTGCCGGTCCCCAGGAGGCCATGGACCCATATTTCATTGGATTTCATCTCTGATATGCCGGTCTCTCAAAGAATGACTGTTATCTGGGTGATTTGTGATAGGTTCTCTAAGATGGTTCATCTTGTACCACTCCCTAAGTTGCCGTCTTCCTCTGAATTGGTGCCCCTGTTTTTGCAACAGGTGGTTCGCTTGCACGGGATTCCTGAGAACATTGTATCTGACAGAGGAGTTTGTGTCTAGATTTTGGAGGACTTTCTGTTCCAAGCTGGGAATTCAGTTGTCCTTCTCCTCTCCTTTTCACCCTCAGACCAATGGGCAGACAGAGAGAACAAACCAGATCTTGGAGTCGTATTTGAGATGTTTTATTTCCGCTGATCAGGATGATTGGGTTTCATTTTTGCCCTTGGCCGAATTTGCTTTAAATAATAGAGCTAGTTCTGCCACTTTGATGTCACCTTTTTTTTGTAACTTTGGGTTTCATCCTCGATTTTCTTCAGGGCAGGTGGAGCCTTCTGCCTGCCCAGGTGTTGACACTGTGGTGGAGAGAATGCACCAGATCTGGGACCAAGTGGTGGATAAGTTATCTCTCTCCCAGGAAAAGGCCCAGCGGTTTTCCAATTGACATAGGACCATTGGTCCCCAGTTTAAGATTGGTGATATGGTGTGGTTATCATCAAAAAATATTGCTATGAAGGTGGCTTCTCCTAAGTTTAAGCCTAGATTTATTGGACCTTACAAGATTTTGGAGATTATTAATCCGGTCTCTTTTCGTTTGGCTCTTCCTGTCACATTTAAAATCCATAATGTGTTCCATAAGTCCTTGTTGAAGAGGTTTGTTGAACCAGTTGTTCCTGGGGTGGCACCTCCGGACCCTGTATTGGTTGAAGGTAACATGGAATATGAGGTAGAGAAAATACTGGATTCCCGTCTGGCTAGACGGAGACTCCAGTATTTGGTTAAGTGGAAGGGTTATGGTCAGGAGGATAATTCCTGGGTCTCTGCCTCTGATATTCATGCCAAAAGATTGGTGCGTGCCTTTCATCGGGCTCACCCTGATCGCCCTGGTGGCGTGGTTGAGGGTTCGGTGACCCCTCCTCAAGGGGGAGGTACTGCTGTGAGTTCATTTTCCCCTTCGTCACTGAGGTCTGGTGAACTCCCTATTCTGGTATAGGAAGGTAATGAGCCTGATTATCAGGCACCTGAGCCTAATGATGATGACTGGCTGAGTGGAGTCACGGACTGGATATAAGGCTGCCGACGCCCTTCTGCCCTGCGGGTTTTTCTCTGTGGACTTCTAGGAGACCAGTCTGATTCCTGCTCCTCTAAAGCTAAGTGTTCTGCTTTGCCTGTTAGCATTTGTGCTTTGTTTTTGTTTTCCTTGCTTTTCTGGATTCTGCCATTCCCTGATGGGGTGAGCTGAATCTCCTTTTGCCTGTTGCTCTGTCTTCAGAATATTCCTGAGTACTGACATAGCTTTTTTGAAGCCTAGCGTCTTCAGGGCCTTTTTCACTGTCAGTCTGTTGGGTCTTATTTTCATAGGGTTTTTCACGGATTGCAGACAGCAGCCTTCCTGTCCTTTCCTATCTAGTTAGCTTGGGCCCCGTCTTTGCTCAGTCTATCTTTCTGTCTGTGTTAGTGTTCTTTCTTCTTGCTTCACCGTCATTATATGTTGGGGGCTGCCTTTTGCTTTGGGGTCTGCTCTGGGGCAGTTTAGATTTCCCTTTCTGTCTTTAGGCTATATAGTCCTCCGGCTGTGATCGAGGGGTCTAGGGCATCGTAGGAACCCCCCACGGCTACTGCTAGTTGTGTTGATAGGTTCAGGGGTCTGCAATCCGATAGCTGCCAACTTCTCTGGTTTTCTGGACTTAGCTAGCATTTCTGTTTTTGCCTCCTACGGTGACTCAATCATAACAGTGAACTCATAATTGGACAGCCGGGCCATCCATCGCTGCTCAAGTTCCCCAAGCTTTGCCGATCCAAAGGTGGGTTAGCGGATTATTGTCCATGTAGATGGTGAACTTTGCTGAAGCCAAGTAGTGCTTGAAGCGCTCTGTTACCGCCCAGACTATGGCGAGGAACTCCAGTTTAAAGGAACTGTAGTTGTCGGGGTTCCTCCCAGTGGGACGAAGCTTCCTGCTGGCGTAGGCAATCACTCTCTCTCTGCCTTTCTGCACTTGTGAAAGCACTGCTCCCAATCCAACGTTGCTAGTGTCGGTGTAAAGTACAAATAGTTGGTCATAGTCAGGGTAGGCCAGAACCTCATCTCCAGTGAGGGCCAGTTTCAACTTGGTGAAGGACTCTTCTATCCTTTTGTTCCACTCGAACGGAAGACTCTTGTTCTTGGCCTTCTTGGATTGGCCCACTAGATCTTGCAGCGGTGATGGTATTTTGGTGAAGTCCTTGATAAATCTTTGGTAGTAGCCTAATAACACAAGAAATTGCCTCACTTCATGAATAGTGCTGGGTCTTTTCCAGTCCCGGATAATGGTGACTTTGTCATGGTCGGGTGCCACACCTTCCGCGCTCACCATATGGCCTAGGTACTGCACCTTGGGTTTCAAAAGGTGACATTTGGACGGCTTTATTTTCAGGCCAAAGTTTGACAGGGCTTCGAATACCTCGGCTAGGTGCTTCAAATGGTCTTCGTAAGTTTTGGAGAAGACGATGATGTCATCCAGGTACAGCAGAACGGTTTCAAAGTTTTTATGTCCAAGGCAGCATTCCATTAAACGCTGAAATGTTCCTGGCACATTGCTGAGCCCAAACGGCATGTAGTTAAACTTACAGAGGCCCATTGGTGTTGTAAACGCTGTCTTCTCTTTGTCTGCCTCTGCCACAGGAACCTGCCAATACCCACTGGTGAGATCTAAGGTAGAGAAATAATTAGCGGTTCTCAGTGCAGCTAGTGATTCCTCAATTCTAGGCAATGGGTAAGCGTCTTTATGTGTTATGCTGTTAATTCGCCTGTAGTCTACACACATTCTCATAGTACCATCTTTCTTCTTAACGAGGACTAATGGAGCTGCCCATTGGCTACAACTATCTCTGATTACCCCAGCCTCCTTCATCTCCCGTAACATACTCTTGGCACATTGATAGTGTGCTGGGGGTACAGGCCGGTGTCTCTCTTTAATGGGTGGATGATCTCCGGTGGGGATATGATGTTGAACCCCTTTTGCCTGCCCATAGTCTAGAGCAGTGGTCCCCAACCTTTTTTGCACCAGGGACCGGTTTCAAGCAAGACCATTCTTCCATGGCCCGGCAGGGCGGGGATGGAGGTGTGGCAGGGGTGGGGCTTTGGTCATAAGGGGGCGGGGCTATGGACATGGTTGTAGTGTAGCAGTGCATACTTATAATTAAATAACATTTATAATGTGACTCAACTCACCATAGGTTTTGAATGAGTGCTCCATCACCCCCTTCTCCCCATCATTGCCTTCACCCCATCACTCCCCTCTCCCCATCATTGCCTTCACCCCATCACTCCCCTCTCCCCATCATTGCCTTCACCCCATCATTGCCTTCACCCCATCACTCCCTTCTCCCCATCATTGCCTTCACCCCATCACTCCCTTCTCCCCATCATTGCCTTCACCCCATCACTCCCTTCTCCCCATCATTGCCTTCACCCCATCACTCCCTTCTCCCCATCATTGCCTTCACCCCATCACTGCCGTCTCCCCATCATTGCCTTCACCCCATCACTCCCCTCTCCCCATCATTGCCTTCACCCCATCACTCCCTTCTCCCCATCATTGCCTTCAGCCCATCACTCCCCTCTCCCCATCATTGCCTTCACCCCATCACTCCCTTCTCCCCATCATTGCCTTCACCCCATCACTCCCTTCTCCCCATCATTGCCTTCACCCCATCACTCCCTTCTCCCCATCATTGCCTTCACCCCATCACTGCCGTCTCTCCATCATTGCCTTCAGCCCATCACTCCCCTCTCCCCATCATTGCCTTCACCCCATCACTCCCTTCTCCCCATCATTGCCTTCAGCCCATCACTCCCCTCTCCCCATCATTGCCTTCACCCCATCACTCCCCTCTCCCCATCATTACCTTCACCCCATCACTCCCTTCTCCCCATCATTGTCTTCACCCCATTACTCCCTTCTCCCCATCATTGCCTTCAGCCCATCACTCCCCTCTCCCCATCATTGCCTTCACCCCATCACTGCTGTCTCTCCATCACTTCCCTCATGGCCTTCTCCTCATGTCCCCATCTCTTCCAGGGCCAGGCTACACAAACACAGACCAACACACACACACACACACACACACACACACACACACATACATATTATACGTACACACACACAGACACCACCTCTCTCCTCTCACCTGCCCGCCGCCCGCGCTTCCTTGCTCTGACACAGCAGCGGCGCGCTCCTCTCTGTGTCAGTCAGAGACAGGAAGCGCGGGCGGTGGGCAGGAAGCTGGACGGGTCCTTGCAGCTCCGCTCCTGCTATTCCCTCTTGCAGGCAGCGGAGCTGCTTGATCGCTCCCTGGCCGCCGCTACACACGCCGCCCCAGCCCCCGCTATGCCACTGACCGCCCCTGGCTCCCCTTGTGTCCGCGGACCGGCAAGGGCACTGCAGCGGCCCGGTGCTGGGCCGCGGACCGGCGGTTGGGGACCCCTGGTCTAGAGGATGCTTGCTGAAGACCCGTTCAAATTCTCGAGCCACCCGGTAAGCCCCATGTTTTTGGTGCGAAGAGGTGGAGTCAGTGCCTACGTGTAGCTGCTGACATCCTCCTGCTGCCCTTCAGAGCCATTCTCTTCTACCTTGTCAAACGGAAGCAAGGGTTCTAATGCATCTATTGCATTGTTGCTGACAGTGAACAGCTTAGCAAAAGTGGCATACCGGGGTATCTGGACCTCTCTCTCCCCACAATTTAAGGTGCGTATTGGTACTCTCCCCTTGCGGACATCAACTACCTCTCTGGCTGTCAGGATAGTGGGCCTACTATCAAAGTACATGGGTTCTACCATGGCTTGGTAATCTTGACCCCTTAGGCCTATTGCTGCCCGACACCAAATTAACATTTCACTTCTGGGAGGTACTGCAATGGGGAAAGGATCACTTACTCTGACACTGCCGACTTCTCCGCCAGACAGCTCTACCTGTTGTCTCTGCATCAGGGCTCGGCTACCTGTTGAAATAAAGCAATAATTTCTCCAAGACAATTTTCAATTACATTAGTGCCTAAAGTGAGGCTACCTGTTGTAACAAAGCAATAATTTCTCCAAGACAATTTTCAATTACATTAGTGCCTAAAGTGATCAAAGGATGGCATTCTCGTTTGTCAATATCTACTATAATCAAACCTTGCGATTGCAATTCTACTCGGCCAGTCTTGATGGTCACCTCTTTATACCCCATCTGAGGCAAGGGCTGACCATGGCTGGCAAAAATGGCAAGGTCTTTATCTGGGCTATGAGTAATGTCTGAATCCGCCCAGTACTGCTTAAAAAGAACATATGGCATCGTTGTCACCTGGGAGTCGGTGTCCAGTAAAGCGCTCATCGGAAAACCGTCAATCGCGACACGCAAGACTGGTCATCCTACTACGTACTTGTCGCGCCAATTTGGTGGGCCTGGACATCTTACTCCTGAGGGTTGGCCCTTTGCCCCAGGGGTTGCTTGTTTAAATGACAGGATCTGGCTAGGTGTCCCGCCTTGTTGCAGCGGCGACAGATGGGCTGTCCGTCCTCGTGGTAACGATCGCTGTCTCTCCCTCTGGTCGGTGGGATTCTCCTCTGCTGTTACCACGGGACGTCATCTGGACTAGAGGCCAGCTGGATCTTCTTCTTCGGAGTCACTTGTAGGGATTGCACAGTTTTTGTGAGTGCAGCCACACTTTTGGTAGTTCCTTGACTTGGAGACGAAAGTCTGCAGCAGAGTCATCATCTTGGGACGGCTTGTCAGTCTCAATAGAGGTCTTTGGAAAGGATGCTGCCTCCTGCTGGTAATTGCTGGATGCTTAGAGGGCTCTGTGCTGCTAGGATTTGGTTCACATAGCACCCGTATGGCTCTCTCCTTAAAGTGTGCAAAGTCCAATTCAGGATTTTGTAGGGCCATTATGAGCAGCTGTGTCCTTTCATTGTTAAGGTACTGTCACACTTAGCAATGTACCAGCGATCCTGGCCAGCGATATGACGCAGTCAGGATCGCTGGTGCATCGCTAAGTGGTCGCTAGTGAGCTGCCACACAGGCAGATCTCACCAGCGACATCGCAGGGGTCGGGGGTCGCTACTTACCTGTTAGACGAGGCGATCCTGACGTCCTCCTGCCCGCGTCCACGCGTCGCTCGTCTCCACAGCAGGAAGCCCAGCAGGAAGCTGACAACGAGAAACGGTCCAGGACGTTCTCGCGCGATCAGCGATAACCAGGGGGGAGCGGTCGGAGGTAAGTATCAGACATAGCGATATCGCTAGCAATATCGCTGCTATGTCACAAAAACCAGTGACGTTATAGCGATATTGCTAGCGATATCGCTTAGTGTGACAGGCCCTTTAGACTGGAGTCTTTCTATAAACTGCTCTGTTAGTAATCTATCTTCATCTTGCACGCTCTCAGGGTCAACCTGCTTTACGGCCCGTAGTGCCTCCTGAAGATTAAGGGCATAGTCCCGTATACTGTCTTGCACTCTTTGTTTGCACCCAAAGAATCTCATTTTTATCTCTGTTGCAGTGCGGGTATCAAGTGTTCTTCAGTCTGGCCAGGATTTGTTGGACAGTCCCTTTATCAGTGTCTGGCCAGGACTTTACTTCCCTCTGTATTAAATTAGAAAATGGTAGCACACCAAATATGAAATAGGAATAGCAAAATGGCTTTAGTAATACATTTCATAATGGCTCTTATAAGGCATATCAAATATGAAATAAGTGAAATATGAATAGCATAATGGCTTTTGTAATCTAGAAAAACATATGAGATACTTAGCACAAAATTTGGCCAAAAGATGTGAGCCCATTCACCAGCGACAAGGTGATCTCAGATTGAATGGGTCCCTATACTGACTGCCTGGTGTGAACTGACCTCTGGCTAGTAACATGATAAAGCCTGTATATATAGGACGATAGGAACCAAACATGTGATTGAATGCGATTAAAATCACCACTTGATGAAGGGCGGAGTGCTCAGTCAGAAAACTAGTATACAAGTTATAGAAAAAACTGACGGCACATCTAGAACTAGTCTGAATAGGTGCATACCAAAAGGCAACTAACAACTAGTTTTCTGACTGAGCACTCTGCCCTTCATCAAGTGGTGATTTTAATCGCATTCAATCACGTTTGGTTCTTATCGTCCTATATATACAGGCTTTATCATGTTACTAGCCAGAGGTCAGTTCACACCAGGCAGTCAGTATAGGGACCCATTCAATCTGAGATCACCTTGTCGTTGGTGAATGGGCTCACATCTTTTGGCAAAATTTTGTGCTAAGTATCTCATATGTTTTTCTAGATTACAAAAGCCATTATGCTATTCATATTTCACTTATTTCATATTTGATATGCCTTATAAGAGCCATTATGAAATGTATTACTAAAGCCATTTTGCTATTCCTATTTCATATTTGGTGTGCTACCATTTTCTAATTTAATATGTAAGTTTACTTCCCTCTGGGCTGCACCAGTTAACTGGCCAATGAGGATACTGACTTTTTGACTTTCTGACAGGGGGTACACTTTGAACATACTACATAGTCTCTTTTTAAAATCGCTCAGGGTGTGCGACTCCCCTGAGTACTGTGGTAACCAGGCTGCTCCAGTTATATATGGCATTGATAGCGGCATTATGGAGGCTGCGGCTGCGACTGCCGCTGAATCTTCACCCGCGTTGGGCATTTTCTTCCTGTTTTTGACTTGTTCACAATAGAGCGCAGCTCCAGCTTCACTGGCACGGCCCTCTCTGCTCGCACGCACTGTGTGACGCAGTTATGGCGGTTATTTGAAAGCTCATTAAAGTCTTTAGCACTCAATTTAATAAAGTCTATGGCATACTGTACCCAGCTTTGCCAGGCTCCTTTACCCAGCTTTGCTAGTCTCGCTAAATCCTGTTCGTGACGACAGTTGGAGCGCCCTCGGCGCTCGGCGCAGGACCGTGGGGGACTCGGTACCGGGCCTGTCAACTTCACTGGGGGATGGTGTCACGGCGGCGGTGACCCGGTCCATGGCCCTGGGGCGTCCATTAAATAAAATAGGGGGGAAAGTTGTTTGTGATGTTGTTAGATGTGGTAGAAATGAAGATAAAGTTTATAGTTGGTTAAATACGTGACGCCACCTGTGGTATTCTGCTCAGAGGTGACCAGTGCTGCGGTGTTGTTCCCCTGAGACTGTTGATGTGGCGCAGCTGAGGTGAAAATAGCTCTCCACAGGTAGAGCAATAGTCCCAGAGCAAAGATGTTAGATTGATAGCCAAAATGGCTGTGAACGTTGGGGTGCAGAGAAATGAGAGAAGGACAGAGAGGTTCAGTTTCTTTACCTTTTACTGGCAATTGGTTGCAATCCGGAGTACCACATACAGGTGATGGCTTGAGTCCTGCTGACCAGGAGGCATTCAGGGGATCCACCTTGCCAGGTGGGGGTTTAGGACCTTCCTTCCGCGCTTTTTGTGTGGGTCTCTGCTGTTTGTAACTAAGTTGAGACCCTCAATTGCGTGATGATTTCACTAACCTCTACGGCTGTCAGCGTGAGCCTATTCCATGGGTACCGTCCTTCTCACCATCAGCCCCGGGCTCCTTATCTGCTGCCGTGCCCTCAGGTGCTCAATGTCGCACAGGAATTTACAATCAACTGTACTTTCAGATTTGGCTATCAGGGCGTACAGCTCCTGTCAGCCTAGGACTCTGGCGTCCTCTTTCTCTCTATTAGTGCTTCATTCTGGGGTCTGCTATACGCAGTTTTTAGCTTTCCCAGAGCCTCTCTGTCTCTGCTCTTGTCCTTTCCCTCCTCACAGATCAGCTCCCCGTCTTGAACTGACTGGATCTTCCAGAAAGATCTTTTTACCTCACGTTGAACTGTCTTGTCATTTGCTCACAGCTGCTCTCGTTTCCATGACAACTCCCTCAGCTCACTTCTAGCTGACTCACCAACCCACTCTGCTGGCCAGAATTTATAAGGCAGCTCCCTTTTCTGACCTGCAGCACGAATTGTGATTCAATCTATGTTACCTGGCATGGGGTTTCCCTTTCTGCCTCCAAGCATGACTTCACCTCTTAGAGGGAGGCAATGTCACTATGACAACCGGACTCTGGGGTGTCACATTCACAGGTCTGTACGGTAGCACACACGGCTCTGCACCGGACTCGGTACTATACAGGGCTCTGTACAGTAGCACACACGGTTCCGCACTGGACTCGGAACTCTACACGGCTCTGTACAGTAGCACACACGGTTCCGCACTGGACTCGGCACTATACACGGCTCTGTACAGTCGCACACACGGTTCTGCACTGGACTCGGCACTATACACGGCTCTGTACAGTCGCACACATGGTTCTGCACTGGACTCGGCACTATACACGGCTCTGTACAGTATCACATGGTTCTGCACCGGACTCGGCACTATACACGGCTCTGTACAATATCACACACGGCTCTGCCCTGGACTCGGCACTATACACGGCTCTGTACAGTATCACACATGGTTCTGCACTGGACTCGGCACTATACACGACTCTGTACAGTATCACACGGTTCTGCAATGGACTCGGCACTATACACGGCTCTGTACAGTATCACACACGGCTCTGCCCTGGACTCGGCACTATACACGGCTCTGTACAGTATCACACATGGTTCTGCCCTTGACTCGGCACTATACACGGCTCTGTACAGTAGCACACACGGCTCTGCACCGGACTCGGCACTATACACGGCTCTGTACAGTATCACACATGGTTCTGCACTGGACTCGGCACTATACACGGCTCTGTACAGTAACACACATGGTTCTGCACTGGACTCGGCACTATACACGGCTCTGTACAGTATCACACGGTTCTGCACTGGACTCGGCACTATACACGGCTCTGTACAGTATCACACATGGTTCTGCACTGGACTCGGCACTATACACGGCTCTGTATAGTATCACACACGGTTCTGCACCGGACTCGGCACTATACACGGCTCTGTACAGTCGCACACACGGTTCTGCACTGGACTCGGCACTATACACGGCTCTGCACAGTATCACACATGGTTCTGCACTGGACTCGGCACTATACACGGCTCTGTACAGTCGCACACACGGTTCTGCACCGGACTCGGCACTATACACGGCTCTGTACAGTCGCACACATGGTTCTGCACTGGACTCGGCACTATACATGGCTCTGTACAGTATCACACGGTTCTGCACCGGACTCGGCACTATACACGGCTCTGTACAGTATCACACACTGCTCTGCCCTGGACTCGGCACTATACACGGCTCTGTACAGTATCACACATGGTTCTGCACTGGACTCGGCACTATACACGGCTCTGTACAGTATCAGACACGGCTCTGCCCTGGACTCGGCACTATACATGGCTCTGTACAGTATCACACACGGCTCTGCCCTGGACTCGGCACTATACACGGCTCTGTACAGTATCACACATGGTTCTGCACTGGACTCGGCACTATACACGGCTCTGTACAGTATCACACACGGCTCTGCACCGGACTCGGCACTATACACGGCTGTGTACAGTATCACACATGGTTCTGCACTGGACTCGGCACTATACATGGCTCTGTACAGTATCACACACGGCTCTGCACCGGACTCGGCACTATACACGGCTCTGTACAGTATCACACGGTTCTGCACCGGACTCGGTAATATACACGGCTCTGTACAGTCGCACACATGGTTCTGCACCGGATTCGGTAATATACACGGCTCTGTACAGTCGCACACACGGTTCTGCACCGGACTCGGCACTATACACGGCTCTGTACAGTATCACACACGGTTCTGCACCGGACTCGGCACTATACACGGCTCTGCACAGTATCACACATGGTTCTGCACTGGACTCGGCACTATACATGGCTCTGTACAGTATCACACACGGCTCTGCACCGGACTCGGCACTATACATGGCTCTGTACAGTATCACACGGTTCTGCACCGGACTCGGTAATATACACGGCTCTGTACAGTCGCACACACGGTTCTGCACCGGATTCGGTAATATACACGGCTCTGTACAGTCGCACACACGGTTCTGCACCGGACTCGGTACTATACACGGCTCTGTACAGTCGCACACATGACTCTGCACCGGACTCGGCACTATACACGGCTCTGCACTGGTCTCGGCACTATACACGGCTCTGTACAGTCGCACACACGGCTCTGCACCGGACTCGGCACTATACATGGCTCTGTACAGTATCACACGGTTCTGCACCGGACTCGGCACTATACACGGCTCTGTACAGTCGCACACATGGCTCTGCACCGGACTCGGCACTATACATGGCTCTGTACAGTATCACATACGGCTCTGCACCGGACTCGGCACTATACACGGCTCTGTACAGTCGCACACACGGTTCTGCACTGGACTCGGCACTATACACGGCTCTGTACAGTATCACACATGGTTCTGCACTGGACTCGGCACTATACACGGCTCTGTATAGTATCACACACGGTTCTGCACCGGACTCGGCACTATACACGGCTCTGTACAGTATCACACACGGCTCTGCACTGGACTCGGCACTATACACGGCTCTGTACAGTATCACACATGGTTCTGCACTGGACTCGGCACTATATACGGCTCTGTACAGTAACACACACGGTTCTGCACTGGACTCGGCACTATACAAAGCTCTGTACAGTCGCACACACGGTTCTGCACCGGACTCGGCACTATACACGGCTCTGTACAGTATCACACGGTTCTGCACCGGACTCGGCACTATACACGGCTCTGTACAGTATCACACACGGCTCTGCCCTGGACTCGGCACTATACACGGCTCTGTACAGTATCACACGGTTCTGCACTGGACTCAGCACTATACACAGCTCTGTACTATCGCACACACGGTTCTGCACCGGACTCGGCACTATACACGGCTCTGTACAGTATCACACGGCTCTGCACTGGACTCGGCACTATACACGGCTCTGTACAGTATCACACATGGTTCTGCACCGGACTCGGTGCTATACACGGATCTGTACAGTAACACACATGGTTCTGCACTGGACTCGGCACTATACACGGCTCTGTACAGTATCACACGGCTCTGCACTGGACTCGGCACTATACACGGCTCTGTACAGTATCACACACGGCTCTGCCCTGGACTCGGCACTATACACGGCTCTGTACAGTATCACACGGTTCTGCACTGGACTCAGCACTATACACAGCTCTGTACAATCGCACACACGGTTCTGCACCGGACTCGGCACTATACACGGCTCTGTACAGTATCACACGGCTCTGCACTGGACTCGGCACTATACACGGCTCTGTACAGTATCACACATGGTTCTGCACCGGACTCGGTGCTATACACGGATCTGTACAGTAACACACATGGTTCTGCACTGGACTCGGCACTATACACGGCTCTGTACAGTATCACACGGCTCTGCACTGGACTCGGCACTATACACGGCTCTGTACAGTATCACACATGGCTCTACCCTGGACTCGGCACTATACACGGCTCTGTACAGTATCACACATGGTTCTGCACCGGACTCGGCACTATACACGGATCTGTACAGTAACACACATGGTTCTGCACTGGACTCGGCACTATACACGGCTCTGTACAGTCGCACACACGGTTCTGCACTGGACTCGGCACTATACACGGCTCTGTACAGTATCACACACGGCTCTGCACCGGACTCGGCACTATACACGGCTCTGTACAGTACCACACATGGTTCTGCAGCGGATTCGGCACTATACACGGCTCTGTACAGTATCACACACGGTTCTGCACTGGACTCGGCACTATACACGGCTCTGTACAGTGTCACACACGGCTCTGCCCTGGACTCGGCACTATACACGGCTCTGTACAGTATCACACATGGTTCTGCACCGGACTCGGTACTATACACGGCTCTGTACAGTATCACACACGGTTTTGCACCGGATTCGGCACTATACACGGCTCTGTACAGTCGCACACACGGTTCTGCACCGGACTCGGCACTATACACGGCTCTGTACAGTATCACACACGGCTCTGCACCGGACTCGGCACTATACACGGCTCTGTACAGTATCACACATGGTTCTGCAGCGGATTCGGCACTATACACGGCTCTGTACAGTATCACACATGGTTCTGCACTGGACTCGGCACTATACACGGCTCTGTACAGTGTCACACACGGCTCTGCCCTGGACTCGGCACTATACACGGCTCTGTACAGTATCACACATGGTTCTGCACCGGACTCGGTACTATACACGGCTCTGTACAGTATCACACACGGTTTTGCACCGGATTCGGCACTATACACGGCTCTGTACAGTCGCACACACGGTTCTGCACCGGACTCGGCACTATACACGGCTCTGTACAGTATCACACACGGCTCTGCACCGGACTCGGCACTATACACGGCTCTGTACAGTATCACACATGGTTCTGCAGCGGATTCGGCACTATACACGGCTCTGTACAGTATCACACGGTTCTGCACCGGACTCGGCACTATACACGGCTCTGTACAGTATCACACGGTTCTGCACCGGACTCGGTAATATACACGGCTCTGTACAGTCGCACACACGGCTCTGCACCGGATTCGGTAATATACACGGCTCTGTACAGTCGCACACACGGCTCTGCACCGGATTCGGTAATATACACGGCTCTGTAGAGTCGCACACACGGTTCTGCACCGGACTCGGCACTATACACGGCTCTGTACAGTATCACACACGGCTCTGCACCGGACTCGGCACTCTACACGGCTCTGTACAGTCGCACACACGGCTCTGCACCGGATTCGGCACTATACACGGCTCTGTACAGTCGCACACACGGTTCTGCACCGGACTCGGCACTATACACGGCTCTGTACAGTATCACACACGGCTCTGCCCTGGACTCGGCACTATACACGGCTCTGTACAGTAGCACACACGGCTTTGCACCGGACTCGGCACTATACACGGCTCTGTACAGTATCACACACGGTTCTGCACTGGACTCGGCACTATACACGGCTCTGTACAGTGTCACACACGGCTCTGCCCTGGACTCGGCACTATACACGGCTCTGTACAGTATCACACATGGTTCTGCACCGGACTCGGTACTATACACGGCTCTGTACAGTATCACACATGGTTTTGCACCGGATTCGGCACTATACACGGCTCTGTACAGTCGCACACACGGTTCTGCACCGGACTCGGCACTATACACGGCTCTGTACAGTATCACACACGGCTCTGCACCGGACTCGGCACTATACACGGCTCTGTACAGTATCACACATGGTTCTGCAGCGGATTTGGCACTATACACGGCTCTGTACAGTATCACACACGGTTCTGCACTGGACTCGGCACTATACACGGCTCTGTACAGTGTCACACACGGCTCTGCCCTGGACTCGGCACTATACACGGCTCTGTACAGTATCACACATGGTTCTGCACCGGACTCGGTACTATACACGGCTCTGTACAGTATCACACACGGTTTTGCAACGGATTCGGCACTATACACGGCTCTGTACAGTCGCACACATGGTTCTGCAGCGGATTCGGCACTATACACGGCTCTGTACAGTATCACACGGTTCTGCACCGGACTCGGCACTATACACGGCTCTGTACAGTATCACACGGTTCTGCACCGGACTCGGTAATATACATGGCTCTGTACAGTCGCACACACGGCTCTGCACCGGATTCGGTAATATACACGGCTCTGTACAGTCGCACACACGGCTCTGCACCGGATTCGGTAATATACACGGCTCTGTAGAGTCGCACACACGGTTCTGCACCGGACTCGGCACTATACACGGCTCTGTACAGTATCACACATGGCTCTGCACCGGACTCGGCACTCTACACGGCTCTGTACAGTCGCACACACGGCTCTGCACCGGATTCGGCACTATACACGGCTCTGTTCAGTCGCACACACGGTTCTGCACCGGACTCGGCACTATACACGGCTCTGTACAGTATCACACATGGTTCTGCAGCGGATTCGGCACTATACACGGCTCTGTACAGTATCACACACGGCTCTGCACCGGACTCGGCACTATACACGGCTCTGTACAGTATCACACGGTTCTGCACCGGACTCGGTAATATACACGGCTCTGTACAGTCGCACACACGGCTCTGCACCGGATTCGGTAATATACACGGCTCTGTAGAGTCGCACACACGGTTCTGCACCGGACTCGGCACTATACACGGCTCTGTACAGTATCACACACGGCTCTGCACCGGACTCGGCACTCTACACGGCTCTGTACAGTCGCACACACGGCTCTGCACCGGATTCGGCACTATACACGGCTCTGTACAGTCGCACACACGGTTCTGCACCGGACTCGGCACTATACACGGCTCTGTACAGTATCACACACGGCTCTGCCCTGGACTCGGCACTATACACGGCTCTGTACAGTAGCACACACGGCTTTGCACCGGACTCGGCACTATACACGGCTCTGTACAGTATCACACACGGTTCTGCACTGGACTCGGCACTATACACGGCTCTGTACAGTATCACACATGGTTCTGCACCGGACTCGGTACTATACACGGCTCTGTACAGTATCACACACGTTTTTGCACCGGATTCGGCACTATACACGGCTCTGTACAGTCGCACACACGGTTCTGCACCGGACTCGGCACTATACACGGCTCTGTACAGTATCACACACGGCTCTGCACCGGACTCGGCACTATACACGGCTCTGTACAGTATCACACATGGTTCTGCAGCGGATTCGGCACTATACACGGCTCTGTACAGTATCACACGGTTCAGCACCGGACTCGGCACTATACACGGCTCTGTACAGTCGCACACACGGCTCTGCATCGGATTCGGCACTATACACGGCTCTGTACAGTCGCACACACGGTTCTGCACCGGACTCGGCACTATACACGGCTCTGTACAGTATCACACATGGTTCTGCAGCGGATTCGGCACTATACACGGCTCTGTACAGTCGCACACACGGTTCTGCACCGGACTCGGCACTATACACGGCTCTGTACAGTATCACACACGGCTCTGCACCGGACTCGGCACTATACACGGCTCTGTACAGTATCACACACGGTTCTGCACTGGACTCGGCACTATACACGGCTCTGTACAGTAGCACACACGGCTTTGCACCGGACTCGGCACTATACACGGCTCTGTACAGTATCACACACGGTTCTGCACTGGACTCGGCACTATACACGGCTCTGTACAGTATCACACATGGTTCTGCACCGGACTCGGTACTATACACGGCTCTGTACAGTATCACACACGTTTTTGCACCGGATTCGGCACTATACACGGCTCTGTACAGTCGCACACACGGTTCTGCACCGGACTCGGCACTATACACGGCTCTGTACAGTATCACACACGGCTCTGCACCGGACTCGGCACTATACACGGCTCTGTACAGTATCACACATGGTTCTGCACCGGACTCGGTACTATACACGGCTCTGTACAGTATCACACACGGTTTTGCACCGGATTCGGCACTATACACGGCTCTGTACAGTATCACACACGGCTCTGCACCGGACTCGGCACTATACACGGCTCTGTACAGTATCACACATGGTTCTGCAGCGGATTCGGCACTATACAGTATCACACGGTTCTGCACCGGACTCGGCACTATACACGGCTCTGTACAGTCGCACACACGGCTCTGCACCGGATTCGGCACTATACACGGCTCTGTACAGTCGCACACACGGTTCTGCACCGGACTCGGCACTATACACGGCTCTGTACAGTATCACACATGGTTCTGCAGCGGATTCGGCACTATACACGGCTCTGTACAGTCGCACACACGGTTCTGCACCGGACTCGGTAATATACACGGCTCTGTACAGTCGCACACACGGCTCTGCACCGGACCCGGTACTATACACGGCTCTGTACAGTCGCACACACGGCTCTGCATCGGATTCGGTAATATACACGGCTCTGTACAGTCGCACACATGGCTCTGCACCGGACTCGGTAATATACACGGCTCTGTACAGTCGCACACACGGCTCTGCACCGGACTCGGCACTATACACGGCTCTGCACCGGATTCGGCACTATACACGGCTCTGTACAGTCGCACACACGGCTCTGCACCGGACTCGGTAATATACACGGCTCTGTAGAGTCGCACACACGGCTCTGCACCGGACTCGGCACTATACACGGCTCTGTACAGTCGCACACACGGTTCTGCACCGGACTCGGTAATATACACGGCTCTGTACAGTCGCACACACGGCTCTGCACCGGACTCGGTACTATACACGGCTCTGTAGAGTCGCACACACGGCTCTGCACCGGACTCGGCACTATACACGGTTCTGCACCGGACTCGGTAATATACACGGCTCTGTACAGTCGCACACACGGTTCTGCACCGGACTCGGTACTATACACGGCTCTGTACAGTCGCACACACGGTTCTGCACCGGACTCGGTACTATACACGGCTCTGTACAGTATCACACGGCTCTGCACCGGACTCGGTACTATACACGGCTCTGTACAGTCGCACACACGGTTCTGCACCGGACTCGGTACTATACACGGCTCTGTATAGTCGCACACACGGTTCTGCACCGGACTCGGTACTATACACGGCTCTGTACAGTATCACACGGCTCTGCACCGGACTCGGCACTATACACGGCTCTGTACAGTCGCACACACGGCTCTGCACCGGATTCGGCACTATACACGGCTCTGTACAGTCGCACACACGGTTCTGCACCGGACTCGGCACTATACACGGCTCTGTACAGTATCACACATGGTTCTGCAGCGGATTCGGCACTATACACGGCTCTGTACAGTCGCACACACGGTTCTGCACCGGACTCGGTAATATACACGGCTCTGTACAGTCGCACACACGGCTCTGCACCGGACCCGGTACTATACACGGCTCTGTACAGTCGCACACACGGCTCTGCATCGGATTCGGTAATATACACGGCTCTGTACAGTCGCACACACGGCTCTGCACCGGACTCGGTAATATACACGGCTCTGTACAGTCGCACACACGGCTCTGCACCGGACTCGGCACTATACACGGCTCTGCACCGGATTCGGCACTATACACGGCTCTGTACAGTCGCACACACGGCTCTGCACCGGACTCGGTAATATACACGGCTCTGTAGAGTCGCACACACGGCTCTGCACCGGACTCGGCACTATACACGGCTCTGTACAGTCGCACACACGGTTCAGCACCGGACTCGGTAATATACACGGCTCTGTAGAGTCGCACACACGGCTCTGCACCGGACTCGGTACTATACACGGCTCTGTACAGTCGCACCCACGGCTCTGCACCGGACTCGGTAATATACACGGCTCTGTAGAGTCGCACACACGGCTCTGCACCGGACTCGGCACTATACACGGCTCTGTACAGTCGCACACACGGTTCAGCACCGGACTCGGTAATATACACGGCTCTGTAGAGTCGCACACACGGCTCTGCACCGGATTCGGCACTATACACGGCTCTGTACAGTCGCACACACGGTTCTGCACCGGACTCGGCACTATACACGGCTCTGTACAGTATCACACACGGTTCTGCAGCGGATTCGGCACTATACACGGCTCTGTACAGTCGCACACACGGTTCTGCACCGGACTCGGTAATATACACGGCTCTGTACAGTCGCACACACGGCTCTGCACCGGACCCGGTACTATACACGGCTCTGTACAGTCGCACACACGGCTCTGCATCGGATTCGGTAATATACACGGCTCTGTACAGTCGCACACACGGCTCTGCACCGGACTCGGTAATATACACGGCTCTGTACAGTCGCACACACGGCTCTGCACCGGAATCGGCACTATACACGGCTCTGCACCGGATTCGGCACTATACACGGCTCTGTACAGTCGCACACACGGCTCTGCACCGGACTCGGTAATATACACGGCTCTGTAGAGTCGCACACACGGCTCTGCACCGGACTCGGCACTATACACGGCTCTGTACAGTCGCACACACGGTTCAGCACCGGACTCGGTAATATACACGGCTCTGTAGAGTCGCACACACGGTTCTGCACCGGACTCGGTACTATACACGGCTCTGTACAGTCGCACACACGGTTCTGCACCGGACTCGGTACTATACACGGCTCTGTACAGTATCACACGGCTCTGCACCGGACTCGGCACTATACACGGCTCTGTACAGTCGCACACACGGCTCTGCACCGGATTCGGCACTATACACGGCTCTGTACAGTCGCACACACGGTTCTGCACCGGACTCGGCACTATACACGGCTCTGTACAGTATCACACACGGTTCTGCACTGGACTCGGCACTATACACGGCTCTGTACAGTGTCACACACGGCTCTGCCCTGGACTCGGCACTATACACGGCTCTGTACAGTATCACACATGGTTCTGCACCGGACTCGGTACTATACACGGCTCTGTACAGTATCACACACGGTTTTGCACCGGATTCGGCACTATACACGGCTCTGTACAGTATCACACACGGCTCTGCACCGGACTCGGCACTATACACGGCTCTGTACAGTATCACACATGGTTCTGCAGCGGATTCGGCACTATACAGTATCACACGGTTCTGCACCGGACTCGGCACTATACACGGCTCTGTACAGTCGCACACACGGCTCTGCACCGGATTCGGCACTATACACGGCTCTGTACAGTCGCACACACGGTTCTGCACCGGACTCGGCACTATACACGGCTCTGTACAGTATCACACATGGTTCTGCAGCGGATTCGGCACTATACACGGCTCTGTACAGTCGCACACACGGTTCTGCACCGGACTCGGTAATATACACGGCTCTGTACAGTCGCACACACGGCTCTGCACCGGACCCGGTACTATACACGGCTCTGTACAGTCGCACACACGGCTCTGCATCGGATTCGGTAATATACACGGCTCTGTACAGTCGCACACATGGCTCTGCACCGGACTCGGTAATATACACGGCTCTGTACAGTCGCACACACGGCTCTGCACCGGACTCGGCACTATACACGGCTCTGCACCGGATTCGGCACTATACACGGCTCTGTACAGTCGCACACACGGCTCTGCACCGGACTCGGTAATATACACGGCTCTGTAGAGTCGCACACACGGCTCTGCACCGGACTCGGCACTATACACGGCTCTGTACAGTCGCACACACGGTTCTGCACCGGACTCGGTAATATACACGGCTCTGTACAGTCGCACACACGGCTCTGCACCGGACTCGGTACTATACACGGCTCTGTAGAGTCGCACACACGGCTCTGCACCGGACTCGGCACTATACACGGTTCTGCACCGGACTCGGTAATATACACGGCTCTGTACAGTCGCACACACGGTTCTGCACCGGACTCGGTACTATACACGGCTCTGTACAGTCGCACACACGGTTCTGCACCGGACTCGGTACTATACACGGCTCTGTACAGTATCACACGGCTCTGCACCGGACTCGGTACTATACACGGCTCTGTACAGTCGCACACACGGTTCTGCACCGGACTCGGTACTATACACGGCTCTGTATAGTCGCACACACGGTTCTGCACCGGACTCGGTACTATACACGGCTCTGTACAGTATCACACGGCTCTGCACCGGACTCGGCACTATACACGGCTCTGTACAGTCGCACACACGGCTCTGCACCGGATTCGGCACTATACACGGCTCTGTACAGTCGCACACACGGTTCTGCACCGGACTCGGCACTATACACGGCTCTGTACAGTATCACACATGGTTCTGCAGCGGATTCGGCACTATACACGGCTCTGTACAGTCGCACACACGGTTCTGCACCGGACTCGGTAATATACACGGCTCTGTACAGTCGCACACACGGCTCTGCACCGGACCCGGTACTATACACGGCTCTGTACAGTCGCACACACGGCTCTGCATCGGATTCGGTAATATACACGGCTCTGTACAGTCGCACACACGGCTCTGCACCGGACTCGGTAATATACACGGCTCTGTACAGTCGCACACACGGCTCTGCACCGGACTCGGCACTATACACGGCTCTGCACCGGATTCGGCACTATACACGGCTCTGTACAGTCGCACACACGGCTCTGCACCGGACTCGGTAATATACACGGCTCTGTAGAGTCGCACACACGGCTCTGCACCGGACTCGGCACTATACACGGCTCTGTACAGTCGCACACACGGTTCAGCACCGGACTCGGTAATATACACGGCTCTGTAGAGTCGCACACACGGCTCTGCACCGGACTCGGTACTATACACGGCTCTGTACAGTCGCACACACGGCTCTGCACCGGACTCGGTAATATACACGGCTCTGTAGAGTCGCACACACGGCTCTGCACCGGACTCGGCACTATACACGGCTCTGTACAGTCGCACACACGGTTCAGCACCGGACTCGGTAATATACACGGCTCTGTAGAGTCGCACACACGGCTCTGCACCGGATTCGGCACTATACACGGCTCTGTACAGTCGCACACACGGTTCTGCACCGGACTCGGCACTATACACGGCTCTGTACAGTATCACACACGGTTCTGCAGCGGATTCGGCACTATACACGGCTCTGTACAGTCGCACACACGGTTCTGCACCGGACTCGGTAATATACACGGCTCTGTACAGTCGCACACACGGCTCTGCACCGGACCCGGTACTATACACGGCTCTGTACAGTCGCACACACGGCTCTGCATCGGATTCGGTAATATACACGGCTCTGTACAGTCGCACACACGGCTCTGCACCGGACTCGGTAATATACACGGCTCTGTACAGTCGCACACACGGCTCTGCACCGGAATCGGCACTATACACGGCTCTGCACCGGATTCGGCACTATACACGGCTCTGTACAGTCGCACACACGGCTCTGCACCGGACTCGGTAATATACACGGCTCTGTAGAGTCGCACACACGGCTCTGCACCGGACTCGGCACTATACACGGCTCTGTACAGTCGCACACACGGTTCAGCACCGGACTCGGTAATATACACGGCTCTGTAGAGTCGCACACACGGTTCTGCACCGGACTCGGTACTATACACGGCTCTGTACAGTCGCACACACGGTTCTGCACCGGACTCGGTACTATACACGGCTCTGTACAGTATCACACGGCTCTGCACCGGACTCGGCACTATACACGGCTCTGTACAGTCGCACACACGGCTCTGCACCGGATTCGGCACTATACACGGCTCTGTACAGTCGCACACACGGTTCTGCACCGGACTCGGCACTATACACGGCTCTGTACAGTATCACACATGGTTCTGCAGCGGATTCGGCACTATACACGGCTCTGTACAGTCGCACACACGGTTCTGCACCGGACTCGGTAATATACACGGCTCTGTACAGTCGCACACACGGCTCTGCACCGGACCCGGTACTATACACGGCTCTGTACAGTCGCACACACGGCTCTGCATCGGATTCGGTAATATACACGGCTCTGTACAGTCGCACACACGGCTCTGCACTGGACTCGGTAATATACACGGCTCTGTACAGTCGCACACACGGCTCTGCACCGGACTCGGCACTATACACGGCTCTGCACCGGATTCGGCACTATACACGGCTCTGTACAGTCGCACACACGGCTCTGCACCGGACTCGGTAATATACACGGCTCTGTAGAGTCGCACACACGGCTCTGCAGCGGACTCGGCACTATACACGGCTCTGTACAGTCGCACACACGGTTCAGCACCGGACTCGGTAATATACACGGCTCTGTAGAGTCGCACACACGGCTCTGCACCGGACTCGGTACTATACACGGCTCTGTACAGTCGCACACACGGCTCTGCACCGGACTCGGTAATATACATGGCTCTGTAGAGTCGCACACACGGCTCTGCACCGGACTCGGCACTATACACGGCTCTGTACAGTCGCACACACGGTTCAGCACCGGACTCGGTAATATACACGGCTCTGTAGAGTCGCACACACGGCTCTGCACCGGATTCGGCACTATACACGGCTCTGTACAGTCGCACACACGGTTCTGCACCGGACTCGGCACTATACACGGCTCTGTACAGTATCACACACGGTTCTGCAGCGGATTCGGCACTATACACGGCTCTGTACAGTCGCACACACGGTTCTGCACCGGACTCGGTAATATACACGGCTCTGTACAGTCGCACACACGGCTCTGCACCGGACCCGGTACTATACACGGCTCTGTACAGTCGCACACACGGCTCTGCATCGGATTCGGTAATATACACGGCTCTGTACAGTCGCACACACGGTTCTGCACCGGATTCGGTAATATACACGGCTCTGTACAGTCGCACACACGGCTCTGCACCGGACCCGGTACTATACACGGCTCTGTACAGTCGCACACACGGCTCTGCATCGGATTCGGTAATATACACGGCTCTGTACAGTCGCACACACGGCTCTGCACCGGACTCGGTAATATACACGGCTCTGTACAGTCGCACACACGGCTCTGCACCGGACTCGGCACTATACACGGCTCTGCACCGGATTCGGCACTATACACGGCTCTGTACAGTCGCACACACGGCTCTGCACCGGACTCGGTAATATACACGGCTCTGTAGAGTCGCACACACGGCTCTGCACCGGACTCGGCACTATACACGGCTCTGTACAGTCGCACACACGGTTCAGCACCGGACTCGGTAATATACACGGCTCTGTAGAGTCGCACACACGGCTCTGCACCGGACTCGGTACTATACACGGCTCTGTACAGTCGCACACACGGCTCTGCACCGGACTCGGTAATATACACGGCTCTGTAGAGTCGCACACACGGCTCTGCACCGGACTCGGCACTATACACGGCTCTGTACAGTCGCACACACGGTTCAGCACCGGACTCGGTAATATACACGGCTCTGTAGAGTCGCACACACGGCTCTGCACCGGATTCGGCACTATACACGGCTCTGTACAGTCGCACACACGGTTCTGCACCGGATTCGGCACTATACACGGCTCTGTACAGTATCACACACGGTTCTGCAGCGGATTCGGCACTATACACGGCTCTGTACAGTCGCACACACGGTTCTGCACCGGACTCGGTAATATACACGGCTCTGTACAGTCGCACACACGGCTCTGCACCGGACCCGGTACTATACACGGCTCTGTACAGTCGCACACACGGCTCTGCATCGGATTCGGTAATATACACGGCTCTGTACAGTCGCACACACGGCTCTGCACCGGACTCGGTAATATACACGGCTCTGTACAGTCGCACACACGGCTCTGCACCGGACTCGGCACTATACACGGCTCTGCACCGGATTCGGCACTATACACGGCTCTGTACAGTCGCACACACGGCTCTGCACCGGACTCGGTAATATACACGGCTCTGTAGAGTCGCACACACGGCTCTGCACCGGACTCGGCACTATACACGGCTCTGTACAGTCGCACACACGGTTCAGCACCGGACTCGGTAATATACACGGCTCTGTAGAGTCGCACACACGGCTCTGCACCGGACTCGGCACTATACACGGTTCTGCACCGGACTCGGTAATATACACGGCTCTGTACAGTCGCACACACGGTTCTGCACCGGACTCGGTACTATACACGGCTCTGTACAGTCGCACACACGGTTGTGCACCGGACTCGGCACTATACACGGCTCTGTACAGTCGCACACACGGCTCTGCACCGGACTCGGCACTATACACGGTTCTGCACCGGACTCGGTAATATACACGGCTCTGTACAGTCGCACACACGGTTCTGCACCGGACTCGGTACTATACACGGCTCTGTACAGTATCACACGGTTCTGCACTGGACTCGGCACTATACACGGCTCTGTACAGTCGCACACACGGCTCTGCACCGGACTCGGCACTATACACGGTTCTGCACCGGACTCGGTACTATACACGGCTCTGTACAGTATCACACGGTTCTGCACTGGACTCGGCACTGTGACGGGAGTACTCTCCAGAGCAAGGAGGGACAACAGGCCTGGGAATAATCCAACAGATTTATTGACCAAAAAACAGGAACAACACGAAGGTAATTTGCAGAGTCCCAAAATAAGTCCACAGGAAACTGATTCGGGGGCACCTCCCGACAATCCTTGTGCCAGATCACAAAACCATAGTCCTTTAAGAGTCCCAGAAATCCACCACGATCACACAGAGGCCGAAGCTTCCTCAGACAGCCTCGCCCTTCTCTTTTAGTCCAACTCACATCTGATCTTAAAGCAAGAATGTATTGTCAGGGCTCCTGGGATCAGTCCATCTGAAGGGGGGTAGGGGTCACACCTACTATTCAATGGTTTGGTCCATCAGAAGATTCTAGAAATGTAAGGGCTCCACTTAGTCTACAGGATGTGTATTGTAGGTTATCTTCTGCTTAGGAAAACAATAGCCAAAGTTCCACTAGCTGTTGACACAAGCCTAAATTAGATTATGGTCCAGGTACATCACAAGACATTGCAAGTATTGGGGGAAGGAGACATGGTTAATTTACAGCAAATGAACCAGAGGAAAGTTAAATGACATATTATACAAAATACAGGACAGGGCAAGACTGCAAATCATGACAATCCCTTCCCCTCCCAATTTGTGTACGTACTAGGGACCTCTACAGGTCACTGGTTAAGTACACACAGGCATGGCTGACAGGACTCAGGGCTCCTCTTGCCTGGACAGTCCATCTGCATTTTGGTGTTGGCTGCCTCTTCTATACTGTATGGTAAAGTTATAGGGCTGCAGTGCCAGGCTCCATCGTAGTAAGCGTCCATTGTCCCCAGAGACTCTGTTCAGCCAGGTGAGGGGATTGTGATCAGTAATGACAGTGAATTCTCGTCCATACAGATACGGCCTTAGTTTCCTAAGGGCCCACACTACAGCCAGACATTCTTTTTCAACAGTTGCATAGGCCACTTCTCGGTCCAGCAGTTTCCGGCTGAGGTAGGCAATGGGGTGCTCGTCCCCAGCTGCATTCACCTGGCTGAGGACAGCTCCCAGTCCATAAGCAGAGGCGTCCGTCTGCACAATGAATCTCCTCTTGTAGTCTGGAGCAGCCAGAACAGGGTCACAGACCAGAGCGTCCTTCAGCTGGTTAAAAGCCTCATCACAGGCTGGAGTCCAGATCACCAGCCGGGGCATCGTTTTCTTGGTCAGGTCGGTAAGAGGCTTGGCCACAGTGCTGAAATGCGAAACAAATTTTCGGTAATAACTGGCAGTGCCCAAAAAAGCCATAACTTGTTTCTTAGTTTGGGGTACAGGCCAGTCTCTAATAGCCTGGATTTTGGCAGGTTCGGGACGGAGCTTCCCTCCTCCTACTCTATGCCCTAGGTACTGGACTTCACCCATCCCCAATTGGCATTTATCTGGTCGAATGGTTAGGCCTGCTGCAAGAAGCAGGTCAAGAATAACGGCTACTTGGTTCAGATGTTCCTCCCACGTCTGGCTGAAGATAGCGATATCATCCAAGTAGGCACAAGCAAAGTCACCACATCCCCGGAGGATCTGGTCCACCATTCTCTGGAAGGTGGCCGGGGCATTCTTCATTCCAAAGGGCATATTTAGGAATTCATACAGACCAAAGGGGGTTATAAAAGCGGACCGTTCTCTCCCCTCCTCCGTCAGAGGGATTTGCCAGTATCCCTTACTGAGATCAAAGATAGTGACATATCGGGATCCAGCCAGTCGGTCTAGAAGTTCGTCAATACGAGGCATTGGGTAAGGATCACTGACGGTATGGTCGTTTAGTCGTCGATAGTCCACACAAAATCGAGTACTCCCATCCTTCTTGGGTACTAACACCACAGGAGAGGCCCAAGGGCTATGGGAGGCCTGGATTACCCCAAGCTGTAGCATCTCCTCCAGTTCGTGCTGCATGGTGTTTCGAACTGATTCAGGTACCCGGTAAGGAGCCTGTTGTATGGGACGGATGCCCTGAGTGTCCACATGATGTTGGGTGACGGTGGTTCGACCTGGTTGGGATGAGAAAGCAGCACGTCTCTGTTGAAGCACTCCCAGCATCTGGTTTTTCTGTAAGGAATCCAGGTGATCTCCCAGAGGAACCTGTTCCACAGTGGATGGGGCTCTCGCTGCTTCCACAAGATCAGGTAGGGAGTCCTCATCCTCTTGACCGTCCTCTGAAGCTAGCCGACAGCTTGCTATCATTGGAAGGGTCCGGTCATGGTACTCCTTAATCATATTCACATGGACAGTCTTTTGTCTTAGCCCCTGATCATCTAAAGCAAGAAGGTAATTGGTGTCTTTCAGTTTTCTGAGAACCCGGAAGGGACCCTCCCATGTTGTCTGCAGTTTATTCTGCCGATGGGGAACAATCATTAAGACCTGTTGTCCTTCTACAAACTCCCGGTAGCGTGCTTTACGGTCATACCATGTCTTCTGTCTGGTTTGAGCCATCCGCACATGACTCTGGGCAAAACTAGCAAGTTGGGCCAGGGTTTCTCGCAGCTTTAGGACATAAGGGACAACAGGGGCCCCTGTATCTTCAACTTGCCCCTCCCAGTATTCCTTGAGCAGGGTTAAGGGTCCTCGGACCTTTCTTCCAAAGAGTAGTTCAAAGGGGGAGAACCCAGTGGACTCCTGGGGAACTTCCCGATAGGCAAACAAGAGATGGGGTAGGTACTTCTCCCAGTTTGAATCTCTGTCAGTGAAGGCCCTCAGCATATTCTTCAGAGTGCCATTAAATCGTTCACAAAGTCCATTTGTTTGGGGATGATACGGGGTCGTGCGGATCGCTCGTACTCCACAGGTGCGCCACAGACACTGGACCAGCTCTGACATGAACTGGGAGCCTTGGTCCGACAAGATCTCACTGGGAAATCCTACTCTGGTGAAAATGGTAACCAGGGCCTCGGCCACCTTGGCTGCAGAAATACTTGACAAGGCCACCGCTTCTGGATATCGGGTGGCATAGTCCACAACAGTGAGAATGTACTGCTTTCCAGATTTACTTGGTTTAGCCAGAGGTCCAATGATATCAACAGCTACTCTTTGAAAGGGTTCTTCTATTATAGGGAGCGGTTGCAGGGGTGCCTTTGGGTGATCTCCGGGTCGCCCTCTACGCTGACATATGTCGCAAGTTCGGCAGAAATGCGCCACTGCTTGGGAAATCCCAGGCCAATAGAAAGATTGAGTCAATCGCCTCTCGGTGCGGGTTTTGCCTTGATGGCCAGCAGTAGGAATATCATGAGCAAGGTGTAATAGGGGAATTCTGTATTTCTGAGGAACAATCAGCTGTTTGCTATAAGTCCAGGGCTTATCTAGGGAGTCGGCATTGGTAACCCGATACAGAAGTCCATTTTCTCTGATAATTCTTTCTCCATTCTCCCCTAGCTGCCCTATTTCAGCTCGAGCTCTAAAACTAGCTAGGGTGGGGTCAGTCTCCACTTCTTGTCTAAACTGAACTTTATCCCAGGTAACATTCATATTATCCCCACAAGAAGAATCACTCACCGGCTGTGACGGCAGTTCTGGTGGCCTCATTTCCATGGATGGGTTGTACACGTCCACATTTGCTGCTCTCTTGGCTTGACTTCGGGTTACCGCACCGACAAAGTGGCAATGAAGATTCCCCACATCATTTCCTAGAAGAACGTCTGCAGGGAGGCCGCTCATCACACCGACCATGCATTGTTTGGCCCCAAAGCCATAATCCAGGGTCACACTCGCTCTTGGAATATATCTCTGGGTACCTCCAGCCAATTCAATGGCAATTCCTGGTCCCTTTTGAATTGCTTCTGGTTGAATTACTCGGGGATCGGCTATGGTGAGAAAAGCCCCAGTGTCACGGAAGCCAACAACTTTTTGACCATCCAGCACGACCTCCTGTAGATGTTTGTGCTGAAGATCAGAAGAACAGGTGGCTGGGGCTCGCACCCCATAGACTCCTGGTAGGGAAGCCAGGATATCAGAGTCACTTGGCAAGTCATCAGGCACTGAATCCATCTCTTCTCCAGGTGAGGGGGTCTGTAGATAATGAACAGGCAAAGGCGGTCTGTAGGTGTTCTGCCTCCGTACACCTGGACATTGGAATTGCATATGCCCGGGCTGCCCACATCCATAGCATCTGCGCTCTGGGATTCTTCCTCCACGTCGTAGTCCCAAAGGTGGAGCAGGAGTAATGCGAGGCACAGTCACACGAAGGTCACCATGAGTTGATGGTCTAGTGGGATGGTGAATATTGGAGGCAGAAGGACCAGGGGCCGCCAGCGTTGGGGGGCTGGTAGTGTTTTTCTCCCTGAGTAGTAATTTTTTCCACTGAGGCTTGATGGTGAGAGCCTCATCAGCTAGAGCTGCAGCTTCCTCCACTGTTGCTGGTCTCCTTTCACGCACCCATTCCCGGATCTCAGCGGGGCACTTAAAATAAAACTGCTCTTTTAGGATGACCTGCAGGAACGTTTCCCAGGTTATTGCCTCCTCTGCCTCCAGCCAGCGATGACATATATGTTTGAGTTTGTGAGCATACATCTTGAAGGACACTTCCTCATCACAGGCTAAAGTACGGAACTGAGTCCTGTAAGTGTCTGGGGTCACAGCATAATGTTCTAGAATAGTCTGTTTAATCTCCGCATACTCACAGTTCAACCGAGGGTCCATAGCTCTATAGGCTGCGGCAGCTCCACCCTCTAAGAGCCCCACAAGATGTCGGACGCGCTCCCATTCCGGGACTTCCATTAATCGACACTGATGCTCAAAGTCCAGGAAGAAGCCCTCAATGTCACCGGAAGCCTCATTAAACGGCTTGAAGTCTTTGCGGGACACTCTGGGGAGTTCCCTCATGGGGGATGCTGTGGGTACAGTCTGTCTGGAGCTTCTCGCTGCCTCCAAAGTGATCTCCCTCTCCAGCATTGCCCTCTCCTCCATCCTGCGCTGCCTCTCCTTGGCTGTGCGCATGACCTCCCTCTTATCTTCTATGGTAGCCTCTTCTCCCAGCAAGGCCATCTCCTCCTCGTACCACACAACCCACTGACTTTTTTGGGTATTTACCTCCGACTGCCGCCTTTCCTCTCTTTGCTGTGAGGATCCTTCCTCAGCATCATCTTGCAGGTGAACTGCTTCCAAAGCCTCAATCAGCTGCTCCTTGGAGAGTCCCTTGTAGCTGACTCCCAGTTCACGGGCCTTTGTTTGTAGGTTCACCGCAGTCCAGTTCTTGTACTCTGCGGTGCTGGTTCCAGATGTTGATGGGCCGTTGTCCTCCATTCCTTCTGCTCTGATCCCACTGCTGCCACCAGTTTGTGACGGGAGTACTCTCCAGAGCAAGGAGGGACAACAGGCCTGGGAATAATCCAACAGATTTATTGACCAAAAAACAGGAACAACACGAAGGTAATTTGCAGAGTCCCAAAATAAGTCCACAGGAAACTGATTCGGGGGCACCTCCCGACAATCCTTGTGCCAGATCACAAAACCATAGTCCTTTAAGAGTCCCAGAAATCCACCACGATCACACAGAGGCCGAAGCTTCCTCAGACAGCCTCGCCCTTCTCTTTTAGTCCAACTCACATCTGATCTTAAAGCAAGAATGTATTGTCAGGGCTCCTGGGATCAGTCCATCTGAAGGGGGGTAGGGGTCACACCTACTATTCAATGGTTTGGTCCATCAGAAGATTCTAGAAATGTAAGGGCTCCACTTAGTCTACAGGATGTGTATTGTAGGTTATCTTCTGCTTAGGAAAACAATAGCCAAAGTTCCACTAGCTGTTGACACAAGCCTAAATTAGATTATGGTCCAGGTACATCACAAGACATTGCAAGTATTGGGGGAAGGAGACATGGTTAATTTACAGCAAATGAACCAGAGGAAAGTTAAATGACATATTATACAAAATACAGGACAGGGCAAGACTGCAAATCATGACAGGCACTATACACGGCTCTGTACAGTCGCACACACGGCTCTGCACCGGACTCGGCACTATACACGGTTCTGCACCGGACTCGGTAATATACACGGCTCTGTAGAGTCGCACACACGGCTCTGCACCGGACTCGGCACTATACACGGCTCTGTACAGTCGCACACACGGTTCAGCACCGGACTCGGTAATATACACGGCTCTGTAGAGTCGCACACACGGCTCTGCACCGGACTCGGCACTATACACGGTTCTGCACCGGACTCGGTAATATACACGGCTCTGTACAGTCGCACACACGGTTCTGCACCGGACTCGGTACTATACACGGCTCTGTACAGTCGCACACACGGTTCTGCACCGGACTCGGCACTATACACGGCTCTGTACAGTCGCACACACGGCTCTGCACCGGACTCGGCACTATACACGGTTCTGCACCGGACTCGGTAATATACACGGCTCTGTACAGTCGCACACACGGTTCTGCACCGGACTCGGTACTATACACGGCTCTGTACAGTATCACACGGTTCTGCACTGGACTCGGCACTATACACGGCTCTGTACAGTCGCACACACGGCTCTGCACCAGACTCGGCACTATACACGGTTCTGCACCGGACTCGGTACTATACACGGCTCTGTACAGTATCACACGGTTCTGCACTGGACTCGGTACTATACACTGCTCTGTACAGTCGCACACACGGCTCTGCACCGGACTCGGCACTATACACGGTTCTGCACCGGACTCGGTACTATACACGGCTCTGTACAGTATCACACGGTTCTGCACTGGACTCGGCACTATACACGGCTCTGTACAGTCGCACACACGGCTCTGCACCGGACTCGGCACTATACACGGTTCTGCACCGGACTCGGTAATATACACGGCTCTGTAGAGTCGCACACACGGCTCTGCACCGGACTCGGCACTATACACGGCTCTGTACAGTCGCACACACGGTTCAGCACCGGACTCGGTAATATACACGGCTCTGTAGAGTCGCACACACGGCTCTGCACCGGACTCGGCACTATACACGGTTCTGCACCGGACTCGGTAATATACACGGCTCTGTACAGTCGCACACACGGTTCTGCACCGGACTCGGTACTATACACGGCTCTGTACAGTCGCACACACGGTTCTGCACTGGACTCGGTACTATACACGGCTCTGTACAGTCGCACACACGGCTCTGCACCGGACTCGGCACTATACACGGTTCTGCACCGGACTCGGTAATATACACGGCTCTGTAGAGTCGCACACACGGCTCTGCACCGGACTCGGCACTATACACGGCTCTGTACAGTCGCACACACGGTTCAGCACCGGACTCGGTAATATACACGGCTCTGTAGAGTCGCACACACGGCTCTGCACCGGACTCGGCACTATACACGGTTCTGCACCGGACTCGGTAATATACACGGCTCTGTACAGTATCACACACGGTTCTGCACTGGACTCGGTACTATACACGGCTCTGTACAGTATCACACGGTTCTGCACCGGACTCGGTACTATACACGGTTCTGCACCGGACTCGGTACTATACACGGCTCTGTACAGTCGCACACACGGTTCTGCACTGGACTCGGTACTATACACGGCTCTGTACAGTCGCACACACGGCTCTGCACCGGACTCGGCACTATACACGGTTCTGCACCGGACTTGGTAATATACACGGCTCTGTAGAGTCGCACACACGGCTCTGCACCGGACTCGGCACTATACACGGCTCTGTACAGTCGCACACACGGTTCAGCACCGGACTCGGTAATATACACGGCTCTGTAGAGTCGCACACACGGCTCTGCACCGGACTCGGCACTATACACGGTTCTGCACCGGACTCGGTAATATACACGGCTCTGTACAGTATCACACACGGTTCTGCACTGGACTCGGTACTATACACGGCTCTGTACAGTATCACACGGTTCTGCACTGGACTCGGTACTATACACGGTTCTGTACCGGACTCGGCACTATACACGGTTCTGCACCGGACTCGGTACTATACACGGCTCTGTACTGGACTCGGTACTATACACGGCTCTGTACAGTATCACACGGTTCTGCACCGGACTCGGTACTATACACGGCTCTGCACCGGACTCGGCACTATACACGGTTCTGCACTGGACTCGGTACTATACACGGCTCTGTACAGTATCACACGGTTCTGCACTGGACTCGGTACTATACACGGTTCTGTACCGGACTCGGCACTATACACGGTTCTGCACCGGACTCGGTACTATACACGGCTCTGTACTGGACTCGGTACTATACACGGCTCTGTACAGTATCACACGGTTCTGCACCGGACTCGGTACTATACACGGCTCTGCACCGGACTCGGCACTATACACGGTTCTGCACCGGACTCGGTACTATACACGGCTCTGTACTGGACTCGGTACTATACACGGCTCTGTACAGTCGCACACACGGCTCTGCAGCGGACTCGGTAATATACACGGCTCTGTAGAGTCGCACACACGGCTCTGCACCGTACTCGCCAGTCGCCACCACACAGTGGCCGGCGCGCTGCGGGGACGGTTGAGGGCGGCCCCGGGTGAGCGCTGCTGCTTTATAATGAGCCGAGTGCAGCGAGCGGCTGATTGGACGAGGCAGTCATGAGGAACACCCCGGCCGGGGACTAGTGAGCCCAGAGCCCGCCCCCGGCCGCACTGCCCCCTGCACCCCTTATACGCCGCCTGCAGCCACGGTCCCCCCACAAGTAGCATCTGCCGCTCGGCGCTGTACTGCAGCCACATAGCAGCCCACCTGCAGCCTCACTCCCACCACACGCCAGTCCTGTGTCCTCCCTCCAAACTTGTCGCGTGTGTCCAGCAATGAGTGGCCGCGGAGCCCGTGTGAGGCGGCGGTGCACCCTGACATCTGTAGCCCTGACCCTGCTGTGGGGCGTCCGCCTGGCCATGGGGCAGGATTACCAGCTCGGCTTGGAATACTTACTGGAAGAGAGCCCAGAGGAGCCGGAGTACCGGGACCCGTGCAAGGCTGGTAGGTGCCGACTTTCCGCTCATCACTAGTGGCCCTGGGATCTGATCCGCGCTAGGTGTCACTTATGGAAACCTTCCTCTTTGCGCACAATGATTCCTGGGATCTTACAGTGAATATCATCACTGATTATATTGATGCATCCAATATGTCCAAAAAATGGCAAAGTTCTCCCTAATGTCACCGCACCCCACTAGTTCCTGGTGTCTGCTGTCCTCGGTGGCATCGTGTGACCGTCAATCACCTGCTCAGCAGGCGCCATTCACGTGCAGGTAGCTGAGCGCAGCGCTCGCGTCGTTCTGCGCCCCGGCATCTGCTGTTAGTCCAGCGCCGTCAGATTTTGGGATTATAGTGACTCTCTGACCAATCTGTTCACTTATTGTAGAAATTCGGTGTCGAAGTTTGGATTGAATAAAATCAACTAATTATCCAGGCGCTCAATATTTGGGGCAATGTACGGTATTATTTATTTATTTTGCTTCAAAGTTATATTCCCATCCGTCCTCTTATGCCTATTATATTTTATTAACCCTTTCTTCTTTCTAGATTTCAGTGAAACTTGAGTGGTGAGTAATAATGGGCCACTATACTCCCCTTTCAGGGGTCACCCACCCAGATTGCTTACGGCCCTGAATGGAAAATTTGGCTGATAAATCAGTGTAAGGCTAGGTGCAGATGACCGTCTATTCTCTTGTTTGATCTGAGTGTGATCCAATTCTCTTGGATGAGGAGAAGTTGGAGAAAAAAAAGTTCTCCATCTTCTCCATTCTGTCAGTTTGTAGAAATCCGACTGCACTTTGATGTCCTCCAAGCGCAGTCCAATGGTTTCCACGGACTCATTGACTTGCATGGCCGAGTGCGATCCAAATATCGGATCTGACTCGGTCCAGGGATGATTTCTCAGACCGCCCTCGGACTGGCCGTGTGCATAAACTCTAAACCCTGTGCTACCTTACATCTAGGCAAATTTACCGACTAAGCAGGAGCTTTGGAAAGCAAAAAATAGAGGGGCTCATTCAGATATCCATTTTTTTCACGTGCGAGAATAACGGTCCTAGTTTCATCAGCCATTTTGGTACAAGTTTAAGAGAAAAAAGTGTTTCTCCACTATGTCCTATCTATCAATCCATGAAAAAGTGACTGCACTCCGATGGCATACAAGTGCTGTCCGATTTCATAAGTAAGAGCGCTATCCATGAAAAACCCGAATAGAACTCGTATACAACATTCTCTTCCACTTCTCATTCCGTCTGAATGAGAAGTGGAAGAGAATATCCAGTGGACAAAAAAAACGACTCAGACCCTTAGGCCGGGGTCACACTTGCGAGTGCGATGCAAGTCTCGCGCACCAGTACCCGGCACTGACGCCGGCATTTTGCACCGGAGCGTGCGGCTGCATGTATTTCTATGCAGATGAATGATGCCGGGTATTGATGCGAGAGACTCGCGCTGCACTCGCAAGTGTGACCCCGGCCTTAAAGGGGTTGTCTGCTATGGAAAATTGGGGGGGGGGGGGGCATGGCTGCATCTAAATTACAGCAAAGGGCTACCAGCAGCTCTGTAGATCTAGCTCTGATCACATGTCTGTGGGTTTTTTCCATTTGTTTCTGCACACAGGGTCCACAAGAAGGGGTGGGCATGTTTGGTTTCGATCCAACACGAATTCGCCAATTCAAATCTATGGGTCCATGAAAAAGCCTGACAGCACACTGACGACATCTTATAGTTGCATCCTAGTGCAAGTTTTTCATTGACTGCAAGGAGAAGCTTGGGGAAACCTCTCATCATTTATCTATTTTTTTTTTTTTGGGCAAACACTTGGAAAATGGAATTTAATGCAAAAAATGTGGAGTAATTCACCTAGGACGGAGTAATCCTATTGCTGCATATACATTAGATGGGAGTGCACTCCGGACCACAGAACAGAAGGACTCGGGTATTCCGGTTACAAGTAAGCTGAGCAGCAGCACTCAATGTCAGGCAGAAGCTGCAAAAGCAAATAAGATTTTAGGGTGTATAAAAAGACAGAGAAAATCACTGGTGAGACCACATCTATAATATGGGATCCAGTTTTGGGCTCCACATTTTGAAAAAGATATTTAAAAGTTTGAGTCAGTTCAAAGACGGCAGCTAGATTATTACAAGTTGGGCTTTTTCGCTCTTTGTTTCATTGCAGCCATTTGGTAAATTCAAAAAAGTTCTTTTTTTTCTCATTAATGTGCACTCTGCGCCCCATCTTGACGGAAAAAAAAAAGAAATGTAGAAATTTTTGCAAATTTATTAAAAAAGAAAAACTGAATATCACATGGTCATAAGTACTCAGACCCTTTCCTCGGTATTGAGTAGAAGCACCCTTTTGAGCTAGTACAGCCATGAGTCTTCTTGGGAATGATGCAACAAGCTTTTCACACCTGGATTTGGGGATCCTCTGCCATTCTTCCTTGCAGATCCTCTCCAGTTCCGTCAGGTTGGATGGTGAACGCTGGTGGACAGCCATTTTCAGGTCTCTTCAGAGATGCTCAATTGGTTTTAGGTCAGAGCTCTGGCTGGGCCAGTCAAGAATGGTCACAGAGTTGTTCTGAAGCCACGCTGAGGTCCAGAGCACTCTGGAAGAGGTTTCATCCAGGATATCTCTGTACTTGGCTGCATTCATGTTTCCTTCAATTGCAACCAGTCGTCCTGTCTCTGCAGCTGAAAAACATTCCCATAGCATGATGCTGCCACCACCATGTTTCACTGTTGGGATTGTAATGGGCAGGTGATGAGCAGTGCCTGGTTTTCTCCACACATACCGCTTAGAATTATCACCAAAAAGGTCTATCTTCGCCTCATCAGACCAGAGAATCTTATTTCTCATAGTCTGGGAGTCCTTCATGTGTTTTTTTAGCAAACTCTGTGCAGGCTTTCATATGTCTTGCACTGAGGAGAGGCTTCCGTCGGGCCACTCTGCCATAAAGGCCCGACTGGTGGAGGGCTGCAGTGATAGTTGACTTTGTGGAACTTTCTCCCATCTCCCTACTGCATCTGTGGAGCTCAGCCACAGTGATCTTGGGTTTCTTCTCTACCTCTCTCACCAAGGCTCTTCTCCCACGATTGCTCAGTTTGGCTGTACTTCCAGGTCTAGGAAGACTTCTGGTGGTCCCAAACTTCTTCCATTTAGGGATTATGGAGGCCACTGTGCTCTTAGGAACCTTGAGTACTGGAGAAATTCTTTTGTATCCTTGGCCAGATCTGTGCCACAATTCTGTCTCTGAGCTCCTTGGCCAGTTCCTTTGACCTCATGATTTTCATTTGGTCTGACATGCACTGTGAGCTGTGGGGTCTTATATAGACAGGTGTGTGCCTTTCTAAATCAAGTCCTATCAGTTTAATTAAACACAGCTGGACTCCAATGAAGGCGTAGAACCATCTCAAGGAGGATCACAAGGAAATGGACAGCATGTGACTTAAATATGAGTGTCTGAGCAATGGTGTAAATACTTATGACCAATTTTTCTTAATAAATTAGCAAAAATTTCTACATTTCTGTTTTTTTTCAGTCAAGATGGGGTGCAGAGTGCACGTTAATGAGAAAAAACTGAACTTTTTTGAATTTACCAAATGGCTGCAATGAAACAAAGAGTGAAAAATGTAAAGGGGTCTGAATACTTTCCGTACCCACTGTATGTAACCATGCAAGATCTGTTGACTATCTGATCCAGCGCAGTAATGAAAATCAGTCTGTTGTTCTTTGGTTGTTTATTTTTAAGTGTGACAAGAGCAATGGCCGTCTGAATGAGTGTTAAGGGTATGTGCGCATAACGGCTTAATTATGAGGGAGGTGCCGATGTTTTGTTGCGAATTCGCTTCAGGCACAAGCCGGTGGTCTATTTCCTGAAGCGCCTTCACTGGCTGTTTTGCCGTTGCTTTTTGTGGCTGTGTCTTATCCTTGTACTTTCAACTACGAAAATTCCGAAAGCCATGAACTTTGCATGTTCTTTCCTTTTCTGCTTCATTTCTTCCCCACTGCTGTCGGTTTTACTCTTCTGTGATATGATGGTGATACATGATGTGGCCAACCATCACTCATCAATATGACATCACAAAAACAGGTGGTAATTACTTCGACAAGTAATGATGGAAGCCAGATAGTGCTGACAGTAGAATGGCATCGGGGCAATCTGTTCTGTGAAGGAGCTACTGCTGACCAGCTGATCGCCACAGGTCTGGCAGTGGAAATGTGATTTTACATGAAGATTAGTGAAATGAATAGGTGACCACTAGTGATGAGAGAAAGTCCTCAGATAAGGAATTATCCGAGCCTACTCATGTGCTAGCAGAGTGTCTTCAGTGTGCTCAAAAAATATGTTCGAGTCCCCGGATCTGCATGTCTCGCCGCTGATCCACAGCCGCTATCCATGCAGGGATTTCCTGATTCATCCACTGTTCACAGAATGTGTCATGCGGATGTTTAGGCGGACGTACTAAAACATGGCAGTCATGTCTGCAAATTGTCAGTTGGGCACAGGAACAGTACACAGACTGAAAATACAGCCTTTAGGACTTGTTCAGACGTCAGCACACTGACCAGCGTTATTGAATAGGTCTGTTCAGATGTCGGGTTTTTTGCACAAGGACAGAATGCTCATATGGGTCATAATTGCAATCGTTGTTTATGGATACATTGCAATTGGTAGTATAGGAAACTATTTGGTCTTGTAAATTTTACCGCTGACTTATGAAAACGGATGCCGCATGGATGACACACAGATGTAAAAAACAGGCACATGAATAACACACGGATAACGTGCAGATTCAATATGGAAGGAAATTCTCTCTATATTTTTTTCCGGATGAAAATGGGACAATTCTTCATATGCTGATCTGCACCTGATCTTAGTCTGCAGCAGTTCCAGAATCTTTTCCATAGATTATGATTAAAGATACTGAATTCTTTTTCTTATGGCGCTAAGAACTTACAGGTAGGTATTGGTGAACCACCTGCCTGTTGTGCCTGGCACTGATATCTGCGGGCTCTGAGAGCGGTCATGGACTGTTCCTGGTAGCAATTCTGCGGCTTCCAGTGATGTCACGTTGACAGAGAAGCTTCTTCTATCGCTCTGCTGTGTTGATGACATGTCTCTACTGATGTCGTGCTGATTGACAGCCGGCTCCCCGATGTGTAACTGCGGGGAACTAGCTGTCAATCAGCATGATGTCAGCAGTCAAGCCCATCAACAGAGCAGCCCAGAAGAAGAAGAGGTGCCCTATTAATGTGGAGCAGCTGAATCACCAGCTAAATTTTCTTATGACGGTATATATTTTGTACAGATTATATATGAGGTCCATATTGGGGGATTGCGAAGGTGTCAATCTCCTTTATTTTGATCATTGTTACTGCCTAGACTTTTTTTTTGTATATATGTTTGTGATGTTTGAACTTGTCAGGCAGAGTAATATGAAATCCATATTTATGTGATTGTTGTAGATCTTTTTCCTTCTGGAGAAGTGTTCTGAATATAATATTTGATTGGTACTATACATACCTTTAGTTAGCTCAGCTCTCTGTCCATTTGGAGGAGCTTTCTTTATAGTCATCTTTATGATCACTTTTTGATTGACACTTGCTATACACGTCCAATTAACGGTTAATCATAGTTAGGATTAACATTAGGGCATTCAGGGTTACTGTCGTCAAGCAGGGGTGCCATACTGTTTTAACATTAGGGTGCCAACGTCCGCAGCAAGGTAGGGTAAGAGACAGGGTGAGTATGTTAGGGCTTTGCTAGCCTTCTTGATGACTACTAATGTTGACATACCTCTTCTCTTTACCCAAGTCTATTGAAGTATTGTTAGAGGGCTTATTAGGGCATTCAGGGGAACCAGCGTTCAGCAGGTGCACCATACCATTAAACATTAGGGTGCCAACCTCCACAGTTAGGCAAGCTCACTGCCAGGGAGTACCAGGGTATTATTAATTGTTTATATACCCTATCGAATATATATTGACACATTTTGATATATACCCTCATGCCGTGTTTCTATTATACATTGACATTTGTCTGTTAATGTTTGCTGTGGGTCATGCTTTTAACATTTTATTAAGAGTTAATTTTTAGGGGTCTACTTTTGTCTTTCGGTTTTCAAGGTAGTTAGCAGCTACCTGCCTGCTAGATCTTAGCCCCATAAGAAACAAGAAAATAGTCCTGGATAATCCCTTTAATTGTATGATGGATCTATTAGAAATATAGAAATAGAACTTTGAATTGTATGGAGAACTTAGCTGTAGCATTATTTAGAATAGAACATACGGTATATACTGGGCTTGTATGCTAGGTACATAAACCATTATACACTAAGCCTTATGTCTATACAAGTTTATAATCGATGGCAAACATCGTTCAGCTCTAATTGACAGGTAAATAGCTGTAATCTGTGAATAATTAACCGCCTTGCCCTTGCTTGATGTGTCTGCATTGTACTTCTCAAGCACAGTTCATAAGCAAGTGCAAAGCTTGGCCATACATGTTAGACAAAGTTCACACATATCCAGAGCTGCATGCTGAGCACTGCATGGGGGTTTCATTGGAAACCCTGAGTCCCATGACCGATCCATTCACTATTATGAGGTCAATTATTATGAGTCACTTTGGACTCTTTCTGACTTCCATCCTTGTAAGTGAAGATGGCTTTAAGGTGCAATGATACACTGCGCTGCTGTAGGTATAATTCAAGGAACTTTATTGGTGCCTCACTTTAGCAGGGCATGATACAAGTGTTTATAAGTTTATAATATATTTTCTTTTTTATTGTTCTTGAGTATGTATTCTTATTATATGCGGTTTTAATATATTCTACTAAAATACAATTATTTTAGTGTGTTTGATACCATTGCTTTGCTGATGTGGCAGTTACTTGTCCTGCCCCCCCCCATTTTTTTTTTTCCACTTTGGATTGTATATAAATTTCCTTGAATTATACCTACAGCAGCGCAGTGTATCATTGCACCTTAAAGCCATCTTCACTTACAAGTCCTTGGACCCAGTGCAGACTGCAGCAGCTGTTTCATGCGTTTGTAGGTGTTGTGACCGAAGTTTCACAACCCTATCAGGTGAGCCTCTCCTTGCCTCACCATTACAATTGTATTTTAAAGGTTTCACACAGTGGATGCGCCCTGTTTTGTTTCTTTGACTTCCATCCTGGCAGTGTTCGTCTACAGATGTGCACGAAAGCATGGAAGACTAAGCTTGTGTTCACATCTGAGAGAGGAGGACTACCCTGACAGACACCAGACAAAGTCCGAATATAAAGTGACACCTAATATCCGGCCTCATAATAGAGAATGACCACATTGGAATTCTGTTTCTCGGGGATCCGACAGACACCCAGATGCCGTGCTCAGTGCAGACCACTGGATATGTGTGAGCCTAGCATTAGATTATCGTCGGATGACCGTGTGAAACGAGTCTCCATTAAATCTCCCGACTCCTCTATACACAGGTATATTCAGTCAAGCGTTCCTGTTTTCTCTATGAATTGGGGATGAGGGGGGAGTGCAAAACTGATAATTTACTGTGTAATCACTGACTGTTGAGTTTGATGATTTTCCCCGAAAACAAACTGTTTCAGAAGCCACTCTATGGCAATATTCAGTTTTCTTCAGAAGCTTTTGGAGTGTTTACTTCCCAAAATCCTACTCAAAAACTGCTTCAAAAACTCTTGTAAGATTCTTCCAATTTATTTCTATAGAAAATCCACTTTGCTGTTCATATAATGAATTTTTGGAGCCTTTTTTTCCCCTAAAGAGGTTTTGATAGACTTGTGGGGGAAAACAGAAAGTGCATGTCATTTCTTTGCAGTGGATCGTAATGAAAACCTTTCCAAACCAGTCACTGTCTAATCAGAAGGCTGGAAAAATCTTTTCAGGGGAACAAAAAAATTTTCTAAAATTCATCAAAATAGCTTCAGGAAAGATTTCAAAAAGAAAAACTCTTCTAAGCCTCCCCCAAAAAGGGAAAGAAAATGTTCCTGAAACTGTTTCTGCTTGAAAACTCTAGTATTAAAAAACCCTGAAATGTCCAAAATGAGTCTCACCATCCGGCTACGATCCCACAGCATTTTACACTGAAGATGGTTCTTAATGACATTGACTGTATGATTAAGAACTATTTTCAGCATAAAGGAGTCCTGCAAATGATGATGTGGCGGCTCCCACAGAGTCCTCATCTCAGCATTGTGTCTGCCTGAGACAACATAAAGAAATAGAAGGATTTGCACAAGCGACATCCACAGAAGATCTGCGGTTAGTTCTCCAAGATATATGGAACAACCTCCCTACTGAATTCCTTCAAATTCTGTGTAGGTAAATTGATGAAAGCAAAGGGCGGTCAGACCAAATATGGATTTGATTTAGATTTTTGCTCATTCACTTTGCATTTTGTTAACAGATGAAAATAAACTACTAACACTAGCAGCATATCTTCCCACACTTGCCTAAAACTTTTGCATAGTACTGGGGTAGATACTATCTTTTGATCACCTCTTATTCTGTTGTTACATACAATTGCTTCTTACTAAATTAGAATATCATCAAAAAGTTAATTTATTTCTGTTCTTCAATACAAAAACTGAATCTCATATATTCTATAGAGTCATTACAAACAGAGTGATCTATTTCAAGTGCTTATTTCTATTAATGTTGATGATTATGGCTTGCAGCCAATGAAAACCCAAAAGTTATTATCTCAGTAAATTAGAATAATTAGCAAAAACACCTGCAAAGGCTTCCTAAGCATTTCAGTAGGTTCCACAATCATGGGGAAGACTGCTGACTTGACAGATGTCCAGAAGTCAGTCATTGACACGCTCCACAAGGAGGGAAAACTACAAAAGGTCATTGCTAAAGAAGCTGGCTGTTCACAGAGCGCTGTATCCAAGCATATTAATGGAAGGTTGAGTGGAAGGAAAAAGTGTGGTAAAAAAAGTGCACAAGCATCCGGGATAACCGCAGACTTGAAAGGATTGTTAAGAAAAGGCCATTCACAAATTTGGGGAGATTCACAAGGAGTGGACTGCTGCTGGAGTCATTGCTTCAAGAGCCACCACACACAGACGTATCCAGGACATGGGCTACAAGTGTCACATTCCTTGTGTCAAGCCACTCATGACCAATAGTCAACACCAGAAGTGTCTTACCTGGGCCAAGGAGAAAAAGAACTGGACTGTAGCTCAGTGGTTCAAGGTGTTTTCAGATGAAAGTAAATTTTGCATTTCATTTGGAAATCAAGGTCCCAGAGTCTGGAGGAAGAGTGGAGAGGCCACAATCCAAGCTGCTTGAGGTCTAGTGTGAAGTTTCCACAATCAGTAATGGTTTGGGGAGCCATGTCATCTGCTGGTGTAGGTCCACTGTGTTTTATCAAGACCAAAGTCGGCACAGCCGTCTACCAGGAAATTTTAGAGCACTTCATGCTTCCCTCTGATGTTGTAAAGTATTTTAATTTACTGAGATAATGACTTTTGGGTTTTCATTGGCTGTAAGCCAATAATCATCTGGGTCGCCCTCCAGTCCCAGGGCAGTGGGGTACTCGGTACCGGGCCGGTGTCAGGGGGAAAGTATCACGGCAGCTGTGACCCGGTCCGTGGCCCTGGGCACCCAATGTCAATGGTGGTGTGTGGTTAATGGAATTGAATTGTTCGTGACGCCACCTGTGGTGTTCGGCAAGGGAGATGTTAAGCCGACGCTGCAGACAGATCCTCTGGGACAGATGGTGGTATGCAGCAATGGTGGTATAGCCCTCCACAGGCAGGGCTATTGTCCCAGGGCAGTGTAGATGTGGGGATACCTTGATTGTGTAGTGTCCGGCGCAGGGAATGTAGCAGTGCTGGCGGACGCAAGAAGGAATGGAGGACACCAGGGCTTGCAGTTTCAACGCTTTACTCACAGTTCTTGGTAACCACTGGTGCCCGCTTCCATGCCGTGTCCTCCGGGGCAGAGACTCAATCAACCTCCCGGGCAAGTTAGGCTTCTCCTCTCCAACACTCCGCCAACATGTACCTTTCCTGAACGACTCCTCTATTGCGCCTTTAGTGTGAAGAGCTCCAGTACCGTGGTACTCCGAAGTTCCTCCTGTCAGATGTTCCTAGCAACTCTACTTGTATGACAGACAGCTGTAGCCTCTCTTGGGTACTCCTTTCTCCAGAGTCCTGGCTCTCTATTCGGTTGCTGTTGTGTCCCAAGTCTTAGATGGGAGTAATGTATTTACAGCCAACTACTCCACCGGTGTCTGCTGCAGAACCATAAGTGTCCATACAACCTCGGGGACCGGGCCCCGGCCTTGCGCTGAGAACCTATAGGCAGGGTTCCTCTTCCAACCCACAACTCCTCTCTGTTCTCCTACTCCTTCATTCCGCGCTGTTCCTTCTCTCTCTTATGGAAGCTTAGGTTGCAGTTCTACATCTTTCTCCTTCTGTTCCTTTCCCAGGGAGCTCGTTCCACTAAGACCAGTCCTCAGCCTCGCCTGACTGACTGCCTTCCTCCGCCTTGAGCTCCCCTCAGGCTGACCTCCTGTCTGCCTGCTCTCAGCCTCTCCTCCAGACTGAACTGACTCCAATTCTAAACCTTCCCACTCTTTTATATCTAACTCCACCCACCTCCCAGCACATCTCGCGTTACGAAGCAAGGACCCACGAAAGGTGCTCTGCTATCCTCTAAGCATGGAGCCGCAATCCGGTCCATTGCTGAACTATCCTGTGTGTGGGTGCAGGTGTTGGAGTGTGGAAAGGAGTTCCCAACTTACCTAGTTGGTGGGGCACTACACCTTAGGAGAAGGTGCAGTACCTCTGTGGAGACTGAGCGTCAGGGGCACCACACATCAACATTAACAGAAATAAACACCTGAAAGAGATCACTCTGTAATGACTCTATAGAATATATGAGATTCACTTTTTGCATTGAAGAACTGAGACCTTGATTTCCAAATGAAATGCAAAATTTACTTTCATCTGAAAGCACTCTTTGTTTCAGCCATTTGGTAAATTCAAAAAAGTTCTTTTTTTCTCAATAATGTACACTCTGCACCCCATCTTGACTGAAAAAAAAGCAGAAATGTAGAAATTTTTGCAAATTTATTAAAAATTAAAAACTTAAATAGCACATGGTCATAAGTACTCAGACCCTTTGCTCAGTATTGAGTAGAAGCACCCTTTTGAGCTAGTACAGCCATGAGTCTTCTTGGGAATGATGCAACAAGTTTTTCACACCTGGATTTGGGGATCCTCTGCAATTCTTCCTTGCAGATCCTCTCCAGTTCTGTCAGGTTGGATAGTGAACTTTGGTGGGCAGCCATTTTAAGGTCTCTCCAGAGATGCCCAATTGGGTTTAGATCAAAGCTCTGGTTGGGCCAGTCAAGAATGGTCACAGAGTTGTTCCGAAGCCACTCCTATGTTATTTTAGCTGTGTGTTTAGAGTCATTGTCTTGTTGGAAGGTGAACCTTCGGCCAAGTCTGAGGTACAGAGCACTCTGGAAGAGGTTTTCATCCAGGATATCTCTGTACTTGGCCGCATTCATGTTTCCTTCAATGGCATCCAGTCGTCCTGTCCCTGCAGCTGAAAAACAACCACATAGCATGTTGCTGCCACCACCATGTTTCACTGTTGGGATTGTATTGGGCAGTTGATGAGCAGTGCTTGGTTTTCTCCACACATACCGCTTAGAATTATCACCAAAAAGGTCTATCTTTGTCTCATCAGAGACCAGAGAATCTTATTTCTCATAGTCTGGGAGTCTTTCATGTGTTTTTTAGCAAACTATGCGGGCTTTCATATGTCTTGCATTGAGGAGAGGTTTCCGTCGGGCAACTCTGCCATAAAGACCTGACTGGTGGAGGGCTGCAGTGATAGTTGACTTTGTGGAACTTTCTCCCATCTCCCTACTGCATCTCTGAAGGTCAGCCATAGTGATCTTGGGGTTCTTCTTTACCTTTCTCACCAAGTCTCTTCTCCCACGATTGCTCAGTTTGGCTGTACGGCCTGGTCTAGGAAGACTTCTGGTGGTCCCAAACCTCTTCGATTTAGGATTATTGAGGCCACTGTGCTCTTAGGAACCTTGAGTACTGCAGAAATTCTTTTGTAACCTTGGCCAGATGTGTACTTTGCCACAATTCTGTCTCTGAGCTCCCTGGCCAGTTCCTTTGACATCATGATTCTCATGTGGTCTGACATGCACTGTGAGCTGTGAGGTCTCCTATAGACAGGTGTGTGCCTTTCTAAATCAAGTCCTATCAGTTTAATTAAACACAGCTGGACTCCAATGAACAGAGTTGTTCTGAAGCCACTCCTTTTGTTATTTTAGCTGTGTGCTTAGAGTCATTGTCTTGTTGGAAGGTGAACCTTCGGCCAAGTCTGAGGTACAGAGCACTCTGCAAGATGTTTTCATCTAGTAAATCTCTGTACTTGGCCGCATTCATGTTTCCTTCAATGGCATCCAGTCGTCCTGTCCCTGCAGCTGAAAATCAACCACATAGCATGATGCTGCCACCACCATGTTTCACTGTTGGGATTGTATTGGGTAGGTGATGCGCAGTGTCTGGTTTTCTGCACACATACCGCTTAGAATTATCACCAAAAAGGTCTATCTTCATTTCATCAAACCAGAGAATCTTATTTCTCAAAGTCTGGGAGTCCTTCATGTGTTTTTTTTTTTTTTTTTTAGCAAACTTTGCAGACTTTCATATGTCTTGCACTGAGGAGAGGCTTCCATTGGGCCACTCTGCCATAAAGGCCCGACTGGTGGAGGGCTGCAGTGATAGTTGACTTTATGGAACTTTCTCCCATCTTCCTACTGCATCTGTGGAGCTCAGCCACAGTGATCTTGGGGTTTTTCTTTACCTTTCTCACCAAGGCTCTTCTATAATAATAATAAATTTTATAGCGCTGACATATTTCGCAGCACTTTACATTTTAGAGGGGACTTGTACAGACGATAGACATTACAGCATAACAATAATCACATAGATCATAACAGATACCAAGAGGAATGAGGGCCCTGCTCGCAAGCTTACAATGTATGAGGAAAAAGGTAAACATGAAAGGTGGGTGGTAACAATTGCCCTGATTGTGTGGACCAGCCATAATGTTAAGTGTGTAACAGTACAGACACAGAGGGCTAATAGATGCATAAAGCATGTGGGAACATGATGCGGGGAACCTCGTTATGGTAAAACTTTTGACTGTGCCACACAAGGATAGATTAGGTTAATGTGTTGAGGCGGTAGGCCAGTCTGAATAAATGCGTTCTCAGGGCACGCTTAAAATTGTGGGGATTGGGGACTAATTGTATTGACCTGGGAAGTGCATTCCAAAGAATTGGCACAGCACGTGTATAGTCTTGGAGATTGGAGTGGGAGGTTCTGATTATTGAGGATGCTAACCTCAGGTCATCAGCAGAACAGAGGGCACGGGTAGGGTGGTATAATGAAACAAGGGAGGAGATGTAGGGTGGTGCTGAGCCATGGAGAGCTTTGTGGGTGAGGGTAATAAGTTTGTACTGGATTCTGGAGTGGATGGGTAGCCAATGTAATGACTGGCACAAGGTAGAGGCATCGGTGTAACGATTCGCGAGGAATATGATCCTGGCTGCAGCATTCAAGACAGATTGGAGGGGGGAGAGTTTGGTAAGAGGGAAACCGATTACAAGAGAGTTACAATAGTCGAGATGAAAATGAATAAGAGAAACAGTAAAAGTTTTTGCGGAGTCAAAAGTAAGAAAAGGTTGAATTCTAGAAATGTTTTTGAGGTGCAGATAACAAGGGCGAGCCAATGATCCGATGTGGGGGGCAAAGGAAAGCTCGGAGTCAAGTATGACTCCAAGACAGCGCGCATGTTGCTGGGGAGTAATAGTGGAACCACACACGGAAATGGCAATGTCGGGTATAGGTACATTAGTACTGGGAGGAAACACAAGGAGTTCAGTCTTTGACAGGTTCAGTTTCAGATATAGTGAGGACATGATGTTAGACACAGCGTTTAGACAGTCGCTGGTGTTTTCTAGAAAGGCAGGCGTGATGTCAGGAGAAGAAGCGTATAATTGGGTGTCATCAGCATAGAGATGCTACTGGAAACCAAATCTACTGATTGTTTGACCAATAGGGGCAGTGTACAAAGAGAAGAGGAGGGGGCCTAGGATTGATTCTTGAGGAACCTCAACAGTAAGGGGAAGGTGAGAGAGGAGGAACCAGCAAAAGATACAGTAAAGGAGCAGTCAGAGACATAGGAGGAGAGCCAGGAGAGAACGGTGTCCTTGAGGCCAATGGAACGGAGCATAGTGAGGAGGAGCTGATGATCCACAGTGTCGAATGCTGCAGAAAGATCCAGGAGAATTAGCATGGAGTAATGACCATTTGATTTAGCTGTTAGTAGATCATTACTTTATAGTGAGGGCAGTTTCAGTAGAGTGTAAAGAGCGGAAACCGGATTGGAGAGGGTCGAGAAGAGAGTTATCAAAGTGATAGCGGATAAGACGGGCGTGGACCAGGCGTTCCAGGAGTTTAGAGATGAAGGGAAGATTAGAGACAGGTCTATAGTTAGCGGCACAGTTTTGGTCGAGGGATGTTTTTTAAGTAGTGGATGTATGATGGCATGCTTAAATGAGGAGGGAAAGATACCAGAAGAGAGAGAGAGGTTAAATATTTTAGTTAGGTGAGTGGTGACAGCAGAGGAAAGGGACTGGAGGAGATGTGACGGAAATGGGTCACTGGTGCAAGTGGTTGGGCAAGAAGATGCAAGGAGCCTGCTTACTTCTTTTTCTGTGACTGGTTCAAAATCAGAGAGTGAGCTAGATGCAGTGGGGGAGGGAGGACAGTGCATGGTATGAGGTGATTGGGAGATAATTTCCTGTCGGATCTGGCCAGTTTTTTCTTTTGGCCAGATCATCAGCTTGAAGCTCCGTGGTTGGGGCCTGTACTCTTGGGTTGAGTAGAGAATGAAAAGTGTCAAAGATACATTTAGGGTTATTGGGCAGTGAGGTGATGAGGGTGTTGAAATAGGTGTGTTTTGAGAGGTGAAGGGCAGTGTTGTATGTTGTAAGCATAAACTTATAATGGATGAAATCTTCGTGTAGATTGGATTTTCTCCTCAGACGTTCGGCACATCTGGAGCACCACTGCAGAAAACGTGTTTGCAGGGTGTGCCAGGGTTGTCACCATCTGTGTTGTGGTGTTCTATGTATTGGAGGTGCAAATTCATCCAGGGCACTTTGAAGTGTTTCATTGTAATGCTTCAATGCAGAATCAGGACATGAGAGGGAGGAGATAGGGGCCAATCAAGACTGCAAGATCTTGATAAGTTTCTGGGTGTTAATGGCCTGTATGTTTCTATAAATATGGACAGTGGGGGTGACCTGAGCGGCCTGGCAATTCTTGATAGAGAATGAAAGAAGGTTGTGGTCAGAGAGCGGGAGAGGGGAATTTGCAAAATCATCCACTGCACATAGCCAAGAGAAGACCAAGTTGAGGGAGTTTCCGTCTTCATGCATTGGAGAATTAGTAACCTGCGAAAGGCCAAACAAGGAGGTTAGAGATAAAAGATGAGTAGCAGATGGGGAGAGGGGAAGAGCAATGGGGATGATGAAATTGCCCATGATGAGGGTAGGGATGTCACAGGAGAGAAAATGTGGAAGCCAAGTGGCAAAATGATCCAGGAACTGATGGGAGGGGCCGGGAGGACGATATACCACCGCCACTCACATGGAGAAGGGGGTGTAGAGTCTGATGGCATGGACCTCAAAAGAAGGGAAGACAAGTGGGGGTTCTTGAGGGATAACCTGAAAGGTACATTTTGGTGATAGGAGCAGACCAACGCCTCTATAGTTTGATCTTGGGGTATGAGAGAAGTGTAGTCAATTCTAAAGGGCACAATTAAGAAAGACAGATGGCATGCAGGGAACGCTAATAAGATTAGAGGGGTTTCTGTGTGTAGCAGTTGGGGGGGTTTGACTTCCTATAACACCAGGGTTGGGAGCAGTGTCTCCTGCGACTATGAGGATAGAAAGAGTGAGCAGATGGTTAAGTGATTTGTGGGAGCGTCTCTTATGTTGAATGGTGGGACTGACTGGATCTGTGCATTTTAGCAATATGAAAAGAGCATGAATGCTATACATAGGAGAGGAAAGCAGTGAGGGGCCGATATGGATGGAGTGTAGAAAGTTAATGTCAGGGCGGTGGATGTGTGTGAATGCAGTGGCGAGGATATAAATTATACAAATGCATATGGTATATATTTGTTGTAATCCAAATGTACATGAATAAGATGTATATAAATGTCTTACCTGTCTCCTGCCCTGTCTGCCATGTTATAACTGCCTCATACTTTGATCAAATGTACTTCGATTAAATGTGCATAAATGCCCCCTGCATGAATGCCTTCCCCAAGCTATGTCTGAATATATAGGAGGCTAGGGCTTAGATCTCCTTTTTTTTTTTGCTCTCTCTTCTCCTTAATCAATCAAACTAAACTAAGACAGCAGGGCACAATAAATGTTGGGCTCAGATAAACCAATGTCCAGGCCTACATGCATCATAACCCACTTTGAAAAGTTTCTTGACCTCACAGCATAAGGGGACAAGCAGAGTAAGTTGAAATAACTATATACCAGATATAAGCTTGCATAGGTGAAAAGACATATGCAGCATTCAGGATTAACTGCTTGCTGACATTGAATGGAGTGGAGACACACAGGAGTTGATTCAGAGCAGAGATTGAAAAAGCTGGTTACCAGAGATAAGCTTGCATAGTTGAAAAGACATATGTAGCATTCAGGATTAACTGCTTGCTGGCAGTGAATGGAGTGGACACACACAGGAGTTGATTCAGAGCAGAGATTGAAAAAGCTGGTTACCTGTATGAAGAGAATAGAGATGCGTGTCACATTCATTCATGTTATAACTGCCTCATACTTTGATCAAATGTACTTCGATTAAATGTGCATAAATGCCCCCACAATTGCTCAGTTTGGCTGGACGGCCAGGTCTAGGAAGACTTCTGGTGGGCCCAAACTTCATCCATTTAAGGATTACTGAGGCCACTGTGCTTTTAGGAACCTTGAGTACTGTAGAAATACTTTTGTAACCTTGGCCAGTTGTGTGCCTTGCCACAATTCTGTCTCTGAGCTCCTTGGGCAGTTCCTTTGACCTCATGATTCTCATTTGGTCTGACATGCACTGTGAGCTGTGTGGTCTTATATAGACAGGTGTGTGCCTTTCCAAATCAAGTCCTATCAGTTTAATTAAACACAGCTTGACTCCAATGATGGAGTAGAAACATCTCAAGGAGGATCACAAGGAAATGGACAGCATGTGACTTAAATATGAGTGTCTGAGCAAAGGGTTTGAATACTTATGACCATGTGATATTTTGGTTTGTCTTTTTTTAATAAATTTTCAAAAGTTTCTACATTTCTGTTTTTTTTTCAGTCAATATGGGGTGCAGAGTGCACATTAATGAGAGAAAAAAATGAACTTTTTTGAATTTACCAAATGGCTGCAATGAAACAAAGCGTGAAAAATTTAAAGGGGTCGGAATACTTACCTACATACCCACTGCATGTGAAAATGCGTAACAACAATATGATCTGATTATTGCATTTTTTTCATTCTGCATGTCTCCTTTTTTTTGTTTTTAATGCAGATTTTTTTTTTTTTCTTAGAATACAGAAATACAGAAAGGCTGGGATTTTGCACTTTAAATTGCAATTCCATTTTTTGTGGCTCCCTTAGTGAATTTTTGGTGAGTTTTTGACGTTGCATGTTTCCACTGCACAAATAATGTAGCGTCTTACAGTTTTAGCATAGTGAGTACCATTTATAGAAATTTCTTTCCCACTGTGTCATTTTTACGCAGTGTAAACTGACCTGCGGTGCGTGTTTCAAATCCACAAGATGTAATTTTCTCTTGTGGGTGCGCTGAGTTTTATGTGTGGATTTCCCCCATAGAATTGCATTAGATGCAGAAAATCTGCTAGTAAAAACCGTATATGCATTTTTAATATGTTTGCGTTGTGGAAATTCACTAAAAAGGCATGTAATCCACAATGGCTGTATCAATAAAGTGTTGTCAAAGCCAAATGCCAGGAAGTATGAAAAACTAAGCAGCTTATTTAAAACATGACAAATGAAAAAGAGACAAAAGCGTCAGCATCAAAAATGTGATAAGAACGCAATGAAAAAAGCAAGTAACCTTACTTAGCTATTAGGTGCAGAAATGCTTCAACATCAAAAACTCATCGTCGGAACCTTAGGGAGAAAATATACTTCCCCCACCCCAAAAAAAAAAAAAAGAAAAAAAACAATGTTCAACACATTGGCTTTAAATTAAAAAAACAAAAACACAGCAGTAAACATGCTGCATATAGGTGTGTTGGGACATGTCCTCGGGGTCTAGAAAAGCTGAGTGACAACAAATGTGGTCTTTTTCCAAAAAAATTAGTTTTTCCATAAACGAAAAACAAAAACTCAGACTTAATTTAAAAATAGTGAAAATCTTAAAAACACCTGTGATAGAAGCGGACAAGTAACACTGCTATTTTTGTTTTTCATTTTTTTATGTAATTATGCAAATCTAAATGTAGTTATCTAGTAAGTTTTGGAAATCTAAAGAATTTGTGGGAATGCTGGAAGAACTCTGGATAGGTGACACCGTTCCGCACCTTGGTGAGGATACAGGACAGGTGGCCGCACCATTCAGCTCCTTACGAGTCATAGGAGGACACCCATTATATATAGCTTGTCCTGGTGAATTTCCAGCTGTTATATAGGGGATGGTGAATTTCCTGCATTTAGTTTTCATTGAAGCCTCTGGCAAAGTACTCCCCGTGGAGAGAACGCGGCTTTAAAACCTTGCATCTTTGAGATCTGTGAAATGTAGAGGATAATTTGGAAAGGAAATCCTTGAGTATGTCTAATGCTCCAATAATTTTCTTTGTTGGATCATAGCGAGTTCCTAATTAATTTCTTTTTATAGGGTCAACTATAGGTGGGTCATAACCGGGGATTCACTGACTTGTTCACTGTTGTAATGCATTATTTAGTGCATGATCTATATGTCCTTTAGGCCGGGGTCACACTAGAGAGGAATACGGACGAGTGTGAGGCGTTGAAAGCACGCGTTACACACAGACCAATGATTCTCTATGGGGCAGCTCCCAACAGCCGTATAATTCTCGCCCGTATTCTACAGACCATTCCAATCGCAGCATGCGGCGATTGTCAGCGTACTACGCCCGTAGTACGCCAATGCAAGTCTATGGGTGCGCAAAAATTACGAATTACACAAGGACCACACGTGTGACTTACGAGAAATACGCAGGTCTTTTGGCTGGTGACAGGAAATGGGCCAATCCATCATCAGGAAGCTTAGACATGCAAATGAACTCAAAAAGCGCTCCAGACATCCAGGAAGTACGCCTCCACGGAGTACATCAGCGTCATGGCGCCATATTTTTTGAATGTGGAGATGTTGATTGTGTTAGTGCAGGAGCGGCCAGAACTCTGGGACCAACGTGATGCCCATTATGCCAACCGGGCAAGAAAGGAGGCGTCATGAAGGCGCATATGTCGCCAGATGTTCCATGATTTTGGTGATCGGCCACGTGAGGAGCAGCAGCAACTGAGTAAGTACAACCCAAAAACTGTTTAAAAATACCTCACATCAAAAAATGCATATAGAATCAGCCCCCCCCCCCTTCCTGTGCTTGTACTTTTTTCCTCATGAGGCGGGTAGATTTTGATGTGACCCATGGTTTTACACTGCCATCATGTGGCACAGGCCACAAGCTCCTCATCCTCCTAGCCAACCAAGTTATTAAGTGTAGTTACTTGATACATGAACTATTGTGACCCTGTGTATCTGGCCTGGATGGCCCAATTAGATATGCCTACCTGGGTAGAAAGCACACCCCAGAAGGCCACATGCCTAGTCTACTGGTAGCAAATTTGACCTATCAAATATGTGAAATTGAGAATATTTCCTGTCACATTGCAGTGGAAGATGTGATTAGACGCTGGCGCAGCATCTGTGACCAATACATGCGGGAACGTCAGCAGCGGTCCAGGAGTGGTGATGCGGGCCACACAAAGAGAAAATATATTTATTATGACCGCCTCTCCTTCCTCGCCCCTATTCTGGATCTGAGACCGTAAGTAGATACCTCACACCACATTACACAGATATTTTACAGGGCCAAAAATATTGATTTATTTTTGGCTCTGTTCTATTTCATAACAGAACTAGTCCAACCTTACGGAGAGAGGAACTGGCTCAGATACAGAGCCCATCATTGATCCTGTAGGGGATGAGGTGGCTGGCCCATCTTCTCCCCCTACAAGAAGCATGGGTGAAGAATCCTCTCAGGAAAACCCAGTGCCTGCGCCACAAACCCCACCACCAGGACCACATCCACAACCAGGACCGTCTGCTGCTGCACCATCAGCCATACAGGAGGAGCAGGGCAACATGAGCAGCAGCCCAACTTCCCAGATCCGGAGCTCCCCACAGCGTGCTGGACCATCCCGGCGAGGAAGAAGAAGGCGCCATATCCCTGCCCAAGATACCCGTACCAATGTGGACACAGGGGTCCTCAACTATCTGTCTAGAGTCAATAATGATGATGGCGAGGAGGCATACTCAAGCAGCCTGGCCCTTTATCTTCGTGCCCTTTCCCGTGAGGTGAGGCTCTGTATTCGAGGATGTTTTCAGATCCTGCTTGATGCAAGCACACACCCCAATACCCCATATGAGTTATTTGAATATCTGGAGAGGTGGAAGCTTTCACCCAGAAATCTAATGCGCCTTAGACCACCCACACACATGCTTGCTCAAGCAGGCTCTGAGGATCCTCAAATACGTGGGCCTACACCTCACCCCCTTCCCCCCCCACCCATCCTTTACAACAGCAGCCACATATGTCTGGCTCTAGCCAACCTCACCAATATGGCCACTTTTTCCCACCCAGTGTTGGAGGCTGGTCCCAACCTGGTTGGGGACGACATGGCTATATTGGTGGGTATGAGACACGGGACTACCCGACCCTACAAGATGCCCCTGTTCATTATCACTCTGGCCAGTACAAGCCCAATCCCAGGAGGCAGTACACTACCCACATCATGGGCAACAGTATGCCCCCACACAGGGCGATGGGCAAGTTGGGCAAAGTAGCCAGCAGCAAACACAGGCTGGTCTTCCGCCTTCTCCTCCCCCAACGTACCAAAATTTATAATATTTCCATTTTGTTATTGCCTAATGTTATTTTTGTTGTTTTCTACGTGTGAAAATTTTATTGTCACACCATGTTCACATCTGCAAAAAGGCCAATTTGGCACATTGCCACATTTTTGATATGGCAAGAATATGTTTTGCTTTAAAAAAAACAAAAAAAAAGGCAAAAGTAAACATTTGTCTACTACATTTTACGTCTCTGTCTCAATTCTAAAAAAACCGTGTCAGCATACTAACATACGCTTACCAATGCAATTCAACAGTCATAGAATCAGAAGGGGAAGAAATATATATATTTAGACACACAGAAACCAAAATATTATAACATAGACACAGCATGCTCTTGCCAAGAAGTTTCCCCCTCAGGTGACATAAAGTAATTTGTGAAAATATCACGCACTTTGAGGCCAGAGAGCGGTCTACGTTGAGGGTTGATAGGTGGTCTCGCCCTACGCACATTGTCCAACCCACGCACAACACCAGCAGAGGAGGAACACTCATGTATCCTGGTGAAGTTATGAAGAACCACACAGGCTTTAACTACTTCATTAACATTTTGTTCACTCAGCTGAATGGCAGACTGGAGTACCCGCCATTTGGCACAAAGAATGCCAAAGGAACACTCCACCAGTCGCCGAGCACGTGATAGGTGCAAGTTAAAAATTCTGCGCCGGTGGTCAAGGTTGCGCCGGGGATATGGCCTCATGACATTGCGCGTTAACTGAAAAGCCTCATCTGCCACAAGGACATAAGGGACAGATTCTTGAGTGGAGCCTGGTAGCTGGCGTGGTGGTGGTAGATCCAACTGGTTGGTGCGTAGCCGCCGAGCCATAATGGAAGTATTGAAGACTCGAGAGTCTCCCGTCCTTCCATAGGCCCCAATGTCAACAATTATAAACTTGTATTGAGGGTCGACCAGAGCCAACAATACAACAGAAAAGTATTGTTTATAATTGAAGAATTGGGAGCCAGAGTTTGGCTGCTTACGCACCCGGATATGTTTGCCATCAAGGGCCCCAATACAATTAGGAAACTGGCATTCCTCCTCAAAGTCCCTTGATATCCTCAACCAGTCTTCCATCCTGGGCTCGGGCATGACGAGTTGATGTAGTCTTGACCATATTTCACTACATGTCGACCTGACTATGCCAGAAATGGTAGCTCTTCCAATCAGAAACTCATGGTGGAGGGCGGCATAAGACAGGCCAGTGGACAGGAAGCTGAAAAACAACAGAAAATGAACATGTTAGAATGCACAAATTAACCAAAAAACAGGTACATACATACCAAACCTGTTAGGATTTCAGATCTACTAACACACACATATTTGGTTGCACAATTACTAAGTGATATTCAGTACATATTACACATAACATTCTGGTCTGTAAGTTTCAACATATCTGGAATAAGATGAGGGCATTAAAATTAGTCCATGAAGCAATAAATACATACTTTGTGCAACACATCATTAACATAGAGAATGTGGTTGTGTAGTACATACCGTATTGTGAGTACAAGTCGCTCCTCTGCAGATATAGCTTTGTGCATCCTTGTGTCCTGAAAGGTTATCCCAGGGCGCACTGTCTCCAAGAGTCGAGCAAATGTTGCAAGGCTCATGCGACAGTATTGGTAGAATTTTGCAGGATGCTCCCGCATAGAAGAATAGAGGCGGTGAAAATGACCTCTTGTGAGTCGTTGCCTCAAAAGTGGATGTACCCACATGCGTCTCCTCCTCCGCGGATCCACTATCACTGGGTTTGGTTGACCAAAGCGGCGTGACAAAAGCCAGTTGAAGAGAACCTTCTCAGTTGTGTTGAAACTCAGACTGTCTGCCATGTTGCACATACAACACCAACACACCTAGTGAAGGCAAGGTCACAAATGGACAGAATGGAGGCTGCCACCTGTTCCTGAGGCAATAAATAGGGTGCAGGCCAATGATTTAAATGGTTAGCAGGCCTCAAAACCGTTAAATGTCTATTTTGCAAGCCTGCGAGAAAATCTGGCAATACGGATTCCATACGGATCACATACGGATGCTGACATGCGCAAAATACGCGACCACACCTTGCTTACGGATGACATACGGAGCGCTATTTAGGGGTCATTCATCCGTATTACGCATGTAAACTACGGACCGTATTTTGCGTCGGTTAGTGTGACCCCGGCCTTAAGGGGTTTTCCACATGTCTTTTCTTTTAAAATTCCAAGCTTGAGAGCGCTGAAACGTAGTTGGTGTAGGTGAATGCGAGATCCCTACTTTTTGACTCTTTTGAATGTGCTGCCTCATTTTTGGGGGTTAGTTTTCTCTCTTATTTTAGGTATGGCGTGAATATGCTATCAACTGAGCAAATAGCACCTACTCGCCTGCCGAGTCCGTGCCTCTTCTCCATCCTGCGAGTAGGCTACCCCGTCAGTTTCCTCTCGCTCTCTTCTAGCATTGTCGTTACCAATGTGCTGCGACTCATCAGCGGCCATGGTGGTGAAAAAACAGTGGGACGAGCGAGCGGCAGAGATCGACTGGTAGGGTACTGGTTATTATTTTTATGCTCTTCTCTTTAAAAAAAAAAAAAAAGATGTTCTGCAGCATCTGGTGTATGAGGCTGGAACTAAACCTACTATTTTTGATGAAGTTTTTTGAGACAAATCCAGAAGTGTATCGAGCAGGAAAGTATACGGTCTTACAATATATTTCCCATTTCTTTTCAACGTTCCCGGAGTTGGAGGAAGAAGAAGGGAATGAAAACTGCATTTGCGACTTCAGCATCTGAGCTGCGTATTATTATATTGAAGAGCCGGGGAAACTGTATAAATCCAGGTAACGACCCACATGACTGCTTTTTCGGGCATGTTCACACATAGAGTACATTCTATAGATTTTCTCCTCTGCGTGTGGAAAATTCTCTGTATATTTCAGTAGCAAAAAGGTGGATTAAATTGTAACAATTAATTTTTTTGCTTTGTGTACGTTTTTACGCCGGAAATTGCCTTACTGTGCGGATTTTTAATCCACATGTTATTCTGTGGATTTTTTACAGGAGATTTTTACCCTTTGGGGCTCATTGAGATTAGTGATTCTACCCCCATAAGTTCAGTCCTAAAAATCTGATGAAAGTAGTTAATCTGTACACCCTTTCCCAAAGCTCTGCCGATTCCCTGACTTTACAGGGAGTCACTAGTGATGTCATGTATATGGGGGGGCTGGATCAGAATGGCGCTGGCAGGTGGCGTGCATGGACTAGCAAGAGTAATGAGGTGTGCTAGGTGGACCTGGAAGAGCAGAATTGAAATGGGCATGAACTGGTGGACACAGTATCTTTGGGGAAGTGTAATAATAAAACTGAAATGTTATTGGCTTTGTGGCAGTGTTTAAAATGGTCAAAACCCTTTTAGAAAAATTGAAAATGACGTTGTACAACACCCTTTAATACCCCTCTGTTTGCACTATAACTATTTGTATAGTTTCAGAATATTCCACAGTACTGTACAGTGATTGTCGTCATAGGCGCGTTTGAACCCTCATGCGGCAAAGCCAATTTATGACCAATATTTTCAGAAATTGCCCTTTAATGCCCCCTTCAAAAATAAATAATAAAATGAATAGGATTTGTCAGCTCAAAAGACATTTCCATAGTAAAAAAAAAAGAGAGAAAATTTAATTTCCATTTAATAACAAGTGGAGGGCATCTTTTCTAGTGCAATAATTCTAGATTACCCTACACGTTGTAATCAAACTCTGTAGAGGCGTGCCCTATTGATGTGAACAACCCCTGTTCATTTAATGACAGGATTTACAGAAAGAATCACAGAGAAACATAAGTTTGTTAAAGTACAATCCTATATCCGCGAATTGATGTTGGGCCTTATGCGTACACATAGAGGTGCATGTGGCATGAACTAGGTCAGCGTGGTGGCTCATTGGTTACACTGTAGCTTTGCAGAGCTGGGGTCCTGGTTCACATCCCACCATGTCCTCCCTCGTGGTTTCTCTCTGAGTTCTCCAGTTTCCTCCCACATTCCAAAGACATACTGATAGGGAAATTAGATTGTGAGCCCCAATGGGGACAGTGATTATGATGTAAAGCGCTGTGGAATTAATGGTGCTAAATAAATGAGTAAAATAAATAATACTCCAATTCCATATGGCGCTTTGGATTTTTTTTTTGTTTTTTTACTAGAAGTTTTGCTTCTAAAGGAGAATTAACACCCATATGACACCCCCAGGAGACTATATGGCAGATTGTGGAGCGACAGGCTTAGGACATCCTAAGCTTGGAAAATACAAAATTAAATATCTTTTGCATTTTTTTTTTTGTGATGAATGGCCTGTTTGTTGTAGTCCAATATTAAAGGGAGTTGGGCTTGGAATGAGGTTAGGTCTCGTTTACTCTAGCGACATACAAGCTGGTTGGCCTGTCTAAATAGGCCATAAAACGATCACCAGGCTTCTGTGCACACAGAGCGTTGGTTAATATGATCGTTCTGTGCACATAGAATATCATTGTTCTCGGCAGCACATGTCCTGTTTGCTTGGGGCAATGTGCTGTCGAGAGCGATTATTTTTAAGCAAGTTGAAGAATCATATCACCTGAGGGGCAAGCGTTTTGTGGGATTATTGGCCTGTCTGAAGAGGCCCTCACTCTGCTTTTACGTGAGTAGAATAGAATCTTTAAGGGCACTTTGGAGCAGGAAGGGGACGGTATGTTGGAATATCAAATCTTTTGTCCTTGAACTGTCACTAATGATGGTATTTTATCACCTGTCCAGCTGTGAAGGGACTTGAGAAGGACAGACTGCTTCTCGAATGCTTGCTACCTTTATGGCCACAATGCAGGAATCATGAATTCACCATGACATCACGCGCCTAGGTTGAAAGGAGCTACAAAGACTACTCATTGATGATGATGGAGGTTGTTAATCAATTATCCTTTAATGGTGCCTTTATGAATGGTAGCGCTTTCCTCTTGCTAGCTTTATTTGCTGCAAATTGCCAATGCCAAGTAATTCTACAGGAACATAAACTGCAACAATGGCAAATAACAGTTCATGGGATTTTAGTAAATCGTAAGTTCTCCTTTTAGCAACAAATTGCATATAGCTTTAATTGGAATCAAAAGTTTTGTAAACTAGTAAAATATATTGCTTATCTTAAATTGGTGATAATTGACATTCTGTTTTCTAGTCCAGGGCTGCATTCATAATTCAGTAGGATTTAGATTAATCAGCGTTATTAAAGAATCTCAACGTCTAATGAAATACACCTTGTAAAAAAAAACAATGACACAAGTAAGTAAGGCTGTGTTCACATCATATTTTTGCCACATGTTGGGGTTTTCGTCTGAAGGCTTGAAAAACAGGATTCAGGCATATCCGCTGTTTAGGCCATTGACTTGTCATCTCTACTGCAGGTTTCCAATAATTCCCAGTGGCAACCGGAAGAAAGATGAATGTTCGGGCTCAGTTTGGCTTTTTTTTGTGGGACACAATTGTGTAGTAGGTTACACAACTGTTTCAAGCAAACTAGAGAGACACTAATGGAAAGGAGGTCAGGCTGGGTACCCCAGTTCATCAGTCACTGGACACGTAAAGGGGGCACATGTGAATCCTATTTTTGCATATAGGCCGGAGTCACAGTAGCAATTAAATCGGACGAATGCAATGCGGTAAAAAATCGCATTGCAGTCGTCCCTATGTTATTCTATGGTGCTGCTCCCATCATCCGTTTTTTTATCGGATCCGTTCCTCGGACCGAAACAATCGCAGCATGCTGCGATTGTCACCGATTTTCGGATCGGATTTGCCAATGCAAGTCTATGGATGCGATTAAAAATCTGCTGGAATTGGGGTCTCTTTTCCAACATTATGCTGCTTTCAGATTTTGTGGCAAAAACCTGGTGACCTTTTCCCTTTAAAGAGACGTTATTCCTGCAGTATTCTTCAGTTACTCCTAAAGATTTGTTTCTGTTCACAACTCCTCACCTGTGTTCAGTTGAACTCTCACCCGTCCTACTTCTAATATTTACCAGTTCTTTTCCCATTTACTTTTCACCAATTATTAATGGAAAATTACTGCTGGAAGCAGAATATGATGGCAATATTTGATTTTTTTTTTATTACATATTTGAATGTAGTGAAGCGTTATTTTAAGCTTGGCATTGTACAGCATACGGTGACTACAAATCTATGGAGCTGTTCACATGTAGTTTTTTTTTTTTTTTTTCATGGATCGTGTGTCTGTGCAATCTGTGTATCACGGCTGAAAAGTGGCAATAAAAGTCTATAGGTCCATGAAAAACACATTCAGTACACAGATGGCATCCAAATAAAATCCATGTGCTGCCCGTATTTAACATTTCAAAGGGTAGAAGAAGCTTTGTAATTGAGTCTATGTATTAGTGATGAGCAAGTATGTTCTGATAAGGAGTTATCCAAGCATGCTCGAATGCTAACCGAGTGTCTTCGACGTGTTCAAATAATATGTTCAAGTTCCCGCGGCTGCATGTCTCGCGGCTGTTAGTCGCAATACATGAGGGGATTGCCGTTTTTTAGACAATCCCTAAATGTGTTGTGGCTGTCTAGTAGCCACGGGGACTCAATCATATTATTCAAGCACGCCGAAGACATTTGGTTAGCACCCGAGCATGCTCGGATAACACCTTATCATGGTATCATAGAATGTTAGAGTTGGAAGGGACCTCCAGGGTCATCGTGTCCAACCCCCTGCTCAAAGCAGGATTCACTAAATCATCTCAGACAGGTGTCTGTCCAGCCTCTGAAGACTTCCATTGAAGGAGAACTTGCCACCTCTCATGGCAGCCTGTTCCACTCATTGATCACCGTCACTCTCAAAAAGTTTTTTCTGATCTCTAATCTGTGTTTTGCTATCAGTTTTATTCCATTGCTTCTCATGTGCAAATGAGTATAAGGCCGGAGTCACACAAACCTGCGCAAAATACGGTCCGTAGTTTACAGGCGTAATACTACATAGTAACATAGTAATTAAGGTTGAAGGGAGACTTTAAGTCCATCTAGTTCAACCCATATCCTATCCTAACTTGCCCTAACATGTTGATCCAGAGGAAGGCAAAAAAACCCCATGTGGCAAACAGTAAGCTTCACATTGGGGAAAAAAATTCCTTCCCGACTCCACATACGGCAATCAGACTAGCTCCCTGGATCAACGCAACACTAAGGAAGCTAGTGTATATACCCTGTAATATTATACTTTTCAAGAAAGGCATCCAGTCCCCTCTTAAATTTTAGTAGGGAATCACTCATTACAACATCATATAGCAGAGAGTTCCATTGTCTCACTGCTCTTACAGTAAAGAATCCGCGTCTGTGAGTATGCTTAAACCTTCTTTCCTCAGACGTAGATGATGCCCCCTTGTCCCCGTCACAGGTCTAAGAGTAAAAAGATCATTAGAAAGGTCTTGGTATTGTCCCCGCATATATTTATACATTGTAATAAGATCACCCCTAAGCCTTCGATTCTCCAAACTAAATCACCCCAAGTGTAATAACCTGTCTTGGTATTGCAGACCCCCCAGTTCCCTAATAACCTTGGCCGCTCTTCTCTGCACCCGCTCCAGTTCAGCTATGTCTTCCTTATACACCTGAGACCAGAACTGTACACAGTATTATAAGTGTGGTCGCACTAGTGATTATATACAGTGCCTACAAGTAGTATTCAACCCCCTGCAGATTTAGCAGGTTTGATAAGATGCAAATAAGTTAGAGCCTTCAAACTTCACACAAGAGCAGGATTTATTAACAGATGCATAAATCTTACAAACCAAAAAGTTATGTTGCTCTGTTAAATTTTAATAAATTTTAAACATAAAAGTGTGGGTCAATTATTATTCAACCCCTAGGTTTAATATTTTGTGGAATAACCCTTGTTTGCAATTACAGCTAATAATCGTCTTTTATAAGACCTGATCAGGCCGGCACAGGTCTCTGGAGTTATCTTGGCCCACTCCTCCATGCAGATCTTCTCCAAGTTATCTAGGTTCTTTGGGTGTCTCATGTGGACTTTAATCTTGAGCTCCTTCCACAAGTTTTCAATTGGGTTAAGGTCAGGAGACTGACTTGGCCACTCAAACACCTTGATTTTTTGCCTCTTGAACCAGGCCTTGGTTTTGTTGGCTGTGTGCTTTGGGTCATTGTCTTGTTGGAAGATGAAATGACGACCCATCTTAAGATCCTTGATGGAGGAGCGGAGGTTCTTGGCCAAAATCTCCAGGAAGGCCGTGCTATCCATCTTCCCATGGATGCGGACCAGATGGCCAGGCCCCTTGGCTGAGAAACAGCCCCACAGCATGATGCTGCCACCACCATGCTTGGCTGTAGGGATGGTATTCTTGGGGTCGTATGCAGTGCCATCCAGTCTCCAAACGTCACGTGTGTGGTTGGCACCAAAGATCTCGATCTTGGTCTCATCAGACCAGAGAACCTTGAACCAGTCTGTCTCAGAGTCCTCCAAGTGATCATGAGCAAACTGTAGACGAGCCTTGACATGACACTTTGAAAGTAAAGGTACCTTATGGACTCGTCTGGAACGGAGACCATTGCGGTGGAGTACGTTACTTATGGCATTGACTGAAACCAATGTCCCCACTGCCATGAGATCTTCCCGGAGCTCCTTCCTTGTTGTCCTTGGGTTAGCCTTGACTCTTCGGACAAGCCTGGCCTCGGCATGGGAGGAAACTTTCAAAGGCTGTCCAGGCCGTGGAAGGCTAACAGTAGTTCCATAAGCCTTCCTCTTCCGGATGATGCTCCCAACAGTGGAGACAGGTAGGCCCAACTCCTTGGAAAGGGTTTTGTACCCCTTGCCAGCCTTGTGACCCTCCACGATCTTGTCTCTGATGGCCTTGGAATGCTCCTTTGTCTTTCCCATGTTGACCATGTATGAGTGCTGTTCACAAGTTTGGGGAGGGTCTTAAATAGTCAGAAAAGGCTGGAAAAAGAGATAATTAATCCAAACATGTGAAGCTCATTGTTCTTTGTGCCTGAAATACTTCTTAATACTTTAGGGGAACCAAACAGAATTCTGGTGGTTTGAGGGGTTGAATAATAAATGACCCTCTGAATAAACTTTTCACAATTTAAAAAAAAAATAAACAAAGAAATAACATTCTTTTTTGCTGCAGTGCATTTCACACTTCCAGGCTGATCTACAGTCCAAATGTCACAATGCCAAGTTAATTCCGAATGTGTAAACCTGCTAAATCTGCAGGGGGTTGAATACTACTTGTAGGCACTGTAGAGGTAAAATTATGTTCTCCTCCTGAGCATCTATGCCTCTTTTAATGCATCCCATTATTTTATTTGCCTTTGCAGCAGCTGCCTGACACTGGCCACTAAATGAGAGTTTGTCGTCCACCCATACACCCAGGTCTTTTTCAGTGACAGTTTTGCCCAGTGTTTTACAATTAAGCACATAATTATACATCTTGTTCGTTCTACCCAAGTGCATGACCTTACATTTATCCCCATTAAAGCTCATTTGCCATTTATCAGCCCAAGCTTCTAGTTTACATAAATCCTCCTGTAATATAAAATTGTCCTCCTCTGTATTGATTACCCTGCAGAGTTTAGTGTCATCTGCAAATATTGAAATTCTACTCTCTATGCCCCCTACAAGGTCATTAATAAATATGTTAAAAAGAAGCAGGCCCAAAACTGACCCCTGTGGTACCCCACTGCTAACCGTGACCCAGTCCGAGTGTGCTCCATTAATAACCACCCTTTGTTTCCTATCCCTGAGCCAGCTCTTAACCCACCTACACATATTTTCCCCTATCCCCATTGTTCTCATATTATGTATCAACCTTTTGTGTGGCACCGTATCAAAAGCTTTTAAAAAGTCCATGTACACCACGTCCACTGCATTCCCTTGGTCTAGTCCGGAACTTACTTCTTCATAAAAGCTTATCAGATTAGTCTGACAGAAACGGTCCCTTGTAAACCCATGTTGATATTGGGTCATAAGTTTATTCTTCTCCAGATACTCCAGTATAGTATCTCTTAGAAAACCCTCCAGGATTTTACCCACAGTTGAAGTTAAACTCACTGGCCTATAATTTCCAAGTTCAGTTTTTGTCCCCTTTTTGAATATTGGCACCACATTTGCTATACGCCAGTCCTGTGGTACAGAAATACTGATGAATGACCCCTAAATAGTGCTCCGTAGGTCATCCGTAAGCAAGGTGCGGTCGCGTATTTTGCGCATGTCAGCATCCGTATGTAATCCGTATGCAATCCGTATGGCGAGATTTTCTTGCAGCCTTGCAAAATAGACATTTAACGGTTTTGAGGCCTACTAACTATTTAAATCATTAGCCTGCACTGTATTTATTGGCTCATGAACAGGTGGCAGCCTCCATTCTGTCCATTTGTCACCTTGCCTTCACTAGGTGTGTTGCTGTGGTATGTGCAACATGGCAGACAGTCTGACTTTCAACACAACTGAGCAGGTTCTCTTCAACTGGCTTTTGTCATGGTGCTTTGGCCAACCATACCCAGTGATAGTGGATCCGCGGAGGAGGAGACGCATGTGGGTACATCCACTTTTGAGGCAACAACTCACAAGAGGTCATTTTCACCGCCTCTATTCTCTGCGGGAGCATCCTGTCAAATTCTACCAATACTGTCGCATGAGCCTTGCAACATTTGCTACACTCTTGGAGACAGTGCGCCCTTGGATAACCTTTCAGGATACAAGGATGCGCAAAGCTATATCTGCAGAGGAGCGACTTGTACTCATAATACGGTATGTACTACACAACCACATTCTCTATGTTCATGATGTGTTGGGAAAAGTTTGAATTTTTGCCTTCTTGGAGTAAGTTTTAGGCCCTCATCTTAGTCCACATATGTTTCAACTTACAGACCCGAATGTTGTGTGGAATATGTACTGAATATCACTTACTCATTGTGCAAAGCAAGATGTGTGTGTTATTTGCTCTGAAATCTTACCAAGTTTGGTATGTATGGACCTGTTTGTTTTGTAAATATGTGCATTCGACAATCATCCTTTTCTGTTGTTCTTCAGCTTCCTGTCCACTGGCCTGTCTTATGCCGCCCTCCACCATGAGTTTCTGATTGGAAGATCAACCATATCTGGCATAGTCAGGTCAACATGTATTGAAATATGGACAAGACTATATCAAGTCGTCATGCCCTAGGCCAGGATGGAAGACTGGTTGAGGATATCAAGGGACTTTGAGGAAGAATGCCAGTTTCCAAATTGTATTGGGGCCCTTGATGGCAAACGTATCCGGGGGCGTAAGCCGCCGAACTCTGGCTCCCAATTCTTCTATTATAAACAATACTTTTCTGTCGTATTGTTGGCTCTGGCCGACCCTCAATACAAGTTTATAATTGTTGACATTGGGGCCTATGGAAGGACGGGAGACTCTAGAGTCTTCAATGCTTCCATTATGGCTCAGCGGCTACGCACCAACCAGTTGGATCTACCACCACCACGCCAGCTACCAGGCTCCACTCAAGAATCTGTCCCTTATGTTCTTGTGGCAGATGAGGCCTTTCAGTTAACGCGCAATGTCATGAGGCCATATCCCCGGCGCAACCTTCACCACAGGCGCAGGATATATAACTTGCGCCTATCACGTGCTCGGCGACTGGTGGAGTGTTCCTTTGGCATTCTTTGTGCCAAATGGCGGATACTCCAGTCTGCCATTCAGCTGAGTAAACAAAATGTTAATGAAGTAGTGAAAGCCTGTGTGGTACTTCAAAACTTCACCAGGATACATGATTGTTCCTCCTCTACTGGTGTTGTGCGTAGGCCGGACCATGTGCGTAGGGTGAGACCACCTATCAACCATCAACGTAGACCAATCTCTGGCCTCAATGTGCGTGATCATTTCACTAATTACTTTATGGCACCTCAGGGGGAACCTTCTTGGCAAGAGCATGCTGGATCTATGTTGGCAATGTTGGTTTGATGTGTGTCAAAATATATATATTTCTACCCCTTCTGAATCTATGACTGTTGCTTTGATTTGGTAAGCGTATTTTGATATGGGTTTGGACAATTAAGACAGAGACGTAAAGTGTAGTTGGCCAATTTTTACTTTTGGCTTTTTTGTGGGTTTTTTTTAGTTTGTAAGGCAAACATATTCTTGCCCTATGAAAAACTTGGGCAATGGCCCAAATTGGGCTTTTGGCATATTTCAACATTGTTGTTCAAACAAAATTACAAACATATCCTACAACATACATAGTGCAATAACAACATTGCAACTGTACACATTTGGAATCTAAAGTAAAAAAGAGGAGTTATCCATCATCAAAATGAGCTACACAAGATAATACTAAAATTTATTCTGAAGGTTTTCAAATCATATTAATAAGCCACCATGACAGGCAAGGCTACCTTACGCGTTTCTGACACATATTACATGTCTGTAATAAACACAATATTTCACCGCACTATACTGGGAAAGTCAAAGGATCAAATTAGAAGACTGACTTGATAATACATAGAGAGAGCGTGATGGTCTTGAGGCTGTTTGCCTTGATTTTGGAATATAGTTCGCTGGCCTAAATTGGACTAAGAGAATATGGACAGCACACCTTTTCTATGCATTATCAAGTGAGTACTCTATTTTGATCCTTTGACTTTGCCAGTATAGCCCCGTGAAATATTGTATTTTTTACAGACATGTAATATGTCTCAGAAACGCGTAAGGTAGCCTTGCCTGTCATGGTATCTTAATCATATGATTTGAAAACCGTCATAAGAAATGTTAGTATTATCTGTTTTAGCTCATTTTGCTGCTGGATAAAACCTCTTTTTTACTTTGCCTTGGGATTTTGACCACCAATTCAAACATACTGGACATCTCCTCCCATCAGACCGATTAAGAACAGTCATGTACAGTATGGGTTTACTAATTCCATGTTTTAAGCCACTTATAAATTGTGGAATGTTGGGGAAGGAAAAGGCGGAGGAGCAGCCTGTGGTTGCTGCTGACTACTTTGAGCAACATCGCCCTGTGTGGGTGCATACTGTTGCCCATGCTGTTGGTACTGACCTTCCTCCTGTGATTGTTGGGGGTAGTGGCCATAGTAATACTGCTGAGGGGCATCTTGTTGGGGCGGGTAGGCCCGTGTCTCATACCCACCAATATAGCCATGTCCCCAACCAGGTTGGGACCAGCCTCCAACACTGGGTGGGAATAAGTGGCCATATTGGTGAGGTTGGCTAGAGCCAGAAATCTGTTGCTGCTGTTGGGAAGGTGGGGGAGGAAGGGGGTGAGGTGTAGGCCCACGTATTAGAGGATGTTCAGACCCTGCTTGAGCAAGCATCTGTGTGGGTGGTCTCATGCGCATTAGATTTCGGGGGGAAAGCTGCCACCTCTCCAGATATTCGAAAAGCTCATATGGGGTATTGGGGGGGTACTTGCATCAAGCAGGATCTGAAAACATCCCCTAATACGGAGCCTAACCTCACGGGAAAGGGCACGGAGATAAAGGGTCAGGCTACGTGAGTAGGCCTCCTCCCCATCATCTGTAGTGACTCTAGATAAATAATTTAGCACCCCTGTGTCCACATTGGTCCTGCTCTCTTGAACAGCGACCTGGCGCCTTCTTCGGCCTCGCCGGGATGTAACAGCAGCCTGTGGGGATCCCCAGATCTGGCCAGTTGGGCTGCTGCTCAAGTTGCCCGGCTCTTCCAGGATGGGTGATGGGGCAGCAGCAGACCGTCCTGGTGGTGTGGTTTGTTGGGCAGCCAATGGGTTCTGCTGTGATGACTCATCTTCACCCATGCTTCTTGTAGGGGGAGAAGATGGGCCAGCCACCTCATCCCCTACAGGATCAATTATGGGCTCTGTCTTTGAGCCCGTTCCTCGATCCGTAAGGTTGGATTGAGTTCTGTTATGAAATAGAACAGAGGCAAAAATACATCAATATTTTTGGCCCTGTAAAGTATCTGTGTAATGTGGTGTGAGGTATCTACTTACGGTCTCAGATCCAGAATTGGGGCGAGGAAGGAGAAGCGGTCGTAATAGATATATTTTCGTTTTACGTATCCCGCATCCCCACTCCTGGACCGCTGCTGGCGTTCCCGGCGGTATTGGTCCCGGATGCTTCGCCAGCGTCTCATCACATCTTCCACTGCAATGTGACAGGAAATATTGTCAAATTCACATATTTGATAGGTCACATTTGCTACCAGTAGTCTAGGCATGGGGCCTTCTGGGGTGTGCTTTCTACCCATGGTGGCATATCTAATTGGGCAGATACACAGGGTCTCTTTAGCTACACTTAATAATTGGTTTGTCTAGGAGGATGAGGAGCTTGTGGCCTAAACCCAAATTATGGCTGTGTGAATCCACGTGTCACATCCAAATCTAACGGCCTCATGAGGAAAAAAGTACATGCACAGGAAGGGGGGGTGCTGATTCTATATTCCTTTTTTGTTGTGCGCTAAGGTTACTCATCTTTTGGCTTGTACTTACGAATTTTATGCTGCTCCTCACGTGGTCGATCACCAAAGTCATGGTACATCTGGCGACAGATTCGCCTCCATGACGCCTCCTTTCTTGCCCGGTTGGAATAATTGGCATCGCGTTGGTCCCAGATTTCGGGACGCTCCTGCACCAGGACTATTAATATCTCCACATTTATGTAAGTGGACACCATGATGCTGCTGTACTCCGTGGAGGCGTACTTCCTGGATGTCTGGAGCGCTTTTTGAGCTCATTTGCATGTCTAGGCTTCCTGATGATGGATTGGTCCATTTCCTGTCACCAGCCAAAAGACCTGCGTATTGCTCGCAGGTCACACGTCTGGTCCGTGTGTAATCCGTATTTTTTGCGCACCCATAGACTTGCATTGGCGTACTACGGCCGTAGTACGCTGACAATCGCAGCATGCTGCGATTGGCACGGAGCGTAGAATACTGATGAGAAATATACGGCTGGTGCGAGGGATCCCATAGAGAATCATTGGTCCGTGTCTAATGCGTGCTTTTAGCGCCTCTCACTCGGCCGTATTCCTCACCAGTGTGACCCCGGCCTAAAAGGATGATCCCTCTACACTGTGATCGCCCTCCAGACAATTGAAGACTGCTCCTTTTTTGCAAGCTAAAGATTCCCAGATCCTTTAGGCTATGTGCACACGTAGTGAAAGGTGCAGCAGATTTTTCCGCGCAGATTTGGAAAAATCCGCAGGTAAATTCTCAGGTCAAAAATCCTGCGGTTTACCTGCGGATTAGCCTGCGGTTTAGCCCTGCGGTTTCACACCTGTACAATGGAGAAGGTGTGAAACCGCTGCGGATTCCGCACAAAGAATTGACATGCTGCGGATTTGAATCCGCAGCAAATCCGCGCGGAGAAATCTGCAGCATGTGCACAGCGTTTTTCAGTTTATCGTTGAAAACAATGGTACAGTACAACGCAGTTAAATCAGCTGCGGGTCCGCAGAGCCAAAAACACTGCGAATCCGCAGCAGAATCCGCTACGTGTGCACATAGCCTTAACCTTTCCTCGTAGGACATACAAGCTTATCCGAGTACGTTCACTCATTACTATTTTTTATATATATAAATGCAGCAGTCACAGTTTCAGAAAAGTGGATGTGAGTTCTAGAAGTCTCAAGCCCAGTGTGTGTTTTTTTTTATTCAGCATAAACCGACCTGCGGATTGTGTTTCAAATCTACAACATGTCAATTTCTCTTGCGAATACGCTGAGGTTTATGTGTGGATTTTTCCCAAATAAATTCCTTTTTTTCAATAACAGTCATAAGCCATCCATCCATGGAGTTTTGGCAGTTTCTTAATCTGTTGACCAGCAACTTTTTGACCAGCATCAACCGCAGCCTCCCAGACACTGTTCAGAGGGGTGTACTATTTTCCATCAATCAAGTATCCCATTTAAAAATGTACAAATTCTCAATAGGGTTTAGGTCAGATGGGGAAGGGGTCCATGTCATGATTCATTCATCTTTAACACCTTTACTCCCAAGGGTGGTTTGCACGTTCATGACCGGGCCAATTTTTACAATTCTGACCACTGTCCCTTTGTGAGGTAATAACTCTGAAACGCTTCCATGGATCTCGGTGATTCTGACAATGTTTTCTCGTGACATATTGTACTTCATGTTAGTGGTAAAATTTCATTCATATAACTTGCGTTTATTTGTGAAACAAATGGAAATTTGGCGAAAATTTTGAAAATTTCGCAATTATTAGACTTTGAATTTTTATGCCCTTAAATCACAGCGATCTGGCACACAAAAAACTTAATAATTAACATTTCCCACATGTTTACTTTACATCAGCACAATTTTGTAACCAAATTTTTTTTTTTTTAGGAAGTTATAAGGATTAAAAGTTGACCAGTGATTTCTCATTTTTACAACACCATTTTCTTTTAGGGACCACATCACATTTGAAGTGACTTTGAGGGGTCTATATGATAGAAAATACCCAAAAGTGACACCATTCTAAAAACTGCACCCTTCAAGGTGCTCAAACCACATTCAAGAAGTTTATTAACCCTTCAGGTGCTTCACAGGAATTTTTTGAATGTTTAAAAAAATGAACATTTAACTTTTTTTCACAAAAAAATTACTTCAGGTCCAATTTTTTTATTTTACCAAGGGTAACAGGAGAAATTGGACTGCAAAAGTTATTGTGCAATTTGGTTATTGTGCAATTTGTCCTGAGTACGCTGATACCTGATATGTGGGGGGAACAACTGTTTCGGCGCATGGCAGAGCACAGAAAGGAAGAAGCACCGTTTGACTTTTTCAATGCAAAATTGGCTGGAATTCAGATTGGATGCCATGTCACATTTGGAGAGCCCCTGATGTGCCTAAACAGTGGAAACCCCCCACAAGTAACCCCATTTTGGAAACTAGACCCCCCAAGGAACATATCTAGATATGTGGTGAGAGCTTTGAACCCCCAAGGGCTTCACAGAAGTTTATTGCGTACAGCCGTACAATTAAAAAATCATATTTTTTCCAACAAAAATGATCTTTTCACCCCCAATTTTTATTTTCCCAATGGAAATAGGACCCCAAAAGTTATTGTGCAATTTGTCCTGAGTATGCTGATACCCCATATGTGGGGGTAAACCACTTTGTGGGCGCATGGCAGAGCTCGGAAGGGAATGAGCGCCGTTTGACTTTTTCAACACAGAATAGGCTTGACGCCATATCGCATTTGGAGAGCCTCTGATGTGGCCAAATATTTGAAATCCCCCCACAATTGATACCATTTTGGAAACTAGACCCACCAAGGAACTTATCTAGATGTTCGGTGAGCACTTTGAACCCCCAAGGGCTTCACAGAAGTTTATAACGCCCGGGCGTGAAAATAAAAAAATCATATTTTTTCCACAAAAATTATATTTTCTCCCCCAATTTTTTTTTTTTCCCAAGAGTAACAGAAGAAATTAGACCCCAAAAGTTGTTGGCCAATTTGTCCTCAGTACGCTGATATCCCATATGTGGGAGAAAACTACTGTATGGGCACACGTCGGGGCTTGGAAGGGAAGTAGTGACGTTTTGGAATGCAGACTTTGATGGAATGGTCTGCGGGTGTCATGTTGCCTTTGGAGAGTCCCTGATGTGCCTAAACTGTGGAAACCCCCCACAAGTGACCTCATTTTGGAAACTAGACCCCCCCAATGAACTTATATAGATGTGTGGTGAGCACTTTGAACCCCCAAGTGCTTCACAGAAGTTTATAACGCCCGGGCGTGAAAATAAAAAAAATCAGATTTTTTTCCACAAACATGATCTTTTAATCCCCAATTTTTTTCCCAAGGGTAACAGGAGAAATTGGACCCCAAATGTTGTTGTTCAATTTGTCCTGAGTACGCTGATACCCCATATCTGTGAAAAAACTACTGTATGGGCACACGTTGGGGCTCGGAAGGGAAGTAGTGACGTTTTGGAATGCAGACTTTGATGGAATGGTCTGCGGGTGTCATGTTGCCTTTGGAGAGCCCTTGATGTGCCTAAACTGTGGAAACCCCCCACAAGTGACCCCATTTTTAGAAACTAGACCCCCCCAAGGAACTTGTCACGTGGACCCGTCCTGTGTGACACGACCCGCAGGCCGGTAACTGAAACAACAAGACATGGCACGTGAAACTGTCCTGTGTGACACGACCCGCAGGCCGGTAACTAAAATAACAAGACACGGGGGAAGGGGAAACAGTTACAACATGGGCCTTGCGATAGGGAACGGGAGCGTGGAGACCTTCTGCACTCCCCTGAGTTAGTGTCCCTCACACTCCTAACGTTCCCTAGGCCGGTTCCGCACCAGGCGCCGATCAGGATGCCTGTCACCCTAGCACACCCTACACCTATCCCTTGCTAGGGAGCTGGGTGATGCAGGCACTGGCCCCATCGCTGTACTAATGCACACCAGGGAAAAATACAGGCAGGGAAACACCACTTAGCTTTGCTCTGTTGCTCTTGCTCCCAGCAACAGATGCCACCACCAGAATGCAGCTTTCCTCCTGAATAGCTGCCACCAAGCTCTGTCAGAGCTGCAAGGAAATCCCCTCTGACTCCTTCCACACCAGGGCTCTGACTGAGCTGCCAGGACCTCTCTCTAGATCCTTCCTCCATCATGGATGGTTGACATGAACACTATCACCAACAGTGATTGCAACACCTGACACTCTTTTATAGGTAAGAGTCAGCAATCACACCTGCTTTATAATCATGTGCAATAACGCTCACCACCACCGGGGGCAAACTAGAACATAAGACACCACTGTGTAATAATCCTAATGGCCACCGGGGGGCAAAACCAAACTTAAGCACACAGCTTAAGGAAAAAAAAAGGTTACAAGTGCATTTTATCTGCCATGATCCAGCAAGGATCATGACAGAACTCTTCTAGATGTGTGGTGAGCACTTTGAACCCCCAAGTGCTTCACAGAAGTTTATAATGTAGAGCCATAAAAATAAAAAAAACATTTTTTTCCACAAAATTTATATTTTTGCCCCCAATTTTATATTTTCTCAAGTTTAACAGGAGAAATTGGACCCCAAAAGTTGTTGTGCAATTTGTCCTGAGTAGGCTGATACCCTATATGTGGGGGTAAACCACTGTTTGGGCACATGGCAGAGCTTGGAATGGAAGGAGCACCGTTTGACTTTTTCAACGCAGAATTGGCTGGAATTGAGATCAGACGCCATGTGGCATTTGGAGAGCACCTGATGTGCCTAAACAGTGGAAACCCCCAATTCTATTTCCAACCCTAACCCCAACACACCCCTAACCCTAATCTTAGCCCTAACCCTAGCCCTAATCCTAACCCTAGCCCTAACCCTAATGGGAAAATGGAAATAAATGCATTTTTTTAATTTTATTATTTTTCCCTAACTTAGGGGGTGATGAAGGGGGGTTTGATTTACTATTTATGGCGGGTTTTTATGTTTGGCAGCTGTCACACGCTAAAAGACGCTTTTTAGTGTAAAAATAGTTTTTGCGTCACCACATTTTGAGAGCTATAATTTTTCCACATTTTGACCCACCGAGTCATGTGGGGTCTTATTTTTTGCATGACAAGTTGACGTTTTTATTGGTACTATTTTCGGGCACGTGACATTTTTTGATCGCTTTTTATTTCGATTTTTTGGACGCAGAATGAATAAAAAAAAACAGCATTTCATGAATTTCTTTTGGGGGGGCGTTTACACCGTTCCGCGTGCGGTAAAATTGATAAAGCGGTTTTATTATTCGGGTCTGTACAATTGCAGCGACACCTCATTTATGTTTTCCATGGTTTGGTTCTTTTATGCAATAAAAACAATTTTATATAAAAAATAATTATCTTTGCATCGCTTTATTCTGCGAGCTATAACTTTTTTATTTTTTTGCTGATGACGATGTATGGCAGCTCGCTTTCTGCGGGACAAGATGACGTTTTCAGCGGTACCATGTTTATTTATATACTTTTTTTGATTGCGCATTATTGCACTTTTTGTTCGGCGATATGATGATAATACGTTGTTTGCTTTGTTTTTATTTTTATTTTTTAATTGATTCACTAAAGGTGTTAACTAGTGGGACAATTTTATAGGGCGGGTCGTTATGGACGCGGCAATACTAAATATGTGTACTTTTTTTTTTTATTTCCAAAAAATGAATTTATTAGGGAATATTTTTTTTTTTTAAATGTATTTAGAGATTTTTCATAAATTATTTTTACAGGTTTTTTTTACTTTATTATTTTGTCCCAGTGTGGGACATCATGTTTGATCGCAGTGTGCTGGGGGCCACCCCTGACACATAGTGGCGGGTGTCAGCTGTGATAATCAGCTGACACCCGGTCGCGATCAGCGGCGCTCCCCCCCGGGGGTGCCGCTGATTGCTTAGACGTACTATCCCATCCCCGGTCATACGGGCCCGGGTACCATGGACGGGATAGTACGTCTGATGTCAGAAAGGGGTGAAAGCCATTACTGGCTAGCCAGGCAGTGGAGACTTTGATACTACCATGGTTTTCTTGAAAGATGCAGACTATTTCCTGTGCCACTCCTTTAATAAAGTGTCTTCTAAAAATTAGTTTTAGGCAGGGCTGTGGAGTCGGTAAGCCACAGTTGCGACTCCGACTCCGACTCCTGGATTTTATCAGGCTCCGACTCCGACTCCGACTCCGGCTCCGACTCCGACTCCTTCATAAATGGCCAATTCATAACAACAAATTTACTGTTGTAAAATATTAAACATCGTGCTTATTCAGTTTCTCACCATCATATAAGTAATCAGACCACTTAGAGCAAAAACTACATTTATTAGAATACAATTAGAATATAGAAAATAACTTTTATAAACTTTTCTAAACTGTAAGTAAATATGCAATAAACACTTTTATGCAGTTAATAAGAAGAAATCTATAAATTTGTCCTCAGAAAAAGTATTGCCTCTGTCAGATCCTCCTTCATGGATGCCCTCAAATCTGATCTAATTATTTTTAGAGCAGAGAACAACCTCTCTACACTAACTTGTGTTGGTGGCAAAGCAGTAACCACTCGGGCAACATCTCTGACAATGTCAGGATAAAGAGGAATCGCTTGTTGCACTGTTATTTTTGATGGAACGGTCAAATTTCTCAATTTCTTTTAGTGCACATGAAAAATTCTGCTGAAATGTACTGGCTGTGTTCCTTGATGGGGATGACTCTTCTTCTATGCGGGAACGCTTTGCACGGTCCTTGTGATCCAAATATTTTTCGAAATTAAATTCTTCATCAGTTGATGATGAGGGTGAAGATGTGGCAGGACGACCAAATTCTTCTTGTTCCTCCTGACTGTTCTGCAACCCTTTCATCCTTACTGCTATTTCAAACAGAGCTTCTTTTCCTTTACTTAGCTGTTGATCATCTAGAAGAATCCGATGCATTGGGTCTACATAAACAGCTGCCAAAAGAATGTTATTTTGTAATAGTAGCTCCTCTCTCCGTTTCATTGATGTAGCAATGCCACTTGCAATTAACCCTCCTCTTTGGGACAGGCGAAACATCAGGTTCTTCCACTCCTTTAAGAAAATACCTGGAGTTAAGTCCTCTGCTTGTAATTTTTTAGTCACTGTAAATGGGTGCTCTAGCAATTTTTCCAGCTCAGTCACCTGATTCCACTGACTTTCATTTAGCGTCAGTTGAGGGTTAGCCATGTCTACAAGAAAGGTTTTCGGTTCAACCAAGCGCTGAATCATTAAGTAAGTACTGCCCCATCGTGTGGCTTGATCAATAATTGCCCCTTTTCCAGCACGTCTCTTCAAAATTGAGTCAACTTTAGGGGTTCTGGCAACAGTAGCCAATTTTCTCACCTTGCCAATCAGTGCAGCAGCATGTCCTTCTTGCAGACTGTCTCTTATAGCCAGCTGTAGCGTATGCACAACACAGCGCATGTGATGAATGAAAGAACATATTGACACAGTTTCAACAAGATCATCTAAACTATCATGTTGCTGTTCATCTGAAGCAACTTCAGTTTGCTCTTCAGTTACAATACTGTGTTCCTCTATTTCAAACATTTCTGTGTCTGTGGACCCAGAATGTTCTTCTAGCTGCTGGTCACCATCATTACTCTCATTCATTAGCTTAATAGTACTTATCATATTTGAAGCATTGTCAGTTACGACAGAAAGAACTTGCTCTTTTTTAAGTTCATAGTCTTGCAGAACCTTTTCCACCAAGACCTGGAGAAACTCACTGGTGTGATGAGCTTTGGTGTCTTTTACTGCCAATGTCTTGGTAACTATTTCATTTTTGTCACAAACAAATCGGACATTGATGGCAAAATAGTTCACTCTGTGACGTGTGCAGGCATCCATTTTAAGAAACAGAAAGCGTCCCTTTTTAAGTTCTTCCTTTTGTTTAAAAGCTTCTTCGATTACTAATTTTCTAATACTCTCTCTCTCCAGAGAAACACCAAGCTTGCGGGCCATTTCCCCATTCAAACACATAAAAGCTGGTCGTGAAAATAATGAAATAGGCACACTATCCTTTACAACAAGCTCTATGATCTGTTTTTTAAATGTATCTACTGTCATTGTCACAGTAACTTTGTCACTGACAAAATATCTTGCAACTGATGGCTGCAAAGTTCTCTGCTCCTTTGTTTGGCTGGAAGAGCTGGGCACTGGTTCATTGGTTTGGATGCAGTCTTTCTCATCCACTGCTTTCAGTACTTCTGGATGAAAGCGCTGTAAATGTCTCTTTAGATTAGAATCTCTGGTAGGAGCGTTTTTATCTTTGCCTGAATATGCACTCATCTTGGCTTCACAGCATTTGTTTTCGTCTGGATCATTTGTCATACACTGACAGACATAATGTTTTCTATCTTGAGTGATGGTGAAATGTTCAAATACAGCTGATTTAATGTGATGCTTCTTTGACATTCTCAGGTTTTTAATTCTGCATTCACAATCCAAATGACAATTGTTTTTCCTAAAAACAATTGTACAAAATTATTGCCAGGTCGTACAACTGATATAGTGGTCAGTAATACTGTTATTATTCCTCATGTACTCACAGTTAACTGATGCAAAGTTTGTTGAAAGGATAATACTTCTTACAGTCTTCCTCTTCTGAGTAGCAGGCAGCTGTGAGATGCTTGGAAGACACACACCTAGTATGATCTAGTCTAGAGCAGGAGCTTTACTACTAAGAATTTGCAACACATTTTCACTTTCAGTTTCATACATTGTAAGTAGGGGGGTTGGGGCAGCATGAGGTTAACCAAGTATAAGATTAGATAAGGGCAGTGGAGAACAGTGACACACAAGAAGTAAGAAATGTCTCTATCTCCAGCAGAACTGCTTATCACTGTTGTTCATAGTTTGATAGAACATATATATTTGAGTAACATTTATAAAATTCATATGAAAGTTCAATTATGAAATATTAATACATTTTTTTTAAAGCTGGAGTCGGAGTCGGTACATTTCTACCGACTCCGACTCCAACCAAAACTAACTCCGACTCCGACTCCACGACTCCGACTCCGACTCCACAGCCCTGGTTTTAGGTTTGGGAGTCAATTTTGAGTCCACACCATGGTGTCCCACTTACTTTTGGCAGACTTGATGTAGGTTTCGGCAAAACAGCTGGGCTTGAACGTTTTTCTTTGTAAGAAAAGGCTTCTGTCTTGCCATCCTACGAGTCTCTTGCATGAAAACCTGGCACTGCCACTGGCACTCGGACCGGATGCGCCTGTCCGAGTGCCGGTGGCAGTGCCGGGTTTTCATGTGAGAGACTCGCGCGAGAATCGTGCGAGTCTCTCGCAAGTGAGTATAAGCCCTTCAGCTCGTCTGCATTGTTGGATCTGGGGTCTCTCATCTTTCTCTTTACAATACCCCATAGAATCTCTGTGGGGTTAAGATCAGGCGAGTTTGCTGGCCAGATACTGTACCTATATGGAAAATAAATACCAACAGCATACTCTACAATAAATTCTTTAATTTTCTCAAAGAAGATTAAGAATATCTACTATACCATATATCCCAAACAAAAGACATTCAGAGTATTAATAATAACATTAGGTTTATTGTATAACAGAAAGGACAATTTAACATACAATAGAGAATTAATAAAGAGTTTGCTAGCCAATCAAGCACAGTGATGCTGTTGTTTTTAAACCAGGTATTGGTACTTTTGGCAGTGTGTACAGGTGTCAAGTCCTGCTGGAGAATGAAATTTCCATCTCCAAAAAGCTTGTCAGCAGAGGGAAGCATAAAGTGCTCTAAAACATCCTGGTAGATGGCTTCGCTGACTTAGGTCCCAATAAAATGCAGTGGACCTACACCAGCCTCGCTGAATTCATTTTCATTGAGTTAGGCAATAAATGTCTTGTTGGCACGTGACCTCATGTATGTTAATCACCAGCATCAGAGATTCCTGACCGCGTGAAGTGTGCACTGTGAGAATTCAGAAGTCTGCAACTGCTTGGAATGACTGCAGGCACATCACAAACTTAAACAACTTTTTTAATAATAAGAATAATAATTATTTTATTTCTATAGCGCCAACATATTCCGCAGCACTTTACATTATAGAGGGGACTTCTAAAGACAATAAACATTGCAGCATACCAATAAACACATAGATCCCAACAGATACCAAGAGGAATGAGGGCCCTGCTCACAAGCTTATAATCTATAAGGGAAAAGGGGAGACACGAAAGGTGGATGGTAACACTTGCTTTTATTGTTCGGACCAGCCATAGCGTAAGAATCGGGTGTTCCTGTGATGCTGCATGAACTAGTTAACAGTCTAAATATGTAACAGTACAGACACAGAGGGCTATTAAATGCATAAAGCATGTGAGAACATGATGCGAGGAACCTGGTTATGGTAAAAAAAATTTTGAATGAGCCACACAGGGATATTTAGGTTAGTGCGTTGAGGCGATAGGCCAGTCTGAACAAATGTGTTTTTAGGGCACGCTTAAAATTGTGGGGATTGGGGATTAATCGTATTAACCTGGGTAGTGCATTCCAAAGAATTGGCGCAGCACGTGAAAAGTCTTGGAGATGGGAGTGGGAGGTTCTGATTATTGAGGATGTTAACCTCAGACCATTGGCAGAATGGAGGGCAGGTAGGGTAGTAGGCTGAGAGGAGGGAGGAGATGTAGGGTGGTGCTGAGCCATGGAGTGCTTTGTGGGTGAAGGTAATAAATTTATACTGAATTCTGGAGTGGATGGGTAACCAGTGAAAGGACTGGCACAAGGTAGAGGCATTTGTATAACGATTGGTGAGGAATATGATCCTAGCTGCAGCATTCAGGACAGATTGGAATGGGGAGAGTTTGGTAAGAGGGAGACCGATTAGTAGAGAGTTAAAATAGTCCAGACAAGAATGGATAAAAGAAACAGTAAGAATTTTTGCAGAGTCGAAAGTAAGAAAGAGTCGAATTCTAGAAATGTTTTTGAGGTGCAGATAACAAGAGTGAGCCAGTGATCAGATGTAGGGGGCAAATGAAAGCTCGGAATCAAGTATGACCCCAAGACAGCGGGCATGTTGCTGGGGAGTAATGGTGGAACCACACACAGAAATGGCAATGTCAGGCATAGGTAGGTAAGTAGAGGGAGGAAACATGAGGAGTTCAGTTTTTGACAGGTTCAGTTTCAGATAGAGGGAGGACATGATGTTAGAGACAGCGGTAAGACAATCACTGTTGTTTTCCAAAAAAGCAGGCGTGATATCAGGAGAAGAAGTGTATAATTGGGTGTCATCAGCATAGAGATGGTACTGGAACCCAAATCTACTGATTGCTTGACCAATAGGGGCAGTATACAAAGAGAAGAGGAGGGGGCCTAGAAACCGATCCTTTAGGAACCCCAACAGTAATGGGAAGATGAGAGGAGGAGGAGCCAGCAAAAGATACAGTAAAGCAACGGTCAGAGAGATAGGAAGAGAACCAGGAGAGAACGGTATCCTTGAGGCCGATGGAGCGGAGCATAGTGAGGAGGAGCTGATGATCCACAGTGTCGAATGCTGCGGAGAGATCCAAGAGAATTAGCATGGAGTAGTGACCATTAAATTTAGCTGTTAGAAGATAATTAGAGACGTTAGTGAGGGCTGTTTCAGTAGAGTGTAGAGAGTGGAAACCGGATGGTAGAGGGTCGAGAAGACAGTTATCTGAGAGATAGCAGATAGTCTGGCATGAACCAGGCGTTCCAGGAGTTTAGCAATGAAGGGAAGATTAGAGACAGGTCCATAGTTAGCAGCACAGTTTTGGTCGAGGGATGGTACATACACTGTCCCTCCTATGGTACATGCTCTCCACACTGCACTCTCCTTTTCATGCTGGGAACACTATCCTCTCACAATGTGTCCCCACTATAGGGCCCAATTTCTATTATGTGTCCCCTCATCACTCTCCCCCTCCTTGGCATATGGTCTTCTCCAGGCTGTGCCCTTACACTGTCCCCCTATTCTACTTCCCAACACTACTCAGTCTCTATTCTGTGCCTACTCACACTTTTTCTCCCCATACTATCTCCTCACACTCTTCCCCTTAACAGTCTCCTCACACATTTCCTCCTCCTTCCTCATACTGTCTTCTCTCACATCTCCCCTGCTAATGATATGGTCTTCTCGTATATTTTCCCCCTCACTCTCTATACTTCCTCCTCACACATCCCTGACTCCTCACACTATGTCTGCACACATACCACAGCCATCTCTCCCCATACTGTGTCCGCATACATTTTTCCTCTCATCATTCATACTGTTTGTACCTATCCCCCACTCACCTTACTGTGTCTGCACCCATACTAACACTCGCTCCCCATTCCATGTTTACTCCCATCCTCCCCATTCTGCATCCTCACCAATCCCCCCACTCATCATACTGTGTCCGCACCTTCCCAAACTCATAATACTGTGTCTGCACCATCCCCAACTCATCATACTGTGTCCGCAGCATCCCCAACTCATCATACTGTGTATGCACCCATCTCCATACTGTTTCCTCATGACCCCCCATTTTCCCCTTTGCTCCTCAGACAGTGTCTTCAAATTTCTCCCGCTCCCCATATTGTGTCTGCACCTGTTCCTTCCTTGCTCCCCAAACGTGTGTTCTCAAAACTTCCCCACCCCGTTACACAAAATCTTCCCCACACACTGAATCTCCCACACACACTAAATTAATATCCCCACCCACTAAATACACTGAAACTTAATGTCCCTTGTTACACTGAATCTTCAATGTCTTAGGCTACTTTCACACTTGCGATTTTTGCGCTGCGCTGTGTGCACAGTGCAAACGCGCATAAAAAGCGCATCATGCATTTTTAATGCGTTTCCTTGTTTTTTGCGCATGGTTTTTACAAAAACGTTGCATTCCCATAGACTTTAATATGTGTTTGGGTGAATTCCGTGCGCATGCGTTTTTTTGAGACAGGTTGGACGCACTAAAAATGCAACAGGTTGCATTTTGTGCGCCGGGGCGCACACTACAAAAAACGCATTCGCAAACAAACTCGTACAAACGCATGACAATGCGCACCCATATTAAATATAGGGAAAAAACGCATGCGCATGGATGCGCAAAAACGCAGTGCAAAAAAAACGCAAGTGTGAAACCAGCCTCAAGCTCCACCGGATATCAGCAGCATGATCACATGACCTGATCACTCTGCTGACGTCCTTTGAGCCTGTGGTCAGAGATTCAGTTGTACTCATGTCTGAGTAGGCTGTGTTCACTGGGAGCAGGCGCACTGCACTTTCTGTGAGCTGTCTGTTAGCTTGACAGCCGGCTCAGAGAATGGCCAACTCCCAGTCCATGGGGCGACAGTTTGCAGCCACCAGGGAGACACTTCGGACCAGCGCATTAGGCGGCTTGATGACGTCCCCCCTAACTGCAGTGACAGGGTCAGATGTCCCACCGGCCCCTCCACCCCCAGATACCTCTGTTCACCGGCCAGACATATCCGGAATATAGGAATATTGTTGCCATACGCAGTACACAATCGGCACTTGCCAGAAATTTCTGCACCTCCTTTTAATTATGTTGTAGATCTCCTGGCAGCTCCGCAGTCCAATTTTCTTCTTGTCTTTTCATCAATTTTTGAGGCTTGTCCAGTTATTGTTTAATGTCCCTGTTGTGCCAAATTTAAGCCAGTTCGTATCACCATCTTCACAGTGTAAAAAAAAAAATATCTAATGCAAATGGACATGTTTTGAACCCTTCTCCTGATTGATAACTTTCAAAATTCAGATCCATCTGCTGTGTTGTAAGCAGTTTATGGACCATGTCTTTTGCTGTAAAAGTGTAAAATGCAACTAAGAAAATGTCAGGCAAATTCTACAAGTGCAGTTAAGATTTGCATCACTGTAAATAATGGCATCTGTGTAAGGACTACTACACTGTGTTCCAAATTATTATGCAAATGATATTTTTCTCTGATTTTCCTAAATAGTCGGTACAAATGACAGTCAGTCTAATAAAAGTCATCACCGGTTAGAGTATACATCAAATTTTATTGAAGAAACCTCCCAATAATAACAGTATAATCTCCAAAATGAATAAAAACTCAAATTGCACTGTTCCAAATTATTAGGCACAGTAGAATTTCTAAACATTTGATATGTTTTAAAGAACTGAAAATGCTCATTTGTGGAATTTGCAGCATTAGGAGGTCACATTCACTAAACAAAAAGGATGTTTTGGAGTTAAATAGCTTAACAGGCCAAGTTACATGTTAACATAGGAACCCTTCTTTGATATCACCTTCACAATTCTTGCGTCCATTGAAATTGTGAGTTTTTGGAGAGTTTCTGCTTGTATTTATTTGCATGAAGTCAGAATAGCCTCCCAGAGCTGCTGTTTTGATGTGAACTGCCTCCCACCCTCATAGATCTTTTGCTTGATGGTACTCCAAAGGTTCTCTATAGGGTTGAGGTCAGGGGAAGATGGTGGCCACACCATGAGTTTATCTCCTTTTATGCCTATAGCAGTCAATGACTCAGAGGTATTCTTTGCAGCATGAGATGGTGCATTGTCATGCATGAAGAGGATTTTGCTCCTGAAGGCACGTTTCTGCTTTTTATACCATGGAAGACAGCTGTCAGTCAGAAACTCTATATACTTTGCAGAGGTCATTTTCACACCTTCAGGAACCTTAAAGAGCCCTACCAGCTGTTTCCCCATGATTCCGGCCCAAAACATGACTCCTCCACCTCCTTGCTGACGTCGCAGCCTTTTTGGGACATAGTGGCCATCCACCAACCATCCACTACTCCATCCATCTGGACCATCCAGGGTTGCTCCACACTCATCAGTAAACAAGACTGTTTGAAAATTAGTCTTCATGTATGTCTGGGCCCACTGCAACCGTTTCTGCTTGTGAGCACTGTTTAGGGGTGGCCGAATAGTAGGTTTATGCACCACAGCAAGCCTTTGAAGGATCCTACACCTTGAGGTTCGAGGGACTCCAGAGGCACCATCAGCTTTAAATATCTGTTTGCTGGTTTGTAATGGCTTTTTAGCAGCCACTCTCTTAATCCAATGAACTTGCCTGGCAGAAACCTTCCTCATTCTGCCTTTATCAGCACAAACATGTCTGTGCTCAGAATCAACCACAAATCTCTTAATAGTACAATGATCACGTTTACATTTTTGAGAAATATCTAATGTTTTCATCTCTTGTCCAAGGCATTGCACTATTTGATGCTTTTCAGCAGCAGAGAGATCCTTTTTATTTCCTAAATTCCTTGAAACCTGTGACCTGCTTAATAATGTGGAACATCATTCTTAAGTAGTTTTCCTTTAATTGAGCTCACCTGGTAAACTAATTATCACAGGCATTTGAGATTGATTTCAGTGATCCAAAGAGCCCTGATACACAATACCATCTATGAGTTTATTTGAAAAACAAAAAATAACATCTTTATGACACTTAAATCCAATTTGCATAATAATTTGGAACACAGTGTATTTACCATGAATTTTAATGTGATTGGCTAATTCTGAAAACAGCCACATCCCCAATTGTAAGAGGGGTGTTCATATGCAAGCACATTATTTTAGTTTATTTTTTTCCCCCCTTTAAAATGATTTCATATTGTTTCTTAATTGATTTGGCATTTTAGCACCTAAAACTCTGTGCAAAAATGCAGTTTACAATACCAACAAAAAGCATTAGGTCCTCAGAACGGATGGCCCCAAAAGTGCAATACGACTCCAAGGTGAATTATCAAAATTTATTTGAAAAAACATTTCAAATACAAATTTCATAAATCATAGAAGGCAAAAGTTCCTCAAAGATATATGGCACAGTGGTATCACTAAATCAACATAATATACTCAAAGCATTCCAAGCCTCATAAATGTTTTGTGGTATGTGCACACGGTGCGGATTCTGCTGCGGATCCGCAGCGTTTCTGCAGCTGCGGGTCCGCAGATTTAGGTGCGTTGTACAGTACCATTGTTTTCAATGGTAAACTGGAAAACGCTGTGCACATGCTGTAGATTTTTCCGCGCGGTTTTGCTGTGGTTTACAATCCGCAGCATGTCAATTCTTTTGTGCAGAAACGCTGCGGTTTCACACCTCATCCATTATGAGGTGTAAAACCGCAGGGCAAAACCGCAGATAAACCGCAGGACATTAGTCCTGCGGATTTATCTGCGGATTTTACTACAAAATCCGCAGATCCAAAAAACTCCGTGTGCACATAGCCTTGAACAGCTAAGGGTGGTTTCACATTAGCGCTTTTTAAGCGCACGCACGGCCGGGGGTAGCTCCGCCCCCGAGCCGGCTCTCTGTCCGGCGTGCCCGCCCCTTGCTTGTAGCGCCGCCTCCTAGCGCACAGCGGCGCCTGCGATCGGCGCACCCTATCTTTAGCATAGGGTGCGCAGATCATGCGCAGGCCGTGCGCTAGTTGCGCTTTGACCTGCGCTGCGCACTTTTGACGGTGCGCCGTGCGCGCCAAAATCAAACTTTTCGGATTTTGGCGCGCACGGCGCACCGTCAAAAGTGCGCAGCGCAGGTCAAAGCGCAACTAGCGCACGGCCTGCGCACGATCTGCGCACCCTATGCTAAAGATAGGGTGCGCCGATCGCAGGCGCCGCTGTGCGCTAGGAGGCGGCGCTACAAGCAAGGGGCGGGCACGCCGGGCAGAGAGCCGGCTCGGGGGCGGAGCCACCCCCGGCCGTGCGTGCGCTTAAAAAGCGCTAATGTGAAACCAGCCTCAGGCTATGTGCACACGTAGTTTTTTGGGTGTGCGGATTTTGGAGTGAAAACCGCAGGTAAATCCGCAGGACAAAAGTCCTGCGGTTTATCTGCGGTTTTGTAAAACTGCAGCGTTTCTGCACCAAACAATTGACATGCTGCGGATTGTAAACCGCAGCAATACCGCGCGGAAAAATCCACAGCATGTGCACTGCGTTTTTTTTTCCATTGAAAATAAAGGTACTGTACAACGCAGCAGAATCTGCTGCGTTTCCGCAGAGCCAAAACCGCTGCGGAAACGCAGCAGATTTCACTACGTGTGCACATACCCTAACATGTACCTCTAACAGCCGCAGGTGGAATTGCGAGCCACCCGCAGGTGTTAGCCCGTTAAATGCCACTGTCAATCTCTGACAGCGGCACTTAACTCGCGCTTCTGATAAGCTCTCCGGAGATCCCAACCATCCAGCAGACCTCTATGGTTGTCACAGCCAGATTGCTATGAGCACAGCCCTGTGGTCAGCGCTCGTAGCAAGTGAGCATTTCTGCTACACACAGGCGATCTGATCATTGCCTGTGTGTAGGAGAGCAGATCAAAGTACTGCAGCTTCTAGTCTCCAATGGAGACTATTGAAGCATGTAAAAAAAAAAGTTTTTAAAAATATAAAAAAAATATACAAGTTAAAATCACTCTCCTTTCAAAATAAAACAATAAGGAAAAATCAAACGTACACATATTTGGTATTGTCGCGTTCAGAATCGCCTGATCTAGCAATAAAAAAAGAATTAATCCGATCGGTAAATGGCATAATGAGAAAAAAAACAAAAAACGGCATAATTACGTTTTTTTGTTCTCCGCTTCATTGCAATAAAATTCAATAACAGGCGATCAAAAAATTGTATATACACCACAATTGTATCAATGAAAACTTCAGCTCGGTACGCAAAAAAATAAGCCTTCACCCAGCCCCAAATCACAAAAAATGGAGATGCTACAGGACATGGAAAATGTTGCCATTTTTTTTTTTTTACCAATGCTTGTATTTTTTTTTTTTCACCACTTAAATAAAAAAGAACCTAGACATGTTTGGTGTATATGAACTTGTAATGACCTGGACAATCATAATCGCAGGTCAGTTTTAGCACTTAGTGAACATGGTAAGAAAAAAAAAACAAAACAGCAAAGAAGCAACTGTGGAATTGCACTTTTTTTGCAATTTCACCGCACTTGGAATTCTGTTCCCGTTTTCCAGTACACACTATGATAAAACCAATGTTGTTGTCCAAAAGTACACCTTGTCTTGCAAAAAACAAGCCCTCACATGGCCATTTTGACCAAAAAATAAAAAAGTTATGGATCTGGGAAGGAGGGAGCAAACAACGAAAACTCAAAAACGGAAAATGGCCTGGGGGTTAAATACCGTATTTTTCGGACTATAAGACGTGCCGGACCATAAGACGCACCCCAAATTTTCAGAAGGAAAATAGGGAAGAAAAAAAATGTGTCAAATGGGGGTCCGTCTTACAGTCCGAATTCAGCTTACCAGGGAAGGGATCGACACAGGTGGAGGAGTGGTCACAGGGGTCGTTCTGTGGTCCAGTCTGGTGGCCTCTGGGAAATCCCATCCCAAGCTGGTGCAGTGGCGGTGCTCTATGCTGGGGCAGGGGCTCTGTGCTGGGGCAGGGGCTCTGCTGGGGCAGGGGCGCTGTGCTGGGACAGGGGGGCTGTCCTCCGGGGCAGGGGCTGTGCTTCGGTGCAGTGGCAGCAGCTCTCTGTGCTCCATGGGGGGCTGTGCTAGGGTAGGGGGGCAGTACTCCAGGGCAGCGGCTGTGCTCCGGTGCAGTGGCAGCGGCTCTCTGTGCTCCGTGGGGAGCTCCTCTGGCATTTCGTCAAAGCCCGGAGGCCCCCGCACATCCTGTGTCATGTTGCGGTGGCCTCCGGAAACATGGCCGCCGGGAAGACAGCCTCTGGGCCGGGGGCGGCACATGCTCAGATTCAAATTTCGGCAACGAGATCTTGTGGAGAGGTGTCTATCAGACACCCCCAAAACTAAGTCAGTAATTCAATATAAAACACAAACACAGAAAAACTTTATTTGAATAAAGATTCCCCAACACTATTTCTTTTTCACCTGAATAAAGATTCCCTGTCCCTCGTTCACCAATTTATAACCAAATATTTTCTCATGAAGCTCTGGTGTAGTCCATGTTGCCCTAACCCTAATCTGGCTCCAGCGACTGTGAATAGCAGTTAAGTGACTGCTATTCACAGGCGCCAAGTACTGACAACAACACTCATGAGACCCACTGGGTCTTGCTGAGCTGAGCCCCAATGGGCTATTAAACCACTTTTTCTTGGTTTTTCTCTAAGTGGTATGCTGCTGTCATTTTTTGAACAATGTACAGTGGGGAAATTAAGTACCATATTTTATGCACTTCCGATTTAGAAATTTTTTCCACCTACAAAGAATGGAGAGGTCTGTAATTTTTGTCAGTGCACTTCTTCAACTGTGAGAGACAGAATCTTAAAAAAAAAAAGTCCAGAAAATTAGATTGTATGATTTTTACATAATTCATTTGCATTTTATTGCATGAAATAAGAATTTGATACAATAGAAAAATAGAACCTAATATTTGGTACAGAAACCTTTGTTTGCAATTACAAAGGTCAGAGGTTTCCACAGTTTACACACACAGCAGCAGGGATTTTGGCCCCCTCCATACAGATCTTCTCAAGATATTTCAGGTTTCAGGCTTGTTGCTGGGCAACATTGAGTTTCATCTCCCTCCAAAGATTTTCTATTGGGTTCAGGTCTGGAGACTGGCTAGGCCACTCCAGGACCTTGAAATTCTTCTTAAGGAGCCACTCATTAGTTGTCCTGTGTGTTTTGGGTCATTTTTATGCTGGCAAACCCAGCTACGACCCATCTTCAATGCTCTTACTGAGGGAAAGACGTTGTTGATCAAAATCTCGCTATACATGACCCCATCCATCCTCCCTTCAATATGGTGCAGTCTTCCTGTCCCCTTTGGAGAAAAACACCCCCAAAGTATGATTTTTTTTCACCCACCATTTCATGGTTGGAATGGTGTTCTTGAGGTTGTACTCATCTTTCTTCTTCCTCCAAATATGGAGTGGAGTTGATACTTAAAAGTTCTATTTTAGTCTCATGTGACCACAGGAACTTAACCCATGCCTCCACTGGATCATTCAGATGATCATTGTCGAACTTCAAATGGGCCAAGACATTTGCTGGTGTGAGCAGGGGGACTTTTGTGTGCCTTGCATTATTTTATCCTCATAGACTGTAAGCTTGCAAGCAGGGCCCTCACTCCTCTTGGTATTTGTTATAATCTACTGCATGTGATTATTGTTATGCTGTAATGTCTATTGTCTGTACAAATCCCCTCTGAAATGTAAAGTGCTGCGGAATATGTCGGCGCTATAAAAATAAAATTTATTATTATTATTATTATTTTAATCCATGACGGCATAGTGTGTTACTAACGGTAATATTTGAGACTATGCTTCTAGCTTCCAGCCCCAAAGCATATTTCTAAATGCTGTTAAAATACTGCACAGGCTAAATGGCAGCCCCCAATATCATGTACAGAAAATATAATAAAAAAATAAATATGATTTTAATTAGTAATACATGTGACATATTCCAATTTCGATTTATTGTTGTTGATGAGTGAAAAAAGATAATTGTTAAAAATATATAACACTAGCTGAAGAGCCCGGCGCTGCCCGGGCATAGTAACTAACTACGGTTAGTTATAACAAATTATAATGATTATATCTATATATATATATCTATCTATCTATATATATATATATATATAAAGCTGAGTGTAGAGCCCCGCCCACTCCGCATAGCCACATTCACTATAATATCCCACATCATCCCGTCAGCCAGAGCTACTGGGCAACAACCCCTAATATCCTACATCGTCCCATCAGTCAGAGCCACCGGGCTACTACCCCTAATATCCCACATTATCCCATCAGCCAGAGCCACCGGACTACTACCCCTAATATCCCACATCATCCTGTCAGCCAGAGCCACTGGACAACTACCACTAATATCCCACATCATCCCGTCAGCCAGAGCCACCGGACTACTACCTCTAATATCCCACATCGCCCCATCAGCCAGAGCCACCGGACTACTAACCCTAATATCCCACATCATTCCGTCAGCCAGAGCCACCGGACAACTACCCCTAATATCCCACATCATCCCGGCAGCCTGGGGTCAGAACCAGAGCGCTAAGTGGAACGGTCCTAACTTCCATACCAGGGATCCCTTTAAGAGAGGCCTGGTGTCAGATCCAGAGTGCTGAGTGGATTTGCCCTAACTTCCATACCAATGATCCCTTTAATAGAAGCCTGGGGTGAGAATCAGAGTGCTGAGGGATTTACCATAACTTCCATACCGGAGATCCCTTTAAGAGAGGCCTGGGGTCAGTACCAAAGCGCAGAGTGGATTTGCCCTCACTTCCATACCGGGGATCCCTTTAAGAGGGGCCTTGGGTCAGAACCAGCAGAACCAGAGCACTGAGTGGATTTGCCCTAACTTCCATACCAGGGATCCCTTTAAGAAAGCCTGGGATCAGAACCAGAGTGCTGAGTGGATTTGCCCTGACTTGCATACCAATGATCCCTTTAATAGAACCCTGGGGTCAGAATCAGAGCGCTGAGGGATTTGCCATAACTTCCATACAGGAGATCCCTTGAAGAGAGGCCTGGGGTCAGTACCAGAGCATTTGAAGGCAATTGCCCTGACTTCCATACCGGAGATCCCTTTAAGAAAGGCCTGGGGTTAGTACCAAAGCGCAGAGTGGATTTGCCCCAAATTCCATTCCAATGATCCCTTTAAGAGAAACTGGGGTCAGAACCACAGAGCTGAGTGGAACGGTCCTAACTTCCATTTGCTCTGACTTCCATACCAATGATCCCTTTAAGAGGGAAGATGTGCCTATATGATGGAGGATGTGTATATGGGCACAGGAGGGGGGATTCATTTCTCTCATGTGCTATGTGCTCCTTTTGGGGGGGCAGACAATAGCTAGGAGCTTATGTTCCCAGGGATGCTAGATTTCTCCCACCATGTCAGTGTCTGCTGAGGTGTTGTCAAGTGGGAAAACTTGCTCATAGCAACCATCACAGCTCAGCTTCTTTTAACCAGCTCTGGTGAAATGAGAGATGTTTAGTGATTGGTTGCAAGGAAAACTGTTGCTCATAGCAACCAATCATAGCTCAGCTTCTTTTGAACAGCTCTGTTGAAATGAAAGATGCTTCGTGATTGCTTGGTGATACGCACACACACATATTCAGTTTTATATATAGAGATTTATTAAAGCGTTCATACTGGAACACAAACGAGTGGGACAATTGTTTTAGACTTTTTGTGTCATGTTTTGGCATCAACAAAATTTCAGATTTTGTCAGTGTTCTTTGTGGAGAAATTTGCAAGTTTTTGCAATTTTAAGTTGCTCTCCCCACTTTTAAAAAGTGGGTGGACAAGTTGTTGTAGTTAGACAGGCAAATAAAGTTTAATCCCTTTACCCCCAAGAGTGATTTGCATGTTAATGACCAGGCCAATCTTTACAATTCTGACCACTGTCCCTTTATGAGGTAATAACTTTGGAACGCTTGGATCCTGGTGATTCTGACACTGTTTTCTCATGATATATTGTACTTCATGATAGTGGTAACATTTCTATAATATTACTTGCATTTATTTAAAAAAAAAAAACGGAAATTTAGCGAAAATTTTGAAAATTTTGCAATTTTCCAACTTTGAATTTTCATGCCCTTAAATCACAGAGATATGTCACACAAAATACTTAATAAGAAACATTTCCCACATGTTTACTTTACATCAACAAAATTTTGGAACCAATTTTTTTTGTGTTAGGAAGTTATAAGGGTTAAAAGTTGACCAGCAATTTCTCATTTTTACAACACCATTTTTTTTTTAGGGATCACATCACATTTGAAGTCACTTTGAGGGGCTGTATGAGAGAAAATATCCAAAAGTGACACCATTCTAAAAACTGCACCCCTCAAGGTGCTCAAAACTACATTCAAGAAGTTTACTTCAGGTGCTTCACAGGAATTTTTTGAATGTTTAAAAAAAAATGAACATTGAACTTTTTTTCACCAAAAATTTACTTCAGATCCAATTTGTCTTATTTTACCAAGGGTAACAGGAGAAATTGGACCCCAAAAGTTGTTGTACAATTTGTCCTGAGTATGGTGAATTGAGTTTGGATGCCATGTCGCATTTGGAGAGCCCCTGATGTGCCTAAACAGTGGAAACTCCCCACAAGTGACACCATTTTGGAACATAGAAACTCTAAGGAACTTATCTAGATGTGTGGTGAGCACTTTGAACCCCCAAGTGCTTCACAAAAGTTTATAATGTAGAGCCGTAAGAATAAAAAATCAACTTTCCCCCCAATTTTTTATTTTCCCAAGGGTAACAGGAGAAATTGGACCCCAAAAGTTGTTGTGCAATTTGTCCTGAGTATGCTGATACCCCATATGTGGGGGTATACCATTGTTTGGGTGCATGGCAGAGCTCAGAAAGGAAGGAGCACCGTTTGAATTTTCAATGCAAAATTGTCTGGAATTGAGATCAGAAGCCATGTCGCTTTTGGAGAGCCCCTGATGTGCCTAAACAGTGGAAACCCCTTGATTCTAACTCCAACCCTAACCCTAACACCTCTAACCCTAATCCCAATCCTAACCCCAATCCCAACCATAACACTAATCCCAATTGTATCTGTAATCCTAACTTTAGCCCCAAATCTAACCCTAACTTTAGCCAAAAACCTAACCCTAACTTTAGCCCCAACCCTAACCCCAGCCCTAACCCTAATGGGAAAATGGAAATAAATACATTTTTTATTTTATCATTTTTTTCCTAACTAAGGGGGTGATAAAGAGGGATTTGATTTACTATTTATAGTTGGTTTTTATAGCGAGTTTTTATGTTTGGCAGCTGTCACACACTAAAAGACGCTTTTTGTTGCAAATATAGTTTTTGCATCACCACATTTTGAGAGCTATAATTTTTCCATATTTTGGCCCACATAGTCATGCGAGGTCTTGTTTTTTGTGGGACGAGTTGACGTTTTATTGGTACCATTTTCGGACACATGTCATTTTTTGATCACTTTTTATTCCAATTTTTGGGAGACAGAATGAACAAAAGCCTGCAATTCATGAATTTCTTTTGGGGGTGCGTTTATACCGTTCCACGTGTGGTAAAATTGATAAAGCAGTTTTATTCTTCAGGTCAGTACGATTACAGCGATACCTCATTTATATCTTTTTTTATGTTTTGGTGCTTTTATACGATAAAAACTATTTTATATAAAAAATTATTATTTTTACATCGGTTTATTCTAAGAGCTATAACTTTTTTATTTTTTCCAGTGATGGAGCTACATGGTGCTTGTTTTTTGCGGGACAAGATGACGTTTTCAGGGGTACCATGTTTATTTATATCCGTCTTTTTAATTGCGTGCTATTCCACTTTTTGTTTGGCAGTATGATGATAAAGCATTTTTTTTTGCCTTTTTTTAAATTGTGTTCACTAATGGGGTTAACTAGTGGGACAGTTTTATAGGATGGGTTGTTACGGACGCGGCGATACCAAATATGTGTACTTTTATTGTTTTAGATTTTTAATTACATTTTTATTTATTGATGGATTAAATATTGATTTTTTATTATTTTTTAAAATATAATTTTTTTTTTATTTCATTTTTACTTTTACACTTTGTCCCACTATGGGAAACTCATTTTGTGCAGGCTGATTGCTTCAGATCTGCATTCTTATAGAAGCTGTCACCGCTGCAGCTTCTATACACTAACCTGAGAGACTTCCTGATCATGCACTGCGCATGACATCTGGTCTCCATGGCAGCGATCGTCATGCCGCGGCATCTCTGATCCAAAGGCAGAGGGGCTATCAGCTCCTCTGTCGGCTCCGGAATGCTGCAATCATGTTTGATCACAGTGTTCCAGGGGTTAAAGCGCCGGGAGCAGTCCGTGACCACTCCTGGCACTTTGTGCTGGATGTCAGCTGTGCTCCCCTCCCATGAGCGAGGCTGATCGCCCATGACATACTATCCCGTCCATGAGCAGTAAGTCCCAGGGCACATGGAAGGGATAGTACGTCCAGTGGCAGAAAGGGACTAAAGTGTACCTATCACTGATTTTTTATGTTTTTTTTTCCTTTTAATGTACGTGAAAGATCTCCAGTAGGAGTTTGGCTTATAAAGTACGAAAACCTTTTTACTTTGAAGTCGAAGTGTTATAGATAAAAAATGCACAAAATTTCTGTAACGTGAAACTATGATAAATCTGTTGCAAATAAAGGCAACACATCCTTCATCAAATTGACTTCAAAACTCCCCTGATGATAAATTTCCCTTTTTATGTTTTGGGTTCCAATAACAATAGTATGGTGTGTAAATATTTAGCTATTATAGGGTCACAAACCCTTTGGAGCCTTTTTAACCATTTGGTCAGAATTTGCTCAATCACACATCATAGCTATAAATGGTCAATAGAAGAAGGTGGCCACTTTCAATGTAGTACAATGGTTTAAGATTACAATATTTCCAATTTACTTAGCCTTTCCTTGACCATTGTAACTTAAACCACATTCATCCTATATTAGGCTAGGGATTTCCAATGTCGCACATTACGTGTGCCACTGCCAGTGTCTGCTAGATCCTATTTTAGTGGCAAGTAGTCAATCAACAGGTGCTAATTAGTTTTCTAGTGGCTGTCTTGAAATAGAAAGGGCTGCATGTTCTTTACTATCTCCCGGGGGGAATAGCTTCTCCAATGGATACCATGTAACGATAATTCCCTTTTATTATATAGGACACTGATGAACTTCCTATCCTAATCAAAGAAAATGTTTCTACAGTTCGGTCAAAAGTTTTGAGGCTGATACAAATTTTGGTTTTCATAAAGTCTGCTGCAATGTTCTTAGACGAAGTCTTAGTTATCCCAGTCCCTTGGATGAAAATAAACCCCACATAGGAATGGTTTCAGTTGGCTATAATGTTGGCATGGCACAAAACTCTTGGTTGTGTTCACCTTCTTCGGACAGTCATTCTTTCAGATGCCCCAAACAGTCTGAAGGCGGCGTCACCATAGAAAGTAACTTTGTAGGACTTAGACGAATTGAACTGTAGAGGATTGAGGTAAAGTTATTTTCTCTGAAGTGGTCTTCAAACTGTGTAGGACATCTGGAACAATTATTGTCTGCAGAAGAAAAGATGAGCACGACCATCAATACAAACCTGTGTCCTACCAACAGTAAAGCATACTGAGACCATTTATGTGTGGGGTGGCATGTCATCAAAGGGAGTTGGCTCAGTCACCACAATTTTGTCTCTGAGCCCTGCCATGAATAAAGAATGGTATCTAAAAATCATCCAAAAGCTGCTTTTACTAATGATTCAGGAACAATTTGATGAAAAATGCTTTTCTTCCACCATGTTGGTACATCTAAAAACTTTATAAATGCCAAAATTTGTGTGTCCCAAAACTTTTGGCCAGTACCATAAAACTTGCAGCAGCTGTGCATGTATATACATATAGTCTTGATTTATGTGAAATTTTGTCTAAGGGTGCTTTCACATTAGCGTTTCAGGCCGCAGCTTCGGCCTGCGCACGGCCGCCGCTAAACCCCGCCCCCTGCCGCGCCTCCTCCAGTAGCTCCACCTACGGGTGCATGACGCTGCATGCGACTTGCTTCCCCTATCTTTAGCACTGGGGACGCAGGCCGTGGGCAGGTTTGCGTTTGGCGGCGCATGCGTCCTTTTGACAGGTTGCGTTTGGCGCTGGTCGGCGCACCGTCAAAAGGACGCATGTGCCGCCAAATGCATACCTGCGCACGACCTGCGTCCCCAGTGCTAAAGATAGGGGACGCAGGTCGCATGCAGTGTCATGCGCCCGTAGGCGGAGCTACCGGAGGAGGTGGGGCGGGGCTTAGCGGCGGCCGTGCGCAGGCCGACGCTGCGTCCTGACACCCTAATGTGAAACCACCCTAACCCATAATAGCCAACCAGGTGCTATTGGTGCTTCGGTTGCTGGTTTGAGTTGCTGGTTGTGCTTAGCAGAAATAGCTCGGTTGACGACAGCTCACTGGATTGGTATTCTCACATTAGGCGGCAGTTGACTAAAGCAAGCCATTATTATCATGAAAGGAATCTCCCAGATCTTCAATGTATGGATTCATTAATAATGAACGAACTCTGGATATCAGCTCTAGACAACTATGGAAAATATATTTTATGCTTTAATTATACATTATTCGGGAGTTACAAGGGAAATGCCTGTTTTGTTATGTACAGTTTAGAAATGTTTCATTATGCCAATTTCCAATAATAATATACATACATAAAATATTTCCATTAAAAACACCTTTTTGGTAGCCTTTTCTGTATGTTTTTCTAACTTCCTATTGAATTTACACTTTTTTATGCTGTTTTTGAACTAATGGATGTTTAACGTGATTTCTAAATCAATGTTACAACATGTTTTACCGCTCTGTAAAATGGAGAATTTTTACTGTTAATCTCCACAGCAGGAGGAGTAGTTGCTGACTCCCACTCTAGGCGATATTTGCTTGTGCTAGGTGCTTAAAATTCTATCCAGTGTAGGACTCGGATTACAATATATAGATTTAGTTTATACCCCTTTTGTACAGAATCAGCAGCTGTGAACAATCTAGTAGCAGCTGCTAACATTCTACTGGCTCCGCTAAAAAGCCTGGAGACCAGGAAACCCTGATTTTCAACCCTGCTGAGTACATTCCAGGGGTTTCATTATTTAACTCTAGACAACACTGTGGAAAAATATTATATCTTCCCTGGAAAAGAGGGTACATTCATATATATATATATATATATATATACTGGTATATATTTTATATAATATTATAAAGACAGCTCTAGCAAAAATTAAGGGAGACCACTGCAAAATTTTTAGTTTGTCTGATTTTTCTCTGTATAGGTATATTTTTGAGTAAAATGTAAGTTGCTCTTTTATTCTATAAACTACTGACATGTCTTCGAATTTCCAAGCACTAAATTTTGTATTTATTTTCAGAAAATGAGAAATGTTCAAAATAACAAAAAATGCAGTGCTTGCAGACCTCAAATAATGCTAAGAAAACAAGTTCATGATCATTTAGAAACAACAATACTGATTTTTTAACTCAGGAAGAGTTCAGAAATCAATATTTTGTGGAATAACCATGATTTTTAATCACAGCTTTCATGCGTCTTGGCATGCTTTCCACCAGTCTTTCACACAGCTTTTGGCTGATCTTATGCCACTCCTGGTACAAAAATTTAAGCAGTTCTTTGTTTGATGGCTTGTGACTAACAATCTTCCTCTTGATTACATTCCAGAGGTTTTCAATGGGGTTGATTGACCTAGCTGTGTGGCATGGCGCATTGTCCTGCTGGAAAAACCAGTCCTCAGAGTTGGGGAACATTGCTTGAGCAGAAGGATTCAACTATTCGCAAAGATTAACCTGCCCAATTTGAACCTTGCTGAAGCATCCCCAGATCATCACCGATCCTCCACCAAATTTCTCAGTTGGTGCAAGACACTGTGGCTTGTACGCCTCTCCAGGTCTCCGTCTAACCATTAGACGACCAGGTGTTGGGCAACGCAGAAAATTAGACTCATCAGAGAAGATTACCTTACTCCAGTCCTCTATGGTCCTATCCTTATGGTCTTTGGCAAACTGCAGCCTGGCTCTCCTTTGCTTCTCATTGATGAAAGGTTATTTTCTAGCTTTACATGACTTGAGCCCTGCCTTTTGGAGCCTGTTACGAACTGTTCTTGCCGTGCAAGCTGCCATTTGCCATTCCTTTTATAGGTCACTTGATGTCATCCTGCAGTTGATGAGTGACATTCGAATAAGATGACGGTCATCCTGGTCAGTGGAGAGTCATTTTCGCCCTCTGCCGGTCTGTAGCTTTGTTTTCCCCAATGTCTGATGCTTGACCTTGTTGTAATGGACTGCAGTCTAAGGAATTTTATGGATGGAGGCAACATGACACTCACTGTATCCCTATGCTAATAAAGCCAGAATTGAGCCCTTTTTTTTTACTCACTCAAGACTCTTCTTTTCAACTCCCTTGGCATGGTTAAAAGTAATTTTTTCATTCTTATTACTTTTGGAATATTGCTAGCACTTTTTTTTGCCATCCAGCTTGTCCTATTGCAAGAGGATTGTGAACACCACAGCAGGGTTTTTTTATACTTTCCTTAGTTAAATGAGATTTGGTTCAGGTGATCACCTAATCAGAAGGACATTAAGTAGAATGAGGTGTACTCTGGTTGGAATTCAACTGACACTGGAATGGAATGGCTGTCAGACATGTAAAGAAGCTGCTTTTTATAAAACTGTGCAGTGGTCTCTTAATTTTTGCCAGAACTGTATAAATGTATATATATATGTATGTGAATATATATATATATATATATATATATACATACTGGTTGTTATCTCTGCTGCGATTCAATGGGGAATTTCCATTAACTTTTCATTAATTTTTTAGTATTCTATATTTTTGTTACTTTTATGAGTAACTAGCATTGTCAATGTCACCCTCAGTGCTGACATCGCTGGATCGGAACTGCCGCAGGAAGTGAGTATACACTGTTTTTATTCTAACTGGGATCCTGAATTAATTAAACTGATGTTCTCCAGTAGTAGATAGCCCCCTTCAAGATAAACTATAGCGTATTACAAGATTCAATGGGTTAACATGAGGTAATTTTCTGCAGCGACTTTTTGTGACTGCAGATTTATGATTGAGTGAGCGGTCACAGGCTGACTAGATTCTCATCCGCTTCTCTCAGTGTTCTGTCTCAGTCTTCTGTTGAGAGAAACAAATGAGAATCTAGTCAGGAAGTGACTGCAAATATGCAGAGCGCAGTTACATGACCGCTCCCTTCATCTGTCAATTACCAGAGCCATAAAAGTTTATTCGGAGGTGAAAACTTTACTGAGCATAACATTTTTTATTTCTTGTGAATACGCCATAAATCACTTAGATACAGATACCGATACCCCTCGGATACTTTGCTCAAAGAAATGTACGGTATTACTTCTCTGTGTGCAAGCCATCTGTTAATTTCCTGATGACTGATTAAGAGAGCACTTAAAATGTGATAAAAATATAAAATGTTGAATGTGAGATCCGTTTGGAAAATCTTTGGTTAAAATCAAGAACTTCAACAGTTGAGGAGAACAGAAAAAGGCCTTTCAAAGAGGGCCTACCCTTTTACCGCTCTTTTCAGAGTTGCTAGCGTTGCGAGACTTTTTGTTATGAAAAACAATCTGGTTTTAGACCTTCGGCCATGCCACTCTTGTATACTGCACATAAACAAGAAAATCAAGCTCTAACAATCGTCTAAAAACCTCACACCTTGCCTTCATTTAGAGACTGTCGTCTTATCCATCCCCCCCGTATCTATTGAGCTGTAGATGTTGTTCTTGGTGGGATTTAAACCCAGGACCCCAGTGGTGCAAGGCTGCGGTGCTAACCACTGAGCCACTGTGCTGCCCAAAGTTACCACAATTACTAACCACAACAGTGAAGTGGAAAATTTATTGTTTGCATTTAAAGGGAACCGGTCACATTGTATATGCAGGCTGATCTGTGAGAAGAAGCTGAACAGAATGGTACATAGTTTCAGTATAACTTGTATTTTATTCATTGAAATCTCTGATGTTTGTATGTACAATGATGAGCAAAAGGGTAATGTCATGGCACTCACATGATACAGTTCGGCAATATTCTTGGCCGAGAGACGGCTATCGATGAGCTGGATGATGCTGTTTCTCTTTTCTTGGGAAATGTTCTTCATGGCTGCTCGTTCAGTCCAATGACCTTTCGCTGGGAAATCAGCCTAATCACACACTGAGCTATTAGGGAATGTGAGAACAGGTTGTATTTTGTAGTATACAGGACGAAAAAGATTTTTCTACCACCATCAAAAGCAAAAAGGGTAAAAATGCAGTGACCTGACAAGAATCTGCATAACTAGTCATATGCTAAATAGTTGTAAGTCAAATTTATCTATGAGATACCCAATATGATTGTGTATGACATGGTATTTTCACGTTCGAACCAGTAATGGATGGTGAGATATGGAGCCTGAAAGTCAAAAGTTCTAAACATTGTTACCCCTTGCTCCTCAGTGTATAGGAGTCCAGTGGGCGGTCCTTTGCGCGATTGACACCGTCCACTGGCTAAGACCGTCCACTGGGCTCCTCTACATAATAACTCCAGGGATTTTAATTAATAAAATGTTAGTTCTGCTGAAACGTTAACCTCAATAATTTATATCAATCTGATCAGCTCCTCCTGCTCTAATATCCTGCCTGCGGATCAGATTCCATTTTCAACATGACAAGTTCTCTTTAACAAAGATTTTATTGCAGCTGCAGTATTTGCTGAGTGTACAATTTTTGATTAGTGGAAAAAAATACACAATCTAAGGACTGTACTCCTAATTTTTTTTACACAACACAAAATCATGTCTGAGCAAGTGTGGTATTCATGATTTTTATCAGCCCTGCTGCTGTGAGTTTTACTATTGTTTATCCTGGTTTTAAATGTGTATTTTGAAGAAACCTTTTTTCAATTATATGTATGAATTGTCCAATTAATGTCCTGTCAAAGCACATCTACTTACTAGGCCTATTTTTCTTTCATTCATGTCCACCTTTCTACAAGAATTTAATTTTTATTTATATAGATTTGATTTACATAAAACTTTTATTATAGCCAAGAGCTGCATTCAGAATTCTGCTACTAGCCATTGAAAACTTGTAGAAGATAAATGTCCAAAAAACTGTATAAAAGTTTGCCATCCTGTCCTTCGCACCTTTCCTTGTTGTGCACATCCACTTTGGCCTCTTCCCTCCAGGCTGGGGCTTTCTGTTCAGCTAGGCCTCTGACGTCCCCGTGTGCCATTCCCTTCACTCAATGCACGTTGTGACATCTTGAGGTTCGCTGCAACGGCACAGCACACAGTGGTGTCAGAGGCTAAAGAGGATGTGTGCAACAAGGAAAGGGTAGAAAGATGCAGAGGATCAGAGAGTGTGATGCAGGGACTGCGGGACAGGTAATCAGTGGGGTAAGTATTATTGTATTGTATTATTATTGGTATTATTTATTTCATATTACAATCTGTCTAGCCTCCTATGGCTGCAGCTGGTTACCATTTTGTTGAATTTTTGCTAATAGAACTGTAAAAAAAATTGATCTGCAGAATACTAATTTTTGCTAAATTTGACAAGAATTCCATTTCCCTAAAATAAATTTGCTCATCTCTATAGATGGGCGGACCCCTGGATGCTTGGGTCAGGCAGGTTTAGTCGAACAGTTAAAAAAAAGTTTGGATTCGGGTACCAGACAAGTACCCAGACCCCATTCACTTGAATGGGGACTCGTACATCCAGTGTTTGCCACGCTGTCATGTGCATGACAGCGTGGCAAACACTACTTCTGATTGGCGGTAAAATCAATACCGCCAGTCAGACAACCGTGGTTCCCACGCTGTCTGCTGCCGCTAATAACAGTGAGAGCAGGCAAAGGTTGATGGGAGCTGGCACCTGCTCTCAAAAGAGATAATTTAAAAATAAAATCCCTGGTGAAGTCCGTGCCTGAACAGTAGGTGTTCGGTACGAATGTCGAACTTTACTGTTCGGCTTCACCCATCTCTTATTCCTCTCTACTCATGACAACTTGGCCCCAAAAAAGGATGCTTTCTGCAGGGGCTCCTTACCATGTCAGAATAGAGGTGCACTGGATGAAGCCTTAGGTGGTATTTGCCTAAGCCTGATCTGAAGATGTAGAAAACCTATTGTGTTTGACTTTCCATTGAAGAGATTATCACACCATGCTAACATCTATCCAGATGCCCATTTGGGCCCACTTCACCTCCCAGTACAGAGCACCATTCTGTATGGGCAGCCTCCCATTCTGGCAAACCTCACATCTTATGAAATACATGGACCACCTTTCTTCCAACATTTAAATCTTGTTTTTTACTCCAATGGCCACTACAAGGGCTTTTGATGGCTTTAGCAACTGCCTGGAATAAAAGACGCCAGCTTCTTTTTACAAAGGGTTCATGAGAAGTGTAACGATTATTTTATATTTGGCAATGATGAAAGGTATTGGTGGCTTTGGTCCATCTGAATGTTAATAATTATCAGCTCATCCTCCTAATCATCTGCTTTAGCTGGAGAAAGAGCTTGGTGTAGAGAATTATTTCATCTTATGGCCATGGATTTACTATTACACAAACCTGGCCTCTTTTCATTCTCTTTCTATAACACCCATGTGTATGTGATTTTTCTCTTTTATTTGGTGCACAAATGACCAGCTTTGCAAAGCTCTGCCTGGCTAAAACCACTGAGCTTTCCTTGACAAACTGCGTGATATGGATTTGCATAGGACTTTGGAAAGGGCTGGCCCTCAGGGTGAATGAGCTTGGCAATGAACTCAATGGATTAGAGTGGAGACAGGAAAATAAAAGAATCCAGCAGGATGGTCGCTAAAGTAATCAAAACAAAGCAGCGTATAGAAGAAAATTAGTAAAACTAGAACATGTTCAACGCTGCAAACAGACCTCGAGTAGATATTGATGGCAGTTCGAAATAATCAGTCACATTTCTCCACTGTTTTTTGGTTAGGTAATGTATGTGCTCCTGATATATCTAATATTTTATATCTTTTTTTTTTAATTAAAATGTTTGAACTTTTCGCTTTGAAGATTATATTAGAGATTTATAAAAACTAATAAAAGTTGCCCATAACAAATGAAATCTGCAATTTGATTGCTGCAATATATTCAGTCACTATGGACACGGTAATATTTTCCAGTAGTTTTAATACTGACCCATTTGTTTCAAACATTACCTGTTACATTATGGCATATTGCTTCATCATTATGTAAATCTGCCTTAAATTGTACTTAATCTTAAAGGGAATGGCCCACATTGAACATTTGTCACCTCGGCTATGAGCCCTTGTATAGACCATGATTGAAGCGCTGTTGCTCACACAAGACCACTCCTCCAATCAAACAGCGCTCATGTTACCCTCGTACATGATCAGTCAATGGACCCTTTGGTGGGATACTCCTCCAGTGTAAGCCACTTGCGGGACGCAGTGACAGGAGGTATAGCAAGGGTTAACAATTTTAACAGTTTTATTTAAACAGGGCATTTACTCCTCGCAGGGAGATAAATGGTTAAACTTGGGAATAAATAGTTCAGGTGTAAATAATATGCAGAGAAATGAATAAGGTAACGGCAGTTCTGTTGTACACTTATCGTGTCAGAAGTTTCTCCGACTGTAGATGCTCCTTGAAAGTCTTTAGTGCCGACAACAGCTGGTGCGGTGCTTGTCCAAGAAGGTCCTGCTGGCAACAGTGGTCTGTCTTCTGGCGGCAGTGGTCGGTGCCCGGTACCTTCCACTGGGCCCCTAGTCTATATACTGATGTGGCCGGAGGAGCATGGGCCACGGCACTGTCTGAGCCCAACGTGGCCCAGAAGATGTACCCTGGTAAATCGGGGCACAGATGGCAATCCTGCACCCGATCTCTCGCTGGCAGCACGCACGCAGTACTCACTAGCCCGGAACGATCAACACATTGCTCCGTAGTGACCAACAGGCACACTGCACATCTCTCCTCACAATCTCTGTCAGCGGTGGCGGTGCTTGGGAGCGGGCCTGCGCTGTATGGATGCTCCTGGGCCGGAGCACTCACTGGTCCCTGCTGCACGCTGTCTGCTCCTGCCAAGTCTCTCTCTAGGCCACTGGGTCTGTCTGCTGCAGTCTGTCGCAGCGCCAGCGAGTCGGGTGCGGAACGAGCTGCCTGTCCTGCTGCTCACATGCTGATGGCGGGGGCCTCTCTGCAGCTTCGCATGCTTTCTACCTTAGCTTCCGGCTGGGTTCCCTCTCTAAACACTCCCCCTCTTCCTGGGTCATGGGGCCTGTCCGGCCCCCTATTCATTCCCCCAGGAAACAAGGGGATTCAGCCTCAGTAGTTCCGGACCTGGCTCAATACAGGTACTTGCAGCCTGGTCTTCCTCCTTACACCTACTCTGTAATACCAATTATCTGGTCACCTGTTCTTTCCTTTTTCTCTCGTGACAGAGAACACTGACCACGGTTGGGTACTATGTAGTGCATCTGGAGTCAAGATTGATTTTGGAAGTCAAAAGTTTGACTCCATGCTAGAGGTGTTGCATAGAGGCGTGGCTAGAGTTTGGTTGGGGGGGGCAAAACTACTGAGTGGCCCCTAACCAGGTAATCCTGATTACAAATATGGTGGCGCACCCTAATAGCGGATGTAGGAGAACCGCAGCAGATGACAGTGCTGTTGCTAAAATTAATCTCTATACAAAGACAAACACTATTGTTACTGCCATATGTTGACCATATAGTGGTAGATATCCATCCTGCAGGTCATATAAGAGATCACAGTACAAGTACAGATGTTGACTTACACCTGACACTTTTTTTGGTGGAGTCATTCACTTTTCCTGTCTTTTTCATCTGGCCCAGACTGTCATAACAACTTCTTCAAGACAGGACTGCTGCAGAGATTACAACAAAGACACATATGACTTCTCACATTTCGAGCACTGTTCCCATCTTTTCCCAACCTGCACAAACTCTTTATCCTGCTGATACACCAAATGCTGGACCACTGCTGCCATTTGTGTCCCTGTTACAGCACCTACTGTGTGTTACTGTGTGCCCTCTAAATGGTAAAGCAAACCTTGGGAATATGTTAATGCCTTGTGCAATTGCCCTAGAAAACAGTGCCCACATTTTTCCTCCTAGAATGTAATAATGCCCTGTGTGCCCCTTTGGCAGTCGCAATAACCTGAGTTCCCCTAATACAATAAGTGCCAATTTTATAATGTCCCAAGTCTCCCCCCTGTACAGCTCCCCTCTACACAGTATGATGCTCTTCTATGCACAGTATTATGCCCCCACACAGTATACTGACCACTTAGTAGCCCTCAAACGGATGACCCCCACACTGTACAAAGATCCCACATTAGCTACCACACTATGTGATGGTCCCCCTCTCTGTATGACGGCTCACCTTACAGTTGTCCCCACACAGTATGATGGCCCCCAAGTAAACTACATATACTATAATGCACCCCATATTCCTCTATACAGTATAGTGCACTCCTCATAGTCCTCCATATAGTAAGTATAATGCACTCCCCATAGTCCTCCATATACAGTACAGTTGTATGAAAAACTATTCCCCCCCCCTTCCTGATTTCCTATTCTTTGGCATGTTTGTCGCACATAAATGTTTCAGATCACCAAATTTTAATATGAGACAAAGATAATAACTGGCAATGAGTTTTTTACAATGCTCTGGAGGAAGTTTTGCCCATTCATCTTTGCAAAATTTTTGTAATTAAGATAAGAAATCAGGAAGGGGACAAACACTTTTCCACATAACTGTAGTATAATGCTCTCCCTATAGTCCTCTATATGGTATAGTGCAGCCCCCGTAGTCCTCCATATAGTATAATGCACTTCATAGTGCTCCATGCAATATAATGCACCCCATGGTCCTCCATATAGTGTAATGCACTCCCCATAGTCCTCAATGTAGGTATAATGCACTCCTCATAGTCCTCCATATAGTACAGTGCACTCCCCATAGTCCTCAATATAGTATAATGCCCTCCCCATAGTCCTCTATACAGTATAATACACTCCCTATAGTCCTCCATACCGTATAATTTACTGCCCATAGTCCTCCATATACTATAATGCTCACCCCATAGTCTTCTATACAGTTTACTACACTCCCCATAGTCCTCCATACAGTATAATGTGTGGCGCCCCTGAGGCTCAGTCGCCACAGAGATACTGCACCTTCTCCTAAGGTGTAGTGCCCCACCATCCAGGTAAGGTGGGAACTCCTTTCCACGCTCCAACACTCGCACCCCACACAGCAGGGTAGTTCTGCACAACCACATTGCGGCTCAGTGCTTAGAGAGTAGCAGAGCACATCTGGTGGTTCCCTGCTTGGAACACTGGATGTGCTGGGAGGTGGGTGGAGTTGAGAGATATAAAAGAGTCGGAAAGTGTAGGATTACAGGGCAGTCTGACAGAAAGTTAGTCTGACAGAAGGTCAGTCGGGAAGGAAGCCACTCGGGAGGAGTGGGGATCCCTGGAAGGAGGGATGGAGGAAGGAGTGCTGCAGCTGCCCCAGTGATCTAAGCCAGCTGGCACGGGAAAGGAAAAGAAGGAGAAAGACGTAGAACTGCAACCTAAGCTTCCATAAGAGAGAGAAAGACCAGTACGGAACGAAGGAGTAAGGAGAAGAGAGGACGTGGGTTGGAAGAGGAACCCTGCCTATAGGTTCTCAGCACAAGGCCGGGGCCCGTTCCCCGAGGTTGTATTGACACTTATGGTTCTGCAGCAGACACCGGTGGAGTAGTTGGCTGTAAATGCACTACTCCCATCTAAGACTTGGAGCACAACAGCAACTGAATAGAGAGCCGGGGCTCCGGAGAAGGGAGTCCCCGAAGCAGGCTACTGCTGTCTGCAATACGAGTAGAGTTCTTGGGAACATCTGACAGGAGGAACTCCAGAGTACCACGGTACTGGAGATCTTCACACTTTAAGGCGCAATAGAGGAGTCGCTCAGGAAAGGTACATGTTGGCGAAGTGTTGGAGAGGAGCTTTCCATCTGGCCTGGAGGTTGGCTGAGTCACTGACCCGGAGGACACCGCTCGGAGGCAGGCACCCTTGTGTACCGCAGACTGTGAGTAAAGCCTTGGAACAGCAAGCCTCGGTGTCCTCCATTCATTCTTGCGCTAACCCGCTCAGCACCGCTACATCTGGGTACCATCCTTTACACTGCCTGCGCCTTTCCACAACCATTACAACTACACTGCCCTGGGACATCAGCCCTGCCTGTGGAGGGCTATACTATCACTGCTGCACCATACCATCTGTCCCAGAGGATCTGTCTGCAGCATCGGCTTAACACCTCCCTTGCCGAGCACCACAGGTGGCGTCACGAACTATTACATTACAAATTCCACTGATTTTTGGGTGCCCAGGGCCACAGACCAGGTCACCGCTGCTGTGACACATCCCCCTGACACCGGCCCGGTATCGAGAACCCCATGGCCCTGGGAGGGCGACCCAAATGCACTCCCCATTAAAGAATACAATACCTCTCCTGCTTGTTCCACCACTGCTCAGGTCTCTGCAGCGCACACTCTGAACCTCTGAACATCTCAGTGAGCCCCATGTAGTGATGTCATTGCGTTTACTGCTGTAAGACGGAAATTATGGGAAAGGGAGGGTCAGCTGATGCTCCCTCTTCGATCAGTTGCTTTCAACCTTATCAGTGAATACAATTGAACTTGCCCCCGACTCATGGGCCCCCTAGCGGCCGCGTGGCAGTGCAGAGTGACTGTGTCTCCCAGCTGTGCTGGAGAGTTTAACTTTATGAGCGTGCTACAGTTAACAGTAGCATAGCTCTGGGTGGGCCCCTCAGAGCGCCCTCTGCACCTCATTAAATCATTATGCTGATGTTACCCTATAAGGTGCTTACAGAGGCTTACAGGTTTTTTCTTTTATTCCTTTCCCTCTAGATTATCATTATTTGGCATCATATTGTTAGATGTAGCCCTTTAATCTACTTTAACAGCAAAGTTTGATGATGGCCATGCATAAAATCAAAATGAAGTCCTAAACTTACGGATCTGATACAATAAACATCTGGCCCATAAGGGGCAACAAATAGGTTTGAACACAACATTAGGTCTCATGCATGTAGTTGTGTTCTTTTCAATGTGCAATACGAGCCATAGATTTTTTTTTGGGAAAATTTTCAATAAAACTTCCATTTTAATAATTGAAATCCGCAATGTTTTTATGCATATAAGGCCAGTAGGCGGTCTTATTCGATGATTGACAGTCTTTTCTATATTACTGTGCATGCAGAGATAGTTGTCGATCACTGAATAGGACCAGCCACTGGACTCATGCATACAAACACCAGGGATTTCAATGAATAAAATGCAAGTTTTACTGAATCTTTTCCAACAAATCTATATATCATTCTGCTTACCTTCTCCCTCGCTATACTGTGCTGTCCACAGATCGGACTGCATGTATAGTACAATGTGACAAGTTCCCTTTAAGTGTGCATGTAGAGATTTAAAGAAGCACCAATATCAAAGTTTTTATCCTCTTAATATATTGCAGTCATCATATATATGTAGCACTGTGTGCTTAGAATTGCTCATTTTACCTTTCTACCCATCTAATTCTTCTCTTTTCTTCACTCTATGTAGATAGTGCCTTGTCCCTGCATTCATCATTCCCCTTTTCAGCACCTGAGTCAGCTGCTCAGCTCCTTCCCTCTGCCAGGGACTTTTGCAGTGACTCATGAGTCGTACAGGGAAAATTGATCTCCTGTTTATATATAGAACTTAAGTCCGTTTTTAATCATGCCATGCCATAGACCTAATGAAAAAGAGGAGAATTAACTGCGTAAAAAGGCAACATGAGCAATTGTAAGTACACGGTGCTAAATAATATGATGACTGCAAAATATTAAGAGGATAACAATTTTGGTGGGAGGAGGAGGAGGAGTGCTTATTTACATAGAATGGACTCATTTAAAGTGGAACTGTCATTTCTAGTAATCTGTGTCTTCCTCTTCCCACCACTCCTTAGATTCTTACAGGTAGTAACCATTACCTCCTATCTCAGTGATGTAACAATCTGTCTTTACTGAAAACAAATTTTGCCTGTGAATTGAGAGTGAATGATCAATCCAGAAGGAAGAAAAATTCATATTTCGTTGATGAGACATATTACGCAATATCCTGTCTTCTCTTGAACTAATTTATTAACAAAAATATCAAAAGGGTTCTTCTTCTTTTTCTTATTCTTCTTCCTTATTGCTTTTATTTCTGGCTGCTAAAGCATTACCCTCTTTTTCCTTTTTATAATAGACAAAAGTAGTAGTAAAGGCAGGATGACATCATAGTACTCCTGATAAACTGAGCGTTGCTGCTTTCAAACTTCGGACTGGCTATTCAGACCCTATGGACAAACTTTCCCTTCTCCATTGATAGATACAGGCACAGTAAATCATTACCCCCAATTAATTCCACTCTTTGTATAGAAAAGGGGTGTGTAAAAAAAAAAATATAGCAGAAATTACTAGGTATGTAATTTAAATCTGGTTTAATATATACAATATATGCTGCAAATTGCAAAAACCTTGCCTCGCTGTAGTTTTTGAGTCTCGTTTTATAAAACAAAATGCAGCCACGGTATTTTCCTTACTTTTCTGTACTTTTCTGTACTTTTCTTTGCCCCGTCAGCCAGATCCTTTCCCATATATTATACTTGGATTAGTTAGTGTCACCTATTCTATGCCCTATATACTGTAATTGACCCTTTGACCTTGCTGTGCAGTGCTGACCATGCTGAATCTCACAGAAAGGCCTTTATCGCCCCTTTCCCACTGATCTCAGTGCTTTAGCTTTGTTTAGTTTGTTTTTGATTACCATTTCTTATAGCATATTTTGGATATTTGTTTGTTTAGCTTGAGTTAAAATCTAATTTTGAAGTTTTGTGACTTATTAGGCCCCCGATGCAATGTATTTTTTTCCTCACAATAACCTGATTCAGATGCATCTACTGCGTCCCCCCCAAACGAATGTCTTTTCTGGTACACTGGAGTTACCATGACTGCTAAGTATTAGTCTGTATGCCTCTATACAGAACTGGACCAAATTTTACCATTAGCGGGATTACTGCCGTAATACGTCATATGGAGGCATACAGTACATCTGCACAGGACAAAGTGTGCAAGGCCACGACAATAATATATTATGCACGGCAGGTGGCTGGCAGAGTGATTTATCAAAATGTAAAGGATTTTTTTGTTCCCTTTAAGGGACACTAAACCTAAAAATGAATGAGTTCTAAAACAGAAAGTGCTGGTTTACTGGTGTACAAAACATGATCTGCTGTATCCTGAAATGACCAGTCTTCTACAAATCTGCCAAAGACCTTCGCATCTTTGTTGGTATAAAGGGGTTGTTCCTTTTCAGTTAAAGGGGTATTCCCATCTCCAAGATCCTATCCCTATATGTAGTAGCTATAATATTAGCAAATCCCTCCAATTAGAAAAGTAGTATAGTTCTTCTGATAAGCTATGTTGCTTACCCTGTTTTGGCACCTCATGGGTTTTACTAGTGGGTCATGGCACATGCAAACTATAACAGTATAATCTGGTGCTCCTTCCCTTCTGAGCCCTGCCATGTGCCCAAACAATGGTTTATCCTCACATATGGGGTATCAGTGTACTCACGACAAATGCACAATAACTCTTGGGGTCCAGTTTCTTCTGTTACCCTTGGGAAAATAAAAAATTTGGGGGCAAAAAGATCATTTTTGTGGAAAAAATATGATTTTTTAATTTTACGGCTCTACGTTATAAACTTCTGTGAAGCACTTTGGGGTTCAGAGTGCTCACCACACATCTAGATAAGTTCCTTAGGGGGTCTACTTTCCAAAATGGTGTCATTTGTGGGGGGTTTCCACAGTTTAGGCACATCAGGGGCTCTCCAAACACGACATGGCGTCCGATCACAATTCCAACCAATTTTGCTTTAAAAAGTCAAACGGCGCTCCTTTCCTTTTGAGCTCTGCCATGCACTCAAACAGTGGTTTACCTGCATATATGGGGTATCAGCGTACTCAGGAGAAATTGCACAACAACTTTTGGGGTCCAATTTCTCCTGTTACAATTGGTAAAATAAAACAAATTGGATCTAATGTAATTTTTTTGTGAAAAAAAGTTAAATGTTCTGTTTTTTTAACATTCCAAAAATTCCTGTGAAGCACCTGAAGGGTTAATAAACTTCTTGAATGTGGTTTAGAGCACCTTGAGGGGTGCAGTTTTTAGAATGGTGTCGCTTTGGGTATTTTCTATCATATAGACCCCGCAAAGTGACTTCAAATGTGATGTGGTCCCTAAAAAAAATGATGATGTAAAAATGAGAAATCGCTGGTCAACTTTTAACTTGTGCTGATGTAAAGTAAACATATGGGAAATGTTACTTATTAAGTATTTTATGTGACCTATCTCTGAGATTTAAGGGCATGAAAATTCAAAGTTGGAAAATTGTGAAATTTTCGCCAAATTTCGTTTTTTTCCCACAAATAAATGCAAGTAAGATCAAAGAAATTTTACCACTATCGTGAAGTACGATATGTCACGAAAAAACAATGTCAGAATCACTCGGATCCATTTAAGCATTCCAGTGTAATTACCTCATAAAGGGACAGTGGTCAGAATTGTAAACATTGGCTTGGTCATTAACATGCAAACCACCCTTGGGGGTAAAGGGGTTAAGGACTGACAATACAGGAAAGATGTATATCTTTGTACCATGTTAGCCAGTAGATAGAAAAATATTCAGAATTGAGAGTCCTCAGTGGTTGATACCTTTTAATGGCTAACTGAAAAGATGGTGACACATTGCAAGCTTTCGAGACTACTCAGGTCTCTACATCAGGCATTGACTAATACAATTCTGAAGAATCACATATTTATACACAACACAGCACAGAAAAAATGCAATAGACAAGACAAGTGACTCGAAGCAGAACTATCATTGTGGGAGAGGGAGAAACATAAGTATTGGACCAGTTCATAGATAAGGAGTCTGGATGTTTTATTGTCCTCCGATTGGGGTCTCCTAATGTGTTGTGATGCCCCCACAAGGTCTTAGGAGCAAATTCCTTAATTGATGTAAAAAGACATAAATCCATGCGACACATTCATTCCAGCATGAAAGTGTTAAAGGTCATCATTACTTTTCAATACCAGTAACTTCATATCTATGGTGGTATGATCAGGCATACAGTAAATGCTGACAATAAAGCATTCAAAATCAAAGAGAACTTGAAGCTTACAGAAAAAGAAACTCTTGTATAAGGCAAAATTTAAAAAGGATTTAAAAAAAGATGTACATATGTTTGAATTATGTATTATGTATGTGATTTATTGTTTTTCTGTAACGTCTTTTATTGCCTGTACAAGTCCCCTCTAAATTGTAAAGTGTTGTGGGGTATGTTGGCACTCTAGAAATGAAATTATTATTATTATTATTGTTATAAAGGAGGGCCACATACACGTTCTGTTCAAATTGTCATGTAGTGGTATTCCACTAAGTGCAAAGCCTGCCAAAAAATATAAGCAGGGTCATCTATACAACTTTCAAGGCACCAAATGTAGAAATTCATTCAAATATTGTGAATGTATAGTTGTGGTACTCCAACACTCATAAAGGCTTTGCACAAAGTGCAAATCCAAGAAAAAAATATAAGTAGGGTCATCCATATACCCTAGAATGCTGGAGGCTTGCCTCTCCTAATTGGTTGGACAAGGAAGCTTGCCCCTTGCCGCTAGCATTGTCTGATTGCAATTTTTTCAATATGTTTTCTACAATGACCTTCTGGTATAGCATCATTTTAGTAGACCTCTTTGCCTTAGCTAGGAAAGATGCAAGGTTCTTCTTGTAGTGTGGGTCTAGCAGGATGAACAACCAGTACTATTATTTTGGCCAAGATGAATGGAACTTAAGGGTCACGGCAAAGGCAGTGGTACATACAGTCTGCCATATGTGCCAAGGTCCCTAGAGCCAACACCTCCCCTGTCTCCACCATGATGACTACTCTCAATCTCTTCCTCCTCCATCTCTTAATCCTCATTCCCTTCTTCAGCCTATCCATGTTGAAGAAACAGTACAAAGCTTGTGTGGGTACAGCTTTTGTTCCTCCTTCTCTACCTCAGCCTCCACCTCCTCATTGTTACCCAATCCACGCAGAGCAGATGAGATGAGGTTGGGCTGGGTAGTAGCTCCCTGTCTCATGTCTTCCTCCATCTCTACCTGGTCTGCATGCAAAGCTTCATGTTTAATTGTCAGCAGCTACTGTTTAAGTAGGCACAGAAGCGGGAATGTTGAGCTGATGATGGCATCATGGCCGCTCACCATCCTTGTGGAGTCCTCAAAGTCTTGGATAACTGTCAGACAACTGTGCCCACTTTTCAGTTATGTGCAGAGGCTGACCAGAATGCTGACAGGTATGTTGGAGCTGGTACCACTGTCCTCTTCTGCTTGCAAAGCCTTGTCAGCATGTGCAGTGCGGAGATACAGTGTGTGGTGACATCACACACCAGTTGGTGAGCTGGCACTTGCATGTGCTGCTGCAGCACTGCCAGAGGGGCGGCAGCTGTAGCTGACTTGCGGAAGTAGACTCTGACATGGTGTACCTTGATCAGAAGCTCTGGAAAATGTTTTTTTTCCTTCAGAAACCACTGAACTACCAAGTTGAGCACGTGGGCCAAGTATGGTACATGTGTGAGCTTTCCAAGCTTCACAGCTGCCACCAGGTTGCGGCCATTATCACACACCACCTGGTTGTAAGATCTGCTGTGAGAGCCACAGATCTGTCTGGTCTGTTATTCCTTTCAATAACTCTGCCGCGGAGTGCGGTTTTTCTCCTAGACAAATTAGCTTCCTCAGAGCCTGTTGCCGCTTCGCTGAGGCAGTGTTGCAAAGCTTTCAGTTGATGTGGACAACATTGTCTGAGATAACACACTGAAGATGCAGGAGGTGGAGTAAGCCCTGATGGAAATGGGGCCAGCAATCCAACTAAATGTAGCATCCCTGTCCATAAGCACGTGTCCACGTGTCGGTCGTTAAGTGGACAATCCCAGTTACTGCGTTGGTAAAGGCACAGCTGATCCTTGGATACGTGTGGGTACAAGGCGGTTACGCCACACCAGGAGAAATAGTGGCAGCTGGGGACCGAGTACCGAGGGACCAAATTTTTACATCTGTAGCAGGCCAATTTTTGTTCTTACTTCAAACCAATGAAGTTTCACACAAAGCAGGTTATATGGTATGCATGACAATAGTCAATTTTTGGAAAAAAATATTTTGTGAATTGTACCAGGTCAAGCAATTTTTTAAAATTTTAAACAGCCGTAATTTTACACAAAGCATGTTAAATGCTGTAGATAAGCCCCTGATGGTGGTGGCCCCAGCTTATGGGGCAAAAATGGGGTGACAGATTCCCTTTAAATTTTATGGGTGACTTATTGAATCCAGGAAAAATTATGAACTTTTTTTTAGTTTTAGATACCACCGTAATGTAACACAAAAGCACGTAATACTCTATGGATGACAAATTCAATCCAGAAATTTTTTTAAAATAAATATTTTGAAACTGTAGTTCATGTTGTCCTACATTCATAAAGACTGCATGAAGTGCAAAGCCAGGAGAAAAAATTATAAGGAGGGTAATACAGTAATTTTCTTCAGGTGTCCGCTTCTTCGCCTTCCTCGGGAGGCTGAGGGGATCTCTTTGGGGGTGGTAGCCCCATATCGAACCGCCTCGAGGATGCCTCTTCCATTTTGCAAGAAGGGTTCAACTCGCTCCATTTCTTCTCGGAACACGCCCACTGCATACCAACGATGTTGCCCTTCCATTTTGAGGAAGGTGACCCTGATTCCAGCTGTCAGCTATTGCAGCCTTTGAGGCAAGTGTTCCATCTCTACTGCCCGCTGATTGAACGAGATGTGATGACGGGTCCCAAACTCTTCTATGGACGCCATCTCTGCTGCCGGTCATACGTAACAACCTTCCACGGGATGCCAACTCTCAGGACCTTGCGGCTAGTGATCTTGCTAGTAAAGTTGAGCGAATATGTTCAGAATCAGACTGAATTTGCCATATTCATGCCATATTGGTACCCTATTTGTGCCGAATTTATGTTTGATGATCAGTTCCGAACATATTACACTGCTCAAAAAAATTAAGGGAACACTAAAATACCACATCCTAGATATCTCTGAATGAAATATTCCAGTTGCAAATTTTTATTCATTGCATAGTGGAATGCATTCAGAACAATAAAACATAAAACATAACAATTATCAATGTAAATCAAAATTAATATCCCATGGAGGTCTGGATTTGGAATGATACTCAAAATCAAAGTAGAAAATCAAATTACAGGCTGATCCAACTTCAGTGGAAATGCCTCATGACAAGGAAAAGTTGCTCAGTATTGTGTGTGGCCTCCACATGCCTGTATGACCTCCCTACTGTACAACGCCTGGGCATGCTCCTGATGAGGCGGCGGATGGTCTCCTGAGGGATCTCCTCCAAGACCTGGACTAAAGCATCCGCCAACTCCTGGACAGTCTGTGGTGCAACGTGACACAGCAAACCTTCTTGCCACAGCTCGCATTGATGTGCCATCCTCGATGAGCTGCACTATCTGAGCCACTTGTGTGGGTTGCAGAGTCCGTCTCATGCTACCACGAGTGTGAAAGCACAACCAACATTCAAAAATGACCAAAACATCAGCCAGAAAGCATTGGTCCTGAGATGTGGTCTGTGGTCCCCACCTGCAGAACCACTCCTTTATTGAGGGTGTCTTGATAATTGCCAATAATTTCCATCTGTTGTCTATTCCATTTGCACAACAGCATGTGAAATAAATTGTCACAGTGTTGCTTCCTAAGTGGACAGTTTGATTTCACAGAAGTTTGATTTACTTGGAGTTAGATTCTGTAGTTTAAGTATTTCCTTAATTTTTTAGAACAGTGTAGTTAATTTCTACTCCCATTGACTCCAATGACAGTCGGCAAATTTTGCAAAAACAATGTTCGCTGCCTATTGTAATCGGAACCGAATTTTGAAAAATTTGCTCAACTCTACTTGCTACCATATCTCCAGCCCTGTTCCTGGCTTGTCTCCTCCTCTCTTCGAACCAGCTTAGGTCCTGCAGTACACATATTGGTTCTCCCATCTGCAGTTCGCAAGAACCCCAGCAGTGAAGGCTGCATACTGGGTTCTGACCTTGATGGTACCGGGAAAGAGTCCGGTTTCTGACCACAGGCTCCTGCCACCTTCGCTGTCGCGCCAGCTTGGTCTGGCTCTGATATTTCTCTGGGCGCTGCTTTGGGAGCCTTGCGAAATTCTGCCATTTTTGTCGCCCATTAGGCAAATTACACTATATGGATGACTAATTGAATCTGGAAACATTTTTCAATGCTTTTTTGGAATGTTATATATCACTGAGATGTAACACAAAGTGCGTTATACTCTATGTATGACAGTATTATCAATTTTTCCATCCCCCCCCCAAAAAAAAAAGAGAATGTGGTCACATGCAGCAGATATATATTTAGCAACGGACTGCAAAGCCCTAAGCCCTGCATAGAGGCTGTATTCTGCCATTCTCTATCCCTCCCTAGGCGAAATGCAGAATGTATGTGATGCATACAGCAAAGCACAAGATTAACCCTTAAAACTGTTGGTATGTTGGTTCAGCGTCAGCACCAGTATCAATACTAGACTACTCTGATTCATTAAACTGTGCACACAAAGGCTTGGACAACCACTCTCTCCCTCCAATAAGAATTGTCCCTGAGCTTTGCAATGACGTCAGTGTGCCGTGTGTGGTGGTGCTTTTTCTTTTATAACCCTGATGAGGTAATATGGCCAGCCAGTCTCAGTAATGCTGCTTACAAGTTAGCTACGGCATTACAGTGAATGGCAGCCAATCCCCACATGTTTATTGGCTGTGTAACAGGCGTCAAACTTGCGGGGTGGGGATTCAAGCTTCAAATTTAAGCACTGGCTAATGCTCACTGAGTGCCGAGCACTTATGAGCACCCAGATTGTCGAGTGATATCAGAGTATCACCAAGCAAGTTCACGCAACTCTTGACTTCTTGAAATCTAAAAAAGTTATCATCGGTCTAAAAAAAAGTTTTAGAAACCTTTCCTCCGTTTGTGATGAATCATCACGCTAAGATCTCTTCAGAGAATAAGCGTTCTACATGGTTAATGGGAGTGAAGTTTCAGATTTTCAATTTTAAAAAAATCTGACAGATTCTCTTTTAGTAAAGGCTTATGCACGGTTTCTTTTTGCAGCCCACCAGAAGGGGTAGGAGAATTTGAAGGCAAAATTGATTTTTTTTGTGCAGACCTAAATTGAGACCGAGTGAATGAATGGTATTAAGTACGGAAATTAAAAAAAAATAGTCTGTCTCCAGGGTCAACTAGTTATTGATTTATTTTCAACCTTCTAGAGCAGCAAGGTAGAAACATTTTATTCTCTAGTCCAGAAAGTTCAACCTCCATCTATAGACTCTTATTTCCGTTCTTAGAGCCAGGGCCTTCTTTATGCCTTTCTTCCTCTTTTATCTCCTTACAAAAATTATTCAGAAGATAAGAGATTCTGGAGCAATGGTCATCCTTTATAAGTCCCTATTTGACTCAAAGCAGCCTAGGTTAGCTGGCTCAAGATCTTATCTGAATCGAATTTCTGGGTCCAAAGGTGGACAATCTTCTGTTATAGACTCCAGTATTGCACCCAAAGTCCAAACAATATTTGGCGCTTTTTCTGAGTATGGGAGCTTTTTTTTGTCATTGACACACTGATAATAATAGGAAGTTAATCACCTTTTAATATTTATATCAGAATATGGAAAACTTTTTTGTCCACTCTTTTTCCCTCCTCTACATAACTTAGTTAAAAACTCTGGAATTTCTTCAGTTAAGGAATTATGGAAATCTTGTGTTTGCACTTGTAAAGTCCAGATTTCTACATTTAGCGTTCTGTTTACTGTAAAAATTGCTTATAATTCCTGGATTGTTAGAATGCGTAGGTCAGTTTAGAGCGCTTCTGGTCCCCCTCATCCCCCAAGAAAAAAAAAGCCTTCTTCTCAAATCCATGTCATTCAGGCGCTTAGAGTTGAGCCCCTTGGTCAAGCATCCTTAAGTGTTGACTATTAAAACTATTTTTCTAGTAGCTATCTAGCTATAACCTCTTCTAGGAGGATTGGGGAACTCCAAGCCTTGTCAGTAAATTTTTCATATACTAGGTTTCTGGATTATGGGGTTATTCTTAAACCTGATCCAGTTTTTCTTCCTAACATTGTTTCTAATTCCCACAGATCTCAGGAAATCTTCCTACCCTCTTTTTGTGATTTCCCCAGGTCTTTTGGGTTTATTAGGTTTTCATTGCTTAAAGGGAATCTGTCACCCTTTTTTTTGGCTTGCAGCTGCCGGCATAGTCATCGGGGGCTTATCTACAGCATTCTGTAATGCTGTAGATAAGCCTCCGATGTAACCTGAAAGATAAGAAAAACACGTTATATTATACTCACCGGGGTGGGTGGTCCGGTCCGATGGGTGTTGCGGTCCGGTCCGACACCTCCCTTCTTCATGCGATGAGAGGTCCGGCGCCTGTGCACTGCAGAATTCTGTCTGCCCTCAACAGGGCAGAGCAGTGCGCTTGCACCGCAGCCATTACAGGACGGGAGAAGAGGACGTCATCGCATGAAGAAGTGAGGCGTCGGACCGGACCGCAACACCCCAGTGAGTATAATCTAACTCGTTTTTCTTTCAAGTTACATCGGAGGCTTATCTACAGCATTACAGAATGCTGTAGATAAGCCACCGATGTCTATGCCGGCAGCTGCAAGCCAAAAAAAGGGTGACAGATTCCCTTTAATGTCAGGAGATGCCTCTTTTTAATATTTAGAATATACTAAGCCTCTTAGAAAAAGCAGATCTTTATTCATTTTTGAGGGGATTTCAAAGGTTGCCTGACTAGTAAGATGACTATTGATTGTTGGATTAAACAATGCTATTTTAGTTTATAACTCCACAGGTCAACAGACTCAGAAGGACTTTAGTGACCATTTTATAAGAAGCTCTATCTACATTTTGAGCTGAAAGAGCATATGCTTCATTTGAGGATATATGTAAAGCTGCTGCATGATTGTAACCTTCTACTTTCTTTTGCCATTATAGGCTTAATTTACTATCCGCTTCTAACTTGTCCTTTTGGTGTAAGGTTTTTCAAGCTGTTGTCTACACTGATCATTATGGCTGAAAGTCTTTCTTGGTGCTATCATGGGCAAAAGGAAAAATGATAATTACTTACTGGTATAAAACACCATGAAGAGAAAGGTCCTCCAAAGAAACTTAATAAAATTATATTTTATTTGATGAAAAAACATAATATGACATAAAACAGATACGTCAAACCATACAGAAACTGGAATAGCAAAAGCACTGGGTGAAAAAATTGGTAGTTGATATAAAACTACATTAAATATAGCACATGAGAAGGCACATGAAGAAATTTATTAATATATATATAAAGTGTTGGTGCAACAATAAAGTGATAAAAATAGTAACGCTCATACAGTATATCAGAGCTATTATATAATCCATAGTATCCATGCGCAAAATTTTTTTTTTTGTTATTCAGTAGCCCATGATAGCACTCTTCATATTCTCTTTCTTTCTGCTTGGTGATGGTTGTTTGTCTGCATGATAGAAAAAAAAGAAAAACAAAAAACATAATTTGGATTTTATTTGTTGTCGCTAACCAGTTTCTCAAATTTTTTCTGCAAACACTGACTTGGTAGTATAAATTATTTACTATTATGCTTACTAGTGATGAGTGGACGTGCACAGATAACGTCCTATCCGACCACGCTCTGGTGTTATCCAAGCATCTGGGGTTGCTTGTATATTATGGTCAAGTCCCTGTTGCTACATGATTTGCGGATGTTAGACAGCCTGAACACATGTGGGGATTCCCGAGCAAACAGATAATCCCCACATGTGTGATAAACTGCAAACATTAATTAGACCAGAATGAGTTGTTGGTGAAGATTGGGCCCAGAAGCTGCTATCCATCAAACCAGGGTGAATTGCAGAAATCTATTTTTTTTTTTTTTTCTTTTAAATAAGGGTCAACACTGTAAATATTTAGTCTTCACATAAACTTTGTGTATTTGTCAGTAAAAGTTTAATACAAATTGTCTGTTCAGAGGGGAAGAGCACTAGAACTCTATAGCGCCACCTGTTGGAAGCAGCGATCCTACAAGTCACTATCGACCCTTTTAACTTAGGATAAAAGACATAAGTCATGCCAGGGCTGGCATGTCACAATTCACAAGGGGAATCGTTACCCCTTAGGCCTGGTTCATACCTCCGTCGTCGGCGGTCAGTTGAAATCCACCAAAGGTTCCAAAGAACTGATCCGTCTCCGTTTCGTGACGTACGGATGACAGTGGACCACGTTGCAGTACGGATCCATGGAAGATGTAAAGCGGCGTGATTTAAAGGGACCGCGGGCTGGAAGTTCGCCGCGATCTCACGGCATTGCCCATCGCCGTGATATCTCATGGCCGGCCGCGATTTCGCGGCGATCCTCATGTCCACGATCTTGCGGCGATCCTCATGGCCGCGATCTTGCGGCAATCGTCGCGGCAGTCTTCATGGCCGCGATTTCGCGGCAATCTTCATGGCCGCAATCTCGCGGCAATCATCGCGGCAATCTTCATGGCCGCGATCTCCCGGCAGTCTTGAGGACATAATTGGAATCGAGGGAGCTCAGGTGAGATCGGGAGAGAGAGACAGAATTTTAGCGGCTCCCGGGACGGCATTTCAGGGTTAAAACTGCTCCCGGCTTTCACCTTTCGGGCATGCACAGTTAAAAATAGCGGACCGTCAACCAAAAAAAAAAACATTGCAGTGTCCGTCTGGTCCGCCCGAGAGCCGCTAAAATTCTCATGGATCCGTCAAAAAACGGACCCAACGGACGACCATCAGTCAAAATCCGCCACTAATGCAAATCAATGGGGGAAAAAAAGTGATCCGCCCAAAAATGGGCGGATCCGTTGTTTTCTAAAAGTGGCGGATTTTGACTGTTGTCAAAAAACTGAAGTGTGAAAGAGGCCTTAGACTTCAATATAAGTTTAAAACCTTATGAAACACTTATAGTTGTACTTCAGTAACCATAGAAACGTCCGACTACAAGGTCTAAAAGCACTGAAGCACCAAACTGTGAAAACCAACACTGAAAATGTGTTTGGAATGAGGCAAGGATCAACTCTGCAGTGCTTTATTGGTTAAAATGAGTCACAGCTCTGCAGCAGAGATGACAGCACTATGAGTGGACAACAGTGGATGCAAATGTGTTTGTAATGAGACAAAGTTCACTTCTGCTTTACTGTGTTAATTATAATTCGGAACAGATTTGCAGCAGAGCTGCCAGCACTGTGAGAGGACAAATGATTCTTCACATGTTTGCAATGAACAGTTCATTTTTGCTGTACTGTGTTAGCTCTGATCTCACTGCAGAGCTGTGTGTAATTATGAGAATAAAGTGTCAGTCATTACTTGTCTCACACCGGATATACTGCCATTCATATAAAATAAGCTCTGGAGGCAGATTCTCAGAAAATCAGTGTCCAGCCCATAGATCTTAACAGTTCATTTGCATATAAGAGAAACATAGTGTCTCTGGAATAAGAAATTGTATCTCAGATATCAAGGTATCATTTTATTCAACTTTCTATGACAATTTACATGGTTTAGGAGAGTTGATCCTGCTGAAAGATTCCCTTTTAAAGAAAAAACTGTACCTGTCAAGAGAATGGAGAAGATTAGTGTGAACATGGCTACCTTAGTGTGTTCAGTGTTTAAGGGAACCTGTCACCAGGTTTGGTCGCTACAAGATACGGCCACTGCCTTTGAGGGCTCATCTACAGCATTCTATAATGATGTAGATAAGCCCCTGCTCTGACCTGCAAGATAAGAAAAATAAGTTTTATTATACTCACCCGGGTAGGCAGTCCAGTGCGGTCCGGTCTGATGGGTGTCGCATGTCTTAGTCCCGTGCCTCCCTTCTTCTTGTGATGCTGCCCTCCTGCTTGCTTCATCGCTCCCGGCATCGCACTCCTGCGCAGGTGCACTTATCTGCCCTCTTGAGGGCAGACCAAAGTACTGCAGTGCGCAGGCGCAGGGAAATGTCAGAGAGACCCAGGGCCTGCGCCCTGCAGTATTTTACTCTGCCCTCAACAGGGCAGATAAGTGCACCTGCGCAGGAGTGCGATGCCGGGGTGCGATGAAGTACGCAGGAGGGCGGCGTCGCAAGAAGATGGGAGGCGCCCGACCCGGACCAGCGACACTCATCGGACCAGACTGCCCATCCCCCCCGGTAAGTATAATAAAACTTATTTTTTTTATCTTTCAGGTCAGATCAGGGGCTTATCTACATCATTATAGAATGCTGTAGATGAGCCTTGAAAGGCGGTGGCCGTATCTTATAGCGGCCAAAACTATTGACAGGTTCCCTTTAATACACAAAATTATATGTTCATCAGAGCTTAACATTTATTATCCATAGATAAGGATTATATATTGCCACTCTAAATTGTTATTCTCCAACTCTTCCTCTTGTGCTAAATTTGTTTGATATCACATACAATATTAACCAAAAAATCTGATTGCGAGCCCTGTGAACTATTGACAGCACACAGTGCATGAACCTCCATCCACTTGCCCTGACAGTACAGTAATATGGAAATCTACTCCCAGTGAAGGGTTAGTTCTGCTTTTAAAGTCTCTAAATTGAATTCAATTCCGCAATGATTCATTTCCCAGCAATTTTTCCATTCACATCCTTGCCACTAATTTATTTTGGCCTTGACATCCACCTACTGAGTGTATGTACTTTAAGTTACTGGCAGAATGTCATTTCTGACAGTTAAGGTTGTAAATAGAAATGGATCTATAAATGTACAGTATGTGTGTGAAAAATCACACCTAAAAAAATGAAAAATTTGCCCTTGGTATGCCTGTGAGTATACTGGCATTATACTGAATGTGCACAGATTCGTAGCATGGCATTATCCTTACACCCAGTTATAAAGCGGTTCATAGGTTGATGAACTGCCTGGGAAGCTCACATGTACACAGTGCAGGGTGAAAGAACAAGTGTTGGAAATTGGAAACCATATTAAGAGAACAATTAAATAAACAAATGAGATCAGTAGCAATAAACTTTGCACAACTCAATAGTATAGGTGGATGTAAGAAACCTTTGTAATCTAGCTTACCAGAGAAATTTTCCCCACTTATCATGGACTTCTTCTCGCACTGCCTCCTGAATTTATGATTCACCTTGAAAAAAATACTTTGTAAAAGCAAGGCAGATAGCCAGCACAGTGATTAGTCAGGTTTCACCTTTTTATTGTACTCTATGGAGAAGGGAGGAGGAAAGAGGAGCAGAGTGAAAAAATGAGCAGTGAGACACAGAAAGAGCGTGCTAGTCTTATATCTCACATCAGAGCTTGATTCGCATCCAGACAGCTCAGTATTGCAGCATAATGTCCTCCATGCTGCAGCTTCTCTGCTAAAAAAAAATGAGGGGTAGGGATCGCTCTCTGTGTGCTGTTCTGTGTATAGGAGACATTATAGCAGCTAGTCTTCTCCCACAAGCTCTGAGTCAATTGCAAATCAAGAAATAGAGTAGGCAGGGGGGAAAACTGGGTGAAAATACAAGTCATAAAATGGCCAAAAATTGTGTTATTCCTCGAGTACACACAAGATGGTGTTTTCTGAAAAGATTTTTAAAAGTATGATTACCCTTTTAATATTCACAAATGTACAGTACTGACCGAAGGTTTTAAGCTGGTGTGGGAAAAATGCTACACAGTAAAAATGTTTTAAAAAATATTTGTTTATTCCGGTCAGTTAGCAAAATGCAAGGTAAGTGAAAAGAGAAATCTAAAGTCAATATTTGGTGTAACTGCCCTTTGCCTTAAAACCGTATCAAAGCATCATTTATTCGAAGTACACTTGCACACAGAGTTTAAAGGAACTTGACCTTCTCTGGATGTCGCTTGCTTGCGCAAATCCTTCTGTCTCTTCACGTAATCCCAGACAGACCCAATAATGTTGAGATTAAGGGCTATGTGGAGGCCAGATCATCACTTCCACTACACCTTGTTCTTTATGCTGCAGGTTTTTCTTAATGACAATGTATATTTAAAGATCATTGTCCTGCTATAGAATACATTTGGAGCCAATCACATGCCTCCCTGATGTGGCAATTAGACAAAAGTAATAAAGATAAACTGCTAGTAAAATCAGCGCATATTTATAAAGGCACGGTAAGGCCTCATTCAGACATCTGTGAGTCATGTTCTACCTAATCTGTCTAATATGATTTTCATGGATAGAATACATGCCCTTTATAGTCTATGGTGCTTTTCACATGTCCATGTATTTTGAGGATCTTGTGTCTGCAAAAAAAGGACAGAGATATGTCCGTTTTCTATTGAAGGCTGCTATCAAAATTACTGTATTTTTTGGATTACAAGATGCACCGGATTATAGGATGCACCCCTAATTTTGAGGAGAAAAATAGTGGTGCCTCTTATAATCTATGCATCTTATTGCTTACCGGGGGTGGTGGCTGTGGTGAAGCGGGGTCCCAGGGTTGCTGCTGGAGGAGGCAAGAGTGGCGCTGCAGGCTGGGATGAGGGGGTGTTCCGATGTGCTCCGCTGTGGGTGAAAATGGCTGTGGTGCATTGTGGTGCAGGGGGGGCTCTGCTGGCATCTTGTGAAAGCCTGGAGCCCCCTGCACATCCATTACTGCGATGCGGAGGTCTCCGGCAAAATGGCTTCTGGGGCGGCGCATGCTCAGATTGAGATCTTGTCTCCCAAGTTCTCGGGATGAGATCTCGTTGCCGAGTTCTCAATCTGAGCATGAGCCGCCCCGGCGGCCATTTTCCAGGAGGCCACCGCATCACAGTAATGGATGCGCGGGATGAGATCTCATTGACGAGATCTCAATCTGAGCATGCGCCGCCTGCAGCAACGCGCCACTCTTTTGTCTTCCAGCAGCGACCCTGGGTGTTAGGAATCTGTGTCCTGCCATACTTATGCAGAGATCCAGATCCTCACTTTTGTCTCCAGAGGCTAAGTCCTTTCAGCCAGCTTCTGAGCATGCTCCTAAAATGAGCTCCCATTGGAGTTCAGGAGTCAGGTGCTCAGTTCTTGCTCCTGATTCCATTTGCTTAGCTCAGAGCTCTGGAGATTTCTGGCAGGTCCCGTACGCTATAAAAAGTGTGCATGGCCGCTATGCCATGCGCTAGTATTTTCATACTGCTGCTGTATGTATGGTGATGGATGCTTGGACTGGTGGCTGACTTATTATGAAACCCCTTCCCTCTGATATTACGACTGTGTGAGTGATTGGGCAGCCGCCAGTAGCAGCGCTAGCGTCAGCGTGCTCCAGCTATTTCTGTCTCAGCAGCTAGCGTCCTGCATTGCGCCAGCGATATCGCAGTGTCTCCGCTGAGGCTCCGTTCTCACCACGCTGCGTTTGCAGTTCCTCGAGCGTTCGCAGTTGCGACGTCTCGCACCTCTCTCTCACGGTAGGTCTAGACGGAGTTGTCCTGATGTCTAAGGCTACTCCTGTGACTATTTATACCGTGTCTGCTCCGCTGGAGTCTGTGACCTAGAACAGGCAGCTCTGTGACCTTAACAGAGCTTGCTTTAGTGCACTGGGTGCAGTGAACCCCGTGCACATTACCGTACAGTGCTCTGCCTCTCTAGCAGCGGTCATATCACTTGCCGCACGGTGGACCCCGGGCGGCAAACACGTTTATTTATATTTTTTTAAGCGAGTTCCGCCGCCATAACATAATACTAGCGCCAGGGTCTGGCTAGAGATGGCAGATCAGCAGCAGCTGTTACAGCTTGTGCGTCAGCTCGAGGCTCGTCTTGCTACCCTTGAGAGGTCTCTCGCAGCTGCGCAGGCTACAGATGCTGTCGTCCAGGCACTTACGGACGCGGTAGGGAGTATGTCCATGTCCGCCCTTGCGCCGACAGTTACCCGCCTCCCGTTGCCCGATAAATATGCTGGGGATGGCGCCTCATGTAGGGGTTTTATCAGCCAGTGCTCGATACACCTAGAGCTGCTGGCTGCGCAATTCCCTACGGAGCGGGCTAAGGTGGCTTTTGTCATCTCCCTACTGTCGGTGAAGGCGCTGGAATGGGCTACGCCTCTGTGGGAGCATGGTGACCCCGAGATTCGGTCCGCGGCTAACTTGCTGACTGCCATCAGGCAAGTTTTTCTCGGTCCTCGGGTCACGCATGATACGTCCCTGCAGCTACTCGCCCTTACTCAGGGGTCACTCTCGGTTAGCCAGTATGCCGTCCGTTTTTGGACACTGGCGTCCGAGTTGGAATGGTCCGACAAGGCCCTAATCCCCGTTTTTTGGCGAGGTCTAGCGGAGCATGTGAAGGATGCTCTCTCTACTAGAGAGATTCCCACTAGCTTGGAAGAGCTAATCTTAGTCTCATCACACATCGATCTCCGTTTTTCGGAGCGCGGTATGGAGCGAGCTCACTCCAAGCGCAAATCCGTTTCTGCTCCCAAATTTTTTGTACCCCTTGAGCTAGACAAGCCGGAGGTTCTACCTCCTGAGCCCATGGAGGTGTCTCGCACTAACTTTAATACAGACTCTGACCGGGAATCCATCTGCGGTTGTCACCATGTCTGTGCGGTTTCTCCGGAAGCCGGCTCCCTGCAAAGGTCGGAGTCTGAACCGGCTATCGAGACCTTTGTCCCTCCTCATCTCAGGGCTCAGTTGCTCGCCTGGGCACATGCGCCTAACACACACCTCCATCGGGCTATATGCAGGTCTCAAAACTGTTGGCTGGTGCGTATTGGTGGCCCCATAGAGCTCGGGACATAAAGAAATTTATTCAGGCTTGCACCTTATGTGCTCAGCCTAACCCTCCTAGACAGAGGCCGGTGACATCTGCCGACACGCGGCAGTGTGCCTCTGTCACTCCCGCTCCTACTATCTCCCAAGTGTCCCTCTTGAAACCTGGTGACCTCGGTTCCTCTGATGCCTGCCAGGTGTCTCGGGTTACTGTAACCCCTACCTGGACACCAAGCTCGCCCTCGGACGAGTTTGAGCCCTATGCCACCGTAGGGCACAGGGTATTCGCCCGGAGGGCTCGGGGAGGAGGGGGCCTTAGGAGGGGGGTAATGTTAGGAATCTGCGCCAGCTATATCGCGGTGTCTCCGCTGAGGCTCCGTTCTCACCACGCTGCGTTTGCAGTTCCTCGAGCGTTCGCAGTTGCGACGTCTCGCACCTCTCTCTCACGGTAGGTCTAGACAGAGTTCTCCTGACGTCTAAGGCTACTCCTGTGACTATTTATACCGTGTCTGCTCCGCTGGAGTCTGTGACCTAGAACAGACTCAGCAGTTTTGTATGCTTTAAGCGTGCAGCTCTGTGACCTTAACAGAGCTTGCTTTAGTGCACTGGGTGCAGTGAACCCCGTGCACATTACCGTACAGTGCTCTGCCTCTCTAGCAGCGGTCATATCACCTGCCGCACGGTGGACCCCGGGCGGCAAACACGTTTATTTATATTTTTTTAAGCGTGCTCCGCCGCCGTAACACTGGGACCCTAAGGTATATCCACATTATAAGACACACCCCCATTTTCCCCCCAAATTTTGGGGGAAAAAAGTTCATCTTATAATCCGAAATATGGTACTCTAGTATGGCTGTGAGCTTCTGAAAATAAAGGGTCGCACATGGATGGCAATGCTTGATTAATATTTAATGGATAGGAGAAGCTTTGCAATTCATTTTTTTTCTACGTGAAAATCACTGTAAAAACACTGATGATAAAAATTGAATTCCGACTAAACGTTCACGACCTCACGCAATTCACTTGCTGTCGCAGACTTTTGAGAAAAACCTAGACAACCCCCTTTAACTTAAAAAATGCAGACAAATGTCATCCTTAAGGCCCATATAAGCCCTTTATATGTATTCTTGCTTGGATTTATAGGTCCATGTATACTAATGTCAGACTGGGGTGCCACGGGCCCACCAGTAACATTGACTTTGGGGGAGCCCATTTTTCACTTGCATACAAATATTACACTACCCCCGTTCACAAATGTACCTATAGTACAATATAATAGTAAACTGGGTAGTTTGACTAATGAATTGAAATATTGTTGTTTTCTCTACACACTGAATCAAGTGAATTATGCCAAGTACTGCCCATCCAGTGGGGTTAGGTGCACAGATCTGCAAGGGGCCCATAGGGAATTCCCTTGTTCCCCTATGGGCCAGTCCGAGTCTGATGTATTATTATTATTATTTATTATTATAGCGCCATTAATTCCATGGAGCTTTACATGTGAGGAGGCGTGTACATAATAAAAAACAAGTACAGTAATCTTAATACAAGTCACGACTGGTACAGAAGGAGAGGGGACCCTGCCCGCGAGGGCTCACAATCTACAAGGGATGGGTGAGGATACAGTAGGCGAGGGTAGAGCTGGTCGTGCAGCAGTTTGGTGGATCGGTGGTTACTGCAGGTTGTAGGCTTGTCGTAAGAAGTAGGTCTTCAGGTTCCTTTTGAAGGTTTCCATGGTAGGCGAAAGACTGATATATTGTGGTAGAGAGTTCCAGAGTAGAGGGGATGCGCGGGAGAAATCTTGTATGCGATTGTGGGAAGAGGAGATAAGAGGGGCGCATAGTCCTAAAACCTCTCCCACAAGTTAATTGTGAGACCAGCTGCAAAGACACTAATCATTACTTTATCATTACCTCATATGAATCTTTCTTATGTAAAGCATTAGATCAATTTTTTTTTTGCTCATTTACTAACACAATGGATAAGAAACTGTTCATTGGAATTTTCCTAATTCCATCAGCTGGGAAAGGGATTTGTTGGGCCCATGGCTGTTTTAAAATGCAAATGCCAGCTGCAATGCATTTTGACACAGATAATTTGTAATAATCCATTGTGATCTAATGTATGCGGAAATGGACTCAACATGGGTATACAGGAATGCATTCCACCATTCGCCAAATTTGGAACAATATGGAAGTAACACATTAACTGGATTTTTCCCAGCTGACGGTTCATGAATGAGTTGGCCGTCAACATTGCGGTGTGCCAAAAAAGTAGGCAAAAATGAAGATAAAAATAAGATCCATTTGACAGCTGTAATAAGGACAAGTGTAATTCTCCATCAATCATTCTCTTCCGTCATATTTCATATTCCAGAATGCTCTTACATTGTTGGATAGAAAGTTTTGTAATGTTTTCTGTCAAAGAATAGTGTCCTAGTGTAAGAAGGATGCAAGGAATGTGTTATATGAGATAAAATTAGATGATATTGCACATCTGTCACTGTAATGGCGAAAACAAAAATCTGATCTTGCCAGAGGATATTTGCTTCACGACCTAGTTTGGCCTGTAGTAACCACAGATGTAATCTTGGAACTACGGAATGGTATATTTGTTACAAAGTCCTGTCGAGGATAGCGACCCCAATGAGAGCAGCAATTATCCTCTAATCTCTAAGCGCTAATGGCCGTAAGATTGGCAATGATAAATTCCCATTGAAACGTGGAGCGTGTGCCAATAAGAAATCATTCCAGATATAAAGCAGCTGTGTCTTATATAAGCAGCAATGGAGGAACAAACAGGAAGCCGTCATGCCGGGCAGTAGAGAGCATTTCGGAAATTTTTACTCGTTATTACTGGGAATATAAAACGATAAGTAAACTTTTTACGTTAATGGTGCTACTCCTTTCTTATTTGAAAAGGATTTTTTTTTGTTCCAAGCTATAACAAATTAAATTAATAAAGGAGAGGGCCTTAAGGGCCTGTCACACTAAGCGATATCGCTAGCAATATCGCTGTAACGTCACTGGTTTTTGTGACGTTATAGCGATATTGCTAGCGATATCGCTATGTCTGATACTTACCTCCAACCGGCTCCCCCCGCTGGTTATTGCTGATCGCGTGAGAACGTCCTGGGCCGTTTCTCGTCGTCAGCTTCCTGCTGGGCTTCCTGTGGCGCCGACGAGCGATGCGTGGACGCGGGCGGGAGGACGTCAGGATCGCCGCGTCTGATAGGTAAGTAACGGCCCCCAACCCCTGCTATGTCGCTGGTGAGATCTGCCTGTGTGGCAGCTCACTAGCGACCACTTAGCGATGCACCAGCGATCCTGACCGCGTCATATCGCTGTTCGGGATCGCTGGTGCATCGCTAAGGCTACTTTCACACATCAGGTTTTCGGCGTCAGGCGCGATCTGGCGTCGTGCCGGAGCGCCGGATCCGGCAAATATTTCATAAAACCGGATGTGACGGATCCGTTTTTCTGCCGGATCCGTCTTGTTCTTGACAGACAAAAACCGGATCCGTCTCATCCGGTTCATCCGTTTTTCGATCCGTTTTTCGACGGATTACGCCGGATCCGGTTTTTAAAAACACCCCTTGTGGCCTTCCGAACGGGATTGGCTACTGGAAAACTATATATAGCGTGTTCCTACAGCCCTTCTTTGACAGGTTGTAGAGGAGAAAGTGCAGGTTGGAGAGAAGAGCAAGTTACTGGCGAAGATGGATGTTGTCATTGGAAATATTTTGAAGAATTTGGCGAATTTTACAGCGGAGGCGAATCGTTTGAGGGTGATTGTCTCTGGAGAAGGAGAGAGCGAGACAGCAGCACATCAGGCATCGTAGACGACGTTTGTGGATCCACCCCATCACAGCCAAGAGAATGACGCGTGGGGTCTATTCTACACTCTGCATGGACCTTCGACGAAACCCGGATACATTTTTTGGATATGTTCGGATGAAAATGGAGAATTTTGATTACTTGGTGGAGCGCATTGCACACCTCATAAGAAAAGCAGACACCTATTGCCGCTTCTCTGTTTCACCCGCAGAGCGTCTGATGGTGACTTTAAGGTAAGCCACATTTATTGGATATGCTCGCATCAGAGCACACTTTCACTGCAATCTTGTTGGTGGTAGTTTGTATCTCCAAGTGTTATAGCTGAGTTTTGGTATGTAATGCTGTGATTTAAAACTAATTGATTGTTTTTTAATTCCCCACAGATTTCTTGCAACTGGAGAATCCCTTTCGTCACTGCATTTCCAGTACAGACTCGGGATTTCCACCATATCTGGAATAGTGAAGTACACATGCCGTGCACTGTGGGACTCCTTAGCTGAAGAGTTTTTACCAGAGCCCACAACAGAGAGGTGGATTGAAATTTCAGAAAAGTTTCAACAGATATGTCAGTTTCCCAACTGCTTGGGCGCTGTGGACGGGAAACATATCCGCATTGTAAAGCCAGCCGGATCGGGATCGGAATATTTCAATTACAAGAAATATTTTTCAATTGTCCTCATGGCCATCGCTGACGCGGAATACAAATTTATTGCTGTTGATATTGGGGCCTATGGCCGCTCCAATGACTCTCAAGTTTTCAAACTGTCTGCCATGGGGCGTAAACTGTATGGAAACACCTTCCAGTTCCCACCCCCTAGACCGCTGCCGCAAACATCTGGTCCACCTATGCCATTTGTCTGTGTAGGGGATGAAGCCTTCCAGCTGTCAGAACACCTTTTGAAACCGTACGGTAGCAGAGGATTGTCAAGAACAAAACGCATTTTTAATTACCGCCTCACAAGAGCAAGAAGAATGGTTGAATGTACCTTTGGTATTCTGACAGCCAAATGGCGGGTCCTATTGACTGCGATCAACCTCAAGACAGAAACTGTGGACGAGGTGATCAAAGCTTGCGTGGTACTCCACAATTTTGTTATCTGCAAGGAACCCATTTCCATTGAGGACACCTCTGAAGAAGCCACCTTGCAAGATTACCATGACATTACCACTAGAAGTTCTGTGACGGTTTCAGTAATGAGGGACAATTTTGCACTATACTTTATGTCACCTCAAGGCAGAGTACACTGGCAGGATGACAGAGTGTGAAAGATTTGTGCCCTTAACCAAAATTGTGTACCTTCTGTACCAACAGTATATACCTTTGCCAACCAAAGTTGGCTATCTTGTCATGGTCTTACTATTTTTAGCTTTAGGCCACAGGTGTGTACCCGGTTGTGTTTTATGCAAAGTATTTCACCTTTTAACAAAAGTTGTGTACATTGTTAGGAAATCACCAACAATAAACACAACATTTTAGGTGAAATACTTTGCTTCAAACACAACCAGGAACACAAATGTGGCAAAAAGCTAAAATTTACCCATAGTTATATACCTAGTTTTGAATACCATTTTACCTTTTAAATACCCTGTATTTAACCTTTTTGGCCGCAGAAAGAAATGACAGACAACCAGTGTAAAATAATTTAACTTTTATTGAAAAATGTTTTTTTTAGTAAACAGTTTTTAAATTTTAATAAACTTTTTTAATAAAGCTTTGAAACCATAAAACTGGTCATTTTTATTAAAATACACACATATTATAAATCTGTGTAGTGTGGGGTGGAAATACTGCTGGAGGGGCTGCGGGACACTTCGACACTGGGAGTGTGGAGAGAGGACTGGGATCGTGGTGGGGAAGGAACAGTTAGAGGTGAAGGTGTGGAAAAAGCTACAGAATGGGTGGACATGTGGGAGGCAGAAGAGGTGGTGGGCGGTGGAGTGGAGGGTTGGGCAGGGACTGTAGGAGCAGATGATGTTGATGGCAAGTTGTATGGGGAAGGAGTTTGGTATGGGGCAGGTTGCTGGAAGTGGGGAGATGTCTGGTACTGGGGAGGTTGCTGGTACTGGGGAGGTTGCTGGTACTGGGGAGGTTGCTGGTACTGGGGAGGTGGATGGTATGTAATAGGAGGGGGAGGATGGAAAGTGGCTGGAGGGGGTGCAGGTGGAGGAACTACTGGGGTGGGAAGAGGAGGTTGGGAGGTAACGTGCTGGAGAGCACCGTGGCATGAATGCATTACATGCATCTGCTGGGTAGGAGATAGCGTTTCCATGCGCTCCACAACAGACCTGAAAAAGGTGTGGTTTGGCGAAGATCTTGCTTCTGAATGCATGGTTTGCAGAAGTGTCTTCACCTCCAGACTGCTGGAGTTGATCTGCTGAAAGCCTGCGGAGATTTGCTCTGACAAGACTTTTAGACAGTTCTGGAAAGATGCATTCAGATGCAAGAACTCTGGCGCATAAGTCTTTTCCTGACCCCTCTGCCGCTGCCGCCCAGTACCCGCAGGTGTACTAGAGGTGGCACGAGCAGAAGGGTGGGGTTAAGGGAAAGCGATCTCCTCACCAGCAGCTTCATGTAATGTAGGCGGCCACGATGCTCCTGTGCTGGTGGATGGGACAGAGGGGTCGAATGTGTGGGAAGGCTGTGTAGGTGCAGATGTACCGGGGCGGTCGAAGTGTCCCTCGGTGCCGGTCTCCTCAGGGATCGCCTCAGAAGGGTCCAACCGTGCAGGCTCCCGAGTGCTGCTCACCGTGCTGTGGAATAAAGAGAAACAAAAAACAATTAAAAAAGTGACATGGCATGGCCCTGGCTGAAAAAAAATTGTTACATCTAAACATTTTTTTTTCACATGTGGTGTGTAATATTTACCTTCTGGTGACCATTGTATCCCGGAGGAACGACAGGGCTTGTGCGTACTTGTACTTGCTCCTGCGTCCTCCAGATCCACTCGGGGCCCGCATCTCTTTATTGAACTCCTTCTTGAAACGATCCCTCACAGACCGCCACCGCTTCACAATTCTGTCCCCTGAAACGAGAAAGGAGTGGTTAGTATACAACATCAGTGTTTCCCAAACTCCAGTCCTCATGGTCCCCAGGGGTCATGTTTTCAGGATTTCCATAGTAAATAGAAATCCTGAACACATGATCCGTGGGGACCACGAGGACTGTTGTTCGGGAAACACTGGTTTACATCAAGCAACCGGTACTGTATATACTTACGCTCTTTAATCTGGGCCCGAGCATCGAGGTCCTCCCAGCGGTCCACAAGGAGCGAACAGATTTCCTCCCAGAGTCGTCGGGTAACGATCAGGTCAGCGTGGCGGCGGTCAGCCATATTCCAGAGCGGCTCCCTTTCTCTGACGAGATCGATGAGGTGGTCCACATCGATTCCTCCATCCTCACCGTCAGAGTCGGGAGCACGCTGTGAAGGCTGTTAAAGAAAAAGACAAAAATAACATAATTAGCCTCCACAAAAGAAATGAAATAAAAAGTGCAAAAAAATAAAGCAAAAATATTTATACTTACACGCTGGTGACCGCCGCATTGCTGTCGCCGACGACCCTGGGAGGCACTGCGAGGACCTCTTGGCCGAGCACCAGATTGGGAAGACTAGAGAAGAAAACAAAAAATGTTATGTCTTTGGATGTAGGCATTTGTTTGCTGTGTGTGGTCTGCAGAACATTGTTTTCTATGTGTTGTGTGTAGTGTGATGTTGTGTTTCTGCGTTTGATGCCAAAAACTTACCAATTGTGAGCCCACTCCAGGTGTCTGTCCACCCCTTCTTTCTTCTTCTGGGATCTCCTCTTCATCTTGTGATTCCTGTTTTGAAATAAAAGGCAATGAATAGACATATATTACAGAGATGATGGATTTTGGAAATAAAAACTTACCGTCAAACGCTGACGATGAGAGGGAGGGCTCCCAGAAGAAGATGTGCTGTCTTCCTGCTGGCCAGACTCCATGCCTGTCGGTGGTGTTACAGCTGCTGCCAGTGCTGCCAGTGCTGCTGCTGCTGCATCTCTTGGGCGGCTGTTGAATAAAGAGAAACAAAGGGCCAATGAATATCTTGATATTCCATGGCCCTAGTATGGAGGAATGGGGGATTTGATAATTACCGTCTCTCATCTGCTGCTGGACTCCCCTCCTCAGCATGTTCCATTTGCTGCTCCATTTGGCGTGGTGGTGGTGCTGATGGTGCTGCAGTGGTCTCCTGCCTTCTCCTGTGCCTGGTTGCTGTCTTGGGTGGCATGTTGGGTGTGGCTGAGGGTCCCACTGTCTTGCTTTTATATATGTGTCTTGTGGGCAGAGCTACTGAGCATGCTCAGACCAAAAAAACCGGATCCGGCGCATTGCGGCGCTCATAGGCTTTCATTGTGTGAAAAAGCCGGACGCGCCGGATCCGGCGTGTCCGGCTTTTTCGCCGGAGACAAAAAACGTTACAGTAGCCGTTTTTTCCAGACGCCGGATTGAGACACATTGCCGGATCCGGCGAAAACCGGATGAAACGCATGGCCATCCGGTGCGATCCGGCGCAAATGCAAGTCAATGGGGGGGAAACCGGATCCGGCATTGCATTTCGCCGGATCCGGTTTTTGTCAAAAGCGCCGGATCGCTCCTGACTGCGAAAACCTGATGTGTGAAAGAGGCCTAAGTGTGACAGTACCTTTATTCAGGGTTGGGATGAGCGGTAGGCAAATTAGGCCTAGGGCCCCATTGTCCAGTGTCTTTAAATTTTTGACCAATCAGAGTTTCAAAGCATAAATAAGAAGTATTGATGGAAAAAAAGGAAAGTTACATTAAAACTTGGCCATCCAATCTTGCACTAAGACTGCATTCAATACAACCATGTATCACTGCAGTTTTTCTACTGTTTCCCTGCATAATCCCTTAATCTTACAGAGGAGGGGTTTTCACCTGGAAAATTGCGGGGCAATTATGTTAGGGCACAAGGCAAACAGCTGTTTACCTGTTTAAGTGATGATGCAGTAATATTATGGAAAGACCCCAGCAGTACATGGCTTTTGCCATTTTTAACCACAACTTAACCTCTCTATATGAATGCTGCTTAAAGGTGCAGGGGGTTGTTTATTAAAAATCATCCTGAGCTTGTTTTTATTCTGGGCTTGCTGATGGCTTAAAAAATAAAAAAGGTAGAAAAGTGAAAAATAATTGGTTAAGGTCAATGCCCTGACAAGTTCTAGTGATAAGCTTAAAAGGGTTGCCCTGACAACTCTGTGACTGTAGATGTCTGCATCCTTACAGTGTGCAAACCACACGCTGTCTGGATTATCCTTTATTGCTGCGATTTGCACACTTCCCTATTGAACATGTATGACCTCGCTCAGTACAAGAGAATTGGGTGAGGCCAAATACCTCTACTCAGAATGTGGCCAAAAGGGTTCAAATTGCAGACTTATATTCACTCCTTTTGTACTAAGATTGCAACTTAACACCTCCGGGATACCACCAGTCATGTAAACACGGATCCCAAGTGCCCTGTTTGCATGGAACGATGATGGGTGAGCATGTATGCCACCTCACCATTCATTTGTCTCTGCCTCTGTGCATCCGGCTACCTCCATCATTCCCAAAGACTTTGAGTACCGCTGCAGTATCCATGTTTGACTTCCACTCTTTTCAAAGAACAATTTTAAATTTCAATCTTGGTACCAAGCCTTTAAGGCTATGTGACCACGGTGCGTGTTAAAACGCACACCAAAAACCGGACTCCTTCCCAGAAATCGCGCGTTTTTTTCCCGTGCGATTTCACCGCGATTATGATCGCGATTTTGCCGCGATTTTCGTGTGCGATATTCAAGCACTTTCCAAGCGATTTGAAGCATCGCTTGGAAAGTGATTGACAGGTTGGTCACACTCGTCAAACATAGTGTTTGACAAGTGTGACCAGGTTTTTACTATTGAGGCTGCCTATGCGGCCTCAATAGTAAAAGATAGAATGTTAAAATGCTAAAAAAAAATCAAAAAATCGGGGTATATTTACCTTCCGGCGTCCCGCGCTGCATTCCCGATCCACAGCGTTCCCAGTAATGCCTTGCGAGACCTGTGATGACGTAGTCTCGCGTTGCTATAGCGATCTCGCGAGACCGCTAGAGTCACGCGAGACTATGTCATCACTGGACCGTGCCGCAAGGCATTACTGGGAATGCTTAGGCCGGGAATGCAGCGCCGGACGCCGGAAGGTAAATATACCCCGATTTTTTTATTCTTTTTTTTACAGGGGTATGGTACCCAGGGCCTGGAGGACAGTCTCCTCTCCTCCACACCGTGGGTACCAACCGCACATGAGACGCTTAACTTCCCGCATGGTGGGCATTGCCACATGCGGGAAGTAAGCGATTCTCATGCATTCCTATGGGTGCGGAATCGCGGCAATTCTTTGCGATTCCGCACAAAAGAATGATCATGCTGCGATTTTTTCCGCGATGCGATTCCGCCGCGGAAAAAAGCGCAGCATTAGCACAGCATGTGCGGAATGCCATAGGAATGCATGGGGGGCGTTCTGTACACGTTTTTAAACGTTTTCGCTGCGTTTTCGCACCGAAAATCGCGGCGAAAACGCTTAAAAATCGCTACGTGGGCACACAGCCTAAAGGGAATTTGCCAGTACGATGAACCCTCCTAAACCGTCTATGGGCATGTAGGTCATAGGAAGTTGAATAATAATAAAATGATACCTTGATATTTACGATCCGATATCATATTCCAGAGAAATCCATGTTTTTCTTTTATGTAAATGATCTGTTCATGATTATGGACCAGACACTGATCTGCATGAGAATCTGCCTCCAGAGATTATTATATATAGAAGTGAGTGTTACCAGTGTGATATGTGATGGCCACTCACTGCAGAGCTGTGTGTGATTATACCTGACACATCTGCAGGTTCCTCTCAGCTTCCTTCACACATTTATATGACATTTCATAACTTCCTCAAATTCTTAGGAAAAAATTTACAGCACATCCTGCATTGTATTACTGTACCCAATTTATTATATATTGTCGGAGTTGGTCCATTTTATACAGACTCCATCAAAATGGACAACGACTCACACTACACAACTCCGACTCCACAAACCCTGTTGTAAAGAAAAATCAAAGTTCAGTTCTACTGTTCTGTGTTAATTACGTCTCACACTAGTAATGCCTTCTTTCCTTTATTAGGATCTCTGGAGGCAGATTCACATGCATATTAGTGTCCAGCCCATAGTCCTGATTAAATATTTTAGTGTGGTAAGCAATGCTGTGGAGTCAGAGTCAGTGTCCATTTTGGTGAAGTCAGAGTCTGAGTTGGAATCGGTATAAAATGAACCGACTTTGACTACTAAAATATACAATAAATTGGGTATAGTAGTTCAATGCTGGATGTGCTAGAAATGTTTTCATAAGAATTTGGGAAAGTTATGCAATGTCCTATAAATGTCTTTTCTGTTCCTGATCTAAGGATCTCGGCTTTTAGTGGAGATGAATCTGTGCTGCACTTTATGCACATGCTCAGTAGTGAGGTCGTGCTGTGGAGTCAGAGTCAGGAAAATTGAGGAGTCAGATTTGGAGTTGGTGGTTTGGCTTACCAACTCCACAGCCCTGGTGGTAAGGATAACTTTGAATTTAAAGCTTCTGCATGTATTCACCTATATGTAATGACATTGGGGAAACGTACTAATGGGTTTCTGCATAGAAATTGGTAGAAAATGTGCTACAATTTGGCACATAATGTCAAGTTCTAGACCTAAGCGGCTGTTAGGGGCACATGACAGTTGATCAAATCAGCTGTCTTGTGCCTGAAAAGATGCGGGCTCAGGGCTGGAGCCTTCATCAAAGGGAGGGAGGCGACCTCATAGGTTGTAAAACGTTTAAATCTCAATCTCCAGAAATATCTGCAGCAATATTAAGGTCGTAGTCACATTAGCGTATAGCTTCTGATGTGAGAGCATCACATTCGATATGCTAATGACCCTCGGTTCCACCTCTGCTGTGAGCATGAGCTGAGAGTGCTCTGCGCTCCAATCCTCTCGCTTGAGAGAATCAAAGTACAGCTTTGGAGGAGACAGAAATTAATTTCTCCATATCCCCCATTGCCAGCATTTGCAGAAATTGCACTGCACTCAGAAATATTGTAGTGCAGTGCGGTGTTTCACCCACACCCATAGACTTTGTATGGGTGAGTGCGATCAGATTCTCAAATGCAATTTCAGCATGCTGCGATTTGTTTTCACATGCCTAATCAGCATGAGAAAATAATTGCAGATGTGAGCTGCACTATAGGTTAGCATTCGGCCAAGTGCAATCTGATTTTTTTTTTTATCGTGTGGCACTCATCTGATTGCATTGCAAGTGAGAGCGAGCCCTTAGGGTTTGTGCAGACTATCAGTTCTGGATCTTTGTCACAGACCCTAACTGTAAGGCCTAGGTCACACTTGCAAGTGCAATGCGAGAAACTCGCGCGAGTCTCTCCTCAATACCCGGCCGTCACCGGCGGCTAGGACCGGAGCGTTCAGCTGCATAGAAAGACATGCAGCCGAGTGCCGGCGGCAGTGCCAGGTATTGAGGCAAGAGACTCTCGCAAGTTTCTCGCATTGCACTCGCAAGTGTGACCCCGGCCTTATTTTTAAATCAGCAGCATGTAAACTTGTCCTATAGATATCTAGATATCAGGGCATATGTTACCCTGTACATGATGAGTATTTGGTCAGTATTTTACCTCAGTATTTGTAAGCTGAAACCATGAGAGGAACAATCCGAGGAAAAGTATAATAGAAACGCGTCACCACTTCTGTATTTATCACCCACTCCTGGTTTTGGCTTACGAAAGCATAGGTAAAATACTGACGAAATACGCAACTTGTGACTGCAGCCTTACAGTGAACTTGGCCAACTACCTGCACCTCCTTTGAATGATTTCTGCAACAGTGCCTTCTGCGGTATATACTGTACCCTTAGGCTATGTTCACAAGTTGCCAGTGTATTTGATTTAGCATGTGTTTCATCAGTGATTTTCACATATAAGAAATAGCAGTTTCTCTTATCCATTATAGTGTTAATCATGGACAGCACATAGATTGTGTACGCCAATGCCTTCCGTGTGCTGTCTGTGATTTTCAATGATCCATAGACTTGTATTAGTAATTCTGATCCGTGACTAAACGGACACATTTCTGTGATTTATTTATTTTTTACACATGAGCAGCAATTTAGGAATAGAAGAGCCGCATGCCACATAAAGAATTCAAAGCATTTTATCAGTGGCGTGCGCCTTGCTAGAAATATTACTCCAGTGTGGGAGTAACTTTTATTTTTTTTCTGGGACTGGAGTAACATTTGTGGCATAAGAAACGCCAACGCTTTGCATAAATAGCGTAGCCCCAACGTTTCCCCAGCTCTACCTGTTTTGGAGGAGCTGCTTGATATGTGTGAAAATGCCAAAAGTTGCAAAATCTTTGCCCAAATTTGTGTTATACTAAAATTTTGCGATTGCGTAAACTGTTGAACCGGCATAAACACTTTTCTATATCGACCCCATGGTTCTGAAAAAAAAAACATGGATATTTGAATAACAAAATAAATTTTAATGGGCTCATGTTCTATCCATGAAAACCACTGATCAAACATGCACATTAAAAACGGATTTCTGGATGAGGCCTGAGTCTTAGAAATAGGTTGAAAAGCAAACTGACATTCCCTCCTTCACCCCACATCACAAAATAACCCTGAAAAATAGTGTAGTGTAAACACTTGTTGTTTTTCCGCTGTGTTTTAGTTGTGCAGAAAATCTGCATTTAACATTTCAAGCAAAATGGAAGTTATTTCATGAAAACTCCCACTCATTGTGTGAAGGAGAGAATGGCTAATGAAATCAATTATTAACCTTCCATAGGCTAATTTAAATGTGGTGTGGCAAGATGGCGTCTACATCCTGGAGCTACGCCTTGGAATCCTTGGAATGTGAGGTGGATACACTGAAGACCATATATGGAATAGACTTAGCACGGACCTAACACAGAATCAAACAAGGCTGAAGCTGTGCAACGCCCTCTTCCTCCCTGCTGCATGATCTTTTGTTTGTACTAATAAAGTTCGGTTAGGTTCCAGCTCTTGCCAAGAGAGGCGCCCACATCTGACATTGAGTCCAATGTATTTCCTCTATCATGCACTTGGCTCATATTTATCAGGTCAGGGACAGGCAGTCACTAAGATCTCACCTTAAGAGATCACCCCAACAATTTTACAATTAAAAACATTCCCTAAACTTTTATTGAGTCTCCAAAATCCATGTAAAATCTCTATTGGACGTCTAAAAGTTAAAGCTTAATATTTTTACATTAAAATAACAAATGAAATCCACACCATAAAAGCATCAAATTAGAGAAAAGGAATAACCCTCTCAAACAAACAAAAAAAAACCCTGAAAACTCTGAATGGAGTAGATTGCTATTGGGTATATTGGAACTCAAAATTCTGTAATAAAATATGCGTTTTATTGATTTATTTTTTCTTCTTCATCTTCGTTGGTGGGAAAAAACACAGAGACAAGTCCACATTAAAACAAGGAAAACACGCAGTAAAATCCTCAACCCTAAGAAAAAGCGATGGAAACAAATGCAACAAGAGTGTTATATGTGAAAAAAAAACCTAAAGCTCCAGATACAGTACTAAGAAATTATTGCTTAGCTTATCCTACTAAAGTGGTTGTCCTGTACTTTATATTGATGGTCTATTCTTAGGATAGATCATCAATATGAGAGAACTGGTGGTGAGACACTCTGAACCCCTACATTGGTCAACTGTTTCCGGTGCCAATGGTGGCCAGATGTGCTCAGTTGCAGAGCAAAATTACACAGCTTCATTCATTGTATAGTGGCTGCAGTGGGGTGCTGCAGATCTACATAGGTGGGCGGCCATGTCTTGGTAAGTTTGCAGTTGTGCCATATTCCTTCCATTTTTGGACGATGAATTGAACACTGCCCTGTGAGATGTTGAGAAGTTGGGCTATTTTGTTTAATAACTTATCCCTGTTTTCCTCTTCTCCACAACTTTATCCTTGACCTGTCTGGTGTGTTCCTTTGTTTTCATAAATCTGTTTGATCCCTAATATTCTCAAGCAAACTTCTGAGGACTTCACAGAAGAATTGTAGTTTTACTAAGAATAAATTACACACAGGAGGACTTAATTCCGTAAATATGTGACTTCTGTGGGCAATTGGTCACTCAGGAATATATTTAGCTGTGTTAGACTAACAGGAGGATAAATACAAATGCACCTCACAAGTTTCAGATTTAGATTTTTAAAATAATTTAGAAAACAACGTATCATTTCTTTTACACTTCACAAATACTTGCTGTTTTTTTTTGGTATATCAACAAAATACTGTACATTTAGGCTGTGTGCCCACGATGCGTTTTGTTAAGCGTTTCCGCAGCGTTTGAGCCTGCTCAGACGCTGCAGAAATGCTTAAAAGATGCATCAAATTAATTAGCATGCGTTTTTGGCTTTTTGTGCCAATGCATGCGTTTTTAACCACTCAGGAATCGCTTAGCGGCTAAAAACGCAGCATGCTCATTAATTCCCGCATTGCTGAGCATTTTTAGCCATCCCCAATGATCCCAGAAATCGTGTGTCAAAAAACGCATCAAAAACGCGTCATAAATCGCGCAAAAACCGCGCGGGAAAAGACGCGCGATTTCTGGTAGGGGGATCCTTTTCCTGAGCGTTTAAAAACGCTAGCGTGGGCACATAGCCTAAAGTCTGGGGGTTTAACTTGAAAAAGTTCAGATAAGTTCAGTGTCACACCTCCACGGATCTGATATACTGTAGATGACCTATCATACGGACAGTCCATCAATATAAAAGTCCTTGACAACTCCTTTATCAGTCATAACTTGCATACTGACGAACTTGAATCTTCTTGAATCAGTGTGCCTGAAATTACATGTTAGAATTTTCTTACAGTTAATTATTCGGTGCTATGCACTTCGCATCTATCCCTCAGCAGCTGTATCTGACCCATAAAGTAGTAATTAAGTAATGTTTCAATGAAACTTTTTACCACTTGTTTACAAGTCTGTTACAATTCAATGCCATTTGTTACATGTTGGATAACTGCTGCCTGTGTAATTCAGCATGAAGGATTCCTCAATCACTGTTATCCATATGCAGCAAGCCGGATATAATGTTGTACTGTTGAAAATTGAACATTTTGCATGGAGATTACAGTGGATGGCAGCATGACAGCTTTGTTCTTTCCATGAAATCGGTATGAATGTAAAAAATACCACTCTAATTTTAAACGTACGGCATTTCTGGACTTGTTTGTGTTTTTTTCCTCCCCTTCTTCCAAGCTGGCAAGAAAACTCGTACATCATTATATCTCATTTTGGGTTACTCCAGCAATTAATAGACTGTTAGAATGAGCTCTATGAAATTTATATCTCCATGACATTTATATGCAGTGGGCATATGTGCCCTGTTCACCACTGGCCTCAAGGCGGTGGCCAAGAGGAGTTGTATCGAGCGGGCGATTGTGCGTGTGCCCTGTCTCTCCATTCAAGGTTTATGGCACTTACAAAGATATACGACTTGGCTGTCATCATAACTCCCATAGACTATTAATTTGTTCTTATCTAAGCACTCCAATCAAAGTTTTAGTCTCTTAAAGGGAACCTGTCACCAGAAAAAAAACACAACCTGTAGATATGGGGTTAATCTGCAGGTTAATAACGTTACTAACCTGCCTGGTGCCCGCACTTAGCTGAAAGCTGCCCTCGTGACTGAAATCCAAACGCTGCCGGGTGGAATAAAGTTCATTTTCTGCCCGCAGTGTTTGACTAAGTGCAGGCGGCCAGCAGTGTTAGTAACACTATTATCCTGCAGATTAACCCCACATCTGTGCAGGTTAATAGTGTTTTTTTCTGGTGACCGGTTCCCTTTAATATATTTGAGTCATCGTATTAGATGGCGCTGTGTACTTACAACTGCTCATTTTGCCTTTCTACCCAGTTAATTCTTCTCTTTTCTGGGTAGAGATGCTTTCATCAGAAAAAGACCTACCATCTAAATCATGTTTTTCTGTTAAATGTATTTTTGTAAAAAAAAAAAATTGGCAAAATTTTATTTTACACATCACAATGTGTATTAAAAATATAAATATAAATCTTGCAATTTTTACACTAGCCACTAGAGCTATTTTAGACTCCTATTTCCTGTCCTTTCAATAAGAGTTTCCAGCAGTTTCATTATCATCGTAGGTAGAATTACAATGATAGGTAACACCTGTACACACATGAGTCACCAATCTCAATAGGTGATGTCATAGCTGACCCGGCTACACCTTCACAAAGACCTTTGTGTACATTCATTAGAAGTTTCTTTTCAAAAGATAGGTTTGGGGGTCTGATTACTGTCACCATAGCTTGCTCATTATTATTTCTTCATGTTTACTTCCTTTTATTTAATTTCATTAATAAAAATGTATATTTCATGATACTTCTGTCTGTATAATTTTCACACATAAGTTTCTCTAGATTCTAGATAGCTCTTATTTATAACTTGCTAGATAGTGCTTAGCACTTTATCCACAAATTATACCACTTTTTCTTGGATAATATAGGTTACACTCAATGTAGCTAATGTAAATGTGTTGTTTCTTGAAACATCTCGAAGTTAGAGCCCCAGTGTCCAGTGTGAAAATTGCAAGAACTCAATTTTTTTTATTCTTGAACTGCAATACACAGACTGGCCAGGGTCCATAAGAGAGCTGTACCCGCACAGTAGGCCTAAGAGAGCTGTCCCTAGGTAGTAGAGCTAATAGGGTTGTCCCTAGTAGTAGGGCTATAAGAGGCTGCCCCTGAGTAGTATGGCTAAGTGTTGTGAGTTCATTTTCTGGTCTACCAGTTGTGAGTTCTTCCAGGCTCCCTCTGATGGTAACAGGAGGTAGTGAGGCTGATTTAATCAGTAGAGATCTGCCACCTGATAATGAGGATGACGATTGGACCTCAAGAATCTCAGATTGGATTTAAGACAGCCGACGCCCTACTCTGGTGCTGGTGATTCCTTCTGCTTGTCAGGTTTTGGTTCTCAGCTCTGTTCCAGTCAGCTCAAGCTAAGTTTCTCTGCTAATGTTTACACATGATTTTGTTGTTCTATTCAGTTTTTTGTGTGGTCAGCCAGCCCCGGCTGGGGCTGTGCTGAATTTCCACTCTTATTTATCTGTATTTGCCAATTTGCTTTTTGTCCCTTATTAGATTGGCCTCTTTTTGCTCTGTCTCAGAATATTTCCGAGTGCTGATATAGTGGGAGAAGTCTAGTGACTTAAGGGTTAATTTTGTTATCAGAAGTGTTGGACATTATTTTGTAGGGTTTTGGGCAAATTGCAGACAGTGTCTTTCCTTTCCTCTCCTTTCTAGTTAGTTTGGGCCCCATCATTTGCTCAGCCTACTTTCCTGCCTGTGTTTGTGTTTTCATCTTATTTCACCGTCAATACATGTGTGGGGGCTGTCTATTCCTTTGGGGTCTGCTCTGGGGCAGTTAGTTTTCCCCTTTTCTTGCTTTAGGCTTATTTAGTCCTCCGGCCGTGATGAAGCGTCTAGGTTCATCGTAGGTACGCTCCACGGCTGCTGCTAGTTGTGTGGTTAGGATCAGGGATCTGGAATCTGCATAGTTACCAAACTCTCTGGTTTTTCTGGGCTTAGCATGTTTAGGTTTTTTCCTCCTCGGTGACCCATTCATAACAGCTAAGTGTGCTGTTCATGGGTAGTATGACTGTGAAACTTGTCCCTGGGTAGCAGGGCTAAAAGGCTGTTGCTTGGGTAGTAGAGCTTTGAGAGCTGTCCCTGGGTAGTAGGGCAAAGAGAACTGTTCCTGGGTAGTAATGCTAGGTAAGCTGTCTCTGGGTAATGTGGTTAAGAAAGCTGTACCAAACCTCAAGAGTCCAAGATAGACTGTTCCCTGTTATGATCCCAGTGCAGGTTTTTGAGCTGCACGTCAGGGGTTAATGTCTGGAGCTCAGTGCAGGTTTTGACCTGCACACCTGGGGTTAATGATTGTGGCCTCTTTCTGGTTCTGGGAGAGCTTCTTAAACCCCTGGGAAGCTCCAATCCCTGCCAGTTATACTTTTGCCTTTGGCCGAGTGTGCTGACCTCTGTGTGCCTGTGCCTGTTCGTTGTTATAGCTTGTTTATATGGTTCTGACCCGGTTCTGTTCCCCGTTGTGAGTTTGCCTGTTGATTCTGTATTGCGCTATCCTCTCTGTGTATGACTCATTGCCTGTGATCTGACTACTCTCTGCTTGCCCCTCTTGTACCTTGCAGCTATCTCTGTGTATGACTCATTGGCTACGTCCTGACTATCCTCCCTGTCTATGCCCCTTGGTAACTTTGTCTCGCACTTGCCCTGCTAGGAGTTATCTTGCAGCTCCTAGCTCTCTGGAGTTTAGGCCACGCCCCTAGCAGTCATGTACTTCAGGTCCTGCGGCTCTGAAGTACGCATCTATTCGGCTGCTGCCCGCTCCACAGGTATCTTTGAGCACAGTTCGCTTAAATCAGGACACGTGCATTTGCTCAGTGAGCAAGTTCAGTGCGTTGTTCCTGACATTCCCTATGCTAAGTACTGGCTGCGTCTGCTCTGATTCAAGGATTGATCCACATAAACATTCTGGTTGACTGAGTTCACTGCATTCACTGTGCTGGCTAAGGCTGGTTTCACATTAGCGTTTTTGTGCGCAGTGCATCGTACGCATCCGTGCGCAGCGTATCGTGCGCATGCGTCATGCATACCTATGTTTAACATGGCGTACGCATGGTTTTGTGTTCATCTGCATTTTCATGCACATGCGTTTTTTCAAGGTGTGCGTCTTGACGCGCCAGACGCAACCTGTTGCATTTTTGGGTCCGCCCAAAGGCGTAAAAAAAGGCATGCGTATGCTTGCACACGGAATGTGTCAAAACAACGCATTACAGTCTATGGGAACGCAGGCGTGCGCATGGACATTCGTACACCTGCGTTTGCATACGCATGCGTTTTACGAGTAAACATGTGTAGACACTGGTTTAACACCTAGAGAACGAATGCGCATAAAAAACGCAAACGCATGCAAAAACGCATGATGCGTTCTTGCATGCATTTCTACTTGCGCACGATGCGCTGTGCACAAAAACGCTAATGTGAAACTAGCCTAACTGCGTTGACGTTCACTGCACTGGCAGCATTCGTGTCATTCCTTTTTTGTGCTGGTTGGCTGTGTTCACCTTTTTGTGATAGCTGCCTACGTTCACTTTTTGTGCAATCTGACTACAGTCACTGCATTCACCATTTCTGCAGGCTGACTGCTACCACCTTGATCACTGTTTGTGCAGGCTGACTGCTGTCACTGCGATCACTGTTTCTGCAGGCTCATTGCTACCACCTTGATCACTGTTTGTGCAGGCTGACTGCTATCACTGCGATCACTGTTTGTGCAGGCTGACTGCTATCATTGTGATCACTGTTTGTGCTGCCTGACTCCGATCACTGCATTCACCGTTTGTGCTGCCTGACTCATATCACTGCGTTCACTGTTTGTGCAGGCTGACTGCTATCACTGAACGCATTGTTCACGAAGATGACATCCACTCTTTGTGCTAGCGCCGCCGCCTCTATTTACCGGTCACTGCATCATGTCAGATTCCAAGATGGCATCAGCTCCCTATGCCGGGTTCGCCCTCTCTGTAAAAGGCATCTAGTACTTAGAAGAGGGGGCGGAGCTGGCACAAGAGGCACGTGCCATCTTAGATTTTGAACTATGGCGCACACTTCAACCTGCTCTCTGTACAGGGGAAAGTGGAGAGCTGGTCCTTCTGTGTCCTGACCTCGTGGGCCACAGAGAATGACATGGCAGGCCGATTCGGCCAGCAGGTATTGAGATTGACACCTCTATTTTAAACAATTGGACATTTTCTGATTATCGTGATAGTGTTCCAATTAAAACCATACACAGTTGCATGCCTTTTATTGTTTTCTAGCTATTCCGTGGAGCACAGAAAATTTAAATAACGCTCCTTTATTTGTAAAAAAACAAAACAAGAACAGGGCTATCCATAGTTTTTGGGGAGAAGGGTAAGCAATTCTTTTTAATTTTTATTCAGGGGTCCAATTTTAGTCACTGGTTTAGGTTGTATGGAATATCATAAACCAGTGTAAGGCCAGTTTCAGACATTCATATCTTATGGCCCAATTATGGGCCACAATGCACAGGTTGAATGTAAGTCTCCCAACCCAGAGTTAAAGCCTCATAGGCATATATAAGGCTGCAAGTTCGTGTCGGGAGACACGCATTCAGTCTGTGTATTGCGTACCATTAACAGGCCATGAAATGCAGCCAGATGAATCCAACTAAAGAGAGATCTGCCTCATTGACAAAATGTTAAGTATTAGGATTTCTGTTTAGACTTTTAGATACAAGAGACACTTACCTTTGATATAACTTCTTACCTGAGAATCATACTGAATTTATAGGTTTAGAGATGAATACCTGACTAATTCTATGTTAGCAGTGGAGCTCTGTAGTGTTCAAATCTCTCTAAAGTGTCTCTTAGGCTATGTGCATATCTGTATGTGCAGATTTAGATGCGTTTGCGCAGAGGTTTTGGACGTGCGGAATTGCATCAAATCTGCAGCATAGTGTACAGCCAATGTTAATCTATGTGAATTTAAGAATTGTTGTGCACATGTTGCGGAAAAATCCATGCAGATTTGCAGCTTTTTATTTTCCACAGCATGTCAATTCTTTTTGTGAATCTGCAGCATTTCTGCACCCATTGACTTCCATTGAGTCAGGCACATCCGCAGCAAAACCGCAGGTGTAAAAAAATATGCAGATTTGCTGCAGATGTGGGTACGAGAAATGCTGCAGATCGGGAGGAGGAACGTGTGTGGGCGGAGACTGCACGTGTGTGGGCGGAGACTGCGCGTGTCTGTGTGCGGAGCACTGTGTTTGTGTGTGTCTGTGTGTGTGTGTGTGAGTCCCTGTGTATGTGCGTGTCTGTGTGCAGCCATTACCTGATGGGACTACTGCTCCCATCCGGCTATGAATGCTCACAGTGATAGCATTGCCGATGATGGGAAAGTAGTCCCATCAGACAATGCATGTGTTCAGTAGTAAAAAACAACAACACAAAACATACAGAACATACAATACATACGTATAACATACATTACAGACAGTACATACAACATGTAACTTAGAGTACATACCAATCACCTAGTCCCCGAAGCCCTCAATCTCCTGTAATAAAAATAAAAATAATAAACCAACCTATACTTACAGTACCTTTCAGCCGTAGTCCAGTTAATTACGAATGTCCCACGATGATCTCCCATGTAGAACACTGACATCAGGTGATGTCAGTGCTCTACAGGGGCTTCCGTGATGAACTGACAGGCGAAGGTAATCCTCCGCGATGTATCCCTCCATCGCTGTCAGGAGAGAGGTCACCTGAGTTCATTCTCTCACCGGAAGTGAGAGCCTGAACTCAGGTAACTGTTATGAATGAGTGTTGTGAGTTCATTTTCCCCTTCGTCACTGAGGTCTGGTGAACTCCCTATTCTGATGAAGGAAGGTAATGAGCCTGATTATCAGGCACCTGAACCTGATGAGGATGACTGGCTGAGTGGAGTCACGGACTGGATATAAGGCTGCCAATGCCCTTCTGCCCTGCGGGTGATTTCTCTGTGGACTTCTAGGACACCAGTCTGATTCCTGCTCCTCTAAGCTAAGTTTTTCTGCTTTGCCTGTTTGCATTAGTGTTTTGTTTTTGTTTTCCTTGCTTTTCTGGATTCTGCCATTCCCTGCTGGGGTGAGCTGAATCTCCTTTTGCCTGTAGCTCTGTCTTCAGAATATTCCTGAGTACTGACATAGCTTTTTTGAAGCCTAGCGTCTTCAGGGCCTTTTTCACTGTCAGTCTGTTGGCTCTTATTTTCATAGGGTTTTTCACGGATTGCAGACAGCAGCCTTCCTGTCCTTTTCTATCTAGCTAGATTGGGCCCCGTCTTTGCTCAGTCTATCTTTCTGCCTGTGTTAGTGTTTTCATCTTGCTTCACCGTCATTATATGTTGGGGGCTGCCTATTGCTTTGGGGTCTGCTCTGGGGCAGTTTAGTTTTCCTCTTTCTTTCTTTAGGCCTAGCTATTTCTCCGGCTGTGATCGAGGGGTCTAGGGCATCGTAGGAACCCCCCACGGCTACTGCTAGTTGTGTTGATAGGTTCAGGGGTCTGCAATCCGATAGCTGCCAACTTCTCTGGTTTTCTGGACTTAGCTAGCATTTCTGTTTTTGCCTCCTACGGTGACTCAATCATAACAAATGAGTCACCGAGGAGGAAAAAACAAAAAGCAAGCTAAGCCCAGAAAACCGGAGAGGTTGGTAACTAGCGGATTGCAGACCCCTGATCCTATCCACAACAACTAGCAGTAGCCGTGGAGCGTGCCTACGGTGGTCCTAGATGCCTCGTCACGGCCGGAGAACTAAATAAGCCTAAAGAAAGAAAGGGAAAATCTAAACTGCCCCACAGCAGACCGCAAAGCAATAGACAGCCCCCAACATGTATTGTCGGTGAAACAAGATGAAACCACAGACGCAGGTAGAAAGATAGACTGAGCAAATGATGGGGCCCTCGCTAACTAGAAAGGACAGGAAAGAAAAGCTGCTGTCTGCAATCACGCAAAAAACCCTGCCAAAATGAATGTCCAACACGTCTGATAGAAAAAGGCCCTGAAGTCGCTAGACTTCAAATCACTATATCAGCACTCAGGTATATTCATAGAATCATAGAATCGTAGAGTTGGAAGGGACCTCCTGGGCCATCTGGTCCAACCCCCTGCTCAAAGCAGGATTCGCTAAATCATCCCAGTCAGATGTCTGTCCAGCCTCTGTTTGAAGACTTCCATTGAAGGAGAACTCACCACTTCTCGTGGCAGCCTGTTCCACTCATTGATCACTCTAACTGTCAAAAAGTTTTTTCTAATATCTAATCTGTGTCTCCTCCCATTCAGTTTCATCCCATTGCTTCTAGTCTTTCCTTGTGCAAATGAGAATAAAGTTGATCCTTCTACAATGTGACAGCCCTTTAGATATTTGTAGACAGCTATTAAGTCTCCTCTCAGTCTTCTCTTTTGCAAACTAAACATTCCCAAATCCTGCAACCTTTCCTCATAAGACAGGGTTTGCAGACCGGTCACCATTCTGGTCGCTCTTTTCTGAACTTGCTCCAGTTTGTTGATGTCTTTTTTAAAATGTGGTGCCCAAAACTGGACACAATATTCCAGATGAGGTCTGACCAAAGAGGAGTAGAGGGAAATAATGACTTCACGTGATCTAGACTGTATGCTTCTATTAATACATCCTAGAATTGCATTTGCCTTTTTTGCTGCTGCATCACACTGTTGACTCATATTCAGTCTGTTATCTATTAGTATACCCAAGTCTTTTTCACATGTGCTGTCACTTAGCCCTATTTTTCCCATTCTATATATGCTTTTTTCATTTTTATTGCCCAGATGTAGTACTTTGCATTTCTCCCTGTTAAAAACCATTCTGTTAGTTGCTGCCCACTTCTCCAGTTTATTTAAATCTTTTTGAATCCTCTCTCTCTCTTCTCTAGTATTAGCTATCCCTCCTAGCTTTGTGTCATCAGCAAATTTAATCAGTTTACCCTCAATTCCTTCATCTAAATCATTGATAAAGATGTTGAACAATACAGGGCCCAGGACAGAGCCCTGTGGTACCCCACTTGAGACATTCTTCCAACTGGATGTGCAGCCATTTACGACCACTCTTTGGGTCCGATCACTAAGCCAGTTATGAATCCACCTAACAGTTGCCTTGTCCATTCCATACTTAGTCATTTTTTCAATAAGGATTGTATGAGAGACTTTGTCAAATGCTTTGCTGAAGTCAAGATATACTATATCTACAGCATTTCCTTGATCCACCCAATCAGTGATACAGTCATAGAAGGAAATTAAGTTAGTCTGACATGACTTATTAGTTACAAACCCATGCTGACTCTGTTTAATCACTTCATTCTTATCCAGGTATTGACATACATGTTGTTTAATAATTTGTTCAAAGATCTTTCCTGGTATAGAAGTCAGACTCACCGGCCTATAGTTGCCTGGGTCCACCTTCTTCCCCTTTTTGAAGATAGGAACAACATTTGCTCTTCTCCAGTCTTCTGGCACTTCTCCTGTTCTCCAAGAATTTTCAAAGATTATGGAGAGGGGTTCAAAAATTTCTTCTGCTATCTCCTTCAGTACTCTGGGGTGTAATTCATCTGGACCTGGAGACTTGAATTCATTTAGGTTAGCTAAGTGTTTCCTCACTATCTTTCTGTTTATAGATATCCTGGATTCTTCTATTCCCTTAATAGGACAGTGAATAACAGTTGATGTTGCATTTCCTTTCTGAGAGAAAACAGATGCAAAATTGGAATTTAAAAGTTCAGCCTTCTCAACATCCTGTCTTACCATTTCATCATTTTCATCCTGTAAAAATCCTATAGCATCTTTGACTTTTCTTTTACTTTTGACATATCCCCAAAATCCTTTATTATTGCTTTTGACATCTCTTGCAAGCCTCAATTCATTTTCAGCTTTAGATAATCTGATTTGTGCCCTGCAGGTTCTGCAGACAGCATTATATTCTTCTTTAGATATGCCTCCCTCTTTCCATTTTATAAACATTTTTTTCTTCCTTTTTAGCATGTGCTTAAGTTCTGTGTTCATCCATCCTGGTTTCCTTAAATGCTTCCTATTCTTCCCTCTTTTCGGAATTGTTAACAACTGTGCTTTGAGAATTTCATTTTTCAAGATTTCCCATCCTTCCTGGACATTTTTGTCTTTAAGGATATCCAGCCATTGGATCCCTCCAATTCTCTTTCTGAATCCCTTAAAATCTGCCTTTCTGAAATCTAACCTTGACGTCTGAGTCTTCACAGGTCTTCCGCCTCTAGTTATCCAAAATTCTAAAATAGCATGGTCGCTACCTCCTAGGGTCCCAGCCACTTTTACCTCCTCAACCATTTCCTCCCTGTTTATAAGGATTAGATCCAAGGTAGCAGTTCCCCTTGTTTTCTCCCTTACCTTTTGGAAGATAAAGTTGTCAGCAAGAGAGGATAAGAATTTCCTTGACCTGTTAGTTTTGCCTGAGAGAGATTCCCAACAAATGTCTGGATAGTTGAAATCTCCCATGACAACTATGTCATATTTTTTGGAGAACTTGGCCATTTGATGCATAAAGAGTTCATCCATATCTTCAGCTTGCACAGGCGGCCTGTAGTAAATGCCTACAATGGTGTCCTTTCCATTGTTCTGTCCTTGTATTCTTACCCAAACAGTTTCCACAGAACTCCCAGTCTCTGAAGCTTCAATCTCTGTGCAGATATACGTGTTTCTAACATACAATGTGACACCCCCTCCTCGTTTATCAAGTCTGTTTCTTGCAAATAAGTTGTATCCTTCTAGTCTTGTATTCCAATCATGTGTTTTGTCCCACCAAGTTTCAGTGATTCCAATGACATCATATTTCTTTTCCTGTGTTAGTAGTTCCAATTCTCCTTGTTTGTTGCCCATGCTTTGTGCATTAGTATAGAAACATTTTAGTTTGTGATTGGTTTCTCTTTCTCCAATATTTTTATTAATTAGATTCTTTTGTCTTTGTTCTTCTTTCCACTTCTAATAGCAGAGTTCTCAATAGCATTTGTCAGGTGTATGGCTTTTTCTGGTCTTTTGCTTCCCTTCCCATGTTGTTCTAGTTTAAAGCTCTCCTTACAAGTATAGCAAGGCGACTTCCAAATACATGCTTTCCAGTCTTCGTAAGGTGCACCCCATCTCTAGCAAGTAGTCCATCGTATAAGTAGTTCACTCCGTGATCCAGAAATCCAAATCGTTGCTGACGGCACCATCGACGTAGCCAGTTGTTCACCTGCAGAATCTTATTCCACCTCCTTGTTCCATGGCCATCCACTGGGAGGATGGAAGAGAAGACCACCTGCGCTCCCAGTTCTTTCACTTTCTTGCCTAAGTCTTCAAAGTCTCTGCAGATGGTTTCCAGGTCGTTTCTTGCGGTGTCATTTGTCCCCACATGTAGTAGCAGGAATGGGTAGTCATCTGTAGGTCTGAAGAGTCCTGATATCCTGTCAGACACATCTTTAATTTTTGCACCTGGAAGACAGCACATTTCTCTTGAAGTTATATCCGGTCTGCAGATAGCGGCCTCTGTTCCTCTCAACAGGGAATCCCCCATGACCACCACTCTCCGTTTCTTCTTCACAACATTTTTCTTTCTCCATTCAGGAGGACTCTGAAGGCGTACAAGGTTGCTGTTTGTTGGCAAAGTCTTATCCTGATGTATTTCTTCATCGTTTTCCTGCGTGAGAGCCTGGTACTGGTTTCTGAGCAGTATGGGTGCTGACTGCCTCCTGATCCTCCTGCTTCTCTGGGTCACATGTCTCCATTCCTCTGTTTCTTCAGGTGCACTTCGAATTTCTTCTCTTTCTGTAACATGTAATTCTGAAGACAGAGCAAAAGAGATCAACTGATCAGAGACAAAATGGGGATTCAGCCCAGTCCCAGCCAGGGCTGGCTGAACACAAAAACTAAGTAAACCAGACAAAAACTCATATGAACAATAGCAGAGAAAACTTAGCTTTAGGAAGGCAGGAACCAAACTGGAAACCAGGAGCCACAGTCAGGAAAAATCACCAGCTAGAAACTAGGGAGTCGGCTGCCTTAAATCCAATCAGAAACTCCTGATGTCCAATCGCAGTCCTCTTCCTCAGGTGGCCGGTCTCTGCCATTTAGATCAGCTTCATTACCTCCCTTCACCAACAGAGGGAGACCAGATTGAGAACTCACTACTCCTCTGTCAGCACAGCCAGCTCCATAACCCTCACCAGAAGCCAGAGGCAAACACGAAAATGAGCTCACAACAGTACCCCCTCCTTGAGGAGGGGTCACCGAACCCTCATCCACGCCACCGGGCCGATCAGGATGGGCCCGATGAAAAGCACGAACCAATCTATCAGCATGAATATCAGAGGCAGAGACCCAAGAATTGTCCTCCTGGCCATAACCCTTCCACTTGACCAAATACTGGAGTCTCCGTCTAGCCAGATGAGAATCCAGTATTTTCTCTACCTCATATTCCACATTACTTTCAACCAATACAGGGTCAGGAGGTGCAGCCTTAGGAACTACTGGCTCAACATATCTCTTCAACAGCGACTTATGAAACACGTTATGGATCTTAAACGTAACAGGAAGAGCCAATCGAAAAGAAACCGGATTAAGAATCTCCAAAATCTTGTAATCTTGTAAGGTCCAATAAATCTTGGCTTGAACTTTGGAGAAGCCACCTTCATAGAGATATTCTTTGATGACAACCAAACCATATCATCCACTTTAAACCGGGGACCAATGGTCCTATGCCGGTTAGAAAACCGCTGGGCCTTTTCCTGGGAGAGAGACAACTTATCCACTACTTGGTCCCAAATCTGCTGCATTCTCTCTACCACAGTGTCAACACCTGGGCAGACTGGAGATTCCACTTGCCCTGAAGAAAATCGAGGATGAAACGCAAAGTTACAGAAAAAGGGCAACATCAAGGTGGCAGAACTAGCTCTATTATTTAAAGTGAATTTGGCCAAGAGCAAAAATGAAACCCAATCATCCTGATCAGCAGATATAAAACATCTCAAATAGGACTCCAAAGTCTGGTTTGTTCTCTCCGTCTGCCCATTGGTCTGAGGGTGAAACACAGAGGAGAAGGACAACTGAATTCCCAGTTTGGAACAAAAGGCTTTCCAGAATCTGGAAACAAACTGAACTCCTCTGTCCGATACAATGCTCTCAGGAATCCCATGCAACCGAACCACCTGTTGTAAAAAGAAGGGTACCAACTCTGAGGAAGATGGCAACTTTGGGAGTGGTACAAGATGGTCCATCTTAGAGAATCTATCACAAATCACCCAGATAACAGTCATTCTCTGAGAGACAGGAAGATCAGAAATAAAATCCATTGAAATATGGGTCCATGGCCTCTTAGGCACCGGCAAGGGCATAAACAACCCACTAGAGTGAGAACAGGGTTTAGACCGGGAACAAGTCCCACAGGACTGCACCAAATTCCTGACATCACGTGATAAGGCGGGCTACCAAAAAGACCGACTCACCAAATCTCTGGTTCCAAAAATACCTGGATGACCAGCCAATGCGGAGCAATGAACTCCAGACATCACTCTCTTCCTCCACTGGTCAGGAACATACAATTTTCCCATAGGACAACGCTCAGGTTTGTCCTCCTGGAATTCTTCCAGAGCACGTCTCAAATCGGGCGAGATGGCAGAAAGATCTACCCCCTCACCTAGGATGGTAGTAGGCTTGGTCACAATAGGAGAATCAGCAAAGAAACTCCTAGAAAGGGCGTCTGCCTTAACATTCTTAGTGCCTGGAAGAAAGGAGACCACAAAATCAAAACGTGTAAAAAACAAGGCCCACCTAGCCTGTCTAGGATTCAAGCGTTTGGCCGACTCAGGGTAAATCAAATTCTTGTGGTCAGTGAGGACCACAACTTGATGTCTAGCTCCCTCCAACCAATGTCTCCACTCCTCAAATGCCCATTTCATGGCTAACAATTCCCGATTCCCCACATCATAGTTGCGCTCAGATGGGGAGAACTTTCGGGAAAAGAAGGCACAGGGATTCATTTTAGACGTCACCGGATCTTTTTGGGACAAAACAGCTCCTGCACCAATCTCTGAAGCGTCTATCTCCACCTGAAAAGGAAGTGAGACATCAGGTTGCCGGAAAACCGGAGCAGAAGTGAACCTCTGCTTCAGCTCCTGAAAGGCCGAAACAGCCTCTGAAGACCAATTCAGCACATCAGCACCCTTCTTAGTTAAATCAGTCAGTGGTTTAGCAATACCAGAAAAATTAGCTATAAATTTACGATAAAAATTAGCAAAACCCAAAAACTTCTGGAGAGCCTTCAAAGAAGTGGGTTGAACTCAATCATAAATGGCCTGTACCTTGGCCGGGTTCATTTCAGTAGTTGACGGAGACAAAATAAATCCCAAAAATGAAATCCTCTGTACACCAAAAAGGCACTTCGATCCCTTAACATACAAGGAATTCTCCCTCAAAATCCGGAACACAGTCCGAACATGTTCCACATGAGAATCTCAATCCCTGGAAAAGATCAAAATATCATCCAGATAGATGATCAAAAACTTATCCACAAAGTCTCAGAAAATATCATTCATGAAGGATTGGAAGACAGAAGGGGCATTAGTGAGCCCAAAAGGCATCACCAGGTACTCAAAATGTCCCTCCGGATTATTAAACGCCGTCTTCCATTCATCCACATGCTTGATGCGAATAAGATTATACGCCCGCCTGAGGTCAAGCTTAGTAAACCAGCAAGCGCCTTTAACTCTGGAGAATAAATCAGAAATCAGGGGTAACGGATACTGAAATTTAACCGTAATTTTGTTGAGGGAACGATAGTCAATACAAGGCCTTAATGAACCATCCTTCTTGGCCACGAAAAAAACCCCAGCACCTAAGGGCGAAGAGGATGGTCTAATATGACCCTTCTCCAACGACTCCTTAATATAAGATCGCATAGCCTCGTGTTCGGGTACAGATAAATTGAAAAGTCGACCCTTGTGAAATTTACACCCAGGTCTCAACTCAATTGCACAGTCATAACTCCTATGAGGAGGCTAAGACGCAGACTTGCTCTCACTAAATACATGATAAAAATCAGCCAAATAGTCAGGAACATCATGTGACTGGGGAGAGGTGGAGAAAACAGGAGTGTCACCAAGAGCACACCGACAACCCCAACTCACCACAGACACAGATTTCCAATCCAAAACTGGATTATGGATTTGCAACCAGGGAAAACCCAGAACAATGGAATCATGTAGATTATGCAACACCAAAAATCTGCAATTTTCTTGGTGGTCTGGGGCGACCCGCATTATCACCTGAGTCCAAAACTGAGGTTTATTCTTCGCCGAAGGAGTAGCATCAATACCCCTCAAAGGAATAGGCATCCGCAGAGGTGTCATAGGAAAACCACAACGTTAAGCAAAATCAAAGTCCATTAGATTTAAGGCCGCTCCTGAATCCACAAAAGCCTTCACGGAAAATGTGGATAAGAAGCAGATCAGAGTAATTGCCAAAAGAAACTTAGGTTGTACACCACCCACAGCAAAACGTGTGTGCAAAACGTTTCTCTCGTTTAGGGCAGACAGAAATAACATGAGAGGCATCTCCACAGAAAAAACACAGCTTATTACGCCTTCTAAACTCCTGACGTTGCGCCCTAGACAAAACTCCATCACATTGCATAGGTTCAGACATTTGTTCAAAATGTGGCAGAGCCTCCTGTGTAGTCTTGCGATCACGTAAACGCCGATCAACTTGAATGGCTAATGACATAGAATTGTCAAGACCAGAGGGAGCAGGAAATCCCACTATAGTATCTTTTAAAGTCTCAGACAAACCCTTCCAAAAGAGAGCTGCCAATACACTATCTTTCCATGTAGTAAGGACCTCCCACTTTTGGGATTTCTGACAGTATAACTCTGCAGGATCCTGACCCTGGTTCAATGCCAATTGGGCTCTCTCAGCTTGATCAATAGCATTAGGTTCATCATATAACAACCCCAAGGCTTGAAAAAATGCATCCACATTAGTCAAAACAGGATCTTCAGGTGTCAAAGAAAACGCCCAATCCTGGGGATCGCCGCTCAGCAAGGAGATGACAATTTTAACCTGCTGCGCAGAGCTCCCCGATGAGTTAGGCTTCAAGGTAAGAAATAATTTACAATTATTCTTAAAATTCAAAAATTTATACCGGTCCCCAGAAAATACATCAGGAGCAGGGATCCTTGGTTCAGCAGCAAGTGAATGAGTGAGATAGGCGGAAATTCCCCGCACTTCAGCAACGAGCTTCTCCACACGATCAGACAATTGCTTAATCTCCATCAAGGAGAAAAAAAAAAAAAGAATCCTCCTACAGCCCCAGAGAAAAAGAGGAGAAAATATACATATAAAAAAAAAATTCTGACACTTTTTTTTTTTTTTTTTCTTACAATTCTCTCCTGCTTTTGAGTACCCTAGAATCTGCGGTATGGCTGGTGATTCTCTTATGAATGAGTCACCGAGGAGGAAAAAACAAAAAGCAAGCTAAGCCCAAAAAACCGGAGAGGTTGGCAACTAGCGGATTGCAGACCCCTGATCCTATCCACAACAACTAGCAGTAGCCGTGGAGCATGCCTACGGTGGTCCTAGACGCCTCGTCACGGCCGGAGAACTAAATAAGCCTAAAGAAAGAAAGGGAAAATCTAAACTGCCCCAGAGCAAACCCCAAAGCAATAGACAGCCCCCAGCATGTATTGTCGGTGAAACAAGATGAAAACACAGACACAGGTAGAAAGATATGCTGAGTAAACGATGGGGCCCTCGCTAACTAGAAAGGACAGGAAAGAAACGCTGCTGTCTGCAATCACACAAAAAACCCTGCCAACAAGAATGTCCAACACGTCTGATAGAAAAAGGCCCTGAAGTCGCTAGACTTCAAATCACTATATCAGCACTCAGGTATATTCTGAAGACAGAGCAAAAGAGATCAACTGATCAGAGACAAAATGGGGATTCAGCCCAGTCCCAGCCAGGGCTGGCTGAACACAAAAACGAAGTAAACCAGACAAAAACTCATATGAACAATAGCAGAGAAAACTTAGCTTTAGGAAGGCGGGAACCAAACTGGAAACCAGGAGCCACAGTCAGGAAAAATCACCAGTAAGAAACTAGGGAGTCGGCTGCCTTAAATCCAATCAGAAACTCCTGATGTCCAATCGCAGTCCTCTTCCTCAGGAGGCCGGTCTCTGCCATTTAGATCAACTTCATTACCTACCTTCATCAACAGAGGGAGTCCAGATAGAGAACTCACTACTCCTCTGTCAGCACAGCCAGCTCCATAACCCTCACCTGAAGCCAGAGGCAAGCCCGAAAATGAGCTCACAACAGTTAACCCCTTCAGTGATGCACTGCAGGAGGATTATCTCCTGTCAGTGCATCGTGGGAGGCCCTATAGAGCAGTGACATCTCCCGATGTCACTGTTCTATAGGGGAGATCATCATGGGACACACATTATTAATTGGACTACGTTGGAACAGTGAGTATACCATTGGTTTATTATTTTTTATTTTTTGCAAGTGATTGATGGCTTCGGGGAATTAGACGTGGTTGTAAGTATGGTGAAATTAAAAATATTAAAATACTTTTTCTTGCTGTGTGTGTCTTTATTTAACTCTTTCATTACTATAGGATTAGTAATGAATAGGCATCTTATTGACACCTCTCAATTACTAACCAGGCTTGATGTCACCTTACAATACAAAGGTGACATTATCCCATTATTACCCCATATGCCACCGCTACACGGCAGTGGGAGGAGAGAGGCTAAGCGCTGGAGTTGGTACCGGAGTGTGCAGCTGCATGTATTTCTATTCAGCTAAATGATTCGGTCCGAGTGCCGGTGGCAGTGCCGGGTATTGAGGTGCGAGACTCATGCGAGTTTCTCGCAAGTGTGACCCCGGCCTAACGTAGATTTTTTCTATCTATAGAAATCTATAGAAATATAGATATATCTACAGTTAGGTCCATATATATTTGGACAGAGACAACATTTTTCTAATTTTGGTTCTAGACATTATTACCACAATGAATTTTAAACCAAACAATTCAGATGCAGTTGAAGTTCAGACTTTCAGCTTTCATTTGAGGATATCCACATTAAAATTGGATGAAGGGTTTAGGAGTTTCAGCTCCTTAACATGTGCCACCCTGTTTTTAAAGGGACCAAAAGTAATTGGACAATTGACTCCAAGGCTATTTCATGGACAGGTGTGGGCAATCTCTTCGTTATATCATTCTCAATTAAGCAGATAAAAGGCCTGGAGTTGATTTGAGGTGTGGTGCTTGCATTTGGAACTTAGGTTTTGCTGTGAAGGAAACATGCTGTCAAAGGAGCTCTCCATGCAGGTGAAACAAGCCATCCTTAACCCCTTCATGACCCAGCCTATTTTGACCTTAATGACCTGGCCATTTTTTGCAATTCTGACCAGTGTCCCTTTATGAGGTAATAACTCTGGAACGCTTCAACGCATCCTAGCGATTCTGAGATTGTTTTTTCGTGACATATTGGGCTTCATGTTAGTGGTAAACTTAGATCGATAATTTTTGCGTTTATTTGTGAAAAAATCAGAAATTTGGCGAAAATTTTGAAAATTTCGCAATTTTCAAATTTTGAATTTTTATTCTGTTAAACTAGAGAGTTATGTGACACAAAATAGTTACTAAATAACATTTCCCACATGTCTACTTTACATCAGCACAATTGTGGAAGCAAAATATTTTTTTGTTAGGAAGTTATAAGGGTTAAAAGTTGACCAGTGATTTCTCATTTTTACAACAAAATTTACAAAACCATTTTTTTTAGGGACCACCTCACATTTGAAGTCACTTTGAGGGGTCTATATGGCAGAAAATACCCAAAAGTGACACCATTCTAAAAACTGCACCCCTCAAGCTACCCAAAACTACATTCAAGAAGATTATTAACCCTTTAGGTGTTTCACAGGAACTAAAGCAACATGGAAGGAAAAAAAGGACATTTTAATTTTTCCAACAAAAATTTTCTTTCAGCATCAATTTTTTCATTTTCACATGGGCAACAGGATAAAATGGATCCTAAAATTTGTTGGGCAATTTCCCCTGAGTACACCGATACCTCATATGTGGTCAAAAACCACTGTTTGGGCGCACGGCAGGGATCAGAAGGGAAGGAGTGCCATTTGACTTTTTGAATAGAAAATATGCTGGAATATTTAGCGCTTGCCATGTCGCGTTTGGAGAGTCGCTGTGTGCCTAAACACTGGAGCTCCCCCACAAGTGACCCCATTTTGGAAACTAGACCCCCCAAGGAACTTATCTAGATGCATAGTGATCACTTTGAACCCCCAGGTGCTTCTCAAATTGATCCGTAAAAAAAAAAAGTACTTTTTTTCACAAAAATTATCTTTTAGCCTCAGTTTTTTCATTTTCACATGGGCAACAGGATAAAATGGATCCTAAAATTTGTTGGGCAATTTCTCCTGAGTACACCGATACCTCATATGTGGTCATAAACCACTGTTTGGGTGCACGGCAGGGCCCGGAAGGGAAGGAGCGCCATTTGACTTTTTGAATGGAAAATTAGCTCCAATCGTTATCGGACACCGTGTCGCGTTTGGAGATCCCCTGTGTGCCTAAACATTGGAGCTCCCCCACAAGTGACACCATTTTGGAAACTAGACCCCTTAAGGAACTTATCTAGATGTGTAGTGAGCACTTTGAACCCCCAAGTGCTTCACAAAAGTTTATAACATAGAGCAGTGAAAATAAAAAATCATTTTTTTGCCTCAAAAATGATTTTTTAGCACGCTATTTTTTATTTTCACAAGGGCAACAGGAGAAATTGGACCCCAAAATTTGTTGTCCAGTTTGTCCTGAGTATGCTGGTACCCCATATGTGGGGGGGGGGCACTGTTTGGGTGCACGGCAGGGCGCAGAAGGGAATGAGCGCCATTTGACTTTTTGAAATGAAAATTAGCTCCAATCGTTAGCGGACACCATGTCGTGTTTGGAGAGCCCCTGTGTGCCTAAACTTTGGAGCTCCCCCACAAATGACCCCATTTTGGAAACTAGACCCCCTAAGGAACTTATCTAGATGCATAGTGAGCACTTTGAACCCCCAGGTGATTCACAGAAGTTTATAATGCAGAGCAGTGAAAATAAAAAATCTTTTTTTTTCCTAAAAAAAAATTTTGTAGTTGGCAATTTTTTATTTTCACAAGGGTACTAGGATAAATTGGACCCCAAAAGTTGTTGTCCAGTTTGTCCTGAGTACGCTGGTACCCCATATGTGTGGGGGAACCACTGTTTGGGCACACGTTGGGGCTCAGCAGGGAAGTAGTAACATTTTGAAATGCTGACTTTGATGGAATGGTCTGCGGGCGTCATGTTACATTTGCTGAGCCCCTGTGTGCCTAAACAGTAGAAACCCCCCACAAGTGACCCCATTTTGGAAACTAGACCCCCCAAGGAACTTATCTAGATGTGTGGTGAGCACCTTGAACCCCCAAGTGCTTCACAGAAGTTTATAATGCAGAGCCGTGAAAATAAAAAATCATTTTTTTTCCCTTAAAAAAAAATGAATTTTAGCACGCAATTTTTTTTTCACAAGGGTAACAGGAGAAATTGGACCCCAAAAGTTGTTGTCCAGTTTGTCCTGAGTACGCTGATACCCCATATGTGGGGGATGACCACTGTATGGGCACACGTCAGGGCTCGGAAGGGAAGTAGTGATGTTTTGGTATGCAGACTTTGATGGAATGGTCTGCGGGCATCATGTTACATTTGCAGAGCCCTTGATGTACCTAAACTGTGGAAACCCCCCACAAGTGACCCCATTCTGGAAACTAGACCCCCCAAGGAACTTATCTAGATGTGTGGTGAGCACCTTGAACCCCGAAGTGCTTCACAGAAGATTGTAACGCAGAGCCATGAAAATAAAAAACTTTTTTTTTCCTCAAAAAATGAATTTTTAGCTCGCAATTTTTTATTTTCACAAGGGTAACAGGAGAAATTGGACCCCAAAAGTTGTTGTCCAGTTTGTCCTGAGTATGCTGATACCCCATATGTGGGGAGGGACCATTGTTTGGGCACACGTCGGGGCTCGGAAGTGAAGTAGTGACGTTTTGAAATACCGACTTGATCGAATGGTCTGCGGGCATCATGTTACGTTTGCAGAGCCTCTGATGTGCCTAAACAGTGGAAACCCCCCACAAGTGACCCCATTTTGGAAACTAGACCACCAAGGAACTTATCTAGATGTGTGGTGAGCAGCACTCTGAACCCCCAAGTGCTTCACAGAAGTTTATAACGCAGAACCGTGAAAATAAAAAATCTTTTTTTTCCTCAAAAAATGATTTTTTTAGCCCGCAATTTTTTATTTTCACAAGGGTAACAGGAGAAATTGGACCCCAAAAGTTGTTGTCCAGTTTGTCCTGAGTACGCTGGTACCCCATATGTGGGGGGGAACCATTGTTTGGGCACACGTCAAGGCTCGGAATGGAAGTAGTGACGTTTTGAAATACAGACTTTGATGGAATAGTCTGCGGTCGTCATTACGTTTGCAGAGCCCCTGATGTGCCTAAACAGTGGAAACCCCCCACAAGTGACCCCATTTTGGAAGCTAGACCTTCCAAGGAACGTATGTAAGATGTGTTGTGAGCACTTTGAACCCCCCAAGTGCTTCACAGAAGTTTATAATGCAGAGACGTGAAAATGAAAAAATCATTTTTTTCCACAAAAATAATTTTTTAGCCCCCAATTTTTTATTTTCCCAAGGGTAACACGAGAAATTAGTCCCCAAAAGTTGTTGTGCAATTTTTCCTGAGTACGCTGATACCTCATATGTTGGGGTAAACCACTGTTTGGGCACACGTCAGGGCTTGGAAGGGAGGGAGCACCGTTTGACTTTTTGAGCGCAAAATTGGCTGGAATCAATGGTTGCACCATGTCGCGTTTGGCGACCCCCCTGATGTGCCTAAACAGTGGAAACCCCTCAATTCTAACTCCAACCCTAACCCCAACACACCCCTAACCACAGCCCTAACCCTAACACATCCCTAACCACAAGCCTAACCCTAATTCCAACGCTAACCCTAATTCCAACCCTAACCCTAATTCTAACCCTAATTCCAACCCTAACCCTAATTCCAACCCTAACCCTAATTCAACCCTAACCCTCTTTCCAATCCTAACCCTAACCCTCTTTCCAACCCTAACCCTAACCCTCTTTCCAACCCTAACCCTCTTTCCAACCCTAACCCTAACCCTCTTTCCAACCCTAACCCTCTTTCCAACCCTAACCCTCTTTCCAACCCTAGCCCTAACCCTCTTTTCAACCCTAACCCTCTTTTCAACCCTAACCCTCTCTTCAACCCTAACCCTAACCCTCTTTTCAACCCTAACCCTAACCCCCTTTTCAACCCTAACCCTAACCCTAATGGAAAAATAAAAATATTTTCTTTATTTTATTAGTTCTGCCTACCTATGGGGGTGATAATCGGGGGGGTTTATTTACTTTTTCTTTCATTTTGATCACTGTGAGAGTGATCAAAATGAAAGAATGGAATCTGCAGCCGGCAAATTCGGGCGGGCGCACTGCGCATGCGCCCGCCATTTTCTAAGATGGCGGCGCCCATGAACCGGACCCGCCGGACACCGGGAGCGACAGGGGGACATAGAAGGTGCCGGGGGAGGTGAGAGGGGGTGATGGGGTTATCGGAATCTGGCGGGGAGCAGAGGGAATGGGAGGGGGGCAGATGATGACAGCGGCGGCAGATCGCCGCCGTCATTCAGTTGCGGGGGGGCGATCGCCGGTGGGGGGGGGGTGGAATCGGTGTCTCCAGCCATGTCCGATGATACAGCAGCATCGGCCATGGCTGGATTGTAATATTTCATCAATTTTCATTGATGAAATATTACTATCGCTCTGATTGGCTGTTTCACTTTTAACAGCCAATCAGAGCGATCGTAGCCACGTGGGGGCGAAGCCACGCCCCCTGTGGCGAAGAACAAAGCCCCCTGTATCTGCGGGTCGGGTGACCTTTCAGTGACCTAGGTCCCCCGACCCGCAGGGGGGCTTTAAAGTCATGACGCCACATAGGCGTCATGGGTCGTTCTGACACGACTTTACATGACGCCTACGTGGCGTCAAAGGTCGTGAAGGGGTTAAGCTGCAAAAACAGAAAAAACCCATCCGAGAAATTGCTACAACACTAGGAGTGGCAAAATCTATAGTTTGGTGCATCCTGAAAAAGAAAGAAGGCACTGGTGAACTCTTCAATGCAAAAAGACCTGGGCGCCACGGAAGACAACAGTGGTGGATGATCGCAGAATAATCTCCATGGTGAAGAGAAACCCATTCACAACAGCCAACCAAGTGAACAACACTCTCCAGGAGGTAGGTGTATCAATATCCAAATCTACCATAAAGAGAAGACTGCATGAAAATAAATACAGAGGTTTCACTGCACAGTGCAAGCCACTCATAAGCATCAAGAATCAAAAGTCTAGACTGGACTTTGCTAGAAAACATCTAAAAAAGCCACCATAGTTCTGGAAGAACATTCTTTGGACATATGAAACCAAGATCAACCTCTACCAGAATGATGGAAAGAGAAAAGTATGGCGAAGGAGTGGTACAGCTCATGATCCAAAGCATACCACATCATCTGTAAAACACGGCGAAGGCAGTGTGATGGCTTGGGCATGCATGGCTGCCAGTGGCATTGGGTCACTAGTGTTTATTGATGATGTGACACAGGACAGAGCAGCCGAATGAATTCTGAGGTATTCAGAGCCATACTGTGTGCTCAGATCCAGCCAAATGCAGCCAAACTGATTGGTCGTCGTTTCATACTACAGATGGACAATGACCCAAGACATAAAGCCAAAGCAACCCAGGAGTTTATTAAAGCAAAGAAGTGGAATATTCTTGAATGGCCAAGTCAGTCACCTGATCTCAACCCAATTGAGCATGCATTTCACTTGTTAAAGACTAAACTTCAGACAGAAAGGCCCACAAACAAACAGCAACTGAAAACCACCGCAGTGAAGGCCTGGCAGAGCATCAAAAAGGAGGAAACAAAGCGTCTGGTGATGTCCATGAGTTGAAGACTTCAGGCAGTCATTGCCAACAAAGGGTTTTCAACCAAGTACTAGAAATGAACTTTTTATTTACTATTATTTAATCTGTCCTATTACTTTTGGTCCCTTTAAAAACAGGGTGGCACATGTTAAGGAGCTGAAACTCCTAAACCCTTCATCCAATTTTAATGTGGATATCCTCAAATGAAAGCTGAAAGTCTGTACTTCAACTGCATCTGAATTGTTTTGTTTAAAATTCATTGTGGTAATGTCTACTGTAGAACCAAAATTAGAAAAATGTCTCTGTCCAAATATATATGGACCTTACTGTATTTATCTATAGATATATCTGTCTATCGATATATCTATCTATCTATAGATGTATCTATCTATCGATAGATAGATATATCTATAGATATATACAGTAGATAGATATATTGATAGACAGATAGATATATCTATAGATATATAGATAGAGAAGAGGTTGGACAAAGAAATGACATCACAATTTTTTTTTTTGTTAAAAACCATATCTTTATTTAGCTTACAAAAATGCATACAAATCCACATGAAAAAAACGCATGAAAATCCTCATCAAATCCGTGCGGATTTTTACCTGCGTTTTCTGCCAAGAGATTCAGATTCTTTGCAGAAAATTCCATAGGTGAATCTGCAACGTGTGCGCGTACCCTTATGCTTTTGGTGGGTAGTTGGCGAAGCCACAAATCATCTGGAAATAGGGCATACTGCAGTTTCGATAGCGTATGGGGAGCACACAGTATGGGCTCCTTCACATGTCAGCGATTTTTTCTTGTACGCATTAAAATGGTTTTAGGTTCATCAGTGTTTTTGAGCAGAGTGTCAGAGGGTCAGTCTTTAGTGTCAAAGATTGCTCAGATTTGCTTCTATCAAACAGTTGGTGAAAAATGCAGAGCTCACAAATGTTATATATACAGTATGAGCCTCCCACATAGCATCCTATATACAATATGGGCCCCACATAACCCTTCTATATACAGTGTGAACCCCAACATAGCCCCCTGTATAGAGCATGAGCCCCACATAACTTCTCTATAAACAATATGAGCCATTGCATAGCTCCCTGTATACGGTATGAGCCACAACTTAGCCTCCCATATATAGTATGAGCTCCCACATAACCTCCTATATACAGCATGAGCGCCCACAGCATCAGCCCCCACATATCCTCTAATTAATATACAACATCAGACCCCTCATAGCTTCCTATATACAAGCAAACATCCCATACACATAAAAATAAAGGAACAACACACTTGCCTCACTGCAGTGCCCCCGATGCTCTGCTCTCTCCGATGTGATACATTGTCTCGCCACAGTGCACAGTTGACGCAATGAAATGAAGTCATCGTGACTGCTGTCTCATGCTGATTGGTGGAAGACAGAGCCAGCAGCTCCATCATCCATCAATGTATTCACTGCTGTCTGCATCCCGAGGATGAGGATAGCAGTGGTAGTGGGCAGTGGCAGACCATGGGCCACTGTTTCAGTCCTCCAGCTATCTCAGTTTACGTGCTGGACTGGAACAGCCAGAATTTCGGATGTGACCTGAGGGCTGCAGTTTGCCCAGCTCTGCCATAGACTATAATAGGTACAAGTGTTATTTGTGAAAAACACTGATGGCACTCGTACAAGAAAAACTGACATCTGCATGAGCGCCAACTCTATAACTGTTTGTTTGGTTTATGTGAAAATGGTGAAATCCCGTGCGCCTGGTTCTGAGACCAATATTGACAGTGAAGGGCCTCTGTGCAGAGCTTGTGTCTGGGCCCCCATCCGTCACACCTCACCTATATAAACTAATGCACATTTACATACATATTCACATTAGACACAATATAATAAAATGTGCATCTTACACTTTTTGTCCTCACAAACTTAGTACAAATATGCCCAACAAAAAAAAGGATGTAGCTCACCAATATAATTCATTAGGCGTCCCACTCGTGCACAGTGCAAGGAACCTGCCAGCCCGTAGGTGAAACTAGAAAGAAGGAAGAAGAATCCAGAATCCTGGGAGACACCAAAACTCAATCCAGCACATGTGTGAGTAAAAATTCCTTATTAATTGGTTAAAATAGGACAAAAACAAATCATGGACTACAGTGACCTATTCAGCAAAACGTTGAAAAGTATGCGTTTAGAGCAATGTAGTTCAAAGTATGCAGACTAGAATAAATACAATACTTTTGTTCATTCATTTATAGTTGTAACAGCCACGCCTTCTTTTTACGTAAGCTTCTCTATTTAGACTTTGAGCCCGATTCATCAAGATCGGCGTTGTCCATACCTTGATGAATGAGCGAACTGGGAGTCAGGCGCTCCTTATTCATGAAGAACGGCACGCCTCTGCATGAATCTGGATCGTCTGCTGAGTGAGATTTCTCATCATGAATTAGACAAGCTGTGGTGTCTCATCCAATTTTGGCAAAGCTGGGAGAAACCGGCGTGAAAAACTGCAAAATTTTGGCTTGGCATTGAGTTGTGCCAAAATGTTGTGACTTTTCAAAGCTTTTTCATCAGAATTGTGATGAGAATGTTTTCATAGTTCCTTTTTGCTAGTCAAGCTGTAATTTTATTGAGTGCTATTTTCCCAACACAAAGTTACAATTGTATTCACATTTTGTTTATGGATAATGGAGAAAAAAACATTGCTTTTAGTAAGTCTGTAAGAATTATATATATATATATATATATATATATATATATATACAGAGAGAGAGAGAGATGTCCTGGTATATAAAGATGTACAATATGCCTGTAAGGAAGTATACCACAAAGTCATAAAAATCCTGCCTTACGTGCTAGAGGTTGAATCGTGAGACAAAACACATAAAAAAAATAAATAACAACATTTAAAAAAAGCTGATAACTATATATGAAGGTATTAATTGAGTATAGAGAGATGCAGCGGGCCCTTCATCAAATTTTCTTCGTCAGAAGATGAATCTAAACTGAACTGGGAGAAAGTGGAGTGATCCTCATGGTCTTGCTGTCTGTGACAGGAAGAAAATGGGAGCATGTGCTAGTTATCATTCATCTTTCAGATGAGACTCGCCTATACAGTTCAATGATGCAAAAAAAAGTGTGCAATATTTACACCATCAGTATTGCATCTGTATTTAAGGTTGTGTGCACACGCTGCGGATTCTGCTGCAGATACGCAGCAGTTTTGGTCCTGTAGATCCACAGCAGTTCCTGCTGCGATGTACAGTGCCATTATAATCAATGGAAATAGAAATCCGCAGTGCACACTGTGGAATTTTCCACGCGGATTTGCTGCGGTTTCAAAACCGCAGCATGTCAATTCTTTGTGAGTGGATTCCGCTGCGGTTTGGCACATGCTCCATGGCAGGTGTCAAACCGCAGAAAATCTGCAGATAAACCGCAGGTCTTTTGACCTGCGGTTTTACCTGCGGATTTGCACAAATCCATGCAGAAAATTCCACAGGACAATCCGCAGTGTGTGCACACGCCCTTACAGTACAATTGCAAACATTTCAAAGAAAAATGAATTGTGCCTTTTATTTTTTTCTTTATTTTTAATTTTGTAAAAGAATGGATGTCATCTGGATGTAAAAAATTGATTACCTAAATACATGACCAATATATACACAAAGCATTACAAAGGTCAATCTATTTTTTTTTATTTTACAAGTGAAAATGGACAATTTTTCATACACTCATCAGAACTTAGCCTTGCCACACAACATAAAAAAAATACTTTGTGAATCTGGCCTGAAAATCTCGAATCAAAAATGAAATTTACAGGTGTAAAAATGGATCTTGTGGGTGTAGAATTAAGCTTCTGTTTTCACAAACTATTGCACAAATATATATATATATATATATATATATATATGTGTGTGTGTGTTTTTAGAACATGCATGCTTTGTGAGCCATGTCTAAATTTCTAGATGATGGGAGATTTTTCTTTTGACTTTTATTAAAAAAAACAAAACAATAATTATGTATGGCTTACTCATCTTCCAATGCAAGGTGTGAAGAATAAATAAATGTTTGTTACTAAGGTGCTGTTACTTTCCGTATATCACAGATCAATTCACAGACAATGAGTGACTATACAGCTACAGCACCTTCCTATGTATCACCATACACTTCAGCAATGTGTGAAATGGCAACTCAAATCCGTGTTCGAATTGGCAGGGATCTGTGCGGATTGTTCTGCTTATCTCCATTTGTAATTAATGACATCTGCAGCTTTTTCACAAGAAATTGTGCATGCTGCGAGTAAATAGGTTGTTTTTTTTTGGATCCCCGTTAATTCACTAACATTTTACTGTACTTTGTTGCAGAATTTCAATGCTGATTTCACGAGCAAAATTTCACAACAAATATGTAATTTGTGAATTCATCCTTAGTTTAGTGATCTTCATTTCCTTAAAGGGGTTGTCCGCGCTTTTCACATCATCAGTACATATCTGGGCTGCAGAATTATGACAATAAGTAATTTACTTTCTGTCACTAGTTTGCACGGTTTTCTAGATATTCTGAACAGAACGTCCAAGGGGGGTGTGTTATGGCATTGAAATGAGAACTGGTCATAACCTCCTACTCTACTCCAAACATGCCCTCTATAGCAACAACCCCACCCTCCATAGCTACAGGCCCTCCCCGTCCACATGAAGAAGCCTATCCCTCCTCACACAGTAACAAATCCTCCCCCTCCAGCAGCCTCAGTGCAGAGAGCAGCTGCTCCTTCCCCAGACACACACTGAACAGTGATCTATATCTATGGAAAGTGAAACCAGTGAGGAGGAGGGAAAATCGTCCTGGATTCTAATCTGCACAGGGGATGGCAGTCACTGATGTAATCTGTTGTGTGACAAAGCCTCTGCTGTGTGAAAGAGACAGCTCTGTGTCACTGATGTCTTCACACAGCAGCAGATTTGGTGCAGTGTATGTGTGAGAACTGTGTCTCTAATGACACAAATACTGATGGGAGCAGCCTGTCCAATCAGCAGCTGTAACTGTGAAGTGTTGGGGGGTGTATGTATGTATGTATTGTGCTGCTTTCACAAATACAGGATCACTCCTGTGTTTCCAGTGCTGGAATGATGATAAAGATGAGTGCTGGTGCAGTTTACTGCAAGCCAATGAGTGGGCAGTAGGCGGTGCTGGTCACTGGAGCTTGCTGGGACTTTGGTGGAGCTTCACACATACACTGCACCAAATCTGCTGCTGTGTGAAGACATCAGTGACACAGAGCTGTCTCATTCATACAGCAGAGGCTTTGTCACAAAACAGATTACATCAGTGACTGCCATCCCCTGTGCAGATTAGAATACAGGACGATTTTCCCTCCTCCTCACTGGTTTCACTTTCCATAGATAACTGTGTGTGTCTGGGGGAGGAGCTGCTCTCTGCTCTCTGCACTGAGGCTGCTGGAGGGGAAGAATTCATTACTGTGTGAGGAGGGATAGGCTTCTTCATGTGGACGGGGAGGGCCTGTAGCTATGGAGGGTGGGGTTGTTGCTATAGAGGGCATGTTTGGAGTAGAGTAGGAGGTTACGACTAGTTCTCATTTCAATGCCATAACACCCCCCCCCTTGGACGTTCTGTTCAGAATATCTAGAAAACCGTGCAAACTAGTGACAGAAAGTAAATTACTTATTGTCATAATTCTGCAGCCCAGATATGTACTGAGATTATGTGAAAAGCCCAAACAACCCCTTTAATTTGATGAAATCACTATTCAAGCTTTATTGGATTAAAAAAATCCTATACATTATTTTTGAGATGAGCGATCCCAAAACTTAAAGGTCAGTGTCTGGCGCTAAATGCCGAACACAGACTTTTCCTGGAAGTCCATTTTAAAGTCAGGGGAAGTCTGTTGCAGAGAGAGAGAGATTTTTTTTCTGGATGCAAAGTTTGGGTCTCCATTGTTTTGAAAGTGATTCGGATCCTGGTTCAAGTTTGGGTAAAGTTCTGGTACCTGAACCGAACTTTACACTAAAGTTCAGGTCTGGTACCAGAATCCAAATTTCCACAGGTCTGCCAATCACTAGTTATTTTGTTACTGTCATAAGATAATGTAGAATTAAATGCCATCTGACAAGTATACCATATAATCCTTATACCTTGTACATTATAGCTGTTTCTGTAGATCAGGATAAAACCTTTTCTTAATAGCATGTGGGTCACTGTGGACCCCCTGGTAAATTCCGTTTAATGATTACTAAATAAGGTCAATGTAAACGGCATGACAGCATTACAAGGTACTTTATTGAGATGTTGACTTTGGCAGTAGGGGCATAAGTAGTGGCGAAGATTCCGTTGTCCCATTTATTTCCATGGTTTTGAATGAATGAGTTGAATTAAGTTTTATGTGAAAGTTTTTCCAGAAACTATTTGGGTTAACTCCAGCTGTAGTATCAGCTGAAATAACACTGCTCCAGTACATTTCATTCCAAATAAAATTTAGTATTTGGAGAAATTTGTGTTTGTATCCAATGTAAACAAATGCGGAATTACAGGGTGAAAATGTTAACAAAATTGGTCACAGTTTGGAGATCTGCATAAAATAATAAAACTATAATTTCTTATGATTCTAGAAAGCTTATTATAACTACTTGCAGATTTATTTATGGTCTCCCTGACAGAAGGGCCACTGCGATGTATACAAGCAAAGTTTCAAGGCTCTCTGCAAGAGCTAAAATGATTAATTTGTTAATATTCACCTTATTGCAACAACTTTTTTTTAATAATTGTATGTATTTATATTTTGCTTTTGTGGTCCTGATTTCCATACTGACTAATGCATTAAGTCATCATGTAGTTCTGTTATGATTGGTTGGCTCTGCATGCTTTTCTGCGTTCTGGGAGAGCTCTTCTGTACTATTTCTAGTGTAAAGGCTAAACCTCTCAGAACACAAGTTGCCCTAATTAACTGTATGTGGTCAATAAGCAAGCAGTGAATGCTAGGCTGATAGAACTAGGTAGGCTAAGGAATTATGATTACAGCTGTAGATGACTTTGATATAGCACAAAAGCATGTATCTGTTAAAGTAGCCAAAATACATTGTTAGTGTATGTATAAATATATTGTACTTATAGGCCAAATTCAGCAAAGCAATTATGGCAGAATTCTGGCATAAATCTTTTTGAAAGTCATAGATTTTTTGTGCAACAGAGTTGCGCAAAAATTTTGTGGCTTTTGGCCTGTTCAGTTTCATTTAGCTCCATAAAAATGGTTGAAGTTGGGGCGGGATGGGGGCGCGACAGGGATGTAATGCCATAGCTCATCTAATTCTTGACGAGCACTGGTGTTCCTCACTCCAGACATCTTTCTCCAGTCCCTGACTGAAGTAGGATTGGTTACGAGACGAACGGCCGTGCATACCACTTGTCAGACACTCCTGATTTATTAAGATGCACCACACTCTTAAAAAGGATCATCTGACTCCCAACACACCCCCTCTTTAAGACAAGCATTCTTCACACCCTGGTTGATGAGGGGGTGGGATGAAGTGCGAACTCCCGATTCATTAAGAGGCGCACACCTCTTAATGATTCAGGCGCGGCATTCTCCTCAGTGTTCACCTTGCTACAAATCTGAGACTGGAGTAAGATTTGTGGTGTAATAAACTCCACAGCTCATCATGAATTTGCTGAGTAGGAGTCACCATACACCATCCCACCTAATCTTTGCCCACTTTGTCGTAGCTGGGAGAAGATGGGGTAAAGACAAGATAAAATACACATTTTTTTGCACAGCCTCATTGCATGTTTTTTTTTTTAACGCTAGACTTAAAAAACTTTGATGTATTGGGGCCATAAAATACCAAAAGGAATTCAGAAGCACAGCATCTTTACAAAGGTTAAAAAAATTTGTCTCGTCCTGCGTCATTTTTCTGGAATGCACTACCCCGGATATGAATAATACCCCGCCCCCCACATTTTTAAACATGTTTTAAAAACATGCCTTCTGGCAGGCCTATCACCTCACTTCACTAATATAACTCTTCCGTGTTCCCATTTTCTAAATTTTCCTCAGAATCTGGTCCCTCTTATTCATCTGTCTCCATTGCCTCCATGCACCCAATATCACTTGGTATCTGTACTTAGACACATACTGGCTGGTGACTGGATCATGCAGCTTATTTGACAAACCCCTATTTAATGTAAAAATGGCTGGACCATACAGGACCATACAGGACCATACATGACAAGTACCTTCTACTTATTGTGTCCCCCCCGGTCCTCACTCCGCCTGTAACTATTGTTACTTTGTAATGTTTTTTTTTGTCAGTAGATGTCCCAGTTTAATTGTAAAGTGCTTTTGAATATGTTAGCTCTATAAAAATAAAATTATTATTATGATGGTCCAATAATTTGGCACTACCTCTGTCTCTACTCATTTCCTTGTAGAGAAACAACCGTGATAATTCAAGCATTCATAGTAGTCTACACTACAATCAAGTACATTTATGACTGAATGTGTTGGCACCTTTGAAATTGTCCCAGAAAATGAAGTACGGTGTTTCTCCCAGAAAATTATTGCAATTACACATCTTTTGATATATACATATCGATTTCCTTTTGTGAATTGGAACAACCCAAAAAATGGACTGGACAAAATTGTTGACACCTTTCAAAATTAAGAGTAAACAACTGTTTAAAGCACGCGATGCTCTTTTAATCTCACCTGTTGCAAGTAAGAGTTGTGAACAATATGAAGATCACATTTGAACCCAAATAAAAAGGGGAAAAGTTGACTCAATCTTTGCATTGTGTGTCTCTGTAACACTAACCACGGAGAACAGAAAGTTGACAAGAGAACTGTCTGAGGACTTGGGAACCAAAATTGTTGAAAAATATCAACAATCTGAAAGTTATAAGTCCATCTCCAGAGTTCTTGATGTTTCTTTGTCCACGGTGCGCAACATAGTCAAGAAGTTTACAACCCATGGTAGCTAATCTCCCTGGACATGGACAACAGAGAAAAATTGCTGAAAGGTTGCAACGCAGCATAGTCAGATGGTGGATAAGCAACCTCACTTAAGCTCCAAAGAAATTCAGAGTGTCCTGCAAGCTTATGGTGCATCAGTATCAGCACAAACTATCTGTTGACATTTGAATTAAATGAAAATCTATGGAAGAAGACCCAGGAAGGCCCCACTGCTGACAGAGACCTAAAAAATTTAGACTGTAGTTTGTCAAAATATATGTATGTAAGCCAAAATCCTTCAGGGAAAGTGTCTTGTGGACAGATGTCACCAAGATAGAGCTTTTTGGTAAAGCACATCATTTTTACTGTTTACCGAAAAGAGAATGAGGCCTACAAAGAAAAAAACACTACCTACAGTCAAATATTGGAGGTTCAAATACGTTTTGGGGTTGTTTTGCTGCCTTTGGTACTAGGTGCTTTGACTTTGTACAAGGCATCATGAAATCTGAAGTCTGGAGATTGCCAACTTGTTTTGGGTCGAAATTTAGTGCCCAGTGTCAAGTTGGGCTTGTGTCGTAGGTCATGGATTTTCCAGCAGGACAATGATCCCAAACATACTTCAAAAAGCACCCAAAAATGGATGGAAACAAAGCACTGGACAGTCCTGAAGTGGCAGAAATAAGTCCGGATCTAAATCCTATTGAACACCTGTGGAGAGATCGTAAAATTGCAGTTGGCAGATAGGAAGCGATTTGATTGCCGCTATTTTATTTCAAAGAGTGTGCAATTAAATATTAAGTTGAGGTTGCCAACAATTATGTTTGGCCCGTTTTGGGGGTTTTGTGTGAAATTATGTCCAATTTTACTTTTTTCCCGTTTTTTAGTGTTCTTCCAGTACACACAAAGGAAATAAATGTGGACAACAAATCATATGTAATTGCAATAATTTTGTAGGAGACAAACTTCCTTATCTGGAACAATTTCAAGAGTGTCAACACTTTCGTCCATGACTGTATGTAGAAACCCTTCCTACTGTATGTATTGGTACCACAAGGTATGTGCAAAGTGTACATGTACCACTGATATACACACCAGTCACAGCCAATAATGGACCTTGGCATATGTACTGATGGAAAACGTGTGATTGTTTTTCTTCTGTATTAACCCCTTACTGACCGCTGATACGCCATGACTCTGTTGGTTTTTTTAGCGTCCCCAATGTTGTGACTGCAAAAAAAGAAGTCCTATTTTCCATTTATTTCTCTCTCCTCTGATATGATCTAGCACATCAGAAGATAGAGAAATGGGGTACCCCGAGCACCCCCCCAAGGACCTCCGGTGTCCTTCGGTCCCTCCGACTCTTCCCGGAAGAAAATGGTGCGCACGCTGAGATCTGCCGTCCGTCACCCGGCAACAATACAAGATTTCTCCTATTTGTTCTTTTTGATCACATCACTGTGATGGACCCCATCACGGTGATCAAAATAAAAAAAATGTAAATCAAACCTCTTTTATCACCCCCTTAGTTAGCTAAAAATAAAATAAAAAAAATTTATTTCCATTTTTCCATTAGGGTTGGGATTAGGGTTAGGGTTGGGGCTAGGGTTAGGGTTGGGGGTAAGGTTAGGGTTGAGCTAGGGGTAGGGTTGGGCCTAGGGTTAGGGTTGTGTTGGGGTTCTGGTTTGGTGTTGGGGTTACGGTTGGGGTTAGGGTTGTGGTGTTGGAGTTAGACTTGTTGTGTTGGAGTTAGGGTTGTGTTGGGGTTGGGATTAGGGTTAGGGTTGGGATTGGGTCAGGGGTAGGGCTGTGTTATAGTTGGATTTAGAATTAGGGGGTTGTCAATGTTTAGGTACATTAGGGGGTCTCCAAACGTGACATGGCGCCTGCTATTGATTCCAGAGAATTTTGGGTTCAAAAAGTCAAACAGTGTTCCCTTCCTTCTGAGCCTTGCCATGTGCACAAATATTGGCTTTCCCGGTGTACTCAAGAGAAATTGCACAACAAATTTTGTGGTCCATGTTCTCGTGTTACCCTTGTGGAAATAAAGTTTGGGTCTAAAGTTATTTTTTTGTGAAAAAAGTAAAATGTTAATTTTTTCCTTCCACATAGCTTTAGTTCTCGTGAAGCATCTGAAGTGTTAATAAACTTCTTGAATGTGGGTTTTGAGAACCTTGAGGGGTGCAGTTTTTAGAATAGTGTAAGTTTTGGGTATTTTATGTCATATTGACCCCCAAAACTCACTTCAAATGTGAGGTGGTCCCTAAAAAAATGGTTTTGTAAATTTTGTTGGAAAAATGAGAAATTGCTGGACAACTTTTAACTCTTATAACGTTCTAACAAAAAAAAATGTTTCCTAAATTGTGGTGATGTGAAGTAGACATGTGGGAAATGTTATTTATTAACTATTTGTGCGATATGACTTTCAGATTTGAGGGCACAAAAATTAAAAGTTTGAAAATTTTCAAAATTTTTGACAAATTTCCTTTTTTTTCATAAATAGATGCAGGTCCTATCAAAGAAATTTTACCACTAACATGAAGTACAATATGTCACAAAAAAACATTCTCAGAATCAGTGAGATACGTTGAAGCGTTCCAGGGCTATAACTTCATAAAGTGACAGTGATCAGAATTGTAAAAATTGGCTTGGTCATTAAGTACAAAATTGGCACTGTCACTAAGGGGTTAAAGGGGTGGTCCAAAACCAATACTGACTTTCTAAAATTCTCTCATTATTTATTTTAATAGTAAAGTAGTGTTTCTAGTTTGGTTTCGTTAAAAAGTTCCTACTCTTCCCTCTCTGATCTTATTTATTTATTTTTACCTATTTCCATTTTGAGAACACTATGTTTGAGAATCCCTATACATGCTGGAATACTCAAATGGGACGTCATCAGTGGCCAGAGTCTGTGGTCAGTGCCACAGCCTTTTTCCACACCCTAAAAATGCATAGTCATCAGTAACGTCCATTACAGGGGCTTGGCTAGTGAGAAAGTGTTGGTTGTTGTATGCTCAGTATGAGCTCCCTTCTTACTGTGCAATATTCATCTCAGTGCTGAGTGACAGTGCTCTTCCTCGCCGGATTTAATTAGAATACTGAAGGGATCTGTGTCATGAAAAAGGCGATCTTCTTTACTGAAGCAACTCAATCATTCCAAGATTTGGTGGTACTTTCCCTTTATTATTTGTGTACATATAAATGTTGATTGATAGATATCAATTGTTTTAATATTGAGACCATCCCGTGCGTGTATATATGTGCACACATATTTTCTTAAGTACAATTGCGTGAAAAATTGTCACACTTAAATGTTTAAGATTACCGAACAAATTTAAATATTAGACAAAGATAACACAAGTAAACACTGAATGCAGTTTTTAAACGAAGGTCTTTATTATTAAGCGAAAAAGAAATCCAAACCCACAGAGCCCTGAGTAAAAAAGTGATTACCCCCATAACTGAGGTTTATCACATGTTTGGGAAGCTGAGTTCAAATTCTCTAGCCACATGCTGGCCTAATTACTGCCACACCTGTTCATAATCAAGAAATCGGACCTGCCTGACAGTGAAATAGAGCAAAAGTTCCTCAAAAGCTAGATGTCATGCCCAGATCCAAAGAAATTCTGGAATAAATGATAAGCAAAGTAATTGAAATCCATCAGTCTGGAAAAAGTTATAAAGCCATTTCTCAAGCTTTGGCACTCCAGCGAATCACAGTGAGAGTCATTATCCACAAATAGCGAAAACATGGAACAGTGGTGAACCTTCCCAGCAGTGACTGGCCAATCAAAATTACCCCAAGAGTGCAGCGACGACTCATCTAAGAGATCACAAAAGACTCCACAACAACATCCAAAGAACTGCAAACCTCACTTGCCTCAGCTAAGGACAGTGTTAGTGATTCCACCATAAGAAAGAGACTGGGAAAAATGGCCTATATGGCAGAGTTCCAAGATGAATACCACTGCTGAACAATAAGAACATAAAGGATTCTTTCAGTTTTTCCATAAAACAAAAGTTGAACTTTTTGGAAGGTGAAAGTCCCATTACATCTAGCGTAGAAGTAACACAGCATTTCAGAAAAGGAACATCATACCAACAGTAAAATATGATGGTGTTAGTGTGATGGTCTGGGGCTATTTTTCTGCTTCAGGACCTGGAAGACTTGCTGTGGTAAATGGAGCCATGAATTCTGCTGTCTAAAAAAAATCCTGAAGGAGAATGTCCATTCATCTGTTTGTTCTCCGAAACAGCTGTCTGTGGATGGATACCATGTTTTGGCATAGGTGGTTTCCTTCATTGGTGACTGCCCTTCCTGTGGTTGTTCCTTCCCGGGGAAAGACCTGGCTAGTCATTGCTTGCATTGAGAAACATGTGATGGTGTCTCCGCGGCTTGTGTTTTGCATGTTTTTGCATATTTCCCATGAGGGATGTGGGCATTGCTCTAGAATCACAGCGTTGAGAAACATATGATGGTGTCTGTGCAGTGTTGGATGTTGATCTCCATGAGTTCATTCATCCTCATTTTTCACATTCATCTGTTTGTGACCTCAAGCGGAAGCGCACTTGGGTTAAGAAGCAGGACAATGATCCAAAACACAAAAAACAAAATTAAGACTTTGGAGTGGGCTTGTCAAAGTCCTGACCTTAATCTGATTGAGATGCTGTGGCACGGCCTTAAAGGTGTTTCATGCTTGGAAACCCACCAACGTGGCTGAATTACAACAATTCTGCAAAGATAAGTACCGTATATACTCGAGTATAAGCCAACCCGAGTATAAGCCGACCCCTCTAATTTTGCCACAAAAAACTGGGAAAACTTAATGACTCGAGTATAAGCCTAGGGTGGGAAATGCTCCATAGATTATTCCCCCATATGGTGTCCCCAGAAGAAGCTCCATAGATTATTCCCCCATATGCTGCCCCCAGAAGAAGCTCCATAGATTGTTCCCCCATATACTGCCCCATAAGAAGCTCCATAGATTATTCCCCCATATGCTACCCCCATAAGAAGTTCCATAGATCGTTCCCCCATATACTGCCCCCATAAGAAGCTCCATAGATTATTCCCCCTTATGCTGCCCCCATAAGAAGCGCCATATTGTTCCCCCATATACTGCCCCCATAAGAAGCTCCATAGATTATTCCCCGATATGCTGCCCCCATAAGAAGCTCCTTAGATTGTTCCCCCATATACTGCCCCCATAAGAAGCTCCTTAGATTATTCCCCCCATGTGCTGCTGCTGCTGCTGCATATAAAAATAAAAAAAATGACATACTCACCTCTCCGTCGCTGGGTGTCAGATACCTGTCCTGCGTCCATGGCTGCTCACCGCTATCTGCCACGTCATCGGTCAGTGACGTTCAGACTGCAGGGGGCACGGCGCGCACTAATCACGTCACCGCGCCCTCTGCTGTCTGAAGTCACTGACCGATGACAGACAGCAGCATGCAGCCATGGACGCATGACAGGTGAGTATCGCTATACTTACCCGTACTGATGCTGTCGCTTGAGCCCCCAGCTTTTCCGCGCTCTCTCTTCCTGCGTTCAGCGGTTATGTGATACCGCTCATTAAAACTCATGAATATGCGCATATTCATGAGTTTTAATAAGCGGTACCACGTGACCGCTGAAGGCAGGAAGAGAGAGCGCGGAGAAGCTGGGGGCTCAAGAGACAGCGTCAGGATGGGTAAGTATGACCTGACACCCCTGTCCCCCCTCCCCCTCCGAGAGGGGGACTTTCAGCCCAAAAAAATGGGCTGAAAATCTCGGCTTATATTCGAGTATATACGGTAGGCCAAAATTCCTCCAGAGCGTTGTAAAAGACTCATTGCCAGTTATCGCAAACGCTTGATTGTAGTTATTACTGCTAAGAGTGGCCCAACCAGATATTAGGTTTAGGGGCAATCACTTTTTCACACAGGGCCCTGTAGGTTTGTATTTCTTTTTCACTTAATAATAAAGACCTTCATTGAAAAACTGCATTTTGTGATTACTTGTGTTAGCTGTGTCTAATATTTATGTCGTCTTTGTATTGAATGTGCCTAATTTACATATATTATCTCTAAGCTGTGCATACAGCTATTCAGCATGTGTTTTAGTGGCATATTTTAGCTTTATCGCAGTCATGGTATGTTCTCCAACATGTAACTAAGATAATTATCATTATTTTGTCATGGTCTCCACAGCTGCTTTCTGGGGTGATATTGCCTTGGATGAAGAAGACTTGAAATGGTTTCAAGTAAACAAATCTATTAATTCAGGAGAACCAAGAAATAACTATACGGGAGTTACTGCAGGTTAGTGGTAATAAAAATCTCTTTATTTTCAGTTCATCAATTTTAATTGTTTCACATAATAATGTTCGCTTGTTTAGTGAAACACAATGGCTTATAATGTGTGCAGTATTTTTTTTTAAGTGAATCTGTCAGGTCAAAAATTGGCCTTCTATGAAGCGCATGCCTTTGTAGGAGATTTTACCTTACAAGCTATAATTTTAGTTTAACTATCTGTGGGAATGTTTTGGAGAAAACGTTCTTTAGGTTCACATGGAAATGAGGTGCAACATTATGGGCAGGTGCAATTCTGTGTCCTCAATCAATACAATGTGGTTGGAGGGCCGAAATGTCGGAGGGTATGTGCTCTTGAATGCCTAACCCTGCCCATGGTGCTCTGATCATAGAAATTTGCAGTTGAACGAAACTTTTTTTTTCTCCAAAACTAGATTTTTTTAACTAAAGGTATGGCTCTTATGGTTCCTTAGTGCAAGGTTTCCTACAAAGACTTGTGATTACTTAGAATTAGATTTCTGACCTCAGAGGCTAAAGTGATGCCTTTTTGAATACCCCACAAAAAAAAATCCAGCTAGAAAACAGACCCAGACATACATGTAAAAGACGACTCAGCCGGCAGCTCTTAGACAAGTGTGCTCTGAACAGTGATTTCACGGGGTTGTGTCCAGTTATCCTAGGCTAGTAGTGAGTGACAAGTGATGTCTACAGGGAGGATGAGCCTACAGTTAGTGCACAGGCAGCACAGGGAAGAATATGAACTGGTGACTTTGGCCAGAGCGGATGGTGCTGAATTTGTCAGGGTGCTAATTTATTTGTAATAAATTAATACATTATGTGACTCCTATCTCCCTTACAATACCCTGAGCCTTCGTAGTGCCAGTGTCAGCATGTAACAGTAGTGTCTGCAACATTATGGATACCAGGAGATTCGATTCTCAGAATGGTACATGCGAAGTTAAGTGGGAGAAATGTTACCAGGGTTACCAACATTTTTATTATTTTTTGACCGTTTCTCAAAAATCACAAACAGCCAACTTTTTTGTACCAATACATAAGAAAACCAAAATAAATAATAAATCTTTAACAATGTAAATGATACAAGTCTGCAGCCCATAATTCTGATGTGAACACATTAGTTTCATTCACTTTGAACTGTAAGACGATGATAATTACAGTCATAATAAGCCGTACAAGTTTCTCCAGCTTCAAAAAAAACTTACAGATGCGTAATTTCTTTCTTTTTATGGACAGGGGAAAAATCTGCCTTATTTTTATGGACTGTTGAGGAATTTCTGGACAGTTGTAAATCCTGAATGTTAGGAGGGAGAAACTATTTAGGCAGCAATTTATCCATCATGAAACTGTATAGAAGTCTCAGGATGGTGCTTTGTAGGTGGAGTCAATGAGCACAGAGGGTGCGTCTATGTGAGCTGCGGGACAGATAGAGCTCTGGAAGGGAAGACAAAGCACTAGGATGAATGTGGGTGATTAAAGGTGAGCTAAAAAATCAAAATAAAGGTAATAGAGTATTTTGGGTTCTCACTACAGGAACAACTTGACATTTAAATGATTTTCTGGGAACAAAAAAAAAAAAAACAGTTATCCTTTAGATACTGTTAGCCTACGTTTATGACTTGATCAAGCACTTGTTATAATACTTTGGTACCATTCTTTTTCTTGACAATTTAGGGTATTTCTTTAACATTTTATTGGGCTAAATGATGACGCAGCAGTCGTGACATGTTGCATTGAAAGCTACATTACAGAGATCTAAACCTACAAGAAACAAAATCCTATACCCTGCTGTTACTACCTAAGTAAAAAAAAAGCAAAAGTGCATTTAAATAACATAGGATTTTTAGTAAATACTGTTTTTGATTAAAAAAGCATAAAAGCCATCCCACCACCAGCAAAGTGACCCTGCTCGGGACTGTCCTACATTGTCTAATATTAAAAAACCTTACCATGTGTCAGAATTGCCCTCAGCGTGTTGTGAATAAGTGCAGACAAAGGACCGTGTCCCAAACTGTGGACACCAGCCTTGGGAAGCTATTTAGTGTAATATCCAGCTCAAGGAAGGGAGGCCACGCCATGGCTTGCACAAAATGCAAAAAAACCCAGAAAAAAACACAAAATAATTGAGCTTGGGTTTAAAGTTTGTGGACATGCAGCACATAAACACATGTTCTTTCACCATTAAACAGAGAAAACCTATTAGAAACAAAATAATCATATGCCCTGCTGTAACTAAATAAGTAAAAAAGCAAAAGTGCATTCAAATAACATAGGGATTATAGGGATCTACTGCAGTAATAGCATTGCTGTTATTGGAGAATATCTTTGTGATATGATGACGTCCATAAAGCGATGCACAAAACATTTCCCTTTTTACATAATAAAAGATACACTATGCAACTTTTATTTTCAGTGTACAATATTTATGTACAATGACTTCTCGTTATCTATGGGAGCCCAAGGCCACTCAGTTATTGCGGTAATCCAGCCCGTGATTTGCTAAATTTCACAGCTGTGCTGAGAATACATATGTAGATCCTTCTGGTGCTAGGTTGGCATCGATCTTGCTTCAGCTCTTAACTATTAACTCTGATGAGAAGTGTCCACTAGTCCGACAGTCCTAGAATCTGGCCACCGAAGTGTGATCTATCCATTCTGTGTCTGGTAGAATGATGAGCAAATAGTGCATATTTTGCATGTAAAATCCTGGTGGCTATGTTGTGTGCAATGCAAGAGTAGGAAAAAGACAGGATTTTTGTAAAATAGTGGCGCTATAGCTGATAGAGCCAGTCCCATGTGGCCTGTTCTGGCTAGCACATTTTGATGGCCAGTGGTATAGATGGGCTATTTTTCTCCAATAACCTTTGGACACTGTTGTAGCAGTAACTGTTCTGTGAGCTCCGTGTGTTACATAGTACTTTGCACTGACTCCCAGTTAATGTCCAATTTGGGACTCACATTTGCACTAACAATGGTATTTTACATGGAGAGACCTAACCCCACCCCTTTTTAAAGAAGCACTCCCATATCTATGCAAAAACAGGAAGTCTCTTTTCCCTGCATGAGTCCTCATTAGAACTACAATTCTACCTCACTGTAAAGTCCCCGGCGGGGGAGGAGTGGAGCAGCAGGGTCAGGAGTTGAAGAGGTGGTGGAGCTGGGCTGGCAGGGACATTGCAAAGATGTAGAATTGTAGTTCTAATGATTATGCATACATAGATTTTACATCGATTCAGCTAGTCAGTTTTTAATCATGTGATGTCACAACCCTAATAGAAATGAGAAGAATTAACTGGGTAGAAAGGCAAAATGAGTAATTGTAAGTACACAATGCCATATAATATGATGATTGCAATATATTAACCTCTTTCTGCCATCTGACGTACTATCCCGTCCATGGGACCCGGGCCCCTATGCCCATGGACGGGATAGTACGTCTAGCGCGATCAGCGGCGCTCACGGGGGGAGCGCCGCTGATCGCGGCCGGGTGTCAGCTGATTATCACAGCTGACACCCGGCACTATGTGTCAGGGGTGGTCATGAACCGCCCCCGACACGTTAACCCCTGGCACACTGCGATCAAACACGATCGCAGTGTACCGGGGGTTTAAGGACGCATCAGCCGGGAAGGGGGTTCCCTCCGTGCTTCCCTGAGACCCCCGCAGCAGCGCGATGTGCAGCGCTGCTGCGGGGGCCTCCTTCCCTGCAGGTCCCTGGATCCAAAATGGCGGTGGGGACCTTCAGGGGGCCTGCAGGGAGCCAGCTTCCTCAGTGCCTGCAAAGCGCCGGCATGAGGAAGCCTCCAGCACTGCCTGTGACAGATCGCTGATCTGTCACAGCAATCTGTGATGTGACAGATCAGCGATCTGTCACATGACAGTGATGTCCCCCCTGGGACAGTAAAATAAAGTTAAAAAAAAAGTGTAAAAATAATTTATAAAAAAATCGCTAAATAAATTAAAAAAAAAAATATTCCCTAATAAATTCATTTTTTGGAAATAAAAAAACCCCAAAACAATAAAAGTACACATATTTAGTATCGCCGTGTCCGAAACGACCCGCCCTTTAAAACTGTCCCATTAGTTAACCCCTTTAGCGAACCCCTTAAAAAATAAAAATAAAGAACAAATCAAAAAATAATGCTTTATTATCATACCGCCGAACAAAAAGTGCAATAACGCGCAATCAAAAAGATGGATATAAATACCCATGGTACCGCTGAAAACGTCACCTTGTCCCGCAAAAAACGAGCTGCCATACAGCGTCATCAGTGAAAAAATAAAAAAGTTATAGCTCGCAGAATAAAGCGATGCAAAAATTTATTTTTTATAGAAAATTATTTTCATTGCATAAAAGCGCCAAAACATTAAAAAAAGACATAAATGAGGTATTTCTGTAATTGTACTGACCCAAAGAATAAAACCGCCTTATCAATTTTACCGCACGCGAAACGGTGTAAGCGCACCCCCCAAAAGAAATTCTTGAAATGCTGGTTTTTGTTCATTCTGCATCCTAAAAATCGAAATAAAAAGCGTTCAAAAAATGTCACGTGCCCGAACATGATACCAATAAAAACGTCAACTTGTCCCACAAAAAATAAGACCTCACATGACTCGGTGGGTCAAAATATGGAAAAATTATAGCTCTCAAAATGTGGTGATGCAAAATCTATTTTTACAATAAAAAGCGTCTTGTAGCGTGCGACAGCTGCCAAATATAAAAACCCGCTATAAGTAGTAAATCAAACCCCCCGTTATCACCCCCCTTAGTTAGGGAAAAATAATAAAATTAAAAAAATGTATTTATTTCCATTTTCCTGTTAGAGTTAGGGCTAGGGCTGAGATTAGGGTTAGGGGTGTGTTGGGGTTAGGGTTGGAGTTAGAATTGGGGGTTTCCACTGTTTGGGCACATCAGGTGCTCTCCAAACGCAACATGGTGTCTGATCTCAATTCCAGCCAATTCTGCGTTGAAAAAGTTAAACGGTGCTCCTTCCCTTCCAAGCTCTGCCATGCGCCCAAACAGTGTTCTACCCCCACATATGGGGTATCAACCTACTCAGGACAAATTGCAAAACAACTTTTAGGGTCCAATTTCTCCTGTTACCCTTAGGAAAATAAAAAATTGGGGGCAAAAATATCATTTTTGTGGAAAAAATATGATTTATTTATTTTCACGCCCGGGCGTTATACACTTCTGTGAAGCACTTGGGGGTTCAAAGTGCTCACCATACATCTAGATAAGTTCCCTGGAGGGTCTAGTTTCCAAAATGGGGTCACTTGTGGGGAGTTTCAACAGTTTAGGCACATCAGAGGCTCTCCAAAAGTGAACATGACACCCGCAGACCATTCCATCAAAGTCTGCATTCCAAAACATCACTACTTCCCTTCCGAGCCCTGATGTGTGCCCATACAGTAGTTTTCTCCCACATATGGGGTATCAGCGTACTCAGGACAAATTGGACAACAACTGTTGGGGTCCAATTTCTCCTGTTACTCTTAGGAATATAAAAAATTGGGGGCAAAAATATCATTTTTGTGGAAAAAAAATATGATATTTTTATTTTCACGCCCGGGCGTTATAAACTTCTGTGAAGCCCTTGGGGGTTCAAAGTGCTCACCACACATCTAGATAAGTTCCTTGGGAGGGTCTAGTTTCCAAAATGGTGTCATTTGTGGGGGTTTCCACTGTTTTGGCACATCAGGGGCTTTTCAAACGCGACATGGGGTCCGATCTCAATTCCAGCCATAAAAGTCAAATGGCGCTGCTTCCTGTCAGGAACACCGCACTGCACTTGCTCACTGAGCAAGTGAGCGTGTCCTGAGTAAGACAAACTGTGCTCAGAGATACCTGTGGAGCGGTCAGCAGCAAAGATGCGTGCTTCAGACCCACAGGACCTGAAGCACGTGACTGCTGGGGGCGTGGCCTAAATACCAGAGAGCTAAGAGCTGCAGGAAAACTACTAGAATGGTAACTACGGAACAAAGTTACTAATAGGCATAGACAGGGACATAAACCAGATCAGGTCGGGGTTAAAGCACGAGATAGCACGACAATTACCAAAGGGCAAGACAGAACGGATAGTCAAGACATAGCCAAGAAGTCAGAAACCAGAGAAGCAGATATACAGTACAGAGTCAACAGGCAAACTCACAATGGTGGACAGAACCGGATTAGAACCATATAAGCAAGCTATAAGACAACGAACAGGCACACGGGTCACAACACTCGGCCAAAGGCAAAAGTATAACTGACAGGGATTGGAGTTTCTCAGGGCTATAAAAAGCTCTGCCTGAACCAAAGAGAGGCCACAATAATTAATCCTAGGTGTGCAGATCAAAGCCTGCACTGAGCTCAAGACATTAACCCCTGACGTGCAGGTCAAAACCTGCACTGGGATTATGACAGTACCCCCCTCTCAACGGGGGGCCTCTGGACACCAGGCTTCCCCAGGTACTTGGCATGGAAAGCCCGAACCAGGCGATCTGCATGAACAGAGTGAGCAGGGACCCATGAGTGATCCTCCGGTCCATATCCCTTCCAGTGGACCAGGTACTGCAAAGAGCGGCGCACCCGCCGAGAGTCCACAATATGTCCAACCTCATACTCCAAGTGACCCTCCACCAACACTGGAGGAACAACAGACTCGGAGTCCTCCTTGACAGACCCCACGGGTTTCAACAGAGATTTATGGAACACATTGGATATCTTTAAGGAGGCGGGGAGACGCAACCTATATGCCACCGGGTTGACTATCTCCACAATTTCGTATGGACCAATGAACTTTGGTCCCAATTTAGCTGTCGGTACCTTCAAGTTGATATTACGTGTGGAAAGCCAAACCTTCTCCCCCACCTGAAACATGTGTCTCAGGGCCCTCTTTTTGTCAGCAAAATATTTGTACCTCCCCTGGGCCCGAGAGATATTACGCTGGACTTCAACCCAGAGGTTTTTTAACCTTTGGACGGACCCCTCTGCACCTGGACAACCGGAATCCACCCGTGAAAACTCCCCAAAATGAGGATTAAACCCATAATTGATTAGGAGTGGGGACATGTTGGTGGACTGACTCACCCGGTTGTTAAAAGCGAATTCCGCCAACGGTAACGCATCACACCAATACTCCTGTCTGGCGGAGGTCAGACACCTGAGAATTTGTTCCAGGGATTGATTGGTACGTTCCGTCTGACCATTACTCTCCGGGTGATATGCCGACGAGAAGGAGAGTGAGATGCCCAATTTCATACAGAATGCCCTCCAAAATTTGGCCACAAACTGCACATCTCTGTCAGACACCACATTCAGGGGTACCCCATGCAATTGGACCACTTGCTGCACGAACAACCTTGACAATGTTTCTGCTGAGGGTAGTGCTGCCAAGGGAATGAAATGGGCCTGTTTTGAAAACCTCTCCACCACCACCCAGATTACGGTATTGCCCCTGGAAGGTGGAAGACCAGTAATAAAATCCATGGAGAGATGAGTCCATGGCCTATCAGGAACTGGTAAAGGTATGAGTTCCCCAGCCGGCCGGTTATGCGAGCTTTTGGAACGGGCACAAACTCCACAAGCGGCAGTGAGTTTCTTGACATTGGACCCCAGTGAAGGCCACCAAAAAACCCTGGCTACTGCCTCTCTAGTGGCCGTGATACCGGGATGAGCACTCAGCCTAGTCTAATGAAACTCCTGCAGAAGTCTAGGCTGCAATAAATCTGAAACAAACAATTTATCCCCTAGCCTGGTCGTCGGAGCTAGGAACTGAGCCCTCAAAATTTCTTGTTCCAACTCTGATGAGACCCCCGCCACTACCACCCCTGGGGGAAGAATGGAGGACGGCTGCTCGGGGGGAGACTCCGGGTCAAAACTTCTGGACAGGGCATCCGCTTTAATATTTTTGGACCCTGGTTGAAAAGTAATGGAGAATTGAAAGCGTGAAAAAAGTGACCAACGGGCTTGTCTAGGAGTAAGCCTCTTAGCAGATTCAAGGTATGACAAATTTTTGTGATCCATGATAACAGTGATAGGGTGAGCCGCCCCTTCCAAAAAGTGCCTCCATTCTTCGAATGCCAGCTTGACCGCAAGAAGTTCTCTATTGCCTACATCATAGTTTCTCTCGGCGGATGAGAACTTCTAGGAGAAGAAGGCACAGGGTTTGAGATTAGTAAGGGTGGCCGAACCTTGGGACAACACTGCCCCCACCCCTACTTCAGAAGCATCCACCTCCACAATAAATGGTTTGGACGGGTCTGGCTGGACCAACACCGGGGTGGACATGAAACATTTTTTAAGAGCTGAGAAGGACTCCTTAGCGAGTTCCGACCAATTTTTTACATCAGCCCCCTTCTGGGTAAGATCTGTGAGTGGTTTAACCACTTGAGAGAAACCTTTAATGAATCTCCGGTAATAGTTTGCAAATCCCAAGAAGCGCTGGAGCCCCTTGAGATCATGAGGCTGAACCCAGTCTGCGATCGCCAGCACCTTCTTAGGGTCCATACGAAACCCCCCAAAAGATACAATCAGCCCCAAAAAAGACAGTTCCTGTACGAAAAACTAACATTTTTCTAATTTAGCAAACAGGTGGTTCTCCCTGAGTCTCTGGAGAACTGTCTGTAGATGTTGTAAGTGAGACTGACTGTCCGGGGAATACACCAAAATGTCATCCAAATAAATGACAACAAAATGGCCTATCAGGTCAGAAAACACAACATGGATAAAGTTCTGGAAAATAGCGGAGGCATTAGTTAACCCAAAGGGCGTAACCAGGTTTTCAAAGAGTCCTTCTGATGTGAGGAGTGCAGTTTACCACTCGTCCCCTTCCCGAACCCTTATCAGATTGTAGGCCCCCCGGAGATCTAATTTGGAGAACCATTGGGCCCCAGATAACTTGTTATATAGGTCTGGGATGAGGGGAAGTGGATAAGGGTTCCTAACCATTATCTTGTTAAGTTCCCGAAAGTCGAGGCACGGCCGCAAACCACCATCTTTCTTCTTCACAAAGAAGAATCCTGCTGCCACGGGTGACACAGAAGGCCTGATATGCCCTTTGCGGAGACTCTCAGCTATGTACTTCTTCATGGCTTGGCGCTCAGGCCCGGACAAATTGAACAATCGAGCCTTAGGTTACTTGGCTCCGAGCACTAAATCAATGGCACAATTGTAGGGTCTATGTGGTGGCAGCACCTCAGCCTCACTTTTGGAAAATACGTCTTCGAAATCCTTCAGTTACTCCGGAATACCTTCCAGTCCAACAGACGACACAGATACGGTTTTAACAGAGTTAACAAGAGGCCCCAGGTTACAGTATTTATCTTTACATCCCCATTAAGTGATCTCCCCCGTCACCCAATCAATGGTAGGATTATGGCATTGTAGCCAAGGCATCCCCAGTACCAGTCCTGCAGGCAAGTTATCTAACACAAGACAAGTTAATTTTTCCACATGAGTGGAACCTACTTTCAGAGAAAAAAGTTCAGACCTGAAACAGATACCGTCCCGGGTATGAGAGGACGAGTTAATTGCCACAAGTTTAACAGGATCCTGAAGCCTGACTGTCCCTATCTTATTAAGAGTCATAATCCGGGCATCAATCTAGTTAACAGCAGAGCCACAGTCAGCAAAGGCGGTAGTCTGAACAGGACCATCACCAACTTCCAGTTCCACCCGAAGCACAATTTTTGCAAGTGAGGAAAAAGGTACCTGAAGGTCTGGGTAGCCTCTTCGACTACTACCCAGACCTAGTCATTTCCCGCCACCTTAGAGGATGAAGGACAGGAGGGGCAGTCCTGCTTCCAATGTCCAGATTCCCCACAATAGAAGCACAACTGCTTCTCCCGGCGGCGTCTTCTTTCCTTCTCATCACAGGTGACAGCGCTCACCTCCATAGCCATCGGAGGAGTCCAGGTCTCAACTCCACTGGAGAATAATGATGTTTCAAGTTGCATAACACCTCTTGCCCGCAGTCTGCGATCCATGCGAACCGCTTGGGTCATGGCATCCTCCAGGGAGTCAGGTGGAGGATGGAGTGCCAGGGCATCCTTCAAACGTTCACAGAGGCCTCTACGGAACAGCCCCCGAAGGGCGGTATCACTCCAAGAAACCTCAGCTGCCCAACGCCTAAATTCAGAACAGAACCACTCGGCCGAGTGCTTCCCCTGACAGACACTCATCACCTTGTCCTCAGCCAAACGTACTCTATCTGGCTCATCGTAAATAAGCCCTAAGGCCTCAAAAAACGCATCCACAGTCATTCTCTCTGGGGCAGAACAGGAAAGAGAAAATGCCCAGGCTTTTAAGCAGAGACATAACCACCCCCACCCTCTGTTTCTCATCCACAGAGAAGCGGGGTCTCAAGGAGAAAAAGAGCTTACAGCCCTCTTTAAACGCTCTAAATTCATTTTTGTCACCAGCAAACGTATCTGGTAACTTAACCGGGGATTCGGGTGGGACTAAAATGACATCTCTATTCCCCACCTGCTGAAAGTCTGCGGAAAGCACCCCCTGAACCAAGTCCGCAACCTGCCGTTGGGACTGGGCCAGAGCTTGGTGTTCCAAACTTAGCTTCTGCAGCGACTGAGTCAAGCATTTCACCTGCTCAGATAAGGCATGCTTTGGGTCCATGCTGCAGAAGTGAGGAGAGAAAAAAAAAGTTCACGGTCAGTTATAATGTCAGGAACACCGCACTGCACTTGTTCACTGAGCCAGTGCATGTGTCCTGAGTAAGACAAACTGTGCTCAGAGATACCTGTGGAGCGGGCAGCAGCAGAGAAGATGCGTGCTTAAGACCCACAGGACCTGAAGCACGTGACTGCTGGGGGCATGGCCTAAACTCCATAGAGCTAGGAGCTGCAGGAAAACTCCTAGAATGGTAACTACGGAACAAAGTTACTAATTGGCATAGACAGGGACATAAACCAGATCAGGCCGGGGTCAAAGCACGAGATAGCACGACAATTACCAAAGGGCAAGACAGAACGGATAGTCAAGACATAGCCATGAAGTCAGAAACCAGAGAAGAAGATATACAGTACAGAATCAACAGGCAAACTCACAACGGGGGACAGAACCGGATTAGAACCATATAAGCAAGCTATAAGACAACGAACAGGCACAGGCACACAGGGGTCACCACTCTCGGCCAAAGGCAAAAGTGTAACTGATAGGGATTGGAGTTTCTCAGGGCTATAAAAAGCTCTGCCTGAACCAAAGAGAGGCCACAATAATTAACCCCAGGTGTGCAGGTCAAAGCCTGCCTTGAGCTAAAGACATTAACCCCTGACATGCAGGTCAAAACCTGAGCTCTGCCATGCGCCGAAACAGTGGTTCCCCCCCACATATCAGGTATCAGCGTACTCAAGAGAAATTGCACAATAACTTTTGCAGTCCAATTTCTCCTGTTACCCTTGGTAAAATTGGACCTGAAGTAATTTTTTTGTGAAAAAAAGTTAAATGTTCATTTTTTTTTAAACATTCAAAAAATTCCTGTGAAGCACCTGAAGGGTTAATAAACTTCTTGAATGTGGTTTTGAGCACCTTGAGGGGTGCAGTTTTTGGAATGGTGTCACTTTTGGGTATTTTCTATCATATAGACCCCTCAAAGTGACTTCAAATGTGATGTGGTCCCTAAAAGAAAATGGTGTTGCAAAAATGAGAAATAGCTGGTCGACTTTTAACCCTTATAACTTCCTAACAAAAAAAAATTTGGTTCCAAAATTGTGCTGATGTAAAGTAAATGTATGTGAAATGTTACTAGTTTTTTGTGTGCCATATCTCTGTGATTTAAGGACATAAAAATTCAAAGTTGGAAAATTGCAACATTTTCAAAATTTTCGCAAAATTTCCATTTTTTTCACAAATAAACGCAAGTTATTTGATTGAAATTTTACCACTAACATGAAGTACAATATGTCACGAGAAAACATTGTCAGAATCACTGGGATCCATGGAAGCGTTCCGGAGTTATTACCTCATAAAGGGACAGTGGTCAGAATTGTAAAATTGGCCCGGTCATGAACGTGCAAACCACCCTTTGGAGTAAAGGGGTTAAGTGGATAAAAACTTTGATGGAAGGAGCGCTTCTTTAACTATCCTATAGCTGAAATCCAAATATCTAAGATTTGCAATATTAAATTAAATGTCCACTTTTATCAATGTTCAAAAGAAAGGAAAAGGATGCCTACGTAATGAATAGCTGCTATTTCAATTTGTTGTTCTGTGGGTGTTAGAGGAATGTGTTTGCATGGAGCTAATCCAGCAATGGTAGGCATTCTGTCAGCCAGGAGTGTGACCAGCTGCCAATATTACCAAACATGCACTTACAAAATGCAAAGATTTTAGAAAGTTTTTTTTAAATAAAAAAGCAATCGAAGCATGGCTTGCATATACAGACTCAGGGCGCTAAACAATTGGGCGGGTGATGTGTTTACGTTAAAAAGGAATGTCTTGTTCATTATCAGATCAGATATTCCCCTATAGAATAGAAATAATTGTTTTAAAATGTTGAAATGTTTCTTTTTTATTGTTCAAAATTTCCACAATCACAGCCATAGAGGAGATATATAATTTATTTCTTTTATTTAATTTCCAAACTGATTTATTTGAGCAATGAGGGGGAGAGCCACGGATGGAGATTGATCTGACAGGTAGCTTGCTTTTGAGATTGAGAATGAATGAACAAAGCAGCTTGCAGTGTGCTATAATATGTGCAGGCTGCCAAATTAAAAATAGTTAAATATTCACAATCAAGACCAATTGTATATTTTATATGTAAAAAAAGGACTGTAATGTTTCACATAATTACATAATGAATGCAATAATAAAAAACATTCAAAGGTGGCATTGGTCTTTAATTGGCAAAAATTGTCAATAGACTAATACAACCTGATGGAAGTCGGCTATTCTTCTAGAGGCCAAGGGTGACAGGAAATATATAGCACTCTATACTATTGGTTTATAAGTCTGCTATTAAAAAAAATAGACAAAGTTTTGGTGTATTTGTAGAGTTGCTATCATTGATTATGATTGGTGATGCTTATTAATTGCTGATGATAATCTCCCAATGCATCATGTAAACGCATCCAAAATACCCCCATTCTTCATGTAGTAAGATCCTGATGTTTGCATTTAACGGAAGGCTCTGACGCATGCCATTGCGTGATATTAGTCATCCATAGGGCTCAGTTGTAAAAGAAGATTATGCACTCATCAACATTGAAATTACAATAGTAAGAAGGAACATTCATGCAATTATTAGACTCACAGGACGGATAAACATGTTGATGATATTCAACTGAAGGGGAAAAAATAGAAACTACATCATTTTCTAAACATCTCAATTTATTCAGTATCGAGTGTGCGACGTGCAGAAATTCCCGCACTGGTACATCTTGGCTGCTGTCATTGAGGTTATTGATGATTGTCTAAAAAATGTTCTGCCACGCTGAATGCACTTGGGCAAATCTCAAGATCCGCTGCTGGCAGCTGCCATTACAATTGGTAAGCAATGTAATAAACAGCAAACGGTTTTTCACTGAATAACAGCGATCACAAAAAGAGAGTCTGATTTATAATTCATTTCTCTTGCCTCTGATATCATCTAGTAAAAAAAAAAAATGATGGCGATATGATGGCTAGTTTTGAGCGCAAATGCTCGCTACTCGAATTTGCATCAGGTGCTCGGGTATGCACAGAGTATCGCAGATCCCCACATGTTTTTTTTATACCCAGGCATCCTGACCTACCCACCATGAATGCCAGGCCCATATAGCGACTGAATTGCTCTCAGCACATATCATGCTGGAGTAAACATTTATTGCTTTCACATCGCGCAGGAAAGCAACTTTTGCGACACATATCTCCCCTCATGTACGGCACCAGTGACCTTGTCATGCCCTGAATAAAATCCTTGAGCGGTGTGTTTTCTAAAATGGGGTCACTTCTGGGGGTTTCCACTGTTTAAGCACATCAATGTCTCTCCAAACGTGACATGGCGGTCGCCTTTGAATCCAGCCAATTTTGCGTTCAAAAGCTCAAACGGTGCGGCTTTCCTTCCAAGTTCTGTCGTGTGCCCAAATAGTGGATTTCCCCTACATATGAGGTATCGGTATACTCAAGAAAAAATGGACATCAAAACTTGTTGTGAATTTCTCCTGTTACCCTTGTAAAAATAAAAAAGTTTGGGTCTAATGCAAATTTTCTGCTTCAGTTGTCATGAAGGAACTGAAGACTTAATGAACTTCTAGAATGTGGTTTTTAGCACCTTGAGGGGTGCAGATTCTATAATGGTGTCACTTTTGGGTACTTTCTGTCATATAGTCCCCCTTAAACTCCAAATGTGATGTGTTACCTAGAAAAATGGTTTCGTAAATTCTGTTAGAAAAATGAGAAATCACTGGTCAACTTTTAACCCTTATAACGTCCTAACAAAAAAAATTGTGTTTGAAACATTGTGCTGATGTAAAGTAGTCATGTGGGAAATGTTATTTTAGAACTATTTTGTGTGACATAACTGTTTGATGTAAGGGCACAAAAATGTAAAGTTTGAAAAATGCAAAATTTTCAATATTTTTTTCCAAATTTCCATTTTTATTCATAAATAAATACAAGTAATATCGAAGAAATGTTACCACTGTCATGAAGTACAATGTGTCAGAAAAAAAAGAATCTCAGAATCAGTGGTATCTGTTAAAGTGTTCCAGAGTTATAACTTCATAAAGTGACAGTGGTCAGAATTGTAAAAATTGGCCTGGTCTTTAAGGTCAAAATTGGCTTTGTCACTAAGGGGTTAAATAAAGTTGCTGACCTCTCCTGAAATCTGACTAAGGATAAGGAGAAATTTAGTATCGACTAAAGTACCGTCTTTTTCGGATTATAAGATGCACTTTTCTGATCCCCAAAATGCTGTTCTTACCAAGGGGTCAATGCTGCGGGCCCGGAGCTGGGGGAGTTGCAGTAGTGGTGCAGCGATCCTGCGGTGCGCAGTGATGGTCCTGCGGTGGTCCTGCGGTGGTGGTACGGAGGCGAGCGGTGACCCTGTGGCGACCGCCATTCTTCTTCCGGGGTCCGGCTTCTCACTTAGCGCAGGCGCAGATGGAGGAAAGCAGAGATCTCCATCCACGCCTGCATCTACGCGATGTCCGTTGGAAAATGGCTGTGGATGCGGCGCAGGTGCAGTTGGAGCTCTCGGCTTACTGAGCTCTCAATCTGCGCATGCGCTGCATCTGGCGGCAGGGTCCAGGCAATGCTCCGCTGCAGACAGAGCCCTAAAGCTGAGGAGGGAGAGAAGAGTGATTCTCCTCCTCCTCTGCAGGGATGGATAGTGATTGGTGGAGGGAACTGTTGCTGAGCTGCCTCCACCAATCACATAAAGTACCTGTCCCTGCACACTATTTACAGCTAGAGCTATGGTACTCACAAGTCCGATATCCTTTTAGGAAAGATGAGCAAGCAACCCCCATCATCCTTCAGAGTATACTGAATCAATGGGTATATTCTGAAGGATGATAGGGGTTCTAGCCATATTTAGTGTAAATATACACTATAATTTAGTGGCCAAAGTGTTTATTGCAAATGTGACTACCACCTCCCTCATCTTTCAGAATACATCCATGTATACAGTAAGTGGGTGTATTCCTTAAGATGAAGGGGGGTGGTAGTCACAATATACGGTACTGCAGGCACTGTACTGTAATTCACAGATCCCCCATAACCAAGCGTCATCCACAGATAATGTTTTTGGATGGTATTAAAGGTTTTTGCACACTATTTGTCTCAAAATATTTTTTTCTTACTTTCCTCTCTAAAATCTAGGTGCATCTTATAATCAGGCGCATCTTATAAAGCGAAAAATACAAATTCTATTCTTATACAAATTCTAAGAATCTGTCAATAGTTTACAAAAATGTATATTGTGTCCTGATTTATGTTGATAGTTGAAATAGTTAAAGATTTTTTCTATAAAAAAATATGCACGTGCTGAAAAGAACGATGTTTTATCACTAACCAATATACTTCAATTCTGCTTAGAGGCTTCTATAATCAAGAATCCTCTGCTGTCCCTAGATCATCGGCTCTACTTCCGGTCTTGTACTTAACATGCAAAAGTGTTTCCTAAGTGTGTGCAGGAGACCAGCTCTTTGTGGAACGAGGGCTTCTAACAGCTTTTTTCAGTAGCCAATACAGCCCCCTTTTCAGTGACAGCAAATGCATGGACAAAGAAGAGATTTGGCTTTTTCAGAGGAGAAGCCTCCTTCACATATAGCATTAGTTTTGTGTCACAGGGAAGGAACCACAACTCATTCCAAATTATTAATTGGAGTTAAATGTCATAAAGATGTAATTTTTTTGTTTTTCAAATAAACTTGTGGACGGTATTGTGTCTCAGAGCTTTTTGGATCATTGACATAAATATCAAACACCTGTGATAACTAGTTTGATAGGTGAGCCCAATTAAAACTACTTAAAGGGAACCTGTCAGCAGGATTGTGCACAGTAACCTACACACAGTTTGCTGCTGCGCAGGCGCTGGCGGGGCCATCTTGGAGGAGGAATTTTTTTTTTCCTTTTCCAGCAAGATGCCACCTGTGCAATAGCAGCTATCGGATATATCTATACACCCCAAAAGCTGCTACTGCCAAACTGATTTTTTTGTACTTGCGCTATATCATCAAGAACAGTTATTACTAAGACACTAAACATGCGATTACGCTGCAGCGCAGGTGTCACGGCTGGCGCCTGCCTGCAGAGCATTTTTAAAATTTTAGTATGTATATATAATATTCATTATGCAAATTAGGTGGCAGCTCAGTGAGGGATGAATGACCTGTCAGCAGTCTGCATTATGAATACCTAATCAGAGCACCATATGAAGACCCCCACAGACCGCCCCGTGGTATGAGCATATCATTAACTAAAAACTGAAAATAAAGATTAAACAACAACCACAAGACAGATTTCATCACCCAAGGTATCATTGTAATCAGTATAATGGGTTCCGACCTGACACTGTCTGTAGGTCACTGCGCACAATCCTGCTGATAGATTCCTGGTTCCACACTACTAAGCAGGCCACAGGTTTCAAGCAATATGAGAGAGAAAAAGAATCTCTCTGCTGCCACAAAGCTCCAAATAGTGCCCTGCCATGGCCAAGGTATTATGATTTATTATTATAGCGCCATTTATTCCATGGCGCTTTACATGTGAAAAGGGGTATACATAATAAAAAACAAAGACAACAATCTTGAACAAAATGAGTCACCAATTGGTACAGGAGGAGAGAGGGCCCTGCCCGTGAAGGCTCACAATCTACAAGGGATGGGTGAGGATACAATAGGTGAGGGTCGACATGGTCGTGCAGCAACTTGGTGGACTAGGGTTTCTTGCTGGTTGTAGGTTTATTTGGAGAGGTAGGTCTTCAGGTTCCTTTTGAAGGTTTCCACTATAGGCGAGAATCTGGTATGTTGGGGTAGAGCGTTCCAGAGTAGGGGGAATACAGAAACATTAGATATTTCACAAAAACTTAAGTGTGATCATCGTACTGTGAAGAGAATTATAGCTGATGTAAACCACAGACTGGTTTATGCAGATAAAGGCATTATGAGGAAGCCTTCTGCCAGACAAATTAAGCTGCTAAAATTCCATTATAAAGCAGCCAACAAGTATTTGAAGCTCCTGGAGCCTCTGGAGTCCTACAAACCTCAAGGTTTAGGCTCGTCCAAAGGCTTGCAATTGTGTTTAAACCTACTATTCGGCCACCCCTAAACATTGCTCACAAGCAGAAATGGTTTAAGCTTGGGCCAAGACATACATGAAGACTAATTTTAAAAATGTATTGTTTACTGTTGAGTACTGTGCAATCCTGGATGGTCCAGATTGAGTAGTAGTGGATGGTTGGTGGAGGGCTATCATGTTCAACAAGGCTGTGATGTCAGCAAGGAGTTGACAGAGTCATGTTTTGGGCCGGAGTCATGGGTCCTTTTAGGGTCCCTGAAGGTGTGAAAATTACCTCAGTAAAGTACCGTATATACTGGACAATAAGCTGAGATTTTCAGCACATTTTTTTGTGCTGAAAACTTACCCCATGGCTTATACTCGAGTGAGGGTCCAGAGGACGGAGAGAGAGCAGCAGTGGTTCACAGAGGCAGGAGCCTGTGCCTGCTGCTAAAGAGAAATTAATGCATACAAGGTTAGGGATAAGGAGCCATGCAGACAAGGGTGGGGATAAGGAGCCACGCAGACAAGGATGAGGATAAGGAGCCATGCAGACAAGGATGTTGATAAGGAGCCATGCAGACAAAGATGGGGATAAGGAGCCATGCAGACAATGATGGGGATAAGGAGCCATGCAGACAATGATGGGGATAAGGAGCCATGCAGACAAGGATGGGGATAAGGAGCCATGCAGACAAGGATGGGGATAAGGAGCCATGCAGACAAGGATGGGGATAAGGAGCCTTGCAGACCAGGATGGGGATGAGGAGCCATGCAGATCAGGATGGAGATGAGGAGCCATGCAGACCAGGATGGGGATGAAGAGCCATGCAGACCAGGATGGGGATGAAGAGCCATGCAGACCAGGATGGGGATGAGGAGCCATGCAGACCAGGATGGGGATGAAGAGCCATGCAGATCAGGATGGGGATGAGGAGCCATGCAGATCAGGATGGGGATGAGGAGCCATGCAGGCAAGGACGGGCACATTTTAGTAAAAATCAACGAAAAATAGCATTTGCATAATAATTTGGAACGTATTGTATACATTGTCAAACACTAGCGGAAGTTGAATCAGGGACTGGAAGGGATACCTGATAATGATACACCTGAAGAAAATTTATGTAATATATGTATTTACGAATCATGGCATGTCTGTGGTAGGGGACCCAGAAAGTTTGCTTTGGTATTAGTAAGGTAATACTACCTTTATTGTTTTATTACTGTTTTACTATTATAGTTTCATTATTCTATTATGTTGTTATTAATATTTATTTTTAAGAGACCAGATAATCCCTTTCAAGAACAAAATGATTGTATTAAGCAGCTGCAAAGGATAGTTTGATTTTATCAATATCCTATTAGTATTTTCATTGTTTATTACAAGAGAACACCATTTCAATTCAGTTCAGTTGCTATCAACAGTTAATATTATAACAATCATTTTATCTTTGTACATTTAGATTAGAAACTGATATATGGTGAAGCGATTACTTTTTTTTCCCAAGATCCAAACTTTGAAACATTTTATAGCTTTACTTTTAATTGTTCCTGACACAGCGTTCACTGCATCACCATACGATGAATGCCTTTTTTGTCCTCAAGTAGTCATTCAATGTTCTTAAGTAGCGGTTGGCTATAAGCAGGCAGGGCTCATATTGGGGCAGGAATGTTGTCCTAATTAGAGCTTTCCTCTTTTCTTTTCAGCATGGTATAGTTCTTATTTGAGCTGTTTCTGACCTTGAGATTAAACACATCATTGGTATTTTTGGGGCTATTATGAGCCCTCAATGTGCCTCTTTCTACGTAACTTGTTTATGAAGTGCTAAAGTGTGACATGGCCTTTCGAACTGTCAAGTTTTTGCACTTTGGCCTTTGTGGAAAGTGTACAAAATCTTCCTGTTTAGAGTTTTGTGTTCTGAAGAGTTTTTCTTCTTCTTTTAAACCCCCTCTAGATCTTAATGTTTTGTGATCCTTAGGATTTTGTTTGTTTCCCTACTGGGGGTCTTTGCACCTTTGTATCCTTTTATGTTGGAAATGAAGGAAAGCTCTTGTGATTTAACCAGAAAAGAAATAGAGGTTTTGATTCTGAGCACATCTCACTATTGGTAAAAAAAACACTTCATCAAATCTGTCAGGGAAAGTTTTATAGAAAGGAAGGATTGGAAAATTTTGACCCGTCAAAGAAGGTTTTTTATTCAATTCTATTTCTGTTCAATATATCACATGATTGAAGATATATCAAATATACCGTAAGTGGTCAGCAATACTGGAAGGCACATTGTGTATATATATATATATATATATATATATATATATATATATATATATATAGTTCGAATGGTGACCAATATCCTAATAAGTTCTGTACATTATAAAGGAAACAGGTGAACCGTAAATATCATATTAAAGGGTATGTGTTATCATTAAATTACCGATTATTTAACTATTTCTTTAGTGTTTTAAATGTATTTTGAATGTCTGATAATGTTTACCTTTTAATTTTCTATATCACTATCTACATTAGTAAAAAATAATCTTGCAATTTTTACACTGGCAACTAAGCCAAGCACTAGACTAATACACCCTGTACTGTAGAGATCAGCCTTCAGCAATCATTATCATTACAGACAGGATTACCATGACCGATATATTCGCTACCGTTCAAAAGTTTGGGTCACCCAGACAATTTTGTGTTTTCCATGAAAACTCATACTTTTATTAATCAAATGAGTTGTCAAATGAATTTAAAATCTAGTCCAGACATTGACAAGGTTCGAAAAAAAGATTTTTATTTGAAATAATAATTTTCTCCTTCAAACTTTGCTTTCGTCAAAGAATGCTCCCTTTGCAGCAATTACAGCATTGCAGACCTTTGGCACAATAGCAGTTAATTTGCTGAGGTAATCTGGAGAAATTTCACCCCCATGCTTCCTGAAGCCCCTTCCACAAGTTGGTTTGGCTTGATAGGCACTTTTTGCGTACCATATGGTCAAGCTGCTCCCAGAACAGCTCAATGGGGTTGAGATCTGGTGACTGCGCTGGCCACTCCATTACAGATAGAATACCAGCTGACTGCTTCTTCCCTAAATAGTTCTTCCATAATTTGGAGGTGTGCTTTGTTTCATTATCCTGTTGTAGGATGAAATTGGCTCCAATCAAGCGCTGTCCACAGGATATGGCATTGCAAAATGGAATGATAGCCTTCCTTATTCAAAAAAACTTTTAGCTTATACAAATCTCCAACTTTACCAGCACCAAAGCAACCCCAGACCATCACATTACCTCCACCATGCTTGACAGATGATGTCAGACACTCTTCCAGCATCTTTTCAGTTGTACTGCGTCTCACAAATGTTCTTCTGTGTGATCCAAACACCTCAAACTTGGATTCGTCTGTCCATAACACTTTTTTACAATCTTCCTCTGTCCAATGTCTGTGTTCTTTTGCCCATATTAATCTTTTCCTTTTATTAGCCAGTCTCAGATATGGCTTTTTCTTTGCCACTCTGCCCTGAAGGCCAGAATCCAGGAGTCGCCTCGTCACTGTAGACGTTGACACTGGCGTTTTGCGTGTACTATTTAATGAAGCTGCTAGTTGAGGACCTGTGAGGCGTCGATTTCTCAAGCTACAAACTCTAATGTACTTGTCTTGTTGCTCAGTTGTGCAGCGGGGCCTCCCACTTCTCTTTCTACTCTGGTTAGAGCCTGTTTGTGCGCTCCTCTGAAGGGAGTAATACACACCGTTGTAGGAAATCTTCAGTTTCTTGTCAATTTCTCGCATGGACTATCCTTCATTTCTAAGAACAAGAATAGACTGTCAAGTTTCACATGAAAGTTCTTTTTTTCCTGGCCATTTTGAGAGTTTAATGGAACCAACAGATCTAATGCTCCAGATTCTCAACTAGCTCAAAGGAAGGTCAGGTTTATAACTTCTCTAATCAGCCAAACTGTTTTCAGCTGTACTAAGGCTAGTTTTACACTTGCTTCTTTTTGCAGCGCGTTTTTCCCGCAAAAAAACGCATAAAAAAACGCATACAAATGCATACAAACGCTGCGTTTTTTTCAAGCATTTTAATGCGCATGCAGGAAAAAAACGCAGCGTTTTTGTGCGTTTGTATGCGTTTTTTGTGCGTTTGCGTTTTTTTTACAGATTTTGGAAAAACCCCACAAAAAAGAAAAAACAACCATTCAACAACACACAAGACCAATGGGACTGCATTGTGGGTGTGGTATGTTAATATATAGACCCTGTCTACAGTATTCTTCACATTTGCTTGATTCTTCTCGTGACCATGGATCTGCGCTGGAAGAGTTTTCACTTCAACTTGGATTTGGACATCGCGATGGCTCAGGCGTATGCAGTTGCTTGCCATGAACAAAGGAAGAGAGAGAGGCAGCGAAGACGGTGGCGTATGTGGATACATCCGATTGTTGAACTCCGGGATAGCCGTGGGGCATACCACACCCTCTACAGCGAGCTCCAGTCAAACCCGGAGAAATTTACAGATTATATCCGGATGTCCCACGAAAGTTTCATGGATTTGCTTGCTCGTGTCCAACAATCCATCCGGAGACAGGACACACAGCTCCGTCGTGCGATTCCTCCTGAGGAACGGCTACTGGTGACATTACGGTATGTTTTAAAAACCAAGGGGTGCGGTCTGATGTTTTTTTTTTAAATTTAGTATTCAAAACCTTGGGTAATTAGTTTTCGTGAATGTACTAATATTTTATTTTATAGTTTTTTAAAATAATATACATAAATATTAATTTTACTTCTTTGTCTGTTCACAGATTCCTGGCGACTGGAGAAACCCTATCTTCACTACACTTCCAGTACCGTATTGGAATCTCTACCTTGTCTGGAATTGTTGCTGACACCTGCCGGGCTCTCTGGAATGTTCTTTGTCCAGAATTTATGCCCCTGCCCACAGCTGAAAAGTGGATGGAAATTGCTGACAAATTCTTGACAGTATGCAATTTTCCCAACTGTTTGGGAGCTGTTGATGGTAAACACATACGGATCATCAAACCCCAAAGAACGGGATCTGAGTACTGTAATTACAAAAAGTACTTTTCAATAGTACTCATGGCGATTGCGGATGCCGGATGTATGTTTGTAGCAGTGGACATTGGAGCATTTGGCCGTGGTAATGACTCACAGGCTTTTAAAAACTCAGACATGGGCCGGAGGTTGTATGGCAACCAATTTAATTTCCCTATGCCACGGCCTCTTCCTCACACCGAAGCTCCGCCACTGCCCTTTGTAATGGTTGGCGATGAGGCTTTTCAAATGTGCGGAAACTTACTGAAACCCTACTCCAGCCGGGACTTGGACCACACCAAAAAAATATTTAATTACAGGCTGACCAGGGCCAGAAGAACTGTCGAGTGTGCTTTTGGGATTCTTGTCTCCAGATGGCGAATTCTGGGCACGGCCATTAATCTTAAACTTGAAACAGTCGATGAGGTGGTGAAGGCCTGTGTGGTTCTACATAACTTTGTGATGGCTAAAGAGCACCCGACCTTTGAACTGGACGATGATGCTCCTAACCCATTGCCTGAATTCACTCAGCACACTCTCAGGTCATCCGTTGAAGTTGGCCAAATGAGGGACCAATTTGCGGCCTACTTTATTTCTGATGTAGGACGGGTGCACTGGCAAGATGAAATGGTGTAATGTTTTTGTTTGTTTATGGTAATAAAAAACCTTATTTGATACCATTACTGAGTGCACTATATTTTTTAAACTCCAATTAAATAAAAAACTTCCCATGTATAACTGAATTTTTTGATGTTCACACACCTGGGCAGGTAAATACACATACGAGTTAAAATGCAGCATTGCTAGTCTGCGTGAAATATATTGGAACGAGCAAAGCTGCAGGCCATGAATCAGGAAACCAAATTTTTTCAAGAGAAAATTGTGCAACTAGTTGAAAAAAAAGTATGTGATTTTCTCAAAACACAACCCTCAAAACCCAACCCCAATGAAAGTCAATGGTGAATACAAGTCAGCATTGAGTGGATGAATGTAATCTGCTCCATTCCAACTTACAAGTTATTACACTAGGCCTTGGAATAACTATACTAGGCCGTGGTATTTCAAATATGAGTATAGTAGGCCTTGGGCCTACTAGTATAGTCATATGTGAAATACCACGGCCTAGTATAGTCATACCAAGGCCTACTCGATTTTTACCAACTAGGATCTTGTTTCACGAAAAACAAACTGTTGAAACTTGACAAGTTTCAACAGTTTGTTTTTCATGAAACCAGATTCTAGTTGGTAAAACTAGAGTTATTACACTAGGCCTTGGAATGACTACACTAGGCCGTGGTATTTCAAATATGAGTATAGTAGGCCTTGGGGCTAGTAGTATAGTAATATGTGAAATACCACGGCCTAGTATAGTCATACCAAGGCCTACTGTAATAACTCGATTTTTAACAACTAGCATCTTGTTTCACAAAAAACAAACTGGTGAAACTAGAAAGAAACTTATTTTTTAGACAAGTTTCAACAGTTTGTTTTTCATGAAACCAGATTCTAGTTGGTAAAACTAGAGTTATTACACTAGGCCTTGGAATGACTACACTAGGCCGTGGTATTTCAAATATGAGTATAGTAGGCCTTGGGGCTAGTAGTATAGTAATATGTGAAATACCACGGCCTAGTATAGTCATACCAAGGCCTACTGTAATAACTCGATTTTTAACAACTAGCATCTTGTTTCACAAAAAACAAACTGGTGAAACTAGAAAGAAACTTATTTTTTAGACAAGTTTCAACAGTTTGTTTTTCATGAAACCAGATCCAAGTTGGTAAAACTAGAGTTATTACACTAGGCCTTGGTATGACTATACTAGGCCGTGGTATTTCACATATGACTATACTAGGCCTTGGGTTGGTTTTTAACATGTATTTACCCATCAGTGTGTGTGAGCGGCGCAAACAACATTAATGAAACTTTTTAATGGTGAACCACAAATGTAAATTTATTTTTAATCAAAAAAAGTAAACCAAAAAATTATTTTTTCCGGCGTTTGGGGGCAGATGGTTTCAATTTGGGGGTGTGCAGGGAATATGCAACACTTGCAGTTGAAGACGGTGTTTGAGGGGAAGGGGCAACAAAACTTGTGGGGGAAGGTAGTCCAGTTAAGGGAATTAAAGTAGGAACACTTGGAGGAGAGGAAATCTGTTCAGGTACATTAGTTGTAATGGCATGTCGCCGTAGGCTTGTGTGCCTGGACCGACTTTGGCCCAATGCCCGCCTTGATAGATTTCGCCTTGAACTAGGGGCAAATATTGAGTGTAGGTCCCCCGTCTGCAGGTGTGGCTGCTGCTGCTGAGGTGGCTGCTGCTGCTGCTGAGGTGGCGGCTGCTGCTGAGGTGGCTGCTGCTGCTGCTGAGGTGGCTGCTGCTGCTGCTGAGGTGGCTGCTGCTGCTGCTGAGGTGGCTGCTGCTGCTGCTGAGGTGGTTGTTGCTGCTGCTGAGGTGGCTGCTGCTGCTGAGGTGGCTGCTGCTGCTGCTGAGGTGGCTGCTGCTGAGGTGGCTGCTGCTGCTGCTCTTCGTTGGCAGTGCTCGTCCTTGCAGGAGGACTGGTGGCGGCAGTGATGGTCCAGGTTTGCAGAGTGGTGGTGGCAGGGCTACTACATGTTGTTGTAGCGGCAGGGCTGTTCCATGTTTGCCTAGTGGTGGCTGAGCTCCACGCATGCATGGGAGTGGCGGTGGTGCTCCAGACAGGAGCAGCGCTTGCCATGGTGGTGTCGGTGAAGTGACCAGCTGCACTCAGACTTGTGGTGGTGTAACGGTGGGTGTCCTGGCTTTGAATAGAGGTGTCCGTGCAGTGGTATGCAGCTCAAGTCGGTAGTGAGGTGAAGCGAGTCAATGGTGGCACAGGTGGAAATGACACCACTGACTGCTGACCGTACCGATTATGCTGCATAGCCTGCAAGAAAGCATTGTTGCAGGCCTGCAGCACATTCAGCTGTTGCTCAGGACTAAGGTGTTCCGCCATGCCCTTTTCAATCTTACTAAAAAAATGATGTGCTGGTCTGTTGAGGTCGGCCTCCAGACGGTCAAGGCGCTGTTCTACAGAATTGAAGCGGTGTTCAAAGTGGTTAAAACCACGTTCCATGAGTGCAAAACCGCTTTCAACTCTGTCGGACAGTGACTTGAGGCTGGAATTAAAGGCCTCGCTCAAATGCATAAACTCGGGCAAGACATTCCTGTCCAAGGCCCTCTGCCGCTGGCGGGTAGTGCCCGCATAACCAGTGGCAGAGACCTGGGACAGGGGAACACCTGATGGCCCAGCTTCCTGGTCACCAGCTGTGTGTGTGGCTGACCTGCAAGGTGCTTCCTGGCTGTCGGATGGCTGGGACGGGTCAGAGGACGTCCGAGGAAGGACCGCTCCAGGGCCAGGTTGCAGGGTGCTGCTCCAGGTGCTGTGGAATAAAGGAAAATCATTACTACCATGCCTTTACAAGAAGCATCAGCTGTGGATTAGAAAAACACAGATTAATAAAAATAAAAACCCAAAATTTATAATACTTACGATCTCGTGGCAAGGACCGGTCTTAGGAACTGCAACGCGTGATAGTGACGGTATCTAGTTCTGGTCCTTGACGCAGATCCACTGCGAACCTGGCCCTCAGCACGAACATCACTGTTGAAGCGGTCCTTGATCGAACGCCAACGTGTTCGGACTTTGTCCACTGTTGTTAAAAAAAAAAACAGTGCCGTCAAGGACAACAGTCACTGCGGCACAATGTAGCAATACAATACTCAAAGCAGTCACTGTAGACCCCGATGACACTGTTGGGTTTCCTGCTAGAATACACCTAGCACGAAACCCAACAGTGCCGTCAAGGACAACAGTCACTGAGGCACAATGTAGCAATACAATACTCAAAGCAGTCACTGTAGACCCCGATGACACTGTTGGGTTTCCTGCTAGAATACACCTAGCACGAAACCCAACAGTGCCGTCAAGGACAACAGTCACTGCGGCACAATGTAGCAATACAATACTCAAAGCAGTCACTGTAGACCCCGATGACACTGTTGGGTTTCCTGCTAGAATATGCCTAGCACGAAACCCAACAGTGCCGTCAAGGACAACAGTCACTGCAGCACAATGTAGCAATACAGTACTCAAAGCAGTCACTGTAGACCCCAATGACACTGTTGGGTTTCCTGCTAGAATATGCCTAGCACGAAACCCAACAGTGCCGTCAAGGACAACAGTCACTGCGGCACAATACAGAGCAGGGAAATACTCACTAAACGCCTTTTTGGAGGATGCTGTGGCGCTGTCCCAGCCATCCATCAACGCTGCGGCCACCTCATTCCATAGCCGCCGGGTCACCACAATGTCCTTGTGCAGCCGGTCACGGCTGTCCCACAACGGCGAACGCTCCTGGACCAGGCTGATGAGCTGCTCATTATCCAGGTAGACGTCTTCATCCCGTTGTGGAACCTAGACAAAACACATTCATTAGAATAATCAAATTTAAATTGAATAAAAAGTTACAAAAAAAGAAACATAAAAAAGAGTAAAAATAGAAGATAAAAAATAAAGAACATTACAAATCATTTGATACATACATTCCGTATCACCACCGGGACTTGGCTTCGCTGCTCCTGCTCTTCGCCCTCACTAGTCCCGTCCGCAGAAGATGATGATGACGATGTCTTAAAAAAGTAGAAAAAAACGTAAGAGATTTGGAGAAGCAGCAGATATACTTACCAGATGCACGAAAATAATCACCTCACGGTCTGCTTGCGCCAATTCCTGCCGCGATGGGGAATACTCGGATTCTGAAGACATACTGCATGTAAAAATAATAAAAATCATTAGTACATACATAATTTAAAAGGACAGGCATATAATGTAATATACTCACATTCTTCGCTGATATAAGATGGGTTCCTTGTTGACTGTCTGCTCTCCAATCTGTCAGTGTAGTAGTGGCAGAGTTTTGGCAGGCACCTCCTTTATATAGACTTTTTTTTTTTGACTTTAGAAGATTATAACTAGTACAACAAGTGGTCAAAAAAACGCAGCGCTAAAAAAACGCTTACATGCGCATGCCAGTGCGCACGTATGCGCATCCATAGGCTATAATGGCCATTTTTAGCGCAAAACGTGCGCATACGTGCGCATGCGCTTTTTTGCAGGGCCAAAAAATGCAACATGCTGCGTCTGGAAAATACAAACGCACACCCCAAAAAAACGCAGCGCATGAAAATCGCATACATGCGCATGCCAGCGCGCAGGTATGCGCACCCATGTTAAATATAGGGGAAAAAACGCATGCGCACGTATGCGTTTTTTTACAGCGCAAAAAAACGCAAATGTGAAACCAGCCTTACATACTTGCACAAGGGTTTTCAAGGGTATTCTAACCATCCATTAGCCTTCTTACACAGCAAACAAAAAGTACCATAAGAACACTTGAGTGATGGTTGTTGGAAATGGGCCTCTATACACCTATGAAGATATTGCATTACAAACCAGACGTTTGCAGCTAGAATAGTCATTTACCACATTAACAATGTATAGAGTGTATTTCTGAATTATTTAATGTTAGCTTCATTGGAAAAAACTGTGCTTTTCTTTAAAAAATAAGGAAATTTCTAAGTGACCCTAAACTTTTGAACGGTAGTGTATCTGTACAGAAGGTAACACAGGATCCACTATTCCCAATAGGCGATGATCACTTATCAATTCCCTGTAAGGCTTGGGTTACAAGACCGTTTTCTCCCCATCTGAGAATATCGGTCATATTATGCTAATCAGACTCTGATCAGACTGTGATCCATTTTTTGGGATGTGGAGAATTTTAAAAAAACAGCAAAACGTTTTTTCATCTTCTTCATTCAGTCTGTCTGTGAAAATCTGACGTAATCCAAGTTAGTCTAAGGAAAAATCGGAAATGTGCACAACCACAAAGAATAACAAAGGGACGAGTGGTATCAGTCAAAACAACAGATAGCACTCATCCGAGTTATACAGTTGTATGCATGAACCCTAACAATGATCGTTGCTCTGATGAGGGCATCCCTAGACAACTCTCCTCTACAAGTCAGCGAGCCACAACCACTCTCACAGTACAGGAGGTGTAAGGGCTCTCTCACTCTAGCGTATAACACGACTGAGTGCTATGCTTTGCTTTATCGGACACCACTTGCCCCAGTGTTATAGAATCATAGAATCGTTGAGTTGGAAGGGACCTCCTGGGCCATCTGGTCCAACCCCCTGCTCAAAGCAGGTTTCGCTAAATCATCCCAGACAGATGTCTGTCCAGCCTCTGTTTGAAGACTTCTATTGAAGGAGAACTCAGAACCTCTCGTGGCAGCCTGTTCCACTCATTGATCATTCTAACTGTCAAAAAGTTTTTTCTAATATCTAATCTGTGTCTCCTCCCATTCAGTTTCATCCCATTGCGTCTAGTCTTTCCTTGTGCAAATGAGAATAAAGATGATCCTTCTACAATGTGACAGCCCTTGAGATATTTGTAGACCGCTATTAAGTCTCCTCTCAGTCTTCTCTTTTGCAAGCTAAACATTCCCAAATCCTGCAACCTTTCCTCATAAGACAGGGTTTGCAGACCGGTCACCATTCTGGTCGTTATTTTCTGGACCTGCTCCAGTTTGTTATTTTTTTTTTAAAAATGTGGCGCCCGAAACTGGACACAGTATTCCAGATGAGGTCTGACCAAATAGGAGTAGAGGGCAATAATGACTTCACGTGATCTAGACTGTATGCTCCTGTTAATACATCCTAGAATTGCACTTGCCTTTTTTGCTGCTGCATCACACTGTTGACTCATATTCAGTCTGTGATCTATTAGTATACCCGTCTTTTTCACATGTGCTGTTGCTTAGCCCTATTCCTCCCATTTTTTATTGCCCAGATGTAGTACTTTGCATTTTTCCCTGTTAAAAACCATTCTGTTAGTTGAGGCCCACTGCTCCAGTTTATTTATATCTGTTTGAATCCTCTCTCTCTTCTCTAGTATTAACTATCCCTCCTAGCTTTGTGTCATCAGAAAATTTAATCAGTTTACCCTCAATTCCTTCATCTAAATCGTTGATAAAGATGTTTAACAATACAGGGCCCAGGACAGAGCCCTGTGGTACCCCACTTGAGACATTCTTCCAACTGGATGTGCAGCCATTTACGACCACTCTTTGGGTTCGATCAGTAAACCAGTTATGAATCCACCTAACAGTTGCCTTGTCCATTCCATACTTAGCCATTTTTTCAATAAGGATTGTGTGAGGTACTTTGTCAAATGCTTTGCTGAAGTCAAGATATACTATATCTACAGCATTTCCCTGATGCACCCAATCAGTGATTCTGTCATAGAAGGAAACTAAGTTAGTCTGACTGGACTTATTAGTTACAAACCCATGCTGACTCTGTTTAATAACTTCATTCTTATCCAGGTACTTACATACATGTTGTTTAATAATTTGTACAGATCTTTCCTGGTATAGAAGTCAGACTCTCTGGCCTATAGTTGCCTGGGTCAGCCTTCTTCCCCTTTTTGAAGATAGGAAAAACATTTGCTCTTCTCCAGTCTTCTGGGACTTCTCCTGTACTTCAAGAATTTTCAAAAATTATGGAGAGGGGTTCAAAAATTTCTTCTGCTATCTCCTTCAGTACTCTGGGGTGTAATTCATCTGGACCTGGAGACTTGAATTCATTTAGTGTTTCCTCACTATCTTTCTGTTTATAGATATCCTGGATTCTTCTATTCCCTTAATAGGACAGTGAAGAACAGTTGGTGTTATATTTCCTTTCTGAGAGAAAACAGATGCAAAATAGGAATTTAAAAGTTAGGCCTTCTCAACATCCTGTCTTACCATTTCATCATTTTCATCCTGTAAAAATCCTATAGCATCTTTGACTTTGACAGAGACAGCGGGTGGTCATGTGCTCCTGCTCATTAGTCTCCTGTAATATTCATTGCACCCGCTGTCCATCACCTCGGGGCTGAAGCCGCGCCGAGTTGGTAGACAGGGGAGCAGTGCATATTGCATGTGCCTGCACTCTCCCCCCCGCCTCGTCTCTATATTCACCTTCCGATGATAGCTCCGTGCTCCCAGCTCCCCCGTGGCTCTTCCTGTGTCTGTTCCGACATCCTCCTCCTGCGAGGGTGCACGACAGGAGCTGCTCATTCAGGCACTTCTTCGAAGCTTCAGGACCTTCCGTCACATGACCACTAGGACCTGCGGTCACATGACTCCCAGGGTGCACTGCAGTCACTTGATGGAAGGTCCTGAAGCTACGATGAAGTGCCTGAATGAGCAGCTCCTGCCGCGCGCCCTCGCTGGAGGAGGATGTCAGCACAGACACAGGAAGAGCCGTGCCATGGGGGAGCTGGGAGCACGGAGCCATCATCGTAAGATGAGTTAAGTGTTTGTTATTTTATCATGTGCATGCCAGCAGGGGGAATATACGGACGGGGGCCGTGTGCATGCCAGCAGAGGGGAATATAGGTATGGGGAGCCCGTGTGCATGCCAACGGGGGGAATATAGGGACGAGGGGGCCGTGTGCATGCCAGCAGAGGGGAATATAGGGACGGGGGCCGTGTGAATGCCAGCAGGGGGGGAAATAGGGACGGGGAGCCCGTGTGAATGCTAGCAGGGGGGAATATAGGGACGGGGGGCCGTGTGCATGCCAGCAGGGGGGAATATAGGGACGAGGGGCCATGTGCATGCCAGCAGGGGGGCATATAGAGAGAGGGGGGGCATGTGAGTGCCAGCAGGGGGGCATATAGTGACTGGGGGAGCCATATCCAGGATCGGTTCGGGGGGCTATGTGCCAGCACAAGGGGGCAGTGTGCCAATGTACCAGAAGCACAGGGGGGCCATGTGCCAGCACAAGGGAGCCATGTGCCAGGATGGGGGTTATATAGATACCAGGATGAGGGACATTCAGTATATACGATTTGAAAGACGGACACTAGCATTATAAGACACACCTCCATTTAACATAAAAAAAGATTCTCCTTTTCTTCACCAAATTTGGGGATGCGTCTTATAACCAGGTGCGTCTTATAAAGCAAAAAATACGGTATGTTTAGCATAAAGCCTTCATTGAAAGTGAAGCTATTCTTGCAGTCTAGTTTGTTTTATTTATCGTATGGCATATTGCAGCAATGTGTCTTTTGCTCTGAAACATCTTTGAAAAGTTGAACGAGAACCAGGGGACTTTTTCCCACTCCTCTAGACTGAATTGGAAAACATGTAGATGGGCTGATATACTGAACTATTAGGCTATATATACACATTGCGTTTTTTTGCTCCGTTTTTAAATGCAAATTTTAGGCTGCGTTTAAGTTGCTTTCTAAAATCAGGTTTGCTTAGTTTTTGCAGCATTTTTATTGCTACGTTTTTGTTGTCTCTTGTGCATGTTGATAAAGTTTAATGGTCGAAAAAAAAAGCATTATATAACTTCCTTAGGTTTTTGCACCAAAAAGGCAGTAGGACCTGATACCTGAGATTTGTTGTGTTTTTGCACTTCTTGTTTTGTTTGGGTGAAAAAAAGCTGTAAAAACTCTGAAATAAGAGACATTTTGCAGGTTTCAATAATGCAGCAGTTTTCCAAATCAGTCCGGAAGAAAACCCAGCGTGTCCATGAGATTTCTGAAATGTCATAGACTCTGCTGCCACTGTAAAATGCAAAAACCACTGCAAAAACTCAACATGTGAACATAGCCATGGGCTGAATGCCCACAGTAGGTTTTTGGTGAGTTTTTGATGCAGCATATTTCTGCTGTGGCAAAAATACAGCATCTCTCAGTTCCAGAAAAGTGGATGGGTTTTATAGAAATCTCATACCCACTGTCCTTTTTTTACATAGTGTAATCTGACCTGTGGTGCGTGTTTCAGATCTACAACATGATAAGTTCTTGTGTGTACGCTGAGTTTCATGTCCAGAATTTTTCTCATAGAATTGAATCAGATGTGGAAAATCCGCAATTAAAAAAAAAATGTAATCTACATCCGCACATGACTGTACCAGTAAGTTGCAGCGTCAAAAACACCATAAAAACACTTGCGAAAAAACATACTCAAAAGCGCATTGAACCTAATTTACCTAATAGATGTAAAAATGCTGCAGAAAATCCACACCATCAGAAACTCACCTGATACCTTAGGTTACATTCCCACGATGAGATTTGTTGCGTTTTTTGATGCTGCATATTTTTGCTGCGTCAAAAATGCAATGTCTTACAGTTCCAGCAAAGTGGATTGGATTTCTTGAAATCTCCTGCCCACTGTGCTTCTGTGCGTAAACTGACCTGCGGTGCGCGTTTCATATCCGCAACATGTCAATTTCTCCTGCTGGTACGCTGAGTTTTCATGTGTGGATCTTCCCCCTAGACTTGCATTAGATGCGAAAATTCGGCAGGTGAAAAATGCAAGTAGTCCACACCTAAGTGTATCAATAAAGTTTTGTCAAAGTAAAAAAACAGGAATTATTAAAAACAAAACAGCTTTATTTAACCCCTTAACAACCGCCAATACGCCTTTTAACGGCGGTAGTTAAGGGTACTTAAACCACAGCGCCGTTAATTCACGGCACTGTGGAGAAAGTAAGTTGGATTTTCCTCGGGGTCTCGGCTGCCGGGGTAGCCGAGACCCAAGAGAACATGATTTGGGTCGGTTTTTACCAACCCCACTTTTGCGATCGCTGTTATTAGGCTGGAGTCACACACAAGAATAAAAAATCGGTCCGATTTTAACGGTCCGAAATCGCACAAATGTTTCTTGACCAGTGATCCGTTTTTGATGCAATTTTTCTTCATCCGATTTTAATCGCATGTAACCATCCGTCTGACATCCGTCTGGCGAGATTTTCTCGCAGACTTGCAAAATGGACATCTAATGGAGCCCTATGACAGGTTTTCAAACACAAAGGAAAGAATAGATATAGACACATAGAAAATATATATATATATATATATATATATATATATATATATATATATATATAATTCATGCAGTTCTTCATAGCAGAATAGCCACTGTAACATTTGCCGGCTTCTGTAAATTCATTCCCCTACCCGACATGAAATGACACATGATTTACATATAGTTAACCATTTCATTTCATGGTTTTTTTTATGTTTATCACTAGTAATTAGATGAGGGTTTTTGTGTAAAATTTTGGAGTTGTAGGTGTTAATTTAAGGGGTTAATTTGTTGTAAAAAATTGCGGGGACTCCCTGCAGCCTCAGTGACGTCAGCGGACTTCCCCGCAATTTTTGACAACGAATTAACCCCATAAATTAACACCTACAGCTCCACAATTTTACACAAAAACCCTCATCTACAGTCATATGTTAAAGCTTGGGCACCCCTATTAATGTTAACCTTTTTTCTTTATAACAATTTTGGTTTTTGCAGCAGCTATTTCAGTTTCATATATCGAATAAGTGATGGACTCAGTTATATTTCTGGATTCAAATGAGGTTTATTGTACTAACAGAAAACGTGCAATCTGCATTTAAACAAAATTTGGTGCAAAAGTATGGGCACCTCAACATAAAAGTGACATTAATATTTCGTAGATCCTCCTTTTGCAAAAATAACAGCCTCTAGTCGCTTCCTGTAGCTATTAATGAGTTCCTGGATCCTGGATGAAGGTATTTGTGACCATTCCTGTTTACAAAGCAATTCCAGTTCAGTTAAGTTTGATGGTCGCCGAGCATGGACAGCCCGCTTCAAATCATCCCACAGATGTTCAATGATATTCAGGTCTGGGGACTGGGATGGCCATTCCAGAACATTGTAATTGTTCCTCTGCATGAATGCCTGAGTAGATTTGGAGCGGTGTTTTGGATCATTGTCTTGCTGAAATATCCATCCCCTGCGTAACTTCATCTTCGTCACTGATTCTTGCACATTATTGTCAAGAATCTGCTGATACTGAGTTGAATCCATGCGACCCTCAACTTTAACAAGATTCCCGGTGCCCGCATTGGCCACACAGCCCCAAAGCATGATGGAACCTCCACCAAATTTTACTGTGGGTAGCAAGTGTTTTTCTTGGAATGCTGTGTTTTTTAGCCTCCAAGCATAACGCCTTTTTGTATGACCAAACAACTCAATCTTTGTTTCATCAGTCCACAGGACCTTCTTCCAAAATGTAACTGGCTTGTCCAAATGTGCTTTTGCATACCTCAGGCGACTCTGTTTGTGGCGTGCTTGCAGAAACGGCTTCTTTCGCATCACTCTCCCATACAGCTTCTCCTTGTGCAAAGTGCGCTGTATTGTTGACCGATGCACAGTGACACCATCTGCAGCAAGATGATGCTGCAGGTCTTTGGAGGTGGTCTGTGGATTGTCCTTGACTGTTCTCACCATTCTTCTTCTCTGCCTTTCTGATATTTTTCTTGGCCTGCCACTTCTGGGCTTAACAAGAACTGTACCTGTGTTCTTCCATTTTCTTACTATGTTCCTCACAGTGGAAACTGACAGGTTAAATCTCTGAGACAACTTTTTGTATCCTTCCCCTGAAAAGCTATGTTGAATAATCTTTGTTTTCAGATCATTTGAGAGTTGTTTTGAGGAGCCCATGATGCCACTCTTCATAGGAGAATCAAATAGGAGAACTACTTGCAAGTGGCCACCTTAAATACCTTTTCTCATGATTTGATACACCTGGCTATGAAGTTCAAAGCTCAATGAGGTTACAAAACCAATTTAGTGCTTCAAGAAGTCAGTAAAAAGTAGTTAGGAGTGTTCAAATCAAGAAAATGATAAGGGTGTCCATACTTTTGCACCGGTCAAATTTTGTTTAAATGCAGATTGCACATTTTCTTTTAGTACAATAAACCTCATTTGAATCCAGAAATAGTCCATCAGTTATTAGATATATGAAACTGAAATAGCTGTTGCAAAAACCAAAACTGTTATAAAGAAAAAAGGTTAACATTAATAGGGGTGCCCAAACTTTAACATATGACTGTAATTACTAGTGATAGACATAAAAAAAACCATGAAATGAAATGGTTAACTATATGTAAACCATGTGTCATTTCATGTCGGGTAGGGGAATGAATTTACAGAAGCCGGCAAATGTTACAGTGACTATTCAGCTATGAAGAACTGCATGAATTATATATATATATATATATATATATATAGAGATATATATATATATATATTGTATTATTTGTGTCAATATCTATTCTTTCGTTTCTTTATTTAACCTGTCAGTGTGATTTTACTGTATTGCTAAATGAATTGCCGGCTTTTTGTAAAGGACACGGGGTGCGATTTTATCGCAACTCACATATCTGGTCCGTTTGTAATCCGATTTTTTATCGCCCCCATAGAGTTGCATTGGCGAGTCTGATCCGAAAATCGGTGACAATCTCAGCATGCTGCGAATGTCTTGGTCCGAGGAAACGTTCAGAAAAAAAATCGGATGATGGGAGCTGCCTCATAGAATGACATTGGGACGAATGCAATGCGATTTTTTTATCGCATTGCATTCGTCCGATTTAATTGCTAGTGTGACTCCGGCCTTAATCATATAATGGCGATCGCAAAAATAAGCCGCGATATTGCATTTAATTTCTCTCTCCTCTCATGTGATCGCACATCAGAGGAGAGAGAAATAGGGTCCGTGATCTGCCCCTGTACCTCCCGGTGGTCCTCGGGCCCTGCTTCCTCCTCCGTTGGGCGCCGCCATCCTGGTCCGGGAAGAAAATGAACTGCGCATGCGCCCTTCGAATCTGCCGGCTAGCAGATTCCATTCATTCATTCAATGTGCATTTTGATCACTGTAATAAACCCTATCACAGTGATCAAAATAAAAAAAAATAGTAAATACCCCCCTTTATCACCCCCTTTTGATGCAATTTTTCTTCATTCATCCGATTTTAATCGCATGTAACCATCCGTCTGACATCCGTCTGGCGAGATTTTCTCGCAGACTTGCAAAATGGACATCTAATGGAGCCCTATGACAGGTTTTCAAACACAAAGGAAAGAATAGATATAGACACATAGAAAATATATATATATATATATATATATATATATATAATTCATGCAGTTCTTCATAGCAGAATAGCCACTGTAACATTTGCCGGCTTCTGTAAATTCATTCCCCTACCCGACATGAAATGACACATGATTTACATATAGTTAACCATTTCATTTCATGGTTTTTTTTATGTTTATCACTAGTAATTAGATGAGGGTTTTTGTGTAAAATTTTGGAGTTGTAGGTGTTAATTTAAGGGGTTAATTTGTTGTAAAAAATTGCGGGGACTCCCTGCAGCCTCAGTGACGTCAGCGGAATTCCCCGCAATTTTTGACAACGAATTAACCCCATAAATTAACACCTACAGCTCCACAATTTTACACAAAAACCCTCATCTACAGTCATATGTTAAAGCTTGGGCACCCCTATTAATGTTAACCTTTTTTCTTTATAACAATTTTGGTTTTTGCAGCAGCTATTTCAGTTTCATATATCGAATAAGTGATGGACTCAGTTATATTTCTGGATTCAAATGAGGTTTATTGTACTAACAGAAAACGTGCAATCTGCATTTAAACAAAATTTGGTGCAAAAGTATGGGCACCTCAACATAAAAGTGACATTAATATTTCGTAGATCCTCCTTTTGCAAAAATAACAGCCTCTAGTCGCTTCCTGTAGCTATTAATGAGTTCCTGGATCCTGGATGAAGGTATTTGTGACCATTCCTGTTTACAAAGCAATTCCAGTTCAGTTAAGTTTGATGGTCGCCGAGCATGGACAGCCCGCTTCAAATCATCCCACAGATGTTCAATGATATTCAGGTCTGGGGACTGGGATGGCCATTCCAGAACATTGTAATTGTTCCTCTGCATGAATGCCTGAGTAGATTTGGAGGGGTGTTTTGGATCATTGTCTTGCTGAAATATCCATCCCCTGCGTAACTTCATCTTCGTCACTGATTCTTGCACATTATTGTCAAGAATCTGCTGATACTGAGTTGAATCCATGCGACCCTCAACTTTAACAAGATTTCCGGTGCCCGCATTGGCCACACAGCCCCAAAGCATGATGGAACCTCCACCAAATTTTACTGTGGGTAGCAAGTGTTTTTCTTGGAATGCTGTGTTTTTTAGCCTCCAAGCATAACGCCTTTTTGTATGACCAAACAACTCAATCTTTATTTCATCAGTCCACAGGACCTTCTTCCAAAATGTAACTGGCTTGTCCAAATGTGCTTTTGCATACCTCTGGCGACTCTGTTTGTGGCGTGCTTGCAGAAACGGCTTCTTTCGCATCACTCTCCCATACAGCTTCTCCTTGTGCAAAGTGCGCTGTATTGTTGACCGATGCACAGTGACACCATCTGCAGCAAGATGATGCTGCAGGTCTTTGGAGGTGGTCTGTGGATTGTCCTTGACTGTTCTCACCATTCTTCTTCTCTGCCTTTCTGATATTTTTCTTGGCCTGCCACTTCTGGGCTTAACAAGAACTGTACCTGTATTCTTCCATTTTCTTACTATGTTCCTCACAGTGGAAACTGACAGGTTAAATCTCTGAGACAACTTTTTGTATCCTTCCCCTGAAAAGCTATGTTGAATAATCTTTGTTTTCAGATTATTTGAGAGTTGTTTTGAGGAGCCCATGATGCCACTCTTCATAGGAGAATCAAATAGGAGAACTACTTGCAAGTGGCCACCTTAAATACCTTTTCTCATGATTTGATACACCTGGCTATGAAGTTCAAAGCTCAATGAGGTTACAAAACCAATTTAGTGCTTCAAGAAGTCAGTAAAAAGTAGTTAGGAGTGTTCAAATCAAGAAAATGATAAGGGTGTCCATACTTTTGCACCGGTCAAATTTTGTTTAAATGCAGATTGCACATTTTCTTTTAGTACAATAAACCTCATTTGAATCCAGAAATAGTCCATCAGTTATTAGATATATGAAACTGAAATAGCTGTTGCAAAAACCAAAACTGTTATAAAGAAAAAAGGTTAACATTAATAGGGGTGCCCAAACTTTAACATATGACTGTAATTACTAGTGATAGACATAAAAAAAACCATGAAATGAAATGGTTAACTATATGTAAACCATGTGTCATTTCATGTCGGGTAGGGGAATGAATTTACAGAAGCCGGCAAATGTTACAGTGACTATTCAGCTATGAAGAACTGCATGAATTATATATATATATATACACTCACTGGCCACTTTATTAGGTACACCTGTCCAACTGTGTGTTAAGACTTAATTTCTAATCAGCCAATCACATGGCGGCAACTCAGTGCATTTAGGCATGTAGACATGGTCAAGACAATCTCCTGCAGTTCAAACCGAGCATCAGTATGGGGAAGAAAGGTGATTTGAGTGCCTTTGAACGTGGCATGATTGTTGATGCCAGAAGGGCTGGTCTGAGAATTTCAGAAACTGCTGATCTACTGGGATTTTCACGCACAACCATCTCTAGGGTTTACAGAGAATGGTCCGAAAAAGAAAAAAAATCCAGTGAGCGGCAGTTCTGTGGCCGGAAATGCCATGTTGATGCCAGAGGTCAGAGGAGAATGGGCAGACTGGTTCGAGCTGATAGAAAGGCAACAGTGACTCAAATTGCCACCCGTTACAACCAAGGTAGGCAGAAGAGCATCTCTGAACGCACAGTGCGTCGAACTTTGAGGCAGATGGGCTACAGCAGCAGAAGACCACACCGGGTACCACTCTTCTCAGCTAAGAACAGGAAACTGAGGCTACAATTTGCACAAGCTCATCGAAATTGGACAGTAGAAGATTGGTAAAACGTTGCCTGGTCTGATGAGTCTCGATTTCTGCTGCGACATTCGGATGGTAGGGTCAGAATTTGGCGTAAACAACATGAAAGCATGGATCCATCCTGCCTTGTATCAACGGTTCAGGCTGGTGGTGGTGGTGTCATGGTGTGGGGAATTTTTTCTGGGCACTCTTTGGGCCCCTTGGTACCAATTGAGCATCGTTGCAACGCCACAGCCTACCTGAGTATTGTTGCTGACCATGTCCATCCCTTTATGACAACTATGTACCCAACATCTGATGGCTACTTTCAGCAGGATAATGCGCCATGTCATAAAGCTCGAATCATCTCAGATTGGTTTCTTGAACATGACAATGAGTTTACTGTACTCAAATGGCCTCCTCAGTCACCAGATCTCAATCCAATAGAGCATCTTTGGGATGTGGTGGAACGGGAGATTCGCATCAGGGATGTGCAGCCGACAAATCTGCGCCAACTGTGTGATGCCATCATGTCAATATGGTCCAAAATCTCTGAGGAATGCTTCCAGCACCTTGTTGAATCTCTGCCACGAAGAATTGAGGCAGTTCTGAAGGCAAAAGGGGGTCCAACCCCTTACTAGCATGGTGTACCTAATAAAGTGGCCAGTGAGTGTATATATATATATATATATAGATATATATATAGAGATATATATATATATATATTGTATTATTTGTGTCAATATCTATTCTTTCGTTTCTTTATTTAACCTGTCAGTGTGATTTTACTGTATTGCTAAATGAATTGCCGGCTTTTTGTAAAGGACACGGGGTGCGATTTTATCGCAACTCACATATCTGGTCCGTTTGTAATCCGATTTTTTATCGCCCCCATAGACTTGCATTGGCGAGTCTGATCCGAAAATCGGTGACAATCTCAGCATGCTGCGAATGTCTTGGTCCGAGGAAACGTTCAGAAAAAAAATCGGATGATGGGAGCTGCCTCATAGAATGACATTGGGACGAATGCAATGCGATTTTTTTATCGCATTGCATTCGTCCGATTTAATTGCTAGTGTGACTCCGGCCTTAATCATATAATGGCGATCGCAAAAATAAGCCGCGATATTGCATTTAATTTCTCTCTCCTCTCATGTGATCGCACATCAGAGGAGAGAGAAATAGGGTCCGTGATCTGCCCCTGTACCTCCCGGTGGTCCTCGGGCCCTGCTTCCTCCTCCGTTGGGCGCCGCCATCCTGGTCCGGGAAGAAAATGAACTGCGCATGCGCCCTTCGAATCTGCCGGCTAGCAGATTCCATTCATTCATTCAATGTGCATTTTGATCACTGTAATAAACCCTATCACAGTGATCAAAATAAAAAAAATAGTAAATACCCCCCTTTATCACCCCCTAAGGCTAGTTTCACATTAGCGTTTTTTTGCGCAGCGCATCGTGCGCATAAAAAATGCAAAGAAAAACGCAAAACAAACGCGCGTTTTTTTAACATCATGCGCACGCTGATGCGTCAAAAAAACGCAGCGTTGCTTGCGTTTTACATGCGTTTTTGCATGTGTTTGCGTTTTTTTATGCACATGCGTTTTTAGGTGTGACATTTTTTCCATTGTCTAGAGAACATTCTAGACTTGTTTCACTCAAAAACACATGCGCAAAAAAACGCAACCGTGCGCAAGACCATGCGCACGCATGCGTTCCCATAGACTTCAATGTGTTGTTTTTGCGCATTCCGTGGGCAAGCGTGCGCATGCGTTTTTTTGCCGAGACAGGGCGCACCAAAAAATCCAACATGTTGCGTCTGGCGCGCCTGGCGCAAAAGACAAAAAAACGCATGCGCACGAAAATGCAAGTGTGCGCAAGACCATGCGCACGTCATGTTAAACATAGGTGCGCAGTGCGCATGCGCACGGGTGCGCACGATGCGCAGCGCACAAAAGCGCAAATGTGAAACCAGCCTTAGTTAGGGAAATATAATGAAATAAAGAAAATATATTTATTTTCATTTTTACGTTAGGGCTAGAATTAGGGTTAGGGTTAGAATTAGGGTTAGGGTTAGAGTTAGGGTTAGGGTTAGGGTTGGAATTAGGATTAGTGTTGGAATTAGGGTTAAGATTAGGGTTAGGGTTAGGGTTGGAGTTAGGGTTGGGATTAGGGCTATGATTAGGGTTAGTGGTGTGTTGAGGTTAGGGTTGGAGCTAGATTTGAAGAGTTTCCACTATTTACCAGCTTTGAGGGTATAATTTCTCCTGTTACCTTTGGGAAAATAAAAAAAATTGGGGGCTAAAAAATCACTTTTGTGGAAAAAAGATTTTTTATTTTCACGGCTCTGCGTTATAAACTTCTGTGAAGCACTTGGGGGTTCAAAGTGCTCACCACACATGGAGATAAGCTCCTTCAGGGTTCTAGTTTCCAAATTGGGTTCACTTGTGGGGGGTTTCTACTGTTTAGGCACATCAGGGACTCTGCAAACGCAACATGACGCCCACAGAACATTCCATTAAAGTCTGCATTCCAAAATGGCGCTTCTTCCCTAACTTCCTAACAAGAAAAAAAATTGTTTCCAAAATTGTGCTGATGTAAAGTAGACATGTGGGAAATGTTATTTATTAAGAAATTTGTGTGACATATCTCTCTGATTTAAGGGCATAAAAATGTAAAGTTTGAAAATTGCAACATTTTCAAAATTTTCGCCATACCATATTTCTGTTTTTTTCATAACTAAACACAAGTCATATAGAATAAATTTTACCACAAGCATGAACTACAATATGTCACGAATAACAAACTCAGAATCACCGGGATCCATGGAAGCGTTCCAGAGTTATTACCTCAGAAAGTGACAGTGGTCAGAATTGTAAACATTGGCCTGGTCATTAAGCTGCAAAATGGCTCTGTCACTAAGGGGTTAAAGCATTACGCACCAACAAGACACAAAAATTCATAGTGTCAAAAACACAATAAAAACACATGTTAAAAAAATACCCTTAAAACTCAATGAGAGAACATAAGTAACCGAATTTAAATAATGAGTGCAGAAATTCTGGAATGTCTAAAATTCCCCAAAAGCTTATCATGGCAACGTAGCCTTAAGCAACACCAAGGGTGCGCCGAGCGCCTGTGCTTGATCTGAACAATCATGTGAACAACAAAAAAAAAAATTCTGATATTTTATTTTTAAATGTGTTTATTTTGTCCATCCCTAAAGCAAGTCAGTATATTTTTCCCCATAGTTAATCTTTACTGTTTTTGATTGTTTCTTGAAACTCGGAGATTTATAAATGATTCAGCTAATTTACAGTACTAACGTTACTTGTTTAGATAAAGCAAATTAAAAGCTGATGAAAAGTTTCATTACTTTAACCAATCTGACAACAGGATCTTTTAATCATAACCACTGGGGCTTAACATGGCCTCGTAGAATTTAATTGGGTTGGTTTATTAGAACGCACAGTAAAACCCTCCATAAATCTATGTCATCGCCCCTTTACAAGTTTGGATAACCATTCTTTATTTGAAGTTAATACAGTGCAGTTAAGGTGACATTGCTGCTTGTACAATAGCTCAGGATTTTATGCCGCACCAAAAATAGAACTGAATAATTTTTTATATATTTTTTTTTTTATTGTACAGAGGAAGAAGAAAAAAAAATCCCTACTGACAGACACTACAGACTTCATTAAAAAAGTCTATAGATAATATTGTTTTTGAGTTAAAAACAAATTCTAGATGTAACCCCCCCCCATAACCATATTCATTGTTTAGCAGTATTAAGAGTAGATCACTGACAGTACGAACAGGCCAACCCATGGCAATAATGCGATGACCTGGCTGGCTTCTATTTGCCATAGGGTGTCCTTCAAAGAAGTTGGCCTCTTTAATGTTAATTTAATCAAGTGTGTAGGGGACATGATTTAGTGGCATTTACCAATAACTGCTGCAAGTTTTCAAAAGCGCAGATGGAGGAATGTGTGACTAGACTAGTTCATCAGCCCCCTCCAGTTAAAAGAAATACTACACATACTGTAAGAAAAAATATTTCAAGTGGAGGAGGCCATAGACATGTCTGGTCACATGCCCCTTTTTGAACTGCCATTCATGAAGGGGACATGTATAAAGTGGACTACCCCTTAAAAGGCTCTGGGCTACACACACTCACACACACACACACACACACACACACACACACACACTGCTTGTAAATGGACTTACAAAATCTTCAGTAGTCCAAAGAAGTCAGTGTACTTAAGCTGTATTTTTTTTAAAACTGCAAAGGCTATAAAAACATGGTAGTAAAGTGAGCGTGACATCAGGTGAGAGTGGGTATAATTCCAGCCCAGGCACAACCTAGACTGTTCAATTCTGTGGCCCCGCCCAGATGACTAGACCAGAGCAGCAGGGATCTAACATAATTTTCTGACTTTTAGCTCTGCCAGCAACAAAGGACATATTTTAAAAGATGATTCACATACATGGTAATGCCCCATCAATAGTTAGAAGGGGAAATCTGCTATGACAGATCAGAGAAAAGGCCACTTTTTCATGCAAGTTTGGGTGGTTAGACTTCGAAGAGGTAAATGACGGATGAAAGACAGTAAAAATGCTGGAAAAGACTACTGTTATGATTGAGTCACCGTAGGAGGCAAAAATAGAAACGCTAGCTAAGTCCAGAAAACCAGAGAAGTTGGCAGCTACCGGATTGCAGACCCCTGAACCTATCAGCACACAACTAGCAGTAGCCGTGGGGGGCTCCTACGATGCCCTAGGCCCCTCGATCACAGCCGGAGGACTACCTAGCCTAAAGACAGAAAGGGAAATCTAAACTGCCCCAGAGCAGACCCCAAAGCAAAAGGCAGCCCCCAACATATAATGACGGTGAAGCAAGAAGAAAGAACAAAACACAGACAGAAAGATAGACTGAGCAAAGATGGGGCCCAAGCTAGCTTAGATAGGAAAGGACAGGAAGGCTGCTGTCTGCAATTCGTGAAAAACCCTATGAAAATAAGAGCCAACAAACTGACAGTAAAAAAGGCCCTGAAGACGCTAGGCTTCAAAAAGGCTATGTCAGTACTCAGGAATATTCTGAAGACAGAGCAACAGGCAAAAGGAGATTCAGCTCACCCCAGCAGGGAATGGCAGAATCCAGAAAAGCAAGGAAAACAAAACACTAATGCAAAAAGGCAAAGCAGAAATCTTAGCTTTAGATGAGCAGGAATCAGACTGGTTTCCTAGAAGTCCACAGAGAAATCACCCGCAGGCCAGAAGGGCGTCGGCAGCCTTATATCCAGTCATTAACTCCACTCAGCCAGTCATCATCATCAGCCCCAGGTGTTTGACAATCAGGCTCACTACCTTTCTTCACCAGAAGAGGGAGTTCCTTGGGCCTCAGTAGTGAAGGGGAAAATGAACTCACAACAGACTACATTGTGTTTGTTGTCTGTTACTGTGGAGACACATAAGTCTACGTAGGACCTAAAAATCCAAAATATACAATACAAGTCCACAGAAAGTATGTGGATGGTGCCCCTGCCAGTAGCTTTTTACGTAAATATCTTCCTTTTAAAAATAGAACTTTAGGTTCCCAATTGATGTCACAACAATTTTGGAACATGGCATGCACCAAAAAATCCTTATGTGGACCCATTGAAGCATTCTGATATGCATAATGGACATCGTCCACCACACTGCCCGTTTCCTCCTGCATCCATGTTTTTACCAAGTGTAATGCAGCGGTAGCACTCTATGCAGTGACGAAGCAGTGACCCAGCAAAGTTCAAAGCAAAACGTCTCTTTAATGTTCAACTCAGCAAAACACAGCACACGATATCCTCCGGTTTGAAGCCTTGAAACAGGACAGTCCACCTCCGGATCGCAGTCCAGAACAAGACAGACCACTTACGGTTTGCAGCCAGGCACATATCCTCTGGATTACAGTCACTAAACCCCCAGTCCTCCTCTTGAGACCTGTTGCCGTGGGCGACTGCACCACCATGTTAATGTTCTACTCACAGCATTACACAGTACACGATATCCTTTGGATCGCAGCCGGGAACCATATCCTCCAGTTTACAGTCACTAAACACGCCAGTCCTCCTCTGACCTGTTGCCAGGGGTGACTGCACCACTATGTGCACTGCTGGTGCCAGGCTGTTCAGCTGCCTTGGCTGTTTGTCTCAACTGGCTTGTGTCGCCTTACACAGGTGGAGCTTTGCAGAGCCTTCTGCTCTGTACTCCTGCCAACAACAGATTGTCACAGACTCTGCAAACCCTGACTTATGAGGAAAGGTTGCAGGATTTGGGAATGTTTAGTTTGCAAAAGAGAAGACTGAGAGGAGACTTAATAGCTGTCTACAAATATCTAAAGGGCTGTCACATTGTAGAAGGATCAACTTTATTCTCATTTGCACAAGGAAAGACTAGAAGCAATGGGATGAAACTGAATGGGAGGAGACACAGATTAGATATTAGAAAAAACTTTTTGACAGTTAGAGTGATCAATGAGTGGAACAGGCTGCCACGAGAAGTGGTGAGTTCTCCTTCAATGGAAGTCTTCAAACAGAGGCTGGACAGACATCTGACTGGGATGATTTAGCGAATCCTGCTTTGAGCAGGGGGTTGGACCAGATGGCCCAGGAGGTCCCTTCCAACTCTACGATTCTATGATTCTATGATTCTATGACTCTATGACTCTAAACCTGACACACCCAAACCCTTTACTGCAGGGCTTTTAACTAGCATCTGTGGCCTTCAGCCACATGGAAAATCTGTCCAGGAATGAAACGGACTGCAACACTACTATCTGTAGTTCGTTTCAATACACAAAAGCCCAACGCAGGTTTTCCCTAAATCTGCCTTGGACAACCTGACACACCCAAACCCTTTACTGAAGGGCTTTTAACTAGCATGTGTGGCCTTCAGCCACATGGAAAATCTGTCCAGAAATGAAACGGACTGCATCGCTACCATCTGTAGTCTGTTTCAATACACAAAAGCCCAGAAAAGTTCTTCCCTAAATCTGCTTTGGACAACCAGCATGTTTAAGACTTATACTCACTTTAGTCTGCATTGCAACCACAGCTACGCCTGTGTCTGCAATGCACTCTTATGGCCTCAACATGCCTCTGTGCGCATCCTTGGGGGAACATACAGTGACCCCTACATGTAACATTAATCACTGCTTCACACAAGTTTTGAATATTTAGAATAAAAGTGTGTTTATGGAATAGTGAGTGACACTCTTCAATTTCTTAAACTGTGCTTTGTTCTACAATAGCCTTAGACGATGCAACACATAGTTCTACGGTAGCCTTAAATGAGGCAGCACATAGTTCTATGGTAGCATTAGATGGGCAGCACATAGTTATACCGTAGTGCTGGGGGAGAAAATGGCTAGAAGGTTGGAGGAGTGTTTAAACTAGGGACGGGGGGAGGGTATTCCTTTTATAGGAGGGGAAGACAGTGCAGATAGAGACCTGGGCACAAATAATGAAATGGGGGGTGGGGTGGCATGGGGGGTGGGATTAGAACAGTTAATAATTTAAGAAAGAATAGAGGTACAGAGAGATACATAAAGTGCATGTATACTAATGCCAGAAGCCTCACCAACGAGATAGAGGAATTGGAGTTAATGTTGTTGGAACATAATTATGACATGGTGGGGATATCTGAGACATGGCTGGAAAAGAGCCATGACTGGGCGGTTAATTTACAGAGCTATAGTCTGTTCAGAAATGACCGAACAAATAAGCGAGGGGGGAGGCGTGTGTTTATATGTAAAATCATCCTTAAAACCCATCCTTCATGATAATATATATGAATCTAATGAAAATGTAGAGTCCCTGTGGGTAGAGATAAGGGGAGGGGGGAAAAATAATAAATTACTGATAGGGGTTTGTTATAAGTCTCCAAAAATAATGGAAGCAACAGAGAATGGCCTCATCAAGCAAATAGATGAAGCTGCGACTCAAGGAGAAGTCATTATTATGGGGGACTTCAACTACCCTGAAATACATTGGGGAACCGAAACCTGCAGTTCCAGCAAAGGTAATAGGTTTTTGACAACTATGAGAGACAATTACCAACTGGTTCAGGACCCAACAAGAGGGGGGGCACTGCTAGACCTAATATTAACCAACAGGCTAGACCGCATGTCAAATGTAAGGGTTGAGGGTCACTTGGGTAATAGTGATCACAAAATAATAAGTTTTCATGTATCCTTTAATAAGATGTGTAGTAGAGGGGTTACAAGGACACTAAACTTCAGGAAGGCAAATTTCCAACGGATGAGAGATGATCTTGTTGCAATTAACTGGGACGATATCCTGAGACATAAAAATACACAAAGAAAATGGGAGACGTTTATTAGCATCCTGAATAGGACCTGTGCAGAATATATACCGTATGGGAATAAACATGCTAGAAATAGGAGGAAACCACTATGGCTAAATAGAACTGTAAGGGGTGCAATAAGAGATAAAAATAAAGCATTTAGAGAATTAAAGCAAGAAGGTAGTGATGAGGCATTAACTAAATACAGAAAATTAAATAAATTCTGTAAAAAGCAAGTAAAGACAGCAAAGATTGAGACAGAGAGACTCATTGCCAGAGAAAGTAAAAATAATCCCAAAATATTCTTTAACTACATAAATAGTAAGAAGCTAAAAAAATGATAGTGTTGGCCCCCTTAAAAATAGTCTGGGTGAAATGGTGGATGAGGATGAGGAAAAAGCCAATATGCTAAATGACTTTTTTTCAATAGTATTTACACAATAAAATCCCATGACGGATAACATGATCAGGGATAAAAATTCTCCATTAAATGTCACCTGCTTAACCCAGCAGGAAGTACGGCGGCGTCTTTTACAAATCACTAAAATTGACAAATCCCCGGGCCCGGATGGGATACACCCCTGAGTACTGCAGGAATTAAGCACAGTCATAGATAGACCATTATTTTTAATCTTTAAAGATTCCATAATAACAGGGTCTGTACCACAAGACCGGCGTATAGCAAATGTGGTGCCAATATTCAAAAAGGGGACAAAAACTGAACTTGGAAATTATAGGCCAGTAAGTTTAACCTCAACTGTGGGTAAAATCCTGGAGAGTTTTCTAAGAGATACTATACTGGAGTATCTGGAGAAGAATAACCTCATGACCCAATATCAACAAGGGTTTACGAGGGACCGTTCCTGTCAGACTAATCTGATAAGCTTTTATGAAGAGGTAAGTTCTGGACTGGACCAAGGGAATGCAGTAGACGTGGTGTACATGGACTTTTCAAAAGCTTTTGATACGGTGCCACACAAAAGGTTGATACATAAAATGAGAACAATGGGGATAGGGGAAAATTTGTGTAGGTGGGTTAAGAGCTGGCTCAGGGATAGGAAACAAAGGGTGGTTATTAATAGAGCACACTCGGACTGGGTCACAGTTAGTAGTGGGGTACCACAGGGGTCAGTTTTGGGCCCGCTTTTTAACATATTTATTAATGACCTTGTAGGGGGCATAGAGAGTAGAATTTCAATATTTGAAGATGACACTAAACTCTGCAGGGTAATCAATACAGAGGAGGACAATTTTATATTACAGGAGGATTTATGTAAACTAGAAGCTTGGGCTGATAAATGGCAAATGAGCTTTAATTGGGATAAATGTAAGGTCATGCACTTGGGTAGAACGAACAAGATGTATGATTATGTGCTTAATTGTAAAACACTGGGCAAAACTGTCATTGAAAAAGACCTGGGTGTATGGGTGGACGACAAACTCACATTTAGTGGCCAGTGTCAGGCAGCTGCTGCAAAGGCAAATAAAATAATGGGATGCATTAAAAGAGGCATAGATGCTCATGAGGAGAACATAATTTTACCTCTATATAAGTCACTAGTGCGACCACACTTAGAATACTGTGTACAGTTCTGATCTCCGGTGTATAAGAAAGACATAGCTGAACTGGAGCGGGTGCAGAGAAGAGCGACCAAGGTTATTAGGGAACTAGGGGGGGTCTGCAATACCAAGACAGGTTATTACACTTGGGGTTATTTAGTTTGGAAAATCGAAGGCTTAGGGGTGATCTTATTACAATGTATAAATATATGCGGGGACAATACAAAGACCACTCTAATGATCTTTTTACTCTTAGACCTGTGACGGGGACAAGGGGGCATCCTCTACGTCTGGAGGAAAGAAGGTTTAAGCATACTCACAGACGCGGATTCTTTACTGTAAGAGCAGTGAGACTATGGAACTCTCTGCCATATGATGTTGTAATGAGTGATTCCCTAATAAAATTTAAGAAGGGACTGGATGCCTTTCTTGAAAAGTATAATATTACAGGGTATATACACTAGTTTCCTTAATATTGCGTTGATCCAGGGAGCTAGTCTGATTGCTGTATGTGGAGTCGGGAAGGAATTTTTTTTCCCCAATGTGAAGCTTACTGTTTGCCACATGGGTTTTTTTTGCCTTCCTCTGGATCAACATGTTAGGGCAAGTTAGGATAGGATATGGGTTGAACTAGATGGACTTAAAGTCTTCCTTCAACCTTAATAGCTATGTTACTATGTAGCCTTTGATGAAGCACACATATTTATACCATAGCCTTAGATGAAACAGCACATAGTTCTTCGGTAGCCTTAGATGGGGCAGCACATAGTTCTACATTAGCCTTAGATGGGGAAGTACATAGTTCTATGGTAGCCTTAGTTGGGGTAGCACATAGTTCTACGGTAGCCTAAGATCGAGCAGCACATAGTTGTACGGTAGCCTTGGATGGGGCACACATAGTTATACAGTAGCCTTAGATGGGTCAATACATAGTTCTCCAGTAGACTATATGGGGAACACATAGTTATACTGTAGCCTTAGATGGGTCAGCACATGGTTATACCAAAGCCTTAAATGGGGACAGCACATAGTTCTCCGGTAGCCTTAGAAGGGGCAGCACATAGTTCTACGCTAGTCTTAGATGGGGCAGCAGATAGTTCTACGGTAGCCTTTGATGGGGCAGCACATAGTTCTATGGTAGCCTTAGTTGGGGTAGCACATAGTTCTACGCTAGCCTTAGATGTGGCACACATAGTTATACCGTAGACTTAGATGGGTCAACACATAGTTCTCCGGTAGACATAGATGGGGCACACATAGTTATGCTGTAGCCTTAGATGGGTCAGCACATGGTTATACCAAAGCCTTAAATGGGGTCAGCACATAGTTCTACGTTAGCCTTAGTTTGGGGCACACATAGTTCTCTGGTCGCCTTAGATAGGGCACACATAGTTCTATGGTAGCCTTAGATGGGGCAGCACATAGTTCTACTTTAGCCTTAGATGGGGCAGCAGATAGTTCTATGGTAGCCTTAGTTGGGGCAGCACATACTGTACAGTAAGAAATTGGAGTAACCATAAACCACAAGACAGAATTGTAGAATAAAAACAAATCTTTATTATCTCACATTAAAAAAGTATCAAACATTTATAAATATGTATGAGGTGAAATAGGAAGAAGCATTCCAGATGCAGAGCGAGAAATCACCCCTGCAAGTGATAGGTAGGACAAATAGCAAAAAATCACCGCCTACATGAATAATATTAATGCACAAAAGCGCACCAAAGTGTATTATATTAGTATGCCAAGTCTATATCTCTATATAGAACACAAAGGTGCTGCATGCACTTTGTTGCAAGATATTGGCACTGTCTGCATGCAGCACCTTTGTGTTCTATATAGAGATATAGTCTTGGCATCCTAATATAATACACTTTGGTGCGCTTTTGTGCATTAATATTATTCTTCCTTTTTCACCTCATACATATTTATAAATGTTTGATACTTTTTTAATGTGAGATAATAAAGATTTGTTTTTATTCTACAATTCTGTCTTGTGGTTTATGGTTACTCCAATTTCTTTCTATTTTTGCATGCTGTTGGGAGTACTCCACTATTACTGGTTAGTCCTTACTGTGGGTGGGGGAACTACTATTGTTTTTTAACTGGTTCCTGGCCACTTATGATAATTATGTTCGTTTTGAAAATTCTTGTACCATACTGTACAGTGAAGGAAATAGTTATTTGATCCCGTGCTGATTATATTATACCCCTTTACCAGCTGCTTACAGTGGGAAAAATAAGTATTTGATCCCTTGCTGATTCTGATTTTGTAAGTTTGCCCACTGACCCTGACAAAGACATGAACAGTCTATAATTTTATGGGTAGGTTAATTTTAACATTGAGAGGTAGAATATCAAAAATAAAATCCAGAAAAATCACATTGTATAAATTATATAAATTTATTTGCATTTTGAAGTGAGAAATAAGTATTTGATCCCCTACCATTCATTAAGAGTTTTGGCTCATACAGAACGGTTAGACGCTCCTAATCAGCCCGTTACCTGCATTAAAGACAGCTGTCTTACATAGTCAGACTCTAACCACTACAACATGGGCAAGACCAAAGAGCTTTTTAAGGATGTCTGGGACAAGATCATACCTGCAGAAGGCTGGAATGCGCTACAAAACTGTAAGATGCTGGGTGAGAAGGAGACAACTGTTGGTGCAGTAGTAGGAAAATGGAAGAAATAGAAAATTGCTTTTTTGGGGAACCATGCAAAATCTCACCTTGTGGGCTATTCTTGATCTTGAGGAAGGTGAGAGATCAGCCTAAAACCACAATGGGGGGAACTTGTTAATGATCTCAAGGCAGCTGGGACCACAATCACCAAGAAAATCATTGGTAACACATTACACCGTAAAGGTTAACAATCCTGCAGTGCCCGCAAGGTCCCCCTGCTCAAGAAGGCACATGTGCAGGCCCGTCTGAAGTGTGCCAATGAACACCTGGATGATTCTGTGAGTGACTGGGGTCTTTTGCATTAACTCAACTCGCCGTGATTGGAGGAAGAGAAATGCTGCCTATGACCCATAGAACACTGTCCCCACTGTCAAGCATGTAGGTGGAAACATTATGTTTTGGGGGTGTTTCTCTGCTAAGGGCACAGGACTACTTCACTGCATCAATGGGAGAATGGATGGAGCCATGTACCGTAAAATCCTGAGTGGCAACCTCATCCCTCCGCCAGGACATTAAAAATTGGTCATGACTGGGTCTTCCAGCAAGAAAATGACCCAAAACATACACAGGGAACAAATGAGTGGGTCAAAAGGAAGCATATTAAGGTCATGGAGTGGCCTAGCCAGTCTCCAGACCTTAATCCCTTAGAAAACGTATGGAGGTAGTTAAAGCTCCGAGTTTCCACGCGACAGCCTCAAAATCTTAATGATTTTGAGATGATCTGCAAAGAGGAGTGGACCAAAATAATTCCTGACATGTGCGCAAACCTCATCATTAACTATGGGGCAGCACGGTGGCTCAGTGGTTAGCGCTGCAGCCTTGCAGCGCTGGGGTCTTGGGTTCGAATCCCACCAAGGACAACATCTGCAAGGAGTTTGTATGTTCTCCCCGTGTTTGCGTGGGTTTCCTCCGGGTGCTCTGGCTTCCTCCCACACCCTAAAGACATACTGATAGGGAATTTAGATTGTGAGCCTCATCGGGGACAGTGATGATAATGTGTGCAAACTGTAAAGCGCTGCGGAATATGTTAGCGCTATATAAAAATAAAGATTATTATTAACTACAAAAAACATCTGACAGCTGTGCTTGCCAACAAGGGTTTTGCCACCAAGTATTAAGCCTTGTTTGCCAAAAGGAGCAAATAATTTCTCACTGCAAAATGCAAATAAATTTATATAATTTATACAATGTGATTTTCTGGATTTTATTTTTGATATTCCATCTCTCGATGTTAAAATTAACCTACCCTTAAAATTATAGACTGTTCATGTGTTTGTCAGTGGGCAAACTTACAAAATCAGCAAGGGATCAAATAATTATTTCCTTCACTGTAATTCTACATTAGCCTTAGATGGGACACACATAGTTATACCGTAGCCTTAGATGGAGCAGCACATGGTGGTATAGTAGCCTTAGATGGGGCAGCACATTGTTATACCGTAGCTTTAGATGGAGCAGTAAGTTAGTCTTTTTTTTTTTTGTAACAATAAATTTTTTATTAAAAAAAAATCTTATAATAACAGAAAAAAGTGTTTACACGATTATATCAATATACTAGTCATGTCCAAATTATCACCACTAGTATAAACTAATTCCAAATTGGATATTATAGGAGAGGGGAGGGAAAAAAAGAATCACACAGAAGGAAAGGCTGCCAGAATTGGACACAAAAGGTAAATTAATGGATAGTGTGTGTGTGTGTGTGTGTGGGGGGGGGGGTTAATGAGCCTTAGGACCTTTGATTAAAACATTTTTGTATACCAATCTGATTATAAGAAGACCATAAGAAGTTGTACGGTAGCCTTAGATAGGACACACATAGTTATACTGTAGCCTTAGATGGGGCAGCACATAGTTGTACAGAAGCCTTAGATGGGGCAGCACATAGTTGTACAGAAGCCTTAGATGGGGCACTTATTCCAGATGTAAAATAAAAACAAACAGAAAACACCATACAGACAGTATTCCAGTAGTGGTTTTATAGAACGATAACACAAGCATAATACTTCTGTATGAGTATGCACATTATTGGTGAATTGTGAGCAAACATAACCCATATTATCATATGGTGGGTTTGTCGCAGCTTTTTGGTGCGGATTCAACAGAGAAGTCTAGCAGCAGTGACTGGTGCTTTACAAAACCACATTCAACTTTGGTTACAATTGTGTGCTGCTACAAAATCAGAGTAAAAGATTCACAATCCGTCCTCAATGTCTGAGAATGTGCTTAGCTGATATTATTTTTGTTTGTAGTTTAAATAAGAAACATTTGAAAACAAGATATGGCCAATATATGTACACATCACACAAAATATTAAATAAGAATTGTTCTGCTGTAGTCTGATGTCTTGGGTTGTTTGCCTCGTCTCATGGTGTTGGATCCTGATTAAAAGACATTGGTGTCTGTAGCGTTCAGAAACTTTGTCCAGCAAAATGAGTGCACTGCCAACCCTTACTGAGAAAAGAAGCTTGTGCTTATGCTAGTCAAGGTTTGCTTCATCAGTATTTGAGTAAAGGCAATCAAAAAAAATGCTGAAAAGTACTTACAGAAATATTGCAAAGTTGTAGTGTAAATTAATAAAAATAAACCCAAACATTTAATCATTGCATGGTATCTGTCCCTAGCTGTTAGCCAGCCAGAGAGTTTATTCTGGTCCCTGGGAAAGAATGTAACTGCAGGCCTGAAAAGATCTTTTCTGCTTGTTAAGACAATAGCACAAAGGTCAGGCTTGCAATGTGCACTACGGGGTAATTTGCAATTCAATCTCTCACTTCATTTTATGTCACAATCTGATACATGCAAACCATTTTTAATTGACTATGTAATTCATCTTACAACAAGTTCATTCTGTTTGATTTATAAGAAGAAAAACTATATAGATGTATCTGCACATAAAGGGAATCGATGTGTTTAGGAGTGAACTGTAACAGACTCATTAAATCACCAAAGGAATATAATCATATTAATTTGTGTACATGTATTCCCTTAAAACACTTTATTGATAATTAAAATTAAAAACACCCTGTTCCCGTGAAAAAACATGGATTAAAAGTCCACAAAAATATACCGTATACAAAAAAATCACAAAAAGCCCTATATAAGGACTACAATAACCTATCTGCAAACATTCCTAACTGTGGAGGTTGGCACCCTAAAAGAAACGATTGTTTGGCGCCCCCACTCAACGTCGTCTATCCCTATCTCCCCTATCTCACCCTAGATGAAAAGGTGGGAAAACAATTTTCAATAGAGAAGGGGATGAAGTAAGGGAAAATGAAGGAAAGATTATTGCAGACTAAACCTTATAATAGGCAGATAATCCCAAATATAAGAGGCAGCATAGGCTGTCAAGCCTGAAAAAACTAAACAGTGTATGCTAACCAACAAAAGACCACTTTACATGAATTCAAAGGGATATAATCAAAAAAGAGTACTGAATGTACATAGCCACAATGGATGGCCAGGATAGCCCCATGCAGCAATAAACAAATGCACCAAAGAACGGTGCTGATAGAAGATAACCTTATTTTGAAAACATAGACTCCGATTGCTGAAAAAAATTATATACACCACATGGTGGTTACTTATTATAGAATATCGCCTTGACGCGTTTCCCCAGTGTAACGGTTCATCAGGAGGCCCAGTAACACAGATGCTGGATGTACTCTACGATGCCCCCGATACCATGATGAAAAAGGCATTAAGGGAATACATTTAGGAGTGAACTGTCCTGATCTTCTCTCATTTGTATTTGTGTGCACAGTAATTGCATGTGCAATTTTCACATATCCCTAAATGCAAATATATACGACAACCAAAATTGGTTCTAAGAATTCAATGATGTACATCTTTCAGTCCACCTCAGGCTCGTGGCTTTTATCGTACATGCCAGGCAGTAGAACTGGTTATATACTCCATGAAAAGCATTCAAACCAGTCAATTTTGGCATGAACAGATAATCTAATGTCAGAAGGGATCTCGCTCCAGCTCTACATTTTCACAATGGCAGGTATTGGAGGAGAGTAGGATTTTGGATGTATAATATATTAAAATGTACATGTGTTTGGCCATGGTAGAGATGGGAAGAAAGTATTTGAGAACTCTGGTTATGAAGATCAAAGCTATAGATGAGGGGTGCACAACAGTTGTGGTTCAAGGGTCGCATTGCCCTTGCGAACCAATCCAAAGAACCAACAGCAATACATGTATGTAGCACAAGAACCACTGTTAGTATATGAATGTAGCTCCAGAACCACAGTCAGTACATGAGAGTAGTGCCAGAACCATCGTCAGTGCATGAATAAATAAATAATCTTTATATAGCGCTAACATATTCCGCAGCGCTTTACTGTTTGCACACATTATCATCACTGTCCCCGATGGGGATCACAATCTAAATTCCCTAACTGTATGTCTTTTGGAATGTGGGAGGAAACCAGAGTACCCGGAGGAAACCCACGCAAACACGGGGAGAACATACAAACTCCTTGCAGATGTTGTCATGGGTGGGATTTGAACCCAGGACTCCAGCGCTGCAAGGCTGCAGTGCTAACCACTGAGCCACCGTGCTGCCATGATTGCAGCACCAGAACAACCGTCAGTAAAGGAGTAAATTATGAATAAATCACCAAGAGTAGTATAGAGATTCATTACAATGTCAAGTCATCCCCATAAGCAATTGTATCGCATGAACCTACAACTCCCAGTATGTCCTTAACAATTGTAAGGCGATACTGGGAGTTGTTCTTACCAGCCATCATCAGACAGTGAACCACACAGAAACCACAGCGCTGATGAGATACAAGCTCTATTACAAATAAACATTTACATCCAGGTAACTTATAGATGACATCTTCTCTGATTGAAATCATTACCATCCCTTTGTCTGCCATAATGAGATGTCATGTCATGCCCAGAAGTCATCTCTCCTACCATCCGCTGCACTTACTGACATGATGCCTTAAAAATAAAAGAATCATGGTAATGCCCAATAACAATATAGAATCATAGAATGTTAGAGTTAGAAGGGACCTCCTGCTCAATGCAGGATTCACTAAACCATCTCAGACAGATGTCTGCTCAGCTTCTGTTTGAAGACTTCCATTGAAGGAGAACTCACCACCTCTCATGGCAGCCTGTTCCACTCATTGATTGCCCTGATTGTCTAAAACTTTTCTAATGTCTAATCTGCATCTCCCTTTCAGTTTTATTCCATTACTTCTCATATTTCCATATGCAAATGAAAGTAATGATGATCCCTCTACACTGTGACATCCCTTCAAATATTTGTAGACTCCTGAAGCTCATACCAGAGACTCCTCACAGCTTGAAGGGTGAGGATTCACAAGTCTGCAGTCACATAGAGTGTATGTTAGGGCAGGGGCTGACAGGCGCTCCTCTAACCCAGTCTGTGCTCAAGTGTCCAAATGTATTCACATCTGAAATATATTAGTGCAATATGTATTTTATTTACTAAAATCCTAATTCATCTTCTGGATGATAGTCCAGGGGGCAGTCATAATCTGTACAATAATTACTGAATGTGTATAAAAAATATATAATCACCACGCTATATACTGAGATAAAAGCAGGGTATCAGGATCTAGCGTGCCCACAAATGTTATCAAGCCTTTTTAGGTTGTACTTACTTGTATTACCGTAGGTGATGCAGTGTGCATGGAGGATCAATGGGATATCGAATGTAGTGTTCAGCTGACTGGTGGTGCTGCTGAAATGGTATATATACAAGGATCCCTGCACTACACTATAGTTTGAGAGAAGAGCATGTATAGCTGATAAAATGGGCTCTAAAGTCACCACACGTTGCTACTAAGCACTAACCAATTAATAGGCCTAGATAAATGGCACTTCCAATCAGCAAAATCCAAAAAATAAAGGAAGCATATGCCAAGCAATTAAAAAAAAAAACATAGTAAATTTTATTAAATAAGACAATACATTTAAAATTGGTGGAGATACAAATAGAAAAGCTGCAAGCACTGGGTATTGCAATATAGTCTAAGATTAGTGTAGTAGTTGAACTCTATGTAGAAAATAAATTACAAATGAAAAATGTTTTGCTTAGGGTAATTCCAAGGGGATAAATCAACAAGTGTCATCATCAAAATGGCTAAACCCATAGAAAACCCTGAACAAATCTAAAGCCATCCTGTAAAGAAATATACAGTATATATAGCACTGAACTTCTCAATTCAGCTAGTAAATGTAAAGTGCAAATAGAACAAGTGCCAAAGTGCATACAGTTGTAAATATAGCAAGTGCAACTATAAGTAATACAGTCTCTCAAATAATATTAAAGTGCTTAGTGCAAAATTCAATGACAAGAATAAAGTTGCAAAAAATGCTAACAATAATAACCAAAGTGTGTAGCTGCCATAGCTGAATTAAGTCACACAAGAAATATACAGTATATATATATATATATATATATATATAGTAAGTCCTTTTGTTCCAAACAAAGTTGGCTAGTAAAATTGCAAAATGCCACAATATGGAGAATATATATCATATATATAGTATATACTGCAGTGTCCAAAGGACCAATGAACTTGTTTAATATAAATAGCCAAAGTGCCTAGTGCTACATGTTAAATGAGAACAGGTAATATTGCACAGTGCAACGAATGGTGTAAACAGGATAAAGGCTTAATAGAGTAAGCGATACATAACCTGGGGTTGCTGCACGGAGCCCCGACGCGCGTTTTGCGTAAGCTTCTTCCTGGGGGGTTCTTATGATTCATTCATGGGCACGACTGGAACATTTTCCATTGTTTGTTTTTAAATGTTTTTATTCTGCTTGTGTTGTGTTTTTTCTTTTCACATATGTGTGTTTGACTAATAAAGCATTGATATTTTTTATTGAATCACTTGGGTGTTCCCAATTGCTTTGGGCTTGCTGCTTTTTTCTTTTTTTCATTCTACTAATCAAGCATTATTTTCTCTTTCAGATGACCCACTTGGCAATTTTACTTCAAGTTTGAATGCTACAATGTCAAATCTAACATCCCAAACAGTTATAAAGGGTAATGTGGTACCCTGCCCAGACCTTTGGGTATCTTTTTATTTATTTTTTTTATAAACTGTTTAATTTTCTTCTGCATTTTATTTAGAGGTATAACTTTAGGTATATCTTTATTTCTGCTAATAATGTTACAGTTACTGCACTGATGCATTGTAGAGACGGCTGTTATTCAGTGCCGGTGTGTGGTTACAGCTGCAGCAAACTATGGACAGAGTGGTGACTGAAGCGGCACCGGTCGCACCTCTATGATAGCCTGACCCTGCCAGGAGAAATAAAGCTCTTTTTCTCCAGGCAGCCCCGCTTCCAGTACATTGACTGCATGGCTTCAGAATGCTATTGACGTGCAGATTAACCCAATACCAGCAGGTTAATAGCATTTTTTAACATGACAGGTTCCTTTAAAGCTCACAGATTTGTAAGGCATATAGACCTTGTAGATATCGCATCTTTACTGTTCTAATCACTGGCTCTGTTTTGCAGAAATTGAAGCTTTATCAAATATGCCAATTTGGGTGCTTGATGCAACCTTGGCGTGCCTGAATAGCTCAGTGCACTGTTCCATGATGATTGACAGTGCTGCCAAGGAAGTTCCGTTATTTACACCTTGCCACATGTGGTGCGCTGTTCTGAGAGCCCATCATAGGGCACCGATGGGTTGCCATAGTAGCTGGGAGTCTGTTCAATACCTCATTGACTGACTGCCATAACCATACTCGTTTGACGCCCAACATGTAGCTAGGCTTAACAAAACCAAAAAAGACAATGTGTGATATACCCTAATGAAAATACATAGTAAAAAAACAAGTGCATTAAATAATTAAGATAGGGTATTTAATAAACACTATTTTTGATAAAAAAAAAGCATAAAGCTGTCCCACCGCGACAAGGTGTACCCAATTGGGACAGTAACTACACTCCCTAATGTTAAAACCTACCTAGCGTGAGCAGTGGCAGAGAGTAACCAGGTCCCAACCGGGCACCCAGCTTTGGAGGGACTATATATAAATTGCCCAGCTCAGTGAAAAGGGTGCCACACCCTATTTGTACTGAGTATAAAAATACTGAGGGGAAGCAAAAAACTGAAAACTGAGCAAGACTTGAAAACAAGCTGGGCTTAGTAGAGGACAGTGATTTTTACTTAAAGGGAATCTGTCATTTTACGTTCTGAGCTGCAGCCATCTACATTCTGTAATGCTGTAGATAAGCCCCCGATCTAACCTGAAAGAGAAGATAAAACAGATTTTATTATACTCACCCAGGGGGTTGTCCGTTCCGATGGGTGTCACTGGTCCGGGTTCGGCGCCTTCCATCTTCATGCGATGCAGTCCTCCTGCTTCTTCATCGCTCCAGGGCCTGTGCACTTCAGTAATTTGCTCTGCTCTCAACAGGGCAGAGAAGTACGCCTGCGCCAAAGCCAGACCCGGACCTGCGATACCCATCGGACCGGACCGCCCCCCGGGTGAGTATACCTGTACTTGTTTTATCTTCTCTCTCAGGTCGGATCAGGGGCTTATCTATAGCATTCTGTAATGCTGTAGATAAGCCCCGAAAGGAGGTGGCCACAGCTCAGAACGTAAAATCGAGGTTACAGATTCCCTTTAATACAGTTGTATTGCAGTATATAGTATAGGCAATCAGATGATTGCAGGGAAGGGAAAGGGAACTAACAAAGACAGTAAAAGGTACAAAAAAGTTTTAAAAAAAATTAAATGAAAGAAAAACTTAAAATTGGAATTAATTCCCTTTGCCCTTTTTGCATAGCCTCGGGGCGCACTCTCAGGTTTTTTATCTTGTGTCTTTGGTGCACTTTTTGACCTTTTCGCGTACCAACAGGGCGCACTCTTAGGCTTTTTAGCCTGCCACCGTGTTGCACTCTTTGGCTTTTTTGCTTTGCATCGAGGTGCTCTCTTGGGCTTTTTAGACTGCCACTGCGTTGGCTCTTTGAAATTTTTGCTTAACATCGAGGCGCATTCTTGGGTTTTATAGCATACCACTCATTTGCCATTGGCGTGCCACTGGAACACACCTTTGTCGTTGGCTTGCCATCGGAGCCCATCTTTGCCATTGGCGTTCGACCAGAGCACACCTTTGCTGTTGACATGTCACCGGAGCACACGTTTTATTGTTGGGGTGCTACCTCAGCACACGCTTTGGCATTGACGTGCCAGTGGAGAACACAGTTTGCCACTTGCATACTGCTGGAGCAAATTCTTTAAAAAATACAAAACATATTTATGATATGATAAACAACATAAAAGAATCAAATAGCCAAAAAACAATAAGAAAAATCATATCAGAAAGCAATTTTTTTTTATAATGTTCAAATTTTGTTTCAATAAATATATACATACATGCATACTTTTTTATTGTTTTTAATAATTCTTGAAAATTTGTAAAAAAAAAATCTGGTTTCTGTCACTGTTTTCTGTTTTGTTTTTTTTTAGATCAATTTTTTACCCATTTGAAAAAATATGACTGCAGCATATAACGCACACCTGCAGGGGAGGGGGGCCTCATTCCACATGTCTTGACAGCTGAGAATCTGCTGAAGAAATTAAAGAACACAAGTTCAAATCACCTCCATTTGCACCATTGAAAAAAAAATACTCATATTTGGTATTGCAGCGTTTGTAAAAGTCCAATCTATATAAATATACGGTAAATTAATATGATCGGTAAACGGCATAATGAGAAGAAAAATTGAAACACCAGAATTACATTTCAATGGCTACCACAGCATTGTAATAAAACGCAATAAGAGGTGATCAAAACATCACATCTACCCCAAAATGGTATCAGCAGTAAAAACATCAGCTCAGGGTGCAAAAAATAAATACTCACACAGACCCATATCTGGAAAAATTAAATGTTACAGATTTAGAAAATAGTCACAAAGGCAAATTTTTTTTTCTTTTTACAAATTTCACATTTTTTTCACCATTTAATTAATAAAAAAACTACATGCTTGGTATCTGCATAATCATACTGACCTGGGGAATCATATTGCCACCAGGAGAATTTCACTGCGGTGAATTTGAACTGCGGTGAATTCGCGTATGCATCATGAGAGTTTCTCACGGGGCTAGCGGGGATCTCACCAAGGTCACCGCAGTTCAGTCCAGCTGGGAAAACAGCCTCAGTGACCTGTAGTAACCTTGATGACGTTACCGCTGGTCAATGATGCTGCCTCGCAGCAACTCATACACCAGTGGTTCTCAGCCTGGATGGTCGCATCTTGGCACCGTCCAGGCCGAAAATAGTTTATTCCCTAGACATGGATTACGGCGTGGGACAGAACAATGGAATGGCGAGAGATATTGTTGTTTTTATTTTTGTTTTAACACAGGAGACGAGGGATTCAGTGGAATTAGGCATTAGGTGAGTATAACTGTGTTTGTCATTTTTAAATAAAAAAGTAAAAGTGTTTTGTTTTATTTCAAATAAAAGACTTTATTCTGGTTGTGTCTTTATTTACCATATAACTATAGGATTAGTAATGGATAGGTGTCTTATAGATGCCTCTCCATTAGTAATCCGTGGGCTTGATGTTACCTGGCAATACAAAGGGGACATCAACTCCACAAATATGAACCCCTGTTGCAACCACTACAGGGCAGGTTCGAAGAGCTGGGTAAAGTGCCAGAATTGACGCATGTAATAGTTTCTGGGCGGCTGCGGGCTTATATTTTTAGGCTGGAAGGGGCCTCTTACCAGCCTAAGAATACCAGCTCCACCTGTCTGCTTTAGCTTGACTGGTTGTCAAAAATTATATAAATAAAAAATACGGAGTGGTGACCCCTTTATTTTTGACAACCAGTCTTGCTGAAGCTAACAGCTGAGGGTTGCAGCCGCCAGCTGTGAGTTTTACCTGGCTGGTTATCAAAAATACAGGGGACCCCACTCTGTTTTTTTTTAAATTATTTATTTACAGCGCAGGCGCAGGAGCAGTAGTTCCATCAGCTGACACCAGTGACCGGAGGTAAACTTTATATCTCCGATCACAGCTGTGCGCTCACGCTGTCTTTTGACACTGAAGATTTGACCTTAAATAATGGATATGGACATGGTAATAATTTACACAATTTTTTAATTTCCCTCACCTAGTATAGGATCGTCTCAAGGTGAACAGCCCATGAAATCAGTGCTAAAAAGCAGGTACAGCACAAGCGCTAGATTCCCGTCACATACAGTATCTACTATATAATTGTCTAATTCTGTCTGTCTGTCTGTAACGGAAATCCCGCCTCGCTGATTGGTCGCGGCAGTTAGGCCGCGACCAATCAGCGACAGTCGCTTAGTCGTCGCGGCAACACGGCCGCATCGCTTATTGTACAGGCACATTACAGCCGTTAAAGGCATCACTGCTGCGTCGCTCATTACACAGGCACAGTCCTGTAAATATTCTAGAATACCCGATGCGTTAGAATCGGGCCACCATTTAGTTTCTAATAATTACCTTGCAATGTGGAAATACCACGTCACGTAAATTCCTTGTGATATTTTTTCCTGTGGATTTAACCCTTTGCATTGCATTGGGTAAAATGCACTGTAAAATCTGCATGTAATAAGTGTGGATGTTGGAAACGCGGATCAAAGTAGGATATGTCTCAAGTTTCATTTCTGCATAAATAAGACAGAGCAAAAAGCACATTCACTGTAATATGTCCGTGATCTACTGTATCTCCAAAAAGGATGAATCGCACACTTATCAAACAATCTGATTGTGAAAAAACCCTTAGGGATAGAGATGGGGGATGTGGGGACCATATTCAGATATGACTTTATTAGTATAGAAAGATAATGTTTTCTGACTTTCCACGTCTATTGACTTGTTATGGAAAGCTCTATATCACCTATAAGGTCATAACTGATTTAGGGCCCATAGCTTGCTCCAGCCCCTGCCCCTCATTGCAAGGAAGCGTTATCATTGACGCTCGTTTCTGGAGCTGGGCTACTACAGTTGTGCTCAAAAGTTTACATACCCCTGCAGAATTTTTGCTTTCTTGGCCTTTTTTTTATTATTATTATTTATTGTTATAGCGCCATTTATTCCATGGCGCTTTACATGTGAGGAGGGGTATACATAATAAAAACAAGTACAATAATCTTAAACAATACAAGTCATAACTGGTACAGGAGGAGAGAGGACCCTGCCCGAGAAGGCTCACAATCTACAAGGGATGGTTGAGAATACAGTAGGCGAGGGTAGAGCTGGTCGTGCAGCGGTTTGGTCGATCGGTGGTTACTGCAGGTTATAGGCTTGTCGGAAGAGGTGAGTCTTCAGGCTCTTTTTGAAGGTTTTGATGGTAGGTGAGAGTCTGATCTGTTGTGGTAGAGAGTTCCAGAGTAGGGGTGATGCACGAGAGAAATCTTGTATGCGATTGTGGGAAGAGAGGGGAGTAGAGAAGGAGATCTTGTGATGATCGGAGGTTGTGTGCAGGAAAGTACCGGGAGACGAGGTCACAGATGTATGGAGGAGACAGGTTGTGGATGGCTTTGTATGTCATGGTTAGGGTTTTGTACTGGAGTCTCTGGGCAATGGGGAGCCAGTGAAGGGATTGACAGAGGGGAGAAGCTGGGGAATAGCGGGGGGACAGGTGGATTAGTCGGGCAGCAGAGTTTAGAATAGATTGGAGGGGTGCGAGAGTGTTCGAGGGGAGGCCACAGAGCAGGAGGTTGCAGTAGTCAAGGCGAGAGATAATGAGGGCATGAACTAGGGTTTTTGCAGATTTTTGGTTGAGGAATGAACGGATTCGTGAAATATTTTTGAGTTGAAGTCGGCATGAAGTGGAAAGGGCTTGGATATGTGGTTTGAAGGAGAGATCAGCATCAAAGATTACCCCAAGGCAGCGAGCTTGTGGGACTGGGGAGAGTGGGCAGCCATTTACTTTAATGGATAGGTTCGTTGGGGGGGTCACGTGAGATGGGGAAAGATGATGAATTCTGTTTTGTCCATGTTAAGTTTCAGAAAGCTAGCGGAGAGGAAGGATGAAATAGTGGACAGACATTGAGGGATTCTGGTTAGTAGGGAGGTGATATCTGGTCCAGAGATGTAGATCTGTGTGTCGTCAGCATAGAGATTATACTGAAAGCCATGAGATTCTATGAGCTGTCCCGGGCCAAAGGTGTAAATGGAGATGAGCAGGGGTCCTAGGACTGAACCTTGTGGGACTCCGACAGATAGGGGGCGAGGTGAGGAGGTGGTGTGTGAGTGGGAGACGCTGAATGTCCGGTCTGTTAGGTATGATGAGATCCAGGATAGGGCCAAGTCTGTGATGCCAAGGGATGAGAGGGTCTGTAATAATAGGGAATGGTCCACTGTGTCAAAGGCAGCCGACAGGTCCAGGAGGAGGAGAACAGAGTAGTGTCGCTTGCTCTTGGCAGTTAAGAGGTCATTGGTGACCTTAGTAAGGGCAGTTTCAGTGAAGTGGTGTGACCGGAAGCCAGAGTGTAAGCGGTCGAAGAGGGAGCAAGAAGAGAGATGGGAGGACAGTTCAAGGTAGAATAACCATTTCAGAGAATAACCATGAGTGGAGAAAAAGTTTTGGTGTTATCATTCATATTCTCTGAAAAAAGGCCAAGAAAGCAAAAATTCTGCCGGGGTATGTAAACTTTTGAGCACAACTATATAAGTGCAGAAAAGGTACCGAAAATCCACAATATTTATAACTCGCCAAAAAGCTCATCGTGGGAACATAACCTTGGGGGTTAAAAGGAACTTGTCACCTCGTTTTTCAGCTATAAGCTGTGGCCACTGCCTTTCGGGGCTTATTTACAGCATTCTAGAATGCTGTAGCTAAGCCCCCGATCTGACCTGAAAGATAAGACAAACAAGTTTTATTATACTCACTCGGGGGCAGTCCGGTCCGATGGGCGTCGCAGGTCCGGATCCGGCACCTCTCATCTTCATACGATGTCGTAATCTTCCTTCATGTCGCAGCTCCTGCGCAGGTGTACTGATCTGCCCTGTTGAGGGCAGAGAAAAGTACTGCAGTGCACAGGCATCGGGAAAGGTCAGAGTGGCCCAGCCTGTCCAAGCATTTTTTACTCACAGATAATAAGGATCCTGGTGCGTTGAAATTGACGATTATAGAACATATCAAGGATGACGTCATCAACCGTTATGAGAATCTAGTCAGGAAGGAAAGTTTCTGGATCTTTAAATTAGGGACATTAACACCCGAGGGGTTAAATATCACTATTGAGAAACCATTCTGAGGAACCGCCTATGCTGGCCTTTTTATTGCTTTTTTAATGCTTTTGATAATATTATTGATTGTCTATTGTAATTGTTATGTTTGATTTTTTGTTTATACTTGGTTTTTATAACTTTTATTTTATTTATAATGTGATTGTGGTTTTTAATTAATAGCCATTCTCATTGGCTATTGTTCCTTTAAATACTTCCCCTTCCCCCTGTGATTTGTACTGCCACCTGATGAAGACGGATTATTCTGTTGAAACACGTTGTGGATAATAAAGAAGCTTTTTAACTCCCCCTTTCCATTTTTTGTGCTCCTTTTTGTCCGGCTTTATTGCACTGCTCTAAACTTTTTCCTCTCCTGAGGTGCCCGGCTGGAGCTGCAGTTTACCCTAATCCACACACTGCTGGCGCTCCTTTCTGACCGTGCTTACATCACCCTGTCCATCGTGGGAGCATAACCTTGGGGGTTAAAAAGAACCTGTCACCTCGTTTTTCAGCTATAAGCTGCGGCCACTGCCTTTCGGGGCTTATCTACAGCATTCTAGAATGCTGTAGAAAAGCCCCCGATCTGACCTGAAAGATAAGACAAACAAGTTTTATTATACTCACTCGGGGGCAGTCCGGTCCATTGGGCGTCGCAGGTCCGGATCCGGCACCTCTCATCTTCATACGATGTCGTAATCTTCCTTGCTTCATGTCGCAGCTCCTGCGCAGGTGTACTGATCTGCCCTATTGAGGGCAGAGTAAAGCACTGCAGTGCACAGGCATCGGGAAAGGTCAGAGAGGCCCAGCGCCTGCGCACTACAGTACTGATCAGTACGCCTGTGCAGGAGTTGCGACATGAAGCAAGGAAGATTACAACATCGTATGAAGATGGGAGGTGCCGGACCAGGACCTGCGACGCCCATCGGACAGGAACGCCCCCCCCCCCCCCGGTGAGTATAATAAAACTTGTTTTTCTTATCTTTCAGGTTAGATCGGGGGCTTATCTACTGCATTCTAGAATGCTGTAGATAAGCCGCGAAAGGCAGTGGCCACAGTTTATAGCTGAAAAACGAGGTGACAGATTCCCTTTAGGCCTGTTTCACATTTCAGTTATTTGACCTCAGTCAAAATCCGCCAGGTTGTGAAAAAACGGATCTGTCAGCATTGTGACACAAACGGATGTCACCGAATCCGTTTTTTGGACGGATCCGCTTTAGCAGGTAGTGACTAAAATTTAAAAGAAAACGAGTCTGGGGAAAAGAGAGAGAGTTGTCTGTTCCGGAACGTTACTAAGAGCCCTGCTACAGCGAATCTGCCGGTAATGCTCAATGTAAATTAGCGGACCGTCGCTCAGAAAAAATGTTGCAGAGTCCGTCTCATCCGCCCGGGAGATGCTAAAATTTTGACGGATCCGTCAAAAAACGGGTGGAACGGACGACCGTCAGTCAAGATCCGCCGCTAATGTAAGTCTATGGGGGAAAAAAACGGATCCGCCCCGTTTTTTTTTTTGAAAAATGGCGGATTTTGTCTGACGTCAAAAAACGGAAGTGTGAAACTGGCATTAAGCAGCTTCACTCTCAGCTGAGCTGAAGCATAACCTTGTTGGTCATTTGGATGACAATTGGTGGCCTTACTTCATGATATTCAATGCTTATAAGTTGTGTTTTTTTTATTATTACTATGTATATTACTATGTACATAGCATTTACTGAAATTCTTAAACTTTGTTCCTAATTTCTCCACAAGGTAGCTTGGATGCTGTGACTGCAAATGAATCCATAATTGAAAGTTCTGATCCACATGGTGAACGAGTAAAGAGAGCTGCAACTTCAAGGACAGAAAGAATCTGGCCTGGTGGAATCATCCCTTATATTATACAAGGCAATTTTACTGGTTTGTGGAATTTCCACCTTGAAAATTATATCCATTTAGCCCTGTTTTGATAATAATTGCATTTCATATTTATTTCTGCATGTCGATAAATTGGAAGGGTAGAATTGTAGACCATGAGTAGGCTTAGGCTGTGTGCCTACGATCAGGAATAGTAGCAGTTTGGACGCAGCGTGTTCCACATTACAAGCACAGTGGATGGGATTTATAGACATCCCATACCTAATGGGCTTCTTTCTAAAGCTATGTAAACTCGCCCGCTGTGTGGGTTTTCGAGCCACAGCATGTCAATTTCTGTAGCGGAGACACTTAGGGCCCCGTCACACATAGCGACGCACCAGCGATCCCGACAACGATATGACCTTGTCAGGATCGCTGATGTGTCGCTACATGATCGCTGGTGAGCTGCCAAACAGGCCTCTTCACCAGCGATCAGCACCAGCGACAGGAGGGTAACAAGCGACGCACGTCGCTTAGTTACCCACTGTGTACCTTAGTTACCAGCGTGCTGGTGCAGGGAGCTGGTAACCAAGGTACACATCAGGTTTCTAAGCAGCGCGCAGCACTTAGAAACCCGGTGTGTACCTTGGTTACCATATCCCTGCACCAGCGCGCTGGTAACTAAGGTACACATCGGGTTTCTAAGCGGCGCACGGCACTTAGAAACCCAATGTGTACCTTAGTTACCAGCGCCAGCTCGCTGGTCTCCCGCCTGCCACACGCAGCGATGCGTGCTGGCCAGCGGGAGACCAGCAATCAAAAAAATGTCCTGGCCATTCCAGGACGATCAGCGATACCTGGCAGGGGGGCCGGTCGCTGGTAAGTGTCACACATAGCGATCTCGCTGGTGAGATCGCTGTTGCGTCACAGAACTTGTGACTCAGCAGCGATCTTGCTAGCGAGATCGCTATGTGTGACGGGGGCTTAAGTCTCCTGTGTGTATTCTCCCCAATAGACTGTCATTAGATGCAATTAATCCGCATAGTTCCAAAACACAAGTGTGTAATGTAGAACTCAGTGTTTTGGACTCAGCGAAAATACCTTGCATCCAAAACGATTCTATTTCAGATCGTGGGGATGTAGCCTTAAAGAAAATTTGTCAGCAGGTTTTTGCTATATAGTCTAAGGTGAGCATAATATTGCTCAAGTTAGCTTGATTCCAGGGATGTATCATTTATTAGGCTGCTTGATGTAGTTTTGATAGAATCCTTGTTTGTCTTACATAGATTTAGCAGGGCTAAGTCTTCTAGGCTTTGTATAACCCCGCCCACACCCCTGATAGGCAGCTTTTTGTGTGCACCATGAATTGTCACCGAGCTGCCAATCGGTAATGGGGTGCGAGGTTACTCAAATTAGCCTGACTGCTTGGTACCTGAGATGTAGTCCAGCAGTGATAATCTACTACTGATAAATGACTGATTGTATTGAAACTACAACACTCAGCCCAATCAGTAACACATCCCTGGAATCAGGCTCCTATGCCCTATATTATGGTGGTCTCAGATTAAATATTAACAACCTGCTGACAGATTCCCTTTAACACAAATCAATATTGAATATTTTTTTTAGTGATACATTTATATTTCACTTGTTTAATGGTTTTCTGTTACAGGCCATCAGAGAGCAATATTTAAGCAAGCTATGAGGCACTGGGAAAGATATACCTGTGTTACATTCATAGAAAGAACAGATGAGGAAAGTTATATTGTCTTTACTTACAGAACATGTGGGTAAGTATAAGGGCTGAAAGACACCGAAAGTTCTAAAACCGTCTCATTTCCACCTCCTGCGTTATAGGAGCAAGGGCTGGAAGAATATCTTCATTGTTAGTGTTCTCCTAATACATAATAAAACAAGCAGCTTTATGACAATGGTACAATATTTTTGATAGCTCCATCAGAAAATGTAATTTATTGTACATATGATATTAAGAAACTTTGTAACATCTCTAATGTTACAGAGAATTTGGTTCTTTCTCCACTTGGATTGTTCTTTCATTCTCAATACATGGGTGAAAGTGGAAAATCGTGTTCTGTGAAGACAGATGTTCACATTACTAATATATGAGATGTCAGTTGGCGTTCATAAGATTTTATAAAGAGAGGGGGAGGAGCTAGATGCAGACACACACATTCTGTTGCATGTTCTCCTGAAACAACAGTTACAATTCTCCATAGAATATTATGAGTACCAACTGTCATTTATCTCAGTAATGGGAAAATCTGTGTTCACTGAAGATAGATTTTACCCATGAATTTAGAATTTCGACTATAAATGATCAGTTAAGGATTAAAAAGAAACAGATTTCCCAGAAACCAGATATATTACAAAGTTTCTTATTTTCACCTGAAGTATTGATTTATGAAAAATGTTACTCTTTAGACATTGTTTATGAATTGTGGCTCAACTGAAGAAAAAAAAGCAAACAAAAAAAAAACTACCTACTCAAAATGGTCTGGACAAAAATGTTGGTACCTCTAAAAAAGATTGAAAATCGTTCAACATGTCCCTATGGCCAAATTATGGTGTGACCTGTATCTAATAAATTAAGGTGTGTCCTGTATTTAGCATCACAGATGTCTACAAACATGTAATCAGTCCATCTGCCTATTTACAAGGTGAAAAGTAGTCACTGTGCTGTTTAGCATCCTAATATGTACACACACTGAACATGGATCAAAATAGACAAACAAGTTAAAGGTAAAAGCTATAAGACAATCTCCAAACTGTTTGATGTTAGTTACTACAATTGTACACATTATTCAGACATTTAACATCTATGGGACTGTAGCTAACCTCAAGAGCAAAATTGATGGTAAATTATAGAGATGGACGATACAAATGTACCAAAGAGCCCAGAACAACTTCCAAGAGGATTAAAGGTGAACTCCAAGGTCAAGGTATATCAGTGTGAGATCACATTAGTTGATGCTGTCTTTGCCAAAGTGGACTTGATGGAAGACGTTGGAGGATGAAACCATTGTTAAAAGCAAATGATAAAAAAAGTGAGAATGGAATTTGCCAAAATGCATATTGACAAGCCACAAAACTTCTGGGAGAATTTTCTTTGGACAGATGAGGCAAAGCTGTGGCTTTTTGGCATGTCACATCAGTTCTATGTTCACAGATTTAAAACTGAAGCATAAAAAGAAAAGAACATTATACAGACTGTGAAACATGGAGGAGGCTCGGTTATCTTTTGGAGCTACTTTGCTGCATCTGGCACAGAGTGTCTGGAATCTGCAATGTGCAATGAAATCTCAAGACTATCAAGGGATTCTGAAATGTGCTGTCCAGCGTCTCAAAGCTTGGTCTGAGTTGCAGGTCATCGGTTCTCCAAAAGTATAATCACATAAAACACTGTTAAAAACACCCAAGAATGGCTAAGAGTGAAGCATTGGGCTATTCTGAAGTAGCTTCTACGAGTCCTTATCTAAATCCAATTTAATATCTGCAGAAGGAGCTAAACCCTTCTGTCTGAAAAAGGCACCTTCACATCTGAGACAGCTGGAGCAGTTTGCTCAAGAAGAGTGGGCCAAAGTACTTGGGGGCAGGTGCAGATGTTTCACTGATAGTTAGGGTCCCGTTACACTAAGCGTCGCTCCAGCGATCCCGACAACAATACAACCTGGTCAGGATCACTGCTGCATCGCTACATGGTCGCTAGTAAGCTGTCAAACTGGCAGATTTACTCAACGACGCAGCAACGATTTAGCGATCCATATAACGACCTCGGTGGTCGTTGGTACCTTGTCACACAGCAACTATTCTGACGACTCTCACCTGCGTCCATGAGTTCTGCGTCACCAACGAGGTCGCTCGTCTGCGTCAAACACAGCGATGCATGCTGGCCAGCGGGATGCCAACGATCAAAAAATGGCCCAGAACATTCGAGCACGATCAGCAATATCCAGTGGGGGGGCCGGTCGCCTATATGTGTCACATGTAGCAAGATCGCTGGCAAAGTCGCTGTTGCGTCACAAAATCTGTGATGTTTCAGCGATCTCGCTAATGATCTCTTTATGTGAGATGGGGGCTTTACAGAAATCGATTGTTTGGGGCAATTGCATCAAAATTTGGTGGTATAAAATATTAAAGGGGTTGTCCGGGCTTTTCACATAATCTCAGTGCAAATCTGGGCTGCAGAATGCTGACAATAAGTAATTTACCTTCTGTGGCCAGTTTGCAGGGTTTGCTAGATATCAGCTCTTGCTTGTAAGAAAAACGTCCAGGGGGGTGTGTTCTGGCATTGAAATGAGAACTGGTCGTTTCCTCCTACTCTACTAAAAACCTGCCCTCTATTAACAACCCCACCCTCCATAGCAACAGGCCCTCCCCGACCACATGAACAAGCCTATCCCTTCTCACACAGTAACAAATCCTCACCCTCTAGCAGCCTCAGTGCAGAGAGCAGCTGCTCCTCCCCCAGACACACACTGGACAGTGATCTATGGAAAGTGAAACTATTGAGGAGGAAACAACCAGTTCTCATTTCAATGCCAGAACACACCCCCCCGGACGTTTTTCTTACAAGCAAGAGATGATATCTAGCAAACGCTGGAAACTGGCCACAGAAGGTAAATTACTTATTGTCAGCATTCTGCAGCCCAGATATGCACTGAGATTATGTGAAAAGCCCGGACAACCCCTTTAAGGGAACAATCATTTTTGTCCTGGCCATTTTCGTTATTTTTTTTCTGTTGAACCACAATTCAAAAGCAATGTCGGATTCTCATTAGTTGATACTTAGTAAATGTAAATTGAAATTATTTTTATCAGTTTTAAATGATTTTGTGGGTTTTTCTTACTATAACTGAAGGGTGCCAACAATTTTGTTCATGTCTGTATTTTGCAGTAAAATGCCATGTAAAGTTCATAAAATCTTTGTTTTTCAGCATTCCCATAATTTAGCAATTTTAATTGGAAATAATATTAGATGGAAATATTTTTTTCATATTAAAAATATGTATGGTTTATTAAATCTGATCTATAAGGTGATCCAGTTCCTGTCTCATAATAGAAACAATTTTTCATAGTCAAAATACTTGAAGCAAATATACATTTTTTTAATGGAGGGATTGAACCGAATTATGTCATGCAGTATGTCATATTATTGTCATATTGAACATGATTCATGAATTTGCCTACCATCATAGGTTCATGTACAGTTTTCTAGGAAAATAATTCATAGAACTTGTAATTGATTTGTTAAAACTTGTGCTCATTCTGGCTTTAAGAGTTTGAAGGAGGTCCTATCAGTGATTGACAGTGTTCTCTGTGTATCACGTTTCCAGCCTACTAACTCCATAAGGCCAGAATAAATAGGCCTACAAAACTTGAAGGGAGTCTTTCACCCTCAAAACACAATTGAAACTACTTCTACAGTCATATAAGGGACTTGGTCAGAATAAAAATCATCTATGTAGTATAGTTTTCACTTACTTAGTTTATTAGAAAAAAAAAAATTTAATCCCTGTGCAAATGAAGGAGCGCTGCTGCACCAAGTTGCACTATTCTGCCATCTCAGTTACTCCCCCTTATGCTGATTTGTTGATTGGCACACCGTACTCGCTTAAATTGAAACAATTAGTTTGCACACTAGCACTGCAGGAGCCCATAAGTTGGCCCACACAGTGATAGTGCAGGTATGTTCCCATCCCTCTCTGTGTGCAGTGGCCACTCGTTAAACTTCCTGTATCTTTGTCCCGAGTGGTCGTTGCATAACCTTTTGGCACGGGCATTGTCAATGTACACGGGTAGGGCTGACAGTTCAATTCAGGCAGCTCTCGCACTGGGCAAGCGAGTGCTGTCTGTCAATCAATATAAGGGGAGGTTGGCGGTGGCATGATTGAGAGGGCGGAGGAGTGCACCAAGACCTTGGCCCTCATCAAGGATTCATCATTGCTCCCTCATTTGTATAAGAAAAAAAAAGAAGCTTTTTCTGAAAAAAACTAAGCAAATGAAAACCACACTACTTGGTTTTAATAGCAGCTAAGTCCCTTTATAAGACTAAATAAGGAGTTTAAATTGAGTTTGGGGCGTGAAAGACTAGTCCCTATTAATACAAGTCTATTCAGCTTCTCCAGCTCTAGAACATGCTGCCATGTTCCCTTCATCCATATTCATTAACCAAGTGTTTCCCAAACTCCAGTCCTCAGGGCCCCAAACAGATCATGCTTTCAGGATTTTCTTAGTATTGCACAAGTGATGGAATTATTAACAAGGCTTCAGAAATTCCCACAGGTTCTCTCACCTGTGAAATACTAATAAAATCCTTACAGCATAATCTGATGGGGCCCGTGAGGACTGGAGTTTGGGAAACGCTGCATTAACCATACACTTTTGGTGCTGTCCTGCTGGCACAGCTGTTCCTCATTTGTCATCACCTGCATTCATAAGGCTTTAAAAACTCATAATCCCTTCTCCAGAAAATTATGAACAACAATATTGTTGTCACTAATCAATCTTGTTGCCGGGAATTATCAACATGTTCAATCGGCAAAGAAAGAAAGACAAAACTAAATTCACAGTTAGTTAATTAGTCGTTGTTGACTTCCTTGTAACAACATTGGACTATTTTAATGGTTGTATTTTGGTTACAGTTTTGTGCCGCTACCGGTTTTCTGTGATATATTGTCAGTTATACAGGACAAGACATACATAATTTTCTACATTTTGTGCTTTAGTTTCATTGTATAATTGTTTTTAAAATTTTTTAAGCTGCTGTTCATATGTAGGTCGACGAGGAGGAGGTCCTCAGGCTATATCAATAGGAAAGAACTGTGATAAGTTTGGCATTGTGGTCCATGAGCTGGGACATGTGATTGGATTTTGGCATGAACATACTCGTCCCGACAGAGATGAACATGTGACAATTGTAAGGGAAAATATACAGCAAGGTGAGAGAACATAAGAATATTCTGAGAAATGTGGTCCATGTACTTATCCTCGCTGTAGAAAATACAGGTTTGGTTTGAAGTGGAAGCATCAAGGGGCATCAAAAGCTCAACTGCCAAGTGGGGGGCTACACAAGGATACAAACTTATCACCAAGGCCTTGAAGGATGTCACATTTGCCTGTTAGCCTTTACAAAGTCATCACCAGAATTGTTCTTTTAAAGCTTTGTGAGTTTAGTTTTTATGGCTGGGGAAGCTCCATACAAGCCAGGTACTGCTGAGCATTGGATGCATAGGTGTAGAGCACACCAAGACAGACGCTGGTATAAATAAAAGGAATGTTTTGCCTATATCAATTTTTCAAAATAAAAAACAGTACGAAAAACAAAAAAAAATGATGTTATTTTCTGTTAATGCTTATAAGGCAGCCATTTTTTGGGGAATAGCTGTGAATTGCATTTAGAGATGTTTTCAAGAGCCATTTACACCGTGGACCATAATAGTCTGGAGATGTGAAGGGGCACATAATGAGCTATTGTGAATGGTGGATCTTGTGTTATCGATATACAGTCATAGCCAAAAGTGTTGACACCCTTGAAATTGTTCCAGAAAAGGAAGTATTTCTCCCTGAAAATTATTGCAATTACACATGTTTTGTTATACACATTTTTATTTCCTTCGTGTGTATTGGAAGAAAACAAAAAAACTGAGAACAAAAGACAAATTGGATATAATTTCACATAAAACCCCCAAAATGGGCCGGACAAAATTGTTGGCACTCTCAAATTAATATTTGGCTGCACACTCTTTGGAATAAATAACTGCAAGCAGTCACTTACTTAAACCAACAATAATCGTCTTACACCTCTTAACTGGAATTTTGGACCACTTTTCGTTTGCAAACTGCTCCAGGTCTTTCATATTTGATGGGTTCCTTCTCCTAACAGCAATTTTAAGAACTCTCTACAAGTGTTCAATGGGATTTTGATCCAAACTCATTACTGGCCACTTCAGAATTCTCCAGCGCTTTGTTTCCATCCATTTCTGGGTGCATCTTGAAGTATGTTTGGTGTCATTGTCCTGCTGGAAGACCCATGACCTAGGACGCAAACCCAGCATTCTGACACGGAAACACTATGTATTGACCCTAAAATCCTTTGGCAATCTTCATATTTTATGATGCCTTGCACACAGTCAAGGCACCCATTGCCAGAGGCAGCAAAACAACTCCAAAACATATTTGAACCTCCACCGTATTTAACTGTAGTTTCTATGTAGTTTTCATTTTGTTTTCGGTAAACAGTACAATGATGTGCTTTACCAAAAAGCTCTATCTTGGTCTCATCTGTCCACCAGGCGCTTTCCTAGAAGTATTTTGGCTTCCTCATGTACATTTTGGCAATCTGCAACCTAGCTTTGTTATGTCTGTGTCAACAGGGAGGTCCTTCTTGGTCTTCTGCTATATCGTTTCATTTCATTCAAATGTTGATGGATAGTTTGTGCTGACACTGATGCACCAGGAGCCTGCAGGGCAGCTTAGCCTCTTTTTTTTCCAGTACACTATATAGTAAAATCAATGTTGTTGTTCAAAAGTAAAACTTGTCACGCAGAAAAACAAGCCCTCACATGGCTATATTGACTGAAAAATGAAAAAGTTATGGCTTTGGGAAGAAGGGGAGGAAAAAAAACGAAACCATAAAAAAACCAAGGTGTTAAAGGAGTTAAAATTCTTTGGAACATGATTGGGGCTGCTTATCCACCATCCGGACTATCCTGCATTGCCACCGTTCATTAATTTTTCTCTTTTTCTCTTCCATCCACATCCAGGGAGATTAGCTACAGTGCCATGAGTTGTAGATTCTTGATTATGTTGCGCATCATGGACAAAGGAACATGAAGATCCCTGGAGATGGACTTGCAACCTTGAGCTTGTTGATATTTTTCAACAACTTTGGATCTCAAGTCCTCAGACAGTTCTCTTCTTGTTCTGTTCTCCATGCTTTGTGTGGCACAGACATACACACAATTCAAAAATTGAGTCAACGTCTTCCCTTTTTATCTGGTTTCAGGTGTGATTATCATATTGCCCACACCTTTTACTTGCCACAGATAAGTTTGAACAAAGTTGTTTACCCACAATTTTGGAAAGGTGCCAACAATTTTGTCTGGCCTATTTGTGGGGTTGAGTGTGAAAATTTCATGTGAAATTATGTCCAATTTGTCTTTTTTTCCCATTTTTTTTGTGTTGTTCAAATACGTGTAAGGGGGAAGACCAGACCGCGGGTACCTGTACTAAACCGGGTCCGGAACTGTCGAGGCTGCGTCCCATGTTGTCTAGGCGAAGGCAGAAAGGCCCGGACAGAGGCCTTGACCCGGAAGCCAGGGGCGCGGTTAAAAGTGAAAGCGCATGCAGCGTCAGCCAGTTTCCCGCCAGCATTGACAGAAGCAAGGTGCGTGCACAGCGTGCTCCGTGGTATACGCAGCTGGGCTGTAATGCAACACGGCTGAACCGACGCCAGGACACTGCCGGAGCCCACCGCAGTAGCAGGGAGAGAGCCGAGAGCCCTGTACAGCTGAGCACCGCACATAAGCCTGAGGGCCAGGGCAGGATGTAGGACTGTACGCGCTGCTCTCATTGCCGGACATTGCCATGCTGCTCGACCGGGACCCAGACAGTACTGTGGCCTTGTTTGCCTTTGCCGCATTCAAATATGGACTAGGGGCTCAGCGGAAGGTACCGGAGACCGACCACCACCGCCAGAAGATGGACTACCGTTGCCTGCAGGACCTCATTGGACAAACACCGCGTCGGCCGTTGTTGGCGCTGCTGACTCTCAAGCATCATCTGTAGCCGGAGGAACATCTAACCCGATAAGTGTTTGAAAGAACTGCCGTTACCTCATTCATTAACCCTGCATATCCGTTACAATTTAACTGTTTATTTCCTCATTTAACTCTTTGCCTCCCTGTGTGGAGTATCCCATTGTGAAATTAAATTGTTAACCCTTGTTCTGCCTCTCGTGCTTCACTGCATCCTGCAACCTGCTCACCTACGCACAAAGAAATAAACATTTGTAAAACAAAATGTGTAATTGCAATAATTTTCTGGGAGAAATACTTCATTTTGTGGAACAATATAAAGGGTGCCAACACTTTTGGCCATGACTGTATATGTGTGGGTATCTGTGGAAGATTAACACAAATATATTCTTCAAAAATATGTTTAACATAAAAACTTTATGTAAAGAATAGGCTATGTTACGATGTATAATTCTTTTACTCATAACTCATAACTCTGATGAGTGATGCTGTTATGGCAGATGAAAGGCATAGTGACAACTATAAAGTTTAGTGGAGGACAATTACAATACATTTTTGCATAAATATTTAGGTTTTGAGTAGAAGTTGGCTATGTGCACACAAAGTCTTTTAACCTCAGGTGAACCCAATGAGTTTTTGAAGCAGAAGATGGGGTTTCCTGGTCATTTTTCTAACAGCTTTGGCACTGGCATTCTTTTCTTGTTTTTTTTGTGATGTCTGTTTTTCTGATGTTTTTTTTTTCACTCCATGGACTAAAGAAGGAGATGCTCATATTTTTTAAAGCAATGATAATGGCACAACGCTTCACATCTGGGTGTTTTCCATGTGTCCTTTAATGGTTTCTCATTGACTTGTATGGTAAGGTACAGAACATTTTCTGAGCAGAAACCGCTATTTTAATGGACATATAACTGCTTTTAACCACTTGGCCTTTTTACAAACCTGTTGTGGTTAAGACATTCAAAAGCCTGAACTTATGCACATCAAGTCGTTTTAACATAGAAATGCATATGTTTATTCTTTTGAGCATTTTCTGATTTTTCAGACGGTTATCATGGTGAAATCAGCCTGAAAGAGACATGTGCACAGAAATGTGGTGACATTGCTGTGCATTATGTCCAGTTTTTGCAGTGCCTTTTCAGGTGGATTTCCAGGTGGAATCTACCTGAAAAAGACATTGTGTGCACATACCCTTAGCATGTCCATACATGTGCTTTCAGGTAATAAAATGGTCACAATGTACCTTGACTTTTTTGATCTTAAAAATATTACTGTGTCTCAGGAAAATCTTCTGCATCTATTGGATGTTAAGACAGTAGTCTCCAGCATGTTGCTCTCCAAATGTCACAAAACGTTAAAACTCCCCCATGACTTCCACAGTCAGGTTGGAGACCACTTCAAAGGAAAAGTGATGTTTCTCAGTGAAGAAGTTTTAGTTTAGAAAGCATCTTTACACATGGCTGAGGTCCACTCTTAACCCTTTGTTATTATTTTTTTAAGGTCAGGAATACAACTTTCTGAAAATGGAGCCAGGGGAAGTAAATTCTTTAGGAGAGACATATGACTTTGACAGTATCATGCATTATGCCCGGAACACATTCTCAAGGTTGGAATCTAAGGTTATGTCTCTTAAGTTCTTCATAGAATTTGTTATTTTTCTATTTGCCCTATTAAGTGTTTTGGTTCTTTATTTTGACGTGTTGTTTTCCCAAATCTCTATGGGTTATGTACTATTTTTTGTTTTCAGAACTTTTGTAATATTTTAATGTATGTTTCACATCTTTTCCATTCCCATAGATAATGTGACAAACCAGATTTCACTATAGTCAGTATCACTCTTTGGCTATGGTCACTTGAGCAAAGAGTATCGGATTGATCATGGTAATTGCACTCTGCTCAAATTCTAATCCGAATAGATCAGTGTCACTTTACGGTGATCTGATTCTCTTGGATGAGAGAATTATATCACAGGTGCGGAGAAGACAGAGAGCTTAATTTCTCTATATTTTCCATTGTCAGTATCCACGTGGATTGGGCTGCACTCTGATAGACTTGTTGTCACGACATAGTTGTCGGGTGACCCAGGTCCAGGGGCTCCTTCCTTGACCCTGACACTAGGGGGCGCCCTAGCTTGCCCTATTCCCCTTGCCCTATTGCCCTACTTCTGAAGGTGAAGATGCTAGGGTCGCCACTCTTGCCTTATGTCCTCAGTTAGCCCTCTGTCTGTTCTCTTCCCCCACCCAGGGAAGAGGGACGCTACTGTGCACCGCAGTACACCAACCCGACAAACAAGGCAACGCAAATGAGGGTTAACAGAAAACACCAGGCATACAAAATATTCACTCACATATAACAGAGTAATGCACCTGGGAGTGGAGGATGGGAATAAATCAGAGTAGAGGAGGGAAGGGAATTACCACACTTACAAACAACGCAACTGTCACAGATAACTCCTCCAAAACTCCTCATATGAACTCTCCTCCTAAGCCATGCAGCAAATGCTAGCTCTGACAAGAATTTGAATTGGGAGCCAGATTATAAAAGGAGCGGGAGTGGCTAACTGAGCTCAGCTGAGAGCTCAGGGTTTTCCAACATGGCCGATTAACTCCTGATTTGCCAAAAGGAATAAACACCATTAAAATGAATGAGAAGTGCTTCTTCTCAGCGCAGGAGTAGGAGCAATCAGACGCCACGGTCTTCTGACTACTCTTTGGTAAACCCCGTGACACTTGTATGGGTGCACGTGATCCGATTTACACAGCCACTTGCTGCTTATTATTGATTTTAGAAAAATATATTTTGGATAAATCAGACCCAGATTTTGATATTTGTCCAGAGGAGAGGCTTGTACATCTCTGAGCATTCTCTGCTCATGGACCAATGCATAAGCGTCATTATAAAATACAAGGGATATCTTCTCCTAGAAAATATAGGAATCCTTTTAAATGGCAGGACTAAGGTCAGGTCTTACCCAATTGAATGGAATACAAGACAACTGGTCCAACACTCCCTTTTTGCCTTGTTAAAATGTAGAGGATAAGCTTCCGAGGCTTTGGAAATACAGCTGTGTAATTTTCAGTGAGTGTAAACTAACATTGGTCTTGTCTCATACTGGAGTCGATTGTTAAATAGCCACAAATATAGAAGCGGAAACTGTAAACTGATCCCAAGGGGCAGCTGTGGTCAGGCTGAACGTAATTCCGAAAATGAATGCAAGAGCACAAATCTCCCTGGTCCTAAGCCATATTCTTCGCGTCTATCATTTGCAACCAACCAACTTAAGTTGACATAAGGCTGCTATCTGGTAACTGTTTTTTTATGAAGAATTCCACCCAAAGCTGCATAATAAATTCTTAATCTCGGATGTTCTTATGACCTTTATAAGAGGTTGCTTCATTGCTGTTGTTGGCATTGAGTTATTCTGTTTCACACAAGTAAACATAAGCCGTCTTGGTACCCATGTTAAATGTGATCTATAACCACCTGGTAGTGTATTTAAGAAATATTTACAAGCTGTACGGTGTAAGAAAAAGTAACATAACACATAATTCATCCTTCTCATTTTCCGGGAGTAATGGCCTGTTAACTACAGACATACAATGGATGTTTGTTAGATAGAAACTACCAGCGCAGTTGCTTCCTTACAGTCATTTCCGTCTGGTTTGTTTCATACTGTTGCTGGGCCACGAGCTTTTCTGTACATTCAAGCATTGGGCCAGTCTTTTCCATTATACCCCAAAAATGATTTATACTTGTATTCCAAAGGTTTTTTGTATTAATACTGCAATGAAAGGACCATGAGAAATGGCAAATTGTCCCTACCCTGGGACGCTCCCTCTACCTTGCTAGGAGATTAAAGTTGTTCATACCTATTAAATGTACATAAGTCAATGGTGATTTGGCCCAGAACCGGCTAAATATGTATGAGGGTGTCCTGACTCTTCTCTAATGGCAGATTTTGGGGTAAAAGGATTGGACACGTATAACTCTAAAGGGAATCTGCCAGCACAAGTAGTGGTATGACTGCATAATTGATACTTTTTTTGTAAAGATTCCCTTTAATATGCTTCATCTTTGGTTCCCATACAAGATGAGCTGCTACCAGAGGTAATTGGCTACACAAAACCCACGGCTAATAGTATTCAAGGGCTGAACTCATAAACACATGGAACTACACAGAAAGTAGGATATCCTACAGATTATATATGCCCATTAACAAAATATTTATATTATTGAAATTTGAGACATACATGAAAAAAGAAATCTAAAAACCGGATGCTACTAGATGAACATGCAGGGACCATAGGCAAGTGCAGGAGGTGAAAAAACAGCAGTATAAATAAATGGTAATCCCCAAAGGAGAGCTGGAATCACATGGTTAAACTTTCCATAACATGTGTATAGCAAAGGGGAGACTTTAAATAGCAATATTAAAACTTACATGCAGATATCACCTGCTGCCAGCAGCGTTCTCACTGCCCCAACGCACGTTTCGTTAACTCTTCATCAGGAGCGCCTCCTATATCCAGTGAATATAGAATTTATTTATTTTACTCATATATAGCGCCATTAATTCCACAGCGCTTTACAAACATTATTGGCACTGTCCCCTTTGGGGCACACAATCTAGAATCCCTACCAGTATGTCTTTGGAATGTGGGAGGAAACCGGAGTACCGGGAGGAAACCCACGCAAACATGGGGAGAACATACAAACTCCTTGCAGATGTTGTCCTTGGTGGGATTTGAAGCCAGGACCCCAACGCTGCAGGCTGCAGTGCTAACCACTGAGCCACCGTGGTGCCCAATCGTTCCATTACTGAGATGGTAGTTGGTGCTGAAAAAGTTGTATGGTGAACTGTAACTGTCGTTTCTGGAGACCTTGCAGCAGAGTCTGCGTCTCTCTTTAGCTCCTCCCCTCTCCATAGAATGTTAAAAGCACTAACTGTCATCTCCTATTTTAGTAATGGGGAAAATCTGCATTACTGCATACAGATTTTACCCATTGATCAAGAGTGAAAGGTTCATCCAGGAGGGGAAAGAAGCAGATTTCTCTGATAAGACATATTACACAGTTGCTTTTCTTCATGTGTACTATTGATTTATGATATAAAGATTAAAATGACAGTTACTCTTTAGACAACAATTGCAATGGAGCTATTGTCACTGCTTGTCTCAGTATTTATCCACTATTATTTAAAGGGGCTTCTAGACCATTGTTCTTTTTATATCATATAAGTGTCAACTATTTCAAACTTTTTATTCTTCATCACTTGCTCTAATGTCAGCTCTCCATTACTGCCTCCTGCATTTCTTGATGACCTGCACCAGACACTACAGTGCCCTTGAATGCTGCCGCTAATCACTGGCTCCGTCTGTCTTGTGCAAACTACATTTACATCTCCACTGAGCCCAGTGATTGGCTGCAGCAGTCACTTGAGCTGCAGCCTGTCCACAAAGACCAGGATTGTTGTGGTATAAATCTTTAGAAATCACCTTGAAGAATCTAGATTGAGTGTAGATTTCATATACTGTGTTTCTGCTGGTCAACATGACAACATTACCTGCCATGGAATAGCCTCGCTTAGTGGAATGTCTGACAGTGATCGATGTAGCCATGTGATTGTATGGCTGCTCTCATGGGTAGCTGCATTGCTTGCTAAATGCTGAGATGGGAATTTGCCGCATACCCCCGGCACTGTCACCACTCGATTTAAGCCATATTTTTTATGAGAACGCTTTGAGATAATCATTATTTGGACTTTTTTTTGCCCAAAGACTTCAGATTGGAGCATTTGTACAACATTTCTTCAAAGAGTTTCTGGATTCTGGTTATAATGAAATACTTGTCTTTCCCTTCAAAGAACTTATTTGAGCTAATTTTATAATTTGATTACGGTTGAGGGTTTTTTTTTCTTTCAAAAAGACATGAATCTACTGTTCTTTACCACTAAAACCCTGGTCAACAAATCAAATATTGTAAGTTTAGGATTGCAACCATTCCAAAAACGTAAACCCCATGTCGGTGCCTTCATATCACTAAAGAGTATTACGATGGAGGACAAGGTCAAATTTGTATAAACCACTTCTGATATTAGGGATCTTTTTTTTTTTTGCTTCTCAGAGAGTGTAAAACCTAATCTTTGTTCAAATAAGACTATTTTAAAAGGAGTTGCCTCTTCCGAAACCCCCATCTACTTGTAGAGTTTACCTAGCATCCAAGCCCTGTGTTGTCTATAGTCTTTAGTAATTAGCAATTCATCACCCATCACCTGAAGGACTTCTAAGAATTAAAGATATTAATCTTCCTACAATTTGAAAAGAGCTGTTGGAGATAAAAGAATCATCTCCCGGAATGACAAGTATGTCAGAGTTGGCCATGAATAAGCCATTGTATGGGGGCAGACATGATGCGTAGGAATTAAAAAGCTGAAGGAATGAGGCAAAAATGCCATCACTTTTGCAAGTGCTGTATGTGGCATGTGTGAGAAATTGCCACTGGTTTGTTGATTAGTATTTAGTTTATACTGCAAGAAACAATATGAACTGAATAGGGTATTAAACATAAAATGTCAATCTGGAAAACTGTCATTATACAGCCATTGTACAGGCGGATGCAAACCATAGATTCTCTCATCCCAGAGAATCTTGTTGATTGTGCAAATCACACTCTGATCAGAGATTGATCAGTGTGCGATCAGACTGTGATACAATTCTCTCAGATGAGAAGATAAAGAACAGAACAGAAGATCAGGAACAGAATATGGATAAAACGCTGTAAAAGAAGATAGGATAAAAAGTCTTAAAATTTTCTCCATCTTCTCCATTCTGTCCGAGATGGAAATCAGACTGCGCACCAGTGTCATCCAAGTGCGGTTCAATGTTATCCATGAACTCATTGACTTGCATGACTGAGCGCAGCATGAATATCAGATCAAACTCGGGCATGTAGCACATCACAGCGCTGTTGAAGGAATAGTTGCCGCTGCCAGATACTGCACATCCACCCCCCCAATTGATTTGAAAAGTTGGCCGATGTGCAGTACCCATCCGTGGCCCCCATACAATTGCCAGAGCTGTGCAGCTCCGTAACTGAGCAGTTCCGTCCTCCGCCGACACTGGGAACACCTGATCACCTCAAATATCACACATATCCTAAAGATAGGCCATCAGTGTTAAAGTCCTGGACAACCCCTTTAACTCATTCTGAAGCCATCCATATATAATCTATAAAAGGTAAAAGGTGGAAAAAAAATTTTTTTATGAAATCTATCAAAAAAATTTAGTTTTAGCCAAAAATATATGCATTGAAGTAAGAGAATAAAAACTGTCCCCAAAGGTGTCCATCCGTAAATGCAGTGTTACTGCATTAATTAACTCATTATAAATAGGCAGTATATACAGTGGTTTGAAAATTGGTTATAACCTTTAATATAAAACTCCAGTCCAAAGTTGCACCAGAAAAAACTGCATTTGTTTCTAGGTACTTTTAGATTTACAGAGAGCGTCGTATCAGCACAGATTTACACATGGGAGTAATGGTATGGCTATATGGCTGTATAGGCGCTTGTTCCCCAGTAAAATGGTGTTTTCTCTTCCGTCCATTCCTTGATAAATTAAGGCAAGGGAATAGCGATAGAATTGAATGGACTAATGTCTTGAACACATATATGGCTTATCAAAATGCTTCTCTTTTCAAGCACTGAGCACTTGGCCTGACAAGCAGATATTTACTCCCCCGTGATCTGATATTAACAACTTATTCTAAGGACAAGTACGGTAATCGATACTGCAGTCCTGAGCAATCCTTCTAACATTTTTTTCTTCCAATCACCTGCAAGCCTAAACAAAGCTAGAAGTGATTCAGTAGCGCTCGTTTATTAAGCCTAGTTGCCCGGGTGAATCACATATATTCATCTGATTTTTTATCTTAGGTGCTGTGAAAAATTAAAGCATCTGCCTGATTGTTTGCCATAGGCTTCTGCTTTACACTTTTCACCATTTTTTTAATATCTTGATTTTCACCCGTATTTATAGTTAATCTAAAAATATTTTTTCCAGCCCCGCTATACACTATAAAATGTAATTTAGGCCAGGAAAGACCTTTTTGTGTTGAAATAGAGCTGTTGAAATAGAGCTCAGAGGTGTCCGTAAAGTTTGTGTTCTGAAAAAATAAAAAAAGATCAAGAGAGAAAACTGTTTTATATTGTGGAAATTTTATTAAGAACATATTCTGCAACATATTTTTTTTCTGTCAATAGGGGTTTATACTATGACACAATACGTCCTCGACAGCCTCTCAGCCATATTCAGACTATTGGGCAACGCATGCGGCTCAGTCGGGGAGACATAGCGCAAGCAAAGAAACTGTACAAATGTCCAGGTAATGATCCATTATTTTTTTTTTTTCTCTTTTTGTATTTTTGATTTATAAGCTTTTTCTGCACTTTGGTCTATCTATCCAAGAGAAATGGATGGATTATCATCTCTGTTCTCAGCATAGATGCATCCTAGTTGCTCCTATTTTCTTTTTTTTCACTGAAGCAGGTAGACTGCCTGAAATTTTTTTTTTCCCCATTGTTTCTTAGCAATACATTAGTTAACAAGAGATCGAACTCTGAAGTACAAATTCTGACTTCTGTGTTTCAACCGTTTTGTAGGGATCCCCATAGAATGTAATGGCTAAGTCTGATCAACAGAAACAGCTAAGAATAGGAATTGCTTAGATTTTCACGGAACCATTTTTAAGGCCACATTCACACATTCAGTAGGTCAGGATTTTACATCAGTATTTATAAGCCCAGGAGTGGGTAAAAAATGCAAAAGTGGTGACGTGTTTCTATCAGGCCGTGTTCACACTTTCAGTATTTTACATCAGTATTTGTTCAACAAAATCAGGAATGGAGAGGAAAAGTATAAGGCCGGGATCACACATACAAGGAATACTGCCGAGTCTTGCATGTTAATACCCATCACTGCCGCTGGCACTCAGGAGCGGAGCGTGCGGCCGTATAGCAATACATGAAGCAGCACGCTCTGCTCCTGAGTGCAGGCGGCAGTGCCGGGTATTAACATGCAAGACTCGGCAGTATTCCTCGCATGTGTGATCCCGGCCTATAATAGAAACACATCACCACTTCTGCATTTATCACCCACTTCTGGTTTTGGCTTACAAATACTGATCAAATACTGAATGTGTGAATGTGGCCTTACTTTTCCTCTGATTGTAGCAGAGATGTAACATAGTAACATAGTAATTAAGGTTGAAGGAAGACTTTAAGTCCATCTAGTTCAACCCAGATCCTATCCTAACATGCTGATCCAGACTCATGACTGGAGTACATTTTCTGAGTCTTGAGCAACTAGAGTTGTGTCTCTTTATTAAATTTTTCTCACTCCATCGGACTTTTAATCAAGACTAGTGAATAAACTCCACTTTAGATTAAGACTCCTTAATCCACCTAAAAAGGATTACTGGACCCCAAAATGTTTCTAGCATACTTGCATGTGTATGCCACAACACATCATTTTTTAAATTTCTTCTTTTATTTTTTTAAAGCATGTGGAGAAACTTTAATGGAATCAAGTGGCAATTTCTCCGCTCCTGGTTATCCAAGTGGTTATCCATCTTACACACATTGTGTATGGAGAATATCTGTAACACCTGGAGAAAAGGTACAGAAGCGTATAATGAAGATGTTACCTGTGTTGTATTTGAAGCATATACAGTGGCATGTAAAAGTTTGGGCACCCCTGGTCAGTATTACTCTAAAATCTCTAAAATGCCTAAAGTTAAAGCTGACACATTTCCTTTGTATTTTAAGCAAAAAATACATACATATTTTCATCTTTTATATTTAAAAACTTACAAAAGAAAAAATGTCTTTTTTTCAAATGTTTGGTCACCCTGCATGGTTAGTACCTAGTAATACCCCATTTTGCAACTATTACAGCTTTTTAATGCTTTTTGTAGCCAGCCATGAATCTTTCAATTCTTGTTAGAGGGATTTTCATCCATTCTTTCTTGAAAAATTCTTCCCTTTCTGTGAGATTCCTGAGTCGTCTTGCATGCACTGCTATTTTGAGGTTTAACCTCAGATTTTCAATGATGTTCAGATCAGGGGACTGTGAGGGTCATTGTAAAACCTTCAGCTTGCGTCTTTTGAGGTAGACTATTGTGGATTATAACGTGTGTTTAGGATAATTATCCATTTGTAGAAACCATCCTCTTTTCAACTCCAGCTTTTTTTACAGATTGTGTTATGTTTGCATCAATAATTTGTTGAAATTTCTTTGAATCCATTCTTCCCTCTATCCGTGAAATATTCCCTGTGCCATTTGGCGCAACACAACCCCAAAGCATGTGCGCTTTTTTTCTCCACACATACCTTTGAGCATTGTTGCCAAAGAGTTCTATTTCAATCTCATCAGTCCACATGACTTATTTTCTAAATGTATCAGGCTTATCTAGATGTTCTTTTGCATACTTGTGACACTGAATTTTATGGAGAGGATGCAGGAGAGGTTTTCTTCTGATGACTTTTTATGAAGGCCATATTTCTCTAGGTGTCTTTGAACAGTAGAACAATGTACCACAACCCCAGAGTCTGCTAAATCTTTCTGAAGGTCTTTTGCAGTCAAGCAGTGGTTTTGATTTGCCTCTTGCAATCCTATGAGCAGCTCTCACTGAACGTTTGCTTGGTCTTCCAGACCTTATCTTGACCGCCACTGTTCCTGTTAACTGCCACTCCTTAATTACATTTCGATCTGAAGAAAGGACAACTTGAAAGCGCTTTACTATCTTCCAATAGCCTATTCCTGCTTTTTGGGCCTCCACCATTTTCATTTTCAGAGTGCTAAGCAGCTGCTTAAAAGAACTTGGGCTGCTGTTTTTTTGGCACAAGGTTATAGCACAAAATTAGAAGAGGCTGGGCTTTTATAAAGCTGGGAAATTTGCACCACCTGGCTTTTCCTAACGATGATTTTAAACAAGCCATAACTCTAACAGGCTATTTAAGGTCTGAAATCTTGGTCAAAGTTATCTGTGTACACAAATCTCCAATTGGGCCCAAACTTTTGCATTGGCCCATTTTCCTTTTTGTAATATTTAAAATGTAAAAAATGGTAATATATTTTTTTTTGCCTAAAATGCAAAGGAAATGTGTCATTTTTAACCCCTTTCCGACATCGGGCATAATAGTACGCCTGTTACGGCTGGCGGAACGCACCAACTTATAAAATAGTAGTAGGTGCGTTCGCAGCCCGGGGTCCACCGTGCAGAGGTGGTACGTTGCTGCTAGATAATGGCGGGAGACTTAAGCGGTGTGAAAACAGTCACACATGGGTTACGTCACCCAATGTGAACAGTAGCGAACTCTGTTAACTCACAGAGCCGCACCACCGCTGAACGTAAATGCCGGAGCCTGTTTAGCTCACAGAGCCCGGCCAAAAGAGCGCACAGTGAACGGCCACAGAACTCTACCCCAAGGACATGGGGTTAGAGTCCCTCTAGGCACACTGAGCGCACGGCGTCACTGCCACGAGCGCTGCTAAAGACACTGGTTATGGAGTGTGGAGCACTCGCACTGAGGCGTGCCGAGTCACTGGGGTGGACTAAAGCCTGACTCCAACTCTGACCTACCTACACCTAAGCCTGGGCGTTAGCAGGCTAGGCTGCACAACACATGCGTACCAAGGGTAGGGGTTTCTTAATGAGTCAGTCACCAGAGACATTCATACGTGCATACACCACTCACTCCTCATAGTCTGAAATTACAGTCTATCTTAGCGCATGGCCGAGCGGCCATGAGAACCTTTTATAGCCGCGAGCGTACGGGACTTTCCTTGCTTCTCGGATGGGCCAATCCGAACACGAGCAGGACCTGAGCACGTGACCTTCGATCTCCAATGGGAGATCACTCCACGGGCATGCTCAGTGGCCCGACATGAGGACTTAGTCCCTGGAGAATCTCGCTGCTGAGCAGCCTGCATTGCCATAGCTGTGCCAGAGGTGGCAGCAGCAAGCAAACCCACGGAGCTGGTCTGGGCAGAGCGCCGGGACCGACGAGTTTGCTGAGCAACCTCCTCTGCGGCTGGAGAGGAATGGCAGACCGTCGGAGGCAAGGCTCGGGATTCTCGCTGTGCAGCGACAGAAATCCGACACCTAACAACCCCAATGTTGGACTCCCTCCCTTTGATATGGGCTCCAGCACTGAGCCCACATCTTTTCCGGCACATGTCAGCTGTTTTGAACTGCTGCCATGTGCCTCTAACAGCCGTGGGTGGAATCTAGTTGTTAACTAGTTAAATGTTGCTGTCAAACTCTGTGGTCGGCGCACAGCGCAAGTAAGCAATTCTGCTACATATAGGCAAATTGATCATCGCTTGTATTTAGCTGAGCCGATCGGGTTATGACAGCTTCTAGTCTCCCATGGAGACTATTGAAGCATGCCAAAAGTAAAAAAAAATATTAAAAAAAAAAAAGAAATATAAAAGTTGCCCCCCTTATGCGCCATTCAAAATAAAACCATAAAGAAATCAAACATACATATTTGGCATCGCCGTGTTCAGAATCGTCCAATCTGTCAATATAAAAAAAAGGATTAACCTGATCGCTAAATGGCGTAAGGGGAAAAAAAGTCAAAACGCCAGAATTAAATTTTTTTGGTACCTGCAACGCTGAATTAAAAAGAAGTAACAGGCGATCAAAAGATCGTATCTGCACCAAAATGGTATCTTTAAAAACGTCTCAGCGCACAAAAAATAATCCCTCACCCAACCCGAGATCACGAGAAATGGAGATGCTATGGGTGTCGGAAAATGGTGCAATTTTATTTATTTTTTTTAACAAACTTTGGAATTTTTTTTTAATCACTTAGATAAAAAGAACCTAGACATGTTCAGTGTCTATGAACTTGTAATGACCTGGAGAATCATAATGGCAGGTCAGTTTTAGCGTTTAGTGAAAATAGTAAAAATGCAAAACAAAAAACAATTGTGGAATTGCACTTTTTTGGCAATTTCACCGCACTTGAATTTTTTTCCCATTTTCCAGTACACGATATGTTAAAACCAAATGGTGTTGTTCAAAAGTACAATTTGTCCCGCAAAAAACAAGCCCTCACATGGCCATATTGACCAAAAACTAAAAAAGTTATGGCTCTGGGAAGAAGGGGAGCAAAAAACGAAAACGCAAAAAGAAAAATACCTTCGGGTGTTAAGGGGTTAACTTTAGGCTTTTTTAGAGAGCATTTCATCTTCAACTTGATTAACTTTTCACAATAACAGTCATTTTGACCAAGGATGTCTAAACCTTTATATCCCACTGTATGTATATGTGATAAATTGTGGCAGCAGCTATGTCATGTAGTAGATCAATCCTGCTGTTCCCGTAAAGAGACAGCTACAGTTTTCCAACCTCCAGTAGAATAACTGCTGTCATTGCTCTATTAACATTTGTAAGGAGGAGGATGAGTTTTCTCCCATTGATGGTAGGAAACAATGTAGAGGAAAGAAGGATTAAAGGGGTGGTCCGAAGGTCAAATACATTTTATTCTAAATCCCGGTCTATTTAGTGCCCTAATCTAAACTAATTTCTAATATGATTACATTAAAAATTCCCTACTGTTCCCTAACTAAGCTAACAGCTATTGTCTTTTTGTCCCCTACTTCTTATGTTATGACTCTTCGTTTGAGTATCAAACAAAGCGTTATCGGGGGGCAGAGGCTCCGGTTACTGCCACAGCCTCTGCCGCCTCCCTGAAACGAAACATCAGTGGTGCTCATTTCAGGGGCGGGGCTAGTCATTGCTGTGTCCCTGCACACTGTTATTGTGGCGCCCCCCCAAGTGACGTCACTTGTCTTTGAATGCTGGATGCTTTGACAACATGCACTGACAGTGCTCATTGCTCTGTGCTGCTGGTTCATTACTACTGACTAGAGCTGACAGCACAGAGCGCGTGCTTCCACTGGGCACATCGCACAATAACATCGCACAGAGACTAGCCCAGCTCCTGAAACTAGCGTGACTGATGATGCTTCGTTTCAGGGAGAGTGCCAAGGCTGTGGCACTGACCGCAGCCTCTGCCATCTGATGGGGCTTCGTTTGAGCATCCTAGCATGCACTGGGAAACTCAAACTAAGAGTCATCAAACAGCAAGTAGGGAACAAAATTATTTGAGGAGCAATCAGCACGGAAGTCTGTGATCGACGCCACTACTCAGCGCCCAGTATATTCAGGAGAAGACGAACAATTGCACACCAAGAATCTAAGATGTGAGGGGGGACTTGGAGGTCTCATCACCAGACGCGTTTTGAGCGATACCTGGGTTCAAACTAAGTCTAAGAGCGCAGGTAGTGCTCAAAAGGCATCTAGTGATGAGACCCCCAAGTCCTTCTACTCACATCTTAAATTGTTGGTGTACAATTGTTCATCTTCTTTTCAAATATTTTTAACTTTCTGCAATAAAGGAATTTGTTTTATATACTGTATACCTGTATCTTAAGCTGGATCTTTCCTTTTTCTCCTGAATATAATTGGCCATACATCCTTCTCCTATAAGGAGATTGAAAAACAATAATAACTGTAGTCAACACTATAATAAATTGCCATCAGATTTATTCTGTTCTATATGAGGACAACATAAAGTGGAGGCAGAAGCAGAGTTTCTTCTTTAATAAAACCTTCCTATCTGCTGCAGCTCTGCTAGTCCTCTCATTGATGAGTTTCTGCCCTATTGTCCTCGATATCCATGAGCTTTGGCTATTCTTGTCCTCCACTATTGATTTCCAGCTTTCTTACTATGCACAGTGTAGGTAATCTGTTTCTCAATGGTGCAAGTAGGGTTAGGAAGCTCATCATTGGCGAGGACTAGCAGATAAGTCAGTGATATTGTTGAAACAACAGCTAAAAGCGCAGTAAGTGACATACAGTAGGTACGGAAAGTATTCAGACCCCTTTAAATTTTTCACTCTTTGTTTGACGGAACTGGAGAGGATCTGCAAGGAAGAATGGCAGAGGATCCCCAAATCCAGGTGTGAAAAAACTTGTTGCATCATTCCCAAGACAACTCATGGCTGTACTAGCTCAAAAGGCGTGCTTCTACTCAATACTGAGCAAAGGGTCTGAATACTTGTGAGATTTCAGATTTTCTTTTTTAATAAATCTGCAAAAATTTCTACATTTCTATTTTTATTCAGTCAAGGTGGGGTGTAGAGTGTACATTAATGAGAAAAAATGAACTTTTTTTGAATTTACTAAATGGCTGCAATGAAACAAAAAGTGAAAAATGTAAAGGGGTCTGAATACTTTCCGTACCCAATGTATATTTGAGATTAGCAATTCTGTCCCTGTTTCATGCTGCTCTCAGACTGGAAGTCATAAACTTGTTGTATGAGTCCTTAAAATTGTAAACCTTATTTTTTAAAATATTTTTAATGCTATTTATTATTTATATGTGGTTTTAGATAGTCCTAAATTTCACAGAGATGGACCTTTTCAAAAGTCGTTTATGCTGGTATGATTATATTGAAATACGAGATGGATATTGGAGAAAGGCGCCATTATTAGGTAAGTTACTCGTATGGACATAGACCTAAGATAATATGCCAATGTCACGCGGGGCTTAGGTCAACTAAGGCTGAAATACCCAGGGCCCCTGTGGTGTCCCTTTAACTAGGGGAAACCCTGTCTGACCCTCAACCCAGGGTTTTTGCTGATGGTGCAAATGCCTGAGCCTCCAACCTTTCCTTATCTCCTGCTCAGCCCTAAGCTTAACCCTCCACCCTCCACCCAGTGAGAAGACAAACCACCAAAGCCCCACACAATAATGACAGACAGGGAGAACTTAAACTGCACCGCGCCGCATACACACAGGACTATACAGTAATGTGAACAGGGCACAATAAAACACAAATATGGGAAGGTGAAAAGGTTACAACGGATCATACGCCACCAGATATGAATCTCTCTCTCTCCAACACCTCCACTCCAGACCGGAACCACTTGGTATGAAACACAAGCTATAATCGGTGACGCCCATAGGCCAGGACGACTATTTAAAGACCGTGGGCGTGACCAAACATCCAACCTGATCTCCAGCTAGATTAACCCCCGACAGCCTGAGAAAATCAAGCCGGCGCCACTGAGGCTATAGTGGACGGAGGTGGAACTACCTCTGCCTGCCGGACGCTGTGGTGTGAATAGCGTCCGACATGACAGTACCCCGTCTTCTACGAGGGACCCCAGGGCCCTCAAGACTCATAGGACCCGGCTTGTCCGGATGACGACGGTGAAAAGAACTGACCAGCCGATCCGCATGTATGTCCGAGGCTGGTACCCAAGACCTCTCCTCCGGACCATACCCCCGCCAGTGTACCAAATACTGAAGAGTACGGCGCACTACTCGAGAGTCCACTACCTTGGAGACCTCAAACTCTAAATCGCCATCCACCATGACCGGAGGTGGCATCGGCGTCATGTCCACAGAGCCTACCACCTTTTTCAATAAAGCCCTGTTAAACACGTTGTGTATCTTGTATACCGCAGGAAGTTCCAACCGATAAGCAACTGGGTTAATGATGGCAGCAATCTTAAAAGGCCCAATAAACCTTGGACCCAATTTTAAAGATGGAATTTTGAGTTTTATGTTTTTAGTCGCTAACCACACCCATTCACCCACACACAGGTCCGGACCTGGCACGCGTCTACTGTCAGCCACCCGTTTGTACCTTGCACTCATGCTCAACAATCGCTGTTTCACCCTCCTCCAGACCGATGATAATTGAGCTCCTAGCTGGTCCTCCTCCGGGATGCCCCCCGAGTCACCCTGACGTAAGGTACAAAATTGAGGATGTTGACCGTAAACACAAAAGAACGGAGACTCTCCCGATGACTGTTGGCGGTGATTATTTAAGGCGAACTCGGCCAGAGGAAGGAAAGTAGACCACTCCTCTTGGTTGTCGGACACAAAGCATCGTAAATACTGCTCCAGATTTGACCATTTGACGGTGGATGAAACGCCGATGAATGTGACAACTTGATCCCCAAACGTGAGCAAAAAGCTTTCCAAAACCTCGCCACAAATTGAGTTCCCCTATCAGATACTATGTCCGACGGAACTCAGTGGAGTCTGACCACCTCCTGCACAAACACCTGAGCCAACGTCTTAGCATTGGGCAAGGAAGGCAACGACACAAAATGCGCCATCTTTGAAAATCGGTCAACCACCACCAGGATGACCGTGTTCCCCGCCGAGGCTGGCAAGTCAGTGATAAAATCCATGGAGATTTCTGTCCATGGCCTATTAGGTACCCCCAGAGGCTGTAGCGTGCCAGCAGGACGGGCTCGGGGCGACTTGGCCCTAGCGCACGTGATGCAAGTTGCCACGTACGAGACCACGTCCTGCCGGATTTTGGGCCACCAGAAACGACGCGATACCAGCTCTAAGGTGCCCTTAACCCCTGGATGACCAGCCAGTACTGAGTCGTGGTGTTCCCTCAACACCTTAAGACGAAGATGAAGGGGTACAAATGATTTGTTGGTGGGAAGTCCTGGCGGTACCTCCTCTTGGGCCTCGGCAATCTCCGCCTCTACCTCAGTCGTGAGAGCCGAGACCACTACACCTTCCTGGAGGATGGGTACCGGCTCTTCCCGAGGTTCTCCCCCCAGAAAACACCTAGACAAGGCATCCGCCTTGGTGTTTTTAGCCCCGGGACGGTAAGTCACCAGAAAATTGAAACGTGTAAAAAACAATGCCCAGCGAGCCTGCCTAGGAGACAGACGCTTGGCCGACTCCAGATAGAGCAGGTTCTTATGGTCGGTGATGACTGTGACCTGGTGAGCCGCCCCCTCCAAGAAGTGTCGCCATTCCTCAAAAGCCAATTTGATGGCCAACAACTCCCTGTTGCCGATATCATAATTCCGTTCGGCCGGCGACAGCTTCTTGGAGAAGTAGGCGCATGGATGCATATCGCTCAAGGACGAGCCTTGTGACAGTACTGCCCCCACTCCCACCTCAGACGCATCAACCTCCACCACAAAAGGTTTAGACACGTCCGGTTGCACCAGAATGGGGGCTGAAGCAAAACTGTTCTTCAGACGCTCAAATGCACGTATCGCGACCTCAGACCAGCTAGCCAGATCGGTACCTTTTTTTGTCATGTCCGTGAGCGGTTTGGCTATAGTAGAAAAGTGTTTTATAAATTTCCTATAATAATTAGCAAACCCAAGGAACCGCTGGAGCGCTTTCAGATTATCAGGCCTTTCCCATTGCAGCACCGCTTGCACCTTCGCGGTGTCCATTTTAAACCCTGCAGCGGACACAATATATCCCAAAAAAGGCAACTCCTGAACAAAAAATAAGCATTTTTCCAGCTTAGCATAGAGCTTATTCTCCCGGAGCAACTGTAACACCTGCCTGACATGCTCTAAATGAGTGTCCCGGTCGCTCGAATAAATGAGGATATCATCCAGGTATACAATCACAAATTTCCCCAGGACATGAGCAAATACATCATTAATAAAATGTTGGAAAACAGCAGGCGCGGTTGTCAACCCAAATGGCATAACCAGGCTCTCAAAATGACCCTCAGGAGTGTTAAACGCCGTCTTCCACTCATCCCCCTGACGGACCCTTATGAGGTTATACGCACCCCTGAGATCAAGCTTGGAAAACCACTTCGCCCCCGCCACCTGGTTGAACAAATCAGGGATCAAAGGCATCGGGTAGGGATCACGGATCGTAATCTGGTTTAACTCCCGGAAATCCAGACACGGGCGTAACCCCCATCTTTCTTCTTAATAAAGAAAAACCCCGCTGCTACAGGCGTGGACGAAGGCCGGATGTGTCCTTTGCTCAGACTCTCCGCGATGTAGTCTTTCAGAGCTTGTCTCTCTGGACCAGAAATATTAAACATCCTGGCCTTAGGTAATTTGGCATCGGGTTTTAACCTAATCACACAGTCATAGGCTCGATGTGGCGGCAGTTCTGAGCAACCCCTCTCAGAGAATACATCCGCGAAATCCTGCAAAGCCTCCGGAAGGCTGGGCGTCACGGCGGACACACATGTGGCCAAGCAATTGTCCTGGCAGAAACCACTCCATTGGACTATGTCCTGAGTTTTCCAATCAATCACCGGGTTGTGCCTGGACAACCATGGAAAACCCAGGACCATTTGTGCTGGGAGATTACGGAGAACCCTACATGTAACCGACTCAGAATGTAGGACCCCAATGTGGAGTTTCACCTCAGCCTCAAACTCCGTAATCTCCCCTTGTGGGAGGGGAGCGGCATTAATGGTAACCACCTGAATGGGATGAGGGAGTTTTTCGATCTTAAACCCGGCAGTGCGTGCAAACTCCTCATCTATGAGATTGGTGGCGGAACCGCTATCCACAAACACTGATATGGGTAGCTCTCTGCCCGCGATAATAACCTTGGCAGGGAGCATACATTGAGATACCATCATGGAGGATATGCATACGCTCAGTTGGGCCTCCTCCATACCCTCTGAGCTTAACAGTTTTCCGCCGGTGTGACCTTCTTCGGTAGCACAGGACAAACGTTAACATAATGATTTCTTTTACCACAGTAAAAACATGCTCCGGGCTTCCTGAACCCAGGAACACGACGCTTAACCTGTGACACCCCCGCAATTTGCATAGGTTCAGTGGGCTCACCTGCAGCAAACACACTTGCACCTCTGCTTTCCCCCAGGGGTAGCGTCTCCTGTGCCCCCTGACGCAAACAGCGATCAATACGTATAACCAAACTCATGGCAGACTCCAACGATGCAGGAGTCTCATACATCAGGAGGGCCTGTTTAACGTTCCCTGATACCCCATGAATAAACTGGCTCCGCAGCGCTGGGTCGTTCCACTGTGTGTCTACTGCCCAACGGCGAAATTCTGAACAATAGTCCTCCGCCAAGCGCTCCCCCTGGCGGAGGGCGCGGATTTTAGATTCCGCTAGAGCCAATCTGTCAGGATCATCCTAAATGAGCCCGAGTGCAGAAAAAACATTATCGACAGAATGAAATGTAGCAGAGTCAGCTGGTAAGGAAAATGCCCATGCTTGGGGGTCACCACTCAGTAATGATAACACCAGACCCACCCGCTGAGCCTCATTACCTGAGGAGACCGGGCGCATGCGGAAGTATAACTTGCAGGCCTCCCGAAATATGACAAATTTGCTGCGTTCCCCTGAGAATCGTTCTGGCAGCGGGATCTTCGGCTCTGCACCGATACCTGCAGATGCCGTTTGCACCTTCGCTACTACCAGGCCCTGCTGCTGAACTGCCCCTTTCAACTCGGAGACCTGTAAGGACAGCGCCGCCAACTGGCGGGTTATGGAATCCATGGGATCCATGGACTCCAGAAAAATGTAGGCCGATTATAATGTCACGCGGGGCTTAGGTCAACTAAGGCTGAAATACCCAGGGCCCCTGTGGTGTCCCTTTAACTAGGGGAAACCCTGTCTGACCTTCAACCCAGGGTTTTTGCTGATGGTGCAAATGCCTGAGCCTCCAACCTTTCCTCATCTCCTGCTCAGCCCTAAGCTTAACCCTCCACCCTCCACCCAGTGAGAAGACAAACCACCAAAGCCCCACACAATAATGACAGACAGGGAGAACTTAAACTGCACCGCGCCGCATACACACAGGACTATACAGTAATGTGAACAGGGCACAACAAAACACAAATATGGGAAGGTGAAAAGGTAACAATGGATCATACGCCACCAGATACGAATCTCTCTCTCTCCAACACCTCCACTCCAGACCGGAACCACTTGGTATGAAACACAAGCTATAATCGGCGACGCCCATAGGCCAAGACGACTATTTAAAGACCGTGGGCGTGACCAAATATCCAACCTGATCTCCAGCTAGATTAACCCCCGATAGCCTGAGAAAATCAAGCCGACACCACTGAGGCTATAGTGGACGGAGGTGGAACTACCTCTGCCTGCCGGACGCTGTGGTGTGAATAGCGTCCGACATGACAGCCATATACAATGTAATGCATTATGTGCCATGAATGCACTATGGAGCCTATTCATTAAGACTGGAGTTGCTGGTCTTAATTAAGGGGCTCATTAGAGTACAATGTGTCTAACCATTCTGGAGCACCAGTTAAGTGGCATGCACCACTGCAAGAAATGTACTCCAGTTGGGGACTGGAGTAAGTTACCATTAGTTTATCTTTTGATTAATTTGATGGGTGGGCGTAGGCACGTCCTTTCCAGACCCATGGCCGAGACTGGCTTACAAACTCCAATTGTCATAATATTTATTCACAACTTTCAAGCTTCACAAAAAAAATGTCACTTATTAAGTTTTTTTATGCCAAAATACTGGAAGGCCCTATTTATTTTTAAGGCTGACCTGTTTTAATAATTCACAGCTTACTACTGAGGTAAGCCGTACAACATTTATATCCCGAATATAAAACTATTTATAGTAGAATTAGTCGACTATAAAAGCTCATTTTACTTTGGATTTTTTCACCTTTTACGTATGTTCTCACGGGAACTTCAGCAGCAGAAACAAAACACATGAAAATAGTATTTACTGCTGTGGGGTTTTATTGCAGAAAAGGTGTGGATTTACCACTTTGCATTGCAGCGGTTGAAATCCTAAATTCTATATGCAGCATAGATTATCATACTGTGGATTTCATACATCGGGTATTAGCCCCCTGGGAACAAACTTAAAGAATCAGAAGTAAAAGTCACTTGTTAAATCTTGTCCACCTATGCGGGGAAGGTAAATTGGGATTTATGGGTTCTTTTTGAAAGCTCTTGTTATAATGGGGTCTCTCATCCCTGATTCTTTTAATTTTGCAAATCAGTCAACCAAAATTGTGACACAGGGTTTGTACAGCGTACAATTATAAAGTGTACTGCTGCTGCCCCCTATAGGATGTGAACAAATTATTTTTTTTATAAATTGTGTGGCTATGACATAGCACACGTTATTTTTCTATCTGATATCTTAAAGCTTGATAACAGAATTGATTTTGCTCCTTAACAGTATTTAATGTATAATCTATGACAGGTCTAGTAGAATTGTTTTCTGTTAGGTACACTATGTGGAGGTTTCTGCAGGTTGTGAGCAGCAAGAAATGTTGATTAGCAATATTAAATATTAATAGTGGGAAAAAAGCTGTTACAGAAGTTTTCCGTGGCAAAGAAGTGTTATTTCTAAAAGTTTTTACCATTATGCCTTCCGCATTGATTTCTCTAGATTTTCAAGATTTCCTTGCAGTCATTTAATTGGAGCGGTCATTGTTTTCGTTCAGTCCCCACAAGTGTACTAGCAAAAAATTCAAATCCATCTATCAGAGCTGTGTCCTGTGACTAACCAAGCAATTGTGTGTAAAAGCTAGTAGACTGCCCAAACGTGTGTGATGCAAAAAAAATTAGCTTTTTATTCTGTCATACAAAATGCAACGTTTCGACCTAATACATGTCTTTTTCAAGCATACGAAATGGTGCAAACAACAGGTTTAAATAGGATAGATAATCAAGAGGACTTCAATCAGGACTCTAGGTTCCACCCCTATCTAAAACACCACCTGTCATATTTATCAAAAATACGCGCACAATACACAATTGTCACAATACACATTGTTTACTGTGACCCAGAGGAGCCTGTAGTCCACAACATCTGATTTCTCATACTCCTGCATTGATTAGAAGTACTTCACCTTCATATTAAACGGTTCAGGTTTATTTTAGCAGTGCAGGAGTTAATCTCAGTTGAGCGCTCCTGGAAGATTTCCTGCATTAAGGCTCAGCTGTTCACTGTTAGCCACTCCCATCTCCTATATAATCGGGGGCCTGTCAAGCACTCATTGCCAGAGCTAGCTTTTGCTGCATAGCTGGAGGTTGTTGGTTGTTATTGGAGAAGACGTTTGGTGGATTTAAATTTGACTGTTGTTAGGTTTCAGGTGTGTGCTAATTCCCCTTCTTCTCCTACTTTGGTTTAACCTCATCCTCCACTTCGCGGTGTATTCTTCTGTTGTCTGTGTGAGTATATTTGTATGATTGGTGTTTCCCTTTATCCCTGTTCCTATTACCTTGTTAGAATGGTAGATGTATTACAGTACACTACTACTCCCCTCTTCCCTGGGTGGGGGAAGGGTACAGACTGTGGCGGATTCAGGAGCTAAGGCAAGATACATGGCCCCAGTGTCTTCCGGTTTACAGGGCAAAGGAGGGAGCCCCTAGCATTAGGGACAAGAAAGGAAGCCTTGGTCCTGGGACACCCAACAACAGAGTTGTGACAATAATAACATAAGTGCATGACGCACAATGAATCACTATATCAATAAATATTTCATAAAGCCGAAATATCAGAAAGTGGGCTGTGTCCCTGTGATGGAATGGTGTATAAGCATCCTCGTCATCTCAGAACCATATACCCAATTGAAAAAACTCTATGTGCTGCAGCCCAAAGCGCATGCTCGAGCGTTGTCCAATCCTGGACTAGGCCGTGTAATGTTCTCAAGCCGCGGTCACATGTTCCAGGTTGTGCAAATAATACACTGCCCACCACACATGTGTGAGTGTCATCCAATCGTGGACTAGGCCCCGCATCATCATTTCGCCAAGATAACATGGTCTCAGATCTGCAATGAATCAACTTGATTTCAGCACCATAGAAACTGCGATCACATTATTGCTTAATCATGGTGATCTGTCACCATAGAAATAGTGGTCACATGGCCTCACAGCAATATTGAACATGGGAAAAAATAAAACTACAAGTTCTAGGGCAAAAAAAGAAAACAATAGAAAAACTGTAAAAAAAAAAAAAAAAAAAAAAAAGGGGAACAAAAAGAATCCACAGAAAAAAGAGAGGCGGATAAAAAGGGCAAAACACAATATATAAAATAAGCCATTCTGATCTGCCTGCAAATACTATCTTCAAGTCGACCCCATGCTTTGTTTTCTTGAAATAGATAACCTAAAATAAGGAAACAAGTTAAAACAAACTGCAGTATGAAGCAAACAGGATATGAACAATTCGATATCAAATACATCCAAAAATATTATATTCAGTATTAATCTCTTTCAGATATAAACAATCCAACTCGTATATCCAACGTACTGTAACTCCTTTTTCTTCAACATTCTTAATCCGTCAGCCACCTCTTCTTGGTATAGGTACATTATCTGTCCCCCTAAATCTAACTTGATTCACAGAATGTCTATTATCTATAAAATGTTTTGAAATTGGTAGGTCAACTAAACGCACTCTTATGTTTACTAAAATGCATGCGCCCATATTTCCACAGTGGTCTCACCCACATTGAGTAACCCACATGGCAAGATATTAGGTTAAAAAACTTGATGAACATGAATATATAGTTGAAACCAGAAGTTTGCATACACTATATAAAATGACATATATGCATGTTTTTTTCAATATCTGACATGAAATCAGAATAAATCTTTCCTGTTTTAGGTCAATTAGCATGTCCATAATTATTAATATTTGCCAAATGCCAGAATGAGAGAGAGAATATTTGAAGGCATTTTTATTCCTTACTACAGTGGTCCCCAACCTTTCTGATCTTGAGAGCCACATTCAGCTTAGACAGAGGGTCGCAAGCGACATTCAGCACTGAGAGAGTGGCGCGAGCCACATCCAGCTCCCATCCCCTTCAAAGTAGTGTCAATCAAAGCCCCCTTTACAGGTATAATGATAACCAAAGCTTATCCACAGAAATCACTCCAAAGCAGTACACTGAGATCCAGGGGTCCCCACAATACCCCCATTCAGTATTCTCCCATCAAGGACTCCAAACACACTGTCACATCCAGCTTTGAGCACCTCCTCTAACAGGTAGTACCATCCTCCAGCGTACCATGCCTAAAACATCTAAGACCAGTAAATGTGCATCCAGATCTGCTCTTCTGTGCAGGGCTACCCCCAAAATTCACCATTTTGAGATTTACTCTTCATACCTGTTTCCTAGACCTAGACCTAATGCACCAAGCTTGCAGACAGTTGCGAGCCACAATTCCTTGGACCACGAGCCACATGTGAATCATTGAGCTACAGGTTGGGAATTCCTGCCTTACTGCAAAATCAAAAGTTTACATACACTAAGACTACTATGCTTTTAAAGAATTATGGACTGCCTATATGATGATGTCATGTGTTTGGAAGCTTTTGAGATTTTTCGGCAACATCTGAGTTACACATCTGTGGATGTATTTTAATGCACACCTAAAAAACACTGCTTCTTTGTGTAATATCATGGGAAAGTCTCAAGAAATCAGCCAAGATATCAGGAAGGGAATTGTAGACTTGCACAAGTCTAGCTCATCCTTGGGTACAATTTCAAGATACCTGAAAGTGCCACGTTCATCTGTACAAAAAATTATACGCAAGTATAAACAAGATAGGAATGTCCAGCCATCATACCGCTCAGGAAGGAGATGGGTTCTGTGTCCCAGAGATGAACATGCTTTGGTCCAACATGTGCATATCAATCCAAGGACAAGAGCAAAAGACCCTGTGAAGATAATGGGGAAGCTGGTAAGATTGTGTAAATATCCACAGTGAAATGAGTACTGTATAAACATGGACTGAAAGTCCACTCTGCCAGGAAGAAGCCATTATTCCAAAAGAAACGTAAAAAAGCCAGATTAATGTTTACAAATGCACACAGGAACAAAGACCTTAATTTTTGGAGACATGTCCAGTGGTTTGATGAAACTGAAATTGAACTTTTTGGCCATAATGACCATTGTTTCGTTTGGAGGAAAGAGGGAGAATCTTGGAAGCCTAAGAACACCATCTCAACTGCGAAACATGGGAGTGAGAGCATCATGTTTTGGGGTTGTTTTGGTGCAGGAGGGACTGGTGCATTTCACACAAAATAGATGGTATCATGAATGAACAATGACCCGAAGCATACTGCCAAAATGGTAGCAAAGTGGCTTAATGATAACAAAGTCAATGTTTTGGAGTGGCCATCTCAAAGCCCTGACGAAGCCGAAACGTGTTGGGGAGGGCGGCTGTCCAGACCAGGTGACTTGTAAGTTATACCTTATACTTTCCATACTCTTTGATGTCCAACGCTGTTTTCATAAATTTTCCTGGTCCATGACATACGCTATGCATAAACTGACACCTATTGGTGCTATTGGGTATTATTCCCATTATTCATGTGGTGTATCTATATATTTTTTGCACTTTATATACGTTTTCTTATTTTTATTTATATAATTATGATGTACATAGGGAATTAATATACAATTTTCACTAATTTGTACGCACCTTACTTATGAATATATATTATTATTTTGTTTTTAAATTTTTGTCACTGTATATTTTTGAGATATATATTTGTTAGCACCATTTACTGCAATAATATTCCCTTATGAAATGGATAGTACTGCCCTCTTATGTATATTTTTATATTATAAAACACTGATGCTTTCTACTTTTAAAATATCTCAAGTACCTTTATTTATTAAATAATAAAGTATATATATTTTTACATTCAGGACTTATGGTCAGTGTGTTCTTGGGTGTTGTGCTGCATTTTGTATGCTTGAAAAATACCTGTATGACTGTAGGTCGAAACATTGCATTTTGAATGGTAGAATGAGACCAGCTATTATTTTTAGTATCACCCAGGTATGGATGCTGTCTACTGTAGTTTACTTTCATGTTGTTTCCAAATCCTTAGGATTTTGGAAAATGCATCACACCTGGATCTATACCTATCCAAGATGACGGCTGCTGGCAATTTTTCCCACTATTAATCAAGCAAATGTGTGTCCATCACGTGACAAAGACAGACTATTTTTTTTTTTCTTGTTGCACTTAAGCAGCGTAACTTTTTAATTATTCAATCTATATACAGTTGTGGCCAAAAGTATTGCCACCCCTGCAATTTTGTCAGATAATACTCATTTTCTTCCTGAAAATGATTGCAAACACAAATTCTTTGGTATTATTATCTTCATTTAATTTGTCTTAAATGAAAAAACACAAAAAGAATTGTCCTAAAGCCAAATTGGACATAATTCCACACCAAACATAAAAAAGAGGGTGGACAAAAGTATTGGCACTGTTCGAAAAATCATGTGATGCTTCTCTAATTTGTGTAATTAACAGCACCTGTAACTTACCTGTGGCACCTAACAGGTGTTGGCAATAACTAAATCACACTTGCAGCCAATTGACATGGATTAAAGTTGACTCAACCTCTGTCCTGTGTCCTTGTGTGTACCACATTGAGCATGGAGAAAAGAAAGAAGACCAAAGAACTGTCTGAGTACTTGAGAAACCAAATTGTGAGGAAGCATGAGCAACCTCAAGGCTACAAGTCCATCTCCAAAGACCTGAATGTTCCTGTGTCTACCGTGCGCAGTGTCATCAAGAAGTTTAAAGCCCGTGGCACTGTGGCTAACCTCTCTAGATGTGGACGGAAAAGAAAAATTGACAAGAGATTTCAACACAAGATTGTGCGGATGTTGGATAAAGAACCTCGACTAACATCCAAACAAGTTCAAGCTGCCCTGCAGTCCGAGGGTACAACAGTGTCAACCCGTACTATCCGTCGGCGTCTGAATGAAAAGGGACTGTATGGTAGGAGACCCAGGAAGACCCCACTTCTTACCCCGAGACATAAAAAAGCCAGGCTGGAGTTTGCCAAAACGTACCTGAAAAAGCCTAAAACGTTTTGGAAGAATGTTCTCTGGTCAGATGAGAGAAAAGTAGAGCTTTTTGGGCAAAGGCATCAACATAGAGTTTACAGGAGAAAAAAAGAGGCATTCAAAGAAAAGAACACGGTCCCTACAGTCAAACATGGCGGAGGTTCCCTGATGTTTTGGGGTTGCTTTGCTGCCTTTGGCACTGGACTGCTTGACCGTGTGCATGGCATTATGAAGTCTGAAGACTACCAACAAATTGTGCAGCATAATGTAGGGCCCAGTGTGAGAAAGCTGGGTCTCCCTCAGAGGTCATGGGTCTTCCAGCAGGACAATGACCCAAAACACACTTCAAAAAGCACTAGAAAATGGTTTGAGAGAAAGCACTGGAGACTTCTAAGGTGGTCAGCAATGAGTCCAGACCTGAATCCCATAGAACACCTGTGGAGAGATCTAAAAATGGCAGTTTGGAGAAGGCACCCTTCAAATATCAGGGACCTGGAGCAGCTTGCCAAAGAAGAATGGTCTAAAATTCCAGCAGAGCATTGTAAGAAACTCATTGATGGTTACTGGAAGCGCTTGGTCGCAGTTATTTTGGCTAAAGGTTGTGCAACCAAGTATTAGGCTGAGGGTGCCAATACTTTTGTTTGGCCCATTTTTGGAGTTTTGTGTGAAATGATCAATGTTTTGCTTTTTGCTTTATTCTCTTTTGTGTTTCTTCATTTAAGACAAATTAAATGAAGATAATAATACAGATACAGCACCAAGTGGATTAAATATCCACAAATTCTCACGATACAAAGTAGCAAATCAGCAATAGAGAAAAATCATAAAACATAACCTTTAATGGATAGGATAAAAGCTACCAAAGATTATAGTGGAAGTAAAAATACACTAGATCAAGTGCCACAGACCATAATGGAAGGTATCTGTATAAATCTCTGCAACAGATCACCACCAATATATACATGTGGCTATTCCATGTCCAAAAATTTGAAAAGATTGGACCAACAAATACTTGGTCTAAATCGTTCAGAAGACCAAGTAAAAAAAAATCAACAGTTTCCTTATCAGAGGAACAGAAAAAACCCTCTACCCTGTACAGGTTATCAAGGAATATGCCTATTCATGTATATAATGAAGACATCAAAATAATAAATCCATCAGCATAATGTGAAAAGGAAAGATCTCACCACATGAAAATGGAGGATGTCCACGGTCAGATGTCCCATCAGAGTCATGTCAGGTCAGGAAAAAAGGTATTCACCCTATTCAAGCCCTAAAAGAGCTACCATTTCTGACACCCATGACTCCCGCCCTGACAAGGGCAGTCCACATCTGACCCCTACAAAAAATGGCCCTACAAAGTCCCTGTGCATCCCGACGCGTTTTGTCACTTATTGACTCTTCAGGACCTATTAGCACATATTGGGCATCATCACAGAGTATACAGGCTGCCTCCTAAGATGACAATGGAGTGAGGCAGACTGATAAGGAGGGCGCTTAAATAAACTGCCAATCAAATAGAATACATCCACCTGAGGTTTCTTGGGACGCACGCCGTCCACCATTACCCCTTATGGAACGCAGGCACGTGATGAGTGTATTGGTAAGAAACGCCCACCTCCTTTACCTCATTCAGTTCCAGGCAATAGTGTACATAGGCCGGCGTGTCCCGCGGCAAGAGCCGCCTTATTTCCGGTTGAGTCATACTGCCCAAAAGTAAAATGGCCGCCACACTTCCGGTCATGCGCACTCATATTCCATCAGTGCCAACAGGGCGGAAGTAAAACATGCGACAAAGGTCGCAATACTTCCGATTAACAATACTGCCAGTAGGCAATATGGCCCCCAAACTTCCGGTCATGCGCGCATTAATCAGTCCGTGCGCCGATATTTACAAGCGGACGGACAGGCCGTACAGCTCTAATAGGCCTCCCCCCAAAACAACGATTGTGACAAGTAGTGCCAAACAACCAAAGTCATGGGAACATAATGAAGGGAATACAGCAAAATGTCTCAATCAAGAAGCCTCAAAAGAGCAATAACAAAATCAAAATAAATAAAAGGGCAGAAAAACGAAAACAAAAGGTGGAAAAAATAACAAAAATTCAAACTCAGAATATAAAGGTAGCAAACAAAATATATAAAGAAGGGTATTTTACAGTATATACAAAGGAAATAAAAGCATAAAGTTCACACATATATCCAATCCCTAAATATAGCAGCCATAATTGAGTTGGTCATTAAGCCCTCCTTGGGTCATGGTATTCAGACAAAAAATCCACTTAGTCTCTTTTTGTAGAATGGTGCGATCCCAATTGCCACCTCTTGGTGGTTTTTTACCCTTTCAATCCCCCAAAAATATGGTTTTTCTGCCCTTTTATTTATTTTGATTTTGTTATTGCTCTTTTGAGGCTTCTTGATTGAGACATTTTGCTGTATTCCCTTCATTATGTTCCCATGACTTTGGTTGTTTGGCACTACTTGTCACAATCGTTGTTTTGGGGGGAGGCCTATTAGAGCTGTACGGCCTGTCCGTCCGCTTGTAAATATCGGCGCACGGACTGATTAATGCGCGCATGACCGGAAGTTTGGGGGCCATATTGCCTACTGGCAGTATTGTTAATCGGAAGTATTGCGACTAGAGTTGAGCGATACCGTCCGATACTTCAAAGTATCGGATCGGAATGGATCGGCCGATCTTAAAAAAAAGTATCGGTATCGCCGATTCCGATACCGGAAGTCCCATTCAAGTCTATGGGACTTCCGGTATCGGAATAAGAAAAACCCTGTTTTTGCCTTGTACAGCCTCTCTGGGGTCTGTACGGCCCTTTCGGGGGGCTGTGCCGGCCTGCGAGGGGGTCAGTGCAGGCTCCGGTGGTCTGTGCCGGCCTGCCGGGGGGCTGTGCCGGCCTGCCAGTGGTCTGTGCAGGCTCCGGTGGGCTGTGCCGGCCTGCCGGTGGTCTGTGCAGGCTCCGGTGGGCTGTGCCGGCCTGCCGGGGGGCTGTGCCGGCCTGCCGGGGGTCTGTGCAGGCTTCGGGGGTCTGTGCAGGCATCGTCCGATGGGACTACAAGTCCCATCTGGCGATGCCTGCTACCATGACAGTGATTGACACATTAGCCAATGATGGGACAGTAGTAGTCCCATCATCCGGCTAATGTGTTGAATGTAAAAAAAAAAAAAAAAATTACATGCTACATTCATACTACATACTACATACATGCTACATTCATACTACATATATACTACATGCAACATACATACTACATATATACTACATGCATGCTACATGCATACTACATATATACTACATGCAACATACATACAACATATATACTACATGCATGCAACATGCATACTACATATATACTACATGCTACATACATACTACATATATGCTACATATATACTACATGCATGCTACATACATACTGCATGCTACATACATACTGCATGCTACATACATACTACATGCTACATACATACTACATATATGCTACATACATACTACATATATACTACATGCATGCTACATACATACTGCATGCTACATACATACTACATGCTACATATATACTACATACATACTACATGCATGCTACATACATACCACATACATACTACATACATACTACATACATACTACATGCATGCTACATACATACTACATGCTACATACATACTACATATATACTACATACATACTACATACAATACATTCATACAATACATACATAGACATACAGTACATATAACAGAGTAACATACTTACCAATACTTGTCACATTGTTCCCCGAAGCCATTGTCTTTTACGGAATAAATATTAACATAACAAACCACAAAAATACTCACCCACGATCCGAAGCAGTCCACGAGTGTGTCCCACGACGATCTTGGGTAGAGAACTGCAACATCAGCTGATGCTGCCGTTCTCTACGGGCTGCAGGAATCCAATGACGGAAGGTAGGTATCCTTCCGCACTGTATTCCTCCGCCACTTAAAAAAAAAAAAGTCCCTAGTCTCACTTTATGCCATTGCTGTGTGGGAATTTCCCACGCAGCAATGGCATAAAGTGAGACTAGGGACTTTTTTTTTTTTAAGTGGCGGAGGAATACAGTGCGGAAGGATACCTACCTTCCGTCATTGGATTCCTGCAGCCCGTAGAGAACGGCAGCATCAGCTGATGCTGCAGTTCTCTACCCAAGATCGTCGTGGGACACACTCGTGGACTGCTTCGGATCGTGGGTGAGTATTTTTGTGGTTTGTTATGTTAATATTTATTCCGTAAAAGACAATGGCTTCGGGGAACAATGTGACAAGTATTGGTAAGTATGTTACTCTATGTTATATGTACTGTATGTCTATGTATGTATTGTATGAATATATTGTATGTAGTATGTATGTAGTATATATGTGGTATGTATGTAGCATGTAGTATGTATGTAGTAAGTATGTAGCATGCATGTAGCATGCAGTATGTATGTAGCATGCATGTAGTATATATGTAGTATGTATGTAGCATGTAGTATGTATGTAGCATGCATGTAGTATATATGTAGTATGTATGTAGCATGTAGTATGTATGTAGCATGCATGTAGTATGTATGTAGTATGTATGTGGTATGTATGTAGCATGTAGTATGTATGTAGCATGCATGTAGTATATATATGTTATGTATGTAGCATGCATGTAGTATGTATGTATTATGTATGTAGTATGTATGTAGCATGCATGTAGTATGTATGTAGTATGTATGTAGTATGTATGTAGCATGTAGTATGTATGTAGCATGCATGTAGTATGTATGTAGTATGTATGTAGTATGTATGTGGTATGTATGTAGCATGTAGTATGTATGTAGCATGCATGTAGTATATATGTGTTATGTATGTAGCATGCATGTAGTATGTATGTAGCATGCATGTAGTATGTATGTAGTATATATGTGGTATGTATGTAGTATGTATGTAGTATGTATGTGGTATGTATGTAGCATGTAGTATGTATGTAGCATGCATGTAGTATATATGTGTTATGTATGTAGCATGCATGTAGTATGTATGTAGTATGTATGTAGTATGTATGTAGCATGCATGTAGTATGTATGTAGTATATATGTGGTATTTATGTAGTATGTATGTAGCATGCAGTATGTATGTAGCATGCATGTAGTATATATGTAGTATGTATGTAGCATGTAGTATGTATGTAGCATGCATGTAGTATATATGTAGTATGTATGTAGCATGTAGTATGTATGTAGCATGCATGTAGTATGTATGTAGTATTTTTTTTTTTTTTTTTAACATTTAACACATTAGTCGGATGATGGGACTACTACTGTCCCATCATTGGCTAATGTGTCAATCACTGTCATGGTAGCAGGCATCGCCAGATGGGACTTATAGTCCCATCGGACGATGCTTGCACAGACCCCCGGACATCAGCACAGCCCCCCGGCAGGCCGGTACAGACCCCCACAGGGTGCACAGACCATCGGCAGGCTGGCACAGCCCCCCGGCAGGCCGGTACAGACCCCGGGCAGTCCACACAGCCCCCCGGCAGGCCGGCAGAGACCCCCGGAAGGCCCGAAATGACGGCGCATCATGATGCGCACACACCGCGCATCATGATGACGTCAGGCTGTCAATCAACTTTTAACTTCCGATTCCGATGCCGACTTCCGATATTGAAAAAATATCGGAAGTCGGTATCGGAATTCCGATACAGCAAGTATCGGCCGATACCCGATACTTGCGGTATCGGAATGCTCAACACTAATTGCGACCTTTGTCGCATGTTTTACTTCCGCCCTGTTGGCACTGATGGAATATGAGTGCGCATGACCGGAAGTGTGGCGGCCATTTTACTTTTGGGCAGTATGACTCAACCGGAAATAAGGCGGCTCTTGCCGCGGGACACGCCGGCCTATGTACACTATTGCCTGGAACTGAATGAGGTAAAGGAGGTGGGCGTTTCTTACCAATACACTCATCACGTGCCTGCGTTCCATAAGGGGTAATGGTGGACGGGGTGCGTCCCAAGAAACCTCAGGTGGATGTATTCTATTTGATTGGCAGTTTATTTAAGCGCCCTCCTTATCAGTCTGCCTCACTCCATTGTCATCTTAGGAGGCAGCCTGTATACTCTGTGATGATGCCCAATATGTGCTAATAGGTCCCCTGAAGAGTCAATAAGTGACGAAACGCGTCGGATGCACAGGGACTTTGTAGGGCCATTTTTTGTAGGGGTCAGATGTGGACTGCCCTTGTCAGGGCGGGAGTCATGGGTGTCAGAAATGGTAGCTCTTTTAGGGCTTGAATAGGGTGAATACCTTTTTTCCTGACCTGACATGACTCTGATGGGACATCTGACCGTGGACATCCTCCATTTTCATGTGGTGAGATCTTTCCTTTTCACATTATGCTGATGGATTTATTATTTTGATGTCTTTATTATATACATGAATAGGCATATTCCTTGATAACCTGTACAGGGTAGAGGGTTTTTTCTGTTCCTCTGATAAGGAAACTGTTGATTTTTTTTTACTTGGTCTTCTGAACGATTTAGACCAAGTATTTGTTGGTCCAATCTTTTCAAATTTTTGGACATGGAATAGCCACATGTATATATTGGTGGTGATCTGTTGCAGAGATTTATACAGATACCTTCCATTATGGTCTGTGGCACTTGATCTAGTGTATTTTTACTTGCACTATAATCTTTGGTAGCTTTTATCCTATCCATTAAAGGTTATGTTTTATGATTTTTCTCTATTGCTGATTTGCTACTTTGTATCGTGAGAATTTGTGGATATTTAATCCACTGGGTGCTGTATCTCTATTTTGTCTCTGGGTATGGCAGGTTTTCTGTCAACTGGTCTAAATACGGACCAATGGCTAGCTGAAGCAAAGGAGGTATTTTCGGAACACACGTTCACACAGAAAAAGTATCTCCCTACATATAGTGTTGCCTTCAAAGAACTCACTAAGATATATCGTGATCAGATTACATCCTGGTGGGAGGTACAGAGCCTCGAAAATTATCTGAAGGCTGGTATCGTCCCACGAGGATTAAGAATTAATATCTCTGCAGGAGCACGACATAAGAACCCCAGTTTTATTGCCAAATGGGAAAAAGAGGCTACAAGTAGTTCCCTTCGCCTTATGCAACTTCTTTTAGAGGAAGAAAAGAAAACTTTGAGTCTTTTGAATGACCGTTTGAAAGATCAAATTGAAGTCACTAAAAAATTCTCTACAGAGACTGATTTTTCCCTAAAGGAAAGTAAGTTAGAAACTAATCTTGAGCGCTTTCAATATCATCTCAAGGAGCGTAAACATCGCCAATACTTGAGGGATGCACAAGATTTCAAAGATAATAAGGCGTATTTGGTTATAAGTACTCGTATCAATAATATTGACCTTGAAACTGATTTGTCTTCTACTGATACAGACTTCTCTGATACTGAGGGAAGGGGTAGAAGCAATAGGGGGAGAAACAGAGGTTGAGGCAAAGGCCGTGGTAATCGTGGTCCTCTTGATAGATCCGATACTACTGTGGGGGTCGCATTTTTTAGATCAGAGTTATCCTTTAAGGAACCGTCAACATCCGGTACGGAAATAGGAATCGTTCCTGAGGATAACAACCCCAATACTATTGTACCTCTTAGTTGTGTCTCTAGTTCAGTATCTTTATCTGTTTCTAACGATATACAAGTAGTGAACCTGTCCTCTAGGGTTCTTAACCGAGAAGAACTACAGGTTTTGAAAAAGGGTCTTACATTTGTCCCTAGTACAGACTTTGATCTGTTTCGGTCTATAAAAGATCTAAGTCTGTTTTTACGTAAGGTACATTGGAGAAAGTTTTTTCTTCAACAGGATAATCGTACCTGTATGGATATGGGGATTCCTGTTGATTTGTTACCAGATGTACGCCTGTTGACAAGTATTGGAGAAGTGAATCCCAATGATCTTGGAAGAGGTCCTTTTACTGTTTTAAAAAACAGGAGTATTAAAATGCCCCCTCCCACTGGAGATGTTTCTGCAATAGATATCTTTGAAAACTTGGTTACACAAGATTTGAAATCCTTACAAGGAAAAAAGATCTTTTCCAGGTACAATTGTACTAAAACAGAAATGGCAGTTATCAATAGGCTTGAGCAGGATGACCACATTGTCATCAAGCCCTCAGATAAGGGTGGCAATGTGGTCATCCTTGACTCCATACAATATTCTAAAATGTGTGAGACCCTCCTCGAGGATAGAGTGAGCTATGAGGTTTTGGCTCATAACCCTACTTCTGATTATTTGATTGAACTCAAAAACATTTTGGATGAAGGTTTATTCATGAGGGTCATTGATAAATATGAATTTGATTTCTTAATGCCAAAAGATTCAACAGTGGCTACCTTTTACTGCCTGCCGAAATTACACAAAGGTCTCTCCCCCTTAAAGGGGAGAACAATTGTGTCAGGTATGGGCAGTGTTAGCCACAATATTGGCATTTACCTAGATCGTGTCTTAAAACCCTTTGCTGCCTCTCTACAATCCTTTGTACAGGACACCCCTGATCTTCTTCGGAGAATAGAGGGATTAAGTGTTGATCCTGAGGTTAGTTTGGGCAGTATTGATGTGGAAGCTCTTTACACTTCTATACCTCATGACAAGGGGCTAGAAGCAGTGTTATATTTCCTGAACACCAGAGGATGTCAATACCGGGCCCACAGCGAGTTTGTTATCAAACTACTTCGGTTCTGTCTTACTAAGAACTTCTTTTTGTTTGACCATAAGATCTACCACCAGCTCAGGGGCACTGCTATGGGGAGTCCATGTGCCCCGGCATATGCTAATTTGTTCCTGGGCTGGTGGGAGGAGACCCAGGTCTTCAGGAGTGGTATGGACGCTATGGGACGAATTGAGCTGTGGGTTCGTTATATAGACGACATCCTGATACTGTGGAAGGGCTCTATGGACAGTTTTTCTGAATTTGTAGATACACTGAATCATATTGAGTGTGGCCTATTCTTTACCTCCGTGATTGTCCCGTCTTCATTGTCCTTTCTTGACATTTTGATTGAGAGGAACAATGATGGTACTATCACCACTTGTACTTACAGGAAACCCACGGCTACTAACTCCTTGTTGAGGTGGGACAGCAGTCATCCTGTACATTTAAAACGTGGAGTACCTAAGGGTCAATACCTTAGGATACGCAGAAATTGTTCTACAGAGGAATCTTTTGAGAGACAGGCTAAGGAACTTAGAGACTGATTTTTGGACAGGGGTTATCCTCATGATGTCTTGAAACGTGCTTATAAACATGCTAAGGGTAAAAATAGAATGGAACTCCTTAAACCCAAACCCAGAATCGAGAATAAAGGTGATATGAGATTAATTACCACTTTTGATAATGGAGCAAGTGATGTACGTGCTATCTTGGCCAAACATTGGCCTGTTTTGTTAATGGATAAAGATATTGGAGGAGAACTACCGATACGACCTCTGATCACGTACAAGAAAGGCCGTTCATTGAAGGATCGGTTGGTCAACAGCCATTTCACCAGACCCTCCTACACTACTTGGTTGCCCACTAACGTGAAGGGTTGTTTTAGATGTGGCCACTGCGTTGTTTGTCCCCACATTTCTCCTGGCATTGGCTTTGTTAGTAATGTCACAGGACAAGTATATCAAATTAGAGAATTCATCAACTGTAGTAGCAAGGGAGTGATTTACAAGGCCACGTGTTTATGTGGTAAGGAATATGTGGGCTAAACTATTAGGGAATTCAAACGCAGGGTGGAGGAACATATTGGAGACATCACCCATAAGAGAGACACCCCCATTTCACGCCACATTAATCAGTGTCAAGGAGGGAATGTCAATTCTATCCAATTTTTGGGGATTGAAAGGGTAAAAAAACCACCAAGAGGTGGCAATTGGGATCGCACCATTCTACAAAAAGAGACTAAGTGGATTTTTTGTCTGAATACCATGACCCCAGGAGGGCTTAACCCCTTCACTACCAAGGGTGGTTTGCACGTTAACTACCGGGCCAATTTTTACAATTCTGACCACTGTACCTTTATGAGGTCATAACTCTGGAACGCTTCTATGGATCCCAGTGTTTTCTCGTGACATATTGTACTTCATGTTAGTGGTAAAATTGCATTCAAATAACTTGCGTTTATTTGTGAAAAAAACGGAAATTTGGCGAAAATTTTGAAAATTTCGCAATTTTCCAACTTTGAATTTTTATGCCCTTAAATCACAGCGATACGGCACACAAAAAACTTAATACATAACATTTCCCACATGTTTACTTTACATCAGCACAGTTTTGGAACCAAAATTTTTTTTTGTTAGGAAGTTATAAGGGTTAAAAATTGACCAGCGATTTCTCATTTTTGCAACACCATTTTATTTTTAGGGACCACTTCACATTTGAAGCCACTTTGAGGGGTCTATATGATAGAAAATACCCAAAAGTGACACCATTCTAAAAACTGCACCCCTTAAGGTGCTTAAAACCACATTCAAGAAGTTTATTAACCCTTTAGGTGCGTCACAGGAATTTTTTGAATATTAAAAAAAAAATGAACATTTAACTTTTTTTCACAAAAAAAATACTTCAGGTTCAATTTTCTTTATTTTACCAAGGGTAACAGGAGAAATTGGACTGCAAGACTTATTGTGCAATTTGTCCTGAGTACGCTGATACCTGATATGTGGGGGGGAACCACTGTTTCGGCGCATGGCAGAGCTCAGAATGGAAGGAGCGCCGTTTGACTTTTTCAATGCAAAATTGGCTGGAATTCAGATCGGACGCCATGTCACGTTTGGCGAGCCCCTGATGTACCTAAACAGTGGAAACCCCCCCAAGTGACCCCATTTTGGAAACTAGACCCCCCAAGGAACTTATCTAGATATGTGGTGAGAACTTTGAACCCACAAGGGCTTCACAGAAGTTTATAACGTACAGCGGTACAATTAAAAAATCATATTTTTTCCACAAAAATGATCTTTTCACCCCCAATTTTTATTTTTCCAAGGGTAACAGGACCCTAAAAGTTATTGTGCAATTTGTCCTGAGTACGCTGATACCCCATATGTGGGTGTAAATGACTATTTGGGCGCATAGCAGAGCTCGGAAGGGAAGCAGCGCCATTTGACGTTTTTGGCTAGAATTGAGATCGGACACCATGTCGCGATTGGAAAACCCCTGATGTACCAAAACAGTGGAAACCCCCCACAAATGACACCATTTTGGAATCTAGACCCCCCAAGGAACTTATCTAGATGTGTGGTGAGAACTTTGAACCCCCAAGGGCTTCACAGAAGTTTATAACGTACAGCAGTACAATTAAAAAATCATATTTTTTCCACAAAAATGATCTTTTCACCCTCAATTCTTATTTTTCCAAAAGTAACAGGACCCTAAAAGATATTGTGCAATTTATCCTGAGTACGCTGATACCCCACATGTGGGGGTAAACCACTATTTGGGCGTATGGCAGAGCTCGGAAGGGAAGCAGCGCCATTTGACGTTTTTGGCTGGAATTGAGTTCGGACACCATGTCGCGTTAGGAAAGCCCCTGATGTACCAAAACAGTAGAAACCCCCCACAAATGACACCATTTTGGAAACTAGACCCCCCAAGGAACTTATCTAGATGTGTGGTGAGCACTTTGAACCCCCCAGTGCTTCACTGAAGTTTATAACGTCCGGGCGTGAAAATAAAAAAATCGTATTTTTTCCACAAACATGATCTTTTAGTCCCCATTTTTTTATTTTCCCAAGGGTAACAGGAGAAATTGGACCCCAAAAGTTGTTGTCCAATTTGTCCTGAGTACGCTGATACCTCATATGTGGGACAAAACTACTGTATGGGCACACGTCGGGGCTCGGAAGGGAAGTAGTGACGTTTTGGAATGCAGACTTTGATGGAATGGTCTGCGGGTGTCATGTTGCGTTTGGAGAGCCCCTGATGTACCTAAATAGTGGAAACCCCCCACAAGTGACAACCATTTTGGAAACTAGACCCCCTAATGAACTTATCTAGATGTGTGGTGAGCACTTTGAACCCCCCAGTGCTTCACAGAAGTTTATAACGACCGGGCGTGAAAATAAAAATATCGTATTTTTTCAACAAACATCATTTTTTAGTCCCCATTTTTTATTTTCCCAAGGGTAACAGGAGAAATTGGACCCCAAAAGTTGTTGTCCAATTTGTCCTGAGTACGCTGATACCTCATATGTGGGAGAAAACTACTGTATGGGCACACGTCGGGGCTCGGAAGGGAAGTAGTGACGTTTTGGAATGCAGACTTTGATGGAATGGTCTGCGGGTGTCATGTTGCGTTTGGAGAGCCCCTGATGTACCTAAACAGTGGAAACCCCCCACAAGTGACCCCATTTTGGAAACTAGACCCCCTAATGAACTTATCTAGATGTGTGGTGAGCACTTTGAACCCCCCAGTGCTTCACAGAAGTTTATAACGACCGGGCGTGAAAATAAAAATATCGTATTTTTTCAACAAACATCATCTTTTAGTCCCCATTTTTTTTATTTTCCCAAGGGTAACAGGAGAAATTGGACCCCAAAAGTTGTTGTCCAATTTGTCCTGAGTACGCTGATACCTCATATGTGGGACAAAACTACTGTATGGGCACACGTCGGGGCTCGGAAGGGAAGTAGTGACGTTTTGGAATGCAGACTTTGATGGATTGGTATGCGGGTGTCATATGCGTTTGGAGAGCCCCTAATGTACCTAAACTATTGAAACTCCCCACAAGTGACCCCATTTTGGAAACTAGACCCCCCACCGAGCTTATCTAGATGTGTGGAGAGCACTTTGAACCCCCAAGTGCTTCACAGAAGTTTATAACGCCTGGGCGTGAAAATAAAAAAAACATTTTTTTCCGCAAAATTATATTTTTGCCCCCAATTTTTTATTTTCCTAAGGGTAACAGGAGAAATTGGACCCCAAAAGTTGTTTTGTAATTTGTCCTGAGTAGGCTGATACCCTACATGTGGGGGTAAAACACTGTTTGGGCACATGGCAGAGCTTGGAAGGGAAGGAGCACCATTTGACTTTTTCAACGCAGAATTGGCTGGAATTGAGATCAGACGCCATGTTGCCTTTGGAGAGCACCTGATGTGCCCAAACAGTGGAAACCCCCAATTATAACTCCAACCCGAACCTCAACACACCCCTAACCCTAATCTGAGCCCTAGCCCTAGCCCTAACCCTAGCCCTAACCCTAGCCCTAACCCTAACCCTAGCCCTAACCCTACCGGGAAAATGGAAATAAATACATTTTCTTTTAGTTTTATTATTTTTCCCTAACTAAGGGGGTGATAACGGGGGGTTTGATTTACGATTTATGGCGGTTTTTATGTTTGGCGGCTGTCGCACGCTAAAAGACGCTTTTTATTGTAAAAATAGTTTTTGCATCACCACATATTGTGAGCTATAATTTTTCCGTATTTTGACCCACCGAGTCATGTGAGGTCTTATTTTTTGCGGGACGAGTTGACGTTTTTATTGGTACCATTTTCGGGCACGTGACATTTTTTGATCGCTTTTTATTCCGATTTTTGGGACGCAGAATGAACAAAAACCAGCGTTTCATGAATTTCTTTTGGGGGGGTGCGTTTACACCGTTCCGCGTGCAGTAAAATTGATAAAGCGGTTTTATTCTTCGGGTCAGTACGGTTACAGCGATACCTCATTTAGGTCGTTTTTTTATGTTTTGTCGGTTTTTTGCAATGAAAACTATTTTATATAAAAAATAATTATTTTTGTATCACTTTATTCTGCGAGCTATAACTTTTTTATTTTTTTGCAGATGATGCTGTATGGTGGATCGTTTTTTGCGGGACAAGATGACGTTTTCAGCGGTACCATGCATATTTATATGCGTCTTTTTGATCGCGCGTTATTGCACTTTTTGTTCGGTGGTATGATAATAAATCATTATTTTTTGCTTCGTTTTTTATTTTTATTTTTTAAGGGGTTCGCTAAAGGGGTTAACTAATGGGACAGTTTTATAGGGCAGGTCATTACGGACTCGGCGATACCAAATATGTGTACTTTTATTGTTTTTGTTTTTTTTTATTTTGAAAAAATGGATTTATTGGGGAATATTTTTTTTTTTTTTACTGATTTATTTAGCGATTTTTTTTTTAATTATTTTTAACACTTTTTTTTTTTTTTTTTTTACTTTATTACCTTGTCCCAGGTGGGACATCACTGTCCTGTGACAGATCGCTGATCTGTCACATCACAGATCACTGTGACAGATCAGCGATCTGTCACAGGCACTGCTGCAGACTTCCTCATGCCTGCGCTTTGCAGGCAGTGAGGAAGTCAGCTCCCTGCAGGCCCCCGTCGCCATCTTGGATCCGGGGGCCTGTAGGGAAAGAGCCCCCCGCAGCAGCGCTGCACATTGCGCTGCCGTGGGGGGCTCAGGGAAGCACGGAGGGAGCCCCCTCCCTGCCGATGCTTCCCTTTAACCCCCGGTACACCGCGATCGCGTTTGATCGCGGTGTGCAAGGGGTTAACGTGTCGGGGGCGGTCCGTGACCGCCCCTGACACATTGTGCCGGGTGTCAGCTATGATAATTAGCTGACACTCGGCCGCGATCAGCGGCGCTCACCACGTGGGCGCCGCTGATCGCGATGACGTAATATTCCGTCCATGGTAATTAGGTCCATGGACACATGGACGGAATATTACGTCAATTGTAGGTAAGGGGTTAATGACCAACTCAATTATGGCTGCTATATTTAGGGATTGGATATATGTGTGAACTTTATGCTTTTATTTCCTTTGTATATACTGTAAAATACCCTTCTTTATATATTTTGTTTGCTACCTTTATATTCTGAGTTTGAATTTTTGTTATTTTTTCCATCTTTTGTTTTGTTTATTATATGGTTTTTCTGCCCTTTTATTTATTTTGATTTTGTTATTGCTCTTTTGAGGCTTCTTGATTGAGACATTTTGCTGTATTCCCTTCATTATGTTCCCATGACTTTGGTTGTTTGGCACTACTTGTCACAATCGTTGTTTTGGGGGGAGGCCTATTAGAGCTGTACGGCCTGTCCGTCCGCTTGTAAATATCGGCGCACGGACTGATTAATGCGCGCATGACCGGAAGTTTGGGGGCCATATTGCCTACTGGCAGTATTGTTAATCGGAAGTATTGCGACCTTTGTCGCATGTTTTACTTCCGCCCTGTTGGCACTGATGGAATATGAGTGCGCATGACCGGAAGTGTGGCGGCCATTTTACTTTTGGGCAGTATGACTCAACCGGAAATAAGGCGGCTCTTGCCGCGGGACACGCCGGCCTATGTACACTATTGCCTGGAACTGAATGAGGTAAAGGAGGTGGGCGTTTCTTACCAATACACTCATCACGTGCCTGCGTTCCATAAGGGGTAATGGTGGACGGCGTGCGTCCCAAGAAACCTCAGGTGGATGTATTCTATTTGATTGGCAGTTTATTTAAGCGCCCTCCTTATCAGTCTGCCTCACTCCATTGTCATCTTAGGAGGCAGCCTGTATACTCTGTGATGATGCCCAATATGTGCTAATAGGTCCCCTGAAGAGTCAATAAGTGACGAAACGCGTCGGATGCACAGGGACTTTGTAGGGCCATTTTTTGTAGGGGTCAGATGTGGATTGCCCTTGTCAGGGCGGGAGTCATGGGTGTCAGAAATGGTAGCTCTTTTAGGGCTTGAATAGGGTGAATACCTTTTTTCCTGACCTGACATGACTCTGATGGGACATCTGACCGTGGACATCCTCCATTTTCATGTGGTGAGATCTTTCCTTTTCACATTATGCTGATGGATTTATTATTTTGATGTCTTTATTATATACATGAATAGGCATATTCCTTGATAACCTGTACAGGGTAGAGGGTTTTTTCTGTTCCTCTGATAAGGAAACTGTTCATTTTTTTTTACTTGGTCTTCTGAACGATTTAAACCAAGTATTTGTTGGTCCAATCTTTTCAAATTTTTGGACATGGAATAGCCACATGTATATATTGGTGGTGATCTGTTGCAGAGATTTATACAGATACCTTCCATTATGGTCTGTGGCACTTGAAGATAATAATACCAAAGAATTTGTGTTTGCAATCATTTTCAGGAAGAAACTGAGTATTATCTGACAGAATTGCAGGGGTGTCAATGCTTTTGGCCACAACTGTAACTGCATGATTGTTTTTTGGGGAAAAAGTTTTATTTTAAATAAATAAATAAAAATAAGCACATAAAAACAGAAATTGCTTATTGGGCTTTGTTTTATGGCTGCAAAATTAGGGAGGTAGAATATATTAAAAAATGGAAGACTTAATAGGAATCTGTCTCCAGGTTGTAGCTACCTAATCAGAGATCAGCATAATGTAGGGGCAGATACCCTGTTTCCAACTATTTGTCATATGCTGGGCTGCTTAGTGTAATTTTCATAAAAAATCATTGTTTTTTCTGCAGGAGATTATCACTAGAGGACTACTTAGCCTGGCTGCCAGGTATTCCACCCCTAGCACTCATTGGCAGCTTTCTGCTCAGCATTCAGAGAACTGCTAGATCTGCAGCAGAGAAAACAGTGATTTTAGCAAAATTCCACCAATTAGCCCAGTGACACATTGCTGGAATCAGGGTCTCTGTCTGTAATTTATGTTGCTCTCAAACGGAATATCAGTCCCCTGTAACAGGTTTAACTTCTCCTCCATGTTAGTGCAGAGTATTATGCCTGCATGTCGGTATTCTATTGGTGGCAATTTTTAGATCTCCAGCTCCTATAGCAATCATTTGGCAACTTGCAATTACTGTTTCAGCAAATAGGCCGATGGAGGAAGGCCTCTATCTTTGTGGCTATTGACCACACCATTTCATTACACAAAGAATACTCTTTAGAGATGATATATTTGTTTTATATAATTTTTTCCCTCTTTTCAAGTTGACAATCCTGGTGCTACTAGTGGATATTATAATCTAGGAGTCCAACAACTGAGAAGTGACAAATGAGTGTTGAGCCACTGGTTAGCAAAAACAGTTTAAAAAAAAATGAATCCAATATGTAAATATTCATGTATTTTGAAACCTAGATATATACGGTACTGATTTGTATATTATATTTACGATTTTCCATAGATTTCATAGCTAACCAATATTTAGCTGAATGTTTGCGTTCCAAGTGTTCATGGCAGCACGGTGGCTCAGTGGTTAGCATTGCAGCGCTGGAGTCCTGGGTTTGAATCCCACCAAGGACAACATCTGCAAGGAGTTTCCCTTTGTTTGCGTGGGTTTCCTTCGGGTACTCCGGTTTCCTCCCACATTCCAAAGACATACTGATAGGTGATTTAGATTGTGAGCCCCCATCAGGGACAGTGATAATAATGTGTGCAAACTGTAAAGTGCTGTGGAATATGTTAGCGCTATATAAAAAGAAAGATAATTATTATTTCTAATATGTATGTATATTTTTTCATTAGGTAGATTATGTGGGGATCGTATACCAGAGCCAATCGAGTCATCTGATAGCAGACTATGGATTGAATTTCGAAGTAGCAGTAATATCCTGGGTAAAGGATTCCACGCAGTTTATGAAGGTTTGTTACAGTTTCAGGTGTGTTAGCGTAAGGCCGGGGTCACACTAACCGACGCAAAATACGGTCCGTAGTTTACAGGCGTAATACGGATGAATGACCCCTAAACAGTGCTCCGTATGTCATCCGTAAGCAAGGTGTGGTCGCGTATTTTGCGCATGTAAGCATCCGTATGCCATCCGTATGCTGAGATTTTCTCGCCGGCTTGCAAAATGGACATATAATGGAGCCCTATGACAGGTTTTATAACACAAAAGAAAGAATAGTTATAGACACATAGAATACATATACCGTATATACTCGAGTATAAGCCGAGGGTGCACAGTGAGTGGCCTCAGTTATCTGCAGTGTGTGGCCCCAGTTATGATGCACAGTGAGTGGCCCCAGTTATGATGCACAGTGAGTGGCCCCAGTTATGCACAGTGAGTGGCCCCAGTTATGCACAGTGAGTGGCCCCAGCTTTGCTGCACAGTGAGTGGCCCCAGTTATCTGCACAGTGAGTGGCCCCAGTTATGCACAGTGAGTGGCCCCAGCTTTGCTGCACAGTGAGTGGCCCCAGCTTTGCTGCACAGTGAGTGGCCCCAGCTTTGCTGCACAGTGAGTGGCCCCAGCTTTGCTGCACAGTGAGTGGCCCCAGCTTTGCTGCACAGTGAGTGGCCCCAGCTTTGCTGCACAGTGAGTGGCCCCAGCATTTCTGCACAGTGAGTGGCCCCAGCATTTCTGCACAGTGAGTGGCCCCAGCTTTTCTGCACAGTGAGTGGCCCCAGCTTTTCTGCACAGTGAGTGGCCCCAGCTTTTCTGCACAGTGAGTGGCCCCAGCTTTCCTGCACAGTGAGTGGCCCCAGCTTTTCTGCACAGTGAGTGGCCCCAGCTTTTCTGCACACTGAGTGGCCCCAGCTTTTCTGCACAGTGAGTGGCCCCATCATGTTGCTGCTGCCGCTGCCTCCCTTACAAAAAAAAAAATAAAAACCTGCATACTCACCTCAGTCGCTGCCCCCTGCTCATCAGCGTTGCGCTCTGCAGTGACTGTACAGGCAGAGAGCGATGACGCCCTCTGACCTGATTGTCACTGCAGAGGACGCAAGACAGCAGAGCGCAGGGACAGGTGATATGCCTCCCAACCCCCCGCGTTCATACTCACCGGGTCCTGGCGCTTGTCTCTGCAGCTCCCCTGCTTGTTGTTCCATGTTTTCGGCGCTGCTCTCTTCCTGGTTCAGCGGTCACGTGGTACCCGCTCATTAAATATGCGCATATTTAATGAGCGGGTACCATTTGACAGCTGAAACAGGAAGAGAGCAGCGCCAACAACATAGAACAAGCAGGGGAGCTGCAGAGAAGGGTGAGTATGCTCTGACACCCCCGCTCCCCCTCCCCTGCCGATCCCCCCCTTTATATGACTCGTGTATAAGCCGAGAGGGGGACTTTCAGCCCAAAAAAATAGGCTGAAAATCTCGGCTTATACACGAGTATATACGGTATATATATATATATATATATATATATATATATATATATACATACACATGTAATTGAGACACATATATTTATATTTCACAGAGTTCTTCATAGAATGGCCGCTATTTCAATTGCCGGCTTTTGTGAAATCATTCCCCAACCCGACATGAAATGACACATGGTTTACATACAGTAAACCATTTCATTTCATGTATTTTTATATGTCCCTGACTAATAATTAGATGTGGGTTTGTGTGCAAAATTTGGGAGATGTAGTTGTTATTTTAAGGAGTTAATTCCTTGTTAAAAAATGCGTGGGCTTTCCATTGCCCTGTAGCGGTGGCGAATGGGTTAATCTAACAAAGGGTTAATGTCATCTTACAATCGAATGGTGACATTAACCCTTTGTTAGATTAACCCACTCGCCACCACTATAGGGCAATGGGAAGCCCACGCATTTTTTAACATCGAATTAACCCCTTAAAATAACAACTACAACTCCCAAATTTTGCACACAAACCCTCATCTAATTATTAGTCAGGGACATATAAAGAAAAACATGAAATGAAATGCTTTACTGAATGTAAACCATGTGTCATTTCATGTCGGGTTGGGGAATTATTTGATAGAAGCCGGCAATTTAATTAGCGGCTATTCTGCTATGAAGAACTCTGTGAAGTATAAATATATATGTTTGTCACAATGACATGTATGTATATATATATATATATGTATTCTATGTGTATATATCTATTCTTTCGTTTCTTTATTAAACCTGTCAGTATGAGTTTACTGTATAGCGCACTGAATTGCCGGCTTTTCTAAAAGACACCGGGTGCGTATTTCTCGCAAGTCACACATGTGGTCCGTGTGTAATGCGTATTTTTGGCGCACCCATAGACTTTCATTGGCGTTCTACGGGCGTAGTACGCTGACAATCGCAGCATGCTGCGATTGGCACGGACCGTAGAATACAGATGAGAAATATTCGGCTGATGGAAGCTGCCCCATAGAGAATAATTTGTCCGTGTGTAATGCGTGCTTTTAACGCCTCTCACTCGTCCGTATTCCTCGCCACTGTGACCCCGGCCTAATGCAGAAAAAGAACTGGTACTTAAAGGGGTTTCTCCGCGAATAGAAAAAAATAAAGGAAAATAGTTATAAATAAATTCCTAAACACTTTTAATTAGCAAATCACAATAGCTGTGTCTAGTGAGTTAATCACGATAGAATTTAAATGGCCGCTGTCTTGTTACAATAACAGAGACCTGTCATAAAGTTTGAATAGGACACGGGTCCGAAAACATATACAGTAGGAAACTCTACTTTAAGTGTAGGGAGATGTTTTCCTAGAATATTTTGAATTATGACAGGAGGTAATTTCGGCTTTGCAGTTTCGTTTTTTGCTCCCTTTCTTCCCAGAGCCATAACTTTTTTATTTTTCTGCCAATATGGCCATGTGAGGGCTTGTTTTTTGCAGAACAAGTTGTGCTTTTGAACAGCACCATTGCTTTTAACATATCGTGTCCTGGAAAAGGGGAGAAAAATTCAAAGTGCAGGGAAATTGCAAAAAAGTGCAATCCCACATAGATACCAAACATGTGTAGGTTCTTTTTTATCTAAGTGGTGAAAAAAAATTCCAAACTTTGTAAAAAAAAAATAAAAATTGCTCCATTTTCCGATACCTGTAGCTAGGGATGAGCGAGTAGTGAAATACTCGGACTCACTGTACTCGTTACGAGTAGCTCCTAATACTCGGGTACTCGTAACGAGTAGCAAGTCCAATGTAAGTCTATGGGAAATGCGAGTAATGGGCAGAGAATGTGTGTTAACAGAGACTATGTGCGCATGGAGAATTTGTGCGGGGGTCTGTGGGGCTGTGTGTATGTGTGCTGGGCTCTGCCGGTGCTGTGCGGGCTGTGCTGGTGCTGTGCGGAGCCTGTGCGGGCTGTGCTGGCTATGTGCGGGGCCTGTGTGGGCTGTGCTGGCTCTGTGCGGGTCCTATGCGGTGGCTGTGCGGGGCCTGTGTGGTGGCTGTGCGGGCCTGTGTGGTGGCTGTGCCGGCATCGTCCGATGGGATTACTTGTCCCATCCGGCTATGCCCGCTACAGTGACAGCATTAGCGGATGATGGGAAAGTAGTATTCCCATCATCCAGCTAATGTGGTGAATGTAAAAAAAAGACACACAGAACATACAACACATAACATACAGTATATATACATAATATACAACACATAACATAGAGTACGTACTCACCGCACACACCTAATTCCCTGAAGCCATTGATCACCTGTAAAAAAATTAAAATAATAAAGCAACCTATACTCACCTTTCCACCGTAATCCTATTAATAACGAGGGTCCCACATCTCCCGTGGAGAGCAACCGCATCAGCTGATGCGACCGCTCTCCAGGGGCTCCAGCGATACAGTGACGCTGCATGGCCAACCAATAACAGTAATGCCACAACAAAGAAGGCAGCGGCTTTACTGTGATTGGCTAACACATGCCGGCGGGAGATCCGAATATTGCGAGGCGAGTAGTGAAATTTACTCGCTAGGATGCGAGTACCTCATTACTCGCCGAGTACCGAATCCTAACGAGTATATTCGCTCATCCCTACCCGTAGCGTCTCTATTTTTCTTGATCTCGGGTTGGGCAAGGGCTTATTTTTTGCATGCCGAGCTGACGTTTGGTGCAGATACGATCTTTTGATTACCAGTTATTGCATTTTAAAGCAATGTTATGGCAACCAAAAAAACGTAATTCTGGCGTTTCGACTTTTTTTCTCGCTATGCCATTTAGCGATCAGGTTATTCATTTTTTTTATTGATAGATCGGGCCATTCTGAATGCAGCGATACCAAATATGTGTATGTTTGATTTTTTTTTTTATTTTGAATGGGGTGAAAGGGGGGTGATTTGAACTTTTGTATTTTTTTTATATTTTTAAAAACCTATTTTTCTTTTACTTTTGTCATACTTCAATAGTCTCCATGGGAAACTAGAAGCTGCCATAACCCGATCGGCTCTACTACATACAGGTGATGATCAGATCTTCTCTATGTAGCAGAATTACTCACGTGCTATGAGTGCCGACCATCGGGCGGTGCTCATAGCAAGCCGGCAGTGACAACCATAGAGGTTTCCAGGAGACTTCTGGTTGTCATGCCAACCCATCCGTGACCCGCAATCACGTGACGGAAGTCACCGATGAGCGGGATTTAGGGCGGGATTGCCGGAATCGCATGTTAAATGCCGCTGTCAGCGTTTGACAACAGCATTTAACGGGTTAATAAGCGCGGATGGATCGCGATTCCACCCGCGGCTGTTCCATGCACATGTCAGCTGTTCAAAACAGCTGACGTGTGCCAGAAAAGATGTGTGCTTAGCAGCGGAGCCCACATCAAAGCGAGGGAGTCTGACGTGGGCGTACTATTATGCCCAACGTGGAAAAGGAGCTAATACTGGAAATATCAGTGGTGGTGACGTAAGCAGAGCATGCTCACACTACTGTCCTCCCTGTCTATTCTGAGCTAATAATGGAGATACCAGGGATACTGAGATAAGAAGCAGCTCACACTGCTGTCCACCCTGTATAGCTGATCTAACACTGGAGATACCAGGGGTACTGAGGTAAGAAGAGGCCGCTCACACTGCTGTCCACCCGGTCTATCTGACCTAACTCTGGAGATATAAGGGGTGCTGAGGTAAGAAGAGGCTGCCCACACTGCTGTCTACCTTGTCTATCTGGTCTAATGCTGGAGATACCAGGGGTGCTGAGGTAAGGAGAGGCAGCTCACACTGCTGTACACCCTGTCTATCTGGTCTAATGCCGGAGATACCAGGGGTGCTCAGGTAAGAAGAGGCCACTCTCACTTCTGTGTACCATGTCTATCTGGTCTAGTTCTGGAGATATCAGGGATGCTGAGGTAAGACGAGGCTGCTTACATGGCTGACTGCCATGTCTATCTGATCTAATTCTGAGATACCAGAGGTGCTGAGGTAAAAACAGGCCGTTCACACTGCTGTCCAGCATGTCTATCTGATCTAATACTTGAGAAATAAGGGGCGTTGAGGTAAGAATGACAGCTCACACTGCTATTCACCGGTGTATCTCCACGTCAATGCAGAAGAACTTCCACCTACATATGCTCCATGGGCTATAAGTGGGTGGCTACAGGGAGAATATAACTTACCGTACTGTTCTCCCTGCAGCTGTACTTCTAGTTAGAAAGGCATACATATAAAAATGGTATTTATTTCAAGATTACCACTAATGGCTGCAGGTAAATACTTTTTTATGACAGTTTTGCTGATCTTCTGAACCTGTATAGTAAGTGTGCACATCCAGGGATTAAAGGTGTTGTCTGGGGCAATTGTGATAACAAATATATATTTTGCTTCTTCTATACCTTGAACTATAATAAAACTGTTTACAAATCTTGTTCAGCTCATCAAACAGGATCAGATGTACAACCTCTGGCTTCTCTGCAACGAAAATATTACATTGCTTCAAGATCTAAAAATATTGTAACTTCATTTATATCTTCTAGCTAAATGTGGAGGCAATATAAAAAAAGATATTGGTCAGATTCAGTCTCCTAATTACCCAGATGATTATCGACCGGACAGGCAATGTGAATGGATAATTACAGTCTCAGAAGGATTTGTGGTTGGTCTTTCTTTCCAAACTTTTGAGGTAATGCTCTTCTGGTGTGTGCATGATGTGTTTTTTTATTCTTAGTTTTAAGTTCCACTCCTACATTTCTCATTCTAATGAAATCACATTTAAAGGAAACCTGACACTTTTATCTGGCTTCCAAGACCATGAGCAGCATGATTCACAGCCTGGCTGTGTACGATTGCTGCTCGGTATGTTTTTGTCTGAAACGCTCCAGTGTTTGCAGAACTGCCCGAGGATTGTAGGAAGAGACTGGACTTGTTTCATGCCACACTGGCCAGTTTCTTCCTGCACCACCCTAATTACATGTACATGAGGACAGACCTGTCAATCAACTAGAGCGGTGTCGGAAGAAGCCTGGAAACCTCTCTGGAGTGTTTACCTCTATAATATATTAGTAGCCCTTATCAACCTCCTACTAATACTTCTAGGAATCCCCCTATATTATAAATAAGTGTTGCTGCTCTTAATATAAAACTGAAGTTTTACCCTCGTATGCACCATTCATCGACTAGTCCTAGACCGCCGTCATCTCAGCGATGTGCTGTTTTCACAGGGATGAGGAGAAGATGCACGTCTTGTCTTCTGCAGTTGTTCTCTGCGTTAATTTTCTTAAAGTTTCCTAAGACAATCCAATGGCAGGCTACATGTTTAGAAATATAGTATTTCATTAAGTCCATTCAAGTAAATGATTTGTAATTCTTGGACGTGGTGAGCCCACCTCACTGCAGAAGGACACCGCCATCTGAGGTCCTTATGCCTCTTTATACAAATATTGTTATTAGGAGTCATCATCATGAGTTGACCGCTCTATATATTTGTTGAGTTCTTCAGGCCCCAACTGCTCATAAACATATTTCCATACAAATACATGAAGATGCAATGATGATTTGGTTTTGTATTAAAAAAAAATTAAATCCATTTGTTACCCATTTGAACAACACACTCAAACAATGAAAGTGCCTGTAACATATAATTATGTTAATCACTGTTATGTCTATCCCATAGTTTGAAGTGCATGACAACTGCTTGTATGACCACCTGCAAATACGTGATGGTCCATCAGAAGATAGTCCACTTGTTGGGCAGTTCTGTGGCTACGAGAAGCCTGATGACATTAAATCTACCTCTAATACTCTTTGGATAAAGTTTTTTTCTGATTCCTCAGTTAATAAAGCTGGATTTTCTGCAAACTTCTTTAAAGGTAACTTCCATTTTGCATCCCGAGGCTTTACTGGGGCTTTTTAAGTGAGGGTCTTCTGGTGAGATTGGGATAAATCCTCTTGCGGCCACTGACCACTTTTTTAATGGACAGAAGGACAGATTGTTTTTAATAAGAAGATCCACTTTTTCATTCATATTTATACTGTTAATACTTTGAATAACAAAGAAAAGACAAGCACAAATGTGTATAGAACGGAAACATATCTCTCTTGTGTGTTGTTCCTCCACATTAAGTCATAACAGTATGGATGGCGATGTACCCATGTATATTCATTGTACGACTGAAGAAGATGGGAGTAAACTGAAACCTCCAAAAGTAGAATATATTAAAATGTAAATGCTTTATTGATTTATTTATTTTATGATTTATTGATAAAGGAGGAGGGAGATTACCCACCCCTACCCCGAAGCGCGTTTCGCCTCTTGCTATCTGGCTTTGTATGGTTCGGTCTATATAAATGCTCTATGCCTGAGTTTATATTTTCATAAGTATTACACTGTCTGGTTTCCCTCTGCACCTGCAATGCACTAACACTTTATTGGAGGACTATGTATGTATGCTTCATTTATTGTTTTTCTATTGGAAGCAGTATGCTGAATTTTTTACTTAGTGTTTTTCTATACATGCTTGTGATCTAACTATGCTGTATACATTATATACAATCCCCACATTGTAGTGTATACTGGCACTATAAGCATAGTAATCAACATATTCCTTTTGCTCTAAGGATCAAACCGTTCTCATTTTTCACTTGTGGTATTATTTGTTGTGACCTCCTCATAGTATTTTATTGCAAAAATGTTTTTTTTAGCTTGATTCAATATAGCATTTGCATTTTATATTTTTTGTGGTGGTTTTTTGTTTGATCCAATTTTCTTCAGTTGTTTAATGTTAATACTTTATTTGCATATCAGCACAAAAATAGTCTAAATAGACATAATAATCACAATAATCAATAGGAGGTAAGGAGAGCAATGCCGACATTGAGGTTTGGGTCAAAATGAGTAACATTCTTTCCAAAAAGTGGCTATGTTGGGAGGCATGATGGTCATTCTTTTTTTTTTTCTTTTTACACTTGTTTTTATTACCCTCTTAATGACACTGTCCATTTTTAAAACCTGCATGGCAATAATTTTGGAATGTTTTAATTATCCAACTCATTCTAAAAAAAATTGGGGGGTAACACATTGTACTTTATAGCATTAGTACATTTAGCTCAATATGTTTAGAATGTAGTTGAAAAGAAAAAAACCCGGGGATCAGGCTGCATGTATGTCATCTGTCATGGACCCTGTGATTTTTCTGCCCTTAAAACAATTGGTGATATTACACAAAATAGTTTAATGATTAAACTTTACCGTATGCCCACTTTGGTATGGCATCATTTTTATTTTAGATGTTCATTTTTTTTGTGGATTAGTAGATATTTTGTAAATTAACCAGCAATTTTTCATATACGGTAATTCAAGACATTTTCAGAAGTCTATATTTTTTCAATTATTTATTTCTGAGGGCTTTAGAGACTGATTCAGTTTTGGGTGTATCCTACACATGAAGTGGAGGTTACATAGCACCTTAATCTCACGACGACCCATGATGTACATTTTCATCATAGCTGACTCAGGGCTGAGTCTTTCTTCTTCTAAATGACAGTGTTTGGTAAAAAGCAGACTCCTGGATCTACAGTTTAGCTGGGTATAACAACTGGAATTTGGCGTTCCTTTTCTAGAGGGTTCGGATAATAGATGTAATTGCTTTTCTTTATAGAGACACTGCTGGTGAGAAATCTTGTAAGAATAGGACTTTGTTATCATGGGTTATTAGGTCTCTCTCCTGTTAGTAGGCTTTAATATCTACTCTTGACATCCTCAGTGAAGAGATTTTGTAGTAATCAACATTGTTTGCTATCTCTTATGTTCTTAACTTTTTCTGGCACCAATTAGTGTGCTGTGATGTCAGTAGGTAAATCAAAATTCGGGACCATGGTCAAGTCTGTAGCCCCTTCGCGACCTTTGACATAAGTTTACGTCATGGTCTGGAAGTGGTTCACGACTTATGACGTAAAATTACCTCATGGCGATTGTGTGGGCAAAGGAGCTCGGCGTAAGTAATAGGTGAGACCCCGCTGTCTTTGCCAGGAGCAGTGACCGCACCGCCCCTGGCCATTTAGCCACCTAAATGCGACGATTGATATAGAAAACAACGTTTAGGAGGCGTCAATTGGCGCCCCTGGGTCTGCCAGCTACTTGGCCTAGTTAAGACCATGCCAGGAGCATGGTCTAAAATGCTTCTGTCAGTGCAGCACTGACAGGTATAAAGCCTTGCTGATGCATTGCACTGTATGATATCAGCGATCACGGCAGTGAAAGTTAAAGTCCCTTTGATGGACTAAGTAAAAAAGTTAAAAAAAAGTTCTAAAAAGTTTAAAAAATATTTATGAAAAAGAATCACAAAAAGTGATAAAAATATTGCACCAACTAATATGTATATTTATGTAAAAACAAAAATAAACAAAGGACCCATATTTAGTATTGCCCGTAAGTGACAACCCGAACTATAAAACTGTCTCACTAGTTAACCCTTCAGTAAATACCATCAAAAAAATAAAAAGCAAGGCAATAAACAATGCTTTTGCATTATGACACAAAAAATGTAATAAAACGTAATCAAAAGGTTGAATGGAAATAAAAATAATATAGCTGGAAATAACATTTTGTCTTGCAAAAAAAAAGCCACTTTACAGCTATATGAGCAGATAAATAAAAAAGTTATAGCTTTCAGTATACAACACTGCAAAAATAATTAAAAAAGCGCCAAAACATAAAAAAAAATATCAATATGGTATCACTGAAATTGTACTGACCCGGAGAATACATTTTTCTTAACACTTTGACTATACAGTCAACCGCATGAATAAAAAAAACCTCAAAACAATTCCTGAATGGTTTTGGTTGCTTCTGCCTTCCAAAAATCGGAATAGAAAAATAAATAAAAAAGTATGACTGAAAATGGTAAAAATAAAAAAGTCAACTCGTCTCGCAAAAAACAAGCTGTCACATGACTCTATGAGCAGAAATCTTGAAAAATTATAGCTCTCAGAATATGTTGATGCAAAAACTTTTAGTGGGTAATAGCAGCCAAGCATAAAAAGAGTCGCACCAACCCAAAGAATAAATCCATCTAATTACTTATACCGCACGAGGTACGACGTAAAAAATAAAACTAATTCTTTACCTGTTGCTGAATTGTTTTTTTCTGCCTTCAAAATATCACATTAATGCTAGACTCACATTTATCCTGCACTCTACGCTGAGCGCTTACACCTGGGTTAGCATGTAAATCTCTTAAATACATGATGCAGATCGAACCATCGACGGAATATTCCCTTTAATGAGGAAGATTCCCATTAATGAGGCAGATGGAGACACTGTGGATGCCGTCTGGCCTATGATCCATCATTGTCCAACTTTTTCGGCATTCATAAAAGTGGGTTTGTCCACAGTATCTCTGCTGCCTCATTATAGTGAATGGATCCCTCAAGGGTTTCATCTGAATCACAGAGATTTAGATGGAAACCCTGATGCAAGATCTCAGCGTAGAGCTCAACCTCAGCCTCAGATTTGCAATTTTCACTGCACTCCTCAAGAAGCTCAAAACCACATTCAAGATGTTTATTAACCCTTCAGGTGCTTCACAGGAATTGAAGCAATACCTGTTAAATTAACATTTAACTTTTTTTCACAAAAAGTTTACTTTAAGCCCAATTTTTTTTTTATTTTTACAAGGGTAACAGGAGAAAACATTTGGAGAGCCCCTGATGTGCCTAAACAGTGGAATTCCTCCATTTTGGAAACTAGAACCCTCAAGAAATGTATCTAGATGTGTGGTGATCTCCTTGAATCCACAGGTGCTACACAAAATTTTGCAATGTAACATGAAAAAAAATATTTTTCTCATAAAAATGTTGTTTTAGGCCCAGATTTTTTCATGTTCACAAGGATAGCAGGATAAAATTGATCACAAAATTTGTTGGCAATTTCTCCTAAGTACACCAATACCCTATATGTAGGGGAAAACTACTTTTTAGGCACAGTAGGGCAGAAGCGCCATTTTGGAGTTCAGATTATGCTGGACTGGTTTGAGGGTGCCATGTCAAATTGGCAGAGCCCTTAAGGTGCAAGAACAGCAGAACCTACCATAAGTGACCCCTTTTTACAAGCTATACCTCAATGAATTCATCTAGTAGTGCAGTGATCATATGGACACCACAGGTGTGTTACAGAATTTTATACAATTGGGCAGTGAAGAAAAAAATACATGTTTTCCACCAAAATGTTACTTTAGTCCTAGATTTTACATTTTCACACTGGGAAATTGGTAAAAAATGGCATCAAAATTTGTCCCACAATTTCTGCTGAAGTGGCTGTACAGTACTGCCTAGCCACATAGCGAGACTCGGGATGGACGGAGAGCTATTTGCCTCCTAGAATAGTTTGCGTACTCCATATACAGAGCCCCTGGAGGTGTAGTAACAATTTTGGCTCCATGGGTGTTTTACAGAAACAAGCAGCAGTAATTGTTGCAGAGTGAAAATTGCAAACTGTCGTTATAGAGACTAGTAAGTTATGCCCAACTTGTGCTTCTGGAGACACGCACCTGTAAATTAGGCGGGCTGTCATCACTTTAGAAATGCCAAACATGTTGGCGCTATATGAGGTTTAGGTACACTGGAGTTCAGAATGGAGGGGGCATTTGGATTTGTGAGTGCATAATTTGCTCAATTTCATTAGAGGGGCGAGGATTCATTTTGCTTTTCCGGAGCCTTTGTAGTACCAATAACATTGAAGCTCCCTATATTTCCGTTAAAGGGGATCTATCACCCCATTTTTGGACTATCAACTGCGGCCACCGCCAACAGGGCTTATCTCCAGCATTCTGTAATGCTGTAGATAAGCCCCCGGTATAACCTGAAAGATAAGAAAAAAGAGTTAGATTATACTCACCCCGGCATTCGGTCTGGTCTGATGGCTGTTGCTGTCCGATTCGGCGCCTCCCATCTTCATACGATGCTGTCCTCCTCCTTGCTTCTCCCTCGGCTCCTGCGCAGGCGTACTTTCTCTGTCCTATTGAGGGCAGAGCAGAGTACTGCAGTGCGTTGGCGTCGGAGCTCTCTGACCTTTCCCGGCGCCTGCACAATGTAGTAATTTACTCTGCCCTCAACAGGTCAGATAAAGTACACCTGCGCAGGAGCTGAGGGAGAAGCAAGGAGGAGGACATCATCGTATGAAGATGAGAGGCGCCGGACCGGACCGTGACACCCACCGCCCCCCGGTGAGTATAATCTAACGTGTTTTTCTTATCTTTCAGGTTTCATCGGGGGCTTATCTACAGCATTACAAAATGCTGTAGATAAGCCCCTGATGGCTGTGGCCGCAGCTGATAGTAGAAAATTAGGTGACAGATTCCCTTTAACAGATGACGGACCTGAGTGGGGACTTGCTTTTTTGTGGATTGAGTTGAAGCTTTTATTGGGACATTTTACATAATGTTTGGTATGTCATTTATCCGGCACTCTACGCTGAGCATTTACATGGGTGTTTACCTCTAAATCTCCAAGTGACATCATTCTGATGAAACCTTCGAGGGATCCATTCACTATAATGAGGCAGCAGCGTTACTCTGGACTCCGTCTGGCCTTTGTTCAGCGGTGTCCTTCTTTCAGAAGTGCACAAAACTGTGGGCGACGACACTTTTATGCATGCCACATAAGGAAACTTCCACCGGGGGATTCCGTCTGAATCACGTATTTCAGAGATTTACACGGAAACCCCAGGGTAAGCGCTCAGAATGAAAATATTAAAGGCATTTGAACAATTGTTGTCTTTGCCGTTCCTCGTGCGGTATACAGCTATAATTTTTCCATATTTCGGCCAACAGAGTCATCTGTTGACGTTTTTATGCATGACTTATACACAATAAAACCTATTTTATAGAAAAAAATGATTATTTTTTATTCTGAGAGCTATACTTTTTATTTTTCTGCTGATGGAACTGTATGGTGGCTTGTTTTTCGCGGGACAAGATGATGTTTTCAGCTAAACCATTTTTATTTACATTTGCCTTTTTTATCACGTCTTATTCCACTTTTTGTTCTCTGGTGTAATTATAAAGCATAGTTTTTTGTCTTGTTTATTTCTTTTTATACGATGTTCACTGAAGAGGTTAAAGGGGATCTTTCACCCCATTTTAGCCCTATCAGCTGCAGCCACCGCCACCAGGGGCTTATCTACAGCATTCTGTAATGCTGTAGATAAGCCCCTGATGAAACCTGAAAGATAAGAAAAAAAGAGTTAGATTATACTCACCCTGGCGTTCGGTCTGGTCCGATGGGTGTCGCCGTCCCGTGCGGTGCCTCCCATCTTCATACGATGATGTCCTCCTCCTTGCTTCTCCCTTGGCTCCTGCGCAGGCGTACTTTATCTGCCCTGTTGAGGGCAGAGCAGAGTACTGCAGTGCGCAGGCGCCGGGAAAGATCAGAGAGGTCCGGCGCCTGCGCACTGCAGTACTTTTCTCTGCCCTCACCAGGAGCCAAGGGAGAAGCAAGGAGGAGGACGTCATCGCTAGAAGATGGGAGGCGCCGAACTGCGACACCCACTGCCCCCGACTCTGCCCCCCCGGTGAGTATAATCTAACGTGTTTTTCTTATCTTTCAGGTTTCATCTGGGGCTTAGGCCTCTTTCACACAACCATCTGTCACCATCAGGCAAAATCCGCCGTTTTGCAAAAAAACGGATCCGCCATTTTTGTTGGCGGATCCGTTTTTCTTCCCATTGACTTGCATTATCGGCGAATCTTGACGGATGGTCATCCGTAGGATCCGTTTTTTCACGGATCCGCCAAAATTTTGGCGTTCGCTGACATGACTTAATGGACACTGAAACGTTTTTTTGCTGGCCGGATCCGCATTTGCCCGGGAGAATTGCCTTTGCCGGAAATTTAACCCTAAATCCCGTTCTGGCGGCTGAGAAATTCTCTCTCTCTTGGCGGTGGCCACAGCTTATAGGCCGAAAATGGGGTGACAGATTCCCTTTAAATAGTGGGATAACTTTATAGTTCGGCTCGTTCCAGACGATTTCAAATGTGTACTTTTTTTATTTTTGTTTTTACATAAATGTATTTATTGGATTAATATTTTTCATTTTTTTATTTTGTGATTTTAAAAAAAAATATTTTACAATTATTTTTTTTTAAATTTTTTACATTTTTTGTCTCAGGATGGAACTTCAACTTTCCCTGACCTAATTGCTGGTCTAATACTCTGCAATGCTTTAGTCATACTACAGCGAGATACGGCCGAGTCTCGCAGGTTAAAACCAAGCTCTGGCACCGGCACTCCGGAGCGGAGTGTGCAGCCGCACAGCAATACATGGAGCTGCACGCTCCGCTCCAGAGTGCCGGCGCCTAGAGCTTGGTTTTAACCTGCGAGACTCAGCCGTATCTCGCTGTGTGTGATCCCGGCCTTAGATCTATGCATCGGAGGCAGGGAGGAGGCATGTCCACTTGTGCACTGAGCAGGGGATTACAGGCCAGTGTCCTTGGGTGACCCCTCTGCCATCTTTCGGCACTGGGTCACCATGGATACCATTGGCACAGCGCAATCGCAGTCGCGTCGTGCCGAAGGGAGCAGAAAGGGAGCTCCCTCCCTCTGCGATGCCCCGTGATGTCGCTGTCAGAGGGGTTCAAGCACTGATTGTGGGGCATTGCTGCAGGGTGTCAGCTTTCATATAGCGTGGGTATATGTGATTACGCGCGATCGTGAAGAAGTATAAGTACGGCGGTTTGTGGGAACGCAGCTCCCATAGTTCCAGACATATACAACACATGTCAGTAAGGGGTTAAGGGCCTAAAAATGGAAAATTGCGAAATTTATGCAAAATTCCAATATTTTCACAAATAAGCACAGAAAATATCGACCTAAACTTTTCAGAATCAGTGGGATCCGTTGAAGCGGTCCAGTTATTAACTCTTAAAGTGACACTGTCAGAATTTTAAAATTTAGGCTGGTCATGAAGGTGAAAAAAGGCTGGGAGGTGAAGGGTGCAGTCTGGTAGATGATAAGTTTGTTCCACTATCCCCCAAATCTGAGGCCTCTGCGCTGGACCCTGTTTTCTTGGTTCCTTAGTTTTTCCTGCAGTCTTTCTTCTCCTTTTGTGGCATTGTTGTTCTCTGACTTCTTCAGCTGGTAATTGCTGACTAATCTGGGGTGTTTAGCTTGAGGGTCCTTTGCACGTTGCTCGTTATTTGCACAATACATGACGTGTTTTGTTTTTGTTTTTAAAGCGTGTTGAACATTTATTCATTGTCCAACATTTCTATTCTAGCAACAGCTTGAATTACTCCTGGACGAGAATGTCACAGACCTCTGACAGGTGATGGCGAACACTGTGTCCATGGACAGGGTCAAGAATTCAGACTAGCTACACAGTGAAAAGCATAGCGAGCTTTTTCCTCAAGCTGTTTATAGGGTTACATATTATTGTATTAGTCGCACCAGGAGGACATTATACTGTATATAGTTGAGAATTGATCAGGAGTGGATATTATTAAAAAGAGGAGCAGGCTGTTGAGTTCTAATCCAAATGGAGACGTTCAGGCCCTGAGATTTGTGGTGGTTCCACAGTGATACATAGCTGAATGAATTTGTGTGAATGCACAATAATTCTCAATAAGAATTCTACTTAAAAAGATTATTTGACACTGCAGTTGTAGTAATGGTGCAAGGAAATAAATTGAATTGCTTGTGTTATCCAGTAAATGGCAGTGTTGATTAAGAATTGCAATCAGCTCAGTTTCCATAAAGCTACCATTCAAAATAATTCATCATTTATACATAGGCTTAATATCATGTCTGCCGGATAAGGCGTGATGGAAGGTAGACGACAGCTCAGGGAGCATCCTCACCACAAAATGTTTTTTTTTTCTATTTTTTGTTTTTTTTATTTTTTAGCAGTGTCTATGTGTACCTGCCTCCTCATCAACTAATGACTGCTTCTATTAGTCTGAGTGAGTGTATAAGCCTGAATACCAGTATAGGAGGCTTGGAAAACAGTGAGGATGACATACAGTGCGTTGCAAAAGAATTCGGCCCCCTTGGAACTTTTCAACTTTTTCCCACGTATCATGCTTCAAACATAAAGATACCAAATGTAAATTTTTGGTGAAGAATCAACAACAAGTGGAACACAATTGTGAAGTTGAACGAAATTTATTGGTTATTTTAAATTTTTGTGAAAATTCAAAAACTGAAAAGTGGAGCGTGCAATATTATTCGTCCCCTTTACTTTCAGTGCAGCAAACTCACTCCAGAAGTTCACTGTGGATCTCTGAATGATCCAATGTTGTCCTAAATGACTAATGATGATAAATATAATCCACCTGTGTGTAATCAAGTCTCCTTATAAATGCACCTGCTTTGTGATAGTCTCAGGGTTCTGTTTGCAGCACAGAGAGCATCATGAAGACCAAGGAACACAACAGGCTGGTCTGTGATACTGTTGTGGAGAAGTTTAAAGCTGGATTTGGATACAAAATGATTTCCAAAGATTTAAACATCCCAAGGAGCACTGTGCAAGCGATCATATTGAAATGTAAGGAGTATCATACCACTGCAAATCTACCAAGACCCGGCCGTCCCTCTAAAGTTTCATCTCAAACAAGGAGAAGACTGATCAGAGATGCAGCCAAGAGGCCCATGATCACTCTGGATCAACTGCAGAGATCTACAGCTGAGGTGGGACAGTCTGTCCATAGGGCAACAATCAGTTGTACACTGCACAAATCTGGCCTTTATGGAAGAGTGGCAAGAAGAAAGCCATTTTTCAAAGATATTAATAGAAAGTGTCATTTAAAGTTTGCAACAAGACACCTGGGAGACACACCAAACATGTGGAAGAAGGTGCTCTGGTCAGATGAAACCAAAATCGAACTTTTTGGTAACAATGCCAAACGATATGTTTGGCATAAAGGCAACACAGCTCATCACTCTGAATACACCATCCCCACTGTCAAACATGGTGGTGACAGCGTTATGGTTTGGGGCTGCTTTTCTTCAGCAGGGACAGGGAAGCTGATTAAAATTGATGTGAAGTTGGATGGAGCCAAATACAGGACCATTCTTGAAGAAAACCTGTTGGAGTCTGTAAAAGACCTGAGACTGGGACGGAGATTTGTCTTCCAACAAGACAATGATTCCAAACGTAAAGCAAAATCTACAATGGAATGATTCATAAATAAACATATTCAGGTGTTAGAATGGCCAAGTCAAAGTCCAGATCTGAATCCAATCAAGAATCTGTGGAAAGAGCTGAAAATTGCTGTTCACAAACGATCTCATCCAACCTTACTGAACTCGAGCTGTTTGCCAAGGAAGAATGGCAAGAATTTCAGTCTCTCGATGTACAAAGCTGATAGAGACATACCCCAAGCAACTTGCAGCTGTAATCACAGCAAAAGGTGGCGCAACAAAGTATTAAGTAAAAGGGGCCGAATAATATTGCACTCCCCACTTTTCAGTTTTTGAATTTCCACAAAAATTTAAAATAACCAATAAATTTCATTCATCTTCACAATTGTGTCCCACTTGTTGTTGATTCTTCACCAAAAATTTACATTTGGTATCTTTATGTTTGAAACATGATATGTGGGAAAGGTTAAAAAGTTCCAGGGAGCCAAATACTTTTGCAAGGCACTGTAAGTCATGACTCCTACCTCTGATCCTCTATTAAGCCCCTCATACACATTACATTAATGTCGGCAGAACCTGCGGATATCGACATGTTCAGGCAATGGTCAACTAATGTTAGATGGAGGTCTCACAGAAATAAGCCACCGGGTGATGTGAAGCAAGGCACATTTCTCACAGAGAACACAGGAGTAGAGATGAGCGACTTTGCCTTTTTTAGGGTCGAGTCGGTTTCATGAAACCCGACTTTCTCAAAAGTCGAGTCGAACGAAATCGGCCGACTATAGGGAAAAGTCAGGAAAAATCTTGAAACACGAAACCCAATGCAAGTCAATGGGGAGAAAAGTCGACAGTGAGTGGAGGACTGTAAACACACCTGGCATGAATTTTAACCCCAGAGGCGGCAAAATCTCTCTCTTCTCTCTCTCTCCCTCTCCCTCTCTCTCTCCCTCCCACTCCCACTCCAGTTACGCTATGCTCCGCTTCTCTCATTGGCTGAAAAAAGTCACGTGCAAGCATTCAGCGAAACCCGTCTTTGACGCTTGGGTCGCCGACCGCATGGCCAACTTCACACTGTGGTCGGGTTTCGTTTCATGAAACCCGACTTTGGCGAAATTCAGCGACTTTTGAATCTGACCGACCTGTTTCACTCAACTCTACACAGGAGCCTTCATCCAAACGAGCGCTGCTGCTAATGGGAGAGTCGGCTGAGAGGGCTCTGATTTCTGCACTGATCACCGTGACCCTGAAAATAAAAAAGTCACATATATACAATGCTCAACATAAATGAGTACACCCAAGCAGATTTGTCAGAAAACCTTTAGTTTTATTTCAGAATCAACATTTTCTATTGTCTACCATACTAGAAAATACTCCCAACAAATGTGGGCCATTGATTGCAAACAAGATTTGTTATTTTTCACACTTAAAGAAAAATGTAAGTTTCTTAACAATTTCATTCAAGACCATGTTGCAAAAATGATTACACCCCAATTAAAGTCTTAGTCAAAGCTGAAGTTTAGACTACAAGATTCTAATTAATAAAAATTCAACCACTGGTAAGTCTGATTATTCATTAAACAGGTGTCCAGCCGACAGTTGAATATAAAAGGATGTTACTTAACAAAGAAAACCCCTTCTCATTTTATGCTGTCAGCAATGGCACCACAAGGAAGAGAAATGTCACGAGACCCAAGGAAAAAGAAAGATAGAACTGCAACCATCTCACAGAGATGTGCAGGCTGTTCACGGATGTTAAAGGGAATCTGTAATCTATTTTTTTGCACATAAGATGCGGCCACCGCCATCAGGGGCTTATCTACAGCATTCTGTAATGCTGTAGATAAGCCCCCGATGTAACCTGAAAGATAAGAATAACAAGTTGTATTATACTCACCGGGGGGGACGGTCCGGTCCGGGTCCCATGGGTGTCGCAGTCTGAGTCCAGCGTCACCCATCTTCTAGCAATGACGTCCTCTTCTTTGCTTCCCATCGCGGCTCTGGCGCAGGCGTACTTTATCTGCCCTGTTGAGGGTAGAGCAGAGTACTGCAGTGCGCAGGCACCGGACCCCTCTGACCTCTCCCGGCGCCTGCGCACTGCAGTACTTTGCTCTGCCCTCAGCAGGGCAGAGCAGCACGCCTGCGCCGTGATGGGAAGCAAAGAAGAGGACGTCATCGCCAGAAGATGGGAGGTGCCGGACCCAGACTGCGACACCCATCGGACCCGGATAGGACCCCCCCCGTTGAATATAATATACAGTGGGGCAAAAAAGTATTTAGTCAGTCAGCAATAGTGCAAGTTCCACCACTTAAAAAGATGAGAGGCGTCTGTAATTTACATCATAGGTAGACCTCAACTATGGGAGACAAACTGAGAAAAAAAAATCCAGAAAATCACATTGTCTATTTTTTTTTCCTTTTATTTGCATATTATGGTGGAAAATAAGTATTTGGTCAGAAACAAAATTTCATCTCAATACTTTGTGATATATCCTTTGTTGGCAATGACAGAGGTCAAACGTTTTCTGTAAGTCTTCACAAGGTTGCCACACACTGTTGTTGGTATGTTGGCCCATTCCACCATGCAGATCTCCTCTAGAGCAGTGATGTTTTTGGCTTTTCGCTTGGCAACACGGACTTTCAACTCCCTCCAAAGGTTTTCTATAGGGTTGAGATCTGGAGACTGGCTAGGCCACTCCAGGACGTTGAAATGCTTCTTACGAAGCCACTCCTTCGTTGCCCTGGCGGTGTGCTTTGGATCATTGTCATGTTGAAAGACCCAGCCACGTTTCATCATCAATGCCCTTGCTGATGGAAGGGGGTTTGCACTCAAAATCTCACGATACATGGCCCCATTCATTCTTTCATGTACCCGGATCAGTCGTCCTGGCCCCTTTGCAGAGAAACAGCCCCAAAGCATGATGTTTCCACCACCATGCTTTACAGTAGGTATGGTGTTTGATGGATGCAACTCAGTATTCTTTTTCCTCCAAACACGACAAGTTGTGTTTCTACCAAACAGTTCCAGTTTGGTTTCATCAGACCATAGGACATTCTCCCAAAACTCCTCTGGATCATCCAAATGCTCTCTAGCAAACTTCAGACGGGCCCGGACATGTACAGGCTTAAGCAGTGGGACACGTCTGGCACTGCAGGATCTGAGTCCATGGTGGCGTAGTGTGTTACTTATGGTAGGCCTTGTTACATTGGTCCCAGCTCTCTGCAGTTCATTCACTAGGTCCCCCCGCGTGGTTCTGGGATTTTTGCTCACCGTTCTTGTGATCATTCTGACCCCACGGGGTGGGATTTTGCGTGGAGCACCAGATCGAGGGAGATTATCAGTGGTCTTGTATGTCTTCCATTTTCTAATTATTGCTCCCACAGTTGATTTCTTCACTCCAAGCTGGTTGGCTATTGCAGATTCAGTCTTCCCAGCCTGGTGCAGGGCTACAATTTTGTTTCTGGTGTCCTTTGACAGCTCTTTGGTCTTCACCATAGTGGAGTTTGGAGTCAGACTGTTTGAGGGTGTGCACAGGTGTCTTTTTATGCTGATAACAAGTTTAAACAGGTGCCATTACTACAGGTAATGAGTGGAGGAAAGAGGAGACTCTTAAAGAAGAAGTTACAGGTCTGTGAGAGCCAGAAATCTTGATTGCTTGTTTCTGACCAAATACTTATTTTCCACCATAATATGCAAATAAAAGGAAAAAAAAACAGACAATGTGATTTTCTGGTTTTTTTTTTCTCAGTTTGTCTCCCATAGTTGAGGTCTACCTATGATGTAAATTACAGACGCCTCTCATCTTTTTAAGTGGTGGAACTTGCACTATTGCTGACTGACTAAATACTTTTTTGCCCCACTGTATCTTGTTTCTCTTACTTTCAGGTTACATCGGGGACTTATCTCCAGCATTACAGAATGCTGTAGTATAAGCCCCTGATGGCAGTGGCTGCATCTTATATGCAAAAAATAGGTGACAGATTCCCTTTAACAACTAAACAGTAATACCTTCTGATGAGAAGGGTGCAATAAAAATTGACATGCAAGTTCACTGTAATTAGCTAAAGAAGTAGAAAGCCAAAGCAGTGTTAGTGTTTTCCATGACACAATGCGTCCATCATACACTGCAGAGGAGTGGCATGTTAAGGTGTTGTCCACCAAGAAAGCCTCTCCTAAAGCCCATGCACAAAAAAATGCCCACCTACAATTTTTCTGTTCCCAGGCTGAATGTACTGCTACACTCTACTCTGAAGTGATGAGATCAAAATAAATGTTTTTAGAACTGATGGCTTCAAAACTATATAGCGTCACAAAGGTCAGGATGACAAAGAGAAATTCATGGTCTCTACAGTGAAACATGATGGTGGCCATCTGGGGCTGCATCAGTGCTGCTGGTGTCTGGGATCGATATTTCATTGAGGGTATCATGAATTTGCAGATGTAATGCTTTATATTGAGAAGATGGTACCATCACTTCATGCCCTTGGTAGATGTGCAGTTTTCCAACATGAAAAAAATCCAAAACACACATGGCCACTGTTGCATTTCTGAAGGTTTCTGCTGATCTGAACTCAACCAAAGACCTATGGGCAATTCTGAAGAGACAAATGGATCATCACTCTCCATCCAGCATCCAGGCTGTAAAAGAGGTCGTTCTTGAAGAATAAGAAAAGCTAGATGTTGGAATATGTCACCAACTTGTTCATTTCATACCTAGGAGACTTGATGCTGTCTTTAAAAATCATGGAGGTCTTACAAAATACTAGATGTAGTAGTTTTTGATCTGAGGTGTATTCATTTTTGCATCAACTAATTTGAGTAAAACCGAAGATGTTGTAATAAAACATATATTATTAACCTTACTTTCATGTTATGAGATAAAAATGTTCTATGAAACTCAGTCTTGTCAAAATTTCATGTTCAGTGAGCTATTGATTAAAATCTTACTTTTCAAAAGGGGTGTTCTCATTTATGCTGAGCACTGTATATGCATTTGTTTCCAGAATAACAAATCCCCAGCACTGCGCCACTCATTAAAAATGTGAACCACACCATTAATACATAATAAATTGATAAGCCAGCGCTTTGCCCCCCCCTTACATAGAATTAGCCCCTTTTCCACCACCCAATAAAAATATTAATTAGCCATTCTGCTTTTCCCACCATTCATTTATCAGTCGCCCTGCTTTGTCGTCAACCCCCAGCTAAGTCCTTTCCCCCTGTTCATTATACTTTCATATTCTCTCTTGAAGCACATCTGTAAGTACCACCGAGTTGTCAAAGTGCCGGGGGTTCTTACAGTCGCCACTCATAGTATACTGTATTTTCTGGTTAACCAGTGGCACAGATATGACCCTGGTAATGTCATTGCCCTCTGCACTGAGAGCTGATATCAGGTGATCTGACGGTGCCTGTGAAAATTAAGCACTTACAACCCACTGTAAGAACATTACCAGAAACTGTCTCTGACGCTGTACAGTTCAGCACCATGGGCAGCGTCCAACCAAAGCCCCAGGAGGCAAGAATGTGCAGTGAATTGGGAGTCCTGGAGCTTCTAGATACAGGAAGGAAGTAAGGACAATGAGGAGAATTAAAGATCTTCCAGAAATCTACCAGAAGTTGTCAAACACCAGTACACAATTCCATACATCTATATCAGAAGTCACTTATAGAAAATGTTGCCTAATTAGCATTCGTTTTGAAGGCTGTGTTCACATCCGATAGAAGATTAAAAGTGTATTTTCTGCTGCAAAAAAAATGTGAATGTCACGGCGCTGTTGCAGGATATCCCTGGACTATGTGCTCTTTACCTACCGCTATAGCTAGGGGCGCCCTAGCTATCCCTGCTCCCCGGATTACTTCTGATGGTGAAGATTCTGGGGCCACGTGCCTTGCTGAGCTCCCAAATCAGCCCTTATCTGTCCCCTCCCCCACCCAGGAAAATGGGGAGTTGTAGTATAGAAGAATACACAAATCAGACTAACAAAGGAAGACCTACAGGGATAAATGAAAATACAAATCATACAAATATGCACTCACAAACAACAGAGTGGAACACTGAGAAGTAAAGTAAGGAAAAACTAAATAGGAGAGGATGAGGATATGCACACAGACAAATCACCAAGCAACAGTCTTATGAACAACACTCCAAACTCTTTCTCGAACAACCAACACCTCCAACTCCGGAACCAGGCATTATGAAACTAAGAGAAAAAAAAAGGGGCTTACCAGCTCACTTGAAAACAGCCTGTGGTGTGTGGGAGCAAGGAATCACGTCGTCCAGCGTATAGTTACTCCAGAAAAAAAGAAAAAATTCCAGCTACTATAAGATCCATTTATTGAGTGAAAAGTAAGATAGAGTTCACATGATAGTCTCTATTACGCGTTTCGAACACCCACACTGCGTTCTTTATCAAAAAGCTGACGACAATGCTGGCAAATGCCTTTTTGTACACAGCTATAGCCAATAGAAAATGATGATACACATGTGTCACATACAATTAATTAAAATTACCCCATATGGGTAAGAATTACTAAGACATGTAGAAAAGCATGTATCAGTTACCAAAACATGTAAAAAAGCATTAAACAGTTAACCACCAAGAAAAAAAAAAAAAGGCACAAAGAAAAAAACAAAAACAAAAAAACAATGATTTTTTGCATAATTTAGCAATTCAATGTACGCACATTAATAATGATATAAAATCTCCTTTCGTGCATTTAAACCGCTAGGTGTGCATGTTCCCAAACAGAAGATCCAATAAGCTTCTCTTGTCAATAAGCGTTTTCTGACATTTCTTCCTCGCGGTTGCTTCGTGATTCTTTCAATGCCTGTTACTCTGAGAGATGAAATGTTTCTCTGATGGTGAGAAATAAAATGTTTAGAAGCTGAAGAGACATTGCGGTTAAAGCTCCCTACCGAAATGATATCCGTAATATGTTCGGAAATGCGAGTTTTTAAATGTCTGGTAGTACAACCAACATAACTAAGATTACATATCATGCAATTAATCAAATACACAACATTCCTGGAGTTGCAATTAATGTATTGAGAAATCCTGTATTGTTTAGAATTGTCACAGTTGGAAAACTCATGAATCACCACAGAATGAGCGCATGTTCTACAACGTATAGAACCGCACTTGATAAAAACAGAATAATTAAGCCATGTTTTTTGAGTTTTATCTGGAGAAAATAAACTGGGTGAAATGATGTTACCAATGGTAATTGCCTTTTTGGCTACTATATGACAACCTGGTGACAAAATGGATGATAAAATTTCATCTTCGTATAAAATGGGAAGATGCTGTTGTATAATCGATTTAATTGAATTAAATTGAGGACTATATTGTACAGATAACACCATTTTTTTATGTAAATAATCACTTAGTTTATTACACTTGGGAGCAAAAAAGTCGCACCTGTTTTTCTTCCGCACAATATTAGTAGCTCTATTTAAAGACCATTCAGGATATCCTCTCTTTCTTAATTTATTGCAACACAATTCCATCTGTTTCTTAGTTTCTAATGAATTATTGCAATTTCTGGATACTCTAATTAATTCTCCCACAGGGATGGATTTGGTTGTATGATGTGGATGGCTACTGCGGGCATGTAGAATACTATTCCCAGACATAGGTTTGGAGTAGGTAGTAGTAGAAATGCACATACCAACATGACCCCGCAATATAAGATCTAAAAAAGAGATTGAAAAACTATCAGATTCACAGGTAAACCTCAGATTGAATTCATTACTGTTCAGGTAATTGACAAACTCCGGTATGGCAGATACATCACCCCTCCAAATAAGGAGGGTATCATCGATATATCTGCCATACCAGAATATCGAGGACACAAAAGGGTTGTACGAGGAGTAGAGAAAAAGTTCCTCCTAATAGGACATTACCAAATTAGCCACCGAAGGATGGCAAACATTCTCCTTCATGGTGATTCATGAGTTTTCCAACTATGACAATTCTAAACAATACAGGATTTCTCAATACATTAATTGCAACTCCAGGAATGTTGTGCATTTGATTAATTGCATGATATGTAATCTTAGTTATGTTGGTTGTACTACCAGACATTTAAAAACTCGCATTTCCGAACATATTACGGATATCATTTCGGTAGGGAGCTTTAACCGCAATGTCTCTTCAGCTTCTAAACATTTTATTTCTCACTATCAGAGAAACATTTCATCTCTCACAGTAACAGGCATTGAAAGAATCATGAAGCAACCGCGAGGAGGAAATGTCAGAAAACGCTTATTGACAAGAGAAGCTTATTGGATCTTCTGTTTGGGAACATGCACACCGAGCGGTTTAAATGCACGAAAGGAGATTTTATATCATTATTAATGTGTGTACATTGAATTGCTAAATTATGCAAAAAATCATTGTGTTTTTTTGTTTGTTTGTTTGTTTTTTTTCCTTGTGCCTTTTTTTTTTTTTTTTTTTTTTTCTTGGTGGTTAACTGTTTAATGCTTTTTTTACATGTTTTGGTAACTGATACATGCTTTTCTACATGTCTTAGTAATTCTTACCCATATGGGGTAATTTTAATTAATTGTATGTAACACGTGTATCATCATTTTCTATTGGCTATAGCTGTGTACAAAAAGGCATTTGCCAGCATTGTCGTCGGCTTTTTGATAAAGAGCGCAGTGTGGGTGTTCGAAACGCGTAATAGAGACTATCATGTGAACTCTGTCTTACTTTTCACTCAAAAAATGGATCTTATAGTAGTTGAAATTTTTTCTTTTTTTCTATTATGAAACTAACACTGGCAATCTCTGATTGCTAGAGGCGAGTATATATAGAAGAGGGGAGTGGCCAACACTGAACAGCTGAGACCATCAAAGCAAAAAGATCCAGGAGTTCTCAACTCAACAGATTAAGCCTCGCACTGCCAGTAGAAACCTGCACTGTTTAATACAATGGTGAAAGTACTTTTAATCAGTGCAGGCGTACGTGAAATCCAACACCGTAGTCTTCTGGCCCATCTCTATCACGGTAAACCCGTGACATTGAAGCGGTCTCTGATTTCTGCATTGAATGTGCCATCAGTTTGTGATTTGCCCCAATATCGTTCAGTTCATTTTCTGTGGCATATGTACAGGGTTGAGGAAACCTCGTTGACAAACATGAGATGTGGATTGTTGTTGGTTTTGATGTGAAGTTTTTGGTGCAGACATTTCTACAACTATCATATTCATCTGAATAGCAATTGCAGAAATCTGTGTGCCTCCTGCTAAAACTACCCCACCTGGAATGTAACTAATTTTCAGTTGCATTTCTGCAGCTACTTTGCTGTGCATAAATAACCTTAAAGGGGCATTAATTAAAAGCCTGCCTAATTATTTCAGGACCCCAACTGAAATAAAAACAGGGGATACTCTTGACTGGATACTGGATATTTTCACCAATGTCAGGACCGCTATTGCTGGAGCATGATGTGACATTGTTATATCACGAGACATTTACAGCCAATAAAGTAGCTTGCAAAAGTCCCCCCCCATTCCTTCACCATTGGCATTTTTCATGCTTTTGCTATTTTACAGCTTGGAATTTCACTTTTTTTGAGGATTTGAATCCGTTCATGTAAAGAACATGCCTCCAACTGTGAACATTTGGGTTTCTTTTTATTGTGAAGCAAACAACAAAAGGGACAAACTAACTGAAAACTTCACCCCCTAAAGTCAGTACTTTGTAGAGACTCCTTATGTGCCAATTACAGCTGCAAGTCGCTTTGGATAAGTCTCTGTGAGCTTTCCTCATCTTGCCACTGAGATTTTGGCCCATTCCTCAAGGCATAACTGCTCTAGCTCCTTCAAGTTAGATGGTTTTCACTGGTGAACAGCAATCTTTCAGTCTGACCACAAATTCTCAATTGGATTAAGTACTGGGCTTTGACTAGGTTATTCCAAATATTTACACGTTTCCCCTTAAACCACTTGAGTGTTGCTTTAGCAGTATGCTTTGGGTCATCTTGTTGGAAGGTGAACCTCCGTCCCATTCTCAAATCACTGACAGACTGAAACAGGTTTTGCTCAAGAATATCACTGTGTTTGCGCCATCCATCTTCTCCTTGACTCGGACGATTTCCCCTGTCCCTGCTGCCAAAAAAACTTCCCTTCAGCATGATGCTGCCACCACCATGTTTCAATGTTGGGATCGTATTCTTTGGGTGATGAGCTGTGTTGGTTTGGCGCCAGACATAGCGTTTACCTTGGTGACCTAAAACCTCAATTTTGGTCTCATATGATCACACCAGATGGCCTTCTCCATACATTTGGGGAGTTCCACACATGTCTTTTGCAAACTCAAAAAGAGCCTTACAATTTTTGTGTGTAAGTAAATGCTTTTTTCTGCCCAATCTTCCATAAATGCCACCTCTATGGAGTGTGTGACTATTTGTGGTCATATGTAAAGATATTAAAACATCTGCTTGGAAACTCTGCAGCTCCTTCAGTGTTACTTTTGGTCTCTTTGCTACTTCTCTGATTGATGACCTCATTGCGCAGGCTGAGAGTTTTGGTTGGCGGCCCTCTCTTGATAGGTTTGTTGTGGTACCATGCTCTTTCTATTTGAAGATAATGGATTTGATGGTGCACTAGGGGATCATCAGGGTTTGGGATATTTTTTTTATCTATATATAGCACTATGTTGCCGATACAGTAAAAAGGTTAACACAGCATCTTTTGAAACCGCAATACAACCAAATACAATATATATGCAACATTCTATTACATATACTGTTCCTGTTATCTTGCAGTTAAACGTCTGTTAATGTCATTATCTCTCAACTTCTTGGGCGTCGCTCTCACTATCATGGGCGTCACTGTCCCCGTCGTAGTTTCTGTAAACACCTCTGATCGTTACACTGGCCTAGCAGGGTGACCGGTACTTCCCACTAGGCCGCAGGTCCTTGATATGCGAGACACTGGGTATGCAGTGTGCTTGTTGCACTGGCCGTCTCCATTACCTGAAGCACGGCCCCATCCCACTTTCTGTACTTTACGCCTGCACTGGAAGTAACGGCTCTCAGGAACGGTCCTCTGCTACAGCTGGGTTGTCTCTCGAGCCTGATTCATATCTGGAATAGGTTAAAAATCTTCCTCACAGCTCAGATTTTCTCCAACATCTGATTGCTCTTGGACCCTTCTATGGCAGTGGTGGCTGTAAACCCACTCTGCAGTCACATGACCTGCCTTGTCCAGGCTCTGGCATCAACTCCTCCCTTCTTGACCTGTGTAGGCCTTTTTAAAATTAGTAAATGTGACACAGGTGTCACCTGACTTGGTGTCGTATTCAAACTCTTCGTGTTTGAAAATAGGTTAGAAGGTAGGTTCCCACTATTAGGCTCCTACTACTGTATTTCTTCCTTTACATTTGCTGTTTATCAGCAGATGGTGGTATTCGCTTGCAGTTACTCAGCTAAGCATCATCTTTACTTATCTTCACCCTTGTCCACTTTCTTACATATGCACATGCCAATTTTTAGTAATTTGATCTGTGAGGCAGTGACCCCTTTTACAGCTAGGGTGCGCAGTGTGTTCTTCCAAGGATACGCACAGAGGCATATTAAGGCTATGGGAATGCATTGCAGTCACAGGCATAGCTGGGATTGCAATGGGGAAGCAGTGACCGTTGTCACAGGTAGGGGTCGCTGTGTAGTCTCCCCAGGATATGCATGGGGGTGCATGAAGACCATAGGTGTGCATGGCAATCACGGGCATAGCTGTGACTGAAATGCAGATTGATAATAAAAGTGTTAGTCTTGGACATGTTAGTGTCCAAGACAAAGGTAGGGAAAACCTGCTCTGGATGTTGTGTTTGAAACAGATTGCAGTATGATAGTGTTGCAGTCTGTTCCATTCCCGATACAGGTTTTACATGTGGCTGAAAGCCACAGGTTTTTGTGATAAAAGCCATGCATCAAAGGGTTAGAGAGGTATTAGTAAGTGTGAGTGAGGGCTGAGTGAGTCTCAGGTGTGTCTGGGCCAGAGTGAGGCCTGGCAACCCACAGTGTACACAATGATGCAAGTCGTCCACGGTGACTGGTCTTGGATGTGGACAGTCCTGTGCCCGGAGGTGAACCAGAGGTGGATGTCTTGTGCCCGAAAGAGGACTGGCATGCAACTATTGCAAAACAGGTGGATATGGTGCCCATCTGCGATCCAGAGGATATCCTGGACTGTGTATGGCTGAGTGAGTAAAGAGACTGTTATGCAGCGGTGCAAGACACCCACGGGAACTAGTCAGAGGAGGACTAGCATGAGTAGTGACTGCAATCTTAAGGATGCCGGGTACTATTTAGTGCTATCAACTGGTGTGAATTGAACACTGATAATATGCACTGAAGTTATATGCATTTGCGTGGATTGGAACCTTTTCTGTGTGAAGAAAATTGTGTCCAGTTTTGGGCACCACATTTTAAAAAAGACATCAACAAACTGGAGCAAGTTCAGAAAAGAGCGACCAGAATGGTGACCGGTCTGCAAACCCTGTCTTATGAGGAAAGGTTGCAGGATTTGGGAATGTTTAGTTTGCAAAAGAGAAGACTGAGAGGAGACTTAATAGCTGTCTACAAATATCTAAAGGGCTGTCACATTGTAGAAGGATCATCTTTATTCTCATTTGCACAAGGAAAGACTAGAAGCAATGGGATGAAACTGAATGGGAGGAGACACAGATTAGATATTAGAAAAAACTTTTTGACAGTTAGAGTGATCAATGAGTGGAACAGGCTGCCACGAGAAGTGGTGAGTTCTCCTTCAATGGAAGTCTTCAAACAGAGGCTGGACAGACATCTGACTGGGATGATTTAGCGAATCCTGCTTTGAGCAGGGGGTTGGACCAGATGGCCCAGGAGGTCCCTTCCAACTCTACGATTCTATGATTCTATGAAGATAACACATTAAAGAGACTTTTATGTTTGAGCTTTGTGGGTCACTGCCTCATCACTGTGTCACTGTGTACGGAGCTACCGCTGCCTTACAGATCCCATAAATTTAATTTATGTCTATATTTTTCTCACTTCACTTCCCCAACTAAAGGTACTGTCACACTTAGCGATGCACCAGCGATCCAGACCAGCGATATGACGCGGTCAGGATCGCTGGTGCATCGCTAAGTGGTCGCTAGTGAGCTGCCACACAGGCAGATCTCACCAGCAACATCACAGGGGTCGGGGGTCGCTACTTACCTGTTGTCACGCCGTGCTCACCTGGGGGCGGGACCTCGGTCCCGACGTCATCTCTTCCGGAGCTGCGGTCACTCAGGGGGTCCCGTCGTGTGCGCACGCGCAGCTCTCGTCCCCGGGTCTCCTCCTACATGTCACGTTTGCGCTGTAGTGGTCATGTGCTTTCTGGCTAGGTCCTGACCCGGAACCAGTAGTAGTCATGTGCTATATCAGACGACCTCCCCCTAGGGGAGGTGCCTGATTATTGTTGTGCTTCCTGGCTTGGTCTGCCGTGTCCCTGCCTGGCTGTGCGCTGTATTCAGGTCCCCTGCCTTGCACTCTGTTGTGCCTCCTGGCACACGCTCTGACCCTGTGTTCTGTCTCGTACTCGGTTGTGCCTCCTGGCACATGCTCTGACACTGTACTCTGTCTCATCCTCTGTTGTGCCTCCTGGCACACGCTCTGACCCTGTGTTCTGTCTCATACTCGGTTGTGCCTCCTGGCACACGCTCTTACCCTGTACTCTGTCTCATCCTCTGTTGTGCCTCCTGGCACACACTCTGATTCCGTGCTCTGTCTTATACTCAGTTGTGCCTCCTGGCACACACTCTGATTCCGTGCTCTGTCTTATACTCAGTTGTGCCTCCGGGCACACACTCGGACCCTGTGCTTTGTCTCATACTCAGTTGTGCCTCCTGGCACATGCTCTGATCCTGTACTCAGTCTCTTACTTTGTTGTGCCTCCTGGCACACATACCAATCCTGCGCTCTGTCTTATGCTCAGTTGTGCCCTCTGGCACACACCCTGCTCCTGTACTCTGTTACACCTCCTGGCACACCTGCTGCCTGACTCAGTGCTCTGACGTGCTCCTTGCACGCATCCTGCTTCACTCACACCCGGGCGAACGAAGTCTCTGTATACCACGTGTTCCCGTGTCCACACTTTACACGTTCCTGCAGACACACTCACCCACTCGTGTCTCCTGTGAGCCGGCCGCCTGGTGCCAGCAGTCGTGGTGCCTCACCCCCTGGGGCTTGCCCCTGACACTCCCTGTATAGGGGGTGGTCTTCACTAGGTCAGCTCGCCCTGGGAGGGTTGGTGTCACGACCCAGAGTGTCCACTCCAGGAGTCGTCACACCTGTCAGATGAGGCGATCCTGACGTCCTCCCGCCCGCGTCCACGCGACGCTCGTCTCCATAGCAGGAAGCCCCAGCAGGAAGCTGACGACGAGAAACGGTCCAGGACATTCTCGCGCGATCAGCGATAACCAGCGGGGGAGCGGTCGGAGGTAAGTATTAGACATAGCGATATCGCTATAACGTCACAAAAACCAGTGACGTTATAGCGATATTGCTAGCGATATCGCTTAGTGTGACAGGCCCTTTAGACTATGTAATGCTGATGCATCACACACAAATCAGATTACAAAAAATATTTAAACAAAGGTTGTAATGTAAAAAAATGGGTAAAAAGCCAAGGGGGTGAATACTTTCACAAACCACTGTAAAAGATGGAATATTGATGAGCAGCAGCCAAACAGCCATCAGGGTGGACATCTGCTCTAATTAAATAGTAAGGGCTTCACCTAAACAATGGCCGCTAATTGGCTGCAGTTGGCACATGAGATCATTTCTCGTCACTCTCCAGGAACAGAGACACCGACATTGCTGGAACGGCGCCGCAGTGGGAGGTGAGTATCCACTGTTTGTTTTTATTTTAATTGTTTCCTGAAATAATTGAACTGGGATTGTCCTGTTGTTGACGCCCCCTTTAATATGGCTATTTCTTTGTAGTATGGACAAATGTTACTTTCTTTTCATGCTATAAGCCTGTGTTGTGCTTGTGTTTTTGAAGAGATTGATGAGTGTGCCCGACCTGATAATGGAGGATGTGCCCAGCAATGTGTTAATACATTGGGAAGTTACAAATGTGTCTGTGACCCGGGTTATGAACTGACTCCAGATAAGAAAAGCTGTGAAGGTAAGCATATTTCCAAAGGTCTTCAAGAAACTTAAGGAGGACCTATCACTTGCCATAAATATATATATTTTGTACCTGGTGTTAATGCCGCTGTTCTCCTGAATATAGCATTGTTTTGTTCCTGCAGCTCGCCATTCCTGAGATTTAGCCTCCTCTTCACCAGATATAAGGTTGGTCTTTTTAGCCATATGGGTGAAGTCCTCAGTTCTTCTCTATGGCAGCCTTCTTGAGGACCAAGCCCAGTTGGCTTAAAAGGCTAGATATACATACAGGGAAGAGAGGGCTATAACTCCGGAATCAAAAGACAGGAATAGAAGGAACCCAGCATCAGATTCAGGAGAACACTCAGCAAATAAAAGATACATACTTATCGCAGGTCACCATAAAGGGAATCTGTCATCCTTTTGAACGTTTTCAGCTAATATGGCCATACAGGTTGTATACAGGTGAAATTAGTTATACATGTATGCCTCCTGGATGTGGTCTTGTTTAGTAAAAAATCATTTTTTATACCTTCGATCTTCCAGGCTATGGGGCGTAGCCTGCCCGGAAAATAAGACTGCCTCCTGTCTTCATTATACAAATTTTCTCCTCCCCTTTAACATCATGTGCGTGGCTGGAATTCCTGCGCCTGTGCACTCTGCCTGCCATCGCTCTCTGCACTGTGGGGAATTCACATTCACTGTGCACTGGAGATCTCTGGGACTTTAAAATACAGTGACTCTCCAGCACCTGCACACATCCAAATTGAAGACAGTGCCCATAGAAGAGGGGAACAGTGTAGAGGAGCGACGACAGGCTGAATGCACATGCACAGGATTCCTGGTAGCGCACATGATGTCATGGGAACATCTGAAGGGGAGGGCAGGAGATAATTTGTATAATGAAATAGAGTGAGACAGATATATGGCGCGCCAGGCTGACAGGTCTCTAGGCGCTGGTAATAGTAATCCGATGTTGCTCCTGTCGGGTGCCTCTAGAGAGGATATAAACATGGGAAGCAGGGTAATCCGATCGCAGGGGAGCACAAAGGAAAGGGAGAAGCTTGAAAGGTTTTCTTCTTTATTAAGTTCCACTATGCGTTTCAACGGATAACCTCCGTCTTCATCAGGTGGCACCTTACCACCTGATGAAGATGGAGGTTATCCGTTGAAACGCGTAGTGGAACTTAATAAAGAAGAAAACCTTTCAAGATTCTCCCTTTCCTTTACGCTCCCCTGCGATCGGATTACCCTGCTTCCCAAATTTGTATAATGAGGACCGAAGGCAGTCTTATCTTCCGGGCAGCCTACGCCCCATAGCCTGGAAGATTGAAGGTATAAAAGATGATTTTTACTAAACAATGCCACATCCAGGAGGCGTACAGGTATGACTAATCTCACTGGTATACAATCTGTATGTCCATATTCATAACTCAAAAAGCTCAAAAGAGTGACAGGTTCCCTATAAAGAGATTGTTTAGTATTTCTTGAATGCACATAACCAAGAAATGTTGAAATGTACTTTTTACAAATAGCCCATTTCCTATAATTCATCTCATTGTCCAGAGATTTTTCTCTCTTTCTTAGTTGCATGTGGAGGTGTTATCACAAAGCTGGATGGCACGATAACTAGTCCTGGTTGGCCTAATGAATATCCCACTAATAAAAACTGTGTGTGGCAAGTGGTGGCTCCAGCACAGTACAGAATATCTCTACAATTTGAATTTTTTGAACTTGAAGGAAATGATGTAAGTTCAGCCAACAGTGTTCCCTATAAACTGGTGCAAGAAAAAAAAAGTGTTCAGCTTACCCTTTGTACTTCCATGTTGCTTTCAGGCACGGGCCACAGCTCTGTCAGGCAGTAGACAAAATATGGAAAAGACGGGCCACCTCAAAAGGGTAAAATCCAAAATATTTTATTTAGATATCCATAAAATAGGTATACAAAATACAAAAAATGCATATACCAGACCGGAAAATCGGAGGGAAGGTTGAGGAGACACTGTACGCGTTTCGAACGAAAAGTTCTTAAACTCAGTATAGCTCCAAGGGAAGGGGTGTGAGAATATAACTAGTACACACAGGTGGCACTAATTAACATGTGATGCATATTTAAAATCACCAAATAAAATAAACACAATCAATAATGCAACATGAGTTCTTTCCGTAAATTCAATCCAGTGGGAACACATGTATCTAAGAGAAGAATCCATAAGGCTTCTTTATCCCGTAGTTGTTTTTCTCTATTTCCTCCACGAATGTGTCTCTTTACCTGTTCAATAGCAAAAACATTGAAAAACGACAAATCTCTATTGTGTGACATAATAAAGTGTTTGGAAGCATTAGATATGCTGCGCACCGTAGGGTTAATAACATCATAGATGTGTTCTCGGACACATTCCTTTAATTTTCTGATGGTGGAACCTACATATTGTAAATTGCATTGTTTGCATTCTATAATATACACTACATGATCTGTGCTACAATTCAAATAATCATTAATAAAAAAACTTTATTAGTTAAATAGTTAGAAACAGACAGCCTTTTTTTTCGAGTGTGAACAGGTTTTACATGGAAAAAAACCGCATCTGAAAAAACCCTTGGTTGTCAGCCAATATGTTTTAGTGCACTTATTGGATCTGAGGAGACTAGGCGACAGAAAATTACCGAGTGTGGGAGCCCTTCTGGAAACAATTTGAATCCCATTTGCTAAAATTTTGTCCATAGTGTCATCACTTCTGAGTAAATTTAAATTGCGAGATACTATATCTGAAATGGACTTAAAAAAAAGTGCTGTAGGAAAGCACTAGAGTGGGGCTGTTATTCTTAGACCTAGAGTTAGATCCAGAGTCAGATCTGTTTCCTTCATGAGACAAAGATGCATCATGTGAACTTGGTTCAACAATTAAAAGGGAATCACGCGGGTTTTTTTCCACAATTTTATGCGCTCTATGGAGAGACCATTTGGTCTTTATTATGTCGTTTTTCAATGTTTTTGCTATTGAACAGGTGAAGAGACACATTCGTGGAGGAAATAGAGAAAAACAACTACGGGATAAAGAAGCCTTATGGATTCTTCTCCTAGATGCATGTGTTCCCACTGGATTGAATTTACGGAAAGAACTCATGTTGCCTTATTGATTGTGTTCGTTTTATTTGGTGGTTTTAACTCCTTAGTGACTAAGCCAATTTTTAAAATTCTGACCAATATCACTTAATGCGGTGATAACGCTGGAACGCTTCAACAAATCCCACTGATTTTTTTTCGTGGCACATTATAACTTATGATAATGGTAAATTTAGGTTGATATGTTTTGTGTTTATTTATAAAAAAATATCAGAAACTTGACAAAAATGTAAAAAAATTTGCAATTTTCAAACTTTGAATGATTATCCGTTTAATCCAGATAGTCATACCACAGCAAAACATTAATAAATAACAATTACCACATGTCAGCTTTACATCAGCACCATTTTTAAAATGCTAATTTATTTTGTTAGGCTTTTAGGAGGTTTGAAAATGTAGCAGTAATTTTTCATTTTTATAAGGAAAGTTACAAAATTTATTTTTTGAGGGACCTATCCAGGTTTGAAGTGACTTTGGGGGTGCTATATATTGGAAAACACCAAAAAAGTGATACCATTTTTAAAACAGCACCCCCCAACATATTGAAAACTTCTGTCAAATAGTTTATTAACCCTTCAGGTGATCTTCAGGAATTAATGCAAAGTGGTATAGCAGGAATGAAAAAATGTTTGTTTACCACCTAAATGTCGCTAACTTCTGAACTGACCACTATAGCCGGGAGACTCTAAGGCCGCTATTTGGCCATGAACTGCTATGGCAAACATCAGGACAACACAATCATGATCTCGGTGTGTCAATTAGATTAAAACGGAAGCCCCCACAATCTTTTAACCATTATTCCGATGTAGTTACTTTTGACAGCAGCAACTAAGGGGTTAAACAGATATGGACGGTGCCATCACTGATCGTTTACAGCAAGTTGTCAGCTATAGTGGACCGCCAACAGCTGCTGGATTGTCACCTGTGTGGGGATGATATTCTCTTATATCTCAGGTCAGTAAAAAGACATATTGGCTGTCATTAAGGGGTTAAATATGCATCACATGTTAATTAGTGCCACCTGTGTGTACTGGTTATATTCTCACACCCCTTCCCTTGGAACTATACTGAGTTTAAGAACTTTTCGTTCGAAACGCGTACAGTGTCTCCTCAACCTTCCCTCCGGTTTCCGGTCGGGTATATGCATTTTTTGTATTTTGTATACCTATTTTATGGATATCTAAATAAAATATTTTGGGTTTTACCCTTTTGAGCTGGCCCGTCTTTTCCATATTTTCCCTATAAACTGCATGGCCGCTTGGTCACACAGCTTCCGAAATGCCTTCTGCTCAGCAGGGATGGCAGTGCAGTGAAGAAAGTACGTCTTTTTGTAAGTGCGTCAGTATGTAAAGGTGCTACTGCAGCAGATGAGAGATGTTTTCCCTACTCTTTGTCTTTCTATAATTCCATTGCATGCTCGGGAGCAAAGTTAAAGGAGTTAGCATACAAGTTTATTTTACTCACTAGATTGCAGGCAGAGCAGCAGTTTTTAAGTTTTAATATTTGTTTGTCTTTGCATGTACAGTTGCTTCTCGTAAAATTAGAATATCATCAAAAAGTTCAATACAAACGGTGAAACTCCTATTATATAGTCATTACTGAGTGATCTATTTCAGGTGTTTATTTCTGTTAATGTTAATGATTATGGCTCACAGCCAATGAAAACCCAAAAGTAATTATCTCAGGAAATTAGAATACTTTATAACACCAGATTGAAAAACTGATTTTAAAATCCACAATGTTGGCCTACTGAAATGTATGTTTAGTAAATGCACTCAATACTTGGTCGGGGCTCCTTTTGCATCAATTACTGCATCAATGTGGGGTGGCATGGAGGCGATCAGCCTGTGGCACTGCTGAGGTGTTATGGAAGCCCAGATTGCTTTGATAGCAGCCTTCAGCTCTTTTGCATTGTTGGGTCTGGCGTCTCTCATCTTCCTCTTGACAATGCACCATAGATTCTCTATGGCAGTGTTCCCCTACTCCCGTCCTCAAGAGCCACCAACAGGTCAGGTTTTCAGGATTTCCTTAGTATTGCTCAGGTGATAATTGCAGAACCTACACAGGCAACAAGTTCATCACCTGGGCAATACTAAGGAAATCCTGAAAACATGACCTGTTGGTGGCTCTTGAGGACTGGAGTTGGAGAACACTGCTCTATGGGGACAAGGTCAGGCAAGTTTGCTGGCCAATCAAGCACAGTGATACTGTTGTTTTTAAACCAGGTATTGGTACTTTTGGCAGTGTAGACAGGTGCCAAGTCCTGCTGGAGAATGAAATTTCCATCTCCAATAAGCTTGTCGGCAGAGGGAAGCATGAAGTGCTCTAAAATTTCCTGGTAGATGGCTGCGCTGACTTTAGTCTTGATAAAACACAGTGAACTTACAACAGCAAATGACATGGCTCCCCAAACCATCACTGATTGTGGAAACTTCACACTAGACCTCAAGCAGCTTGGATTGTGGCCTCTCCACTCTTCCTCTAGACTATGGGACCTTGAATTGCAAAAGAAATGAAAAATTTACATTCATCTGAAAACAACACCTTGGACCACTAAGGCCTCTTTCACACTTCCGTTTTTGACAATCAGTCAAGATCCGCCAATTCTGAAAAAAAACGGATCCGCCATTTTTCTTTGCGGATACGTTTTTTTCCCCATTGACTTTCATTATTGGCGGATCCTGACTGATTGCCGTCCGTTGCATCCGTTTTTGTGAGGATCCACCACAATGTTAGTGTCCGTCAACATCCTCAAAGATTTCCAAACGGAGCTTGCAACGTTTTTTTGGCCGGCGGATCCTCCAGACACTGAATTAACCCCAAATTCTGTCTGGGTGCCGGACAAAAAAAATTCTCTCTCTCTCTCTCTCTCTCCTCTTCCCGGCCAGCGGTTCCTTTAAATTTCCTCATTTTCAGGATCCATCTAAAAACGGATCCTGTGCCATCCGTTCACATCAGTTGAGAACGGATCCGCTTGTCTGCCTTTTTGGCGGATTTTAACTGATGCAAATAACTGAAGTGTGAAAGAGGCCTAAGCAACAGTCCAGTTCTTTCTCTCCTTGGCCCAGGTAAGACGCTTCTAGCGTTGTCTATTGGTCATGAGTGGCTTGACACAAGGAATGCGACACTTGTAGCCCATGTCCTGGATACGTCTGTGTGTGGTGGTACTTGAAGCAATGACTCCAGCCGCAGTCCACTCCTTGTGAATCTCTCCCAAATTTTTGAATGGCCTTTTCTTAACAATCCTTTCAAGGTTGCGGTTATCCCGGTGGCTTGTGCACCTTTTTCTACCACACTTTTTCCTTCCACTCAACTTTCCATTAGTATGCTTGGATACAGCACTCTGTGAACATCCGGCTTCTTTAGGAATGACCTTTTGTGGCTTACCCTCCTTGTGGAGTGTGTCAATGACTGCTTTTTGGACATCTATCAAGTCCACAGTCTTCCCCATGATTGTGGAGCCTACTGAAACAGACTAAAGGACCTTTATAACTGCTTAGGAAGCCTTTGCAGGTGTTTTTTGTTGATTATTCTAATGTACTGAGATAATGACTTTTGGGTATTCATTAGCTGTAAGCCATAATGATCAACATTAACAGAAATAAACACTTGAAATAGATCACTCTGTTTGTCATGACTCTATATAATATATGAGTTTCACTTTTTGTATTAAGAACAGAAATAAATTAACTTTTTATGACATTCTAATTTTGTGATAAGCACCTGTACTAATAAAGATTGTTCATAGTTCAGTTTATGTTGTGTGTGTGCAAAGTCTTTCATCATGTGTTTCTTTAGCTTTGGGTCATATAGTATGTGAGTGCCGTCCATGCAGCTGTTGTATGTGTCTAATATGTGAGTGACGTCCATGCTGCTATATACAGAAATGTGCTTCATTTGTCTAGCTTGTGAGTGAAAATGAAAATATAAGAAAAACGTTGGAATGACACATTGACCCAATGTAATCATGATGTTTTTTATAGTGTACAGCGGACACTCTAAAAAAACAAAACACTGGCATAGTGTTATGGCACTTGGAATGCAGCAGTTAGCTCTGTTGCCTTGCAGCGCTAGGGACCTGTGTTCATTTCCCACCAAGGACAACATTTGCAAGGAGTTTATATGTTCTCCCCGTGTTGGCGTGGGTTTCCTCCGGGTTCTCCGGTTTCCTCCCACACTTCAAAGACATACAGATAGGGAATATAGATTGTGAGCCCAATGGGGCCAGTGATAATATGTGTAAAGTGCTTTGGAAGAAATGAAGCTATATACACTCACTGGCCACTTTATTAGGTACACCTGTCCAACTGTGTGTTAAGACTTAATTTCTAATCAGCCAATCACATGGCGGCAACTCAGTGCATTTAGGCATGTAGACATGGTCAAGACAATCTCCTGCAGTTCAAACCGAGCATCAGTATGGGGAAGAAAGGTGATTTGAGTGCCTTTGAACGTGGCATGATTGTTGGTGCCAGAAGGGCTGGTCTGAGAATTTCAGAAACTGCTGATCTACTGGGATTTTCACGCACAACCATCTCTAGGGTTTACAGAGAATGGTCCGAAAAAGAAAAAAAATCCAGTGAGTGGCAGTTCTGTGGCCGGAAATGCCATGTTGATGCCAGAGGTCAGAGGAGAATGGGCAGACTGGTTCGAGCTGATAGAAAGGCAACAGTGACTCAAATTGCCACCCGTTACAACCAAGGTAGGCAGAAGAGCATCTCTGAACGCACAGTGCGTCGAACTTTGAGGCAGATGGGCTACAGCAGCAGAAGACCACACTGGGTACCACTCCTCTCAGCTAAGAACAGGAAACTGAGGCTACAATTTGCACAAGCTCATCGAAATTGGACAGTAGAAGATTGGAAAAACGTTGCCTGGTCTGATGAGTCTCGATTTCTGCTGCGACATTCGGATGGTAGGGTCAGAATTTGGCGTAAACAACATGAAAGCATGGATCCATCCTGCCTTGTATCAACGGTTCAGGCTGGTGGTGGTGGTGTCATGGTGTGGGGAATTTTTTCTGGGCACTCTTTGGGCCCCTTGGTACCAATTGAGCATCGTTGCAACGCCACAGCCTACCTGAGTATTGTTGCTGACCATGTCCATCCCTTTATGACCACAATGTACCCAACATCTGATGGCTACTTTCAGCAGGATAATGCGCCATGTCATAAAGCTCGAATCATCTCAGATTGGTTTCTTGAACATGACAATGAGTTTACTGTACTCAAATGGCCTCCTCAGTCACCAGATCTCAATCCAATAGAGCACCTTTGGGATGTGGTGGAACGGGAGATTCGCATCAGGGATGTGCAGCCGACAAATCTGCGCCAACTGTGTGATGCCATCATGTCAATATGGTCCAAAATCTCTGAGGAATGCTTCCAGCACCTTGTTGAATCTCTGCCACGAAGAATTGAGGCAGTTCTGAAGGCAAAAGGGGGTCCAACCCCTTACTAGCATGGTGTACCTAATAAAGTGGCCAGTGAGTGTATAAGTAAGTAAAAAAACAAATAAAATTAAATTTACTCTGCAAGATTATCGTTAACGAGCTTTCCTAGAAACACTTCAGATCGTGCAATTTTATAATGTCTGATCACCTATTGACCAAGCAGAATGCTCATCCATCACTTGAAATGATCTACACAAAGTATCATTGTTCTCGGCAGCACATAAACAGCACCTGCGCTGCCGAGAACAAGGGCAGCGTACGTGCACTAATCGATCTATTGCAGCCCGTTCAGTGCATATCTGAAGAGGGCACAGCCCGTGTAATAGGCCATAAAATGACCGGTGGTCGGCAGACATGTTGCTGATCATTGGTCGTTTAATGCAGTGTTAATGGACCATTACATGTAACGTTGACTACTGCACATAGCACCAGCATGTAACACGTCAGACCCTCGCGTTCGACATTCTTTTGTGCTATTTTTTTTGTGCAATTCCATCTAAGAGAACAGTGATAATGCGTTGCTTTTACAGGTCTGTAAATACGATTTTGTTGAAGTTCGCAGTATACTTAAGACAGATACGAAACTTCATGGAAGATATTGTGGATCCGAGAAACCAGAAGTGATCACATCGCAGGGAAATACTATCCGACTGGAATTTAAATCTGACAACACTGTGTCGAAAAAAGGATTTAAAGTGAACTTCTTCTCTGGTAATAAGACTGTTTTCATCTACCGTATTTTTCGCTTTATAAGACGCACTTTTGTTCCCCCAAATTTTGGGGGAAAGTAGGGGGTGCGTCTTATAATCCGAATATACGGGGGAGGGGGTGTATATATATATATATATATATATATATACTGCAGGGTCCAGGGGAGGTGGGGGCAGCTTTGGAGCGGTGCTGTGAGCTGGTAAAAGCTGCCGAAGGGAGCCTTTGATCTCCTGCTCCCGCTCATATAATATGCACTGCCGCTGTCCATCACCATGGTGCTGAAACCGCACTACGGTGACTGACTTGGGGAACGGCGCATATTATAGCTGCCTGCGCCCTCCTTTGATCGCACATGATCCCCTGTGTTAGATATCACCCCCCATGCTGCTGCCCATAGTAAAATAAAAAACTCTTTCCTTACCTCCTCCAGCGCTGATCTCCCGGTGTCTCTGCTGCCGCTGTCATCAGGCACGCAGAGATGATATCACTCTGCTGTGCTGATCACATGACCGGCTCTGAGAACCAGGAAGTGGAGGAGGAGCTCAACCACACTGAGGGAGACATGAGGAGGGACAGTGCTGAGAAGGTAAGGAAAGAGATTATTTTACTAAAAGCAGCAGCATGGAGGCGATATCTAACACAGGGTGATGTGTGCCAGCCACAGGGGGGCCAGTGTGCCAGCACAAGGGGGCTATATTCAATATAAGGTGGCCATATCCAGATTAAGGGGGCTAATTTTAGGATGGGGGGACTATGAGGGACATATACCCTATATGATTTGTTAGACGGACACTGGCATTATAAGACGGACCCCATTTATTAAAAAATTCTCTATTCCTTCACCACATTTGGGGGTGCGTCTTATAATCAGGTGCGTCTTATAAAGCGAAAAATACGGTATATCATGTACTTCATCGCTGGCTGTGGTTTAGAAACACATTCCCACTGGGAAACTTGTAAAATTGCTAAGCTCAGCTCCAACTGCTTTCCATTACAGATAAGGATGAGTGCTCTAAGGAGAATGGCGGCTGTCAGCATGAATGCGTCAATACATTAGGCAGCTATGTGTGCCAGTGCAAGAATGGCTACACGCTCCATGAAAATGGACACGACTGTAAAGAAGGTGAGACTGGCCAACTTACTTATACAGACGTTATCACTTTTATCATTAGATTGCATTTAAAAAGTCTCATAATTGGAATTTACTGACATAACGCGCTTCAGATTTCAGCAGTGTCTATGCAGCATGCAGTATTGACCCTGGAAATTGGCAAAGTTTTCCACTTTTAAAATGGTGGTCCCCAAATGATAGAAATTGTGTAACATAACGCAAACAGTACTCTCTCCCTATGTCCAGTGCCCATGTATCAACAAATAGAGCTGCTGAGCTCCGTAATTGGCTGCAGCTACAGATGCATCATCATCATGAGAAAGGAGCACAGATTTGGTGTTGGACCCAGGCAGGGTGATTATTATCATTTGGAGACCACTTTTTTAAAAGTGTAGAAAACCCCTTTAATCACCCACATTGCTGTTTTCAATCACGTTTTGCATACGGGAAGCAGAATGGAGTCTTACAAAAAGAAGTTATGAGGAGAATAGATTCATAGATCTCCTGTTTAAGAGTTATCCAATGGAGGAGTATAAAGTCTGTGTAATAAAACTTAATTATTACAGACTATTAAAACCTATTGTAAGAGAAAGACCCATCACCACATTTCGCACTGTCCTTAGTCGTAGCCAGTTAAACAGTGAGGTTACTCGGAGTCGGTGCTCCGGCCACATTCATGAAAAACAAGCTATTTTGGTGAGCCGGTGTATATTTTGAATATCAACAGGTTTGGCTGACGGTCTAATGTGCATGGGGTTGTTGGCCGACTGATTGTCGGGGAAGATCTTGATCAAGGATGTCCAAAATTGGATTGCCGATTATATTGTTCTCCCGGAGATAAGCTGCTGGCAGAGATGTCTTTTGGTGACTTCCTCATAGAGAACAGAGGAGCTCTGAGCTTAACGCTCCTGTAGATGGGAGAGTCAGTTGAGATGGCTGTCGGCTGAACGACAGCATCTTTAGTCTGACAGTCATCTAATGTGTATGCTGGCTTTAGTTCCAATTTTTACTGAAAATTGTATAAATTACCTGCACCACAAATGCATTGTTTCTACAAGACAGCGCTATGTCCTAACTTGTTTACCAGGCTTCAACAGAATTTAAACTTCAGTTATAGACCCAGATTTCTGACCAGTCAGGCCAATCTTACACATAGTAAAATTTGTCTCAGTTGGCCATATCCACCAGCCGATATTCTTGGCTTCCTCATCTGTTGCAATCATCCTAATATAAAACCTTGCTATTCCTTGTAATGGAATTATCTTACAGATATCTGTTTACACTGTACAATCATTGTGCTTGGCAGACACAGGAGCCCCTAAGGGCCCCACTTTCTAGCAAAAGTTGCCCCAAATTTCCGGGTTGTGGGATCCTGGCACACAGGGCATCCCTGTTTTTGCAGTGAAAGAGTGAGATCTCGTAAGCGCTTTTTCTTTGCACTAACTGAGCACTCTCTCATATTATACTAAGCGTACTTTCACCTACCTGAAATTACTCTAATGATGTTACCGTTCAATAACTGCTTAGTAAAGTATGGCGCAGCGCTTGGGTAGTTCAGAGAGCAGGAGCTCGCTGTTTCCTGTGAGAGCCGCCATGGAAGTTGTAGACTTCTGCTCTACATGCCGCAATCCTACAGCCCGATAGTTCAGGACAGTAGTCACACTTTTATGTGCTTTTGTTAACAGATGCTATTCAGAAAAGTCATTAATCCGGGGCTGCTCACTCTCTTATTTAACAAAAAGGGAAGCCCCAGATTGGTGGTACGTATTCGTTTAAGCAGTCAGATCAATTTTCTGACAGATGAGGCAGATTCCACTCAGGTCAAATGGGTATATAGTAAAGAGTATACTGGGAGGCAAAGAAAGCGCAATAGGGTCTTATCTGGGGGTTAGCAATGGTAAGTTCCACAAAAACTTTGCTCACCTGGTACAGTCATGTATTACATAAAAATATTAAAGCTTGGCAATAATTAGCTGCTGCAGATCCACCAGTAAAGCCAGTAATGCCAAGGGAAAGAGAGTGGTTCCTCTGTGCTGCTGGTGAAAATCCCCAGGAATGATCCAGGGGACTCAATAAATATGTTGTTTTTAATATTGTTAATATATTGTTTTTAAGTCCATCGACGTCTTCATCAGGATATAACTACAGGCATTGGTACAACTCTGGCAAAAATTAAGAGACCACTGCAAAATTTTCAGTTTGTCTGATTTTTCTCTTTATAGGTATATTTTTGAGTAAAATGTAAATTGCTGTTTTATTCTATAAACTACTGACATGTCTTCGAATTTCCAAGCACTAAATTTTGTATTTATTTTCAGAAAATGAGAAATGGTCAAAATAACAAAAAAATGCAGTGCTTGGAGACCTCAAATAATGCTAAGAAAACAAGTTCATAATCATTTAGAAACAACACTACTAATCTTTTAACTCAGGAAGAGTTCAGAAATCAATATTTTGTGGAATAACCATGATTTTTAATCACAGCTTTCATGCATCTTGGCATGCTTTCCACCAGTCTTTCACTCTGCATTTGGGTGACCTTATGCCTCTCCTGGTGCAAAAATGTAAGCAGTTCTTGTTTGTTTGATGGCTTGTGACTATCCATCTTCCTCTTGATTACATGCCAGAGGTTTTCAATGTGGTTTAGGTCTGGAGATTGGGCTGTCCATGACAGGAATTTGACGTGGTGGTCTTTCATCTGCACATTGATCGACCTACCATATATACTCGTGTATAAGCCGAGATTTTCAGTCCATTTTTTTGGGCTGAAAGTCCCCCTCTCGGCTTATACATGTGTCATATACCTGGGGGTCGGCGGGGGAGGGGGAGCGGGGGTGACAGAGATCATACTTACCTCCCCTGGCGTGGTCTCTACAGCCCCCTGCTTCTCCACGGTTTCCCTTCCTGTCTTCAGCGGTCACATGGTACCGCTCATTAAACTCATGAATATGCGCATATTCATGAGTGTAATGAGCGGTACCACGTGACCGCTGAAGGCAGGAAGGGAGACCATGGAGAAGCGGTGCTGCCGCTGCAGAGACCGCGCCAGGGGAGGTAAGTATAGCTATATTCACCTGTCCTCCCGTCCATCGCTGCTCACCACTGTCTGCTGCATCCTCTGTGACGTTAAGGCAGCAGGAGGCGCGGTGACGTGGTTAGTGCGTGCCGTGCCCTCTGCTGCCTGAACGTCACTGACAGACGACATGGCAAACAGCGGTGAACAGCGATGGCCCCAGACAGGTGAGGTCCTGAGCAGGAGAGGTGAGTATGGCATTTTTTTTTGCAGCAGCAGCATATGGGGGCATAATATATGGGGCATATTCTATGGAGCAGCATATGGGGGCATATCCTATGGGGCAGCATATGGGGGCATATTCTATGGAGCAGCATATTGGGGCATATCCTATGGGGCAGCATATGGGGGCATAGTCGGTGGGGCAGCATATAGGGGCATATTCTATGGAGCATCATATGGGAGCATATTCTATGGGGCAGCATATGGGGGCATATTCTATGGAGCAGCCTATGGGGGCATATCCTATGGGGCAGCCTATGGGGGCATATCCTATGGAGCAGCATATGGGGGCATATTCTATGGAGCAGCATATGGGGGAATATCCTATGGGGCAGCATATGGGGGCATAGTCTATGAGGTAGCATATGGGGGAATAGTCTGTGGGGCAGCATATCGGGGCATAGTCTGTGGGGCAGCATATGGGGGCATAGTCTATGGGGCAGCATATGGGGCATATCCTATGGAGCAGCATATGGGGGCATATTCTATGAAGCAGCATATGGGGGCATATCCTATGGGGCAGCATAGTCTATGGGGCAGCATATGGGGGCATAGTCTATGGGGCGACATATGGGGACATAGTCTGTGGGGCAGCATATGGGGGCATATTCTATGGGGCAGCATATGGGGGCATATTCTATGGGGCAGCATATGGAGGCATATTCTATGGAGCAGCATATGGGGGCATATTCTATGGGGCAGCATATGGGGCATATTCTATGGGGCAGCATATGGGGGCATAGTCTATGGATCATCTTATGGGGGCATAATCTATGGAGCATTTTATGGGGGCATAATCTATGGAGCATCTTATGGGGGCATAATCTATGGAGGATCTTATGGGGAATAATCTATGGAGCATTTTATGGGGGAATAATCTATGGAGCATCGTATGGAGCATCTTATGCTGGCATAATCTATGGACCATCTTATGGAGTCATAACCTTTATGGAGCATTATATGGGACATATTATTCTATGGAGCATCTTGTGGGGGCATTATTAACCTTTGTTCAGCATTACATGGGGTGTATTTTGTATGGAGCATCTTATGGGGCCATCATGAAATGTTTGGAGCATTATATGGGGCTCATGATTCAATATGGATATTCAAAAACATTTAACCTACTGATGTCTCAATTAATTTTACTTTTATTGGTATCTATTTTTATCTTTGAAATCTACCAGTAGCTGCTGCATTTTCCACCCTAGGCTTATACGCGAGTCAATACGTTTTCCCAGTTTTTTGTGGCAAAATTAGGGGGATCGGCTTATACACAGGTTGTCTTATACACGAGTATATATGGTAGTTGTGTGGCATAGTGCATTGTCCTGCTGGAAAAACCAGTCCTCAGAGTTGGGGAACATTGCCTGAACAGAAGGAATCAACTGTTTTTCTAGGATAACCTAGTATGCTTCATGATTCATACATCCTTTGCCAAGATTAACCTGCCCAATTCCAGCCTTGCTGAAGCATCCCCAGATCATCACCGATCCTGCACCAAATTCCATAGGGGGTGAAAGACACTGTGGCTTCTTAGCCTCTCCAGGTCTCCATCTAACCATTAGATGACCAGGTGTTGGGCAAAGCTGAAAATTAGACTCATCAGAGAAGATTACCTTACTCCAGTCCTCTACGGTTCAATCGTTATGGCCTATGGCAAACTTCAGCCTGGCTCTCCTTTGCTTCTCATTGATGAAAGGCTGTTTTCTAGCTTTACATGACTTGAGCCCTGACTCTAGGAGCTTGTTACAAACTATTCTTGCCGTGCCCTTCACCCCAGCTGCCATTTGCCATTCCTTTTGTAGGTCACTTGATGTCATTCTGTGGTTGCTCAGTGATATTCTAATAAGATGATGGTCATCCCGGTCAGTGGAGAGTCGTTTTCATCCTTTGCCAGTCTGTAGCTTTGTTGTCCCCAATGTCAGCTGCTTGTCCTTGTTGTAATGGACTGCCGTCTTAGAACTTCTAAGGATGGAGGCAACATGACGCTCACTGTATCCCTCTGCTAGTAAAGCCAGAATTGATCCCTTCTTTTCCTCACTCAAGACTTTTCTTATCAACTCCTTTGGCATAGTTAAAAGTTATTTTTCATTCCTATTACTTTTGGGATATTACTAGCACTTGTTTTGCCATCCAGCTTGTCCTATTGCAAGAGGATTGTGAACACCACAGCAGTGTTTTTTTTTATACTGTCCTTCGTTAAATAAGATTTGGTTCAGGCGATCACCTATTCAGAAGCACATTAAGTAGAATGAGGTGTACTCTGGTTGGAATTCAACTGACACTGGAATGGAATGGCTGTCAGACATGTAGAGAAGCTGATTTTTTAAAACTATGCAGTGGTCTCTTAATTTTTGCCAGATCTTTATATACACATTCTAACATCAGTCTGATGGGACAGGTATTAGTTTAATATCTGTACATGTATGTTTAAAGGTACCATTACTTTCTTTAAAAGTAAAGCGGGCCATACACATAGAGTGACAATCTTTTGGCCAGCAGCCATCTCAGTGGACTCTCCCATATACAGGAACTCGAGCTTGCTCGAACGCTCCTGTTTTCTCTATGAGATAGTAGGAAAATTATTTCCGGGAGAAGTACATGATATTTGTATATTTGAGAGTTGCGTCAATTGGAGAGTCACCCCAACAAAACATGGGGTAATAGGAGTTGTGCATGAGAACTCTAAAATAGGAATGTATTTTGATTATACCTGAATAATTGAACAAGAGATGCCACCAATTTTAGATCATAGGGCATTTGGAGAAGGGTTGTGGTCATGGACCATCTCGTTTTAATGTGTTTTTTTTATTTTTCATAATGATATTCTATTTCTATTTTTACAATTTGTAACTCTTCAACAATTTACATCTAGCTGGTTGTGAAAACAAATTTGTAAGTGCAGAAGGAACAGTTTCAAGCCCCAACTACCCTGATAAGTACCCAAGTCGTAAAGAATGCACCTGGGAGATCTCTACTACAGATGGTCACAGAGTTAAACTTGTAAGTACAAGTCCTGAGCAGCATTTATTGATGTAGTTTTATATATTTTTTTTAGTTTGAAAATGTTTTAAAGTTGACCCTTCTGAAGCTGATGTTTGCCATTATTGGGTGTATTATAAGAAATCTTAAAGAGTATGGCTGAATGTTCTGCTCTTTGGAGTACAAATCGTTGAAACAAGTGATGTATATTGCAATCTTTGAGCATGCAAAAAATAAAAAGAGGGGGAGCGCACTAAGGCGGTAAATGAGGGACACCAGCGTGTTTAACAAAGGTAATCCACTCACCTGATGTGGTTGTGAAGGGTCGCAACCACCTAAGGAAGTTTTGGCCACTGCAGAGCATATGATATTATCTCAAGGAACCCATTTTAGGTAGTCGTTCAGTAGTGGATAACACTTGTTCAGTCAATTCAGGACCTTGTATAACATTAAAACTGTGTATACTCACTTCCTGCATTGGCGCCCTCTTCCACTGATGTTGGTGGCAGGTGACTTGCTGTGTAAGTGCAGGCTGCTGGCTTTATTATTTGGTCAGACCTGATGTCTAATCTGACACAATATTGATGAGCTGCATCTGAGGCCTGCAAATGACACAATAATATATCACGTCATTCCCTAGGAACAGTGGCGCCGGCGTTGGATCGGTACTATTTTGGGAAGTTGAGTATACACTGTTTTTATTTTAATTGAGGCCTTGAATTGATTAAACTAAAAATATTTAACTTGTATGGATTTTAATAAATGTCTCTTTTAACCCATTGTTACAAAGTGACAACCTAAATAAGCTGAAAACCAGAAAGTGCAAACTTTACAATTTTTTGTCTTCTTATTGCTTTAATTTGCCTTTTATTAACCCCTTCGTGACCTGGCCAATTTTTTAAATTCTGACCAATGTCACTTTATGTGGTCATAACTCTGGAATGCTTCATCAAATCCCAGTGATTTTGAGACTGTTTTTTCGTGGCACATTTTAATTTATGATAGTGGTAAATACATTATAATTTATGATAGTGGTAAATTTAGATTGATATATTTTGTGTTTATTTATAAGAAATATCAGAAACTTGACAAAAATGTAAAAAAAATTGCAATTTTCAAACTTTGAATGATAATCCCTTTAATCCAGATAGTCATACCACACAAAAACATTAATAAATACCATTTCCCACATGTCTGCTTTACATCAGCACCATTTTTAAAACGCTATTTTATTTTGTTAGCCTTTTTGGAGGTTTAAAAATGTAGCAGTAATTTTTTCATTTTTTCAAGGAAATTTACAATATGTATTTTTTTTTGTGGGACCTATCCAAGTTTGAAGTGACTTTAGGGGTGCTATATATTGGAAAACCCCAAACATGATACCATTTTAAAAACTGCAAACCCTGACATATTGAAAACTGCTGTCAGGTAGTTTATTAACCCTTCAGGTGATTTTCAGGAATTAATGCAAAGTGGTATAGCCGGAATGAAAAAATGTTTGTTTACCACCTAAATGTCGCTGACTTCTGAACTGACCGCTATAGCTGGGAGACTCTAAGGCCGCTATTTGGCCATGAAATGCTATGGCAAACATCAGGACCACACAATCATGATCTCGGTTTGTCAATTAGATTAAAGTGCAAGCCCCCACAATCTATTAACCATTTATTGGATGTAGTCATTTTTTACAGTAGCAACTAAGGGGTTAAACAGATATGGATGGTGCCAACACTGATCATTCCTGATAGAGCAAGTTGTCAGATATAGTGGACAGCCGACAGCTGCTGGATTGTCACCTGTGTGGGGATGATATTCCCTTATATCTCAGGTCATGAAATATAAGTATTGGCTGTCATGAAGGGGTTAAGCAATGGCCTTCTAGATGTAGTTGAGCGGAGTGTTGGGCACCAAGTAGTAATTTTTTTTTAAAACTATGTAAATTGTATAGGTATATGCAATAGGCGCTTTAGATTTGTCTTTTTAGAAGAATGAGTGACATATTGGAAATAGGATTACCTATTATTCTGTTCACAGTGGACTGCAACATGTGAGGGACAGCCAAATACTGTATGCATGCCTCCAATTTTCTTTCGGACTGATCTTATGATATATATACGGTTCAGGGTGATGGATGCGAGCAAGCAACTTATGATGCATGCTGTCCTAGGATCTCACTATCCCTGCCCTCTACTTATCCAATTCTGTATGTTAGTGTCCAGATAGCCTCTTTACAGAGAACAAGGTCTACAGTGTCACCTTCAATGGAGCACTACGCCAATATGGACTCTTTAAGGAGCCTTGTTACATGACTTAGGATACAAAACCAAGCCAGTACCTCTGATTGTATACATCTGTTTCAGGGTTCCTGCTCCTCATTAGTGAATAGTTGGATATTTGGTTGACTGAGTGAGAGGCCTACAGTGAGGCTATAGGTAGTAAATTTTCTTCTTTAGATGACCACATGCATATGGTGACTAATAGGCTATATGTCATGTTCCTTGAGAAATAAGATATGCAAATAGCCTTTTAAACAGACAAAGAGAAAAGGGTGCCACCTATTGGGAGTACTAAACCTATAATTCAGTATTGATTCTTCCAAAAGGAGATTCTGGTTTGTCTTTATATCCAAAGTTGTTTGACAAGGCTTTTTAAAGGGTTGATATTTACTTTCTGGATTGCCGCTTCCAGGAGGCGGCACTTGAGACCCTGTTCCCTTCCTCTGTGAAGAGGCTATTTGCATATTTTATTTCCCAGGGAGCAGTGCATGCCCTATTCTTCCTAGACCGGCTTGGCGGTCTCCTTAAGGAGACACATTGCCACACTGTGCACAGAGAGAAGTTGGTATATCAAGAAAGAATTGGCTAGAGAGTCTTTCAGAGAAGAATGAAATCAAAATTGATTACACCAATCTTGAGAAGACAAGGGACCAACAGACTGTTCTTGTTCTTATAAATCCCACAGTGCAAACCTTCATTCTTGATACCCTGGATGTTGCATATACATTTCTCTGTACAATAAGGACTGACATGACTTTAGTTCCAATAGTCACGTAATTTTACTTCCAAATAATTTTTACATTTCTAGGTGTTTAATGACTTTGAAATTGAATTGCACCAGGAGTGTGCCTACGATCACCTTGAGCTGTACGATGGGCCAAACAGCAAGTCCCCAATTCTAGGCCGCTTTTGTGGCGGCAGTAAACCTGAACCTATTCTTGCATCCACAAATCATATGTTTCTGCGCTTTTATTCTGATGCTTCAGTGCAGAGGAAAGGATTTCAAGCCAAGTACAGCACAGGTATGTGGTTACATATAATGGATGTGTGTTGTATTGAGCTGCGAAGAATGGAGTAACCGTTGAGTCACAGGCATCAGGGCTGTAGTATGGTATACAAGCACCATTTTTACAGACTTGTAATGTGACACTTAAAATGATGGAATTATCTATCTATTTATAGAAGTGGAATTCTATTCTGCTATCATTGCCTTTTTGGGAGAATATTCCTGTAATATGGTACTATAAGAAAGCACCATAGGGCCTAGCGCTACGTAGTACAAAGCCGCAGGGACTTGTGTCGCTGTCTAGTCTTTGCTGTATACATTTGCCTTCCATTAGAATTAGGGATTGTCCAAAAACAAAAAGTAATACAAGTTGGAATTGTCAAAAGCGGACAACCTCTTTAAATGAATAGTTGGAGACTGGGTATTTCTAAGGCTCTGATTACACAGACCACCTGGCAGTGGTCGCACATCGGTGGTCATTTCAGTGACTTTTTACATGGGTCAAAGTACTGGATTACTCAGTGCGCATAGTCCTGTTTACACTGTCAATGCACCGCAGAGAACAATTCTCATTTATGCTGCATAAAAGATCATTTCACCCGACGCACAAGCGTTTTGCTTTTTCATTAGGCGATCGGTAGCTTATTTACACTGCAAAATAATCATGAAATGAGCAGTTTTAACACTTGTTTACTGTTTAGTTTTTATTTTGCAGAGTAAATGTCATTTAAAGGTTCCTAAATGAGTGGCGTTACATTGGTTTGCAGATTCCTCTTTGACAATCTTCTTACCTATGTTTTTTTTTAGTCCATGGTGCATCTAACATACAAATAGGCAGTTTGGCTGAGTATATATGTAAAGCTGTACATGTCTTATGAAAGTAATCTTATAAAGTTATCTTATAAAGATTAAGTTAAATAAAAGACCAAAAAATGTATTTGTGGTGATGTGTTGTCTAGAACATTATGAACTTTTTGTGAAAGGGTTGTCCCCTACCAGGGCAACTCCTTCTTGATCAAAATGTTTGGCCCCATATAATAATAAAGCTTATACTCGCCTCACGTGCCGGCAACGTTCCTGCGGTGTTGGCACTCACTCTCCAGGGCCTCTCGTGTGCTTGTTGTGACATGTGACCCTGGTGCCTAGTCACCACTGGCGTCACTGTTTCTACCTTTGGACAAATTGAGCATGAAGTGGAAGTCTGATCCTCTGACTTACTCTTCATGCTCAACTCAGCAGGAGGCAGTGACCCCAGCGCTGACTGGGCGGAGGGCACCACATGTCACAACAACAGCACTGGAGCCCCGAGGAGAGCAAGTGTCGACACCGCGGGAATGGCGCCAGCACAGGAGGTACATATAAGCTTTATTATTTTACGGAGGCCAAGCGAGGGGTATTGGTATCAAACAAAATAATCCAAGGAAATCCAAATTCATGTATTGAACATATATTCCCTCTAAAAGGAGACTTTAATAATTATATCATTTAAAAAAACACCTACCCAGTGTAAAAAACGGTAGTATACCAAATGATACAAAACCAATAACAATAAACCAAGCAAACTTGCCTGTAAAGACCCTACAATAAACCTATTCTTAACCCCTTCCTGACTGTGGAGGTTGCCACCCTAAGAAACAATTTTTTTCCACTCAATGTGGACTGTCCCTCACTCCCCTATGATTGCCCTATCAAATATAGGTGGGAAAACAAGATAGTAAAGGGTAGAAATGAAACAGATAGACATGTGAAGTATCATCATGGCATCCGGCATCTGTACTATCCTGTTTACCTCCTCACTACAAGCGAAGGGGTATGAGAGTTAGAGTGATCAATGAGTGGAACAGGCTGCCACAAGAAGTGGTGAGTTCTCCTTCAATGGAAGTCTTCAAACAGAGGCTGGACAGATATCTGACTGGGATGATTTAGCGAATCCTGCTTTGAGCAGGGGGTTGGACCAGATGGCCCAGGAGGTCCCTTCCAACTCTACGATTCTATGATTCTATGATTCTATGACAAGAAGTTGTCCAACTTCTCTATGTCAGGTTAGAAGGGACCAACACACGGAAGGTAGATATTCTGAATGTCGAACAGACCATTTTCTATTCTATACAAATTAATAACTCTGTGTAAGTTGTAATAATGACAAACCATTTTTTCATATTTTGTTCTGTTCTTTAGAATGCGGAGGACGATTGAAAGCCGAAGTTCAGACAAAAGATCTCTATTCACATGCCCAGTATGGTGATAATAATTACCCAGTGCAAGCCAATTGTGATTGGGTCATTGTAGCAGAAGATGGCTATGGAGTAGAATTAATATTTGAGACATTTGAAATGGAAGATGAATCAGACTGTGGTTATGACTACATGGAGATATATGATGGCTATGACAGTACTGCTCCACGACTAGCTAGATACTGTGGCTCTGGGGTAAGTTTTCCTCTTTTTTTTTATTATGTAAAGCATTCTGATCACTCTCATCTTAGATTAGCGTATATGAAAGTGCACAGGCCATAACTCAAACTGCAGACCGTACAACCTAATGTTGTGCTCCGAATTGATGAAACAGATTATGATCTTTTGGATCTTTTTTATGTGCTATTTGCTTTACTTTTCTTTGAAACCTTAAGAAACAAATAAGATAGACTGTTCATATTGGCCCTGTTTCATCAAAGCAATTACGCCAAAATTCTGGTGTAAATTAATTTGAAACATTTCAAAATTTTTGCTTAAAGCGCAATTTCACAAAAAATTGCAACTTTGGCATTTTCAGGCCAGTTCTGGCCTTTTTGGAGGGACGTGACGACGTACACTCCACAAATTCATGACTGGTCTGCCATACACTAGAAATCTTACTCCAGTCGCTAACTAGAGTAAAATTTGTGGCGAGGTGCAAGCAAACTTTCAGATGCACATGATTCAAGAAGCATGTAACTCTTATTGAATCAGGCGCTTCTGATTCCAGCATGCCTTTGTACACAACACCGGTCTCAATGCATTGGAGCTATTATTCTTGGGCCACTTAGATTTTTATATAATGCTCAGTACTCGAATTTTCCCAGAACAGTAGTTCGCACCACGTATTCAGGCGTTTACAGATCTGACCCATTCATTTCTTTGGCTACAATAAGATGGACTTTGTCGCTAGCAATCAGAACAAGTTGTATTTTTTTTTTCTATAATTCTTTAGTTAGAAGAATCAGATAGGAAGACGACACCACCATTGCATTAAAGGGGTTGTCTGGTCCAAATCGATAAGTATGTGTGACTGCAGACTTATGAATCCCCCCAGCACACGCACTATGTACTGGGGGGATTCGCAGGTTTCAGACCCATTACCAGAGGATATGTATGGTTTATATATAGTCCCGGCCAGTGGGCACAGCCTCGCTCTCCATACACTTGTATTGAGCAAGGCGTCACCCTCTAGTCTGTCACGCCCACTGGATGGCCGCTTCAATATGCCGGGCTTGGCATTGCTCTATACATACAAGTGTATGGAGCGAGGCCATGTTCACTAAACGGGCTCTGGCCTGCAGTATGTACAGTTGGGGAAATAAGTATTTGATCCCTTGCTGATTTTGTAAGTTTGACCACTGACAAAGACATGAACAGTCTATAATTTTAAGGGTAGGTTAATATTAACATTGAGAGATACGTAGAATATCAAAAATAAAATCCAGAAAATCACATTGTATAAATTATATAAATGTATTTGCATTTTGCAGTGAGAAATAAGTATTTGATCCCTCTGGCAAACAAGACTTAATACTTGGTGGCAAAATCCTTGTAGGCAAGCACAGCAGTCAGATGTTTTTTGTAGCTGATGAGGTTTGCGCACATGTCAGGAGGAATTTTGGTCCACTCCACTTTGTAGATCATCTCTAAATCATTAAGATTTTGAGGCTATCGCTTGGCAACTTTTCACTCTATGACCTTTCTTTTTGAGCCACTCCTTTGTTGCCTTGGCTGTATGTTCTGAGTCATTGTCTTGCAGGAAGAACCAGCCACAACCCATTTTTAATGTCTTGGAGGAGGGAAGGAGGTTGTCACTCAGGATTTTATGGTACATGGCTCCATCCATTCTCCCATTGATGCAGTGATGTAGTCCTGTGCCCTTAGCAAAGAAACACCCCCAAAACATAATGTTTCCACCTCCATGCTTAATAGTGGGGACGGTGATCTTTGGGTTATAGGCAGCATTTCTCTTCCTCCAAACACGGCGAGTTGAGTTAATGCCAAATACCTCAATTTTCGTCTCACCTGACCACAGCGCCTAATCATCCAGGTGTTCATTGGCAAACTTCAGACGGGCCTGCACATGTTCCGTCTTGAGCAGGAGGACCTTGCGGGCACTGCAGGATTTTAAACCTTTACGGCGTAATGTGTCACCAATGGTTTTCTTGGTGACTGTGGTCCCAGCTGCCTTGAGATCACTAACAAGTTCCCCCTTGTAGTTTTAGGCTGATTTCTCACCTTCCTCATGATCAAGGATACCCCGCGAGGTGAGATTTTGCATGGTGCCCCAGATTGATGTCGATTGACAGTCATTTTGTATTTCTTCCATTTTCTTACTATTGCACCAACAGTTGTCTCCTCACCCAGCATCTTACTTATAGTTTTGTAGCCCATTCCAGCTTTGTGCAGGTCTATGATCTTGTCCCTGACATCCTTAGAAAGCTATTTGGTCTTGCCCACATTGTAGAGGTTAGAGTCTGACTGATTAATTGAGTCTGTGGACAGGAGTCTTTTATAAAGGTGACTATGAAAGACAGGTGTCTTTAATGCAGGTAACGAGTTGATCAGGAGTGTCTAAATGGTGTGTAGGAGCCAGAACTTTTAATGATTCGCAGGGGATTAAATACTTGGCCCCCTTCTCTTCTCTCTCTACACAGCCCCAATTGGACAGACCATCAGCAGATTTGGATTTCAGTACTATCTTTATGCTGATGACACACAACGTACCCCCGCTGTACTAGGTAACCCCAGTGACTGTCTGTCCACAGTCTCCAACATCATGTCTGCTCTCTATCTGAAACTCAACCTTTCCAAAAATGAACTTCTGCTCCCGCCGTCTACTAGCCTCCCTGAATCTAACATTTCCCTCTCTGTGGGTGGCCCCATAATTACACCCCGGCAGCAGGTGCGCTGTCTGGGTGTTATGTTTGACACCAATCTCTCCTTCACCTCTTCAAAAACCAGGGGAAGAGTCTTGAGGAGATCATTTGCATATTCCCAGTGCCTTCTGGGATAAGTGAAGAGTCTCCGCGAGCTCAACGATCACTGGGTTTTGGCGGTTGCAGCTGAAAAGAGGAAATCGGTAAACCAGGGGAAGAGTCTTGAGGAGATCATTTGCATATTCCCAGTGCCTTCTGGGATAAGTGAAGAGTCTCCGCGAGCTCAACGATCACTGGGTTTTGGCGGTTGCAGCTGAAAAGAGGAAATCGGAAAACCAGGGGAAGAGTCTTGAGGAGATCATTTGCATATTCCCAGTGCCTTCTGGGATAAGTGAAGAGTCTCCGCGAGCTCAACGATCACTGGGTTTTGGCAGTTGCAGCTGAAAAGAGGAAATCGGAAAACCAGGGGAAGAGTCTTGAGGAGATCATTTGCATATTCCCAGTGCCTTCTGGGATAAGTGAAGAGTCTCCGCGAGCTCAACGATCACTGGGTTTTGGCGGTTGCAGCTGAAAAGAGGAAATCGGAAAACCAGGGGAAGAGTCTTGAGGAGATCATTTGCATATTCCCAGTGCCTTCTGGGATAAGTGAAGAGTCTCCGCGAGCTCAACGATCACTGGGTTTTGGCGGTTGCAGCTGAAAAGAGGAAATCGGAAAACCAGGGGAAGAGTCTTGAGGAGATCATTTGCATATTCCCAGTGCCTTCTGGGATAAGTGAAGAGTCTCCGCGAGCTCAACGATCACTGGGTTGCAGCTGAAAAGAGGAAATCGGAAAAACCGCGCGCCTATCGGTGCGCGAAATTTGGCTCATCTTTCATCGTTGTTAAGAAATCTCAAGATGGAAGAGGCCAGGAGCCATTTGGTGAGCTGCATTTCTTGCTACATGTTCACAGATTTACCAGTGGAAAAGCCAAACTTCACATGCCACAAATGCAAGCTTGTGTCCCTGTTGGAGGAAAAGTTGCAAAATCTCGAAGAGAGGTTAGCTACGTTGAAGATCATTAAGGAAGGTGAAGAGTTCTTGGACAGAGCAGAATTATCTCTTCATGTTACAGAAAGAGAAGAAATTCGAAGTACACCTGAAGAAACAGAGGAATGGAGACATGTGACCCAGAGAAGCAGGAGGATCAGGAGGCAGTCAGCACCCATACTGCTCAGAAACCAGTACCAGGCTCTCACGCAGGAAAACGATGAAGAAATACATCAGGATAAGACTTTGCCAACAAACAGCAACCTTGTACGCCTTCAGAGTCCTCCTGGATGGAGAAAGAAAAATGTTGTGAAGAAGAAACGGAGAGTGGTGGTCATGGGGGATTCCCTGCTGAGAGGAACAGAGGCCGCTATCTGCAGACCGGATATAACTACAAGAGAAATGTGCTGTCTTCCAGGTGCAAAAATTAAAGATGTGTCTGACAGGATATCAGGACTCTTCAGACCTACAGATGACTACCCATTCCTGCTACTACATGTGGGGACAAATGACACCGCAAGAAACGACCTGGAAATCATCTGCAGAGACTTTGAAGACTTAGGCAAGAAAGTGAAAGAACTGGGAGCGCAGGTGGTCTTCTCTTCCATCCTCCCAGTGGATGGCCATGGAACAAGGAGGTGGAATAAGATTCTGCAGGTGAACAACTGGCTACGTCGATGGTGCCGTCAGCAAGGATTTGGATTTCTGGATCACGGAGTGAACTACTTATACGATGGACTACTTGCTAGAGATGGGGTGCACCTTACGAAGACTGGAAAGCATGTATTTGGAAGTCGCCTTGCTACACTTGTAAGGAGAGCTTTAAACTAGAACAACATGGGAAGGGAAGCAAAAGACCAGAAAAAGCCATACACCTGACAAATGCTATTGAGAACTCTGCTATTAGAAGTGGAAAGGAAGAACAAAGACGAAAGAATCTAATTAATAAAAATATTGGAGAAAGAGAAACCAATCACAAACTAAAATGTTTCTATACTAATGCACAAAGCATGGGCAACAAACAAGGAGAATTGGAACTACTAACACAGGAACAGAAATATGATGTAATTGGAATCACTGAAACTTGGTGGGACAATACACATGATTGGAATACAAGACTAGAAGGATACAACTTATTTGCAAGAAACAGACTTGATAAACGAGGAGGGGGTGTCGCATTGTATGTTCGAAATGCGTATATCTGCACAGAGATTGAAGCTTCAGAGACTGGGAGTTCTGTGGAAACTGTTTGGGTAAGAATACAAGGACAGAACAATGGAAAGGACACCATTGTAGGCATTTACTACAGGCCGCCTGTGCAAGCCGAATATATAGATGAACTCTTTATGCATCAGATGGCCAAGTTCTCCAAAAAATATGACATAGTTGTCATGGGAGATTTCAACTATCCAGACATTTGTTGGGAATCTCTCTCAGGCAAAACTAACAGGTCAAGGAAATTCTTATCCTCTCTTGCTGACAACTTTATCTTCCAAAAGGTAAGGGAGAAAACAAGGGGAACTGCTACCTTGGATCTAATCCTTATAAACAGGGAGGAAATGGTTGAGGAGGTAAAAGTGGCTGGGACCCTAGGAGGTAGCGACCATGCTATTTTAGAATTTTGGATTACTAGAGGTGGAAGACCTGTGAAGACTCAGACGTCAAGGTTAGATTTCAGAAAGGCAGATTTTAAGGGATTCAGAAAGAGAATTGGAGGGATCCAATGGCTGGATATCCTTAAAGACAAAAATGTCCAGGAAGGATGGGAAATCTTGAAAAATGAAATTCTCAAAGCACAGTTGTTAACAATTCCGAAAAGAGGGAAGAATAGGAAGCATTTAAGGAAACCAGGATGGATGAACACAGAACTTAAGCACATGCTAAAAAGGAAGAAAAAAATGTTTATAAAATGGAAAGAGGGAGGCATATCTAAAGAAGAATATAATGCTGTCTGCAGAACCTGCAGGGCACAAATCAGATTAGCTAAAGCTGAAAATGAACTGAGGCTTGCAAGAGATGTCAAAAGCAATAATAAAGGATTTTGGGGATATGTCAAAAGTAAAAGAAAAGTCAAAGATGCTATAGGATTTTTACAGGATGAAAATGATGAAATGGTAAGACAGGATGTTGAGAAGGCTGAACTTTTAAATTCCTATTTTGCATCTGTTTTCTCTCAGAAAGGAAATGCAACATCAACTGTTATTCACTGTCCTATTAAGGGAATAGAAGAATCCAGGATATCTATAAACAGAAAGATAGTGAGGAAACACTTAGCTAACCTAAATGAATTCAAGTCTCCAGGTCCAGATGAATTACACCCCAGAGTACTGAAGGAGATAGCAGAAGAAATTTCTGAACCCCTCTCCATAATCTTTGAAAATTCTTGGAGAACAGGAGAAGTGCCAGAAGACTGGAGAAGAGCAAATGTTGTTCCTATCTTCAAAAAGGGGAAGAAGGTGGACCCAGGCAACTATAGGCCGGTGAGTCTGACTTCTATACCAGGAAAGATCTTTGAACAAATTATTAAACAACATGTATGTCAATACCTGGATAAGAATGAAGTGATTAAACAGAGTCAGCATGGGTTTCTAACTAATAAGTCATGTCAGACTAACTTAATTTCCTTCTATGACGGTATCACTGATTGGGTGGATCAAGGAAATGCTGTAGATATAGTATATCTTGACTTCAGCAAAGCATTTGACAAAGTCTCTCATACAATCCTTATTGAAAAAATGACTAAGTATGGAATGGACAAGGCAACTGTTAGGTGGATTCATAACTGGCTTAGTGATCGGACCCAAAGAGTGGTCGTAAATGGCTGTACATCCAGTTGGAAGAATGTCTCAAGTGGGGTACCACAGGGCTCTGTCCTGGGCCCTGTATTGTTCAACATCTTTATCAACGATTTAGATGAAGGAATTGAGGGTAAACTGATTAAATTTGCTGATGACACAAAGCTAGGAGGGATAGCTAATACTAGAGAAGAGAGAGAGAGGATTCAAAAAGATTTAAATAAACTGGAGAAGTGGGCAGCAACTAACAGAATGGTTTTTAACAGGGAGAAATGCAAAGTACTACATCTGGGCAATAAAAATGAAAAAAGCATATATAGAATGGGAGGAATAGGGCTAAGTGACAGCACATGTGAAAAAGACTTGGGTATACTAATAGATCACAGACTGAATATGAGTCAACAGTGTGATGCAGCAGCAAAAAAGGCAAATGCAATTCTAGGATGTATTAACAGAAGCATACAGTCTAGATCACGTGAAGTCATTATTTCCCTCTACTCCTCTTTGGTCAGACCTCATCTGGAATATTGTGTCCAGTTTTGGGCACCACATTTTAAAAAAGACATCAACAAACTGGAGCAAGTTCAGAAAAGAGCGACCAGAATGGTGACCGGTCTGCAAACCCTGTCTTATGAGGAAAGGTTGCAGGATTTGGGAATGTTTAGTTTGCAAAAGAGAAGACTGAGAGGAGACTTAATAGCTGTCTACAAATATCTAAAGGGCTGTCACATTGTAGAAGGATCAACTTTATTCTCATTTGCACAAGGAAAGACTAGAAGCAATGGGATGAAACTGAATGGGAAGAGACACAGATTAGATATTAGAAAAAACTTTTTGACAGTTAGAGTGATCAATGAGTGGAACAGGCTGCCACGAGAAGTGGTGAGTTCTCCTTCAATGGAAGTCTTCAAACAGAGGCTGGACAGACATCTGACAGGGATGATTTAGCGAATCCTGCTTTGAGCAGGGGGTTGGACCAGATGGCCCAGGAGGTCCCTTCCAACTCTACGATTCTATGATTCTATGATTCTATGATTCCCAAATACAATCTCTTGTCCGCTCTTGCCTCTTACACCTAAAGAACATCTCAAAAATCCACCCTTTTCTCACCATGGAGACAACAAAAACCCTCACTGTCGTCCTGATCCACTCCCACCTGGACTACTGAAATGCTCTGTTAATTGGCCTCCCCCTCAATCGACTTTCTCCTCTACAGTCCATCCTTAATGCAGCAGCCAGGGTCGTCCATCTGGCTAATCTGTACTCAGACACATCCTTTCTTCGCCAGTTGTTACACTGGCTGCCCATTCATTATAGGGTCCAATTTAAAATACTTGTTCTCAACCACAAAGCTCTCCACAGTGCAACACTCCCTTACATCTCCTCCCTCATTTCAGTCTATCAGCCTAATCGACCGCTGCGTTCTGCACACGACTTACGACTAAACTCTGCACTAATCCGCTCCTCCCACTCCCGACTCCAAGACTTCTCCCGCATTGCGTCTATCCTCTGGAATGCTCTACCCCAAAAAATTAGGACCAGCCACAGCTTGCACAGTTTTAGGCGCTCCCTCAAAACACATTTGTTCAGAGCTTCCTATCACGTTCCCTAATCAAAGTCATTTTATGTGTAAGTGTGCATGTGTAGCCCATTCACTGTCTCTATCTATCCCTCAAGATGGCTGGACCATTATTGTAAATACACCATTGTAAATACACATTTGTACTTTGTATCTCCCCCACCTCATTGTAGATTGTAAGCTCTCACGAGTAAGTTTGTTTTATTTTGCTTTAATTATTGTATTATTGTTAACGTTATTACTTATGACTGTTGTGTTTGAAACTGTTAAACTGTAAAGCGCTGCAGAATATGTTTGCTCTCTCTCTCTCTCTCTCTCTCTATATATATATATATATATATATATATATATATATTATTATTATTACTTATTTCTTACTGCAAAATGCAAATAAATTTTATATAATTTATACAATGTGATTTTATGGATTTTATTTTCGATGTTCTATCTCTCAATATTAAAATTAACCTGCCCTTAAAATTATAGACTGTTTATGGCTTTGTCAGTGGGCAAACTTACAAAGCAAGGGATCAAATACTTATTTCCCCCACTGTATATCGCATACATATCCTTTGGTCCTGGCATAGAAACTGGCGAATCCCCGCAGCGCAGAGTGCATGCGCTGGGGGGATTCATAAGTCTGCAGTGACACAGAGTGCAGACTTATCAATTTGGACTGGACAACCCGTTTAACAATACATCCATATTTACCAAAAGAATACAAATCAACCAAATGGAAAGCCAAACATAGGCTGAGAGTGAATACATCATCCAGCAGTGTAGCTGTAAAGTGTACCTGAACTCTCATACAGAATGTGTAAGATAAAAACAACTTGTCGTCCACTGTCACTAGCATTCTGCCAGCACTATAGGTGCTGGAATTTTCTTCTCTCACTTCACAGCATTTATTGCACCTGCAATTGCCCAATGGCCATCCTTCACTGATAAGATTCTCGGGCCTGTTATGCCTGGATGCAGTTTCACAGACTGGAAAGCAAGAGCTTGGAGGCAAACACCCAGGCACCTTATTTTATTTAATTACCAGTAGGGCACAAACAATCACTGGGCAACCATATATACAAGCTGTTATAGTAATGAAAATGGAAGCATTCTGGATGGTATCATTTAGGTTCATATATTGGGTCTAAAACTTAGTTTTAACTTTGTGGGTCTATTTTGAAATTGACAGCAGCATGAATATTGCACTGGCTTATTCTATGGGCAAGCTAAAATTTATGACTAGGTCCATATAGGCATAAAGAGCACGGGAGCACAAAGCCCTTCTGCCAGTATCGCTAGGATCCACCAACAACTAATGTACATGGGACCATCTAACAGTAGATATTGGGAGAAAAATGAAGATTACAAAGGACTGGGCATGTTGAAATCAAACATGCCCAGTCCTTTGTAATCTTAGTGCATGCTATATAAAGGAAACTATATTTGTCACTTTTAAATGTGTATAAATATAGTAAACCAAAGTTTGAAAAGCAGATGTTTTTTTTTTTTTAAACCGTTTAGCTGCTGTATGTATGTCAAGTCTAGACATAAGAGGCTGGTAAAGGGGTATAATAAAATGTTGATTACCTTGTATGTTGTATAGTGTCTACTTTTACATGAAGGTTTTTCTTTCCCCTTTTTTTTAGCCCCCTGAAGAAATATATTCAGCCGGGGACTCTATTATGATTCGCTTCCACACAGACGATACCATCAATAAAAAAGGATTCCATGCTCGATACACCAGTACCAAATTTCAGGATGCACTTCATATGCGGAAATGACTGTACACCATTTAGACGCCAGGCATTTAAAATATTAAAGTTTTGGAACTTTGGGAGATTACACTAAATGCTGTGCATGTCTCTGAGATCAATGGCTGAATACAGTCTGTAAGATACATGTACGATTAAGGATCCAAATTTTATTAGCATGCTGTTGTACTGTACCAGGGACCAAATATCTGCATATAATAGGCCAGCTTGGTTTACTTTCTTTTAAGCTGAAATGGTTAATAAAGGGCCTTCTCATGGTATGCTCAACCCAAAAGCCTATTCTACATCTCAACTCAAACCCCCGCTGGTTGAATGGGAGGTTTATGTTGCCCCATATATTTGCACCGGAACTTTTTGTCCAAAATGTCTGACTGGCTGACTAATCACCATGGCACGTCAAGTCGTCAAAGCTTCTATTGGTGAAAATATAACTACTCCTAATATGTAGGAGTAAGTTTCAGGTATGGAAATGTGTTTTGTACATGCAAACATTTTGTGTGACGTATTGCGAATTGGAAATGACACAGTGTAATGAACACTTTGTAATTTTTTCTTTTATCTCCCATGAAACTGTTACAGTAATATGAGTGTATGCGTACAAATTTGTGTGTATATCAGAAATGTTTAGGGAATATAAAAAGTATACACACCCCTATTAAAATACCTAGGTTTTGTCATGTAAAAAAATCACATGAGGAAGAATTATTTTAAAAATGTTCCACTTTTTATCTCACGCATTATCTGTATAATTAATTTTAAAAAAACTGAATTTTTTCCGGGTGGGAATAAGAAAACTAATACTTTGTTGAGTACCCTTTTGAATTTATGACAGCATTCAGTCTTTTTCGGTTGGAGCCTATCGGCACGTCACATTTATAGTTGGCAAGCTTGGTCTATTGTTCCTTGCAGTAGCGCTCCAAATCTGTCAGATTGTGGTGGTATCTCCTGTGTGCAGCGGCCTCTTCAGGTCACCCACAGATTTTCAATTGGATTAAGGTCTGGACTCTGGATTGGCCATTCCAAAACTCTGAAATTCTTTTGGTGAATCCATTCTTTTGTTGATTTGGAGGTATAAATTAGAGTTGTTTAGCTGAATGGTGAAATTCGTTTTCATCTTCAACTTTTCAGCAGAAACTTGAATATTTTGTTGGTTGACCACCTTGAAGAAAAGCCTAGTACCAGCTACTGAAACAGCCCTAAAGCATAATTTTGCCTCCCTCATGATTCACTGTATGCATTGTGTTCTTTTGGTGATGGCTTTGTTCCATACATGTATTTTGGAATTATGACCAAAAAGTTCAATCTTGGCCTCGTCGGACCATAACACATTTCCCACATGCTTTTAGCAGACTTGAAGAAGGCTTTGGCAAAAAATAGCAAGGATCATATGTTTTTCTTTGTAAGAAAAGTTTTTCATCTTGCTACCATGCCTCACAGGCCAGACATATGAAGAATGCAAAAAATTGTCATATGCAGTGCACAACCTGTACTTGCTAGACATTCCTGAAGTTCCTTTAGTATTGCTGTAGGACTCCTGGATCAATTTTCTTGTCTTTTCATTCATTTTGGGGGAATGTCCATATCTAGGTAATGTCACTGTTGTGCCAAATTTAAGCCACTTCCAGATGACCGTCTTCACAGTGACCTATGGTATATCTAAAGCCTTTGAAATTTTGTGTACCCTTCACCTGAGTGATAACTTTTAACAGAGTTCCCTTTGCTATGTTGTAAGCTGTTAATGGGCCATGGCTTTTGCTGTAAAATGCAGCTAAGTAAATGAACAGAAAGATAAACTGAGCTGACTGCCTCTCTTGTACATAAGTAGATGAACAGGACCATATCCCCAATTACAAGAGGTGTTCACATTTTATTTTTATTTCCCCCTTCGCTCTCAATTTATTTTAGCTTTCTTCTCAATTGAATTGTACAGGTTATGGGTCAAATTAAAGGTGGAAAAAGTTCTGAAATGATTCCTCTTAGCATGATTTTTCTTACGACAAAAAATTGACTTATTTACAGAGGCATATAGACTTTTATATCCACTGTATACATTGGCATGTAAAAGTTTGGGCACCCCTGGTCAAAATTACTGTTATTCGGAACAGTTAAGCAAGTTGAAGGTGAAATGCTAAAAGGTCTAAAGTTAAAGATGATAAATTTCCTTTGTATTTTAGGCCAAAAAATATATATAGTCATTTTTTACAATTTAAAAATTACAAAAAGGTATACGGGCCGAAGCAAAAGTTTGAGGACCCTGCATGGTTAGTACCTAGTAGCAGTCCTTTTGAAAGTATTACAGCCTGTAAGCACTATTTGTAGCCAGCCAAGAGTCTTTCAATTCTCATTTGAGGGTTTTCATCCATTTTTCCTTGGATAATTGCTCCAGTGAGATTCCTGGGTTGTCCTGCATGCACTGCTATTTTGAGGTCTAGCCACAGATTTTCAATGATGTTCAGATCAGGGGACTGTGAGGGCCATTGTAAAACCTTCAGGTTGCACCTCTTGAGGTAGTCTGTTGTGGATTTTGGTGTGAAACTTCAGCTTTTTGTTTCCAGATTATGTTATGTTTGCATGAAGAATTTGTTGAAATTTCTTTAAATCCAGTCTTCTTTCTACCCATGAAATATTCCCTGAAGCAGTAGGTACCAGGGGTGCCCAAACTTTAACATGCATGCCATTGTGTGTTTATTTGTGTATGTATATACAGGTGCTTCTCACAAAATTAGAATATCATCAAAAAGTTAATTTATTTCAGTTCTTCAACACAAAAAGTGAAACTCATATATTATATAGAGTCATTACAGAGTGATCAATTTCAAGTGTTTATTTCTGTTAATGTTGATGATTTTGGTTTACAACCAATGAAAACTCAAAAGTCATTTTCTCAGTAAATTAGAATACTTTAAAACACCAGCTTGAAAAATGATTTTAAAATCTGAAATGTAGGCCTACTGAAATGTATGTTCAGTAAATGCACTAAATACTTGGCCGTACTTGGCAATACTTTTGCATCAATTGCTACATCAATGTGGCGTGGCATGGAGGCGATCAGCCTGTGGCACTGCTGAGGTGTTATGGAAGCCCAGGTTGCTTTGATAGCAGCCTTCAGCTCTTCTGCAAAGTTGGGTCTGGTGTCTCTCATCTTCCTCTTGACAATACCCCATAGACTCTCTATGGAGTTAAGGTCAGGTGAGTTTGCTGGCCAATCAAGCACAGTGATACTGTTGTTTTTAAACCAGGTATTGGTACTTTTGGCAGTGTGGACAGGTACCAAGTCCTGCTGGAGAATGAAATTTCCATCTCCAAAAAGCTTGTCAGCAGAGGGAAGCATGAAGTGTCTAAAATTTCCTGGTAGATGGCTGCACTGATTTTGGTCTTGATAAATCATAATGGACCTACACCAGCAGATGACATGGCTCCCCAAAACCATCACTGTGGAAACTTCACACTAGACCTCAAGCAGCTTGGATTGTGGCCTCTGCACTCTTCCTCCAGACTCTGGGACCTTGATTTCCAAATGAAATGCAAACTTTACTTTCATCTGAAAACACCTTGAACCACTGAGCAACAGTCCAGTTCTTTTTCTCCTTGGCCCAGGTAAGATGCTTCTGGCGTTGTCTATTGGTCATGAGTGGCTTGACACAAGGAATGTGACACTTGTAGCCCATGTCCTGGATACGTCTGTGTGTGGTGGCTCTTGAAGCAATGACTCCAGCAGCAGTCCAGTCCTTGTGAATCTCCCCCAAGTTTTTGAATGGTCTTTTCTTAACAATCCTTTCAAAGCTGCGGTTATCATGGTTGCTTGTGCACCTTTTTCTACCATACTTTTTCCTTCCACTCAACTTTCCATTAATATGTTTGGATACAGCACTCCGTGGACAGCCAGCTTCTTTAGAAATGACCTTTTGTGGCTTATCCTCCTTGTGGAGTGTGTCAGTGACTGCTTTCTGGACATCTGTCAAGTCAGCAGTCTTCCCCATGATTGTGGAGCTTACTGAAACAAACTAAGGGACCTTTATAAACACTTAGGAAGCCTTTGCAGGTGTTTTTGTTAATTATTCTAATTTACTGAGATAATGACTTTTGGGTTTTCATTGGCTGTAAGCCATAATCATCAACATTAACAGAAATAAACATTTGAAATGGATCACTCTGTAATGACTCTATATAATATGAGTTTCAAGTTTTGTATTAAAGAACTGAAACAAATTAACGTTTTGATGATATTTTAATTTTGTGAGAAGCACCTGTGTGTGTATGTAATGTATGTGTGCGTGTGTGTGTATATATAGATATATATATATATATATATATATATGATACACAGTGGAGAAAAAAGTATTTAGTCAGCCACCATTTGTCCAATTGTGCAAGTTCTCCCACTTAAAAAGATGAGAGATGCTTGTAATTGACATCTTAGGTAGACCACAGCTGTGAGAGTAAAAATGAAAAAACAAATACAGAAAATCACCTTGTCTGATTTGGCAAGACTTATTTTGCAAATTATGGTGGAAAACAAGTGTTTGGTCACCTAAAAACATGCAAGATTTCTGGCTCTCACAGACCTGTAACTTCTTTAAGAGGCTTCTCTGTCCTCCACTCATTACCTGTAGTAATGGCACCTGTTTGAACTTGTTATCAGTATAGAAGACACCTGTCTACAACCTCAAACTGTCACACTCCAAACTCCACTATGGTGAAGACCAAAGAGCTGTCAATGGACACCGGAAACAAAATTGTAGCCCTGCACCAGGCTGGGAAGACTGAATTGGCAATAGGCAAGCAGCTTGGTGTGATGAAATCAACCGTGGGAGCAATAATAAGAAAATGGAAGACATACAAGTCCACTGATAATCACCCTCGATCTGGGGCTCCATGCAAGATCTTACCCCAAGGGATCAAAATGATCACAAGAATGGTGAGCAAAAATCCCAGAACCACACAGGGAGACCTAGTGAATGACCTGCATAGAGCTGGGACCAACTTAAAAAAGGCTACCATCAGTAACACACTACGCCGCCAGGGACTCAGATCCTGCAGTGCCAGATGTGTCCCCCTGCTTAAGCCAGTACTTGGCCGGGCCCGTCTGAAGTTTGCTAGAGAGCATTTGGATTATCCAGAAGAGTATTGGGAGAATGTCATAAGGTCTGATGAAATCAAAGTAGAACTGTTTAGTAGAAACAAAACTCGTTGTGTTTGGAGGAGACAGAATGCTGAGTTGCATCCAAAGAACACCATACCTATTGTAAAGCATGGGGGTGGCAACATCATGCTTTGGGGCTGTTTCTCTGCAAAGGGACCAGGACGACTGATCCGTGTGCATGAAAGAATGAATGGGGCCATGTATCGTGAGATTTTGAGTGCAAACCTACTTCCATCAGCAAGGGCATTAAAGATGAAACGTGGATGGCTCTTTCAGCATGATAATGATCCCAAACACACCGCCAGGGCAATGAAGGAGTGGCTTTGTAAAAGCATATAAAGGTCCTGGAGTGGCCTAGCCAGTCTCCAGATCTCAACCCCATAGAAAACATTTGGAGGGAGTTGAATGTCCGTGTTGCCCAGCGACACCCAAAACATCACTGCTCTACAGACGATCTGCATGGAGGAATGGGCCAACATCCCACCAACAGTGTGTCCCAGCCTTGTGGAGACTTACAGAAAACGTTTGACCTTTGTCATTGCCAACAAGGGATATATAATAAAATGTTGAGATTAACTTTTGTTAATGACCAAATACGTATTCCCACCATAATTTGCAAAATAAATCTTGTCAAATCGGACAATGTGATTTTATGGATTTGTTTTCTCATTTTGACTCTCATAGTTGTGGTCTACCTATGATGTCAATTACAGGCCTTTCTCATCTTTTTAAGTGGGAGAACTTGCACAATTGGTGACTGACGAAATACTTTTTTCCCCCCACTGTGTATATATATATATATATATATATATATATATATATATATATATATATAGTATAACAGAATAGCCCAATACCTTACAGAGAATAAATGGCAGTATCTTGTATTGATAATCTGCCATAATATATGGTTCCACTCCATACATACATATATATTCAGGAGAACAGGAGTGATTGAATCCAAAAGGATTTATTTAATATCAAGCAAATTGCCAATTTATTAGTACAAAAACACATAAAAATATGTAACAATCATAGCACAGTTGCACATAATATATGACATCAAAAGCCAGGAGGGATATGTGGGGATAATTAACAAGGCACCGTCATGCTGAAGCTCATTGTGAGGGTATGGCCCCTGAATATACACCCGCTATCTCTATAGAGTATTGTCAGAATCATAATAAATCAATAGTAGCGGTAGGGCCTCACACAAAAGCTCAGTGCGCATAGAAGATGGTAACAATGTAACACGTTCCACAGTACGTCATTATACCCAAATGGAGAGGTAGCCAAAAGACAGGAACGTTTACCTAATGGTGCACAAGTCCCTCAGGTGGTGACACGAACGCTCCGACGCGCGTTTCGCGCTTCCCAATAGCGCTTTATCAAGGAGCTGTATCTGGTACTGGCGCAGGACCTTTTGTATCCATGGTGATAGTCACATGTCTGCCCATGTGACGTGAATACACCAATCGTCAGTGGCCATAGCGGCGCATGCGTCGTGACGTCAACCGGCTCACACACATGAAGATAAGCGCACAGCACCGGCCGCAGGCACAGGGACTCAGGGTCACCGGCGCCGCATGACGGTGCCTTGTTAATTATCCCCGCATATCCCTCCTGGCTTTTGATGTCATATATTATGTGCAACTGTGCTATGATTGTTACATATTTTTATGTGTTTTTGTACTAATAAATTGGCAATTTGCCTGATATTAAATAAATCCTTTTGGATTCAATCACTCCTGTTCTCCTGAATATATATATATATATATATATATATATATATATATATATATAAATATATATATATATATTATCCTTACACACATACACATTTTTCTTTGGTTCTTCTTAGGGTGCATATATGCACACACTCGCATTCTTTTTTTTCTTGTGTTTTACATTACTGCTTCCTCTGGGGTTGCCATGAAAGTATTAGACTTTGGGAGAATTAGACGTACTGTGGCGGTCCTTCAGTAACACTTGCAGTGACATTTACCACTGTGGATATCATTGTGAAGCAACTGCCGAGAAGCCGCACATTTCAACTTTTGAATTGCAAAGGGTAAAATTTGCGCTGACATGTGCAGCATAAATTCACACACTGCAGATGTCAATTCCACTGCTCTTCTTAATTCATATTGTAGATATTTTTTTTGCAGTGTGCATGAGAATTTTTGAAATCTCATGTATTATGCTGTCACTGTAAAACACAGCAAATTTTCCACAAGTGTATACGCATCAGAGACTCCTGTTCATTTTCGTTACGTGGGAACATAGCCTAAGTAGGTCGACTTATGGATATTGTTGTATGGCCCAACAGCTTGTCCATGCATGGTGGAGTTAAGGTGGCCAAAGTTTAGATTTGGGTTTAGTGGATTTTAATATGACTTGTACTTTGTTCTCAGGGAGGATAAGCCTTCGCCAATCATTATCTAAAATGTACGGCCTACATTAGTCTGCTTCTTCCACGGCAACTAAAGAGCAATCAGTACGACAAACAATGTTTAAAGTCCCAGTACATTTCTGTAGATGTTCAGCAGACGTGTTAGATGATGTTGAGTAGGAATTATCTGCAGATTTTCTGTGTGGAATCTACCACAATGGTAAAACTGGTTATACTTGTTGAATTTTTGTTTTTTTTTGAATGAATGTTTTTCTGAGGCATGTGACTTGGCTATAATATTGTATTCCATGCAAAATGTTATCTCATTGATTGAAATCCAGACCTTGTGAACATTACCTTAGTACATCAGGCGGAGAGAAACACAATATAAAGTGTATATTTGACAGTTATTTTTAATTTATTTATGAGAGCATTATGTCTCCTGGAACCTGAAAAAAAAAAGTGGTTTATCTGGAGATACGGGGTCAATATGCAGGTAAATAGCCTTTAAATCTTGCCTGGCCAGCTTCCTGGAGCAGCGGCTACAGGGAGAAAAGGAAGTTATATCCTTCCTTCAGCCACTCGTTTCCAATTATTGAAGCGGTGCAAGGAGAGGTTACAGTGACTATATACTATACAGTGACCGTGCTGTAATTACTCTTTTGCGCATTGATAGACAGCCTACTCTGCACATACGCTACATACTTACACTGCTGAGCAGGCTGTCAAAATTCCAGGGAGTGATTACCGCACAGTTACTGTATAATATATAGTGCCTATAACTGCTCACTTCTGCGCCCTGATGACTGGGAGTGAGTGGCTACAGGAAAAAAATCACTTGACAATGAGATATGTTAGTGCCGCAAATCAAAAATCATATAAATACCCTATCTAAACAATACTTTATTGATTAAAATGACCAGAATAGCTGGATCACACCAGATTTGTGACAAACAACAAAAAGCAGACAAAAACGTTCTCAAAAACAACCCAGACAGATAAAAAGTTTGAAGTTTGGGGAAATTCTAGAAGTCCCCAGTAAGCAAACTAGGCTCACTCCTTCCTGACTGCGGAGGTTGGCACCCTAGGGGGGAATGTTGTGGCGCCCCCGCTCCACAATGTCTGTCCCTAGGGACCCTGCAAAGCCCTGCAGCCACTAGGGAAACCCTCTACCCAATCCTCTAGAGGGACCCCTAACAATATACATAGACCGATCCTATGTCTAAGAAACTCTAGACCCCAAAACTATGTTAAAATCAGCAGATGAAGAACACATACGGCAAGCAGTGGCGCATATAAGATCCAAGGCAATTTTCCACCATTAATGATACACAATGTTGGTGGTAAATGATAATGGCCACACAGATAGACAGCCTAGTGGAAAAAGAATGCAAATTGCCACCATTAACACCTATGCCTGAATGCTAATGAGACTGATCATAACCAATAGCAATTATTATAACATACAGGGAACAAGCCTATTAGATAGTGTCTCAAATTAGCGCGTATGTTCCCAGTCAAAGACCATGTATCACATGGTACCAATAATAACCCGGGAATACAATAGATTAGGCACATGAAGCATATGATATCATAGTGGCATATTGAGAAACAATACTCATCTTTTCAGCCGTCACTTGCCATTAACAATTGAATGCCTCAGCGCGTTTCGCCCCTTGCTGGCTCATCAGGAGGCTAGATGCAAAGATACCATGTGTCCCGATATGGTGTGATGTATAGCTATAATCCGTGTTTTGTGTGTACTTAGACTATGATGCATGAATGGGTCACTGGTCCCCTTACCTGAACTCGGTAACCTTATACGAGGGGGTACCCAGAAAAAAGGAGAATTATTTAAAATTTTGTATTCAAGATAACATCTTGAAAACATTAATCCCCTTGAAAATGCTGTCCATTACATGAGATACTTTTGTCCCAATGGTTTTTCCACTGTTCAAAACATTTTTAAAATATTTATGAATTAATTCTGGTAAGTGCCTCCAGCTATTTTTTCTTAACCTCTTCAACGTCTTGAAAATTCTTCCATTCTTGGGAATAAGAAGTCGTCACAGGAGGCTAAGTCAGGCAAGTGGGGTATGGGGGGTGACCCTGACTTTTGTATAAGGTCATCACAGGGGATGAATCTTGGTGTTGAGCCTATGATCGTGAAACAAAACAGCCCAGCCAGTTGTGGACAGCTTCATCACCTAAACCAAAAAAAGCACAAGTGAAATCAAATTTCAAGTCCATGATGGTTTTCTTTTTCTTCATCACAGGAGCTGTTCACATTGAATTTGCTCTTCAGGGCGCCACAGTGAAGCAACATTGCTACCTTCAAATGCTGATGCGATTGTGTGAGGCGGTTAGAAAAAAACGACCTGAGTTTTGGCGATCGGGGGACTGGCAGCTTCATCATGACAATGCTCCTACCCACACAGCGTTGAAAATCACTTTTTGGTTGAAAAACGGCTTGACATCGGTTTATCAACCCTCTCACTCCCGTGACCTAGCCCCCTGCGACTTATTCTTATTCCCAAGAATGAAGAAAAACCTAAAGGGAAAGAGTTTTTCAGGACGTGTAGAAGATGTTATCTTGAATAAAAAAAATGTAAAATAAGTAATTCTCATTTTTTTAGGGTACCCCCTCGTATATGCTTATGAGATTGCTGAGATGAGTCAGGTTACAAGTGCCCCATATAAGGATCGTGAAATATGACCGTCTGAACCCTTTTAAAAGGGACTCAGTAAAAATAAAATGACTGTCCCGCCACTTGATGCCTCACGGCTTCCAAACATTTACGTGCTCGTTCTCCCTCAGTCTCCACCCCCTTTTCTTTGATTGACAGCTCTGGTTTCATAGCCTAAGAGAAGGGCAGAGATAGTTGGAAAACAAGGTGGGAAGGTGTATATAAATGATTGGCCCCGCCATGATGTACAGAGATCCTGTACTTGGTTTGAACAGTCATACTGTGCTGACAGTCCCTTTAACACTAGTAAGACAAAAATTTTCTCTCACAAAATATCACTCACTAAAACAGGTGAGGGGTTGTTGGGTCACTAGTGACATTTTTAAGGTAAACATGACACAATCACATATTTGAGTTAAGGCCTCCCTCACTGAAAACCAAATTTATTTAATATAAGGGATGTAATAAAACTGTTCAAAATGAATTAATGAGGGAAAACCAGGTGATTGGTCCCCACTCGAAAAACATATGGGAAATCGATATCACTGAAGGAATCATATTCAGATCTCTAGTTGAAGTCTCTGCTTTCACAATATTATTTTTTCAACAGCACCAGGTACACGACCACACCATACCACTTATTAAAATGGGATTTTTTTTTCTAAAAACATTACAGCTTGTGTATTTAAATGGCTCAATCTGTAGCACCACAAGTACCTAACTGACAATTGTGTAAATATAGATGTGTATGTCGCCCTCTACTGGTGAGGTATCAGTAGTACATTGAATTTCCTCACCAAAAAATGGAAAAAGTACTGTATAGATGCCCTTTTTTGTTTTTGTTTTTTTTTGTAATTTACATGCTGTTTTAGTATTGTTTTGTACTTAAATTATGTAGCTGTTGTCTCCTGCAAAATGTAAATATGATATTGTAAATGATCTGATCATAGCCAGTGCAATACCTAAGACTAATAAGCTTCTCATCCCCTTTCCTACATGTGTTTCACTTGAGTTTTTGGTTTTTACTACTTAATGTAAGAGGGGGAAGAAGTGAATCTTTTGGTTAATAAAATCTATTTTAGACTGAAAATTATCACTGGGAAATACAAACTTGTATTTTTATGGTATTAAATCTTTTTTATGTTGCTAGACCTGGTTTCCACTTTATTTGTCCCAAAGGGAACTGTAATGGGATTTTATTACTATGTATCTGCCATGTCTTGCCATGTCTTTAACAGATTGATAATAAATTGAACTAAGTGCCAGAAGGATTTAATGACCGTTAAAGTTGATATCTCCAGTTGAGAGAATTGCATATAGAAAAATTATTTCATATGGTGTCATTATTATAATTGATTTGTCTGGAAACTGGAATCACTACTAGTATAGTGCAGGTATGCGAAATATGAGAATAAAACATATAGTTCTATAGTATAGCTGTAAAAAAGACGAATGGCCATGAAGTGCAACCACTTGGATGAGAGTGGACAAGAAGATTAGGGATAATTCTTCAAAATGAATTCCTTCCTATTGATCAAGAAGAAGTTAAGAACCTTCATAAGTGTATGTGCACACGTCGCGGATTTGCCTGCAGATTTTTCTGCACAGAATCTGCATCTCTTGGCAGAAAACGCAGGTAAAACTCCACGCGTTTTTCATGCGTTTTTTCATGCCGATTTTATGGTTTTTTTAAGCTAAATAAAGATATGTTATTTAACAAAAAAAAAAGATTTGTGATATCATTTCTGTCCAACCTCTTCTTTTACATTTGTCCAACCCACACTCCATTACGCACAGATAGACAGTAGATAGTCAGATAGACAGACATAGACAGATAGACAGTAGACAGACAGCTAGATAGATAGACAGATATGGCATAGATAGAAAGATAGATATGGGATGGATAGATAGAAAGATAGATATGGGATGGATAGATAGATATGGGATAGATAGATAGATACTGTACATAGATAGATAGATAGATATGGGATAGATAGGTAGTTAGATATGGGATAGATATGGGATATATAGATAGATAGATAGATAGATATGGGATAGATAGATACAGTTGTGGCCAAAAGTATTGACACCCCTGCAATTCTGTCAGATAATACTCAGTTTCTTCCTGAAAATGATTGCAAACACAAATTCTTTGTTATTATTATCTTCATTTAATTTGTCTTAAATGAAAAAACACAAAAAGAATTGTCCTAAAGCCAAATTGGATAGAATTCCACACCAAACATAAAAAAGAGGGTGGACAAAAGTATTGGTACTGTTCGAAAAATCATGTGATGCTTCTCTAATTTGTGTAATTAACAGCACCTGTAACTTACCTGTGGCACCTAACAGGTGTTGGCAATAACTAAATCACTTGCAGCCAGTTGACATGGATTAAAGTTGACTCAACCTCTGTCCTATGTCCTTGTGTGTACCACATTGAGCATGGAGAAAAAGAAAACCAAAGAACTGTCTGAGGACCTGAGAAACCAAATTGTGAGGAAGCATGAGCAATCTCAAGGCTACAAGTCCATCTCCAAAGACCTGAATGTTCCTGTGTCTACCGTGCGCAGTGTCATCAAGAAGTTTAAAGCCCATGGCACTGTGGCTAACCTCCCTAGATGTGGACGAAAAAGAAAAATTGACAAGAGATTTCAACGCAAGATTGTGCGGATGTTGGATAAAGAACCTCGACTAACATCCAAACAAGTTCAAGCTGCCCTGCAGTCCAAGGGTACAAGTGTCAACCCGTACTATCCGTCGGCGTCTGAATAAAAAGGGACTGTATGGTAGGAGACCCAGGAAGACCACACTTCTTACCCCGAGACATAAAAAAGCCAGGCTGGAGTTTGCCAAAACTTACCTGAAAAAGCCTAAAACGTTTTGGAAGAATGTTCTCTGGTCAGATGAGACAAAAGTAGAGCTTTTTGGGCAAAGGCATCAACATAGAGTTTACAGGATAAAACAAGAGGCATTCAAAGAAAAGAACACGGTACCCTACAGTCAAACATGGCGGAGGTTCCCTGATGTTTTGGGGTTGCTTTGCTGCCTCTGGCACTGGACTGCTTGACCGTGTGCATGGCATTATGAAGTCTGAAGACTACCAACAAATTTTGCAGCATAATGTAGGGCCCAGTGTGAGAAAGCTGGGTCTCCCTCAGAGGTCATGGGTCTTCCAGCAGGACAATGACCCAAAACACACTTCAAAAAGCACTAGAAAATGGTTTGAGAGAAAGCACTGGAGACTCCTAAGGGGGCCAGCAATGAGTCCAGACCTGAATCCCATAGAACACCTGTGGAGAGATCTAAAAATGGCAGTTTGGAGAAGGCACTCTTCAAATATCAGGGACCTGGAGCAGTTTGCCAAAGAAGAATGGTCTAAAATTCCAGCAGAGCATTGTAAGAAACTCATTGATGGTTACCGGAAATGGTTGGTCGCAGTTATTTTGGCTAAAGGTTGTGCAACCAAGTATTAGGCTGAGGGTGCAAATACTTTTGTCTGGTCCATTTTTGGAGTTTTGTGTGAAATGATCAATGTTTTGCTTCATTCTCTTTTGTGTTTTTTGATTTAAGACAAATTAAATAAAGATAATACCAAAGTATTTGTGTTTGCAATCATTTTCAGGAAGAAACTGAGTATTAGCTGACAGAATTGCAGGGGTGTCAATACTTTTGGCCACGACTGTAGATACAGTTGTTTGACCGTAGTGACCGTGTTCTTTTCTTTGAATGCCTCTTTTATTCTCCTGTAAACTATGTTGATGCTTTTGCCCAAAAAGCTCTATTTTTGTCTCATTTGACCAGAGAACATTCTTCCAAAACGTTTTAGGCTTTTTCAGATAAGCTTTGGAAAACTCCAGCCGCGCTTTTTTATGTCTCGGGGTAAGAAGTGGGGTCTTCCTGGGTCTCCTACCATACAGTCCCTTTTTATTCAGACGCCGACGGATAGTACGGGTTGACACTGTTGTACCCTCGGCCTGCAGGGCAGCTTGAACTTGCTTGGATGTTAGTCGAGGTTCTTTATCCAGCATCCGCACAATCTTGCGTTGAAATCTCTTGTCAATTTTTCTTTTCCGTCTCCATCTAGGGAGGTTAGCCACAGTGCCATGGGCTTTAAACTTCTTGATGACACTGCGCACGGTAGACACAGGAACATTCAGGTCTTTTGAGATGGACTTGTAGCCTTGAGATTGCTCATGCTTCCTCACAATTTGGTTTCTCAGGTCCTCAGACAGTTCTTTGGTCTTCTTTCTTTTCTCCATGCTCAATGTGGTACACACAAGGACACAGGACAGGTTGAGTCAACTTTAATCCATGTCAACTGGCTGCAAGTGTGATTTAGTTATTGCCAACACCTGTTAGGTGCCACAGGTAAGTTACAGGTGCTGTTAATTACACAAATTAGAGAAGCATCACATGATTTTTCGAACAGTGCCAATACTTTTGTCCACCCTCTTTTTTATGTTTGGTGTGGAATTCTATCCAATTTGGCTTTAGGACAATTCTTTTAGTGTTTTTTCATTTAAGACAAATTAAATGAAGATAATAATACCTAAGAATTTGTGTTTGCAATCATTTTCAGGAAGAAACTGAGTATTATCTGACAGAATTGCAGGGGTGTCAATACTTTTGGCCACAACTGTAGATATGGAACAGATAGATAGAGAGATAGATAGAACACTGTAGACCGGGGGTGCGTCATGAAGTAACGCATCATGATGATTTTGTCATGCGTTTGGATGCGTTAGTATCATTGCGGCCAATGGGTGCGTTAACGCATCCGTTACTGTTGTGAATTCTCTCTCTGGCCTCCCTCTGGTGGTTACTGGAGGTAGTGGAGCTGATCTGATTGACAGAGGCTTGCCACCTGATAATGAGGTTTGGAGATCTGGGGTTTCTGATTGGGATTTAAGACAGCTGACTCCCTCTATCTCTGCTGGTGATTTTCTTCTTGTGCCTCCTGAGGTCTGATGTCTCCTGCTCTTTCCCTGCATGTTCAACTAAGTGGTTCATTTGCTATTCTGTTTGCATTTTATCTGGTTTTGTTTATCTCTGCTTTGTGTGGGTCAGCTAGCTCAGGCTGGGGCTATGCTGAATCACCACCCATATGTTACTGCATGTGCCAGTTTGTTTTGTCCCCTTTTATATTGGTCTCTTTTTGCTTTGCTTTCAGTATATACCAGAGTGCTGAATAGTGGGGGCAAAGTCGTGCGATTTCAGTGTTTTTGTGCATCAGACGTGTTGGACTTTTTTGCAGGGTTTTTTGCGTGATTGCAGACAGTGTCTTTCCTGTCCTGCCTAGTCAGTGTGGGCCCCATCGTTTGCTCAGTCTATTTTTCTGCCTGCTTTTGTGTTTTCATCTTGTCTCACCGACAATATATGTTTGGGGGCTATCTATTCCTTTGGGGTCTGCTCCGAGGCAGTTTATATTTCCCCTTTCTTGCTTTAGGCTTAGTTAGCTCTCCGGCTGTGCCGAGGCGTCTAGGATCATCGTAGGTACGCTCCACGGCTACTGCTAGTTGTGTGGACAGGATCAGGGGTCTGCATCCGCTTAGTTACCAACCTCGCTGGTTTTCTGTGGCTTAGCCTGGGCCTGCTATACTCCTCGGTGACCCATTCATAACACGTTACATAGCGTTAGTGCCACTGTGTAACGGATCCCGTTGAACGCAGGGCCATTAACGCAATGTGAACCCAGCCTAATAGTGACTTATACATATTGTGTGTTTATCTTTGTTTGTTGTGTGCTGATATGCTAATTGTGTATTTTATTCTACAACCAGTTTGTTGACTTCGACGGTAGATAGGGAAAGGCTGTGAGGGTGGACTGTAGGACACTGGGTAAACCTAAAAATTGATCACCTGCCTTGGGTATAAAAGAGACTTCTTTTCTTCTGGTTGGGGTTACTCTTCAGGATCTCAGTTCAGGGTACTTCGGACTCAGCTGAAAGAACACAGGACTGCTCTCGGTTATCTCCCTATGCTTGTTGTTACCTCCTCTCTGTGTGCGTATCACAGGTGGAATAGCGACCCTGGGAGCTCGGACATAACATCTACCATTATCCGGCAAGTCAGCAGAAGGGAAGGGTGAGACCCTGTAATCTGCACCATCTTGGGGTAATTGCAGGGCTTGTTCTGTTTGCTCTTGGGTGTTGTGGTTCAATAAAGTTTTTGTTACGCCCATTCTGCAAATTCAGCGTGCCGATCTGGGTCATCTTCATAGAGATGCTGCAACAGCTGGATTTTGTAAGGGTGCCATTTGTGAGTAGCTAATATCCACCGAAGTGTTGTTTGACTGATGCCAGATCGGCACGCTTTATTTGCAGAATGGGCAAGACAAAAATTGGAACAGAACCCTCAGTTTACACAGAACATTATGTTCAGTGATGAGGCAAACTTTTTGGGTGGGCCACTTATATGGATACACCTAAATAAAATGGGAATGGTGATAGTTTTCTTGCGTAGGGTGTCTTGCATTGAAATCCGCTGCAATGACCCGGGTACTGCGTTCACCAGACATCAACACAATTTCTATAATTTCTATCCACTACTCACGTGTTAACCTCTGCGACATGTCGATGGCTGTAAACAAAGAGAAACTTGTAAATAACTCATGAAAGAATAAAGTTACGTTAAAACCAAGCACACCATCATTTTTCTTGTGATAGGGTGTGTGCACACGCTGCGGATTCTGCTGCGGATCCGCAGCAGTTTTGGCCCTGCGGATCCGCAGCAGAAATAGCTGCGTTGTACAGTACCATTATATCCTATGGAAAAATCCAATCCGCAGAAAGAATTGACAGGTCATTCTTTTCTGCGGATTCCGCAGCGGTTTACCATCTGCTCCATTGTAGAGATGATAAACCGCAGGCTAATCCGCAGATAAACCGCAGGTCTTTTGACCTGCCGATTTACCTGCGGATTTTGCAAAAAATCCGCACGGATCAATCCACAGCAGAATCTGCAGCGTGTGCACGTACCCTTATAGAGTGTAATATTTGAAATGTGACAAGTGTAATCATAGTTTCATAATTCAACCATTATCATCATTTTTTGTGTAGTACGTTGTATTAATTAAGTGTGATATTTACTATATTATGCAATTGTTGTACTTTGGTATGTGAGCACACTGCCCCAATGGGTTTTTAATGGGGTGTTTTTAACCTATTTCCTTTGGCAGTTTGTGTAACTTCCTTTATATGAATAAAGTTTGATACAGTATTTTGCACAATCCTATAGTGTAGTTATGGCTATTGATAGGAATCATTAAATTATTTTGGTTAAGAGTAATTTATAGTGTATTATGATTTGTGAATACTTAGATCCTGACCAATAAGCCCTGTAAGCATCTCAAGGACAGGCAACGCAAATATGATGCACCTGAGCGAGACTTTGAGTGCTCATAGGGGCAAAGGAGGTGGATATTCATACAAATAGGTTACTTTTTTTTATCGGATTTGCAAAAATTGCTATACACCCGATTTTGAGTATCATCCATTTACTGGTATGTATAAGGCTATAAGAGCAAAATGTGGAAAATGTGAATGGGGGTCTGTATACTTTTTGTGTGCTCCCTATAATATTATTAGGAACATTATACTTGGAAATTTTCTCATTATGGGTGGAGTAACCATGTAAGGGGAAGAAAAGTGTTTGACATAAAACTTGCAGCCAGCCAAGAACAATCTGAATGTAACTTTGCGCACACTTTCCTCACGTGCAGCTTACAGAGAACTGAACTCTCTTGAATAAGTCTGATATTACGTTCTAAAGCGATAAAAAAAATTCAAGACAAAGCGACTCACAAGGAAATCACTTTTTAGCTTCATACAGGAGCAAACATTTCTTTCACTGATAAGAGAAGACTGTAAGAAAACTTGGAGCTACCGGAATGTAATGTTACATATACAGTATCTTCCTCACTCTCCAGCCTTCTTCAGACATGGTATGTTTTCTATGATATCTGTGTAATGATGCAGTATTACCAGCTGTTCCTATATGTGACATGGGGATGTTGCTGGATCACCTGTTTGGAGTCTATGATTTGCTTTACATGGTTTTGGGAATATAACTAGAAACCAACATAATTGAAGGTAAATGATTATTTCCTATTCTTGTTTGTATTTTTATAGAGTTTTTACATTTGTTTTCATGTGGATTTCAGATAATTAATGTCTCTTTGATTCACATTTAAGGCATGTCATTATTAAAGTGTTTCTAATTTACCTTTTAATAATAAGATTCCTAAAAACGAATCCTATGCTGCCCTCCTAATCAACAAGAGTCAATCATTTTAAGAAAAGTGTAATAGATTTCCTTTCACTATAATAAAATGTCTTCATGTAATTTTTACACTTTAAGGGGTTGTCGCAGCAATGTCTAAAACTAGGGAGGGAATCTGACATGCTGAATCTTAACATAGTATTGTTTACTCATCATGCTCAGTTAGGATTGTGCTCCGTTCCACACACACCTGGCCGTCATCAATTCACTGTTCAAAGTGATTTTCATACAAGCAATCAAACGCAACAATTTTCCCCTCCGCTTCTGTGGTACAATACACAACCAAAAGTATATAACGCATTACTATAATGTATATGTGGACATAGCGACATGTATATATATATACAGTTCTGGCAAAAATTAAGAGACCACTGCAAAATTTTCAGTATGCCTGATTTTTCTCTTTATAGATATATTTTTGAGGAAAATGTAAATTGTTCTTTTATTCTATAAACTACTGACAACATGTCTTTGAATTTCCAAGCACTAAATTTTGTATTTATTTTCAATAAATGAGAAATGGTCAAAATAACCAAAAAAATGCAGTAATAATGCAAAGAAAACAAGTTCATAATCATTTAGAAACAACAATACTAATATTTTAACTCAGGAAGAGTTCAGAAATCAATATTTTGTGGAATAACCATGATTTTTAATCACAGTTTTCATGCGTTTTAGCTTGCTTTCCACCAGTCTTTCACACTGCTTTTGGGTGACCTTATGCCTCTCCTGGTACAAAAATTTAAGCAGTTCTTCTTTGTTTGATGGCTTGTGACTATCCATCTTCCTCTTGATTACATTCCAGAGGTTTTCAATGGCGTTCAGGTATGGAGATTGGGCTGGTCATGACAGGGATTTGATGTGGTGGTCCTTCATTGATTGACCTAGCTGTGTGGCATGGTGCATTGTCCTGCTGGAAAAACCAGTCCTCAGTGTTGGGGAACATTGCCTGAGCAGAAGGAATCAACTGTTTTTCCAGGATAACTTTGTATGCAGCTTGATTCATACAGTGCCTTGCGAAAGTATTCGGCCCCCTGGAACTTTTCAACCTTTTCCCACATATCATGCTTTAAACATAAAGAAACCAAATGTAAATTTTTGGTGAAGAATCAACAACAAGTGGAACACAATTGTGAAGTTGAAAGAAATTTATTGGTTATTTTAAATTTTTGTGGAAATTCAAAAACTGAAAAGTGGGGCGTGCAATATTATTCGGTCCCTTTAACTTAATACTTTGTTGCGCCACCTTTTGCTGCGATTACAGCTGCAAGTTGCTTGGTGTATGTCTCTATCAGTTTTGTACATGGAGAGACTGAAATTCTTGCCCATTCTTCCTTGGCAAACAGCTCGAGCTCAGTGAGGTTTGATGGAGATCGTTTGTGAACAGCAGTTTTCAGCTCTTTCCACAGATTCTCAATTGGATTCAAGTCTGGATTTTGACTTGGCCATTCTAAAACCTGGATACATTTATTTGTGAACCATTCCATTGTAGATTTTGCTTTATGTTTGGGATAATTGTCTTGTTTGAAGACAAATCTCTGTCCCAGTCTCAGGTCTTTTGCAGACTCCAACAGGCTTTCTTCAAGAATGGTCCTGTATTTGGCTCCCCATCAATTTTAACCATCTTCCCTGTCCCTGCTGAAGAAAAGCAGGCCCAAACCATGATGCTGCCACCACCATGTTTGACAGTGGGGATAGTGTGTTCAGGGTGATGAGCTGTGTTGCCTTTACGCCAAACATATCGTTTGGCATTGTTGCCAAAAAGTTCGATTTTGGTTTCATCTGACCAGAGCACCTTCTTCCACATGTTTGGTGTGTCTCCCAGGTGGCTTGTTGCAAACTTTAAACAACACTTTTTATGGATATCTTTGAGAAATGTCTTTCTTCTTGCCATTCTTCCATAAAGGCCAGATTTGTGCAGTGTACGACTGATTGTTGTCCTATGGACAGACTGTCCCACCTCAGCTGTAGATCTCTGCAGTTCATCCAGAGTGATCATGGGACTCTTGGCTGCATCTCTGATCAGTCTTTTCCTTGTTTGAGATGAAAGTTTATAGCAGGGGTGGGAAACCTCAGGCCCCAGGGCCATATACGGCCCTTCATGACCTTTAATCCGGCCCCCGGGCAGATTCTCAGGAACCACAGTACTTTGGCAGGGAGTTATATTTTGATTGCCACCAGCTCATTAATTTCTTCTTGCTTGTGAGCACGCACATGCAGTGTTCACTACTGACCACTGAAGGGCATGCAATGAAAGATTACGTCCTGACACCAGTGCCAGAGTCAGGATGTACTTTGTGGGTGGAGTTTGTATGGCTCCCGAAGGATGGTATAAATATCCAAATGGCCCTTGGCAGAAAAAAGATTCCCCACCCCTGGTTTATAGGGACGGCTGTGTCTTGGTAGATTTGCAGTGATATGATACTCCTTCCATTTCAATATGATCGCTTGCACAGTGCTCCTTGGGATGTTTAAAGTTTTGGAAATCATTTTGTATCCAAATCCGGCTTTATACTTCTCCACAACAGTATCACGGACCTGACTGTTGTGTTCCTTGGTCTTCATGATGCTCTCTGTGCATCAAACAGAACCCTGAGACTATCACAGAGCAGGTGCATTTATACGGAGACTTGATTACACACAGGTGGATTATATTTATTATCATTAGTCATTTAAGACAACATTGGTTCATTCAGAGATCCACAATGAACTTCTGGAGTGAGTTTGCTGCACTGAAAGTAAAGGGGCCAAATAATATTGCACGCCCCACTTTTCAGTTTTTGAATTTCCACAAAAATTTAAATAACCAATAAATTTCGTTCAACTTCACAATTGTGTTCCACTTGTTGATTCTTCACCAAAAATTTACATTTGGCATCTTTATCTTTGAAGCATGATATGTGGGAAAAGGTTGAAAAGTTCCAGGGGACTGAATACTTTTGCAAGGCACTGTATGTCCTTCGCAAAGATTAGCCTGCCCAATTCCAGCCTTGCTGAAGCAGATCATCACCGATCCACCACCAAATTTCACAGTGGGTGCAAGACACTGCGGCTTGTACGCCTCTCCAGATCTCCGTCTATCCATTAGATGACCAGGTGTTGGGCAAAGCTGAAAATTAAACTCATCAGAGAAGACTACCGTACACCAGTCCTCTATGGTCCAATCCTTATGGTCTTTGGCAAACTTCAGCCTAGCTCTCCTCTCCTTTGTTTCTCATTGATGAAAGGCTTTTTCTAGCTTTACATGACTTGAGCCCTGCCTCTAAGAGCCTGTTATGAACTGTTCTTCCCATGCACTTCACCCCAGCTGCCTTTTGCCATTCGTTTTGTAGGTCACTTGATGTCATACTGCGGTTGCTGACTGACATACGAATAAGTGACGGTCATCCCAGTCAGTGGAGAGTCATTTTCGCCCTCTGCTGGTCTGCTGCTTGACCTTGCTGTAATGCACTGCCGTCTTAGAAATTTTAAGGATGAAAGGAAAGCAACATGACGCTCACTGTATCCCTCTACTAGTAAAGCCAGAATTGAGCCCTCCTTTTCCTCACTCAAGACTTTTCTTTTCAACTCCTTTGGCATGATTAATTAATTATTTTTTCATTCTTATTACTTTTGGGATATTTCTAGCACTTGTTTTGCCAACCAGCTTGTCCTATTGCAAGAGGATTGTGAAGACCACAGCAGGGTTTTTTATACTTTCCTTTGTTAAATAAGGTTTGGCTCAGGTGATGACCTAATCAGAAGCACATTAAGTAGAATGAGGTGTACTCTGGAATTCAACTGACACTGGAATGGAATGGCTGCCAGACATGTAGAGAAGTTGATTTTTATAAAACTGTGCATTGGTCTGTTAATTTTTGCCAGGGCTGTATATATAGGAGTTTGTATGTTCTCACCTTGTTAGCCTGGGTTTCCTCTGGATTCTCCAGCTTCATCCCACATTCCAAAGATATACTGATAGTAATTCTAGATTGTGAGCCCCATCGGGGACAGCGATGATAATGTATGCAAAGCGCTGTGGAATTAATAGCGCTATATAAATAAGTAAAATAAATTATATACAGTGTGCGTGTATATATATATATATATATATATATATACAGTGGGGCAAAAAAGTATTTAGTCAGTCAGCAATAGTGCAAGTTCCACCACTTAAAAAGATGAGAGGCGTCTGTAATTTACATCATAGGTAGACCTCAACTATGGGAGACAAACTGAGAAAAAAAAATCCAGAAAATCACATTGTCTGTTTTTTTTTCATTTTATTTGCATATTATGGTGGAAAATAAGTATTTGGTCAGAAACAAGCAAACAAGATTTCTGGCTCTCACAGACCTGTAACTTCTTCTTTAAGAGTCTCCTCTTTCCTCCACTCATTACCTGTAGTAATGGCACCTGTTTAAACTTGTTATCAGTATAAAAAGACACCTGTGCACACCCTCAAACAGTCTGACTCCAAACTCCACTATGGTGAAGACCAAAGAGCTGTCAAAGGACACCAGAAACAAAATTGTAGCCCTGCAACAGGCTGGGAAGACTGAATCTGCAATAGCCAACCAGCTTGGAGTGAAGAAATCAACTGTGGGAGCAATAATTAGAAAATGGAAGACATACAAGACCACTGATAATCTCCCTCGATCTGGTGCTCCACGCAAAATCCCTCCCCGTGGGGTCAGAATGATCACAAGAACGGTGAGCAAAAATCCCAGAACCACGCGGGGGGACCTAGTGAATGAACTGCAGAGAGCTGGGACCAATGTAACAAGGCCTACCATAAGTAACACACTATGCCACCATGGACTCAGATCCTACAGTGCCAGACGTGTCCCACTGCTTAAGCCTGTACATGTCCGGGCCCGTCTGAAGTTTGCTAGAGAGCATTTGGATGATCCAGAGGAGTTTTGGGAGAATGTCCTATGGTCTGATGAAACCAAACTGGAACTGTTTGGTAGAAACACAACTTGTCATGTTTGGAGGAAAAAGAATACTGAGTTGCATCCATCAAACACCATACCTACTGTAAAGCATGGTGGTGGAAACATCATGCTTTGGGGCTGTTTCTCTGCAAAGGGGCCAGGACGACTGATCCGGGTACATGAAAGAATGAATGGGGCCATGTATTGTGAGATTTTGAGTGCAAACCTCCTTCCATCAGCAAGGGCATTGCAGATGAAACGTGGCTGGGTCTTTCAACATGACAATGATCCAAAGCACACCGCCAGGGCAACGAAGGAGTGGCTTCGTAAGAAGCATTTTAAGGTCCTGGAGTGGCCTAGCCAGTCTCCAGATCTCAACCCTATAGAAAACCTTTGGAGGGAGTTGAAAGTCCGTGTTGCCAAGCGAAAAGCCAAAAACATCACTGCTCTAGAGGAGATCTGCATGGAGGAATGGGCCAACATACCAACAACAGTGTGTGGCAACCTTGTGAAGACTTACAGAAAACGTTTGACCTCTGTCATTGCCAACAAAGGATATATCACAAAGTATTGAGATGAAATTTTGTTTCTGACCAAATACTTATTTTCCACCATAATATGCAAATAAAATGAAAAAAAAACAGACAATGTGATTTTCTGGATTTTTTTTTCTCAGTTTGTCTCCCATAGTTGAGGTCTACCTATGATGTAAATTACAGACGCCTCTCATCTTTTTAAGTGGTGGAACTTGCACTATTGCTGACTGACTAAATACTTTTTTGCTCCACTGTATATATGTTGTAGCCATGTTCCCAACTTAGTGGTCACTCCTCCAAGTGTGCTCCTATCACCACTGGAATCACTTTTGCCTTCACCTTCCACATCTTCTCCAGTTCTCCTTTGAGACCCTGGTATTTCTCCAGCTTCTCATATTCCTTTCTGATGTTGCTGTCACTTGGCACTGCCACATCTATTATCATTGCTGTCTTCTGAACCTTGTCTACTATGACAATGTCTGGTTGGTTAGCCAACACCTGCTTATCCGTCTGGATCTTGAAGTCCCACAGGATTTTAGCCCTTTCATTCTCTACCACTTTTTCTGGGGTCTCCCACCTGGACTTAGGGGGACTTAGCCCATATGCTGTGCAGATGTTCCTGTATACAATTCCCGCTACTTGGTTGTGGCGTTCGGTATACGCTGTTCCTGCTTGCATTTTGCATCCTGACACTGTGTTGGACAGTTTCTGAGGTTTCTTTGAATAGCCTGCACCTTGGGTCTTGTCTTGTGTGGTAGATTCCTGCTTCTATGGATCTGGTACTTAGTGCTTTCTCTTGTGCCGCTATGATTAGTGCCTCTGTGCTGTCTCGGAGTCCAGCTTTCTCTAGCCATTGGTAGGATTTCTCCATGTCAGCCATCTCCATTATCTGTCGATGGTACATCCCATGCAGTGGCTTGTCTTGCCATGGCTCTTCATGTTCCTGTTTATTATATATATAATATTTATTAGCATAGGGGTTACATGTAATGAGTATAAGATTTCATTTTTCATAATTTGATTGGCAATAAAACAGGTAGCTTATGTCTGTAAACTTTTATGACAATGCACTCCGGTCCACCTAGGTACATACTAAGGTGTCTTGTCTGTAAGCATACACTCCCTGACAGAAGTTGTCACTTATCCATGTTATGTAAATAAAAGATTATAACCTGACGTTAAATTCATCCATTGGTTGTATAAATTATTCTTTTGAAAGCTGAAACCCTCCGAAATGTGGTTTAGGTTAAGAAAATAAATTGGCATCAATGCAGAAATATACAGTGGGGCAAAAAAGTATTTAGTCAGTCAGCAATAGTGCAAGTTCCACCACTTAAAAAGATGAGAGGCGTCTGTAATTTACATCATAGGTAGACCTCAACTATGGGAGACAAACTGAGAAAAAAAAATCCAGAAAATCACATTGTCTGTTTTTTTTTCATTTTATTTGCATATTATGGTGGAAAATAAGTATTTGGTCAGAAACAAGCAATCAATATTTCTGGCTCTCACAGACCTGTAACTTCTTCTTTAAGAGTCTCCTCTTTCCTCCACTCATTACCTGTAGTAATGGCACCTGTTTAAACTTGTTATCAGTATAAAAAGACACCTGTGCACACCCTCAAACAGTCTGACTCCAAACTCCACTATGGTGAAGACCAAAGAGCTGTCAAAGGACACCAGAAACAAAATTGTAGCCCTGCACCAGGCTGACTAAATACTTTTTTGCCCCACTGTACATCATTTAATGGACACAGAATGGTCAGATTTTGGCAAGACAAAAGTTTTGTCGCCCACAGAAAGTAATGTGATATGCAATCAAATAATTAACTTAAAATACAAATATATGTTGCATAACATTGGTGAATGAAGTTGTGGTGCTATTAGAGTCATATTTAATATTTTGTGTGACTTCCATGAGCTTGAAGGACTGCATCCATGCGGTTCAACAATGATGCATACAATTTATTAATTAAGTCATCAGGAATAGCAAAGAATGCAGTCTTACATGTCTCCCAGAGTTCATCTAGATTCTTTGGTTTTGTCTTCCAAGCTTCCGCTTTCATCCTACCCCAAACATGCTCAATGATGTTCATGTCTGGTGACTTGACTGGCCTGTCCTTGAGCACCTTGATCTTTATTTCCTGGAGGAACTTTGTTGTAGAGTTGGATGTATGAGATGGAGCACCATCCTGCTGCAGAATTTGACCCCTTTTATGATTTGGAATATGAGGTAGCTAATACTTCTTGATATTTTAGGCTATTGATATTGCATTCAACCTTGCAAATGTTTCGCACACCCCCATACTGAATGTAACCCCAGACCATGATCTATCCACCACCAAATTTAACTGTTTTCTGGGTGTATTTTGGATCCATACGGGCTCCAGTAGGTCTCCTGCAGTATTTGCGGCGGCTGTGGTGTAATTCTACTGAAGATACATCAGAGAAATCCACCTTCTGCCACTTTTCCAGCGTCCATCTGTTTAGCAGGCTGTGAGACTTTGCAAATGCCATACGGTTTTTTATTTTCCTATTGTTTAGTGCTGGCTTCTGGGCACTGATTCAACCATGGAGGCCATTTTGAGACAGAATCCTACAAACTGTTCTAGTTGACACAGGGACTTGAGGTGACCAGGCCTGTTGGAGCTCTTATGCAGTGGAAGAGGGGCTTGCTTTGGATTTTCTAATGTTCCTCCTGAGCAGTTGTCTTACGGGGTCTGCCGGACCTGGGTGTCATGGTTAGGACATGGTTAATGTCCTGTTCTCACAGGGTTAACTTTTGCCGGCCTCTCTTTGGATCTGGGAGGGGTATTTATACTCACTCCAAACTAGCATTCTCTGTCAGTTATACTGCTGTTCTGGTGTGTCTGACCTGTGGTGTGTGTGTACTCTGCGTTGTTTGTTTGCTTCCCGTGTATGACCCGGCTTGTTCCTTCACTCTGTACTCAGTCTCTCGTTTTGGTACCATTGTCTTTTCTGGTTCTGACCTCCTGGCTTGGCTATCGTTACTCCGTTACAGTTTACCCCTATTGTACCGTCTAATGCCCGTTCTGGTTTTCTGATCTATTGCTATGTCCTGACTATCCATTCTGTCTAATCTTTTGGTACTGTATTGCTATCTCGTGCTTTGACCTCGGCTTGATCTGGTTTCTGTCTCTGTCTATGCCCCTTGGTAACATTGTCCTGTAGTTACCTTTCTAGGAGTTTCCCTGCAGCTCCTAGCTCCGTGGAGCTTAGGCCATGCCCCCAGCAGTCACATGCTTTAGGTCCTGGAGCATGCATTGTCACCACTGCTGCCCGCTCCGCAGGTATCTTTGTGTACAGTCATTGTACTCAGGACATGCGCACAGGCTCAATGAGCAAGTGCAGCGCGGTGTTCCTGACATTATCTCTGACCGTTTCAGTTTTTTTTTCCTCTGAAGAGAAAAAAAAAGTGTGTGTTATCCTCATGGATGCCATACAAGCCTTGGCTGATCAGGTCAAGCACCTGACCCAAATGTTCCATAAACTCAATGTTGAACAGCGCACGATGGCCCATACCCAGCAACAGTTGTTGGTTACTGTGCAGGGGGCTGTCGATGCAGGGGCTTCTAGTTCTGGGGGTAGGGATGTGTCATTAGCGTCCCCCGAATCTCCGGTCAAATTGCCCGACCCTTTCTCAGGGGATAAAAAGGAGTTCAGGTCTTTCAGAGAAGAATGCAAGCTTTTTGTTCTCTAAGGCCCCGCTCCTCCGGGGGTGAGTTCCAGAGGGCGGGGGTCATTATTTCCCTACTTCGGGGGGCTCCACAAGCATGGACTTTCTCTCTGTCTTCCTCTGCTCCTGAACGTATGTCAGTGAACTTGTTCTTTGAGGCTCTGGGGCACATCTATGACGAGCCTGATAGAGTGCGTCTGGCTGAGGATATGGTGATGAGTGTGACACAGGGGAGGCACACTGCCTAATGGTTCTGCTCAGAGTTTAGACGTTGGACCGCCGAAGTATCCTGGAATGACGCCGCCCTGAGGGGGTTGTTTTGCAGGGGCCTTTCTGACCATCTGCAGGACGCTCTGGCATTACATCCTCCTCCTGATACCCTGGATGACGCCATGATGCAGGCTGTCCGTATGGACCGGAGACTCTGTGCTAGAGGAATGATGCAGCAAGAGTCTCCCTTGTACCTGAAATTGAGTGACACTGCACCTGTATCTGAGCCCATGAAGGTTGGGTCAGTCTCGGTTAAGGAGAAAGAGAGAAGGCACCGTAGAGACAACCTACTATGCTTTTACTGTGGAGCCTCTGGACATTGGAAAAGGAATTGCCCCTCCTGCCCTTCTTCAGAGAAACCATCAGAGAAACGACTGAGTCTGGGCAACAATCGAGGAGGTTGTCCAGACTCCCAGGCACATTTTTTCAATCCGTTTTTTTATAGCAGCAGTTTTTAATCATTTACACAACCGTTTACAGTTTCCTATGTTACAGAACTGCAGTGTATCCATAAAAATCCAATGCTGTACTGTAGCTCCATAAGGCGCCCAATTTTTTTTTTGCGCACTCATAGACTTGAATGGACGAATCTCATCCGATTTATGGAAGAAACTGGTGCATGCTGAGATTTTTTTCACACATAGATTCGGTCCGTGAAAACAAAGGCTTGTACGCACTGACCCAACGAATGTTATTGGTCCAAGAGTGATTTAGTCCACAGACAGCACTCGGATTGAAAATACGGTCTTGGGAATGAGCCCTGACAGTCAGTCTTAGAGAGGAAATTAAAGTGTGTCACCCACAGATGTCTCAATAACAGTATATCGATCATTGATGTCTCCTGAATAGTGTGTCAGCCACATCTGTCCTCATAACGGTCAGATTTAGGTACCTCAGCAATAGGTTTCCAACTGTGCCATTAACAGATGCCTGAGGCTACCTTCCCACAATAAGCTTCTGTTGAGTTTTTCACGCTGCAGAATTTCTGTACTATTTCTGCACTTATTGTTTAAATTATATTACTTGTGGTTTTTCATTGCGTTTTTTACATGCATATTTATCACTTTTTTTACTCTATTTTTTTTGCATTTTTTTGTCTTTTTTCGGGATGTCATGTTTTATATAATGCTATTTTGTTTTTGATACTTCCTGGTATTTGGCTTTGACAAAACTTTATTGATATACTTAGGTGCGGATTACATGCATTTTTGATGCGTTTGTACAGCAGAAATGCACCAAAACCCATGTGCCGGTGAACTTTCATGGCAGCTCAGTGATGCACTGCGGGAGCGATTACCTCCTGTCAGTGTATTGCTGGCGGCAGGGTGAGATCGCCATGAGACACTCAGTATTAGGGCTCATACCCACTTGCGAGAAATACAGATGAGTGCAATCCGTGAAAAAAATTGATTGCAATCGGACCAATGTTAGTCAATGGGTGACATCTCATTTGCGATCTTTTTCTCAGCTGAGAAAAAAATCGCAGCATGCCATGATTTGCTGCGTATCTCAGATGAGACTCGCCAATGAAAGTCAATGGGTGCGATAAAAAAAATCGCAGCGCATACGGATCATCCGTATGTTTTTTACGGATACATTACCATTCTGTGTCATATAACACTGTAAATGGTCCTGTAAATGACTGTAGAAAAATAGTTGCAGAGAAAAAAATGAATTGCATATGTATGCCATACGGATGTCATATGGATGTCATACGGATGCTATGTGAGAAAAATCTCTTTGTACTCGCATGACACTCGTATGACTCGACCGTTTTTTCAGTCCGGAAATCGGATCGTTTTTTTCTCGCAAGTGGGTATGAGCCCTTAAATGGACTACGGCGGACAGGGAGTATATGTTGGTTTATTATTTTTGATTGTTTGCAGGAGACGCGGCATCGGGGATTAGGTGTTCGGTGAGTGTGTATTGTGTATGTGAATATGTACAGTACAGGCGAAAAGTTTGGACACACCTTCTCATTCAAAGAGTTTTCTTTATTTTCATTACTATGAAAATTGTAGATCCACTCTGAAGGTATCAAAACTATGAATTAACACATGTGGAATTATATAATTAACAAAAAAGTTTGAAACAGCTGAAAATACTGTATGTCTTATATTCTAGGTTCTTCAAAGTAGCCACCTTTTGCTTTGATTACTGCTTTGCACACTCTAGGCATTTTCTTGATGAGCTTCAAGAGGTAGTCACCGGAAATGGTTTTCACTTCACAGGTGTGCCCTGTCAGGTTTAATAAGTGGGATTTCTTACCTTATAAATGGGGTTGGGATCATCAGGTGTGCTGTGCAGAAGTCTGGTCGATACACTTTCCTACTGAATACACTGTTAGAATTTGCATTATGGCAAGAAAAAAGCAGCTAAGTAAAGAAAAACGAGTGGCCATCATTACTTTAAGAAATGAAGGTCAGTCAGTCCGAAAAATTGGGAAAAATTTGAAAGTGTCCGCAAGTGCAGTGGCAAAAACCATCAAGCGCTACAAAGAAACTGACTCACATGAGGACCGCCCCAGGAAAGGAAGACCAAGAGTCACCTCTGCTGCGGAGGATAAGTTCATCCGAGTCACCAGCCTCAGAAATTGCAGGTTAACAGCAGCTCAGATTAGAGACCAGGTCAATGCCACACAGAGTTCTAGCAGCAGACACATCTCTACAACAACTGTTAAGAGGAGACTTTGTGCAGCAGGCCTTCATGGTAAAATAGCTGCTCGGAAACCACTGCTAAGGACAGGCAACAAGCAGAAGAGACTTGTTTGGGCTAAAGAACACAAGGAATGGACATTAGACCAGTGGAAATCTGTGCTTTGGTCTGATGAGTCCAAATTTGAGATATTTGGTTCCAACCACTGTGTCTTTGTGCAATGCAGAAAAGGTGAACTGATGGACTCTACATGCCTGGTTCCCACCGTGAAGCATGGAGGAGGAGGAGTGATGGTGTGGGGGTGCTTTGCTGGTGACACTGTTGAGAATTTATTTAAAATTGAAGGCATACTGAACCAGCATGGCTACCACAGCATCTTGTAGCAGCATGCTATTCCATCCAATTTGCGTTTAGTTGGACCATCATTTATTTTTCAGCAGGACAATGACCCCAAACACACCTCCAGGCTGTGTAAGGGCTATTTGACCAAGAAGGAGATTGATGGGATGGGGTGCTACGCCAGATGACCTGGCCTCCACAGTCACAAGACCTGAACCCAATCGAGATGGTTTGGGGTGAGCTGGACCGCAGAGTGAAGGCAAAAGGGCCCACAAATGCTAAGCATCTCTGGGAACTCCTTCAAGACTGTTGGAAGACCATTTCCTGTTAGGAACGGCGGAACGCACTAAATAAAATAAATAATAAAGTGCGTTTGCCAATCAGGGTCCACCGTGCAGAAGGTGTTATAACTGCTGCTGAGTAATGGCAGACGTGCTATATGGCGGTATAATGCGCACGGGTTCAACTTCACCCGCAGTGCGCAAAGTGGACTCTGTTAACTCACAGAGGTGTTGTAACATAAACATACAAAAAGCTGAGCCTGTTAGTGTCACAGGCCTCAGGTAAATGCACACATGGTATCTGGTCACAGAAGCAGGACCCAAGGCAGAGGAGCTGTGTCCGTCTAGACCTACTGTGCGTGCGGCGTCGCTACTGTGGACGCCAAGGAGGACTGCAACTGCAGCGCAGCGTAGGACACTGCCGCTAGTCGAAAAAGCAAAGAAGCAGGCGCAATGTCGGACGCTAGCACTGTGGATGATGGTGTGGAGGCTTGCCACGCGCTGGCGCTGACTCTAAGTCCCTGTACACATTCGGAATATCAGAGGGAGGGGATCTTAATGAGTCATTCGCAGGTTCATACATCCATCATCATTCACACAGTAGAAACTAGAGACTATACTAGCACCTGGCCGAACGGTCATGCACGCTTTTTATAGGCGGGACCTTCCGGAGGCTTCCAGATCTCTGAGATGGACCAATGAGATCTGGAGAAGGACCTGGGCACATGACTCCCGATCTCCAATGGAAGATCGTCTCATGAGCATGCCCAGTAGGAGGACAGAGAGACTTAGTCTCTGGAGAGATTTGCTGCAAAGCAATCTCCTCTGTGGTAGATAAACAGTAGGAGACCGCAGAATGTGAGGCTCTGGATTCCTGCAGAGCAGATGCAGAAACCCGATGCCTAACAATTTCTGGTGACTACCTCTTGAAGCTCACCAAGAGAATGCCAAGAGTGTGCAAAGCAGTAATCAAAGCAAAAGGTGGCTACTTTGAAGAACCTAGAATATAAGACGTATTTTCAGTTGTTTCACACTTTTTTGTTAATTATGTAATTCCACATGTGTAAATTCATAGGTTTGATGCCTTCAGAGTGAATCTACAATTTTCATAGTCATGAAAATAAAGAAAACTCTTTGAATGAGAAGGTGTGTCCAAACTTTTGGTCTGTACTGCATGTAAGTATGTAAATGTTTTGATTTTTTGTTTTACAATTGAACACGACTATTCTCCCATCATCAACTCATGCTGTCTTTGTGATATGTGACAGCAGACATAGCCGGATGGAAGTAGTAGTCCCATCAGATGACGCCACACACAGACAAACACAGACACACAACAGACAGAGAGGCACACAGACAGACACAGACAGACGCACATATTCTCCACCCACACACACTTTCTCCTTCTGGCATCATTTCCTTTGACACTTTGCAGCGTTTTTGGCAGCAAATCTGCAGCAAAGAATCAGTAAATATGCAGCAAAGACGCAAACCTTTTTACACCTGCGTTTTTGTTGCAGATTTGACTGACTCAATTTAAATCAATGAGTCAAAAACGCTGCAGAAATGCAAAAAGAATTGGCATGCTGCAGAAAATAAAACGTTGCAAATTTGGATGAAAATTTACAGATCATGTGCACAACACTTCAGGATTGTCATTGCGTTACCCTGCTTTAGTTTTTCATTGATTTATTGGAGCATTTATGCGCATAAAAAAAGCCACAAAAATGCATAAAAAATGCATTATGTGCACATAGCCTAAGAGAAATTGACAATATGCAGATTGGTAACATGCTCCGCAGGTCAGTTTATGATGAAAAAAAGCACAGCGGGCAGGAGACTTCTATAAATCCCATCAACTTTGCTGATACTATAAGACACCAAAATAACATCAAAAGCTCATTGTGGGAATGTGGCCTAAAATAACACCTTGCACTAGATCGTACAGACCTCACTATATTGCTATTATAGTAGCAGTTGATCTTGTATGTTCCCCAGCTGAAAAATAACACCATTATCATCATGCCTAAAGCAGATAAGTACCTTGTGATGGGTCGGAGACCTGACTAGAGGGAGAAGAGAAGGCATGATACAGTTCCATGTGGGTCTATAGCTGAGCCAATTAAAGATCGGCTCTGCTAACAATAGGTTGTTCTGTTGCATTGCATCGCTGACACCATTGGCACTCATTGAGCTGCATTGACTTATTGGTTATTCCTATCCTTAAAAGTTAGCACCTATCTAAAGAATAGGTGATAATCTGTGGACAGATGGGTGTTTAACCATTGAGATGCTCTGTCAGAATGGAGTGGAGACCATTTTGCATTGCTCATTCATGGTATATGTGAAGGCCAGAGAGAGTTGAGTACAGTGCTCTGTTTTTTCCATTAGTCTCATAAAGAACAAATAGAGCTGTGACACATATCTGCGAACATCACTCAATTCCAATGGGTCATTTCAAAGCTCAATTCTAGGAATCATCAACTTAGCAAATTAAGGGCCAGTCACACTAAGAGATATGGCTAGCAATATCGCTATAACTAGTGACGTTATAGCGATATTGCTAGCGATATCTCTGTGTGTGATACTTACCTACGACCGGCTCCCCCGCTGGTTATCGCTGATCGCGCGAGAACGTTCAGGACTGTTTCTCGTCGTCAGCTTCCTGCGGCGCTTCCTGCTGTGACGACGAGCGACGCGTGGAGCCGGGCGGAAGGACGTCAGGATCGCCTGGTGTGACAGGTAAGTAGCGACCCCCGTCCCCAGCGATGTCGCTGGTGAGATCTGCCTATGTGGCAGCTCACTAGCGACCACTTAGTGATGTACCAGCGATCCTGACAGCGTCATATAGCTGGTCGGGATCGCTGGTACATCGCTAAGTGTGACAGTACCTTTAGTCCGAACATTTGGCTAGGTGTTAAGTTTAGATGATGAGAATCACCATTTAATGCTCCAATCTCAGACCAAGAATCTGGTGTTATGTTTAAAAGCACTTAAATTTGCCAAGTAGAATGCTACAAGATATGTATAATACTGATGATTGCTGAGACTTTTTTTTTAGATTTTTTACCATGCATAAAGGAACATTTCAAATGTAATATGGGAAGCAGGGTAGCTCAATAGTTAGCATGGTACATGCCAGTCTTAATGAAGGGCTCGCTGGATTACGATGTGCGGAATTCATTAAGAGGCGTACACCACTTGGCGTACACCTCTGGTGGTTCAAGCCAGTATGAAATGTCAACCTTCCAGCATATTCATGTAATTCATTCTAGTACTATAGAGAACAAATTATCCAGGTGTAATAAACTAGATGACAGCATGTTAATTGTATCTACACTAAGAGAAGAATAGGGCTTTATTTAAAGAGTAGGGCTTTCTAACAGGAGAGTAACTGTTTGCTTTGCAGAAGCTGTGATAACATTACAGAAGGTCGGTGCTGGTATCAGTGCGGGAGCAATAAAATTGTTGGTATATTTTTCAGTCATTGACTTTGTAAAGTAGAACAAGCATCAATAGTATCTTAGGCTAGGTTCACACTGGCGTTTTTTGCCAGCAGCGCACGCCGTCGCTAAGCCCGGCCCCTGCCCGCCCCCTCCGGTCACCTCCGCCTAGTATCGCACACGGCTGCATGCGATCTGCACACCCTATCTTTAGCATAGGGTGCGCTGACCGTGCGCTAGTAGAATTTAGCGTGCACTGCGCCCTTTTGACGGTGCGCCAAGCGCACCATGTTGCATTTTGGTGCGCTCGGAGCACTGTCGAAAGGGCGCAGCGCACGCTAAATTCTACTAGCGCACGGTCAGAGCATGTACTGCGCTCCCTATGCTAAAGATAGGGTGGGCAGATCGCATGCAGCCGTGAGTGATACTAGGCGGAGATGATCGGAGGGGGCGGGCAGGGGCGGGACTTAGTGGCGGCGTGTGCTGCTGGCAAAAAACGCTAGTGTGAAACTAGCCTTAGCAATTAATAGGAGAACTGTGTGACAATTAAATCAATAATCCCTTTCCGACTTTGGGCGTGATAGTACACCCACATCGGACTCCCCCTGTTTGGTGCCGGCTGCAGCACTGAGCCCGCACCTTTCTCGGCACATGTCAGTTGATTTATACAGCTGACATGTGCCCGCCACAGCCGGGGGTGGAATCACGATCCACCCACGGCTGTTAACTAGTTAAATGCTGCTCTCAATCTTTGAGAGCAGCATTTAACTTGCACTTACCGAAGGCGCGTCCTTTATCCCGCCGATAGGTGACCCCGTCATATGATCGCATGTCACCGTTGGGTCGGCATGACAAACAGAGGTCTCTAGCAGAACTGTATGGTTGTCATAGCCAGATTGCTATGAGCACCGCCCGGTGATCGGAGCTCATAGCAAGTGAGCATTTCTGCTACACACAGGCAATCTGATCATCGCCTGTGTGTAGCAGAGGCAATCGAAGTAGTACAGCTTCTAGTCTCCCATGGAGACTATTGAAGAAGCATGCAAAAAGTTAAAAAAAAAGTTTTTAAAAATAATTTATACAAGTTCAAATCACCACCCTTTTGCTCCATTAAAAACAAAACAATAAAATAAAGAAGTATACACATATTTGGTATCACAGTGTTCAGAATCGCTCAATCTATTAATATAAAAAAGAATTAACCCGATCGAGAAAAAAAATCAAAACGTCAGAATTATATTTTTTTGGTTGCCGCAACATTGCATTAAAATGCAATAATGGGCGACCAAAAGATTGTATCTGCATCAAAATGGTATCGGAAAATGGCACAATTTTTTTTTTTTTTAAACAAACTTTGGAATTATTGTTCACCACTTAAATAAAAAAGAACCTAGACATGTTTGGTGTTTATGAACTCGTAATGACCTGGAAAATCATAATGGCAGGTCAGTTTTAGCATTTAGTGAACATGGTAAAAAAACAACTGTAGAATTGCACTTTTTTTTGCAATTTCACCACACTTGGAATTTTTTCCCATTTTCCAGTACATGATATGTTAAAACCAATGGTGTCGTTCAAAAGTACAACTCAGTCTTGCAGCATGGGCGCTTTGAGGCCCAAGGCCATCTTCCCTGCTGGTGCATTGTCGCTGTGGCGGTGACCGATGCACGCCTCCGCTCCGTTAGGGCGATAGGGACCCACTATGAGGTGTGAACTAAGCATAATGAGGTTTTCAATAGCTTTTTATGTCATACACATTAAAAGCCATAACATGCTTGATAAATACCTGTGATGAGTGCCCTACTGTGTGGTATCCATTACAGCCTCTTTTTAATTAATATGCTGAGAATAAAGTTGATAAATTAGATTCTGACTGCTTTGGTCCAGCGTCCAGTCTGATCCTCTGTAGCAGCAGAAACTGGGGAATTTTCACTTCTGCAGCAGTCATTCTTGGCCTGGATATTTGGGCTCATATGGCATTCACCAGGCCCTGCTATGGCATAACGTCATGCAAGGTCTAGTGCCGGGGCTTCACATCATCGCAGTCAACACCAGAGGCGCCCAGAATGCTGGGCCAAGAATGCTGGCAGCAGAAGTTAAGGCTGTTCCAAGCCAGCTGCCATGGATGACTTGACTGGACACCAGACCAGGGCAACTTGAATCTTTTTGCTCCATTCTTGTTAGAAACATTTCATGGCATATACACTAAAGGTAACATTTTTAAAAAAAATTGGTCTAAGCTTTGTTTTTTTATATGAAAATAATATAGATGAGTAACGAGAATCTGATGCCTAGGGTTAATATTTGATTAGAAAGATCTGTTTGTACTTTTTCGTGTGCGTGATTGAGGCTCTAATCTTTGTGCCCTTATTGCCATATTATTTATTTTCGTAGTTCCTCTCATAATAGCCAGTTGGATCCTGGCACAGCTTAGAGCAATACATATATGTCATTGTGTGCTTATTGATTTCCGCAGTGTTATCAGCAATTTAAATGCCAACACAATTAATGATTTTGTTGGCTCCTGCTCAGAAAAGTTTTGATTACAATTTAAATTGCCCAGCTTTTACAGGATTAACCTTTACATTATCAGGCATAGACATCCGTGCTGGTAGAAGAATTATTATTTCTTCTCTGACAACAATGAACCATCTAATATAAAGTCGTGCCACTTTCTGACTTTTTTATCTTCTCCTACATAAACTAAGTATACACAGGTGGAAAGAAACATTAGAGGGGTGTCTGTGGAAGTAGAGCATATGATGTAAAATAGCTCAGTGCCTTCATAACAATCCACCAGTGATTATAAGCAATGAAATTTATTGACTTAGTGACTTAGAGGGAACCTGGCATGATCAGAAGCGATATTTACCTGCAGATACAGGGTTAAAGGGATAGTACGAAGGTCAAAGTAATTTTCATCCTCAATCCCTATCTATTTAATGCTATAATCTAAACTATTTCCTGATATACTTGCATTAAAAATTCCTTATCCTTCCTTAACTACACTATCTATCTGCTTTTGCTTTTTTACCCCTACTTCCTTTTTGATGACACTTTGAGAATCCCAGTGCATGCTGGGATACTCAAACAAAGCGTCATCAAGGGTTAGAGGGTCTGTTAACTAATGCAACCTCTACTCCCTCCGTAAAGCAGTGTCTTCAGTGATACTTGTTTCAGAGGCTCTGCTAGTCCCTACATGATGTGCATTGTGCGATGTGCACATTGACAGTGCACTCTGTTGATGAATCAGATCAGCAGTAACGAGCTGGCAACATAGCGGAGTCAGAATACCTGGCATGCAGAGCTCAATGCTGCCCCCACAAGTGACGGCACTGATCTATGCATGCTGGGTATTCTGACACTGCTTTGCTCCTGGCTCTTTACTGCTGCTCTGCGCTGAGAACAGAGCATGCTGTAACAAAGTGCAGGTGTTGGGTATGTCACCACGGAACAGATGGACCAACAGTTAAAGGGGAGGTTTATTTACAGGGATTAACACTGGCAATATAACATTGCGGGTATTGGCAATGTGAAAACAAGTTCTAAAACAGGCAAAAGGCATAAACAGTATTAAACAGTGTTTTCTGTGAAAGAACTTATCAGTCTGAAGGGGACTTGCTTGAAGGGTTGAACTTCTCCCACGTTGGCGCCAAATCACCTGTGGCACTAGTAGTCTAAAGTCTCTCTGTACTCTGTAGTCTTTAATAATCCCCAGCAGAGGTCTCAGGGGTTACTGCGGGAATCAGAGGGGGTACGAGACAAACAGGGTCCGTTCTGCTTCGAGTCCTTCTTTCCAACACTACAGTTAAGTCTCTCCACAGGAATCAGGGGCTCTACACTAACACCGCAGGTACCAGGGGCTTCTTCTTTTTTGCCTTGCTGCTGACAGCTGCTTGAGTAGATGATTCGTCCCTTCCTCTGTCGTTATTAACAACCTCAGGGGTTCCTTGCTCGGGTCCCTTGGTCTGGAAGCTTAGTACGAGTGATTCTTCTACACAGCTCCTCCCCTCTTTGACAGGGGCACTCTTGTCCAAACTAGGACCGGACGGGATAAGACCATGCAAGGTGGAACCTTCATCATCTGCGCTGGACTCTGTGGGCGTCACTTCCCAGGACTTCTCAGCCACACTCCCTGTGTCACACAACTGTTCTATCTTCTCTGTCCAGTCGGAATCTTGTGAGCCGACAGCTGGCACATGCTCACATCAAAGGATGCCACTAGTGGCTCTTTCTTCTCATTGACCAGAACCGCAGGAACATGTATCTCAGAAACTCTTAATAATAATAATAATAATAAATTTTATTTCTATAGCGCCGATATATTCCGCTGCACTTTACATTTCGGTGGGGATTTGTACAGACAATAGACATTACAGCATAACAATAATCACATAGATTATAACAAATACCAAGAGGAGTGAGGGCCCTGCTCGCAAGCTTACAATCTATGAGGAAAAAAAGGAGACACGAAAGGTGGGTGGTAACAGTTGCCCTGATTGTATGGACCAGCCATAATGTTAAGTGTGTATCAGTACAGACACAGAGGGCTAATGGATGCAAAAAACATGTGGGAACATGATGCGGGGAACCTGGTTATAGTAAAACTTTTGGCTGTGCCACACAGATTGATTAGGTTAATATGTTGAAGCGATAGGCCAGTCTGAATAAATGCGTTTTCAGGGCATGCTTAAAATTGTGGGGATTGGGGACTAATCGTATTGACCTGGGATGTGCAATCCAAAGAATTGGCGCAGCACGTCTAAAGTCTTGGAGACGGGAGTGGGAGGTTCTGATTATTGAGGATGCTAACCTCAGGTCGTCAGCAGAACGGAGGGCGCGGGTAGGGTGGTATACAGAAACAAGGGAGGAGATGTAGTGTAGTGCTGAGCCATGGAGGGCTTTGTGGGTGAGGGTAATAAGTTTATACTGAATTCTGGAGTGGATGGGTAGCCAGTGTAATGACTGGCACAAGGTAGAGGCATCGGTGTAACGATTGGTGAGGAATATGATCCTGGCTGCAGCATTCAAGACAGATTGGAGAGGGGAGAGTTTGGTAAGAGGGAGACCGATTAAAAGAGAGTTACAATAGTCGAGACAAGAATGAATAAGAGAAACAGTAAGAGTTTTTGCAGACTCAAAAGTAAGAAACGGTCGAATTCTAGAAATGTTTTTGAGGTGCAGGTGACAAGAGCGAGTCAGTGATCGAATGTGGGGGGCAAAGGAAAGCTCGGAATCAAGTATGACCCCAAGACAGCAGGCATGTTGCTGGGGAGTAATAGTGGAACCACACACAGAAATGGCAATGTCGGGTATAGGTACATTAGTAGAGGGAGGAAACACAAGGAGTTCAGTCTTTGACAGGTTCAGTTTCAGATATAGTGAGGACATGATGTTAGACACAGCGTTTAGACAATCGCCGGTGTTTTCTAGAAAGGCTGGCGTAATGTCAGGAGAAGAATCGTATAATTGGGTGTCATCAGCATAGAGATGGTACTGGAAACCAAATCTATTGATTGTTTGACCAATAGGGGCAGTGTACAAGGAGAAGAGGAGGGGGCCTAGAACCGATCCTTGAGGAATAGTAAGGGGAAGGTGAGGAGGAGGAACCGGCAAAAGATACAGCAAAGGAGCGTTCAGAGAGATAGGAGGAGAACCAGGAGAGAATGGTGTCCTTGAGACCAATGGAACGGCGCATAGTGAGGATGAGCTGATGATCCACTCTTGTCTCTCGATGGGCCACACGGGCAATCGTCTCTTCCTCCTCTTCGGGTCGAACTTCACCGTCGTGAACTCTAGACCCAGGTTGGGGTTCTACTAATCCCACCTCCACATGCCGGGACGGTACAGACATTTGTTTGTGGACAGTCGACATCCAATCCACCTCTTCTCAGTGTCCGACACCATAACACTGTCTTGCTCTGAGTGGAGCTCTCCTTCCGCCATACCATTCCTTCCAGGGGCGAAGAGCCCTCCAAATAGCAGGACCCTCAGAGGGGTGAGCGGATCTCTGCCACCGCCTTTCTCGGGTAGGGCAATTTCTGGACAGGTGTCCCACTCTTCTGCGCGCCCAGCACTCACATCTGCATCTGTCTGGTAGGCGCTTTGGTCTGGATCATTGGCCTCGGTGGGAAGCATCTTTCATCGGTATTTGCTCTTCATTCCATGGATACATGGTTACGCTCTGGAGCCACCGCTGAAGTCTTCCTCATGGTCTGCAATTCTCCTCTATCCCTCCCTGTCTGCTTCCACATGTTACCTCGGGACATGCTGCTGGTCCACAAGACAGCAGTCAGGGCTTCCCCAGACTCTCAATCTCCTCCCAGATTCTTCTTATCTTCAGCCGGGAATCCCGGGTCCATGCCGTCTCTTCTTCATTCGGGCTGAGTACTCCGTAGTTGTAGCATGTAGATGGTCTTCTTTGCCAAGTGGCACTAGTCTCACATTGGGGGGCGGTCTCTACAGCAGGATCCCTCCTATATTTCAGCCATTTCCTCCCGAACCCGCTTAATCTCCTTCAAGTCTTCTACCCATTGAGGGGCAGCTACTTCCCCACTCCATACCTTCCCCACCAATGCTATCACTCCCTGCTCCTGCTTGCGCGTGCACTCCCAACCTGAGAGAAAGTCATGTCTGGCTTTACCAGCATTCGCTCTCGCAGGGCCTGCTTCATCAACACATCTCCCAAGCCCGTCACCAGTTGGTCTCGCAACACAATGTCAATTGGCCCTACACTTACGCTGTCCTTCCGTATGATGGCATAATGGAGTTCTTGCAGGGTATTCATAAACTGTGTCACGGTCTCCCCCTTTCTTTGTACCCGGCAAAACAGTCACATGCGCAACTCCCCTACATCAGTGGGGTCCCCATGCGTCTCCTCAAGTATCTGTAATACTTTGTCCAGGTTATCTCTCCCAGATGGACCTATGCATGACAGAATCCCATGCCTCCCCATCCAGGACCATCAATGCAATCTCTGCCTCCAGGGTTGATGTCATGGGATGCATCCGCATCAGTCCCTGGATGCGCTCCGTCCAACCCCACAACATCACATTGCTCCCAGTAAACCTGGGCAAATTATTCAACATGGCTCCCAGGGGAATGCTAGACCTGGAGCCTTCCCTAACTACTTGGCCTGCCCTTTCCGCGCTGCCGTGTGACATCCTGCCGACTACCCCAAATGTAACAAAGTGCAGGTGTTGGGTATGTCACCATGGAACAGACGGACCAACAGTTAAAGGGGGGGTTTATTTACAGGGATTAACACGGGCAATATAACAGTGTTGTGAGTATTGTCAATGTGAAAACGTTCTAAAACAGGCAAAATGCATAAACAGTATTAAACAGTATAAGACAGTGTTCTCTGAAAGAACTTAGCAGTCTGAAGGGGACTTGCTTGAAGGGTCGAACTTCTCCCACGTTGGTGCCGAATCACCAGCGGCATTTGTCGTCTAAAGTCTCTCTGTACTCTGTGGTCTTTAATAATCCCCAGCAGGGGTCTCAGGGGTTACTGCGGGAGTCAGAGGGGGTACGAGACAAACGGGATCTGCTCTGCTTTGAGTCCTCTCTAACACGACAGTTAAGTCTCTCCATAGGAATCAGGGGCTCTGCACTAACACCGCAGGTACCGGGGCTTCGCGCGGGGGTCACTATCTCTGCATGGGTTACTGTCTCTGCATGAGGCACGATCTCGGCACGGGCCACAGTCTCTGTACAGGGCACAGTCTTTACACAGGGCACTGTCTCAGCCCGAGTCACAGTCTCTACACAGGGCACTGTCTTAGCACAGGAGTCAGGACACACCTCTGCTGTCACTGCAAACTCCGGCTTCACGCAGTCACAAGCTGAAGTCTTTATGTGCAGTCCCCAGGTCTTTGCCTTCTGAATGGGAGTCCTCTCTCCTCCCCAGAGCGTGGCTGTGTCCTGTCCTGACAGCTGCTAAAGCTGCTCTCGCCTCAGCGTGCCCTGTCTTCCCGCTTTCTGACCTGCTTCCTTCCTGTGCAGCACAATTTCCTCCTCCCCACTGCTACTGACAGGTCCATGATGCAGTCAGTCCAGGTCCAAGAGTTTTCTCCCTGGCAACCCTACTGCGCAGCTATATGGTTCCAGGCATGGAGCAGAGGAGGTAAACCCTTTCTTGTCCTTCTTATGCTTCACCCCCTTACAACGCTGTCATTGTGCACATTGCACAGTGCACAAGGACCAGCCCAGCTTTTAAAATTAGTGTCACTAATGACTCTTAATTTCAGGAAGGGGCAGAGGCTGGCCTAAGTTTTACGTAGATCATTTTTACTAGAAGTTCTAGATAACCGTACATAAATTTGATAGGAAGGGGGTTCCAGCATCCGCCTTGTATAATAGAGTTAAAATATGACTTAATAATAATAAATTTAAAATAGAAGAATCATGCTGAGAGATTACAAATATTTTTAATCTCTCACCATGATTCTTCTATTTTAAATTTATTATTAAAAGTCATGTTTTAACCCTATTGTGCAAGGCGGATACTGGAACCCCTTTCCTTCCTTGTCTATTGCTCTGCTTCTGGGCTGTAGTCCGTGCACCGCATATTGTGATGGAGGCTACAGTTCCACATTTGGTGAGATGAATAATCCTCTCACCTTCCCGTTTTTTTTTCACATATACTATTTCGTTATCCCATAAAATTTTCAACATATAGTTTAATTACCATACTCACAAAAGTATTCTTATAAGCAGGCAGAACTGTATTTTTTATAATCATATGTTTTTTAGTTGTACTAAATCTTAGTGGGCAATAAATGCCAAATTGGTAAGATTTAGTACAAGTGAAAAACATTAGATTAGAAAAAAATTGATTTTTTTTTTAGCCGAACAAAAAAGTTGTATCTGCCCAACTTTTTTTTTTGTCAACATTTTGCTGCTAGATCCATTCTAACTGCTGATTACTAGACATGTGAACATAGCCTTACGTAGTCAGTAGATACTAAAGCCCCCTCCACACATTGTGAGATCGCTAGCGATATCGCTAAAGCGTCACCGATTTTGTGACACAACAGCGTTATCGCTAGCAATCTCGCTACATGTGACACTTACCTCTGACCCGGCTCCCCGAAGGATATCGCTGATCGCGCGAGATCGTCCTGGTCCATTTCTTGTCGTCGGCTTCCTGCTGGTGCCGACGAGCAACTCCATGGACGCGGGCGGAAGACGTCACCCTCGCTGCGTCTGACAGGTAAGTGACGACCGCCGACCGCTGCTGCATCGCTGGTGAGATCTGCCTGTTTGGCAGCTCACTAGCGACCATTTTGCGATGCACCAGCGATGCTGACGGGGTTGTATCGTTGTCGGGATCTCTGGTGTATCGCTAAATGTAACGGGACCTTAACATTACCGAAAGAGAGACAGATTGTGTCTGATTTGAAATGAAGTGAGCTGACTATACGCAGTGTTTCCACTACAGCCTGTATGGTTGCTTAAAGTCTTTACAAATAACAAAGCCTGGACAGATACTTCATTGTGTACAGAGCTAATGCCCCGCTGCCTCCGTGAATGAACACTAAGTGCATTCTGTTAGTGTTTTCGTTAAAATAGCAAGTATGGGTGTGTACTTTTTTTTTCGTGCCAAGAATACTGTTATCTTACTGACAACTAAACTTTGTAACTTCCTTGTGGAATAGGTATCAGACGTTTGAAGAATTGTGCTTTACATTATAAACTTAACAAATATGATTAAAATTTCATTAGCAAATGCCATCTATATTGATAGACTTGTAAAATTAAATGCGTAAAGTCCTTGTTTACAATATAATATGCTAAAAGGGATTGTTTGGTACTGAGCTATTGATGACCTATTTGATAGAATAGTCATTAATATGTGATCATTGGGGGTCCCACACCAGGCATATTCACTGATCAGCTAATATCAGGACCGGCAGTGGCTGGATGAAAGCAATGTACGTGTCACGGTCACGTGTGTCTGGACGCAGCGAGTACCGCAAGGCGAACCCATGACAGGCGTAACCCTGGATACACCGCCTACAGTAGGGCGAATTTAAATAATAAAACGTGAAGCTGGATACACCGCCTCCAACTGGCGAATTTAGGTAATACACGTTATATATACAGTACTCTGGAAACCCTGCCTCCAGTAAGGCGAATTTAAATAATAAATGGGAAACCTGGGTAACAATAACAATGGTGGGCCCTGCGATAGGGAATAGGGACGTGGAGACCTCCTTTACTCCCCTGAGCCAGTGTCCCTGCAAGAAGTCAAGCATGCTTGAGTCCAGTTTTCAGCAACCAAGTCCAGCATGCTGAGTGCAACTCTCACCATAGTCGCCACTCCGCCATGCAAGCATTTCCTGCTGACACCATAAACTGCGACTCCACCACGCCATGCCAGACCTTCTTGCAGACCCCCTCGGACTCCACCAATTCATGCCAGCACTCCCTGCAGACTCCATAGCTGGCACTCGTCCTCTCTGGCTGGGCTGCCCAGGACTCCTGTTCTGCTCCATCTTTCACCCAGGCTTACTTGTGAATAACTAACTATCACCAACCGTGATCAAACACACCTGACACTCTTTTATAGAGCATCACACCTGTTTTATAATTACGTGAACATTAAACCAAAGAACTAAAGTGTGATACCACTCACCACCACCGGGGCAACTTAGAAGAAACGACACCACGTGTAATAATTCTAATGGCCACCGGGGGCAATCAACCCACTTTGGCACCAAGCCAAAGGAAGAAAAAGTTCACTTTGTCCATTTACTTGTCAGATCCACCTTGGATCATGACAGTACCCCCTCCTTAATGAGGGGCCTCTGGACCCTCAAGACCACTCCTCATAAGGGAAACACCTACAGCGGGGATGCCCAGATCCTGGGTTCACCCCACCACCACCTGAAACTTCAGGTTTATGACAAACGCACCGCTGTTATTGGCAATACATGTTCTGGAGGCACCACTCATCTCCACAGCCCCGACCTGGGGAATGAGTTTATGTATGTGTATGTTTGCTATGAGCTGATCAGACTCCACTACACACTTCCACAAGATGTTTTTGGTGGCCACCCATACATGCTCGTTCACACACAGGTCCGGACCTGAACGTTTATTGCCACGCATTCGTTTGTCATATTTTGGTGAACTAATTCTGGACTCACCAACAGAGGCGTCCCCCTGTGTCACCACACTCACACCCACCGCTATTCACCAAGGGACACGACCCTCCAACCCTTTCACCATGAGGTCTGTGCCTCCCAGGGTTGGTTAATGGCGAGGGGTGAGATTTGTCCCTACTCCCCCGCAGCACACCTGCCGCACACACCTGAAGGAGAAGGGGACAGGAATATGGAGGAAATATACACTCGCTGGTTGCCTTCCTCCAAACGACCAGGAGGGGGCGGCCTCTTCGGTGGTAAAGAAGATTTGGCGTCAGCCCCGCGGACTATAACACCAGTCTGCTCACTACAGGGATGTACCCCTTCACCTCGGGGAACCCCAGACAGCACCATGGGGATCACCAACTCCACCCACCTGTATGGGTGCATCCGCCTGTATGAACAAGTCCCGCTCCCCAGCAGTGACTCTAGGGGGCACTTTGCCAGAGCCGCAGGAATATGGAGGAAAAATACACTCTCTGGTTGCCTCCGCACGACCAGGAGGGGGCGGCTTCTTCAATGGTATGGAAGATTTGGCTTGAGCCCCACGGACTATACACCAGTCTGCTCACCACAGGGATGTACCCCTTCACCTTGGGGAATACTAGGCAGCTCCATGGGGCACCAACTCTTCCCACCTGCCTGGGTGCCTCCGCATGCATGAGCAAGTCCCGCTCCCCAGCAGCGACTCTAGGGGCTTTTTGCCAGACCGCAGCTGCCATTTGATTTTCTGGTGAAGCCAAGGGGAAGGCCCCAGACCCTGATAACTACTGCTGCAGCAGCTCTAACACACCATGCTGCTCCTCACTCACCTCAGTGAGGCCCGGCAGTAATTACTCAGCAGTCTCCACATGGCCAAGGCTCACCAGAAAAAAAAAATGTAAGGTTGGTGATAATGTCACGGTCACGTGTGTCTGGACGCAGCGAGTACCGCAAGGCGAACCCATGACACGCGTGACCCTGGATACACCGCCTACAGTAGGGCGAATTTAAATAATAAAATGTGCAGCTGGATACACCGCCTCCAACTGGCGAATTTCGGTAATACATGTTATATATACAGTACTCTGGAAACCCCGCCTCCAGTAAGGCGAATTTAAATAATAAAGGGGAAACCAGGGTAACAATAACAATGGTGGGCCCTGCGATAGGGAATAGGGACGTGGAGAGCTCCTGTACTCCCTTGAGCCAGTGTCCCTGCACTCCTAACGTTCACTATGCCGGTTCCGCACCGGGCGACGCACGAGTACCTCAAACCCTGACTCGCCCTGCACCTAAACCCTCACTAGGGAATTGATCGATGCGGAAACTAATCCCACCACTGCACTAAACACACATAAGGGAAAATGACAATACAGGGGGAACACCACTTAGCTTTGCTCTGTTGCTTACGCTCCCAACAACAGAGCCCACCACCTGCATGCATCTTCCCCTCCAACAGGATCCATCACCATAACCGGATCCATCACCATAGTGCAGCCTTGGAGCAGAGTCCACCACCAGTTGCAGCTGCCCAGTAAACAGAGTCCCAAAGATGAGTCCAGCTTCTGCCAAAAAGTCCCGCATGCTTGAATCCAACTTTTCTGCCAAGAAGTCAAGCATGCTTGAGTCCAGTTTTCAGCAACCAAGTCCAGCATGCTGAGTGCAACTCTCACCATAGTCGCCACTCCACCAAGCCATGCAAGCATTTCCTGCTGACACCATAAACTGCGACTCCACCACGCCATGCCAGACCTTCTTGCAGACCACCTTGGACTCCACCAATTCATGCCAGCACTCCCTGCAGACTCCATAGCTGGCACTCGTCCCCTCTGGCTGGGCTGCCCAGGACTCCTGTTCAGCTCCATCTTTCACCCAGGCTTACTTGTGAATAACTAACTATCACCAACCGTGATCAAACACACCTGACACTTTCATAGAGCATCACACCTGTTTTATAATTACGTGCACATTAAAACAAAGAACTAAAGTGCGATACCACTCACCACCACCGGGGCAACTTAGAACAAGCGACACCACGTGTAAAAATTCTAATGGCCACCGGGGCAATCAACCCACTTTGGCACCAAGCCAAAGGAAGAAAAAGTTCACTTTGTCCATTTACTTGTCAGATCCACCTTGGATCATGACAGTACGGAGCCGGAACGGGGACGCCCAGATCCAGAGTTCACACCTGCAACTACCTGCACTTCAGATTTATGACAAACGAGCACCACTGGTATTGGCAATGTATGTTCTGGAGACACCACACATCTCCAAAGCACCGACCTGGGGAACGAGTTGTGTATGTGCATGTTTGGGAGTAACTTGAGCTGGCAAGGCTCCGGGCCCTTGATAGCCGACACCAGATACGGCCCGATCACCTGAGAATTCCAGACCCCCGCAACATACTTCCACTGGATGTTTTTGGTGGCCACCCATACATGCTCGTTCACACACAGGCCCGGACCTGAACGTTTATTGCCACAAATTCATTTGTCAAAATAGGGCGAACTCTTTCTGGAACTGACAACAGAGGCGTCCCCCCTGTGTCACCACACTCACACCCCTGCAATTCACCAAGGGAAACACCACCCTCCAACCCCTCCTACTACGAGGTCTGCGCCTCTCAGGGTTGGCTAATGGCGAGGGTTGAGCCTTGCCCATACTCTCCTGCAGCATCTCCGCTGCTCTCACTGGAGAGGAAGGGAACAATTGTAGAGAGACGGCAGGGATAGTAGCCCCTAGGCAGCAGCCCTCACACGACTGCTCCCAGCTGACTACTTCCCTAGTCCACCAATCTAAAACCGGGTTGTGTTTTTTAGACCAAGGGGGGCCCACAACGATAGGTGCTGGATTTCCCTCCAAGACGTAGTATGACTGGGACTCATCAGGATGTTCACTATACAGCACAATGTCTTCTACAACTTGGTTTAACCCCCCTGGCTCAGTGGGACAGAGTTAATGGCCTGGACGCTTATGGGTTTGTCCGGCATCTCAGACCTCAGACCATGAGTCTGGACAAACTGAGCATCCACCAGACTGACTTCTGCTCCACTGTTAACAAGCACAGGTATGCCCTCAGGTTCAGGTATCTCGCCAACCATCACCTCTGCTGACATAGTACCTTCTGAGGGTGAGGAGGAAATATACACTCCCAGGTCGTCTTCCTCCACACGACCAGGGGGACATGGCTTCTCTGATATAACCGAAGTTTCAACGTGAGTGCCAAGGACTAAATCATTAGTCTGCTCACTACAGGGACGTACCTCTTCACCTTGGGGAACATCAGGCAGCACCATGGGGACACCAACTCCACCCAACTGCCTGGGTACGTCCGCCTGTATAAGTAAGTCCTGCTCCTCAGCAGGGACTCCACAGCACATCCTGGCCAAAGCCGTATATGGGCCCTCTAGTTGAGGCAGAGGGCAGGCCTCAGACCCATAATTCCGCTGCAGGTGCTGCTGAACCGCATCATTCAGCTCCTCACTAATCTCAGTCAGGGCCAGCAACAACTGCTCACCAGTCTGCACTTGGCCCATGGCCCACCAGAGAAAAATGTTACGGTTGGTGATAATGTAATGGTCAACGTGTGACTCCAGCAGGGAGAATTTACATGACACACGCGACCCTGAATACACTGCCTCCAGTAGGGCGAATTTAAATAATAAGACGTGCAGCCGGATACTCCGCCTCCAGCAGGCGAATTTCAGAAATACACGGGAAACTTGATACACCGCCTCCAGCAGGGCGAATTTAAATAATAAGGGGAAACACTAGGAAAACAATTACAATGGTGGGCCCTGCGATAGAGAACGGGGACGTGGAGACCTCCTGCACTCCCCTGAGTCAGTGTCTACACTCCTAACGATCCCTAGGCCGGTTCCGCACCGGGCGCCGATCAGGATACCTTTAAACCCTAGCTCGCCCTGCACCTACCCCCTTCTAGTGAAATGGCCATTGCAGAGACTAATCCCAGCACTGCACTGAAACACACATAAAGGAAAGGCACAAACAGGGAAACACCACTTAGCTTTGCTCTGTTGCTCTTGCTCCCAGCAACAGAGTCCACCACCAGAATGTAGCTTTCCTCCTGAATAGTTGCCACCAAGCTCCGTCAGAGCTGCAAGGAAATCACCTCTGACTCGTTCCACACCAGGACTCTGACTGTGCTGCAAGGAACTCTCTCTAACTCCTTTCTCTACCAAGGATGGTTAGAAATGAACACTATCACCAACACCAGTGAGAGCACATGACACACCTTTACAGTTAAGCCAGAGGAATCACACCTGTTAGTGATTCCCGTGTAATAATGCTAACCACCACCGGGGGCAAACTAGAACAAAAGACACCACTGTGTAATAATCCTAATGGCCACCGGGGAAAAACCAAACTTAAGCACACAGCTTAAGGAAAAAAAAAAGGTTACATGTGCTTTTAACTGTCATCATCCAACCAGGATCGTGACAGATCTATCCTATCCAAGAGGATAGACACATATACTCATGCTTTTCACAAGTAACTCAGGAATATTTTTTTACTAATTCTGCCCCCACTTACAGATGTCAATTGTCCAGCAACGATAAATTAGTTAATGGGTCTTTACATTACAGAAAAGCCCACATACTACATAAGAGCACACAGATGCTTGTGGAGCTCACTTTTAGTTTTATAGTTTCTGTTTGCATAATTTACATCTAGAAAAATAAAGATTTGCTGTCTGGACATGTTTAGAAAATGACGTCATCATCAATAAATATTAGAGAAGAGCAAGTCTTTGGAAATTCTAATTTGCTGCCTACCCTGATTTTCCCCAAAAATTTGATTTGCAGAAAATAAATTTGTGCGACTTTTCATTTTGGAAAGTTTGTAAGTGCTCATAAAATACAGTACATGTGAGAGATATAGGAGAGAGGGACAACTTCGTTGACCATAGCAGCTTGCACTCTACAGGAGAGACAGTCAGAGAGAGGACCTCACTGATCATAAGAGCTTATACTTTACAGGTGAGAGAGAGTAAGAGCTTACACTCTATAGGAGTGAGAGAGGACCCGCTGACCATAAGAGATTACACTCTTAAGAAGAGAGAGGATCTTATACTTTACAGGTGAGAGAGATGGAAAGAGAGGTCCCTGCTAACCGTAAGAGCTTACACTCTACAGGGGAAAGAGTACTCAGCTGATCATAAGAGCTTACACTTTATAGGTGAGAGAGAGATTGTAAAATGGCCATACAAGTTTACAATCTGCAGAACAGAGAGACTTATTACCCAGTGACTATGGAGGTGGAAAACGCCTCTGTTGTACAAACTGTGCTACTCTTGGAACCGCTGATCTATGATATCCCAGGTCCTGGCCACTACTGTAGAAAGTATTATAATCCATAAGATGTCACAGCTACAGGGCATTATGGGGAGGTCCATGTGGCAATGCAAAATGAAGTTTGCCTTCGCTCTGATGCTTCAGCATTGTGGGAAATTATGCCATTTTTTTTGTGGGGGGGGGTGAATCGTGTATTGAATCTCAATTATGGCATACTATAGCTGTCTAAGGATTTATCCAGTTAATAAAGTATGACTAAATAAGCTTAGATAAAGTAAATCATATAATGTATTATTATAAATAAATTATAGCCCTTGCCACTGTCTTTCGGTATCTGCTCTCGTTCCAGGATCAGTAGCTCCACTTCCGGTTCTGTGCACAACACAGAATAGTGTTTTTTGTTTTGGCATGTGACCACTGCTGTATGTGGAAGGGGTGCCATGTTCCACACTGTCAGGTGCATGGCATTAATCCAGCAGCCATAGGAAATTCCACATTGATGGTACCTGCTGTAAAACTCTGGATCTCTTGAAGTTCCATGATGAATTTCAAGAACCAGTGGGGAGAAATGCATTGGGACAATGCTCCTCGATGGGATAAGTACATATAACAAATGTACAGTATATATATTGATAGCGCATGTATATTGCATGAAATTCCTCCTACATGTGACTATTGCTTCCCTCATGTGCTTTAAGGTTGTGTATTAGAATTTGAATAAGGGGGCTGATACTATATATTGTTTGGGCTTCAGGGGATTGCAATATAACATTTATATTATTGCTTGTCATTGCTTTTATACTATTGTTTGTTTGCACATGTTATTTTGCACATTATTGGCAGCAGGGTGAGTAAGAGGGCATTATAGGGACAGTTGACGATGAGCTGGGTCGCCATCTTGTACAGATTAGGTTGCCAATTTCCACGTCAAGGTAGGGAATTTTTAAGCTAGAATCTAGGGATATTCACCTTAACTCCACATATACAATTAATAATATTGAATGTGTTGGATTTCCTACTACGGAGTGGGCAGTGTGCCGCACGGCACTTATTTAAGAATTTGGAGTGTATAACCTGTAGTGCAAATATTTTAATTCTAAATACCGTATATACTCGAGTATAAGCTGACCCGAGTATAAGCCGACCCCCCTAATTTTGCCACAAAAAACTGGGAAAACTTATTGACTCGAGTATAAGCCTAGGGTGGGAAATGCTCCATAGATTATTCCCCCATATGCTGCCCCCATAAGAAGCTCCATAGATTGTTCCCCCATATGCTGCCCCCATTAGAAGCTCCATATTGTTCCCCCATATACTGCCCCATTAGAAGCTCCATATTGTTCCCCCATATACTGCCCCCATTAGAAGCTCCATATTGTTCCCCCATATACTGCCCCCATTAGAAGCTCCATAGATTATTCCCCCATATACTGCCCCCATTAGAAGCTCCATAGATTGTTCCCCCATATACTGCCCCCATTAGAAGCTCCTTAAGATTATTTCCCCATGTGCTGCCGCTGCTGCAAACCAGGGGAAGAGTCTTGAGGAGATCATTTGCATATTCCCAGTGCCTTCTGGGATAAGTGAAGAGTCTCCGCGAGCTCAACGATCACTGGGTTTTGGCCGTTGCAGCTGAAAAGCGGAAATCGGAAAACCAGGGGAAGAGTCTTGAGGAGATCATTTGCATATTCCCAGTGCCTTCTGGGATAAGTGAAGAGTCTCCGCGAGCTCAATGATCACTGGGTTTTGGCCGTTGCAGCTGAAAAGAGGAAGAGAATTTGGGCTCGTCTTTCATCGTTTTTAAGAAATCTCAAGATGGAAGAGGCCAGGAGCCATTTGGTGAGCTGCATTTCTTGCTACATGTTCACAGACTTACCAGTGGAAAAGCCAAACTTCACATGCCACAAATGCAAGCTTGTGTCCCTGTTGGAGGAAAAGTTGCAAAATCTCGAAGAGAGGTTAGCTACGTTGAAGATCATTAAGGAAGGTGAAGAGTTCTTGGACAGAGCAGAATTATCTCTTCATGTTACAGAAAGAGAAGAAATTCGAAGTGCACCTGAAGAAACAGAGGATTGGAGACATGTGACCCAGAGAAGCAGGAGGATCAGGAGGCAGTCAGCACCCATACTGCTCAGAAACCAGTACCAGGCTCTCACGCAGGAAAACGATGAAGAAATACATCAGGGTAAGACTTTGCCAACAAGCAGCAACCTTGTACGCCTTCAGAGTCCTCCTGGATGGAGAAAGAAAAATGTTGTGAAGAAGAAACGGAGAGTGGTGGTCATGGGGGATTCCCTGTTGAGAGGAACAGAGGCCGCTATCTGCAGACCGGATATCACTTCAAGAGAAATGTGTTGTCTTCCAGGTGCAAAAATTAAAGATGTGTCTGACAGGATATCAGGACTCTTCAGACCTACAGATGACTACCCATTCCTGCTACTACATGTGGGGACAAATGACACTGCAAGAAACGACCTGGAAACCATCTGCAGAGACTTTGAAGACTTAGGCAAGAAAGTGAAAGAACTGGGAGCGCAGGTGGTCTTCTCTTCCATCCTCCCAGTGGATGGCCATGGAACAAGGAGGTGGAATAAGATTCTGCAGGTGAACAACTGGCTACGTCGATGGTGCCGTCAGCAACGATTTGGATTTCTGGATCACGGAGTGAACTACTTATACGATGGACTACTTGCTAGAGATGGGGTGCACCTTACGAAGACTGGAAAGCAGGTATTTGGAAGTCGCCTTGCTACACTTGTAAGGAGAGCTTTAAACTAGAACAACATGGGAAGGGAAGCAAAAGACCAGAAAAAGCCATACACCTGACAAATGCTATTGAGAACTCTGCTATTAGAAGTGGAAAGGAAGAACAAAGACGAAAGAATCTAATTAATAAAAATATTGGAGAAAGAGAAACCAATCACAAACTAAAATGTTTCTATACTAATGCACAAAGCATGGGCAACAAACAAGGAGAATTGGAACTACTAACACAGGAAAAGAAATATGATGTCATTGGAATCACTGAAACTTGGTGGGACAATACACATGATTGGAATACAAGACTAGAAGGATACAACTTATTTGCAAGAAACAGACTTGATAAACGAGGAGGGGGTGTCGCATTGTATGTTAGAAACGCGTATATCTGCACAGAGATTGAAGCTTCAGAGACTGGGAGTTCTGTGGAAACTGTTTGGGTAAGAATACAAGGACAGAACAATGGAAAGGACACCATTGTAGGCATTTACTACAGGCCGCCTGTGCAAGCTGAAGCTATGGATGAACTCTTTATGCATCAAATGGCCAAGTTCTCCAAAAAATATGACATAGTTGTCATGGGAGATTTCAACTATCCAGACATTTGTTGGGAATCTCTCTCAGGCAAAACTAACAGGTCAAGGAAATTCTTATCCTCTCTTGCTGACAACTTTATCTTCCAAAAGGTAAGGGAGAAAACAAGGGGAACTACTACCTTGGATCTAATCCTTATAAACAGGGAGGAAATGGTTGAGGAGGTAAAAGTGGCTGGGACCCTAGGAGGTAGCGACCATGCTATTTTAGAATTTTGGATAACTAGAGGCGGAAGACCTGTGAAGACTCAGACGTCAAGGTTAGATTTCAGAAAGGCAGATTTTAAGGGATTCAGAAAGAGAATTGGAGGGATCCAATGGCTGGATATCCTTAAAGACAAAAATGTCCAGGAAGGATGGAAAATCTTGAAAAATGAAATTCTCAATGCACAGTTGTTAACAATTCCGAAAAGAGGGAAGAATAGGAAGCAGTTAAGGAAACCAGGATGGATGAACACAGAACTTAAGCACATGCTAAAAAGGAAGAAAAAAATGTTTATAAAATGGAAAGAGGGAGGCATATCTAAAGAAGAATATAATGCTGTCTGCAGAACCTGCAGGGCACAAATCAGATTATCTAAAGCTGAAAATGAATTGAGGCTTGCAAGAGATGTCAAAAGCAATAATAAAGGATTTTGGGGATATGTCAAAAGTAAAAGAAAAGTTAAAGATGCTATAGGATTTTTACAGGATGAAAATGATGAAATGGTAAGACAGGATGTTGAGAAGGCTGAACTTTTAAATTCCTATTTTGCATCTGTTTTCTCTCAGAAAGGAAATGTAACATCAACTGTTATTCACTGTCCTATTAAGGGAATAGAAGAATCCAGGATATCTATAAACAGAAAGATAGTGAGGAAACACTTAGCTAGCCTAAATGAATTCAAGTCTCCAGGTCCAGATGAATTACACCCCAGAGTACTGAAGGAGATAGCAGAAGAAATTTTTGAACCCCTCTCTATAATCTTTGAAAATTCTTGGAGAACAGGAGAAGTGCCAGAAGACTGGAGAAGAGCAAATGTTGTTCCTATCTTCAAAAAGGGGAAGAAGGTGGACCCAGGTAACTATAGGCCGGTGAGTCTGACTTCTATACCAGGAAAGATCCTTGAACAAATTATTAAACAACATGTATGTCAATACCTGGATAAGAATGAAGTGATTAAACAGAGTCAGCATGGGTTTGTAACTAATAAGTCATGTCAGACTAACTTAATTTCCTTCTATGACGGTATCACTGATTGGGTGGATCAAGGAAATGCTGTAGATATAGTATATCTTGACTTCAGCAAAGCATTTGACAAAGTCTCTCATACAATCCTTATTGAAAAAATGATTAAGTATGGAATGGACAAGGCAACTGTTAGGTGGATTCATAACTGGCTTAGTGATCGGACCCAAAGAGTGGTCGTAAATGGCTGCACATCCAGTTGGAAGAATGTCTCAAGTGGGGTACCACAGGGCTCTGTCCTGGGCCCTGTATTGTTCAACATCTTTATCAACGATTTAGATGAAGGAATTGAGGGTAAACTGATTAAATTTGCTGATGACACAAAGCTAGGAGGGATAGCTAATACTAGAGAAGAGAGAGAGAGGATTCAAAAAGATTTAAATAAACTGGAGAAGTGGGCAGCAACTAACAGAATGGTTTTTAACAGGGAGAAATGCAAAGTACTACATCTGGGCAATAAAAATGGAAAAAGCATATATAGAATGGGAGGAATAGGGCTAAGTGACAGCACATGTGAAAAAGACTTGGGTATACTAATAGATCACAGACTGAATATGAGTCAACAGTGTGATGCAGCAGCAAAAAAGGCAAATGCAATTCTAGGATGTATTAACAGAAGCATACAGTCTAGATCACGTGAAGTCATTATTTCCCTCTACTCCTCTTTGGTCAGACCTCATCTGGAATATTGTGTCCAGTTTTGGGCACCACATTTTAAAAAAGACATCAACAAACTGGAGCAAGTTCAGAAAAGAGCGACCAGAATGGTGACCGGTCTGCAAACCCTGTCTTATGAGGAAAGGTTGCAGGATTTGGGAATGTTTAGTTTGCAAAAGAGAAGACTGAGAGGAGACTTAATAGCTGTCTACAAATATCTAAAGGGCTGTCACATTGTAGAAGGATCAACTTTATTCTCATTTGCACAAGGAAAGACTAGAAGCAATGGGATGAAACTGAATGGGAGGAGACACAGATTAGATATTAGAAAAAACTTTTTGACAGTTAGAGTGATCAATGAGTGGAACAGGCTGCCACGAGAAGTGGTGAGTTCTCCTTCAATGGAAGTCTTCAAACAGAGGCTGGACAGACATCTGACTGGGATGATTTAGCGAATCCTGCTTTGAGCAGGGGGTTGGACCAGATGGCCCAGGAGGTCCCTTCCAACCCTACGATTCTACGATTCTATGATTCTATGATTCTATGTAAAAATAAAAAAAATGACATACTCACCTCTCCGTCGCTGGGTGTCAGATTCTCACCTGTCCTGCGTCCATGGCTGCTCACCGCTATCTGCCACGTCATCAGTCAGTGACGTTCAGACTGCAGGGGGCGCGGCACGCATTAACCACGTCACCGCGCCCTCTTCTGTCTGAAGTCACTGACCGATGACAGACACAGACAGCAGCAAGCAAGTGTGCTCTGCTATTTTTTCACATGAGATTTGGTCTGGTTTACTCAGTTTTTGTGGTCAGCCAGCCCCTGCTGGGGCTGTGCTGAATTTCCATTCTTATGTCTCTGTTTATGCCAGTTTGCTTTTTGTCCCTGATCAGATTGGTCTCTTTTCGCTCTGTCTTCAGAATATACCAGAGTGCTGATATAGGGAATTGAAGTCTAGCGACTTCAGGGTTTTTGTTATCAGAAAGTGTTGGACATTTTTTGGCAGGGTTTTGTGCGTGATTGCAGACAGCATCTTTCCTTTCCTGCCCTTTCTAGTTAGTGTGGGCCCCATCGTTTGCTCAGCCTATTTTTCTATCTGTGTTTGTGTTTTCATCTTGTCTCACCGACAATACATGTTTGGGGGCTGTCTATAGCTTTGGGGTCTGCTCTGGGGCAGTTTAGATTTCCCATTTTCTTGCTTTAGGCTTATTTAGTTCTCTGGCTGTAACAAGGCGTCTAGGATCATCGTAGGTACGCTCCACAGCTACTGCTAGTTGTGTGGATAGGATCAGGGGTCTGCAATCCGCTTAGTTACAACTTCTCTGGTTTAGCTTGTTTTTGTTTTTCCTCCTCGGTGTCTCATTCATAACAGCAGGCCGTGCACAGGTATGCGTTTGCCGGTGCATACGTCCTTTTGACGGTGCGCCGAGCACACCAAAATGCAACACGCGCCCATAGGCGGAGCTAACAGGAGGAGGCGCGGCAGGGGGCAGAGCTTAGCGGCGGCCGTGTGCAGACCAATGCAGGTCTGTGCAATGGAAGTATGAATCCAGCCTTAGAAGAGCTGCATTGTGACATGCACCACATAGCAATCTGGAAAAAGATTTGCTGAGACATCAGGAGGTAAAGTGGTACAGTATATAAAAAAGTGAGTACACCCCTCACATTTCTGTAAATATTTATTATATCTTTTCATGTGACAACACTGAAGATGTGACACTTTAATGCAATGTAAAATAGTCAGTGTAAAGCTTGTATAACAGTGTAAGTTTGGTGTCCTCTAAATAACAACACACAGCCATTAATGTCTAAACTGCTGGCAATCAAAGTGAGTACACCCCTCATACAAAATTGCCAAATAGTGCACAATTAGCCATTTTCACTCCCTGGTCTTCCAAGGTCTCAGGTGTGAATGGGGAGCAGGTGTCTTAATTTTGGTATTATCACTCTCAAACTGGTGACTGTCATGGTCACGTGTGACTGGACACACCGCCTCCAGCAGGGTGCATTTATATGACACGCGTGACCCTGGATACACCGCCTCCAGCAGGGCGAATTTAAATAATAGAACGTGCAGCCGGATACACCGCCTCCAGCAGTCGAATTTCAGTAGTACACGTATGTCTGGATACACCGCCTCCAGCAGGGCGAATTTCAGAATAAAGGGGAAAGCAATTACAATGGTGGCCCTGCGAAGAAGAATGCATCGTCGCTGTTAGCCCTCTTGCAGGTGCACTACATTACACTAAATGCCTCTTATTAACAAGCTGAGGGCCTTTGATATATGTGTGCACTGCCCCTTTAAGAACAGGGGAGCGTACGTACTAGGCATGCCACCAGGACTGCGGTGTGCACACAAGATGCAGGAAGGGACACACTGGGAGACTGCCGCGGGGCTGTGGTGGTGAGTAAGCCGGCGTCCCTGCATGGAGGAAGAAGGGGACATCATGCAGGGGCGCCGGCAGAATCTTTACACAAACCAGTCTATCGTTATCTGGGTTAGGGATTTAAGTTATATAGGAATGAAGCAAAGATTAAGGAACAGGTGATCCCCTTAGGAAAGAATTAAAAAGAGGGGCGTCAGAGTGGGTAGTAGTTCATCTTCAAAGGTTTTGTAATATAAGTAGGGTAAACCAGGCCCCAGTGCTTTTCCTATTTGACAGATATTGCATTATATCTTTGATTTCTTCCTCTGTAATATGAGCATTCAGAGCTGTAGTTACCACCGTAGAAAGAGTGGGTAGGTGGCATAAGTCCAGAAAGGAACTAATGAGATTATGACTTACGGGAAGGTTGGATGGGGAAAGGTTAGGGAAATCCCTTTAGGTCATTAATAGACAGTCTGATGGTGATACACCATGCAAATAAAATAATATTGTTCTATTTCTATAACCCATATTGCAATCAATTATAATCACTAGTTCCTTCAAAATGACATAAGTAGTTTTATCACTTGTATGCCAAAGACTTTTATATTGGTCTGTGATTTGAACAGACACCTTTGACGGTACTTTCCGTAATACATTGAATTATAGAAAACTGGTCTAAATTCATATAATATTTGTTATATGAATATGTATATATAGTACCCATAAATTTGTATTTTTGTGTAAAAAACAAAAACAAAAAAAGTACACGTTTGGTACCACTACATCTGGAACGACCTGCTCCATAAAGCTGCCCCTTCAGTGAACACAGTAAAATAAATAAAATATGGGCAAAAAAGGATACTTTTTCATCATATTAGCAAACAAAAAGTAGAATTTAGCGCAATAAAAAGACAAGAATTTTCCCCAAAAAAACAAGCAGCAGTATGTGGAAAAATAAGAAAAGCTATAGCTCTCAGAATACAGAGATGCAAAAATAATTATTTTTTCCATAACATAGTCTTTATTGTGTAAAAGTGCCAAAAAACATAAAAAAAATGAAATAAATGTGGTTTCGCTGTAATTGTACTGAACCTAAGAATAAAGCTGCCTTATCAACTTTACCACGACATAAAAAGCCCCCCAAAAAACTTCCTGAATTGCTGGCTTTCGTTCATTCTGCCTTCCAAAAATTGGAATAGAAAGCGATCAAAAAACTTTGTATCCCCGAAAATGATACCAATAAAAACATCAATTCATCCCGCAAAAAACATGCCTTCAGATGACTTTGTCGAAATATGGAAAAATTATAGCTCTCAAAATATGATGATTTTTTTGCAATAAAAAGTATTTTTTAGTGTGTGACAGCAGCTAAACAGAAAAAAAGATATAAATCTAGAATAACTGCAATCGCTCTGACCCAAAGAATAAAGTTGTCTAATCTCTAAGTTGTCTAAACGTGAGGAACAGCGTAAAAAATAAATAAAACCTATTCTTCACCTGCTGTTGATTTGTTTATTCTGCCTCCCAAAGTTCGCAGTAAGGCTCGGTGCATATTTATCCTGTGTTCTAGAGTGAGCAGGTTTCTGTGTACATCTCTGGAATACATGATTCAGGTGGAATCCCCAGGCAGAAGATTTCCTATAATATAGCAGATGGAGGCACTGTGGACGCCATCTGGCCTATAATCCGGTCTTTTTAGGTGTGCATAAAATAAGGGCGATCTGACACAATTTTATGCACTTTTGAAAAGGACACCGCTGAACAGAGGCCTTATGGAGTCCATAGCAGCTCAGCTGCTTCACTATAGTGAATAGATCCCTCGAGGATTTCATCTTAATCATGTCACTCAGAGATTTAGATGCACGCAACAAAGTAAGTGCTCAGCCTAGAGCACAGGATAAATATGATTCAAAATGATATGTAAAATGTTCCCTTCAAAAGCTTCAAATCACTCCACAAAAAGAGAAAGTTCCCACTCGGGTCCATCATCTGTTAACGGAAATGACAGACCTGATCTGATGGTGGGATTCTGTTTCTCTAGCACCTAGGGGCTCTGGATATGGAGATGGCAAACTATACTAGGAGAATGTGTGCTCCATAAGGCAAAATAGTGCTCCCTCTCTCCCGAATCTTGCTGTATGGCTAAGAAGTACAGTATAGCCACATATGGGGTATTTCTATGTAAGGGGGTGAAGTACTGGAAGAGCCAGGGGAGGGTTACATTCTCTGCTCCATGCCTGGAACCATTGAGCAGGGCAGCAGGTTCCCCGGGGACAGAAAAGGAGCCGGGTACAGGAAGAGAGCCAAGCAGAAAGCGGGAAAAGTGCACGCGCTTACCTCAGAGCAGCCTGGGCAGCAGTTAGGAGAGGACGCTGACGCAGACTGGGAGAGAGACAGAGCTCCCGTTTACAGGGCAATGACTGGGGTACCGCGCACAGAGACTGCAGACCGTGAGTACGTGAGGCCAGGTACTGCAGTGACAGCAAAGGTGCATCCTGATTCCTGTGGAAAGACTGAGACCCATGCAGAGGCGGAGGTCTGTATAGAGACTGAGGCCAGTGCAGAGATCATGGCCCGTACTGAGACTGTGCCTTGTGATGAGACTGTGCCCTGTGTTGAGACTGTGAAAATAAAAAAAATTGGGGATAGTGTGAGGGGTGCCAGGACCGTAGTCGTGGCTGACATAGATTGCTCAATATCGCCCTGGTCTCCCGCCACATACACATACAATGTCCCCTTTGCAGCGCACCTTCTTTAATGCCTTCTGTACCATCAGGGTTCCCTCTAATCTGCTGTAGGTTCACTCCTGCTGGTTTCACACAAATAGAGACAGAGTCCAGTTTCAACTTGTAACAAACATCTTTACTTGAATCCATTCTCAGTACGCCAGCTCAGTTACAGCAACATCACAGGGAACATCTTTGTCTATTCCTGTGCTTTTCCCCACTTCTTCTAGAATGCTCCCGGGTCATATCGGATCATCCGGTACCGCAGCGTCCCTTCTGTCCAGCTTAACTACCTTCAGGAGTTCCCCTGTCTGTTGTGCCCCAGACATAAGGGCATCTGCCCACGTAGTCGGCTGCCACATCTTGCTGCTGCCCTGCATTCCTCTGCTGCTGTGTCCTTCAGTTCCCAAGCCCTAGACGACTGGGCTCCTAGCTTGAAAATTTTGCGGCGTCCACTTTGCCTGAGCTCTAAGGCCCTACTGGACTGCCTGGGCTCTCTGACCCTACTGGGCTATCTGGGCTCCCTGGCCCTACTGGACTACATTCAGGAAAATGCTCCTGTCTTACCCACAGTTGGCCCCTCCTAAGTTAACTGTTGTCTATCGTAAACTAAGTGTGCTCAAAATGCCCCCTCTAGTGGCCCAACTCTATAACTTCACATTCCCTATCTACACAACATATATATACATAGCAGCTGTCATGGTTAGGACATGGTTAATGTCCTGTTCTCACAGGGTTATCTTTTGCTGGCATCTCTTTGGATTTGGGAGGGGTATTTATACTCACTCCAGACTAGGATTCCCTGTCAGCTATACTGTTATTCTGGCTGTGTGTCTGACCCCCCTGGTGTGCGTGTATACTGCATTGCTTGTTTGATTCCCATGTATGACCTGGTCTGTCCCCTCACTCTGTACTCCGTCTCTCGTTTTGGTACTATTGTCTTCTCCGGTTCTGACCTCCTGGCTTGGCTATTGTTACTCCGTTACAGTTTGTCCCAATTGTACCATCCATTGCCCATTCTGGTTTTCTGATCTATTGCTACATCCTGACTATTCGCTCTGTCTAACCCTTTGGTACTATCCTGCTATCTCGTGCATTGACCTGTCTTGATCTGGTTTACATCCCTGTCTATTCCCCTTGGTAACTTGTCAAGTAGTTACCTTTCTAGGAGTTTCCCTGCAGCTCCTAGCTCTGTGGAGCTTAGGTCACAACCCCAGCAGTCACGTGCTTCAGGTCCTGATAGTCAGAAGCATGCATCGTCACCGCTGCTGCCCCGCTCCACAGGTATCTTTGAGCACTGTTTTTGTACTCGGGACATACGCACTGGCTCACTGAGCAAGTGCAGTGCGGTGTTCCTGACATTATAGCTGACCTTTTCAGTTTTTTTTCCTCTGAAGGAAAAAAAAAAAAAAAGTGTGTCATCCTCAAGGATCCCATACAAGCTTTGGCTGATCAGGTCAAGCACCTGTCCCAAATGTTCCACAAACTTAATGTGGAACAACGCATGATGGCCCAGACCCAGCAACAGTTGGTGGATACTGTGCAGGGGGCTGTCACTGCAGGGGCTCCTAGTGCTGGGGATAGAGATGTTTCATTGGCATCTCCCGAATCTCTGGTCCAATTACCAGACCCTTTCTCAGGGGATAAAAGGGAGTTCAGGTCGTTCAGAGAAGGATGCAAGCTTTTTTTTCTCTGAGGCCCCTCTCCTCCGGGGATGAGTTCCAGAGGGTGGGCGTCATCATTTCCTTACTTCGGGGGCTCCACAGGCATGGGCTTTCTCTCTCTCTTCCTCTGCTCCTGAATGTATGTCTGTGAATTTGTTCTTTGAGGCTCTGGGGCACATTTATGATGAGCCTGATAGAGTAGGTCTGGCAGAGGATATGGTGATGAGTGTGACACAGGGGAGGCACTCTGCTGAATGGTTCTGCTCAGAGTTTAGACGTTGGACCACCAAAGTATCCTGGAACGATGCTGCCCTGAGGGGCTTGTTCTGCAGGGGCCTGTCTGACCGTCTGCAGGACGCTCTGGCATTACATCCTTGCCCTGATACCCTGGAGGATGCCATGATGCAGGCGGTCCGTACTCCTTGCTAGAGGAATGATGCAACAAGAGTCTCCCTTGTACCCCAAATTGTGTGACACTGCACCTGTATCTGAGCCCACGGAGGTTGGGTCAGTCTCGGTTAAGGAGAAAGAGAGAAGGCACCATAGAGACAATCTACTATGCTTTTACTGTGGAGCCTCTGGACATTGGAAAAGGAATTGCCCCTCCTGCCCTTCTTCAGTGAAACCATCAGAGAAACAACTGAGTCTGGGCAACAATCGAGGAGGTTGTCCAGAGTCCCAGGTACATTTTTTCTGTATGGTGCTCCAGGTTGAATTGGAGCTTGCTGGTGGTCCTGTTATGACCACCGCCTTTATTGACTGTGGTTCCTCCATTAATCTGATTGATGCCCAAGTTGTGACTCTTAATAAGATAGGGACAGTCAGGTTAAAAGACCCTGTTAAAATTATGGCTGTGGATTCATCCCCTCTTACCCGGGATGGAATTTGCTTTATGTCTGAAGATTTTTCTATGAAAATGGGTTCCACTCATGTGGAAAAGTTAAGTTGTTTCATTATGAATAATATGCCTGCAGGACAGGTATTGGGGATGCCCTGATTGCAACGCCACAATCCTCTCATTGATTGGGTGAAGGGGGAGATCATTTGATGGGGATGTAAGTCTTTTGTCAATCCGATAAGATCTGTATCTGTGTCGTCCGTCGGTCTGGAGGGTATTCCGGAGTACCTGAGAGACTTTGAAGACATGTTTTCCGAAAGCGAGGCTGAGGCGCTCCCACCACATAGACCATTTGATTGTGCTATCGATTTAGTACCTGGAGCCAAATTACTCAAGGCTCGTTTGTTTAATTTGTCCGGGCCTGAGCGCCAAGCTATGAAAGAGTACATCAAAGAGAGCTTTCGCAAGGGGCATATTCGGCCCTCGGTCTCACGCGTGGCAGCGGGGTTTTTCTTTGTAAAGAAAAAAGATGGTGGGTTGCGACCGTGCCTCGACTCTCGGGAACTGAACAAAATTACTGTTAAGAACACGTACCCTCTCCCGTTGATTCCTGATCTATGCAACCAACTCACGGGGCCAAATGGTTTTCTAAGCTCGATCTACGAGGGGCTTATAACCTTATAAGGATCCGGGAGGGGGACGAATGGAAAACAGCGTTCCTGACAACTGAGGGGCTTTTTGAAAACCTGGTTATGCCCTTCGGCCTCACTAAACGCTCCTGCTGTTTTTCAGAACTTCATTAATGTTGTTTTTTCTGAATGATTGGGCGTTATGTAGTCATCTACTTGGATGACATCTTGATATAGTCTGAGGACAGTCAGTCACACTTACACCATTTACGTACAGTTCTTATGAGACTCTGGGAGAACCATTAGTATGCTAAGCTGGAGAAGTGCTCATTTTTTATGCAAGAACTGTCTTTTCTGGGTGTAATTGCATCCGGGGAGGGATTCCGCATGGATCCAGGGAAGGTTCAGGCCATTACCGATTGGGTGCAGCCTCATGACCTGAAGGGGTTGCAGCGATTTCTGGGCTTCGCTAATTATTATAGGAAGTTCATTAAAGGGTTCACGCAGGTGGTGAAACCCTTGACGGACCTCACTCTTAATGGGGCAGATGTAAAAAATTGGTCCGTGGCCACATAAAATTCCTTCCTTACATTAAAGAAGTGTTTTATCACAGCCCCATGTTGGTACAACCCGATTCGTCAAGACCTTTTATTGTCGAGGTCGATGCTTCGGAGGTGGGGGTGGGGGCAGTATTGTCACAGGGCCCCTCTACCCTGACTAACCTCAAACCCTGTGCCTTTTTCTCTAAGAAGTTCTCTTCGGCCGAGAGAAACTATGATGTCGGTAACAGGGAATTGTTAGCGGTTAAATTGGCCTTCGAAGAATGGAGGCATTTTTTGGAGGGGGTCGCTCATCCCATTACGGTCATCACTGATCATAAAAACCTGGCCTATATCGAGTCTGCTAAGAGATTGACCCCCAGACAGGCTCGGTGGGCACTTTTTTTCTCAATTTCATTTTACCATCACGTTCCGACCATGGTCTAAAAATGTAAAGGGAAATGCCTTATCCCGAAGTTTTGATTCTGTATCCCCTACAGAACCTCCTTCTTCCATTTTTCAGCCGGGAGTGGTTGTAGCCAAAATCTCCTCTGAGTTACAGAGAGAGATTCTGGAAGCACAAGCTCCCAGGAATAAACCCCCAGGTAAATTGTTTGTACCCGAACAATTCCGTCTCACACTCCTTCAAGAATTTCATGTTTCTGTGTTAAGTGCACACCCTGGTATTGCAGCTACCCGAGGGGCAGTAGCTAGGGGTTTTTGGTGGCCCTCTATGGGTACTGATATAAAAAGGTTTGTAAATACTTGTGGGGTGTGCGCGCGCTCTAAAAGCTCTCTGGTCCGGCCGGCCAGGGAATTGGTGCCTTTGCCAATTCCGGATAAACCATGGACACACCTATCCATGGACTTTATCACTAATCTTCCATCTTCCAAGGGCAACTCAGTGGTATGGGTAGTGGTTGATAGATTTTCTAAGCAAGCCCACTTTGTGCCATTACCTGCATTACCATCTGCTGAAACCTTTGCCCGCTTGTTTATACAGCACATTGTTCGATTGCATTTATTGGCGAATTTATTGGCGCATACAAGATTGTAGAGGTAATCAACCTGGTGGCATACAGATTACAATTGCACTACTGCTTCAAAATATCTAACGTCTTCCACAGGTCCCTATTAGAACCTGTGGGGACAGTTAGAGATGATCCCTCATCTGTGGCTCCACCATTGTTGGTAGAGGGTCAACTGGAGTACGAGGTAGGGCGCATCATTGATTCACGGAGGGTGCGCCGGAGACTTCAGTACCTTATTCATTGGAAGAGATATTCCGTTGAGGATCGGTCATGGGTTCTGGCCAGTTCGATGCACGCTGATCGACTGGTGTGGGCTTTTCATGCCAGATACCTTGAGAAACCTGGGGGTCCAGTGGCCCCCCCATGAAGAGGGGGGTACTGTCATGGTTAGGACATTGTCCCTATTGTACCGTCCATTGCCCGTTCTGGTTTTCTGATCTATTGCTACGTCCTGACTATTCGCTCTGTCTAACCCTTTGGTACTGTCCTGCTATCTTGTGCTTTGACCCGGCTTGATCTGGTTTATGTCCCCGTCTATGCCCCTTGGTAACTTGTCCAGTAGTTACCTTTCTAGGAGTTTCCCTGCAGCTCCTAGCTCTGTGGAGCTTAGCTCATGCCCCTAGCAGTCACGTGCTTCAGGTCCTGATAGTCAGAAGCATGCATCATCACCGCTGCTGCCCCGCTCCACAGGTATCTTTGAGCACTGTTTTTGTACTCAGGACACGCGCACTGGCTCAATGAGCAAGTGCAGTGTGGTGTTCCTGACAGCAGCATCAGGTACAGTACTACATTACTATATATATATATATATATATATTTATACAGATTAGAACCTTAGTTAACCGGGACGTGTTTGGGACAAGGGTCAGTCTCTGTAACCCCTTACAATAAAACATTTTTTGAGGAAAATTTTTTTTTTTTCATGTTCACAGATCAATGTTGTAAAAGTTTGTGAAGCACATGTGAATTCAAAGTACTCCCCACACATCTAGATAAATTCCTAGAGTGGTCTAGTTTCTAAAATGGGGTCACATGTGGGTGGTTTCCACTGTTAGTAGTTTTCCCCCACATATGGGTTATCTGCGTAATCAGGAAAAATTGCACAACAAATTTTTTGTTCCATTTTCTTCTGTTAACCTTTTGAAAATAAAAAAATTGGTGTTAAAAGAAGATTTTTGTAGGAAAAATTAGATTTTTTTTCACGGCTCTATGTTATAAACGTTTGTGAAGCACCTGGGGGCTCAAGGTGCTCACCACACATCTAGATACATTCCCACATAAAATGACTCTGGTTAGAATTTTAAAATTTGACCTGGTCATGAAGGTGAAATGAGGCTTGGGGGCAAAGTGGTTAAAGATGCACTCCCAGCCACATTTTTATTCCATTAACCATTTTATATGTGTATGTAATGGTGGAGCATTAAAAAACTTAAATACTTACAGATAGCCATTTTCCTAGTTTTCTAGTGCCATTCCATTCCCACATACAGGTGCATCTCACAAAATTAGAATATCATCAAAAAGTTAATTTATTTCAGTTCTTCAATACAAAAAGTGAAACTCCTATATTATATAGAGTCATTACATACAGAGTGATCTATTTCAAGTGTTTATTTCTGTTAATGTTGATGATTATGGCTTACAGCCAATGAAAACCCAAAAGTCATTATCTCAGTAAATTAGAATACTTTATAACACCAGCTTGAAAACATGATATTAAAATCCAAAATGTTGGCCTACTGAAATATATATTCAGTAAATGCACTTAATACTTGGTCGGGGCTCCTTTTGCATCAATTACTGCATCAATGTGACGTGGCATGGAGGTGATCAGCCTGTGGCACTGCTGAGGTGTTATGGAAGCTCAGGTTGCTTTGATAGCAGCCTTCACTTCATCTGCATTGTTGTGTCTGGTGTCTCTCATCTTCCTCTTGACAATACCCCATAGATTCTCAATGGGGTTAAGGTCAGGCGAGTTTGCTGGCCAATCAAGCATAGTGATACTGTTGTTTTTAAACCAGGTATTGGTACTTTTGGCAGTGTGGACAGGTGACAAGTCCTGCTAGAGAATTAAACTTCCATCTCCAAAAAGCTTGTTGGCAGAGGGAAGCATGAAGTGCTCGAAAATTTCCTGGTATATGGCTGCGCTGACTTTGGTCTTTATTAGTGTTGAGCGATACCGTTCGATACCCAAAAATATCGTATCGAATGGTATCGCCCGATACGAAAAAAATATCGGGTATCGCCGATTCCGATACCGGAAGTCCCATTCAAGTCAATAGGACTTCCGGTATCGGAATTAAAAAAAGCCCTTTATTTCCTAGTTAGCTAATTCTACATAATTGAAAACAAATAAGAATCATGTAGAATGTATTGTGGGAGGTGGAGGAGACATTAAAGGCATAGTGGTTTATTCAAATCACATGGCATAGCATTAATTCCAATTTTTTTTTCAAGACGTTCGGAGTTAAAAAGATATTGACTATGTTAACTTTTTTATATTTTGTCAGATATGTATGTTTCACAACTTCCATGCTCTTCACCTTCTTTTGTACTTCTCCCACACTTTCTCCTTCATGATCTGCAGCAGTAGCATTTTTTTCATCAACTTTTTCTTCACCTTATTCATCTTCTTCTTCTTCACCTTCTTCGCATTAATTTTTTTTTTCCATTCTTCATATTCTTCTTATTCAGCTATTATTAATTTTCATATGCTATTTCTTCATCTTCTTCCTATTCTTCTTTTTTTTAATTTTCTTATGGTGACAGGCATTCCTGTAGTACTTATCTATAAAAGTTATAAGATTACACCATACGTTCTGCCTGTCACAAAAGATTTACAACAGGATTTGTCCGCGTTCAGTTTGGCCTGCAGCAGCAGGCATTTTCCAGGGGCACCACGAGGAGGAACGGACTCACCCTCATTTACTGCTTAGTCTTCTTCTGCTTATAATTTTGATTTCTTCTATGCTGATTTTTAGTCTTATGCTTAATGTTCTTCTGCTTTCTGTTCTTCTGCTTTTGCTTCTTCTGCTTCTTGTTCTTCTGTCTTTTGTTCTGTATCTTGGTGGTTGTCTTCATGTTCTTTGTCCTCTTGGTCATATTATTTAGGGTCATATTTCTGGTCTTCTTTGGTGTGGTCTTCAGGGTCATCGTCATCAGGGTCGTCGTCATGGAGATCAATAAGGATTACCAAAGACAATTTCAAAAAGCTTGATCTTGGAAATGTAGCAGAAGGTACAAGAAGGCTGAGAATCTGTCGAGAACCAGCTGACAGTACTGGAACCCGTAGTGGCAGCAGAAGGAACAAGAGCCAATGGCACTACTGAGGAACAGCTGACGGTGCTGGACCCCGGATACTATGCAGGAGGTACCTGAGCTAGAAACCACTACCAAGGACCAGCTGATGTTGCTGGACCTCGGATACCGAGATGGAGGCACCTAGGCCAAAGGCTCTGGCGAGAACCAGCTGAAAGTGCTGGCACCTGGATGGGTAGCAGAAGGAACAAGAGCCAATGGCACTACCGAGGACCAACTGACGGTGCTGGACCACGATTACTAAGCAGAAGGTACCTGTGCTAAAAAGCACTACCAAGGACCAGCTGACGGTGCTGGACCTTGGATACCGAGATGGAGGCACCTAGGCCAAAGGCTCTGGCGAGAACCAGCTGGCAGTGCTGGAACCCGGATGGGTAGCAGAAGGAACAAGAGCCAATGGCACTACCGAGGACCAACTGATGGTGCTGGACCACGGTTACTAAACAGAAGGTACCTATGCTAAAAAGCACTACCAAGGACCAGCTGACGGTGCTGGACCTTCGGATACCGAGATGGAGGCACCTAGGCCAAAGGCTCTGGCGAGAACCAGCTGACAGTGCTGGAACCCGGGTGGGTAGCAGAAGGAACAAGAGCCAATGGCACTACCGAGGACCAACTGATGGTGCTGGACCACGGTTACTAAGCAGAAGGTACCTATGCTAAAAAGCACTACCAAGGACCAGCTGACGTTGCAGGACCTCGGATACCGAGATGGAGGCACCTAGGCCAAAGGCTCTGGCGAGAACCAGCTGACAGTGCTGGCACCCAGATGAGTAGCAGAAGGTACCCATCCAAAGCAAAGTAGCCAGGCCGCAAGCCGGCCGCAGCTACCGAAACCCACAGTCCTACAGGGGGTCCATGTCCGATTGGCACTACGGATCCAGCCTTCAGTGCCAGTTCCCGCAGCCCACATAGGAGTCACCTAAACTGCAGGCACCGTAGAGTCGGCTAACCCGGCCGCAAGACGACAGGACAACAGATTGGTGGCATAGTGACCTTGACACTACCCGGACACAGCAGGCGTGCTGAAAACAGGCTGGGCAACAGGGAGTACCCGTGCCAAAGACACTGCCGAGAACCAGCTGATGGTGCCGGAACCCGGATGGGTAACAAAAGCTACAAGAGCCAATGGCACTACCGAGGAACAGCTGACGGTGCTGAACCACGGTTACTAGGCAGGAGGTACCTGTGCCTTAAAGCACTACCAAGGACCAGCTGACGGTGCTGGACCTTCGGATACCGAGATGGAGGCACCTAGGCCAAAGGCTCTGGCGAGAACCAGCTGACAGTGCTGGAACCCGGGTGGGTAGCAGAAGGTACCCATCCAAAGCAAAGTAGCCAGGCCGCAAGCCGGCCGCAGTTACCGAAACCCACAGTCCTACAGGGGGTCCATGTCCCATTGGCACTACGGATCCAGCCTTCATTGCCAGATCCCGCAGTCCACATAGGAGTCACCTAAACTGCAGGCACCGTAGAGTCGGCTAACCCGGCCGCAAGACGACAGGACAACGGATTGGTGGCAAAGTGAAATTGACACTACCTGGAAACAGCTGGCGTGCTGGAACCAGGCTGGGCAACAGGGAGTACTTCTGAGCACCAACTGGCGGTGTTGGAGCCCGGGGACAATCATGGTGTAGGCCGAGGCCTACTTGGTGGCAGTTTTAGATTGTTTGTAGGCTACAACAGACTGTCAACGTGCTCCAATTAGGCATCTGTCTCCACTCTGTTTCCAGGATTTCACGTGACCACCAACACCGCCAGTTTATGCATACAGTAGCCGTCTGCCCAATCCACACGTGTTCCTGGGGTTCTGTAATGTCAGCAGATCCCCTGATGTGTGTCTGCCAATGACTCCTGCTCTGTCCACATTCCCACCACTTGTAGTGGGAAGGTGGACAGCGCAGGAGACAGTGCCGGACACACATTGGGGGATCAGCTCACGTAACAGAACACCAGGAACAAGTGTGGAATGCGTGGACGGCAACTGTGAGCAGGAACTGGCGGTGTTGGAGGTCAGGGGAAATACTAGAGACAGAGTGGAGACAGAGGCCAAATCAGAGAATGTTTAAATCAGAAGTAGTTACAATTTGGAGGCAGCAGCAGTTTTCCCTCCACACAGCAGGGGATCAGCTGACGTTACCGATCCCCACTTTCAAATGAACGAGTGTTTTTTTCTGTGCGGACAGCACTTCCGAGCACCAACTGGCGTTGTTGGAGCCCAGGGACAATCATGGTGTAGGCTGAGGCCTACTAGGAGCCAGGTGTAAATCGGAGGTATTTTGACTTTGGAGGGAGCAGGACACTTTGCCCTCCACACAGCAGGGGATCAGCTGACGTTACCGAACCCCACTTTCACATGAACAAGTGTTTTTTTTCTGTGTGGACAGCACTTCCGAGCACCAACTGGCGGTGTTGGAGCCCAGGGACAATCATGGTGTAGGCCGAGGCCTACTTGGTGGCAGTTTTAGATTGTTTGTAGGCTACAACAGACTGTCAACGTGCTCCAATTAGGCATCTGTCTCCACTCTGTTTCCAGGATTTCACGTGACCACCAACACCGCCAGTTTATGCGTACAGTAGCCGTCTGCCCAATCCACACGTGTTCCTGTGTTACTGTGGTTCTGTAATGTCAGCAGATCCCCTGATGTGTGTCTGCCAATGTTTCCTGCTCTGTCCACATTCCCACCACTTGTAGTGGGAAGGTGGACAGCGCAGGAGACAGTGCCGGACACACATTGGGGGATCAGCTCACATAACAGAACACCAGGAACACAGGAACAAGTGTGGAATGCGTGGACGGCAACTGTGAGCAGAAACTTGCGGTGTTGGAGGTCAGGGGAAATAAAAGAGACAGATTGGAGACAGAGGCCAAATCAGAGAATGTTTAAATCAGAAGTAGTTAAAATTTGGAGGCAGCAGCAGTTTGCCCTCCACACAGCAGGGGATCAGCTGACGTTACTGACCCCCACTTTCACATGAACGAGTGTTTTTTTCTGTGTGGACAGCACTTCCGAGCAACAACTGACGATGTTGGAGCCCAGGGATAGTCATTTTGTAGGCTGAGGCCTACTTGGAGGCAATTTAAGATAAGACGTTATTTGAATTTGGAGGCAGCAGGAGAGTTTGCCGTACACACAGCAGGGGATCAGCAGTCATTACCGAACCCCACTTACACATGAACAAGTGTTTTTTCTGTGTGGACAGCACTTCTGAGCACCAACTGGCGGTGTCGGAGCCCAGGGAAAATCAGGTAGTAGGCTGAGGCCTACTTGGTGGCAGTTTTAGATTGTTTCTACACTACTACTAACTGTCAACGTACTCCAATTAGGCCTCTGGCTTCACTCTGTTTCGAATATTTCCTCTGGCTTCCAACCACGCCAGTTGCTGCTCTGAAATGCCGTCTGCACAACCAACACTTGTTCCTGTGTTACTGGGGTTCTGTAACAGCAGCTTCTCCCTAGAGGTGAGTCAGGCAATGTCTCCTGCTCTGTCCACTTTTTCACTACAAGTAGTGGGAATGTAGACAAAGCAGGAGACATTGCCGGACTCACCTCTGGAGATGAGCAGATGTTACAGGACCCAGGTAACACAGGAACAAGTGTTGATTGTGCAGACGGCACTTGAGAGCAGAAACAGGCGGTGTTGTAGGCCGGAGGAAATACTCAAAACAGAGTGGAGACAGAGGGCAAATCAGAGAACATATTAAATCAGAGGTAGTCAGAAGTTGTAGGCAGCAAAAGAGCTTGCCGTACACACAGCAGGGGATCAGCTGACGTTACCGAACCCCACTTACACATGAGCGAGTGTTTTGTCTGTGCGTACAGCACTTCTGAGCACCAACTGGCGGTGTCGGAGCCCAGGGAAAATCAGGTAGTAGGCCGAGGTCTACTTGGAGCCAGGTGTAAATCTGAGGTACTTTGAGTTTGGAGGGAGCAGGACACTTTGCCATACACACAGCAGGGGATCAGCAGACGTTACCGAACCCCACTTACACATGAGCGAGTGTTTTGTCTGTGTGTACAGCACTTCTGAGCACCAACTGGCGGTGTCGGAGCCCAGGGAAAATCAGGTAGTAGGCCGAGGCCTACTTGGAGCCAGGTGTAAATCTGAGGTACTTTGAGTTTGGAGGGAGCAGGACACTTTGCCATACAAACAGCAGGGGATCAGCAGACGTTACCGAACCCCACTTACACATGAACAAGTGTTTTGCCTGTGCGTACAGCACTTCTGAGCACCAACTGGCGGTGTCGGAGCCCAGGGAAAATCAGGTAGTAGGCTGAGGCCTACTTGGTGGCAGTTTTAGATTGTTTCTACACTACTACTAACTGTCAACGTACTTCAATTAGGCCTCTGGCTTCACTCTGTTTCGACTATTTCCTCTGGCTTCCAACCACGCCAGTTGCTGCTCTGAAATGCCGTCTGCACAACCAACACTTGTTCCTGTGTTACTGGGTTCTGTAAGAGCAGCTTCTCCCTAGAGGTGAGTCTGGCAATGTCTCCTGCTCTGTCCACTTTTCCACTACAAGTAGTGGGAATGTAGACAAAGCAGGGGACATTGCCGGACTTACCTCTGGAGATGAGCAGATGTTACAGGACCCAGGTAACACAGGAACAAGTGTTGATTGTGCAGACGGCACTTGAGAGCAGAAACAGGCGGTGTTGTAGGCCGGAGGAAATACTCAAAACAGAGTGGAGACAGAGGGCAAATCAGAGAACATATTAAATCAGAGGTAGTCAGAAGTTGTAGGCAGCAGGAGAGCTTGCCGTACACACAGCAGGGGATCAGCTGACGTTACCAAACCCCACTTACACATGAACAAGTGTTTTTTCTGTGTGGACAGCACTTCTGAGCACCAACTGGCGTTGTCGGAGCCCAGGGAAAATCAGGTAGTAGGCCGAGGCCTACTTGGAGCCAGGTGTAAATCTGAGGTACTTTGAGTTTGGAGGGAGCAGGACACTTTGCCATACACACAGCAGGGGATCAGCAGACGTTACCGAACCCCACTTACACATGAGCGAGTGTTTTGTCTGTGTGTACAGCACTCCTGAGCACCAACTGGCGGTGTCGGAGCCCAGGGAAAATCAGGTAGTAGGCCGAGGCCTACTTGGAGCCAGGTGTAAATCTGAGGTACTTTGAGTTTGGAGGGAGCAGGACACTTTGCCATACAAACAGCAGGGGATCAGCTGATGTTACCAAACCCCACTTACACATGAGCGAGTGTTTTGTCTGTGCGGACAGCACTACTGAGCAACAAGGGGCGTTGCTGTAGCCCAGGAAATAAAGTTCAGGTCATAGAAACATGAACACAACAGGAGACCTGGATCCTGTTGCCAGGCAATTATTTATTCTGGAAGAGGACTGGCAAATTCAGGTGAGATCCAGGCCTTGTTCATTTTCACAAAAGTAAGCCGGTCAACATTATCGGCGGATAGTCGCGTGCGACGGTCTGTTACCACACCACCTGCAGCACTAAAGACACGTTCCGATAATACACTGGCAGCAGGGCAAGCCAGCACCTCCAATGCATACTGGCTAAGCTCTGGCCATGTATCCAGCTTAGAGACCCAAAACTTGAACGGGGAAGAGCCGTCTGGGAGTACACTAACAGGGCAAGACAAGTAGTCTGTCACCATCTGACGGAAACGTTGCCTCCTGCTGACTGGAGCCGTCTGTGATGGTGTAGCCATCTGTGGCGGTCCCACAAAACTTTTCCACATTTGGGCCATACTGGCCTTGCCTTGTCCTGCGGCACTGCCTCTGCTACTTCTTTGTGCAGAGCTTCCTCCACTGCCTCTACCCACATGGCTGCTTTGAAAAGCACTACCAGCAACACTTGCGGGGGGAATGGAGAACATGATGGCCTGCACAAGTGTTTCTTTGTACTCCCGCATTTTACGCTCCCGGTTCAACTGTGGTATGCGGCTTTGTAAGTTGTCCCGGTAGCGAGGATCTAAGAGGGTGTACACCCAATAATCAGCCGTGTGGAGAATGTTGGTGATGCGGCGGTCATTTAACAAGCACTGCAGCATGAAATCAGCCATGTGCTGCAGACTGCCAACTGGACCGGAAACGCTGTCCCCAGCTTGAGGCAGCATCTCAGCCTGCTCAGCATCACCCCACCCTCGCTGTACACACTGACTACTAGAGCCTTGTGTACCTCCCTCCTCTGGAGAGATGTGTTCCTCCTCCTCCATTGACTCCTCGTCATCCTCCTCACTAAGTGTCCCCTGCCTGGGCCTTTGTGTGGAAGCACGTTGCGCAGACTTGCCAGAAGCAGATGGCATTACTGACTCCTCATCCTCGACCTCTTCAAAAACCTCCTCACTTAGTGCTTGTAAGGTTTTTTGAAGCAGACATATAAGGGGGACAGTCATGCTGACTAGTGCATCATCTGCACTGGCCATCCGCATGGAGTCATCGAAGGCACGCAAAACTTGGCAGATGTCCCTCATAGTGGCCCACTCAGTGGTGGTGAAGTGTGTCAGGCGCACAGTGCAACTTGTTTGCGCCTGATGCAGCTGGTACTCCATTAATGCTGCCTGCTGCTCACACAACCGCTCCAACATATGTAACGTTGAATTCCACCTGGTGGGGAGGTCACATATGATGTGATGTTCTGGCAGGCGGAATCGGCGTTGCAGAGATGCAATGCGTGATCTTGCCATGCTGGAACGCCGCAAGTGAGCACACTCTAGGCGAACCTTGTGCAGCAGTGCATCAAGATCCGGATAGTCACTCAGAAAGCTCTGCACGACCAAATTGAGCACGTGTGCCAGACATGGTATGTGAGTGAGGTTGCCTAGGCCCAGAGCTGCCACTAGATTTCGACCATTGTCACTCACTACCAAACCTGGCTGGAGATTCGCTGGCACAAACCACACATCGCTCTCCTGCTTGATGGCATTCCAGAGCTCATGTGCTGTGTGGCTCCGATTCCCCAAATAAATTAATTTAAGGATGGCCTGTTGACGTTTGGCCACACCTGTGCTCATATCTGGCCTAACAGGCTCATGCAGTGCTGATTCCGAGGAACTAGAGTAGGAGGAGGACTCAATATGTACAGACTGCATTCCTGCAATCCTTGGAGTTGGCAGAATACGTACAGAGCCACTCTCCAGATCTGTACCCGGCTCCACAACATTGACCCAATGGGCAGTGAGGGAAAGGTATCGTCCCTGTCCATGGCTACTGGTCCACGCATTGGTGGTCAGGTGGACCTTGCTACTGACGGCGTTTAGTAGCGCATTTTTAATTTTTCCCTCCACATGCTTTTGCAGGGCAGGGACGGCTTGCCTGCTGAAATAAAAGCGTCTGGGCACATTGTATTGTGGAACTGCCAATGACATCAAGTTCCGGAAGGTGTCAGTCTCCACCAGCCTGAATGACAGCATCTCAAGGGCCAGTAGTTTGGCAATGCCGGCATTCAGAGCCAGTGCTCGGGGATGGTTTGCCGAGTATGGCCGCTTTTTCTCCCATGCCTGTGCTACCGATTGCTGGTGAGTGGCCTGGGAGTGTGCTGATGACTGAGAACGTGGTTCAGTGGGTGGAATTTCACTGGGTCTCTGGACAACAGTGGCAGAGGTTCTTCCATGGCGTTCCAGTGAGGAAACCGAACCAGCTGTGTGTGAGCTGGAGGAAGGGGCCCCAACACGAGCTGAAGAGGTGGTAGGTGCTGCTGAAGGTTGGCCTACATCTTCAGTGTGTCTGTGTAACTCCACCTCGTGCTTGGTACGCACATGTTTCCACATATTTGTGGTATTGAGGTTGCTCACATTTTTCCCTCGTTTAACTTTCTGATGACACAGCTTGCATTTGACAAAGCAAATGTCATCTGCAACTGTGTCAAAAAAAGACCACGCACTGCAAGTCCTGGGAGCGCCGGTTTTGTGTTTTGGAAGAGGATTGCTCCTCACGGGTGCCAAAGTGGAGGCTACAGGCAACCAAGTCTGCCCCCGCCCTCTCCCTCCTCTTTTGGCCGTTCGGGGAATCTCTTCCTCAGAGCTGCTCCCACCACCTTCCTGTGGCTGACGCCATGATAGGTCAAGGACCTCATCATCTCCACTCCCCTCTTCAAGCACCGGCTGGTCCTGGGTTGTCTCGCCAGCACTGTACGCACCAGAAATTGGCAACTGAGTCTCATCATCTTCAGATGAGTACTGAGGTGTGCTGACAATAGGCACTGGCCCACCCGCCTCTTCAGATTCAGAGGGACAAAGCAGTTGCGCATCACTGCATACTCCCTCTTCTTCACGCTCTAGAATGCTGCTTGGCTGGCCACCTCTTTCCAAGCCAACAGATTCTGAGAACAGAAGTAAAGATTGAGATGGCTCCTGTCCAGGGCTCTCAGACTGCCTGGGCAATTTGGCAGGTGGTGAAGAGACAGATGGTTGCTCTTCAGTGCTCTGGCCCTGGGAGGATGCGGAAGTCATTGAACTGGATGCGTTAGCTGCTATCCATCCGACAACGGCTTCAATTTGTTCGTCACACAGCAGTGGGGTACGGCGAGGTCCTACAAAGCTGCGCATGAAGGACTGTTGCCTGGTAAAAGTGGGGGATGCCGGGTCACTGGTGGCCGCAGCAGACACCGAATTCCCACGTCCTCTCCCTGCTGAATCCCCAGGTCCTCTCCCAACTGAAACTCCACGGCCACGACCACGTGCCTTACTCCCTGCCTTCTTCATCTTGGTAGACTGATAAAGATAGGCAGAAAAGTAAAAAAGGGGGGGGCTTAGTGTTCTTATTCTTGAACACCTGCTAACCAGTATAAGAAACACTAATTTTGCTAAGAGTGTGTGTACTACACTTTAATATGATCTAATGTGGCCTACACAACTCTAAAGTGGAGTGTTTGGTGAACTTTATTTCCTTTTTTTTTTTGGGGGGGGGAATAAAAGGATGTGACCAAAGTTTGAAAGCTATAGTATCACAAACTTTTTGGAGCGATTACAATGCAGGAAGCTAACCTACAATGCAATTGATGAGGCTCCAAAAAATAGGGTGATACTAGTCTGGCTGGCCCTGAAGGGCAGAAGCCAGCAAAAAGGCTCCTCTATCTAATCCTATATAGTGTTTGCAACCAACCAATGACAATGGATGCGGATGGAAGCACACTAATATAGGTGCAAAAATCTGGACAAATTAGCTGCAAAAAAAGGACTATGTATGAGGCAGTGACGCACGCTGAGCGGACTACAACCAGCAGTGGCTGTAGAACACACTGCAACATGAGCTGCACTCACACACAGAGAGACCTAGCAGACAGCCAAAAACAGTGCAGAGAAATGGGCTATAGCACTGAAAGGCTGCTGAAAGGCTCCACTGTCCACTCCTTTAGTGTTTGCAACCAACGTATATGGATGCGTATGGAAGCACACTATACAGGAGAAAAAAAAAGCAGCAATAAAAGAAAAATGTGTATGAGGCAGAGACACACGCTGGGCGGCCTACAAGCAGACGTGCCTGCAGGACACACTACACAGCGTGGGTCGGCACTCACACAGCCCTTGCAGACAGCAATTAAAACAGCGCTGCTGGGCTAAAAAAATGCTACAGTGGTGGATTATGTAGCCTGGGTAGAGCAATAGATATGTTTGATGATCGCTATTTCTAACTGTCCCTCACAGTCTTCAACAGCAGCCTGTCTCTAACTGAATTCACAGCAGAGTGAACCCGAAATGGCGGCTGCTGCGTTTTTTATAGTGCATCATGACATCATTTCAGCAGCCAATCACAGCCATGCCAGTAGTCAACATGCCTACATGCCTAACAGGATGTGCCCACACTTCTGAGGATCCCCACTGGCTGAATCAAATCGAGCGGGCTCCTAGCATTATGGGAACTTCCGATTCCGGTATTCGATACGAAAAAAGTATCGGAACTAAGTATCGGAATTCCGATACTGAGAATATCGTCCGATACACGATACTTGCGGTATCTTGCGGTAGTCTTTATAAAACACAATGGACCTACACCAGCAGATGACATGGCTTCCAAAACCATCATTGATTATTGGTACTTCACACTAGACCTTGGAAATCAATGTCCCAGAGTCTGGAGGAAGAGTGGAGAGGCCACAATCCAAGCTGCTGGAGATCTAGTGTGAAGTTTCCACAATCAGTGATGGTTTGGGGAGCCATGTCATCTGCTGGTGTAGGTCCACTATGTTTTATCAAGACCAAAGTCATGCTACCAAAATTTTTGTATTTTGGGATATGTACGTTTCTTATACCCACTTCCTATTACGTTTCCTTGTGATGTACCCTGTGCATGATCTGTTCTCTCTGCATATTATATTTTAATAGTTTTATGTCTTGGGCATTAATAAAGATATGTTTTTATTGAACATCATTTAGATGTTGTGTTTATACACATCTATGGGTAGTATAATAAAATTCTATGTAGACGGGAGTACAGAGGACCTAGATGCAGAGCTCCTCCTCACTCCCCTATCTGGATCTTATCAGTAGCAGCTACCATCTCCTATCTGAGCACAAACTTATGACAGACATAACCCATATAAGTCATACCTGTACTATGTAAATCTTTCATTTTGCAGTGCAAAAAATTATGCTTAATCCATTTACTAGTCAGGGTGCTTTCTTTATCTTTGGAGTGGCTGAGCAGCTTCAGTGCACCCCCTGAATTTAGATATGCTCATCTCCCTCACTGGTAATGAATTTCGCTGGCTTGCCCAGATGCCAGCACTGTCTCAAGAGAAAGCTGGTGCCAGTGCTCACCCCCTGTCAGAGTTATTGGACTTTGTATGGACACAAATCTTGCCTCTCTAATGCAGCCGCTCCACAACTACTGTGCAGCTGAGAGTTATTGACAACAAACTAGTCTTGATTGTCCGTGATTTTTGAATATTTCCATCCACATTCAGACTAGCCGTGAGCGGTCTCACTCAATACTAATGAATTAACTGAGGCCGCAGTCGTCTGGTTGGAATGTGGCCGAAATATGCAAATCGCATACTTGTGGTCATGTGACCAGCCACTCTGAGCAGCAATAATGAAGAGTCATGACAGTGTGTGCTGCACACTCCGTGAGGAATCACAAGTTTACAGTCACATAGACTACAGACTTTCCTCACAAACCTGGACAACCCATTTAATACATATTCTTGCTAAACACCACAGAAAATTATGGCAGATAACTGGAGAAAATTCATTAATACATTAATATAAAAAACGGCATACTAACTCTATCTCCTTTGTTTTCTTATCAGACTACTCCAATCAAAACATATGAGGTAACGATTATTGTAATAATTAATTACCTTTGTTTCAGCTTCCTTTCTCTTTTATAATATAACGCTAAGATAATATTACATCAGTGCTCCTTTTATCCATAGGCTGTTCCTGGTATTGTGGCTGCGTCTTAATTGCTGTCATGGACCCGAGCTGCAATACCAGACACAAACAAATTTTTTTTTACATTTCATGCAATTAATTTAATCTCTTTAAGGCCACATTCACATTTAACCTCTTTAAGGCCACATTCACACTATCAGTATTTGGTCAGTATTTTACCTCTCTCTGTAAGCCAAAACATGCTGTGGGTGATAAATCCAGAAGTGGTGACGCGTTTCTATTATACTTTTCCTCTGATTGTTCCTCTCCTGGTTTTGGCTTACAGATACTGAGGTAAAATACCGACTAAATATTGAAAGTGTTAATGAGGCCTAATATGTATGCATCTTCAGTTGTTATCAGAGAGAATAAGGAGCTTAGTTGGATTTTTTGCAGCTTTGTAGCCAGGGTCGCTGTACCCTAGGTCCTGCAATGCACCCATACACTTGTATTGTGGCTAAAGTCGCAGTGTAGTCTTATCCTTACTGTTCCTTCAATTCTCTTTCCTGCTTTGTGAAGCTGTAACAAAATTTAGTAATTTTGTCTGATGTTTTGCTTTGTAGACAAGTGCATATTTTCTCAGCAAGATATCTCATGAGGTAAATGTTTTTTATCATTCACTAATTTTTCCTGGGTGATGTAGAGCTTGTGAGGGCGTGAAGATTTGTAGAAGTCACATTTTTTAAATTACCGTATTTCATATAAAACTCAATTTCAAGTTTATGACAAGTTGTGACTATACATTTATGCATCTTCTATATTTGGGTATGATTTTGCAAAGAAATTATTTTTTTTACTTTATCTAACCATTTTTTACACATACTTTATAATTTTGCTTGTTAAAATGGTCATGCATAAATGAAAATTGTGAAGGGGATTTGACTACCCTTGAGGATAATTTTATTTAATTTGTTTAGTTTTACTTAACTGCATGTAATTGGGGCAAAAAAAATAACAGTATATTTTTTTTGCACTTCATTCCCATTAAAAAAGTTGCACTGTTTTGTCTTCTATAGCATCTGTGTTGCACTGTCTGCTGCTGGCTGTAGAATGAGGTAATGGAGATACACCAGCATATAACATCTGATGTGAGAGCATAGGATGCGATATGCAAATGATCCTCAGCTCCTGCTCTGCTGCAAGCGTCAGCTGAGTGTCAGCGCTCTGTGCTCCGATCCTCTCGCATGACCAGATAGGAGCACAGCTGCAGAGGAGACAGAGAAAGTAATCTCTCCATCTCCTCTGTTGCTGGCTTCAGCAGGATTCGCACTACACTCAGGTGATATCTGAGTGTAGTGCGATGTTTCACTTCCACCCATAGACATGTATTATTATTATTTATATAGCACCATTGATTCCATGGTGCTGTACATAAGAAGGGGTTACATACAAATTACAGATATCACTTACAGTAAACAAACTTACAATGACAGACTGATACAGAGGGGAGAGGACCCTGCCCTTTCGGGCTTACATGCTACAGGATGGTGGGAAAGGAGACAGTAGGTTGATGGGTTGCAGCAGTTCCGGTGTTGGATGAGGTGATATCTCCGGTAGTGGTGAGGAGGCAGCGGGGTCATTGCAGGCTGTAGGCTTTCTTGAAGAGGTGGGTTTTCAGGTTCCGTCTGAAGGATCCGAATGTGGTTGATAGGCGGACATGTTGGGGCAAAGAATTCCAGAGGATGGGGGCTATTCAGGAGAAGTCTTGGAGGCGTTTGGGTGAGGAACAAATAAGTGTGGAGGAGAGAAGGAGGTCTTGCGATGACCGGAGATTACGTGAGGGAAGGTATCGGGAGATTAGTTCAGAGACATATGGATGAGACAGGTTATAGATGGCCTTGTAGGTCAGTATTAGTAATTTGAACTGGATACGCTGAGGGAATGGAAGCCAGTGAAGAGATTTGCAGAGGGGAGAAGCGGAGGAGTTGCGAGGAGAGAGATTAATTAGTCAGGCAGCAGAGTTAAGGATGGACTGGAGAGGTGCGAGGTTGTTAGCAGGGAGACCACAGAAAAGGATGTTGCAGCAGTCGAGGCGGCAGATGATGAGGGCGTGCACAAGCATTTTAGTGGATTGAGGGTTGAGGAAAGGACGGATTATGGAAATATTTTTGAGTTGGGGGCGACAGGAGGTAGAAAGAGCTTGGATGTGTGGTTTGAAGGACAGGGCAGAGCCAAGGGTTTACTCCGAGGCAGCGGACTTCCGGTACTGGGGAAAGCGTGATGTCATTAATTGTGATAGGTCAGGTAAGGAAGATCTGTGAGATGGAGGAAAAATGATGAGTTCAGATTTGTCCACATTGAGCTTGAGGAAGCGAGAGGAGAAGAAGGAGGATATGGCTGACAGACACTCCGGGATACTGGGCAGCAGAGAGGTGACGTCTGGGCCAGAGAGGTAGATCTGAGTGTCGTCAGCTTAAAGGTGGTACTGGAATCCATGGGACTTTATGAGTTGACCCAGGCCAAGGGTATAAATTGAGAAGAGTAGGGGTCCTAGAACAGAGCCTTGGGGGACTCTAACAGAGAGAGGGTGGGATGAGGAGGTAGTGGGGGAGTGGGAGACGCTGAATGTGCAGTTTGAAAGATATGAGGAGAACCAGGATAGGGCAAGGTCTTTGATGCCAAGGGAGGAGAGGATCTGTAGTAGGAGGCAGTGTGAGTGTGGGTGTGAGTGAGCCGAGCCGAGATTCTCAGCAAAGTGCGTTTGTTCTCTCATGCCAAATCAGCATGAGAAAATAATCAAAAAACAAAAAACACAAATATCCTAAAATAAAAAATTAAAAAATAAACTGCAAATAATGCATAAAGGTAATAATCATTATTTTTATTATTAACTTTATGCGTTATTTGCAGTTTATTTTTTAATTTTTTATTTTAGGATATTTGTGTTTTTTGTTTTTTGTTTTCTCTGTGTAATGGTCATGTGTTAACATACACTTACATTGTGCATACACATTAACTTACTTTCTTAGTTCAGACTCCAGTTTTTTATTTATGAGAAAATAATCGCAGATCTGATTTGCCCCTCAGAATAACACTGGGCAGAGTGCTATGTGATGTTTTATCGCATAGCACTCGGCCATGTTATGTGATAGTGTGACTCCGGCCTGAAAGTCATTCTCTATAAAGTTTGCTAATAGTTTTATCAACAGGTCAAAAAATAATAGAGAGTGGGGATATGCATGCTTAGTATTTCTTTTGGATGTATAAAAGAAAAATTATGATATCATTTAGTTTAGCATTTATTGTTAGTTGTAAAGCAATTTAACCCCACTTGAATTCGAAGTTTTGCTCCACCCTCATGAATCTTATGTCCTCCCATAAAAACTCTGATTCAACCCAATTAAAAGCCTTTGCAGGATCAAGAAAAAGAATGCCTGTTTCATCACATTTATTAGGATTCACCACTTTATTTGTAGTCAATTTATCGTTAAGAAATCTGATTGATCCCAGGCACTAGACCAGCCATGACTTTTGATAAGTAATGCAACTAAGTGTATTTGCCTTTTTACAGCATTTTTGGTGACTAAAACTAATTTTATTAGACATGCATAGAGTTGAGCGACTTTTGGTTTTTTAGGGTCGAGTTTCGTTTCGTGAAACCCGACTTTTCCAAAAGTCGGGTCGAGCAAGATCGGCCGATTATAGGGAAAAGTCGGGGTCGTCCCGAAACACGAAACCCAATGTAAGTCAATGGGGAATAAAAGTCAGCAGTGAGAGGAGGACAGGAAACACACCTACAGTGCCCATTTGAATGCCAAAAGCATCAATTCTTCTTACTTAAGCTTGTCAACCTTAATTAACTTCATAATACAAGTTACGCACTGAAAAATGGGGGTTATTTGGCTAAAGTTGTGGGGGGGTAGGGCTGGCTCCAGGTTTTCATGTGCCCTGGGTGAAAGAGCGCCCCTTTAACACATACCACAACTCATCATGCTCCGATACGGCAGAGAAATAGCGGTATAGTACAATGAAAAATACTTCACTTTTTACATCTCATGACGAGACCCATCTATTTCTCCATACAGAATCATTGGTCCCATATAATGTTTGAAACAGTATATGATGAGCTCCACATAATGCTACAGTATATGTTGGTCCCCATGGATGAAGCTCCACTGTCTTATGGGCCCAAATAATGCTCCAAACATAATGGGCCGTATTTCTAATGCTCTAGTGTATAATGGGCCCTGTAAATGCTGCTCCAGTGTCTGATGTCCACCTTTGGAATGTTCCAGTGTATGGTGGGCCCCATCTATCATTTTCCAGAGTATAGTGCTCCCCAAAAATTGCTGTCCCAACATTGAAAACAATCAAATAAGTCTCCTCGCTAGGGAATCCCTGTACTAGTCTGGACTCCTCATCGTCCCCATCTTCCATCTCACTGCACAGTATTTCAACCTTGCAAGTGCTGTGATCCTGAGCAAGCAGGGGGGGCCCACTCGTTGGCGACGGCACTGGCACAGGGCCCCTGATAGTACGGTGGTGTGTCTGATGGCGGGTGGGCCGAACCTGCACTTTCATCTGCAGCTTCCTCTTTGTCACCGTGTAAGATGGAACTGTATATGGGAAGGGTAACTTGAGTTTCATCAGGGTCAGATTCAGGCCGTGTAGCGTGCGAGGGGATTGTAGTGGTCTGGGTCAATGTACCAGCAGATTCATCGAGCAGTGGCTGGGCATCAGTGCACTTGTGTCGCCCCCCGGAGTACGGTCGCCACAGTGGCATTACCTTCCTCCTAGGGAGTGTGATGTCATGCTTGGGAGCAACGAAGGATCCCTCTAGCAGGTTAACTGATTGGGCGGCGTTATTCCCATGAGTCATGACCCTCCAAACAGCGTTCATGAAGGCAAAGTGTTTGTTTTACGTGGGCAGTATGGTTGCAAAGCTGAACCTTAAAGGAATGTCCAGAAGGGCACCACCAGGAGTGGAGCCTACGGTTAAATTCGACTCCACCTGGGAAACCTCAACCATGCCAACTACAGAAAAGATGCACACATTGCAAGCTTAATTCCGTTAACGAACGAGACTCCGTCATGCCCCGCTGTCCGAGTCCGGCTTACTAGAGGGACACGTGAGGCTCTGGCACATGAGATTGGCCAATAACTGGTGTGTCATGCCCTTACATGTCCATGGCTGCATGTGCGCTACACTGAAAAAGCCAGCGTTTGTCACTTACAGGTGCAGATAACCCGCTGAACAATGTTAGTGATGGGGATCACTGATTACAATTATTACCCGCGAACGATGATTTCCCAGTAAGGGCAGGTCAACCGCAGTTCCGGAATTAGGCCTAACCGTCATTCCTGAAAAAAAGGAAAACTTACGTGTGCAAACCACAGGTGCTGTAGCTTGCTTAACAGCTCGCCAGCCTTTCTCACGCCCAGTATGGATTACACGTGATTGCACAAAGGTGAGAAAGGGTACCGTATCCCCGGATAACATGTATGGATAGCGTACACATTCAAAATATATGTCAATACATCAGGAGGCAGGCTCAGACGGTGTTAGGCTCAGTATGGCTTGCACGTGATTGCACAAAGGTGAGAAAGGGTACCGTATCCCCGGATAACATGTATGGATAGCGTACACATTCAAAATATATGTCTATACATCAGGAGGCAGGCTCAGACGGTGTTAGGCCCAGTATGGATTGCACGTGATTGCACAAAGGTGAGAAAGGGTACCGTATCCCCGGATAACATGTATGGATAGCGTACACATTCAAAATATATGTCTATACATCAGGAGGCAGGCTCAGACGGTGTCAGGCACAGTATGGATTTGACGGCCCAGACTACACAGCGGAGGAGCAGGGAGAGGTAAAGACTGCAAATGCTGGGGCCCTGCCCAAGCAAGGGGGGCCCACTCGTGGGCGTCGGTACTGGCACTGGGCCCCTCATAGTACGGCGGTGTGTCTGACGGCGGGTGTGCACCACCACCATCAGAGACACTTGATTGCACTATGAGGGACCCTGTGCCAGTGCCCGCTCCCAAGAGTCGGCCTACCCACCTGTCCAGGGCAACGGCACTCGCACGGTGTCGTGCGCTAGGTGGTGACCCCGGCCATGGGGGGGGGAGGCAGCACAGTTAGGGAGTTTTAGAAAGTGGCATATGTTGATGTTGGACATTCAGCTGATGCAAAAGGCGAAATAGGTCAAGTCCCAGGAAGAGGTGGACCAAAACAAGCCATTTTTCTGTCACCCTATGTGTCATCAGGGGAAGGTGGGACAAAATCCTTGGAAACCCATGCATGGTTCATTTTAATGAAGGTTAGATCATCCACATTTTGGGTTGACAGACGGGTCCTTTTTTCTGTCAGGATTGATCCAGCTGCACTGAAGACTCTTTTCGATAGCACACTTGCAGCTGGGCAAGCGAGCTCCTGTAAGGCATATTGTGCCAATTCAGGCCAGGTGTCCAGTTTAGCGGCCCAATAGTCAAAGGGGAATGACCTGTGTGGGAGAACATCGATATGGGAGGAAAAGTAGTTTGTAACCATAGTTGACAACTGCTGTCTCCTGTCACTTTCCATCGATGCAGTATTACCAGTTGTGTGAGCGGTACTTGAAAAATCAGTCCACAACATTGTCATGAAACCCCTGTCTCCAACGACACTTCTGCTGTGTGCACCATGAATACCTCTGCCAAGCTGCCCCCGGCCCGTACGGCTCGTGTGAGAACCATCACCGCTGCTGTGTGCTGGGAATGCCTCAAGCAACCGATTTACCAGAGTTGCTTGTTTATTAGCCAATATTAGGTCAAGGTTCTCCTGTGGCATGATGTTTTGTAATTTGCCTTTATAGCGTGGATCCAGGATGCTGGCCAACCAGTAGTCGTCATCGTTCATCATTTTGGCAATGCGGGGGTCCCTTTTTAGGATCTGCAAGGCATAATCTGACATGTGGGCCAATGTTCCCGGTGTCAATGATGCACTGCGAGTGCTGGTTGGAGGAGCACTTTCTGGCAAATCCACATCCCTCCAGTCACGCACAAACCCTGTACCAGACCTTGCCACGCCAACATTTTCACTTGCCCCACGAGATGCATCCTCCTCCCCTAAGTAATCATCCCCATCATCATCCTCCTCCTCCTCTTCTTCCTCCACCTCGTCCAGGAGAGGTCCCTGAGCAGACAATGGCTGAATGTCATCAAGGATTCCCTCCTCCTCTTACTCCTCATCAACATTGGCTGCAGACGCCTGCTCCTTAAGGTGCGTCAAAGTTTGCATGAGCAGACGCATAATTGGGATGCTCATGCTTAGGATGGCGTCGTCTGCGCTTACCAGCCGTGTGCATTCCTCAAAACACTGAAGGACTTTACAGAGGTCTTTCAGCTTCGACCACTGCACACCTGTCAACTCCATGTCTGCTCTCAAAGTGCCTGGCCATGTATCCTCCCACAAATGCATTATGGCCTGCCTCTGCTCGCACAGCCGCTCCACCATGTGCAGGGTGGAGTTCCACCTTGTTGCAATGTCGATAATGAGGCAGTGGTTGGGAAGGTGGAGCAATCGCTGCAGCTTCTGCATACGAACGGAGTGTACAGGCGACCGGCGGATGTGCGCGCACAGTCTTCGCACCTTCTGGAGCAGGGCTGTTAACTCCGGATAATTTTTGAGGAAGCACTGCACCACCAGGTTCAAGGTGTGAGCCAAGCAAGGTATGTGGCTGAGTTTTGAAAGGGCTATGGCTGCCACAAAATTACGGCCGTTATCACTAACTACCTTGCCTGCCTCAAGATGTACACTGCCCAGCCATGACTCAGTTTGTCGCTTCAAGTACTCAGCCAGCACCTCGGCGGTGTGTCTGTCGCCCAAACACATCATCTGCAACACAGCCTGCTGACGCTTTCCACTAGCTGCTCGATAGGGGGACACCTCGTGTACAACAGTGGCAGCTGCAGATGGAGTGCTCGTACGACTGCGCTCTGTGGACGAGCTTTCGCTTCTGGAGGAGGAGGAGGAGGAGGGTCGAACGCCTACAGCCAACTGTTTCCTATACCGTGGGCTAGGCAGCACTGTCCCACCACCGCTGTCCCCTGTGGACTCTGCATCCACCACATTAACCCAGTGCGCAGTGATGGACACGTAACGGCCCTGGCCATGCCGACTGGACCATGCATCAGTTGTGAGGTGCACCTTTCCACTCACTGACTGCTTGAGTGCATGGACAATGCGGTCTTTTACATGATGGTGGAGGGCTGGGATGGCTTTGCGAGAGAAGTGGCGACTGGGTAGGTAGCGTGGTACTGCATAGGCCATGAGTTCGCGGAAAGCTGCGCTTTCCACCAACCGATAGGGCATCATCTCAAACGAGATTAGTTTGGCAATGTGGGCGTTCAAACCCAGTGTACGCGGATGAGAGACTGAGTACTTTCTTGACCTACTCATAGTGTCTGGGAGGGTGAGCTGGACTTGAGAGCTGCATATGGTGGAAGTAGCGGTGGACAGGGCGGACTGAGAGAGGGTTGATGATGGTGATGGAGTTGGTGTTCTTTCTGATGGCCTAGATTCAGTATTTCGTTGATATAACAGTGGGATTCCCTGACTGCTGTGGCCTTGCAACGACACCTCAACATTTGCTGCTGTGCTAACCGGTGGGCTTACAGTGGGGGAAACAATGTAGCATTGCTGACTACCTTCTTTGTGATCAGTTGCACATGTGGCACTTGAGGTTTGGTGTTGTGTCCACGCTTGCAAGTGCATGGTGGTTAAATGTCTAAGCATGCAACTGGTATTCAAATTTTTCAGATTTTTCCCTCGGCTAAAGGTCTTTGCGCACTTCTTACAGATAACCTTGGCCTGATCATGAGGATTTTGTTCAAAAAAGTGCCACACTGCACTCTTCCTACTTTGGCAGACATTTTGCGGCCTAGCATGCTGTGATCTTTTGACTCTCTGGACAAGCTGTCCAGCAACTCTTTTGATTTTTGGAACCTGTCTTTGGAGTGCTCCGGGCCTGCCAGATAACAGCTGTTGCAATGTCGATGTCTGCTGTGGATGCTCCTCATCTGAGCTATTGGAAGCAGCACCCTCTTCCCCCAATGGATGCCAATCTGGGTCAACAACTGGGTCATCCATCACCTCCTCTTCAATGTCATGTGCACCTTCCTCTGTGTCACCGTGTATGGTGGTATAGTGTGCGGGAAGGGGCACCTGAGTCTCATCAGGGTCAGAATCTGGCTCTGTACACTGTGAGGACAATGTAGTGCTCTGAGTGAATGTACCAGCAGAATCATCTATCAGCGGCTGTGCATCAGTGCACTCCATGTCAGATTCATCTTGGTCTGGGTAATTCACCATTTCACTTGATAATCCAGGCATGGTATGTGAAAACAGCTCCATGGAGTAATCAGTAGTATGGCCTGCGTCATCCTTCAATCTTGGTTGGGGTGAAGGACACAAGGAAAGGTGTGGTTCATGAACATGAGCCTCCAATGACGACTCAGTGCTTTTACTTTTTACAACTTCAGAAGAGGAGGCGATAGAGCTGGAGGCTGAGTCAGCAATGTAAGACAAAACTTTTTCCTGATGCTCTGGCTTTAAAAGCGGTTTGCCAACTCCTAGAAAACTAAGCCTTCGAAGCCTTATGGAGCCAGACGATGACGCAGGCTCAACACCTCCTGTATTCGGTCCTATTTTGCTCTTGCCACTACCATCAGATCCACCACCAACACCATCATTACCAGCTGCCAACTCCCGCCCAATTCCACGGCCTCTTCCACCAGCCTTCCTCATTTTTTGTAGAAATGTAGACAAAATCCAACAAACTATATAGTAATGTAAAACAAGGTACAAGGTGTCTATAGGACAGGGGAGATTTTGAATTTCTGCACACACTTGTGGACACTGGACACTTATGGATTGTGTGAGGCCCACTGAATATCACAGCGCTATGTCACAGGCTCGATGGCACAGGTGTGAAAAAAGTGACTACAGGATAAGGGAGATTTTGAATTTCTGCACACACTAGTGGACACTGGACACTTTTGGATTGTGTGAGGCCCACTGAATATCAGAGCGCTATGTCACAGGCTCGATGGCACAGGTGTGAAAAAAGTGACTACAGGATCACAGAGATTTTGAATTTCTGCACACACTAGTGGACACTGCACACTTTTGGATTGTGTGAGGCTCACTGAATATCAGAGCGCTATGTCACAGGCTCGATGGCACAGGTGTGAAAAAAGTGACTACAGGATCACAGAGATTTTGAATTTCTGCACACACTAGTGGACACTGGACACTTTTGGATTGTGTGAGGCCCACTGAATATCAGAGCGCTATTTCACAGGCTCGATGGCACAGGTGTGAAAAAAGTGACTACAGAATAAGGGAGATTTTGAATTTCTGCACACACTAGTGGACACTGGACACTTTTGGATTGTGTGAGGCCCACTGAATATCAGAGCGCTATGTCACAGGCTCGATGGCACAGGTGTGAAAAAAGTGACTACAGGATCACAGAGATTTTGAATTTCTGCACACACTTGTGGACACTGGACACTTATGGATTGTGTGAGGCCCACTGAATATCACAGCGCTATGTCACAGGCTCGATGGCACAGGTGTGAAAAAAGTGACTACAGGATAAGGGAGATTTTGAATTTCTGCACACACTAGTGGACACTGGACACTTTTGGATTGTGTGAGGCCCACTGAATATCAGAGCGCTATGTCACAGGCAGAAATTGGCTAGTGTATCACAAACTACAAGGTGTATGTAGAATTGGACAGAATAGGAATCTCCCTAGAGTGTAGGTCTGTAAGAACGGAACAAGTCCTCCACTTATCCTTCCACAGTGACACACAGATAGCTTCACTGTGGCCGTGATAACAGCCGTTACACGGTACTGAGAGGAGCGTGCACGTACACGGCTGTCCGGTGTACGTAAAATTGTCAAGCTCCGTGTTTTTTAAGTATGCGGACTGACACACGCTGTCTCTCTATAGTTTTGACTGTGATCAAACAGCAAATATATTTAACTGTTTGAAAGCTAGACAAAACTAGTAGGTGCAGGTCTGTAAGAACGGAACATGTCCTCGACTTATTCTCACAGAGTGACACACAGATAGCTTCACTGTGGCCGTGATAACAGCCGTTACACGGTACTGAGAGGAGCGTGCACGTACACGACTGTCCGGTGTACGTAAAATTGTCAAGCTCCGTGTTTTTTAAGTATACGGACTGACACACGCTGTCTCTCTATAGTTTTGAATGTGATCAAACAGCAAATATATTTAACTGTTTGAAAGCTAGACAAAACTAGTAGGTGCAGGTCTGTAAGAACGGAACATGTCCTCGACTTATTCTCACAGAGTGACACACAGATAGCTTCACTGTGGCTGTGATAACAGCCGTTACACGGTACTGTGTGAGGAGCGTACTCCGCTGTATGGTGTGAAAAAATGCACGCTCAGTACCTCAGCAGGACAAAAAAAAAAATTGGAATTGCTTTTAAAAAAGCAGTTTGCAGAGCAGTGGGTAAACAGCAATGCAGCTGTCAGGAAGCCTTAGATGGCAGCCTAACAACCAACACCGCTGATCCACCACAATATAGCCTCCCCTTGCACTGCACACACAGTGACTGGTGTGTTGTACAGGCAAAATCGCTAGCAGCAGAAGCAGTTTTTTTTTCTTCTTCCCTGCCTAACGCTCTCCCTACAGAATCAGCAGCAGCAACCTCTCCCTATGCTAAGATCGGCAGAAGTAAGATGGCGGTCGGCGTGCACGCCCTTTTATAACCCCTGTGACGCCCACCAAAGCAAGCCAATCACTTGCATGCCCTTCTGAAAGATGGTGGTGACCCCTGGCTATGTCATCACGTTGCCCACAGTGTCCGTGGATCCTGATTGGCTGAAAAAGAGCGCAAAACAAACTTTTGAAACGCGACTTTGGCGCGTAAGTCGCCGACCTCGTGGCAGACCTCATCCTAGGGTTGGGTTTCGTTTCATGAAACCCGACTTTTGAAATTTTTCGACCCGTTTCGCTCAACTCTAGACATGCACTGTAGACAAAACAAGTAATCTCCGCCCAAAAAAAGACAAAAATTACACAAAATAAATACTTTATTGAAATATACAATCCCTCACACTATCCCTCATACACCAATTAATTAAAAAAAAGGTTCCCACGCAGGTTCGACGTAGTCCACCAATGGAAACCTGTAAGGCCGGTTTCACATTAGCGCATTTTCAGCGCGCGCACGGCCGGGGGTAGCTCCGCCCCCGATCCGGCTCTCTGCCCGGCGTGCCCGCCCCTTGCTTGTAGCGCCGCCTACTAGCGGACAGCGGCGCCTGCGATCGGCGCACCCTATCTTTAGCATAGGGTGCGCAGATCGTGCGCAGGCCGTGCGCTAGTTGCGCTTTGACCTGCGCTGCGCACTTTTGACGGTGCGCCGTGCGCGCCAAAATCCGAAAAGTTTGATTTTGGCGCGCACGGCGCACCGTCAAAAGTGCGCAGCACAGGTCAAAGCGCAACTAGCGCACGGCCTGCGCACGATCTGCGCACCCTATGCTAAAGATAGGGTGCGCCGATCGCAGTCGCCGCTGTCCGCTAGTAGGCGGCGCTACAAGCAAGGGGCGGGCACGCCGGGCAGAGAGCCGGATCGGGGGCAGAGCTACCCCCGGCCATGCGCGCGCTGAAAATGCGCTAATGTGAAACCGGCCTTAACAAGACACTATGCCTCATTCACCAATTTATTAAAAAATTTTCCAACGCAGGTCCGCCGTAGTAGCTTCAGTAATGTCACTGTTCTTGAAACGTTTCTGGTCACTGTGCACGCTGGACTACATCGGATTCAGGGCACTATGGTGAACCTGTGTTGGAACTTTTTTTTAATAAAATGATGAACGAGGTATAGTGTGGTGGAATATTTTTCTTTTTTCTTATTGGGCTAGTAATGTGTGTATCTGATAGATACTTCTCCATTACTAGCAATAGTGCTTGATGTCAGCTGTGTTTTTGGACAATTCACAACTGGCATGAACGACTAGCCCTATTACCCCGATAGCCAATGCACTAGGGTAATTGGGAAGAGTCAAGGCAAGCACCAAAATTGGCAAATCTAATGTGATGTGTCACTTCTGGGGTGACTGAGGGTTGGCATTTTTAGGCTGGGAAGGCCCAATAACCAGAGACCTTCCCAGCTTGATAATATCAGCTCTCAGCTGTCTGATTTATCTTTACTGGTTACAAAAAATTGGGGGTGGACCCCACATCATTTTTTGTAATTTTTTTCATTTAGGCTAGTTTCACACTTGCTTTTTTTTGCAGCGCGTTTTTCCCGCAAAAAAACGCATTGAAAAAACGCATACATAAGCATACAACTGCTGCGTTTTTTTCAAGCATTTTTATGAGCATGCATGAAAAAAACGCAGCGTTTTTATGCGTTTGTATGCGTTTTTAGCGCGTTTTTACCGCGTTTGCGTTTTTTTCCAACATTTTTAGGTGGCCCCTCACACTACCCAAACCATGACTTTACTAACCCTAACCCTGACCCTAACCCTAACCCTAACCCTGACCCTAACCCTAACCCTAACCCTGACCCTAACCCTTAACCAAATCATACTTAACCCTAACCCAAACCCTAAACCCTAACTAACCCTAACCCTAACCCTGACCCTAACCCTAACCCTGACCCTAACCCTGACCCTAACCCTAACCCTAACCCTAACCCTGACCCTAACCCTAACCCTAACCCTGACCCTAACCCTAACCCTAACCCTAACCCTAACCCTAACCCTGACCCTAACCCTTAACAAAACCATACTTAACCCTAATCCTGACCCTAACCCTGACCCTAATCCTTAACAAAACCATACTTAACCCTAACCCTGACCCTAACCCTAACCCTGACCCTAACCCTAACCCTAACCCTGACCCTAACCCTAACCCTAACCCTGACCCTAACCCTAACCCTAACCCTAACCCTGACCCTAACCCTTAACAAAACCATACTTAACCCTAATCCTGACCCTAACCCTGACCCTAATCCTTAACAAAACCATACTTAACCCTAACCCTGACCCTAACCCTAACCCTGACCCTAACCCTAACCCTGACCCTAACCCTAACCCTAACCCTGACCCTAACCCTTAACAAAACCATACTTAACCCTAATCCTGACCCTAACCCTGACCCTAACCCTTAACCAAACCATACTAAACCCTAACCCTGACCCAAAACCCAACCCTAACCCTGACCCTGACCCTAACCCTAACCCTAAACCCCCTTAACTAACCCTAACTCTAACTCAAACCCCTAAATTCCATGGTTAAAAAAAAAAAACGCATATGCAAAAAAACGCTTACATGAGCATGCCAGTGCGCACATATGCGCATCCATAGGCTATAATGGCCCTTTTTAGCGCAAAACGTGCGCATATGTGCGCATGCGCTTTTTTGCAGGGCCAAAAAATGCAACATGATGCGTCTGGAAAATCCAATCGCACACCCCAAAAAAACGCAGCGCATGAAAATCGCATACATGCGCTTACAAGCGCGCAAGTATGCGCACCCATGTTAAAGATAGGGGAAAAAACGCATGCGCAGGTTAGCGTTTTTTTCCAGCGCTAAAAAACGCAAATGTGAAACCAGCCTTATTTATTTGATCATGAAAAGCTGTCCAATAAGCTCCACAGTGTGCAATTTTATAATATGTTGGGTTGTGCAATTATATGTCTGACTGTATGTGTCAACAACTCAGTGTCAGGTGTCCTGGGACCAGAGGCTCCTTCCCTGTCCCTAACGCTAGGGGCGCCCTAAAACCAAAATAGGTGAAGTATGGGAATTAGCACACACTCAAAACCCATCAACAGTCACAGATAAATCTACTAAACACCTTCTCAAATAACAACCACCAACCAACAACCTCTAGCAATGCCGCAAAAGCTACTCTGACAATGAGTGCTTGCCAGGGCCCAGATTACATAGGAGATGGAAGCAGCCAACAGTGAAAAGCTGGGCCTTAATGCAGAGCTAAAAGATATCTGCACCATTTACTATGAAGGTGAAGTGCTTCATAGTATACACCTAAATAAAATGGGAATGGTTGGTGACATCATCTTCCTGTTTGTAGCACATTAGTATATGGGAGGGGGGAAACTTTTCAAAATGGGTGTGACCATGGCAGCCATTTTGAAGTCTGCCATTTTGGATCCAACTTTATTTTTTCCATAGCGAAGAGGGTCATGTGACAAATCAAACATATTGAGAATTTCACAAGAAAAACAGTGGTGTGCTTGGTTTTAATGTAACTTTATTCTTTCATGAGTTATTTACAAGTTTATGATCACTTATAAAATGTGTTCAAAGTGCTGCCCATTGTGTTCGATTGTCAATGCAACCCTCTTCTCCAACTCTTGACACACTGATAGCAACACCGCAGAAGAAATGCTAGTCTAAGGGGGTCAGATTCCTTGTAGGAATGCTCAGACCTGACACCCATAATGTGGTGGTGCACCATCTTGCTGGAAAAACTCAGGGAACATGCCATCTTCAGTGCATAAAGAGGGCAACACATCATCATGTAGCAATTTCAGATATCCAGTGGCATTGAGGTTTCCATTGATGAAGAATGGCCCCACTATCTTTGTACCCCATATACCACACCATACCATCAGGGCCGCCATCAGGGCATGACAGGCCTTACATGTGTATGGGGCCCGGTGATTATGGGGGCCCGACCACGCTGGCAGCCCGATCTGCGCTTGGGCCCCCCTACATTTTATTCAGGCTTCTGCAGCTTTATTTTAAATTCAGACTCAGCGCCTGCCGGGCCCCCCGGGCCCCTCGGCAGGCCCCCCCGCACCATGGTCCAGCCCGCGCCAAAATCCCCCCCTGCACAATGGTCCAGCCACAGCTCCGCCCTCACCTGACGTCACACACTGCTCTGCTCCTCCACTTCCTCATTCAGTCAGTGTGCCACGTGGGACTGGGAGAGGGAGGGAGCCTCGCCGCTGGAGCACAGCCAGATAGCAAGGTAAGAAGAATTTTTTATTTTTTTTTGAGAGCGGCTATCCAGGGGGCCCGGGGCAGAATGCTGGGGGCAGAATGCTGGGGGCAGAATGCTGGACACTGGGGGAGAATGCTGGGGGCAGAATGCTGGACGCTGGGGGCAGAATGCTGGGGGCAGAATGCTGGATGCTGGGGGCAGAATGCTGGAGGCAGAATGCAGGACGCTGGGGGAAGAATGCTGGATGCTGGGGACAGAATGCTGGGGGCAGAATGCTGGACACTGGGGGCAGAATGCTGGACGCTGGGGGCAGAATGCTGGGGCAGAATGCTGGACACTGGGGGCAGAATGCTGGACGCTGGGGGCAGAATGCTGGGGGCAGAATGCTTGGGGCAGAATGCTGGATGCTGGGGGCAGAATGCTGGGGGCAGAATGCTGGATGCTGGGGGCAGAATGCTGGGGGCAGAATGCTGGACGCTGGGGGCAGAATGCTGGGGGCAGAATGCTGGATGCTGGGGGCAGAATGCTGGGGGCAGAATGCTGGACATGGGGCAGAATGCTGGGGGCAGAATGGACATGGGGCAGAATGCTGGATGCTGGGGCAGAATGCTAGGGGCAGAATGCTGGATGCTGGGGGCAGAATGCTGGACGCTGGGGGCAGAATGCTGGGGGCAGAATGCTGGACGCTGGGGACAGAATGCTGGGGCAGAATGCTGGACGCTGGGGGCAGAATGTTGGGGGCAGAATGCTGGACGCTGGGGGCAGAATGCTGGACACTGGGGGCAGAATGCTGGACACTGGGGGCAGAATGCTGGACACTGGGGGCAGAATGCTGGGGGCAGAATGCTGGACGCTGGGGGCAGAATGCTGGGGGCAGAATGCTGGACGCTGGGGGCAGAATGCTGGTGGCAGAATGCTGGACGCTGGGGGCAGAATGCTGGACGCTGGGGGCAGAATGCTGGGGGCAGAATGCTGGACGCTGGGGGCCGAATGCTGGATGCTGGGGGCAGAATGCTGGACATGGGGCAGAATGCTGGGGGCAGAATGGAAATGGGGCAGAATGCTGGACGCTGGGGCAGAATGCTGGACACTGGGGGCAGAATGGATATGGGGCAGAATGCTGGACGCTGGGGGCAGAATGCTGGACATGGGGCATAATGCTGGACACTGGGGGCAGAATGGACATGGGGCAGAATGCTGGACGCTGGGGGCAGAATGCTGGACGCTGGGGGCAGAATGCTGGATATGAGGGCAGACTGTGAGATGGGGCAGAATGCTGGACATGGGGCAGAAGAATGCTGGACGCTGGGGCAGAATTCTGGACATGGGGCAGAATGCTCGAAGCTGGGGCAGAATGCTGGAGACTGGGGCAGAATGCTGGATGCTGGGGGCAGAATGCTGGACATGGGGGCAGGCTGTGAGCTGGGGCAGAATGCTGGATGCTGCGGGCAGAATGCTGGATGCTGGGGGTAGAATGCAAGACACTGGGGCAGAATGCTGGACATGGGGGCAGAATGTGACAGTGAGACACAGGAGGGGGCAGAATGTGACAGTGAGACCCAGGAGGGGGCAGAATGTGACAGTGAGACACAGGAGGGGGCAGAATGTGACAGTGAGACACAGGAGGGGGCAGAGTGTGAGACACCAGGCATGATTGGAGACAGATGGGGCAGGGTCATGGGGCAGGATGGATACGATTTAGACAGATGGGTCAGGAGGGGAGATCATATGGGGCAGAATGGATACTGATGAGGGTGGGATGGGAGAACATATGGCTGAAGCCAGGAATGAGACACACGGGGGTCAGGATGGGGGATATTATTACCATAGGGGCTAATTAAGGGATATTATTACTGCAGTGATGTATTTATTTTATTTTCTTGAGGATACTGTTGTAAATGGGAGGGCGGTCCTGTTACTGTGTAGAGTGATACTATGTCGCCTTTTTTTCTTCATGTGGTGTAATGTAGAAGTTGGGAAAAAATAAGTAATGTGTTCTGCAAGCGGAGCTCTAGATAACTGTGTTATTTCCTGCAGACACAAGTCCTGGCTGGAAGACGTGATGGCGATCTGTGCTGGATGAAAGATGAAAACCAAAGATGAAGGACTTCACCTAGAGGCATCACTGGTGAGTTTGTGTGTTACCTGTACACTGACACTATATGCAGAGGTCCTGTGTATAATGTCACCGGTGATCACTGTGTTACCTGTACATTATATACAGAGCTCCTGTGTATAATGTCATTGATCACTATATTACCTGTACACAGACACTGCATACTAAGTACAGATCTTGTGTGTATAATGTCTCTTATGGTCATAGTATTATGTTTTTTTTATTAATGTCAGTATTGTAGTATTCAGTCTCCATGTGGTGGTAATATGTGGTCTGGGCGTGGTGCAGTGGTATTTGTCCCTTGTATATTTTATTATTTGGTCACTTTGTGGTGGTAATTTGCGGTCTGTTCATGGTGCGGTGGTATTTGTTCCTTGTATGTGATATTATTCGGTCACTATGGTAGTAATATGTGGTCTGGTCATGGTATGGCGGTATTTGTTCCTTGTATGTCTTATTATAGGTCACTATGTGGTGGTAATATGTGGTCTGGACATGGTGTAGCGGTATTTGTTCCTTGTATGTGGTGGTAAGTTGTGGTCTGGACATGGTGCGGTGGTATTTGTTCCTTATATGTGATATTATTGGTCATTTTAAAAAATTGAAAAATAAATAAAAATATACCTAAATTGTACAGTATTGCATATTTTAACAAATATTTAATAGGTTACAGTAGAGTAGGGCCTGGCCAAAAGTGTCTACCCTGTTATGGTGGCGACTTAAAACAATCTTTTGGCCAAAGCAAAAGCTGCTGGCTATATGTGTGACCTGGTGATGGGAACTGTTAATGTGTGATAGGTGAGAAGTGGAGTTTCTCCAAGAGAGAGCGGTGGGACTGTGGACAGTTCGAGGGGTGGAGGCGGGGCTGGATGGAGCCTGGGCGGAGTCTAAAGGGGGCCTCGAAAATTTTGCCAGTATGGGGCCCCGAAATTCCTAGTGGCAGCCCTGCATACCATCAATTATGGGTGTCATTTCCGAGCAGTCCTACATGAACAGTTTCCTGGAAAGTGGATTGGTAGTCGTGGGCCAGTTGAATGGCCACCAAGGTCTCCCGATCTGACTCCCTTAGATTTTTATCTTTGGGGTCATTTGAATGCAATTGTCTAAGCTGTGAATATACGAGATGTGCAGCATCTGAAACAACGGATACTAGAAGCCTGTGCTAGCATTTTTACCTGCTGTGTTGCTATCAGTGTGTCAAGAGTGGGTGTCACGTGGACCCATACTGTGTGACGCGACCAGCAGGCCGGTAACTAAAACGACATGGCGCGGCACATGAAACTGTCCTGTGTGACATGGCTCGCAGGCCGGTAACTAAAAACAACAAGACAAGGGGTAGGGAAATAGTTACAACGGTGGGCCCTGCGAAAGGGACAGGGGACGTGGAGACCTCCTGCACTCCCCTGAGTCAGTGTCCCTAACGCTCCTAACGGGCAGCGCTCAGGATACCTGTCGCCCTAGCACACCCTACACCTATCCCTTGCTAGGGAGCTGGGTGGCGCAGGCACTGGCCCCACCGCTGTACTAATACACACGAAGGAAAAACACAAATGGAGAAACACCACGTAGCTTTACTCTGCTGCACTTGCTCCTGGCAGCAGAGACCACCACCAGAATGCAGCTCTCCTCCTGAATCGCTGCCACCAAGCTCTGTCAAAGCTACAAGGAAATCCCCTCTGACTCCTTCCACACCAGGGCTCTGACTGTGCTGCATGGAGCTCTCTCCAGCTCCTTTCTCCACCAAGGATGGTTGGAAATGAAAACTATCACCAACGCTGATTGCAACACCTGAGACTCTTTTATAGCAGAGCCAGCAATCACACCGGCATTATAAACATGTGCACTTAACTAAAGAAACAGAGTGCAATCACGCTCACCACCACCGGGGGGGAAACTTAGAACAAACGACACCACAGTGCAATAATCCTAATGGCCACCGGGGGCAAAAACCACCTAAACACAGCTTAGGAAAAAAAATGGTTACCTGTGCTTTTTGTCTGTCATGATCCAGCATGGATCATGACAGTGGGAGAAGAGGGTTGCATTGACAATCCAACACAACGGGCAGCACTTTGAACACATTTTATAAGTGGTCATAAACTTGCAAATAACTCATGAAAGAATAAAGTTATATTAAAACCAAGCACACCATTGTTTTTCTTGTGAAATTCTCAATAAGTTTGATGTGTCACATGACCCTCCTCCCATTGAGAAAAATAAAGTTGGATCCAAAATGGCCAACTTCAAAATGGCCACCATGATCACCACCCATCTTGAAAAGTATCTCCCCTCCCATATACTAATATGTCACAAACAGGAAGTTGATATCACCAACCATTCCCATTTTATTTAGGTGTATCCATATAAATGGCTTACCTTGTATATCTATTGGCTACCTCTATAGCATTAATTGCTGTCCAAAACTGCATGCAAAATTGCATACACAATTTGTGCATTGTACGCTTGTTTTTTCCTGCCAAGAGATGACAAGAGATACAGAAATAGTGCAGAAATTTCTGCATCCAAACATTCAACATATGTACATACCCATAGAGTATTCATCATCATTTAATAAAGAACAATGGGTTACATTTACTAATTCTTTAGTTCCGTGATATTTATTTAATTAAGCAATCACTCACAACCAAAACCACAAGGCCGCTCCTAATGGTTAAAAAAATACATGTTCCAAATGTCAGAGCTCAGAGTTAATAATCAACATAAAGCAAAAAATGAATACGACCGAGACTTGTTCAGTAGTCGACTGAGCACTGTGTGATAGGAGAAAAGCTTTATGGATACAATATGAGCAGTTTTAAACAAAGAAATTAGGTAAAGAAAAGAGAAAAAAGAAATCTACCATAAATCAAAGCAAAGATCAGCAGTAAGAAAAAGAGTAAAAGCAAATGCGGGAGAAGGAAAAAGAAGAAGAGCAAAACTGACGAGATTTCAAGGGTGGCCTTTGACTATATGGAAAATGCAGGTAAATAAATTAAATAAGTAAACAAAAGTTATATTTTTTATTTTTTATATGAAGTGTCATCTGTATTTATCTGTATAAACAGTTTTAGATCATCCATATCCATATGGATTTGTGGATGAATTCGAAGGAGACAATTTACATATTTAGATTCATGCAAGGCATTTAAGTCTCCTCATACTGGCATGCAAGACCTGGCTTGTCAATCTTCGCAAGGAGAATCCTAACCCTTTAGAAGGAAAATAAATTTTCTGTTCCGAAGCATCATCTACCACCCATAGAGAAGACTTGCTGTAAAGAGCAGCAGCAGTGGCATAGGTTTGTCCATCCACAACAATCCCATTAATGTCCTAGAAAAGATTTAGGCAATGGCTTGATGTTTTTGGAGAAAAAGTCTCATAATACAGGTTTTGAGTTAGAAAACCAGGGACTGGCGGCAAAATATCCTTGTTGTGTTTCTGGGCATATCAGGCACATTTTATTTTGGAAATCAGTAGGGTCCCGATACCTGGACTTTAATCTCTGTTTTTTCTTAACTGTGTATGTTTTAGAAGATGAAGAAGTGTGGAATTCCCTTTTAATGTTAATCATCATTCAGTTGTCATTCTGCTGCTTAAGCCTCTTTCACACTTCCGTTTTTGACCATCAGTCAAAATCCGCCAGGTTTTGAAAAAAACGGATCCGCCATTTTTTTTTGCGGATCCGTTTTTTTCCCCATTGACTTGCATTACTGGCGGATCTTGACGGATGGCCATCCGTTGGATCCGTTTTTGTGAGGATCCGCCAAATTTTTTGCGTCCGCCGGCATGCCTGGACGGACCTTGCAACGTTTTTTATGTTGTTGGATCTGCATTTTCCATTGCGCATGCCCGGGGAAAGGAAGTCAGGGAGAACATTAACCCTGAAATCCTTTCTGGCGGAGGAAAAAAAAATTCTCTCTCTCTCTCCTCTTCCCGGCCAGCGGTTCCTTTAAAATTCTTCATTTTGCGGATCCGTCGCAAAACGGATCCTGTGGCATCCGTTCACATCAGTTAGGAACGGATCCGCTTTTCCGCCTTTTTGGCGGATTTTAACTGACACAAAAAACTGAAGTGTGAAAGAGGCCTTAGCTGATGTTATATGTTCTTTTTTTACATTACATTTTGATTGAGATTGAGTTGGGTTACATTTTGTGATGTGCATTCACTTATATTTATTTGTATGTATTTATTTTAATAATTTTACTTTCAGAAAACTACAAAAGCGATATCAGAAGCTGTGAGTATTGCACTATTTTCTCAGAAGTTGCCAGCAACCACTTGATAAGCGCTTAGCTACGTATCTGAAAATGCAATATTTCTATAGAGAAAGCAGATCTAATTTCTAATCTCATAAAGTCCACCAAGCTATATAAGTATATAATTATCTGACATTTATTATGTCTCTTTTTATTTTTGTGTCACTCTTTTATTCTCATTCTTATTCTTATTATTAATTATTATTATTTTCTAGGTTACAAAGACCTTGAAAACTACAGTTCATGTAAGTACACATTTTCCTTTCTACATATTTCCAGAATTTTATCTCAGTATTGATATTATAGGCTCGCAGTTTGAAGAGCATACATGGGTGAATAAAAAAACACAGTTCTTTCCACTATCTCACGTCAGGAGTGCTACAATTTTTCCTGTACCATACATACTTTACATGCATAAACTCACAATCACATTCAGTACTACGCAAGTTTTAGGCAGATATGGAAAAATAGGAGTGTAATAGTTTATTTGTATCAATTAACAAAATGCAGCAGTGAAGCATGGTGGAGGTTCCTTTCAAGTTTGGGGCTACATTTCAGCAAATGGAGTTGAGAATTTGGTTAAGATATATGATGTATCAATGCTAAGAATGACAGATACTTATCCATCATGCAAGACCATTAGGGAGGCGTCTGCCTCCAAATTTATTCTGTTGCAGGACAACGACCCCAAACATACTGTACAACCAATGTCATTAAGATCTATTTTCAGCGTAAATAACAAGGAGTTCTGGAAGTGATAATATGGCCACCACAGAACCCTGGACCAAGCATTGTTGAGTCTATATGTCATTAAATAAAGAGACAGAAGGATTTGCACAAGCCAACATCTACAGATCTGTGGTTAGATCTCCAAGATGTTTGGAACAACATCCCTGGCAAGTTCCTTTGAAAACTGCATGCAAGAAAAATTGATGCTGTTAAAGTGCAGTTATAACAAATATTGATGTGATTTAGATTTAACTTTTAATTCATTTTGCTAATTTATAAAAATAAGCAATTAACACTTATATTTTTTAAAATATTCTTCCTTTGCAACATGTTTTCCACCCCTGACTAATATTTTCCCGCTGTACTATAGTTTGCCCAAACTCCATATTGCAGGTTTATCAAGCTGTTGCTTTGCAACCAGAGATGCTCATCAATAACTTAAACTCTCAGTAATGGAAGGAGGAAGAAGGCCTAGTGATCGCCAGCACTGGGACAGAATTTCATGGTTTATTTTTTTCTTTTTGTTAAAAGTGTTGGCCCATGAAACAATAAATGTTTATCACCTATTCACAGGGAAGCACCACTAAATCAGCGCTAAACTATGAAGACCGTAGTGCGACACTTTAATTTGCCACTCTCAGAGAGCCACAACTTTCTGTTCTCTATGGATGTAGTTTTTTGACTTACAGATACTGATGTAAAATACTGAACATGTGAATGTGGCCTAACAGTGATCCATTGCTAGGTCTATTAAGATATTCTGTAGCTTTCTAGGTATCTACTAATAGACATATAGAAAATACAGATATGGCCATAAAAGTCCTGGAAGGCCAGTTATCATGGCAACCACAATCGTTTTGAGACATAAATTGGGTTGCAGCATTACCTTCCTTTGACTAATTTTTTAGATGTCTTCTGTTTTTTTAATTTTCTTCTTTAGAAAATGTATAACCTCTTTAATTCATGTTTTATAAACCATTGAGCAAATAAAATAAAAAAGTAATAGAAGCATGCATCATTCACATGTTACATAATATAATTATACCAAAGTTTTATCATCTCAAACAGCAATAAAAAAAATATGAATTTTTTTTTACATTAAAGTTTCAGACAGAAGTTTGTTTTTCCTGTGTTATATTCATTACAGAATTTATGCTTCGGAATTTGTTTTATGAAACTGTGTCTTTTCTTATCTTCAGATCACTACCAGCCCTCCAGCATCGAAAGATCAGCAAAACCTGGTATTTTTCTCTTTTAACAACATTGTTCATCCATTACTATTCGAAGACACCTGTAGCGAGCATAGCTTTAAAGCTGTATATTAGTTATTTAATAGAAATGAGAAAATCAATTTGCAGTATATTGAGGCTGCAGGACTACTGCCTTGACTGCCAGGAGTCCTTAAAATCACTTTTACCTGCTGGCATTGTCAGTTCTTCTTTACATTAGCTCGCCTAGCTTGACATCATGTGTTCATCACGCTATAACAAGGAGTTTGCCAGGCAAGCTATTCAAATGAGGAGCCAGTAATGCCGACAGGAAGGAGATGGTTTATATGGCTTTCATCTGGCAGCCACAAATTACTGATGTTGCAACTGGAGCTTATCGCTACTATGTAAAGGGGTTATCCCAGACTTTTATTACTCTTGCTTATGGGGCTAAAAAACTAACAGGCAGGTAGTTGCTCACTACCTGCCTGTTCTGTCCAGTGCCAATCTATGGCGGCTCATGACAGTCAAAAATCACTCCTGCTGGAAAATTCTGTATCCAGTGATATCATGTCGACAGAGGAGCATCTTCTCTTCCGCTCTTCTCTGTTGAAGGGTCCTCTCTGCCAATGTCATGCTGTGGCAAGGTCTGCTGTTGATCAACATGATGTCTGCATTGACGCCTCATCAACAGAGTAGACAAGAAGAGGAAGAGTTGCTTTGTTGACAAGAGGTGAAATGACGCAAGGAAAGCACTGGCATTCTATTCATGTCTGTGGGCAACCATAATTTTGGCAGCTTTTTTAAATAAATATGCCTAACCTAAAGGTTTCTTTTCAAAGTGACATTGAAAAATTATACACAAAACAGATAACCAGTGCTTACTATATGAACATTTGCATCTATTGTGGGTTAATGTGGCTTTATTGTTTGTTAGCCCCTCCTAAGATATGTCTTCTGGCAAAGAAATAGGAAACAATCCCTGATGGTCTTCGTAGCCGCATCCTAGTATCCTTGTGTTTGTGGTATGAGCACCCTTGTCTTGAAGCCAAGTTGTGGCCATCTATAATGATTAGCCTTTTTTGGTAATTTATGTTGCTATGTTGCTAAAGGTGGACAATCCAATCCAATAATTTTGTTGACAAATTTTAATGTTGACAATATTGGTGGTGCGATGAGGCCACCCATCATGCTGGGCCTTATGTTAGTTGATTATCATGGGATACCTCACATGGTTATAATATAGTGCTTGCATAGGTTCTCTGTCACCATTGTATTGACACCGACTACATCTTTGTGCTCCGCATTGTGGAGATACTCCTCAAGTGGAACCACATGTCAGTCCTGTGATACATCACATAGTTTTACCATTTAATGCCAAAGCATCACAGGTCTGAATTTAAACCACAGAAGCAGTTTTTAGGTACAGGGGATATAGAAAAACACATGTTCTCTTTGGGCATGAGTGGCCAGCGAATTTTAGGGACCTACAAACACCACAGATGAAGCCATTGTCGATATACTTGTAGGTATGCTTGGTATCTTTTTCTCCTATGCAATTATCTTTTCTACCACCCCTGAGGAAGTGACATTAACGTAAAACGTGCATTGGGGAATGTAGCTGTGGTCTAGGTAGGACTGACTAATAAAATGGGTAACTATTCCCTGTATCAATTATACCTTCTGAACATATACAGTGTATAACAAACCCATAGACATGTTGTATTAGACATTGGAGTATTGCCCTCACAATTTATAACCTCTTTACTACCAATCTATATTAAATTACAGTTGAAAGTAGGAGTCCCAATTTTATATGAATGTCTCTCATGAAGTTCTAAAAAGGGATAAAATCCTTGTTTGTTTGCACTCTACTATTTAGTCCTGACCTACACTCCAGTCATTCTTTTCACCCACGAATTTAATCACATTTTACCCAGATTAAATTTACCCATGTATTAATTTTTTGTAATTGTTGGGATTGTTATCATTTTGTGTATATTAATAAACTTTTATAGTTTTTGGCATGTTTGGACTCAGTTTTCTCCTAGTTTCGTATCTTTACTACTATGTATATAGCTTTCTACTTTTAAAGCAGTGTTGATTAACTAACAGTGTATAAAAAATTGCGCTGAAATTGCAATCCACAGTGGTTTTTTGTTTGGCTTTTTTACTAGGTTCACTAAATGCTACAACTGACCTGCCATTATGATTCCCAGGTCATTACGAGTTCATAGACACCAAACATGTTTAGGTTCTTTTTTATCTAAGTGGTTAAAAAAAATTAAAAAAAATTGAGCCATATTCTGATATCTGTAGCGTCGACATTTTTCATGATCTCGGATTCGGTGAAGGCTTATTTTTTGTGCCCCGAGCTGACGTTTTTGTTGATACCATTTTGGTGCAGATACGATCTTTTGATTGCCTGTTATTGCATTTAAGGCCGGTTTCACATTTGCGTTACAGGACGCAGGCGCCGCCAAACGCATACTGCGCACGGCCTGCGTCTTCAGTGATAAAGCTAGGGGACGCAAGACGCATGCAGCGTCATGCGCCCGGAGGCGGAGCTACCGCCGGAGGCGCGACAGGGGGCGGGGCTTAGCGGCGGCCGTGCGCAGGCCGGAGCTGCGGCCTGTAATGCAAATGTGAAACCGGCCTTAATGCAATTTCTCAGCGACCAAAAAAACGTAATTCTGGCTTTTTGACTTTTTTTTCTCACTATGCCGTTTAGCGATCAGGTGAATCCTTTTTTTATTGATAGATCGGGTGATTCTGTACTCGGTGATACCACTATGATTATATTTGATTTTTTTTATTGCTTTATTTTGAATGGGGCAAAAGAGGGGTGATTTGAAATTTTATATACATTTTTTTTTTAATATTTTTAAAAGCATTTTTTTTTTACTTTTTGCATGCTTCAATAGTCTCCATGGGAGACTAGAAGCTGCCCTAACCCAATTGGCTCTGCTACATAGAGGCGATGATCACATCACCTCTATGTAGTAGAATTACTCACTTGCCATGAGCGCCAACCACCGGGTGGCGCTCACAGCTAGCCGGCAGTGACAATCATAGAGGTCTCCAGGAGACCTCTGGTTGTCCTGCTAATCCACCGGTGAGCTGCGATCACATGATGGGGTCACCGGTGAGTGGATTTCTGGCCCAATGGCCGGAAGCACAAGTTAAATGACACTGTCAGCGTTTGACAGTGGCATTTAATTGGTTAATAGCAGTGGATGGATCGTGATTCCACCCACGGCTATTCCGGGCACATGTCAGCTGTTCAAAACAGCTAACATGTCCGGGGAAAGATAGGGGCTCATTGCCAGAGCCAACATCAAAGGGAGGGAGTCCGACATCGGTGTACATTTACGCCTAACGTCGGAAAGGGGTTAATATATTTGGAGTACATGTGTTTACAGTAGCTTTGTTTATTGATTTGTAATTTATTAAAGATCTCTTTTTATACGTAGTGTGTATGTGTGTCTCGCATATTAACTTTTAAGGGATATTTTTGGCTGTTTACAGTGCTCAGCAACCTACAGACAGTGTCAGGAAGGCACCGTTATACTGACTAAAATTATACTCTGGTTGCTGAAATCCGTCTTGTGGTTGTTGTTTAATCTTTATTTTTAGTTTTCAGTTAATGAAATTCTCATGCTTCGGGACAACCTGAGGGTGGGGCTGTGTGTGGGGCTTTATGTGGTGCTTTGCTTACATATGCATCCTTATGAGCTTCTGAAGGATCAGTGACCTGCCCCCTAATTTACATACTGCATATACTATTGTGAGGTTACAAAAAAAATCCAACTTCATCAAAATGGCGCGTGCACTGTAGCATGACACATGCCTAATATGCCTATATGCAGTTATTCTTTATTCCTATAGTATCTTGGGGTGAAAAAAATATCTTCATCAAAATGACCCTGGCAGCGGCGCCTACACAGTTGAATCTATTGCGTTTTGATGCTACTCTGCAAGCTCTGCCGATGGCACCATTTTGCTGGAGGGAAAAAAAATTGGCTGCATCAAAATGGCGCCTTTGCAGTAGCATCTTTTGTGACAGATGATTCTGCGCCATTGCCGCTGCCAGCCTCAATTTGAAGGAACCAATTTTTTTTCTCTTGCAAAATGGCACAGGTGATGGCACCTACGCAGTAGGATCTATCGATAGATGCGACTGGCCTCCGGCGTCATTTTGATGCAGTATCTAAAATAAGGGACAAGTCACTGAGGAATTAGTAACCTGTCTTTAGCAATAAGGATAAATACCTAAGCAGAGCACCACATAACCCCCCTCACAGTCTGCCCCGAATCACAAGAATCTCATTAACTGAAAACTCCATTAAACATTTATCATTTTAATCTGTATAACAGTGTCAACCTGACAGTGTCTGTAGCTTACTGAGCACAATCCTGCTGACAGGTTCCCTTTAACAGAACTAACTGCGATACTGTTTACTCCATGTAGAATATTGCAGCTCTCCAAAAATAATCCTAAATGTCTGTGATTTTACCAGTGGATGAAAACATATTTGTTTTATATTTTTAGCATTTTATGTTCCATATATTGTACCTTTTTCACGTTTTATTTATTTATTTTTTTAACCTTTAGGGCTTAATAATTGGTCTCTCAGTAGGAATTCCATGTGGTGTAGCTCTGATAATTGCACTGGCCGTTGGCTTTTTTTACTTCTACAAGAAGAAACTCAAAAAGACTAAGGTAAAATATTTTCAATTTTTTATCAACAAAATCTAGAAAACAGCACTTTTAATTCTAGTCTTATCTAGTGTTTTTTTTTTTTTTTTAAGAAGACTCTAGAGGGTATCTGTTCCCAGATTTACAGTGGTTGTCCGATAGATATAATACCATCAACTATATAATCGTCTAATTCTGTCTGTCTCTCTGTTTGTAATGGAAATCCCGTGTCGCTGATTGGTCGTGGCCGGCCGGCTGCGAATTGGCGCAGAATTCGAACGATGCACGCCACCCCTACCGTCGGGAGATCTGCGGTGCTAGCCGCTGATCTCCCGATGGTTGCTGCGGGTCATCTCCTGCTGCACGGAGGTCAGCGGCGACGCAGCCGGGAGATGATCAGCGCTAGCCTGATTGGTCGCGGCTGGCTGAGCGCGACCAATCAGCGGCAGGTGCAGTCCGCCAGTGAATTGCTGCGGGATTTGAACCACGCTTTCCTGATTGGTTGCGCCCGGCGACCAATCAGCGATATTGGCGCAGAATTTAACCCTCACTTACAGCACGACGTAGTTCACTCATCTATATTGGCGTGGAATTTAACCCTCACTCACAGCACGACGTAGTTCACTCATGTATATATTTTACCTGGAAAATCCTGTGTATTCATTGCATTATTCTTAAATCTTCCTAAATAAACTACATACATATTCTAGAATACCCGATGCTTTAGAATTGGGCCACCATCTAGTTTATAAATATCTATCTTTAAGCCCTAACCATTTTTGTAATTTTCTTTAAATGCCCTTACTATTTTCCCTATCCTACTATTCCCTGTATCTGTTTCACCCCCTGAAACAGGATGGTATCATGGGGCAACATCTTGGTCCCTACCTTAGCTTTGTCACCGCTGTCCCCTGATGTTGTCCTGTTTCAGTAGCGGGAATGGAAAATTGAGTCTATTTCACTGAAACGAGCATCAGGGTTGGTGACAGAATCAGGGAGAGTGACACTATTATGATGTCCTGTTTCGTGTGAGGATGAAAGTTGTGGTAAAGTGAATGCAGGGCCATCCTCCTGTGATGTCTCGTTTGAGACTCTCCTTGAACAAAACATCAAAAGAAGTGAAGTATTAAAACACATTTAGGGATTAGCAGGATGGGGAAAATGGAAGGCAATTTTAAAACAATGCAGATTACAAAAAGGACATTATATCTTTCAGACCACCCCTTTAATTTATCTCTTAGGCTGGTTTCACATTTGCGTTTTTTTGCGCTGGAAAAAAACGCATACGTGCGCATGCGTTTTTTCCCCTATATTTAACATGGGTGCGCATACCTGCGCGCTGGCATGCGCACGTATGCGATTTTCATGCGCTGCGTTTTTTTGGGGTGTGCGTTTGTATTTTCCAGACGCAGCATGTTGCATTTTTTGGCCCTGCAAAAAAGCGCATGCGCACGTATGCGCACGTTTTGCGCTAAAAATGGCCATTATAGTCTATGGATGTGCATACGTGCGCACTGGCATGCGCATGTAAGCGTTTTTTTAGCGCTGCGTTTTTTTGGTGGTGTCCACTTGTTGTACTAGTTATAATCTTCTAAAGTAAAAAAAAAAAGTCTATATAAAGGAGGTGCCTGCCAAAACTCTGCCACTACTACACTGACAGATTGGAGAGCAGACAGTCAACAAGGAACCCATCTTCTATCAGCGAAGAATGTGAGTATATTACATTATATGCCTGTCCTTTTAAATTATGTATGTACTAATGATTTTTATTATTTTTACATGCAGTATGTCTTCAGAATCCGAGTATTCCCCATCGCGGCAGGAATTGGCGCAAGCAGACCGTGAGGTGATTATTTTCGTGCATCTGGTAAGTATATCTGCTGCTTCTCCAAATCTCTTACGTTTTTTTCAACTTTTTTAAGACATCGTCATCATCATCTTCTGCGGACGGGACTAGTGAGGGCGAAGAGCAGGAGCAGCGAAGCCAAGTCCCGGTGGTGATACGGAATGTATGTATCAAATGATTTGTAATGTTCTTTATTTTTTATCTTCTATTTTTACTCTTTTTTATGTTTCTTTTTTTGTAACTTTTTATTCAATTTAAATTTGATTATTCTAATGAATGTGTTTTGTCTAGGTTCCACAACGGGATGAAGACGTCTACCTGGATAATGAGCAGCTCATCAGCCTGGTCCAGGAGCGTTCGCCGTTGTGGGACAGCCGTGACCGGCTGCACAAGGACATTGTGGTGACCCGGCGGCTATGGAATGAGGTGGCCGCAGCGTTGATGGATGGCTGGGACAGCGCCACAGCATCCTCCAAAAAGGCGTTTAGTGAGTATTTCCCTGCTCTGTATTGTGCCGCAGTGACTGTTGTCCTTGACGGCACTGTTGGGTTTCGTGCTAGGCATATTCTAGCAGGAAACCCAACAGTGTCATCGGGGTCTACAGTGACTGCTTTGAGTATTGTATTGCTACATTGTGCCGCAGTGACTGTTGTCCTTGATGGCACTGTTGGGTTTCGTGCTAGGTGTATTCTAGCAGGAAACCCAACAGTGTCATCGGGGTCTACAGTGACTGCTTTGAGTATTGTATTGCTACATTGTGCCGCAGTGACTGTTGTCCTTGACGGCACTGTTGGGTTTCGTGCTAGGTGTATTCTAGCAGGAAACCCAACAGTGTCATCGGGGTCTACAGTGACTGCTTTGAGTATTGTATTGCTACATTGTGCCGCAGTGACTGTTGTCCTTGACGGCACTGTTGGGTTTCGTGCTAGGTGTATTCTAGCAGGAAACCCAACAGTGTCATCGGGGTCTACAGTGACTGCTTTGAGTATTGTATTGCTACATTGTGCCGCAGTGACTGTTGTCCTTGACGGCACTGTTGGGTTTCGTGCTAGGTGTATTCTAGCAGGAAACCCAACAGTGTCATCGAGGTCTACAGTGACTGCTTTGAGTATTGTATTGCTATATTGTGCCGCAGTGACTGTTGTCCTTGACGGCACTGTTTTTTTTTTAACAACAGTGGACAAAGTCCGAACACGTTGGCGTTCGATCAAGGACCGCTTCAACAGTGATGTTCGTGCTGAGGGCCAGGTTCGCAGTGGATCTGCGTCAAGGACCAGAACTAGATACCGTCACTATCACGCGTTGCAGTTCCTAAGACCGGTCCTTGCCACGAGATCGTAAGTATTATAAATTTTGGGTTTTTATTTTTATTAATCTGTGTTTTTCTAATCCACAGCTGATGCTTCTTGTAAAGGCATGGTAGTAATGATTTTCCTTTCTTCCACAGCACCTGGAGCAGCACCCTGCAACCTGGCCCTGGAGCGGTCCTTCCTCGGACGTCCTCTGACCCGTCCCAGCCATCCGACAGCCAGGAAGCACCTTGCAGGTCAACCACACACACAGCTGGTGACCAGGAAGCTGGGCCATCAGGTGTTCCCCTGTCCCAGGTCTCTGCCACTGGTTATGCGGGCACTACCCGCCAGCGGCAGAGGGCCTTGGACAGGAATGTCTTGCCCGAGTTTATGCATTTGAGTGAGGCCTTTAATTCCAGCCTCAAGTCACTGTCCGACAGAGTTGAAAGCGGTTTTGCACTCATGGAACGTGGTTTTAACCACTTTGAACACCGCTTCAATTCTGTAGAACAGCGCCTTGACCGTCTGGAGGCCGACCTCAACAGACCAGCACACCATTTTTTTAGTAAGATTGAAAAGGGCATGGCGGAACACCTTAGTCCTGAGCAACAGCTGAATGTGCTGCAGGCCTGCAACAATGCTTTCTTGCAGGCTATGCAGCATAATCGGTACGGTCAGCAGTCATTGACACCATTGACTCGCTTCACCTCACTACCGACTTGTGCTGCATACCACTGCACGGACACCTCTATTCAAAGCCAGGACACCCACCGTTACACCACCACAAGTCTGAGTGCAGCTGGTCACTTCACCGACACCACCATGGCAAGCGCTGCTCCTGTCTGGAGCACCACCGCCACTCCCATGCATGCGTGGAGCTCAGCCACCACTAGGCAAACATGGAACAGCCCTGCCGCTACAACAACATGTAGTAGCCCTGCCACCACCACTCTGCAAACCTGGACCATCACTGCCGCCACCAGTCCTCCTGCAAGGACGAGCACTGCCAACAAAGAGCAGCAGCAGCAGCCACCTCAGCAGCAGCAGCCACCTCAGCAGCAGCCACCTCAGCAGCAGCAGCAGCCACCTCAGCAGCAGCAGCAACCACCTCAGCAGCAGCAGCAGCCACCTCAGCAGCAGCAGCAGCCACCTCAGCAGTAGCCGCCACCTCAGCAGCAGCAGCAACCACCTCAGCAGCAGCAGCTGCCACACCAGCAGACGGGGGACCTACATTCAATATTTGCCCCTAGTTCAAGGCGAAATCTATCAAGGCGGGCATTGGGCCAAAGTCGGTCCAGGCACACAAGCCTACGGCGACATGCCATTACAACTAATGTACCTGAACAGATTTCCTCTCCTCCAAGTGTTCCTAGTTTAATTCCCTTAACTGGACTACCTTCCCCCACAAGTTTTGTTGCCCCTTCCCCTCAAACACCGTCTTCAACTGCAAGTGTTGCATATTCCCTGCACACCCCCAAATTGAAACCATCTGCCCCCAAACGCCGGAAAAAATAATTTTTTGGTTTATTTTTGTGATTAAAAATAAATTTACATTTGTGGTTCACCATTACAAAGTTTCATTAATGTTGTTTGCGCCGCTCACACACACTGATGGGTAAATACATGTTAAAAACCAACCCAAGGCCTAGTATAGTCATATGTGAAATAACACGGACTAGTATAGTCATACCAAGGCCTAGTGTAATAACTCGAGTTTTACCAACTTGGATCTGGTTTCATGAAAAACAAACTGTTGAAACTTGTCTTAAAAATAAGTTTCTTTCTAGTTTCACCAGTTTGTTTTTTGTGAAACAAGATGCTAGTTGTTAAAAATCGAGTTATTACAGTAGGCCTTGGTATGACTATACTAGGCCGTGGTATTTCACATATTACTATACTACTAGCCCCAAGGCCTACTATACTCATATTTGAAATACCACGGCCTAGTGTAGTCATTACAAGGCCTAGTGTAATAACTCTAGTTTTACCAACTAGAATCTGGTTTCATGAAAAACAAACTGTTGAAACTTGTCTAAAAAATAAGTTTCTTTCTAGTTTCACCAGTTTGTTTTTTGTGAAACAAGATGCTAGTTGTTAAAAATCGAGTTATTACAGTAGGCCTTGGTATGACTATACTAGGCCGTGGTATTTCACATATTACTATACTACTAGCCCCAAGGCCTACTATACTCATATTTGAAATACCACGGCCTAGTGTAGTCATTACAAGGCCTAGCGTAATAACTCTAGTTTTACCAACTAGAATCTGGTTTCATGAAAAACAAACTGTTGAAACTTGTCAAGTTTCACCAGTTTGTTTTTCGTGAAACAAGATCCTAGTTGGCAAAAATCGAGTAGGCCTTGTTATGACTATACTAGGCTGTGGTATTTCACATATGACTATACTAGTAGGCCCAAGGCCTACTATACTCATATTTGAAATACCACGGCCTAGTATAGTCATTCCAAGGCCTAGTGTAATAACTTGTAAGTTAGAATGGAGCAGATTACATTCATCCACTCAATGCTGACTTGTATTCCCCATGGACTTTCATTGGGGTTGGGTTTTGAGGGTTGTGTTTTGAGAAAATCACATACTTTTTTTTCAACTAGTTGCACAATTTTCTCTTGAAAAAAATTGGTTTCCTGATTCATGGCCTGCAGCTTTGCTCGTTCCAATATATTTCACGCAGACTAGCAATGCTGCATTTTAACTCATATGTGTATTTACCTGCCCAGGTGTGTGAACATCAAAAAATTCAGTTATACATGGGAAGTTTTTTATTTAATTGGAGTTTAAAAAATATAGTGCACTCAGTAATGGTATCAAATAAGGTTTTTTATTACCATAAACAAACAAAAACATTACACCATTTCATCTTGCCAGTGCACCCGTCCTACATCAGAAATAAAGTAGGCCGCAAATTGGTCCCTCATTTGGCCAACTTCAATGGATGACCTGAGAGTGTGCTGAGTGAATTCAGGCAATGGGTTAGGAGCATCATCGTCCAGTTCAAAGGTCGGGTGCTCTTTAGCCATCACAAAGTTATGTAGAACCACACAGGCCTTCACCACCTCATCGACTGTTTCAAGTTTAAGATTAATGGCCGTGCCCAGAATTCGCCATCTGGAGACAAGAATCCCAAAAGCACACTCGACAGTTCTTCTGGCCCTGGTCAGCCTGTAATTAAATATTTTTTTGGTGTGGTCCAAGTCCCGGCTGGAGTAGGGTTTCAGTAAGTTTCCGCACATTTGAAAAGCCTCATCGCCAACCATTACAAAGGGCAGTGGCGGAGCTTCGGTGTGAGGAAGAGGCCGTGGCATAGGGAAATTAAATTGGTTGCCATACAACCTCCGGCCCATGTCTGAGTTTTTAAAAGCCTGTGAGTCATTACCACGGCCAAATGCTCCAATGTCCACTGCTACAAACATACATCCGGCATCCGCAATCGCAATGAGTACTATTGAAAAGTACTTTTTGTAATTATAGTACTCAGATCCCGTTCTTTGGGGTTTGATGATCCGTATGTGTTTACCATCAACAGCTCCCAAACAGTTGGGAAAATTGCATACTGTCCAGAATTTGTCAGCAATTTCCATCCACTTTTCAGCGGTGGGCAGGGACATAAATTCTGGACAAAGAACATTCCAGAGAGCCCGGCAGGTGTCAGCAACAATTCCAGACAAGGTAGAGATTCCAATACGGTACTGGAAGTGTAGTGAAGATAGGGTTTCTCCAGTCGCCAGGAATCTGTGAACAGACAAAGAAGTAAAATTAATATTTATGTATATTATTTTAAAAAACTATAAAATAAAATATTAGTACATTCACGAAAACTAATTACCCAAGGTTTTGAATACTAAATTTAAAAAAAAAACATCAGACCGCACCCCTTGGTTTTTAAAACATACCGTAATGTCACCAGTAGCCGTTCCTCAGGAGGAATCGCACGACGGAGCTGTGTGTCCTGTCTCCGGATGGATTGTTGGACACGAGCAAGCAAATCCATGAAACTTTCGTGGGACATCCGGATATAATCTGTAAATTTCTCCGGGTTTGACTGGAGCTCGCTGTAGAGGGTGTGGTATGCCCCACGGCTCTCCCGGAGTTCAACAATCGGATGTATCCACATACGCCGCCGTCTTCGCTGCCTCTCTCTCTTCCTTTGTTCATGGCAAGCAACTGCATACGCCTGAGCCATCGCGATGTCCAAATCCAAGTTGAAGTGAAAACTCTTCCAGCGCAGATCCATGGTCACGAGAAGAATCAAGCAAATGTGAAGAATACTGTAGACAGGGTCTATATATTAACATACCACACCCACAATGAAGTCCCATTGGTCTTGTGTGTTGTTGAATGGTTGTTTTTTCTTTTTTGTGGGGTTTTTCCAAAATCTGTAAAAAAACACAAACGCACAAAAAACGCATACAAACGCGCAAAAACGCTGCGTTTTTTTCCTGCATGCGCATAAAAATGCTTGAAAAAAACGCAGCGTTTGTATGCATTTGTATGCGTTTTTTCAATGCGTTTTTTTGCGGGAAAAATGCGCTGCAAAAAAAAGCAAGTGTGAAACTAGCCTTAGACAGGGTGAAGCTGGTGAACTTATTTTGAAAATCAAAGTCAGAATGACTGTCTGATTTTTAAATTCAAAAGAGCCTCTTTTAATACTAGGTATGGAAGCCACACTTCAAAGGTTTTTAAAAGGAAACAGCCGACCTCATCAGGGCTAAAAGTACAATTTCATAGTAAATGCAGTTTGTGTATAAGCTGATAACAGATCCCCCTTAATAATAATAATAATAATAATAATAATAATAATAATAATAAGAAAAATACAATAATGCTAGTACCACTGCAGAACTCATTGTATTTGTGATTAGAGATTGTAGTATACAATTTGATTAGATTGTATACTCCAGTATAGAGCAGCAAGGTCTTGGTGTGCTGCAATATACAGGTGCTTCTCACAAAATTAGAATATTATCAAAAAGTTCATTTATTTCAGTTCTTCAATACAAAAAGTGAAACACATATATAGAGTCATTACAAACAGAGGGATCTATTTCAAGTGTTTATTTACTGAGATAATGACTTTTGGGTTTTCATTGGCTGTAAGCCATCATCAACATTAACAGAAATAAGCACGTGAAATAGATCACTCTGTTTGTACTGACTCTATATAATATGAGTTTCACTTTTTGTATTGAAGAACTGAAATAAATTAACTTTTTGATAATATTCTAAATTTGTGAGAAGCACCTGTACGTGTTGTTGGGCATCATATACTGTATGTGTAGATATTCCCCACGAGAAGCATTGTTTCTAAGGGTATGTTCAAACAAAGCAAAACCCACAAATGACTTAAATTTGATTCAATCGTAAATCTCCCTTGCAATTCATTTGTCTGCACACTTGAATGAAGATTAGATGAAGTTAATCCTTGTGTGGAACCGCAGCAGTTCAAATTGCAAATCTGTGGCAGAAATAAAAAAATCAGCCTTGGATTACAACTACAGATTGTTCGGCAAATATAGTACAGATTATTCAACAGGAAAAATCCTTAGGGTGAACATAAGGAAAGTATCTCCATTCATGAAGTATCCGATGGAGTGTAAGCAGGTTGTGGGATGCAGTGACGCAAGAAAGGCAAAGCAAGGGTTAACAATTTAATTTAACAGTAAAGATACTCCTCTCAGAGACATGAATGGTTAAAGAGATGATTGAAAAAAAATAGACATCCACAATGTGACAACAGTCCACGCAATCAACTTATCGTGTCCAGGGTTTCTTCAGCCATGGATGATCCGATGAGAATCGTATTCCCAGCAGCGGCCGGTAGAGAGTCCTCAGGGGGAATTCCACAGTTTCCGGTACATCTTCCGATGGGAACACTCGGTCTCCGAAAACTTGTGTAGTCAAAGTCAAGGGAGCTGCGTACAGTCTAGCAACAAGGGGGGTCTGCGGTGTGCTGTCCAGCAAAAGTGGGCCACAATGAACAGTCCTGAACACGGTCCCCGTTCCTATGCATGCATGTGTGTCACTGAGCTTTGCAGAGCCCACGGCTCTTCCTATGCTACTGGGCTCAGCAACGCACTCATGCACAGCCGACTGCGATACGTTGCGGGGCTGTCGCACATCCAACGGAGTATGCTGTGCACACATCTGCCCTGTGTCTGCAGGAGGGAAACTTCTCGTCACTTTGCGCACTTTTCCCTTTGCCACGCCCCCTGCTTCCGGGTGAAAGGGTCTGTCCAGTCCCCTATTCCTTCCCCAGGACAACTTGAGACAAAACCTTGATGGTTATGGACCCAGTGCAGTACAGGTGCCCACAGCCCGGTCTTTGTTATGATGAGTCACCGAAGGAGGAAAAAACAAAATACCAGCTAAGTCCAGAAAAACCAGAGAGGTTGGCAGCTATCGGATTGCAGACCCCTGAACCTATCCACAACAACTAGCAGTAGCCGTGGGGGGTTCCTACGGTGCCCTAGACCCCTCGATCACAGCCGGAGAACTATATAGCCAAAAGACAGAAAGGGGAAAAACTAAACTGCCCCAGAGCAGACCCCAAAGCAATAGGCAGCCCCCAACATATAATGACGGTGAAGCAAGATGAAAACACTAACACAGATAGAAAGATAGGTTGAGCAAATGATGGGGCCCAAGCTAACTACATAGGACAGGATAGGAAAGCTGCTGTCTGCCATCCGCAAAAACCCTATCAAAATGAGCCAACCGAATGATAGGAAAAACAGGCCCTGAAGTCGCTAGGCTTCAAAAGACTATATCAGCACTCAGGTATATTCTGAAGTCAGAGCAAAATATCAACAGATCAGAGACAAAAATGGAGTTCAGCTCACCCCCGGCCGGGGATGGCAGAACTCCCAAAAAACAAGGCAAAACAAAAACAAAACTGAAGAGTACAAAGAAGAGCAGAAAAACTTAGCTTTGAGATGCAGGAATCAGACTGGTCTCCAAGAATCCAGCAGGAAAATCACCAGCCAGGAAGAAGGGCGTCGGCAGCCTTATATCCAGTCCTCAATTCCAGCCACCCAGTCATCATCTAGCTGCCCAGGTGTTTGGTAATCAGCCTCACTACCTTCCTTCACCAGAGGAGGGAGTTCATCAGACCTCAATGGTGAAGGGAAAAATGAACTCACAACAGTACCTCCCCCTTGAGGAGGGGTCACCGAACCCTCATCCATGCCACCAGGGCGATCCGGGTGAGCCCGATGAAAGGCACGCACCAATCTTTCGGCATGAATATCAGAGGCAGAGACCCAGGAATTATCCTCCTGACCATAACCCTTCCACTTAACCAAATACTGGAGTCTCCGTCTAGCCAGACGGGAATCCAGTATCTTCTCTACCTCATATTCCATGTTACCTTCAACCAATATAGGGTCAGGAGGTGCCACCACAGGAACTACTGGTTCAACAAACCTCTTCAACAAGGACTTATGAAACACATTATGAATTTTAAATGTGACAGGAAGAGCCAACCGAAAAGAGACCGGATTAATAATCTCCAAAATCTTGTAAGGTCCAATAAATCTAGGCTTAAACTTAGGAGAAGCCACCTTCATAGCGATATTTTTTAATGACAACCAAACCATATCACCCACCTTAAACTGGGGACCAATGGTCCTACGCAGGTTGGAAAACTGCTGGGCCTTTTCCTGGGAGAGAGACAACTTATCCACTACTTGGTCCCAGATCTGCTGCATTCTCTCCACCACAGTGTCAACACCTGGGCAGGCAGAAGGCTCCACCTGCCCTGAAGAAAATCGAGGGTGAAAACCAAAGTTACAAAAAAGAGGTGACATCAGAGTGGCAGAACTAGCTCTATTATTTAAAGCAAATTCGGCTAAGGGCAAAAATGAAACCCAATCATCCTGATCGGCAGAAATAACACATCTCAAATACGACTCCAAAGTCTGGTTTGTTCTCTCCGTCTGCCCATTGGACTGAGGGTAAAACGCAGAGGAGAAGGACAACTGAATTCCCAGCTTGGAACAGAAAGTCCTCCAAAATCTAGACACAAACTGAACTCCTCTGTCAGATACAATGTTCTCAGGAATCCCGTGCAAGCGAACCACCTGTTGCAAAAACAAGGACACCAACTCAGAGGAAGATGGCAACTTAGGGAGTGGTACAAGATGGACCATCTTAGAGAATCTATCACAAATCACCCAAATAACAGTCATTCTCTGAGAGACAGGCATATCAGAGATAAAATCCATTGAAATATGGGTCCATGGCCTCCTGGGCAGCGGCAAAGGCATCAACAAGCCACTAGAGCGAGAACAAGGTTTAGACCTGGAGCAAGTCCCACAGGACTGCACAAAATTCCTGACATCATGAGACAAGGCGGGCCACCAAAAAGACCGACTCACCAGATCTCTAAAAATACCAAAAATACCTGGATGACCAGCCAATGCAGAGCAATGAACTTCAGACATCACTCTCTTCCTCCACTGGTCAGGAACATACAACTTTCCACTGGGACAACGCTCAGGTTTGTCCTCCTGAAACTCTTCCAGAGCACGTCTCAAATCGGGCGAGATGGCAGAAAGAACTACCCCCTCGCCTAAGATGGTAGCAGGCTTAGTCACAACAGGAGAATCAGCAAGGAAACTCCTAGAGAGGGCGTCTGCCTTGACATTCTTAGTGCCCGGAAGAAAAGAGACCACAAAATCAAAACGTGTGAAAAACAAGGCCCACCTAGCCTGTCTAGGATTCAAGCGCTTGGCCGACTCCAGGTAAATCAAATTCTTGTGGTCAGTAAGGACCACGACTTGGTGTTTGGCTCCCTCCAACCAATGTTTCCACTCCTCAAATGCCCATTTCATGGCCAACAGTTCCCGATTCCCCACATCATAGTTACGTTCGGATGGGGAGAACTTTCGGGAAAAGAAAGCACAAGGATTCATTTTAGATGTCACAGGATCTTTTTGGGACAACACCACTCCTGCACCAATCTCAGAAGCGTCCACCTCCACCTGAAACGGGAGTGAGACATCAGGTTGCCGCAAAACCGGAACAGAAGTGAATCTTCGCTTCAGCTCCTGAAAGGAAGAAACAGCCTCCGGAGACCAATTCAGCACATCAGCACCCTTCCTAGTCAAATCCGTCAATGGCTTGGCATTACCAGAAAAATTAGCTATAAATTTCCGATAAAAATTAGCAAAACCCAAAAACTTCTGGAGGGCCTTCAAAGAAGTGGGCTGAACCCAATCATAAATGGCCTGTACCTTGGCCGGGTCCATTTCAATAGTTGACGGAGACAAAATAAATCCCAAAAATGAAATCCTCTGTACCCCAAAAAGGCATTTCGATCCCTTGACATACAAGGAATTCTCCCTCATAATCCGGAACACAGTACGAACATGTTCCACATGAGAGTCCCTATTCTTGGAGAAGGTCAAAATATCATTCAGATAGATAATCAAAAATGTATCCACAAAGTCTCAGAATATATCATTCATGAAGCACTGGAAGACAGAAGGGGCATTAGTGAGCCCAAAAGGCATCACCAGGTACTCAAAATGTCCCTCCGGAGTATTAAACGCCGTCTTCCATTCATCCCCATGCTTAATGCGAATAAGATTATACGCCCCCCTGAGGTCAAGCTTGGTAAACCAGCAAGCACCTTTAACTCTGGAGAATAGATCAGAAATAAGGGGTAACGGATACTGATATTTAACAGTAATTTTGTTGAGGGCACGATAGTCAATACAAGGCCTTAATGAACCATCCTTTTTAGCCACGAAAAAAAACCCAGCACCTAAGGGTGAAGAGGATGGTCTAATATGACCCTTCTCCAATGCCTCCTTAATATAGGATCGCATAGCCTCGTGCTCGGGTACAGATAAATTGAAAAGCCGACCCTTGTGGAATTTACACCCCGGGTTCAGCTCAATTGCACAGTCATAACTCCTATGAGGAGGCAAAGACGCAGACTCATTCTCACTAAATACATCATAAAAGTCTGCCAAATAGTCAGGAACATCATGCGACTGGGGAGAGGTGGAGAAAACAGGAGCATCACTAAGGGCACACCGACAACCCCAACTCACCACAGACAAAGATTTCTAATCCAGAACTGGATTATGGATTTGCAACCAGGGAAACCCCAGAACAATGGTATCATGCAAATTATGCAACACCAAAAATCTGCAATTTTCTTGATGGTCTGGGGCGACCCGCATTACCACCTGGGTCCAAAACTGAGGTTTATTTTTCGCCAAAAGAGTAGCATCAATACCCCTCAAAGGGATAGGCATCCGCAGAGGTGTCATAGGAAATCCACAACATTTAGCAAAATCCAAGTCCATCAGGTTCAGAGCTGCTCACGAATCCACAAAAGCCTTAGCGGAAAATGTGGACAGGGAGCAGATCAGAGTAATTGCCAGAAGAAACTTAGGTTGCACACCACCCACAGAAAACGTGTGTGCACAACGTTTCTCTCGTTTAGGGCAGACAGAAATAATATGCGAGGCATCGCCACAAAAAAAACACAGCTTATTACGCCTTCTGAACTCCTGATGTTGCGCCCTAGACAAAACTCTATCACATTGCATAGGTTCAGACATTTGTTCAACAGGTGGTAACATCTCTCGTGTAGTTTTGCGTTCACGTAAACGCCGATCCACCTGAATGGCTACTGACATAGAATCGTCAAGACCAGAGGGAACAGGAAATCCCACCATAGTATCTTTTACAGTTTCTGACAAACCCTTCCGAAAGAGGGCTGCCAAGGCACCATCATTCCAGGTAGTAATGACCGCCCACTTTCGGAATTTTTGACAGTACAACTCTGCCGAATCCCGACCCTGGCTTAATGCCAACAGGGTCTTTTCAGCCTGATCAATAGCATTAGGTTCATCATACAACAACCCCAAGGCTTGAAAAAATGCGTTCACATTATTCAGAATAGGATCATCAGGTTTAAAGAAAACGCCCAATCCTGGGGATCGCCACGCAGCAAAGAGATGACAATTTTAACCTGCTGCGCGGAGTTCCCCGACGAGTTAGGCTTCAAGGCAAAAAATTATTTACAATTATTCTTGAAATTCAAGAATTTAGACCGATCCCCCAAAAATACATCACGAGTAGGAATCTTTGGTTCAGCAGCATGTGAATAAGCAAGATAGGCGGAAACTCCCCGCACTTCAGCAGCGAGCTGCTCCACACGATCAGACAATTGCTTCATCTCTATTGAGAGAAAAATTCCCCCTACGGCCTCAGAGATATAGAGGAAAAAATATGCACACAAAAAAAAAAAAAATTCTGACACTTTTTTTTCCTTTTTTTTTTTACAATTCTCTCCTGCTATTGAGTACCCTAGGATCTGCGGTATGGCTGGTGATTCTGTTATGATTAGTCACCGAAGGAGGAAAAAACAAAATACCAGCTAAGTCCAGAAAAACCAGAGAGGTTGGCAGCTATCGGATTGCAGACCCCTGAACCTATCCACAACAACTAGCAGTAGCCGTGGGGGGTTTCTACGGTGCCCTAGACCCCTAAATCACAGCCGGAGAACTATATAGCCTAAAGACAGAAAGGGGAAAAACTAAACTGCCCCAGAGCAGACCCCAAAGCAATAGACAGCCCCCAACATATAATGACGGTGAAGCAAGATGAAAACACTAACACAGATAGAAAGATAGGTTGAGCAAATGATGGGGCCCAAGCTAACTACATAGGCCTGGATAGGAAAGCTGCTGTCTGCCATCCGCAAAAACCCTATCAAAATGAGCCAACCGAATGATAGGAAAAACAGGCCCTGAAGTCGCTAGGCTTCAAAAGACTATATCAGCACTCAGGTATATTCTGAAGACAGAGCAAAATATCAACAGATCAGAGACAAAAATGGAGTTCAGCTCAACCCCGACCGGGGATGGCAGAACTCCCAAAAAACAAGGCAAAACAAAAACAAAACTGAAGTGTACAAAGCAGAGCAGAAAAACTTAGCTTTGAGACGCAGGAATCAGACTGGTCTCCAAGAATCCAGCAGGGTCACCAGCAAGGCAGAAGGGCGTCGGCTGCCTTATATCCAGTCCTCAATTCCAGCCACCCAGTCATCATCTAGCTGCCCAGGTGTTTGGTAATCAGCCTCACTACCTTCCTTCACCAGAGGAGGGAGTTCATCAGACCTCAACGGTGAAGGGAAAAATGAACTCACAACTGTACCTCCCCCTTGAGGAGGGGTCACCGAACCCTCATCCATGCCACCAGGGCAATCCGGGTGAGCCTGATGAAAGGCACGCACCAATCTTTCGGCATGAATATCAGAGGCAGAGACCCAGGAATTATCCTCCTGACCATAACCCTTCCACTTAACCAAATACTGGAGTCTCCGTCTAGCCAGACGGGAATCCAGTATCTTCTCTACCTCATATTCCATGTTACCTTCAACCAATACAGGGTCAGGAGGTGCCAACACAGGAACTACTGGTTCAACAAACCTCTTCAACAAGAACTTATGAAACACATTATGAATTTTAAATGTGACAGGAAGAGCCAACCGAAAAGAGACCGGATTAATAATCTCCAAAATCTTGTAAGGTCCAATAAATCTAGGCTTAAACTTAGGAGAAGCCACCTTCATAGCGATATTTTTTGATGACAACCAAACCATATCACCCACCTTAAACTGGGGACCAACGGTCCTACGCCGGTTAGAAAACCGCTGGGCCTTTTCCTGGGAGAGAGACAACTTATCCACTACTTGGTCCCAGATCTGGTGCATTCTCTCCACCACAGTGTCAACACCTGGGCAGGCAGAAGGCTCCACCTGCCCTGAAGAAAATCGAGGGTGAAACCCAAAGTTACAAAAAAAAAGGTGACATCAAAGTGGCAGAACTAGCTCTATTATTTAAAGCAAATTCGGCTAAGGGCAAAAATGAAACCCAATCATCCTGATCGGCAGAAATAAAACATCTCAAATACGACTCCAAAGTCTGGTTTGTTCTCTCCGTCTGCCCATTGGTCTGAGGGTGAAACGCAGAGGAGAAGGACAACTGAATTCCCAGCTTGAAACAGAAAGTCCTCCAAAATCTAGACACAAACTGAACTCCTCTGTCAGATACAATGTTCTCAGGAATCCCGTGCAAGCGAACCACCTGTTGCAAAAACAAGGGCACCAACTCAGAGGAAGATGGCAACTTAGGGAGTGGTACAAGATGGACCATCTTAGAGAATCTATCACAAATGACCCAAATAACAGTCATTCTCTGAGAGACAGGCATATCAGAGATAAAATCCATTGAAATATGAGTCCATGGCCTCCTGGGCACCGGCAAAGGCATCAACAAGCCACTAGAGCGAGAACAAGGTTTAGACCGGGAGCAAGTCCCACTTATACGATGGACTACTTGCTAGAGATGGGGTGCACCTTACGAAGACTGGAAAGCAGGTATTTGGAAGTCGCCTTGCTACACTTGTAAGGAGAGCTTTAAACTAGAACAACATGGGAAGGGAAGCAAAAGACCAGAAAAAGCCATACTCCTGACAAATGCTATTGAGAACTCTGCTATTAGAAGTGGAAAGGAAGAACAAAGACGAAAGAATCTAATTAATACAAATATTGGAGAAAGAGAAACCAATCACAAACTAAAATGTTTCTATACTAATGCACAAAGCATGGGCAACAAACAAGGAGAATTGGAACTACTAACACAGGAAAAGAAATATGATGTCATTGGAATCACTGAAACTTGGTGGGACAATACACATGATTGGAATACAAGACTAGAAGGATACAACTTATTTGCAAGAAACAGACTTGATAAACGAGGAGGGGGTGTCGCATTGTATGTTAGAAACGCGTATATCTGCACAGAGATTGAAGCTTCAGAGACTGGGAGTTCTGTGGAAACTGTTTGGGTAAGAATACAAGGACAGAACAATGGAAAGGACACCATTGTAGGGCATTTACTACAGGCCGCCTGTGCAAGCTGAAGATATGGATGAACTCTTTATGCATCAAATGGCCAAGTTCTCCAAAAAATATGACATAGTTGTCATGGGAGATTTCAACTATCCAGACATTTGTTGGGAATCTCTCTCAGGCAAAACTAACAGGTCAAGGAAATTCTTATCCTCTCTTGCTGACAACTTTATCTTCCAAAAGGTAAGGGAGAAAACAAGGGGAACTGCTACCTTGGATCTAATCCTTATAAACAGGGAGGAAATGGTTGAGGAGGTAAAAGTGGTTGGGACCCTAGGAGGTAGCGACCATGCTATTTTAGAATTTTGGATAACTAGAGGCGGAAGACCTGTGAAGACTCAGACGTCAAGGTTAGATTTCAGAAAGGCAGATTTTAAGGGATTCAGAAAGAGAATTGGAGGGATCCAATGGCTGGATATCCTTAAAGACAAAAATGTCCAGGAAGGATGGGAAATCTTGAAAAATGAAGTTCTCAAAGCACAGTTGTTAACAATTCCGAAAAGAGGGAAGAATAGGAAGCATTTAAGGAAACCAGGATGGATGAACACAGAACTTAAGCACATGCTAAAAAGGAAGAAAAAAATGTTTATAAAATGGAAAGAGGGAGGCATATCTAAAGAAGAATATAATGCTGTCTGCAGAACCTGCAGGGCACAAATCAGATTAGCTAAAGCTGAAAATGAATTGAGGCTTGCAAGAGATGTCAAAAGCAATAATAAAGGATTTTGGGCATATGTCAAAAGTAAAAGAAAAGTCAAAGATGCTATAGGATTTTTACAGGATGAAAATGATGAAATGGTAAGACAGGATGTTGAGAAGGCTGAACTTTTAAATTCCTATTTTGCATCTGTTTTCTCTCAGAAAGGAAATGTAACATCAACTGTTATTCACTGTCCTATTAAGGGAATAGAAGAATCCAGGATATCTATAAACAGAAAGATAGTGAGGAAACACTTAGCTAACCTAAATGAATTCAAGTCTCCAGGTCCAGATGAATTACACCCCAGAGTACTGAAGGAGATAGCAGAAGAAATTTTTGAACCCCTCTCCATAATCTTTGAAAATTCTTGGAGAACAGGAGAAGTGCCAGAAGACTGGAGAAGAGCAAATGTTGTTCCTATCTTCAAAAAGGGGAAGAAGGTGGACCCAGGCAACTATAGGCCGGTGAGTCTGACTTCTATACCAGGAAAGATCTTTGAACAAATTATTAAACAACATGTATGTCAATACCTGGATAAGAATGAAGTGATTATACAGAGTCAGCATGGGTTTGTAACTAATAAGTCATGTCAGACTAACTTAATTTCCTTCTATGAAGGTATTACTGATTGGGTGGATCAAGGAAATGCTGTAGATATAGTATATCTTAGTAAAGTAAAGTGCTGCGGAATATGTCGGCGCTATAAAAATAAAATTTATTATTATTATTATTATATCTTGACTTCAGCAAAGCATTTGACAAAGTCTCTCATACAATCCTTATTGAAAAAATGACTAAGTATGGAATGGACAAGGCAACTGTTAGGTGGATTCATAACTGGCTTAGTGATCGGACCCAAAGAGTGGTCGTAAATGGCTGCACATCCAGTTGCAAGAATGTCTCAAGTGGGGTACCACAGGGCTCTGTCCTGGGCCCTGTATCGTTCAACATCTTTATCAATGATTTAGATGAAGGAATTGAGGGTAAACTGATTAAATTTGCTGATGACACAAAGCTAGGAGGGATAGCTAATACTAGAGAAGAGAGAGAGGATTCAAAAAGATTTAAATAAACTGGAGAAGTGGGCAGCAACTAACAGAATGGTTTTTAACAGGGAGAAATGCAAAGTACTACATCTGGGCAATAAAAATGAAAAAAGCATATATAGAATGGGAGGAATAGGGCTAAGTGACAGCACATGTGAAAAAGACTTCGGTATACTAATAGATCACAGACTGAATATGAGTCAACAGTGTGATGCAGCAGCAAAAAAGGCAAATGCAATTCTAGGATGTATTAACAGAAGCATACAGTCTAGATCATGTGAAGTCATTATTTCCCTCTACTCCTCTTTGGTCAGACCTCATCTGGAATATTGTGTCCAGTTTTGGGCACCACATTTTAAAAAAGACATCAACAAACTGGAGCAAGTTCAGAAAAGAGCGACCAGAATGGTGACCGGTCTGCAAACCCTGTCTTATGAGGAAAGGTTGCAGGATTTGGGAATGTTTATTTTGCAAAAGAGAAGACTGAGAGGAGACTTAATAGCTGTCTACAAATATCTAAAGGGCTGTCACATTGTAGAAGGATCAACTTTATTCTCATTTGCACAAGGAAAGACTAGAAGCAATGGGATGAAACTGAATGGGAGGAGACACAGATTAGATATTAGAAAAAACTTTTTGACAGTTAGAGTGACCAATGAGTGGAACAAGCTGACACGAGAAGTAGTGAGTTCTCCTTCATTGGAAGTCTTCAAACAGAGGCTGGACAGACATCTGACTGGGATGATTTAGCGAATCCTGCTTTGAGCAGGGGGTTGGACCAGATGGCCCAGGAGGTCCCTTCCAACTCTGCGATTCTATGATTCTATGATTCTATGAGGACTGCACAAAATTCCTGACATCATGAGACAAGGCGGGCCACCAAAAAGACCGACTTACCAGATCTCTAGTACCAAAAATACAAAACTGAAGAGTACAAAGAAGAGCAGAAAAACTTAGCTTTGAGATGCAGGAATCAGACCTCCAAGAATCCAGCAGGAAAATCACCAGCCAGGAAGAAGGGCGTTGGCAGCCTTATATCCAGTCCTCAATTCCAGCCACCCAGTCATTATCTAGCTGCCCAGGTGTTTGGTAATCAGCCTCACTACCTTCCTTCACCAGAGGAGGGAGTTCATCAGACCTCAATGGTGAAGGGAAAAATGAACTCACAACAGGTCTTCCTCCTTACAGGAGTATGCCACAATTTTTGTTCTGTTGGAATAGTGTAAACTTAGAAGTGCAATAGAGGGTCCCTGGACCCCTACAAAACAGTGCAAAAGTATGTACAGGTGCATGATGCCTAATGTATTTTGGAATTTGGAAGTACTCTATCTGTTGCCACAGTGTGGCTGTATATGGCATGTGATGGAGTTTGCAACAGTTTTTATTAATGGAGCAGCTTGAGTCTGTAAGAAGCATCTCTTGGGCTCTGATAGGTAAAGTATAAGCTCATTATGGTTTATGGACACTGTAATTTTGATTCACACAACACAGATCTATGATAAGGCCATGTACATGAGACCTGATTGCAAATATCGAGTGGACATGATTAGTGATAGTAGAAAATCATTTTTAATAACTTGACAACAGAGAAATACAATATTTTTTAATATGGAGATGAATAACAAAATACACAGTATTAGCGATGAGCAGATATATACAGTATATAGAGTAAAAATGAATACTACTAGAATGTTTAAAAAATTTGCATTCTCCAAACTGCATTTTTTTGCAATTTACCTCCATATAGATACAGCAAAATGGCATCCACCGGCCCACATTTTGTTGAACTAAAAAGGCCATAAAAGTTACTTTCGGTTCTGATGAGTCCCGGGATGATTCCGCTTATGTGCGCGCAAGGTCCAAGTGCACATCTGTGATGTCATGAGGTCACCACTTTACCAGCACTTTTGTAGAACCGTCTTGGTGGTCATCAGAGCTGGAAGTCCCAGCCCAGCGTAAAGAGGCCCTGGGAATTGTCATGGTAGTGATAAGAACATGCATCGTGGACCAAAGGGGTGATGGTGAGGAGTGGAGGGGCCAGAGGGGAAGTTAGGCGAGTATGAAGATTTTTCTCATTCTTTTCATCTCATATTTAAAGGACATTACATTTGCCAAGAATGACTTATTTGCAAAATAAATTTCCTGCGAAAATCTGTGTGAACAAGCAAACTTGAAGTTTGTCTGATCCAGTCCCCCCTACACAATATAATAATCATCAGCTCATAATGTTTCCTTTTTTATATTAGTTACAGATAGAAGCAAGAGAATGCAGCGATCCTGGATCATCTTACGAAACAAGGATCACGATGTCTAGAGCTACAAGTAATCTTTATGACGATGTTGATATTCCACGTAGAAGTGAACCTGTGTACGATAATGTTCTTCCAATAAATCACTCTGTATATGAGACAACTTTACCAAAAAAATAGCTAGCACTGTGCTTACATTTTGTCTATTTGTGAATGCTTTATCCAACTTTATCTTGATGGGAAACAGCTGTGTCACTTGAAAAGCCCACATGACCATTATGACCGGCAATGCGGTCTTGTGAGTGAAATAGCTGTTTACTACCAAGTTAATTGGTTAAAGGGATTGTGCAGGGAAACAGTAAAAAGACAGCAATGGTACAAGGATACTGTGGCTAAAAGCCACAAAATGCCTGAAAGTGTGAACACAGCCTTATGATAAAAAGACTCCCAGTGAATTAACTACCTCTTATGCTTCCCTTTTATTTTGGGAAAAAGGGCAATTATTTCCTCTTATTTGGAGCACCTGTGAAAAGGCAAATTATGAGTTCACAAGAAGAATGGACATATTACCTTTTCAGCCTGTTCATCTGCACAGGGGTAAGGCCAACTGCAGGAAGTATCAGTCCAGATATCCTGTATCTGCCTGCCCCTCTCTGCTCACTCTGTTCATGTGTCCCTAAAAGACTACATTTCTGTATTTCCTGGGAAAAGGAAACTAGAGGAAAACTGAAGCCAAAGAGGGGGAGTTGTGTAGATTTCAATACAGGAACAGCTGGTAATATAGCCCTTCTTTATACTACCTTAACCCCTTCATGACCCAGCCTATTTTGACCTTAATGACCTGGCCATTTTTTGCAATTCTGACCAGTGTCCCTTTATGAGGTAATAACTCTGGAACGCTTCAACGCATCCTAGCGATTCTGAGATTGTTTTTTCGTGACATATTGGGCTTCATGTTAATGGTAAATTTAGGTCGATAATTTTTGCGTTTATTTGTGAAAAAATCAGAAATTTGGCGAAAATTTTGAAAATTTCGCAATTTTCAAATTTTGAATTTTTATTCTGTTAAACTAGAGAGTTATGTGACACAAAATAGTTACTAAATAACATTTCCCACATGTCTACTTTACATCAGCACAATTTTGGAAGCAAAATTTTTTTTGTTAGGAAGTTATAAGGGTTAAAAGTTGACCAGCGATTTCTCATTTTTACAACAAAATTTACAAAACCATTTTTTTTAGGGACCACCTCACATTTGAAGTCACTTTGAGGGGTCTATATGGCAGAAAATACCCAAAAGTGACACCATTCTAAAAACTGCACCCCTCAAGCTATTCAAAACCACATTCAAGAAGATTATTAACCCTTCAGGTGTTTCACAACAGCTAAGGCAATGTGGAAGGAAAAAATGGACATTTTAATTTTTCCAACACAAATTTCCTTTCAGCATCAATTTTTTCATTTTCACATGGGCAACAGGATAAAATGGATCCTAAAATTTGTTGGGCAATTTCCCCTGAGTACACCGATACCTCATATGTGGTCATAAACCACTGTTTGGGCGCACGGCAGGGCTCAGAAGGGAAGGAGCACCATTTGACTTTTTGAATGGAAAATATGCTGGAATATTTAGCGGTTGCCATGTCGCGTTTGGAGAGTCGCTGTGTGCCTAAACACTGGAGCTCCCCCACAAGTGACCCCATTTTGGAAACTAGACCCCCCAAGGAACTTATCTAGATGCATAGTGATCACTTTGAACCCCCAGGTGCTTCTCAAATTGATCTGTAAAAAAAAAAAAGTACTTTTTTTTCACAAAAATTATCTTTTAGCCTCAGTTTTTTCATTTTCACATGGGCAACAGGATAAAATGGATCCTAAAATTTGTTGGGCAATTTCTCCTGAGCACACCAATACCTCATATGTGGTCATAAACCACTGTTTGGGTGCAGGGCAGGGCCCGGAAGGGAAGGAGCGCCATTTGACTTTTTGACTGGAAAATTAGCTCCAATCGTTATCGGACACCATGTCGCGTTTGGAGAGCCCCTGTGTGCCTAAACATTGGAGCTCCCCCACAAGTGACACCATTTTGGTAACTAGACCCCTTAAGGAACTTATCTAGATGTGTAGTGAGCACTTTGAACCCCCAAGTGCCTCACAAAAGTTTATAACATAGAGCAGTGAAAATAAAAAATCATTTTTTTTCCTCAAAAATGATTTTTTAGAACGCTATTTTTTATTTTCACAAGGGTAACAGGAGAAATTGGACCATAAAAGTTGTTGTCCAGATTGTCCTGAGTACGCTGGTACCCCATATGTGGGGGGGGCACTGTTTGAGTGCACGGCAGGGCGCAGAAGGGAATGAGCGCCATTTGACTTTTTGAAATGAAAATTGGCTCCAATCGTTAGCGGACACCATGTCGTGTTTGGAGATCCCCAGTGTGCCTAAACTTTGGAGCTCCCCCACAAATGACCCCATTTTGGAAACTAGACCCCCTAAGGAACTTATCTAGATGCATAGTGAGCACGTTGAACCCCCAGGTGATTCACAGAAGTTTATAATGCAGAGCAGTGAAAATAAAAAATCTTTTTTTTTCCTAAAAAAAAAATTTTTAGTCTGCAATTTTTTATTTTCACAAGGGTACCAGGATAAATTGGACCCCAAAAGTTGTTTTCCAGTTTGTCCTGAGTACGCTGGTACCCCATATGTGGGGGGGAACCACTGTTTGGGCACACGTCGGGGCTCGGAAGGGAAGTAGTGACATTTTGAAATGCTGACTTTGATGGAATAGTCTGCGGGCATCATGTTACATTTGCTGAGCCCCTGTGTGCCTAAACAGTAGAAACCCCCCACAAGTGACCCCATTTTGGAAACAAGACCCCCCAAGGAACTTATCTATATGTGTGGTGAGCACCTTGAACCCCCAAGTGCTTCACAGAAGATTGTAACGCAGAGCCGTGAAAATAAAAAATCATTTTATCCCTCAAAAAAAATGATTTTTAGCCCGCAATTTTTTTTTTCACAAGGGTAACAGGAGAAATTGGACCCCAAAAGTTGTTGTCTAGTTTGTCCTGAGTACGCTGATACCCCATATGTGGGGGATGACCACTGTATGGGCACACGTCAGGGCTCGGAATGGAAGTAGTGACGTTTTGGTATGCTGACTTTGATGAAATGGTCTGCAGGCATCATGTTACATTTGCAGAGCCCTTGATGTTCCTAAACTGTGGAAACCCCCCACAAGTGACCCCATTTTGGAAACTAGACCCCATAAGGAACTTGCCTAGATGTGTGGTGAGCACCTTGAACCCCGAAGTGCTTCACAGAAGATTGTAACGCAGAGCCATGAAAATAAAAAATCTTTTTTTTCCTCAAAAAATGAATTTTTAGCTCGCAATTTTTTATTTTGACAAGGGTATCAGGAGAAATTGGACCCCAAAAGTTGTTGTCCAGTTTGTCCTGAGTACACTGGTACCCCATATGTGGGGGGAAACCACTGTTTGGGCACACGTTGGGTCTCAGCAGGGAAGTAGTGACATTTTGAAATGCTGACTTTGATGGAATGGTCTGCGGGCATCATGTTACATTTGCTGAGCCCCTGATGTGCCTAAACAGTAGAAACCTCCCACAAGTGACCCCATTTTGGAAACTAGACCCCCCAGGGAACTTATCTAGATGTATGGTGAGCACCTTGAACCCCCAAGTGCTTCACAGAAGTTTATAACGCAGAGCCGTGAAAATAAAAAATAATTTTTTTCCCTCAAAAAAAATGATTTTTAGCCCGCAATTTTTTTTTTCACAAGGGTAACAGGATAAATTGGACCCCAAAAGTTGTTGTCCAGTTTGTCCTGAGTACGCTGATACCCCATATGTGTGGGGGAACCATTGTTTGGGCACACGTCAGGGCTCGGAATGGAAGTAGTGACGTTTTGAAATGCAGACTTTGATGGAATAGTCTGCAGTCGTCATTACGTTTGCAGAGCCCCTGATGTGCCTAAACAGTGGAAACCCCCCACAAGTGACCCCATTTTGGAAACTAGACCTTCCAAGGAACTTATGTAGATGTATGGTGAGCACTTTCAACCCCCAAGTGCTTCACAGAAGTTTATAATGCAGAGACATGAAAATGAAAAAAACATTTTTTTTCCACAAAAATAATTTTTTAGCCCCCAATTTTTTATTTTCCCAAGGGTAACAGGAGAAATTAGACCCCAAAAGTTGTTGTGCAATTTTTCCTGAGTACGCTGATACCCCATATGTGGGGGTAAACCACTGTTTGGGCACACATCGGGGCTTGGAAGGGAGTGAGCACCATTTGACTTTTTGAACGCAAAATTGGCTGGAATCAAAGGTTGCACCATGTCGCGTTTGGAGACCCCCTGATGTGCCTAAACAGTGAAAACCCCTCAATTCTAACTCCAACCCTAACCCCAACACACCCCTAACCACAACCCTAACCCCAACACATCCCTAACCCTAATCCCAACCCTAATCCTAACCCCAACACACCCCTAACCCCAACACTAACCATAACACTAACCACAAGCCTAACCCTAATTCTAACCCTAACCCTCTTTTCAACCCTAACCCTCTTTTCAACCCTAACCCTCTTTCAAACCCTAACCCTCTTTCCAACCCTAACCCTCTTTCCAACCCTAACCCTAATTCCAACCCTAACCCTCTTTCCAACCCTAACCCTCTTTTCAACCCTAACCCTCTTTCCAACCCTAACCCTCTTTCCAACCCTAACCCTAACCCTCTTTACAACCCTAACCCTCTTTACAACCCTAACCCTAACCCTCTTTCCAACCCTAACCCTAACCCTCTTTCCAACCCTAACCCTAACCCTGATGGAAAAATAAAAATATTTTCTTTATTTTATTAGTTCTGCCTACCTATGGGGGTGATAATCGGGGGGTTCATTTACTTTTTATTTCATTTTGATCACTCTGAGAGTGATCAAAATGAAATAATGGAATCTGCAGCCGGCAGATTCGGGCGGGCGCACTGCGCATGCGCCCGCCATTTTCTAAGATGGCGGCGCCCATGAACCGGACCCGCCGGACACCGGGAGCGACGGGGGGACTTGGAAGGTGCCGGGGGCGGTGAGAGTGGGTGAGGGGGGGATCGGAAGCTGGCGGGGAGCGAAGGGAATGGGAGGGGGGGCAGATGATGACAGCGGCGGCAGATCGCCACTGTCATTCAGTGGCAGGGGGGGCGATCGCCGGTGGGGTTGGTCAAATCGGTGTCTCCAGCCATGTCCGATGCTACTGCAGCATCGGCCATGGCTGGATTGTAATATTTCATCAATTTTCATTGATGAAATATTACTATCGCTCTGATTGGCTGTTTCACTTTTAACAGCCAATCAGAGCGATCGTAGCCACCTGGGGGCGAAGCCATGCCCCCTGTGGTAAATTACAAAGCCCCCTGTATCTGCGGGTCAGGTGACCTTTCATTGACCCCGGTCACCCAACCCGCAGGGGGGCTTTGAATTCATGACACAGGGTATGCGTCATAGGTCGGATTGGCACCGACTTTCATGACGCATACGCTGTGTCACAGGTCGGGAAGGGGTTAAACCACTGAAATATAGCTGTCAATCCACTCACTGCCCACCAGGCATGTTATCATTAACACACTAACTGCCCTACCAGAGATGTTTTCATTAACCCATTAATAGGGATGAGCGGACCCATGGTAGTTTAAGTTCTGGTACCCAACCCGAACTTTATTACAATGTTTGGTTTGGGTACCAGAACTGTACCTGAACTTGAACCAGAACTGGAACCCCATTCAAAAGAATAGGGACCTGGACTTTTGAGATGGAAAATGATCTCTCTCTCTCTCTGCACTCTTTCTTTGCAATGAACTTCCCCCAGAACTTTGAACATTGCAACGAACTTCCGGGAGAAGTTTGTGCTCGTCGATTAACAACGAACACTAACTGTCTGGTACAAACTCCGACCATTTAAGTTCGAGTTCACTCATCTCTACCCAATAACTGCCCTACCAGGCATGATATAAATACCCACTAACTACCCTTGTCCAACAAGGATATTACTATTAAATCCTTAATTAGCGTAGACCTCTATAGATATCATAATTTAATGTTTCAACACTCTAGTCCATCATGGATGCTACTATTAACCGCTTTACTGTCCTAGATCACTAAAATGTTACCATCAACCCTTACACTTCTCATAACCAAAATTGATGTTACCAATAATCCAATCACTGCTTGGAATCACTGCTGGTTAATCTAGAAAAAAAATTACCTATTCATTAAGTTGTTTTCATTACAAGCTGCTCCAAAGAACAACCCTTAGTTCATAGGCCCTAATGCAAAAGCTTCAATGGGGTCCCCAATTATTGACAATCTTTACTAGCATTGATCTTTTTATATAGGCTAAAGGGACTTTTTGGGCCCTCTAGTCTCCAGCGCACGGATGCGATTGCAACCGCTGCATCTATTGTAGTTAAGGCCATGTTTGGGCCACACATTTCTGCCTCCATTGGGGCTTCCATCTAAAATCCTGAAAAATGGGATCTGGAGCGCTCCCCCAGCAGAGCCACAGTACACTCCGCTTTTGTGCCTACCTAAAAATATGGACACTACTGGGAAGGTGCCATATGTTGCACAAATTAACTTCATCTGCCTCATTACAGTGAGTGGCTCCATAGGGGGCTCCATCCAAATCTAATTTTTCTGAGCTTAAGTTGAAAACCCTGAAGGAGCCACAAATGTGTGGCCGGAACGTGATTTGAGCCTGGCTTTACTCTGAAGAACTCTGGCGATTGGTTTAAATCTGGTCTGCATAATTCTTTATTTCTCTGCCGATGTAATATAAAACAAGAACTGCTAAAAAATAAACCATTGGCTTCTTATGCCCTGGACCATACGAAAGCTTTTATTTTTAGTTTGCCCCTCTATTCTGTATCATGTGCACATACAGCAATGTACAGTGTATCTTCTCATATAATACACATGATACACATGATATAGGTTATTTTAGCTGTTGACTGCTTATTTATAAATCAGACGTTTTACCAAATGCAAATGCCAGAACAAATTATGACTCCTAATCATTGTGTTCCATCTGTCTTTATATTGTTTACTACCGTATATACATTTAATTGATAAATGCATTTTATAATATGGATACAATTAATTTAATGCAGAGAAATAAGTAATTGACTGATCTGATTTTGCACTATGATGTTTATAATGTATTTATAAGGGTATGCTTCCACGGTCAGGATTCCTTCAGAATTTGCTGCAGATTGGACGCTGCATACAGCCGCAGCATCCAGATGTTACAGCATAGTGGAGGGGATTTTATGAAATCCCGTCTCCACTATGCGTGCATGGCCGCATCCGGTGGCCCAGAGTAACCGGACATGTGGCTCGTCTTTATAGACCGCAGCATGTCTCCGTCTCTGCAAGATAAATAACCCAGTCTATGATTCCTCATATGATCAATGAACACACCCGGAATCACCGTGCGTACTACAGGGGGCAGCACTTTGGGGGGAGCCGGGTTTCCTCTGTGTCCAAAGCGCTGCATTTCCGGACCATGGACACATACCCTAAAGGTTATTAAGTAAATGGAAAATATGTTCTTAAAAAACCCAAAATGGTAAAATTGAAGATAAAACTTTGTGAAATCTTCAGTTTTTTTTGCTAAATAAACCTAAATATCATCCAAATGAAAGAAAAGTGTTTTTTGTAATGTAGTACTTTATTTATTTAATTATAGAATCAGTGTTAAATGTGTCACCCAAGTTTGTTGATTACTGTATGATATAATGATGATAGGTGTTTATATGTACTTGATTTCTGGGGCGGAAAGAACTGAAAACAGGGGAAGCACGACAAGGCCAATTAAGGCCAAGATTATTTGAAAACAATAGTCACAAAATGAAAATATAAAAATATAAATAGACGTTAGCCTCCTTACTTTTATTTGGCAGTAGATTCAGGGCCAATTCTAACTTTTCTGCTGCCTTAAGCAAAACTTAAAATGGCGCCCTCTCACCCTAAACAAGAAAGTTGCATTTTTCACCATGTATTTTTTAATCGTATCATGGTACTGTTGGTTATGAAAAGAGACCCTTAAAATACTTAGTTTGTTCCTTTACACAGTAATACTCCATTTGACAGCATTGCCACTTATACATTAACTATTTTTATATTTTGATCCCCAGCAGTGTCTGTAGGATCACTGCCACCTGGTAACAGACAGGGTAACCCTAAGGTTTGTCCGTATTGATATTGGAACACAATTTATTTATTATTTTGATGATGTAACCATTTGGTTCTAATGTACAGTATGCGTTTTAAATTAAAAGGAATGATTTTTTAATATTTTTTTCACAATAGGATTATGTTTTCTTACAGTAGAAGTATTTTTTCCTCCTTTTTTTTTTTCAATTTAGGTTTTTCCTTTAAAATGTGGTATACAGTATATGTTTCCATGGAAATTATATTCCCAAGATTTTGGCTTCATCTGTAAGCCATTTATACAACTGTATTTTATTAGTGGCAGCATTTTATAAAGTTTACTATATCTATATACGGGGTGGTGCAAAAGTTGGTGGACAGTATGTGTAATAGGGTTATGAAGGGGGAGATTTATCAAACATGGTGTAAAGTGAAACTGACTTATTTGCCCTTAGCAACCAATCAGATTCCACTTTTCATTCTTCACAGACTCTTTGGAAAATGAAAGGTGGAATCCGATTGGTTGCTAAGGGCAACTGAGTCAGTTTCACAGATCCAGTTTTTACAGATAAATCTCCCCCAAATTTGTTTTCTTTTCAGATAATTCAGATAACCCATAATGGCAAATAATTTAAATACATATCAAAGAAAATGGATTTTAAAAGAGTATTGGAGATCTCAAAATGCTGAAACAGTTAGAGCAAATTGGGTTGAAACATTTGGTACTCAAGCCCCAAAGAGACAAACCATTTACCGCATTCGTGACAAATTCGATGCCACTGGCTCAATCCTTAGTGCTCCAAAAACTGGTCAACCCAAAACTGCCTGTACAGAAAATAATAAACAACTTGTTGCTGAAACATTTGTTCAGAGTCCAAAAAGTCCGCCAGAAGTGTCTCTTTAGAATTGGGAATTTCACAAGCTTCCATCATGCAAATCCCGAAATCTATTGGGTGGAAAGCTTATCGTCCAGACAGGCTGCTGCAATTTAGTGAGATTATGCTTAACGAAATTTAAGAAAATCCAGTATATTTAGATATCATCATGTGGAGTGATGAAGCTTCCTTCCAATTATCTGGCCATATTAACAGACATAATTGTATTTACTGGTATAATGAGAACATGAATTTAACATTAGAGCAACAACTAAATGAGTGTTAGAGTGTTAGAGTGTTAGCGACTCCTGGAGTGGACCCTCTGGGTCATGGCACCAACCCTCCCAGGGCAAGCTACCCTAGTGAGGACCACCCCCTATACAGGGAGTGTCAGGAGCAAGCCCCAGGGGATACGATACCATGACTGCTGGTACCAGGCGGCCGGCTCACAGGAGATACGAGACAGTGTGACTGGAGGGTGCAAGATACTAGGGAACACAGGAATACACGGGAGTGCGCTGAATACAGGATAGTGCAAGACGGGTACACGTGGGCACATAAGGCGTGTAGCGAGTAACACATCCGGAGGTAGACAATGCAGGACGAGTGCAAGGAGCATGACAGGGTACAGAATGAGGCAGCAGTCGTGCCAGGAGGTGTAACAGAACACAGGAATAGAGTGAATGCCATGAGGCACGACTGAGCAAGAAACAAGGGACAGGATACGAGAGGATGTGCTAGGAGGCACAACTGAGCATGAAGCAACAAGGGTCCAGAGCGAGTGCTAGGAGCACCACAGAATAGCAGACAGAGGACCTGAGATCAGCGCACAGCCAGGCTGGGACACAGCTGACCCAGCCAGGAAGCACAACAATAATCAGGCACATCCCCTAGGGGGAGGTCGTCTGATATAGCACATGACTACTACTGGTTCCGGGTCAGGACCTAGCCAGAAAGCACATAACCACTACAGGTTCCGGGTCAGGTCCTCCATTATCATAGAGAGGACCGAGCCCTATACCGCATTGACAGAAGCGCGCAAGCGCAAACGTGACATGGAGGAGGAGACCCGGGGACGAGAGCTGCGCGTGCGCACCCGACAAGTACCCCCGAGGGACCGCCGTACTGGAGGGAGTGACGTCGGGGCCGAAACCCCGCCTCCTGGTGAGCGCGGCATAACAATGAGCCTGGTGTCAATGTTTGGGGTGGTATTTCAAGTTTTGGTGTTTTTGGACCATTTTTTTTTATGGAACAATCACAGGAGATAAGTATCTCGAAATTCTAATTAATCAAGTTGTTCCCCAGTTACAGCAACATCCTAATTCAAATGACCTTTATTTCCAACTAGATGGGGCCCCTCCACATTATTCAAGCGTAGCCCGTGAGTATCTTGATGAAACATTTCCTAATAAATGGATTGGCCAAAGAGGCCCACTTGATTGGCCGGCACGTTCACCAGATTTGACCCCAATGGATTTTTTCTTTTGGGGAGTACTCAAGGACAAAGTTTATAGTCGAAAACCAAAAAGTGTGAGTGATTTGAAAAATTACATAAGAGATGCATTTCAAGAAATTAATACCCAAAGACATTTGTGCAAAAATGTTTGTCAAAGTGTAAGAGGCAGACTTCAAAGCTGTGCAAATTGTGATGGAAAACAGTTTGAGCACCTGCGTTGATAAAATTTAAGGGCTTTTGTATTATTGTTCAGAATAAAATTTAATTGTCAATGTTATGCTTGTGTTAGTAAATATAATTTTATATATAAATCAAAATAAATGTTATTATTTTCTGTCCACCTACTTTTGGACCACCCTGTATTTAAGTCAACACAAAAAGAAAGAAATGACGAGCACCACAGCTGCACCTACTTATACAATGCACTTCCAAATGAATGAATGAGCGCTGTAGGAACATATACCCTGGTCCTGGGGTGCTCAACCAGAAAATGACAGCACTGTAAATCCATGAAAAGTAAGAAGAAAAAGGGTGGCACTCACCAGTTATAATCCAATGTTTATTGCGAGGCTTAAAACATGTTCAGCACAATGAGGAGGAGTGGAGTGTGAGGACATTGGCCTTTTCACGCTCCTGCGCTTCTACGGGTCAATATATTTAATATAGCCCCCCATTTGCAGTTGTATTTGTATGTTTTTTGGCCTTTATTATCATTATACCTAGTGAAGGCTTTATTTTCAAAGCTGAAATGTGATGTAAATGAAAAATAAATTTGAGTGTGAAATTAAATTGGAACGCAGATTTATCAAATTATCTTATGGATCGTCACCAGCGGTAAATTGTCTATGCTATTGATTGTTATGACTACATGGTGTATGTGGATAGTTTTATACATACATAGCTTAAAAAGATCCTAAGTGAGAACTACCACCTTTACACATGAAAACCTTTTCATATACCATATGTCTTATTATATTATAGGCTATGAAAATTTGTAACTGGAGGTTAAGTGGTAAATTGATAATTCAGCTATGACAGTAGTTCCAAAAATGTGTACTGTACATTTTTATTTAAAACAAAATACATATAACGGAGAAAAGTGCTTTTGTAGGCAAAGTCATGAGTCCGTTCCAAATACAAGAATATATCTTTACTCATAAGAAAGCATCTGATCTTTACAAAGATAAATAAATTCTCATTTAGACCATGTTTTGCTCCTCCTTGAAATACCGACATCCTCATAATCATCTTGTTCTTCGAAGTAAAAAAAAAGTTTTCTACTTTTTGGAAGTCCAAAACGACTGGCGATTTCATTGATCACACTATCCCAATGAGAGCCAGAAGCGGAATCACAATTAAGGACTTTATCATAGACCTCTTCCTGCTCTTTACCATAGACTATTTCCACTTCTTCAGCATCATTTGGCACAGGATTATAATGTATAGCTCCAGCTGTTGCGCTAATAAGTAAAATAATAGGCATGTGGATTATTTTCAAATTGTAGAATTTAACTTTTTGTATTGTCTGTTTTCCAGGCTATGTGCTATAATGAATCAGTATCATTATACGGGTAATCCTACTCAAATCAGTAAATCATATTGTTTTTGCATGCTAGGAATTAAGGAAGGATTGTTATGAAGTCCAATACTTCTATGAAAATAATGAGCTACCTTATCGGTGTGTTTTGGGAGACAATGGTTTTTAAGCTAGTAATACACAAAGGTAAAAGATAAGGAGGATACCAAATCGCTTAGAAAAGTAATCTTACCTGCATTGGGTATTGGGTGTCATTATTTCATTGATGACATTAATTATTTTGTCCAGTGTAGGCCTCTTTGTAGGATTAGGATTCCAGCATGTCTGGACACAAATCAATAGTTTATCAACCGGGTTTTCAATTTGGCCTTGCCTTTTTACAGATTGGCAATATGTTTCCTGGAAAATGGCATGATAGACATATTGGTTTACTATCTAGAATTATTCAACCTAAATGAAAGTGGTCGTTCAAGCAGAAAATATTGATGACGTATCCGTAGAATTGGTCACCAATATGAGAAAGGTGGAAGTTTGACATCCGGCACCCCCACCAATCAGCAGAAAGCTCTTGTGCAGTAGCTGGAACTGTTGTGCCGAAACTGGCAGCCACAACTACGTATTAAACTGAGCTGTGTTCAATCTGGCCGTGACCTGAGCGGTTTTCAGTTGTTCGTGGGGGTGCTGGGTGTTGGCCCCCACCAATCTCGTGTTAATGATTACTGCATAAATAGATCATAAATATTTCTGCTCAGACAAACCCTTTAATGTCTTCTTTAAAGCCTATATAGCAATCTCTATTTAACCCCTTTTCCCCCAAGTGTGGTTTGCATGTTATTGACAGGCCAATTTTTACAATTCTGACCACTGTCCCTTTATGAGGTAATAACTCTGGAACGCTTCCATAGATCCCTGTGATTCTGACACTGTTTTCTCGTGACATATTGTACTTCATGATAGTGGTAAAATTTCTTTGATATGACTTGCGTTTATTTGTGAAAAAAGTGGAATTTTGGTGAAAATTTTGTAAATTTCGCAATTTTCCAACTTTGAATTTTCATGCCCTTAAAACAGAGAAATACTGTATGTCACACAAAATAGCTAATAAATAAAATTTTCCACATGGCTACTTTACATCAGCACAATTTTGGAACCAACATTTTTTTTGTTAGGAAGTTATAAGGGTTAAGAGTTGACCAGCGATTTCTCATTTTTACAACACAATTTTTTTAGGGACCACCTCACATTTGAAGTCACTTTGAGGGGTCTATATGATAGAAAATACCCAAAAGTGACACCATTCTAAAAACTGAACCCCTGAAGGTGCTCAAAACCACATTTAAGAAGTTTATTAACCCTTCAGGTGCTTCACAGGAATTTTTGGAATGTTTAAAACAAATGAATTTAACTTTTTTTCCACAAAAAATTTACTCCAGATCCAATTTTTTTTTATTTTACCAAGGGTAACAGGAGAAATTGGACCCCAAAAGTTGTTGTACAATTTGTCCTGAGTACTCTGATACGCAGAATTGGAGACACGGGAAGAATTGGAGACACAGGGGCAGAATTGGAGACACGGGGCAGAATTGGAGACATGGGGCAGAATGGAGGACAAGGGGCAGGATTGGAGACAAGGGCAGAATGTAGACAAGGGGCAGAATGTAGACAAGAGGCAAAATGTAGACAAGGGGTGGGATGGGACACATGGGGGCAGGATGAGACACGGGGGCACGATGGGAGACACGGGGGCACGATGGGAGACACAGGGGGCACAAAGGGAGACAGATGGAGCAGGATCATGGGGCAGGATGGAGACAGATGGTGCAGGATGATGGGGCAGGATGGAGACATGGTGCAGGATCATGGGGCAGGATGGATACGATGGAATCAGATGGGGCAGTATCATTGGACAGATGGGGCAGGATCATGGGGAAGATGGGGCAGGATCATGGGATAGATGGGGCAGGATCATGTGACAGATGGGGCAGAATCATGGGGCAGGATGGAGTCAAATGGTGTAGGATCATGGGGCAGGATTGATATGATGGAGACAGATGGGGCAGGATCATGGGGCAGGATGGAGACAGATGGTGTAGGATCATGGGTCAGGAAGGATACGATGGTACAGATGGGGCAGTATCATGGGACAGATGGGGCAGGATCATGGGACAGATGAGGCAGGATAGGGCAGGATGGGGAGATCGTGTGGGGCAGGATAGGAGAACATATGACTGGAGCCAGGAATGAAACACACGGGGGACAGGATGGGGGATATTATTACCATAGGGGCTAATTAGGGGATATTATTACGGCAGTGATGTATTTATTTTATTTTTTGATGATACTGTTTTAAATGGGGGCAGTCCTGTCACTGCAGAGCAACACTGTCACCTTTTTTTCTTCATCTGGTGTAGTTTAGAATTTGGGAAAAAAATAAGTAATGTGTTCTGCAAGCAGTGCTCTAGATAACTGTGCTATTTCCTGCAGAATCGAGCCCTGGCTGGAAGAAGTGATGGCGGTCTGTGCTGGATGAAGATTAAAAGTGAAGATGGAGGACTTCACCTAGAGATGGCACTGGTGAGTCAGTGTGTCACCTGTACACTGACACTACACTGTATACTATATACAGCAGTCCTGTGTACAATGTCACCAGTGATCACTGTATTACCTTTACATTATACACTATACACAGGAGCTCTGTATATAATGTCACCTGTGATCACTGTATTACCTGTACACTGCATACTAAATAAAGATTTCCTTTGTAAAATGGCACTTATGGTGATATTACTATTGTTTTTTTATTACTGATCAGTATTGTAGCATTCAGTCACTATGTGGTAGTAATATGTTGTCCGGCCATGGTGTGGCGGTATTTGCTCCTTGTATGTGCTATTATTTGGTGGCAATGTGGTGGTAATATGTGGTTTGGTCATGGTGTCTTGGTATTAGTCCCTTGTATGTGGTATTATTGGTCACCATGTGGTGGTAATTGTTATGAATGGGTCACCGAGGAGGATGGCAGGAACAGGCTAAGCCACCAGAAGACCAGAGAGGTTGGTATCTAAGCGGATTGCAGACCCCTGATCCTATCTGCACAACTAGCAGTAGCCGTGGAGCGTTCCTAGACGCCTCGTCACAGCCGGAGGACTAACTAAGACTAAAGACAGAAAGATGAAATCTAAACTGCCCCGGAGCAGATCCCCAAAGGAATAGACAGCCCCCAAACATATATTGTCAGTGAGACAAGATGAGACACAAACACAGGCAGAGAACAGACTGAGCAAACGGTGGGGCCCAAGCTGTCTAGACAGGACAGGATAGAAAAGATACTGTCTGCAATCACACACAAAACCCTGAAAAAGTCCAACACTACTGATATACAAAACCCCTGAGATCACACGATCTCATCCCGCTAGATCAGCACTCTGGTATAAACTGGCAGCAAGCAAAAAGATACTAACATAACAGGGGACTGAACAAGCTGCAACATATGAAGCAGGGCCCAGCGCTGCCCCCAGCAGGGAGCACGCAGAACCATAACAGCAAAACAGAAAGCAAAAAAAAGACACAACCAGATTAGATGCAAAGGATTAACAAAAGAATCCCTTAGCTGAACAATGCAGATCAGGCAGGGGACAAAAGAGCTCCAAATGCACACTGAGGAAATCACCAGCAACCTCCAAGAGCAGCCAGCTCAATTATATGCTCCCAGCCAGTAATCCCAGGTTTCCAATTATCGTCATCAGGTGGGGAACTTCCATCCACCTGGCCAGCTCCATTACTCTCAGCAACCACCAGAGGGAACAGAGGGAGCTTCGGCTCAGAACTCCAAGCAAGAGAATTCACAACAGGTAATATGCGGTCTGGTCATGGTGTGGTGGTATTTGTTCCTTGTATGTGGTATTATTGGTCACCATGTGGGGGTAATATGGTGTCTGGTCATGGTGCGGTGGTATTTGTTCCCTGTATTTGATATTATTTATCATTTTAAAAATTGAAAAATAAAAAATATACCTAAATTCTATTCTATTCGATATTTTAACAAATGTTTAATAGGTTAGAATAGAGTGGGGCCCGTGTGTGTGGTAAAATTGATAAAGCAGTTTTATTCTTTGGGTCAGTACGATAACAGCGATACCTCTTTTATATCTTTTTGTATGTTTTGACGCTTTTATACAATAAATACTATTTTATAGAATACAATTATTTTTGCATCACTTTATTCTTAGAGCTATAACTTTTTTATTTTTTGGGTGATCGAGCTATATGATGGCTTGTTTTTTGCAGGACACAATGACGTTTTCAGCGGTAGCATGTTTATTTATATCCGTCTTTTTGATTGCGTTATTCCACTTTTTGTTAGGCGGTATGATGATAAAGCATTGTGTTTTTGCCTTGTTTTATTAATGGTGTTCACTAAAGGGGTTATTTAGTGCGACAGTTTTATAGGTCGAGTCGTTACGGACATGGTGATACTAAATATATGTACTTTTATTATTTAGATTTTGTTTTATTTAAATATTTATTGATTGATTGAATAAATATTGATTTTTTAATATTATTTTTTAAATATTTTTACAATTATTTTAATTTTTTTTTATTTCATTCTAACTTTTACTCTGTGTCCCACTATGGGACACTCATTTTGTGCAGGTTGATCGCTTATATGGCATGCAGATCTGCATGCCATATAAGCTGTCAGCGCTGCATGTAATTTCTCACTAACCTCAGAGACTTCCTGACATGCACTGTATATGACAGGAAGTCTCGGCGCTCTGGTCGCCATGACGACATTGGGTTATCATGGGAGTGATCGGGACCCCGCGGCATGCCGCGGGGTCTCCGATCCAAAGGCAGAGGGGCTGTCATAGCTGACAGCCCCTCTGCCTGCTCCCAAACACTGCAATCATGTTTGATTGCAGTGTTCCAGGGGTTAAAGTGCCGGGAGCGGTCCGTGACCACTACTGTCACTTAGTGCTGGGTGTCCACTGTGAGCGCGGCTGATAGCGTATGACATACTAGTCCATCCATTGTCATTAAGACGCAGGGCACATGGACGGAATAGTACGTCAAAGGTCAGAAAGGGGTTAATTAATCAGTGAAACTTTTTTTTAGGCCTCATGAGTCATCACCATGTACAAAAAGCATCTAGGTAGCACACAGTTTCTGTAGCTCTGTATTGTACGAACATAGAAACTCAACGTAGCAATATTCTCCTTTAGAAGGGGGAAGACCGCAACTTATAATGTATTCCCCTATACATCCATACTTACCATCATTATTTTGGGGGCAAAAGGGATGTTTGAGAGTATGTGCACACGTTGCGGATTCCATTGCAGATTTTTCCGCGCGGATTTTGCTAAATCCGCAGGTAAAATGACCTGCGTTTTACCTGCAGATTTAGTGCAGATTTCCTGCAGATTTTGTGCGAATTTTCCCTGCGTTTTTACACCTGCGGATTACTATAATGGAGCAGGTGTAAAAACGCTGCGGATCCCTACAAAACAATTGGCATGCTGCGAATTAAAATCCACAGAAAATCCACCCAGGATAATCCACATCATGTGCACAGCGTTTTTTGTTTTACATAGGATATAATGGATTCTGTACACCGCAGGAGAATCTGCTGTGGATCCGCAGCAGAATCCGCAACGTGTGCACAGACCCTAAGTCTTACTCCCAGTCGCACACAGGAATGCCCTGACCCTCCTTCCACTTTTCATGTGGGGTTTACATAAACTTCAACTTTTTTCAGCCTGAGTTGGGATTTTCCAGGACTATGTCTGAAAATTTGGCACAGTGTAGGACAGTTTGGTGCAGTTGGCAAGTGTGTATTGTATGTGTACTCTTCCTATATATCCTGTGAATCCATGGGGTGGGCTGGCTACAGTGGAGCCAGAAGGTCAGAATGCATTACTAGCAGCAGGATTAGCTGTTCTTTTGACTTGTTAGAGGGAAGGACTCAGGAAAAAGGGGGTGTTAACTTTGAAGGAACGACAAATCCACCTGCTATTAGGATTTTGGTATGTAGCTGGTATGTCAGGGGAGGGCAAAGAGTGTAGAGAATACTGGAGTTGGAAGATCAGTGTAATGTGTGGTACTAAAAGCAGATCTAAGTTCTTATTAGTGTGCAAGCCAGTAGCAAGCATTAAAGCACCACTCCAGTGTTTTTTTATTTTAGGCTGGAGTCACATACAATGATTAAAAAATCGGTCCCATTTTAACGGTACGAAATCGCACAAAGAATTCTTGTCCAGAGATCCGTCTGTTATTCCATTTTCCGGCGATGAACCGATTTTATTCGCATCTAAGCATCAAATTGACATCCAATGCCAATGCCTGATGCTCTTTCCTGTTGACCTGGAGAAGTCTTGCGATTTAATCGCAAGTCACACGTGTGTTGCGTTTTCAATGCGTTTTTTAATCGCATCCACAGACTTGCATTGTCAAATCCGATCCGAAAATCGGTGACAATCGCAGCATGCTGCGATTGTCTCGGTCCGAGGAATGGATCCGATAAAAAAACGCATGATGGGAGCAGCAACATAGAATAACACTGGGACGAATGCAATGCGATTTTTTTATCGCATTGCATTCGTCCGATTTAATCGCTAGTGTGACTCCAGCCTTACCGCTGGAGTGGTGTCACTAATCTAAGTTCCTTTCACCTAGTAAAATATATAATGTCATGGTTGAATACACTTGTATTGGTACTTTTCATTTGTGATACTTGAAAAAAAAATGGGGATGCTCCCGTGATGTTTGCACAGTCACATGGTCCGCAAAGAAATAGCAGCATAGACTTTAATGACTTCACATGTAAAGCGCCATGGAATAAATGGCGCTATAAAAATGTATAATAATAATAATGGTTATCTTCATGAAAAACTACAGATAGAACTTGTATGAGAAAAATGGATGCCTGAACGAGGCTTTAGGGATATAAACTCTACGGCCTGTTCCACATTTCCATTTGCTTCCATCAGTCAAAATCCGCTGCTTTGCAAAAAAAACGGATCCGCCATTTTTTTTTGGCGGATCCGTTTTTTTCCCTATTGACTTGCATTAGCGGCGGATTTTGACTGATGGTCATCCGTTGGTTTTGACGGATCCGCCATAATTTTGGCATCCGCTGACTTCAGTGGACGGACAATGAAATGTTTTTTGTCTGCATCAAAATAGCGGATAGCAACAGATCTGCCGCTATCCGCCATTCCTTATAATGGTAGCCTATGGGCGGCGGATCCGTTGCCAACCGTTTATTGACGGAATCCGGCAACGGATCCACTTTTTGACACTGAGCATGCCCGGAATAATTTCCTTGCCAGAAATTTAACCCGAAATTCCGTTCTGGTGGTGGAAAATCTCTCTCTCTCCTTTTCCACAGTCATGTCACTTTAAATTTCATCACCTTGGCACCAAAAAACGGATCCTGTGACATCCGTTTGTGGCAAAACGGAAACGGATCCGTTTTTTTACACTCTGGCGGATTTTGACTGACGTCAAAAAACTGAAGTGTGAAACAGGCCTAAGGCTAAAATGCTGAAACATTATGGCATCTTATACCAGCCTTTAGCAAGATACCATAACACCATTGTGAAATGAATGCCTTTATTACCAAATGCACATTGCAGTTCTGAAATGGCTCGATGAGTTGATTTTGATAAACTGTATTTACATTGAGGCTTATTGCTTCCCAAAATACAGCAGCCAAATTGAAGACATCAGAAGCTTTAGAATACATGCCCTTGTTTCTCACTTCTGGAGCTGACCTGTGATGAAAAAATCATTGAGTTAGCCATTATCATTTTAGATAGATATAGATGGAAAGCAGTGAAATGTCATCTAAAACAGGGTTTTTGGTTTCTTGAAGTGTAACCAATAAATCAGAATGTGAATGTGAGCATATGCTATAGAATCTTTGACAGGCCAACATAATAGATCAGAATATACACAAGTAGTAGAGTATATTATAGAAGCGATCAAAGGATTATTACAAGATTGCATGTTAAAGCCTCCTACTGGCATTAAAAAAAATGTCCAAGTAGTCGTTTAAAAAAAAAATGTGTTCAGTCTTGTAATATAGCATAAAACGAAAGTGAATTTTTTTCAAATTTTTTTTTCTTACAAAAAGGTGTTTTCATTGTGCACAAATAGAAAAAAATACATAAAAAACTACATAAATCTGACATTGCTTTAATCATGTCAACCTAGCATAAAGCTCCCTGGGATCAATTGTACTCGTGTCTTAGAGATGTGAGTACAATTGAAGCTCTGACTGCAGGGTCAGAGCGACACCAGCAGCATGATCAGATAATGTGATTACGCTGGTGACATCACTTGCCGGCGCCGCAGAGATTCAGGACGGGTGGTAAGTGCTCCAGTGGAGCTGAAGACACCGAAGATTAAGTGCATGGGTTGGGGGGGATTTGGAGTAAAGATGGGGGGAGATTTAATGTGGGGGAGAATTTGAGTGGGAATGGGGGGATTTATTTTGTGTGGATAATTGGAGTGGGGATGGGGAATTTAATGTGTAGGGGGAGATTTGGAGTGGAGATTGGGGTTATTTATTGTGTGGGGAGATTTGGAGTGGGGATAGGGGATTTAATGTGGGGGGGAGATTTGAGGACACAAAATAAGGAGCAAAGGGGGAGATGGGGGTATGTATGAGGAAATAGTACAGGGGAATGGGGCATGTATGAGGAAACAGCATGCGGGAATGGGGGGCATGTATGAGGCAACAGTGCGGGGGAATGGGGGGCATGTACACGGAATCAGTATAGAGGAATAGGGGCATGTATGAGGAAGCAGTATGCGGAATTGGTGCAGAAACTGTATGGTGATTGGGGATGGGTGCAGACAGTATGGGGAGCAAACGGGGAATGTATGCGGACACTATATGAGTAGCGATCTGAAAAATGTATGTGGACAGAGTGAGGGTGATGGGACGTGTGCAGATACAGTATGGAGAGTATGGGGTATGTGAGAGTAGGCAGTATAGAAAGTGAGGGGTTAAAGATATGAAGAGACAGTATGGTGAACAGGGGGGATGTAAGAGAAGACAGTATGAGGAGGGAAGGGAATAGTGTGAGGAGACAGTATGGGGGAAGAAAAGTGAGTGGGCACAGAATAGAAACTGAGTAGTGGGGGCACAGCATGGGGGGGGGACAGTGTAGCCAGGAGGGGACAGTATACCAAGGAGGAGGCACAGCGTACAGCAGATATTTTTATTCAGGAGCATAATAATAATTATTATTTATTTATATAGCACTATTGATAATGACACGTCTATCTTTTAGGGCATTGTGTGGGGATGTGCTGCAGAAGACTGGAGAAGATTGAAGTCTGCAGAGACGAGCTGTGAATGAGAAAACTCATCATGGGGTCTGGATAAGATGAAGGAGAATGACTCCAGAGACGACGTCATCTATAAGGTACCTGAATGTGAATGTTAGTTGTGATACTGACTTATTCTCATATTTTTATTTATGTTAGGAGCATTAAAGGGGTTGTCCAGGTCTGTGATTAGTCTGCTGTAGTGATGAGCGAGATTTAGTTTCTGTCTCCTCAGCTACAAGATTTGCGACTGCTAGACAGCTTGAATACATGTGTGGAATGCCTGTTTGTTAGGGAATTCCCACATGTATTCAGCCTGTCTACAAGTCTCAAGTCATGCAGCTGAGACAATGAAATCTAAATCTCCGAGCATGCCAAAATACTCGGAGGACACCCGAGCAACGATGGTACTCGCATATCACTAGTCTGCAGTCATTCTATGTGACTGCAGACTTCTGAATTCTCACAGTGCTCACTGAATGCTGTTAGGATTCTCTTGGGCCGGTAATTTACATACATGCGGTCACATGCTGACTAAACATGTGGCCTCACTCAATAAAAATGAACGGAGCGAGGCCGGGCACATTTAGTCGGAATGTGGCCAGAAGTATACAAATCACATACTTGTGCTGACATGACTGTCCACCGGTAAGGAAGAGTCCTAAAACTGTGCAGTGCATTCGCTGTGAGATTTCAGAAGCCTGCAATGTCAGGATTCAGCTCCGCAGTGTCACATGGACACTTCACTCATATGCGATTTTCATACTTATGGTCCTGTGACAATGAGCTTCTCTTCCTGCTTCTTTCAGTTTTTCACTGAACATTGAGAGCAATAGGAGGAGCAGCTCATGGGTACATGACTAAGTGTGCAAATCGCATATGTCATTGGAGGGGGGGGGGCACCAAACTGAATTCTTGCCCTGGGTGCCAGAAAACCTAGATACACCTCTGCATTACAGTATACATAAGCAGTGCAATATCAGTATACAACAACATAAAGTTATATATACCAGAGGCGGACATATCATTAGTGCAACCTGTGGTGCCGCAGAGGAGCCTACAGTAAGGTATCCCACCATCACCCCTCCTCCAAAGCATGCAGAATTGTGTATTTTGATGAGTTTGGGCCTATGTACTGTCCTATAAAGGGGCTCTCTTCTCTCAGTGTCCACCAAAGATATACACATACTTAGTACATGTGAACAGTTCCCTTTTCTGCTTACGAATAAATATGGTTAATGGGAGGCATCTGTGTCTGTCATCATTCACATTTCAGATATCCACATTATGTTCCGAAATCCTCATTGTCATGAAATTACTAATCTTTACTGCTTTAGCTCCTCTGTTACACAAGGACCTAAACAAAGATGCTCATGGCCCTGCACCAGCTCCAGTTTACATCCTCATCACCTCGCATTTTAGCAGCAACAGAGGCATCTGGTGGATAAAAAAATATCACATTTTCAATAACACATCACAGGACTTTTCCTATGATACTGACGACCTATCCTTAACATATGTAGCTAATATCACATGGGTGGGGTCCATCACCTGGCACACCCAGTGATCAGCTGCTACCCCTTGTGGCACTTACAGATAAACATTGTAGACAGAGGAATATCTCGGCTCCCAGGTGCTGCAGTACATGTAGCTTCAATTCACAAGGATAGGTCATCAATATCATAGTAAGCATATATTAGCCTGGCTTTGTGCATCCTGTTTTGATCATGTACACAAATGAAGACTGTGGTCACAGGTCAGCCGTAGCACTCACATGGCGTTCGCATTGGAAGGGTAACTCACGATTCTCCCAGTGAAGTTGGGCAATGGCACAAGAGAAGTGGTTTGGTAGAATACACTTATATATTTTTTACCACGATACTGTGTCCATTTAAATATAAATAGGAGTAAACAATCCTTTTAAGGCTATTAATTCTTGGATAATTTATAATATCTTTCACTTAAAATGTGTTTGTAGTGACAAATAGACAGGTTATTAGTAGAGCAATAGTACTAAAATTGACTATACCATTTTTTGGCATCTGATGGCATCAATTTTACAGCGTATGGATATGTTGTTGCACCATCCAAACACACGGCTCTTCCCATTTTCCCGATTTTTAATGTTCCCTGGTGTGTTCAAACAAGATAAAACAGTAATCGTAGGGTAATCTGACATATAATAATGTATCCAGGGTTAAAGTCACCACATTAGGTTTTATTCGTCAACACCCCTTAGCCCTCCAAAATCTGCTGAAACTTTTTACATTTGTCTGACATTGCTTATATTACCATGGGGTTATAGAGATTTTTTTTGTATGTGTATGTAGATGCTTGCTAATATTTTAAAGGCTAAAACTGCCCGGTTCTGTGTCCACCTGGCAAATGCTTCCCCTAGATACGCTTATGTTTAAAAGGAAGGGTCACCTCTGCAACCATTTTTATTTAATTCATCCATTGCATTTAATTAGGAATATAAAGCAATCTTGCAAAATAGTTTTTTCGGGTCTGCTGCTCTTGTTGAGACCAGTGTATCTTCATGGTGTCTGACACAGAAGACTCAGGTTGATCCTTCAGTTATATACTGTATTTATCTTTTACTTCTTGCTAATATACATTTTGCAGGCTAGTGAGAGTTAGCGAATAAATACATCTCACCATGAGAGCAAAATCAAACTATAAAAAAATGTGGCTTTAATCTCTTACCATAAAGATACAAGGGTTTTCACAAGTGCCCTAGGCACAAAACTATGCATTTTAAGCAAGACTACTTGCAAAGTTATTTTTTACTTTTTTTTTTTTTTTTTTAAAAAAAAACCTCTTTACGACTTATGATGTATATGTATGTCATAAGTCACCTCCCCTTCTGTGGTGCGGGCTCTTGCACTGAGCCCGCACCTTTTCCAACACATGACAGCTGATCTGAAAAACAGTTTTGTAAACTAGGCAACCATTCAGTACTAAATCTTTACTTCAATGGAAATTAACCATTATGGGCATTTTTAGTTCAGAGAATTTACAGCATTTTATTTGTTTCCACGACTATATCTCCTTGTATAAAATACCACAAAGTACCTTTTCTGGGTTTATGTAGATGTGACCACATCTCAAGTCACAGTGCACAATATTGTGATGATGCAGCGTCTGTAAGCCAAGAGTCATTTGTTTTAAAAAGGAAAAGAGCTGGTTTACAGAGAAGTCTTGGGTGGCCTCATTGAGCCGACAGACATGTCCATCGAAATCATACGTCACCTGCATAATGAGGATAATGAATTATGATTAAAAATAATCATCACACATCTCTGTAATATTTAATTAACATCTTAAATCTCCTTTAAATGGAGGCTTATCTTGATTTATATGGGAAAATATAGTTTTTTTGCTGTAAAAAGTAACAAATGAACCTACTTGCACCCACGTGAATCCAGTGCAGGCCCTTCCATAGTCTTGCACTATGTAGGCAGAGCAATCGTCAACATTCTCACAACAGCAGGACTGCTCTGACATGTGATTGGCTGTAGCGGTCAGGTGACTTGAGCAGCACATCATCAGAAAATAATACATTGATGCGCTGTTCAAGTCAGCTGATGGGTGTAGCCAATCACAGGCTGCAGCAGTCTTGATGTTGGTGTAATGGTGAGGTCTACTTTTTCTGTACCTACCACAGACCATGGAGAACCCTGCGCTAGATAGAAGTGGCTGCCAATTAAGGGAATGCCACTTAATTTATTAAGCCACTGGATAACTTATTTTTGCCCAAAAAATTCCTTTAAGAACAGAACTGATGACACCTGAACCCCACTCTTGTTCTTTTGTTGGTTACTGTTGACTGTTATGATGAGTCACCGAAGGAGGAAAAAACAAAATACCAGCTAAGTCCAGAAAAACCAGAGAGGTTGGCAGCTATCGGATTGCAGACCCCTGAACCTATCCACAACAACTAGCAGTAGCCGTGGGGGGTTCCTACGATGCCCTAGACCCCTCGATCACAGCCGGAGAACTATATAGCCTAAAGACAGAAAGGGGAAAAACTAAACTGCCCCAGAGCAGACCCCAAAGCAATAGGCAGCCCCCAACATATAATGACGGTGAAGCAAGATGAAAACACTAACACAGATAGAAAGATAGGTTGAGCAAATGATGGGGCCCAAGCTAACTAAAATAGGACAGGACAGGAAAGCAGCTGTCTGCCATCCGCAAAAACCCTACCCAAAAAGTGCCAACCGACTGATAGGAAAAACAGGCCCTGAAGTCGCTAGGCTTCAAAAGACTAAATCAGCACTCAGGTATATTCTGAAGACAGAGCAAAAGATCAAAAGATCAGAGACAAAAATGGAATTCAGCTCACCCCCGGCCGGGGATGGCAGAATTCCCAAAAAACAAGGCAAAACAAAAACAAAACTGAAGTGTACAAAGCAGAGCAGAAAAACTTAGCTTTGAGACGCAGGAATCAGACTGGTCTCCAAGAATCCAGCAGGATCACCAGCAAGGCAGAAGGACGTCGGCTGCCTTATATCCAGTCCTCAATTCCAGCCACCCAGTCATCATCTAGCTGCCCAGGTGTTTGGTAATCAGCCTCACTACCTTCCTTCACCAGAGGAGGGAGTTCATCAGACCTCAACGGTGAAGGGAAAAATGAACTCACAACAGTACCTCCCCCTTGAGGAGGGGTCACCGAACCCTCATCCATGCCACCAGGGCGATCCGGGTGAGCCTGATGAAAGGCACGCACCAATCTTTCGGCATGAATATCAGAGGCAGAGACCCAGGAATTATCCTCCTGACCATAACCCTTCCACTTAACCAAATACTGGAGTCTCCGTCTAGCCAGACGGGAATCCAGTATCTTCTCTACCTCATATTCCATGTTACCTTCAACCAATACAGGGTCAGGAGGTGCCAACACAGGAACTACTGGTTCAACAAACCTCTTCAACAAGAACTTATGAAACACATTATGAATTTTAAATGTGACAGGAAGAGCCAACCGAAAAGAGACCGGATTAATAATCTCCAAAATCTTGTAAGGTCCAATAAATCTAGGCTTAAACTTAGGAGAAGCCACCTTCATAGCGATATTTTTTGATGACAACCAAACCATATCACCCACCTTAAACTGGGGACCAACGGTCCTACGCCGGTTAGAAAACCGCTGGGCTTTTTCCTGGGAGAGAGACAACTTATCCACTAATTGGTCCCAGATCTGGTGCATTCTCTCCACCACAGTGTCAACACCTGGGCAGGCAGAAGGCTCCACCTGCCCTGAAGAAAATCGAGGGTGAAACCCAAAGTTACAAAAAAAAGGTGACATCAAAGTGGCAGAACTAGCTCTATTATTTAAAGCAAATTCGGCCAAGGGCAAAAATGAAACCCAATCATCCTGATCGGCAGAAATAAAACATCTCAAATACGACTCCAAAGTCTGGTTGAAACGCAGAGGAGAAGGACAACTGAATTCCCAGCTTGGAACAGAAAGTCCTCCAAAATCTAGACACAAACTGAACTCCTCTGTCAGATGCAATGTTCTCAGGAATCCCGTGCAAGCGAACCACCTGTTGCAAAAACAAGGGCACCAACTCAGAGGAAGATGGCAACTTAGGGAGTGGTACAAGATGGACCATCTTAGAGAATCTATCACAAATCACCCAAATAACAGTCATTCTCTGAGAGACAGGCATATCAGAGATAAAATCCATTGAAATATGAGTCCATGGCCTCCTGGGCACCGGCAAAGGCATCAACAATCCACTAGAGCGAGAACAAGGTTTAGACCGGCAGCAAGTCCCACAGGACTGCACAAAATTCCTGACATCATGAGACAAGGCGGGCCACCAAAAAGACCGACTTACCAGATCTCTAGTACCAAAAATACCTGGATGACCAGCCAAGGCAGAGCAATGAACTTCAGACATCACTCTCTTCCTCCACTGGTCAGGAACATACAACTTTCCACTGGGACAACGCTCAGGTTTGTCCTCCTGAAACACTTCCAGACCACGTCTCAAATCGGGCGAGATGGCAGAAAGAACTACCCCCTCGCCTAAGATGGTAGCAGGCTTAGTCACAACAGGAGAATCAGCAAGGAAACTCCTAGAGAGGGCATCTGCCTTTACATTCTTAGTGCCCGGAAGAAAAGGGACCACAAAATCAAAACGTGTGAAAAACAAGGGCCACCTAGCCTGTCTAGGATTCAAGCGCTTGGCCGACTCCAGGTAAATCAAATTCTTGTGGTCAGTAAGGACCACGACTTGGTGTTTGGCTCCCTCCAACCAATGTCTCCACTCCTCAAATGCCCATTTCATGGCAAACAGTTCCCGATTCCCCACATCATAGTTACGTTCGGATGGGGAGAACTTTCGGGAAAAGAAAGCACAAGGATTCATTTTAGATGTCACAGGATCTTTTTGGGACAACACCGCTCCTGCACCAATCTCAGAAGCGTCCACCTCCACCTGAAACGGGAGTGAGACATCAGGTTGCCGCAAAACCGGAGCGGAAGTGAATCTTCGCTTCAGCTCCTGAAAGGAAGAAACAGCCTCCGGAGACCAATTCAGCACATCAGCACCCTTCCTAGTCAAATCAGTCAATGGCTTGGCAATACCAGAAAAATTAGCTATACATTTCAGATAAAAATTAGCAAAACCCAAAAACTTCTGGAGGGCCTTCAAAGAAGTGGGCTGAACCCAATCATAAATGGCCTGTACCTTGGCCGGGTCCATTTCAATAGTTGACGGAGACAAAATAAATCCCAAAAATGAAATCCTCTGTACCCCAAAAAGGCATTTCGATCCCTTGACATACAGGGAATTCTCCCTCAAAATCCGGAACACAGTCCGAACATGTTCCACATGAGAGTCCCAATTCTTTGAGAAGATCAAAATATCATCCAGATAGATAATCAAAAATTTATCCACAAAGTCTCGAATATATCGTTCATGAAGCACTGGAAGACAGAAGGGGCATTAGTGAGCCCAAAAGGCATCACCAGGTACTCAAAATGTCCCTCCGGAGTATTAAACGCCGTCTTCCATTCATCCCCATGCTTAATGCGAATAAGATTATACGCCCCCCTGAGGTCAAGCTTGGTAAACCAGCAAGCACCTTTAACTCTGGAGAATAGATCAGAAATCAGGGGTAACGGATACTGATATTTAACAGTAATTTTGTTGAGGGCACGATAGTCAATACAAGGCCTTAATGAACCATCCTTTTTAGCCACGAAAAAAAACCCAGCACCTAAGGGTGAAGAGGATGGTCTAATATGACCCTTTTCCAACGACTCCTTAATATACGATCACATAGCCTCGTGCTCGGGTACAGATAAATTGAAAAGCCGACCCTTGGGGAATTTACACCCCGGGTTCAGCTCAATTGCACAGTCATAACTCCTATGAGGAGGCAAAGACGCAGACTCATTCTCACTAAATACATCATAAAAGTCAGCCAAATAGTCAGGAACATCATGCGACTGGGGAGAGGTGGAGAAAACAGGAGCATCACTAAGGGCACACCGACAACCCCAACTCACCACAGACAAAGATTTCCAATCCAGAACTGGATTATGGATTTGCAACCAGGGAAACCCCAGAACAATGGTATCATGCAAATTATGCAACACCAAAAATCTGCAATTTTCTTGATGGTCTGGGGTGACCCACATTACCACCTGGGTCCAAAACTGAGGTTTATTCTTCGCCAAAGGGGTAGCATCAATACCCCTCAAAGGGATAGGCGTCCGCAGAGGTGTCATAGGAAATCCACAACGTTTAGCAAAATCCAAGTCCATCAGGTTCAGAGCTGCTCCCGAATCCACAAAAGCCTTGGCGGAAAATGTGGACAGGGAGCAGATCAGAGTAATTGCCAGAAGAAACTTAGGTTGAACACCACCCACAGAAAACGTGTGTGCACAACGTTTCTCTCGTTTAGAGCAGAAAGAAATAATATGCGAGGCATCTCCACAAAAAAAACACAGCTTATTACGCCTTCTGAACTCCTGACGTTGCGCCCTAGACAAAACTCTATCACATTGCATAGGTTCAGACATTTGTTCAACAGGTAAAACAGAAGCCGCGGAGACACCATCACATGTTTCTCAACGCAAGCAATGACTAGCCAGGTCTTTCACCGGGAAGGAACAACCATGGGAAGGGCAGTCTCCAATGAAGGAAACCACCTATGCCAAAACATGGTATCCATCCACAGACAGCTGTTTCGGGGTATTTGCCCCTCATCAGTGTGGAGTAGGAAACTGGCTAGTAAGAGCAATGCCTAGTAGAAGACTGTGAAAAATGAGGATGATTGACCTCATGGAGATCAACATCGAGCACTGCGGAGACACCATCACGTGTTTCTCAACGCAGTGATTCTAGAGCACTGCCCCCATCCCTTATGGGAAATATGTAAAACATGCAAAACAGAAGCCGCGGAGACACCATCACATGTTTCTCAACGCAAGCAATGACTAGCCAGGTCTTTCACCGGGAAGGAACAACCACGGGAAGGGCAGTCTCCAATGAAGGAAACCACCTATGCCAAAACATGGTATCCATCCACAGAGAGCTGTTTCGGGGTATTTGCCCCTCATCAGTGTGGAGTAGGAAACTGGCTAGTAGGAGCAATGCCTAGTAGAAGACTGTGAAAAATGAGGATGATTGACCTCATGGAGATCAACATCCAACACTGCGGAGACACCATCACGTGTTTCTCAACGCAGTGATTCTAGAGCACTGCCCCCATCCCTTATGGGAAATATGTAAAACATGCAAAACAGAAGCCGCGGAGACACCATCACATGTTTCTCAATGCAAGCAATGACTAGCCAGGTCTTTCACCGGGAAGGAACAACCACGGGAAGGGCAGTCTCCAATGAAGGAAACCACCTATGCCAAAACATGGTATCCATCCACAGAGAGCTGTTTTGGGGTATTTGCCCCTCATCAGTGTGGAGTAGGAAACTGGCTAGTAGGAGCAATGCCTAGTAGAAGACTGTGAAAAATGAGGATGATTGACCTCATGGAGATCAACATCCAACACTGTGGAGACACCATCACGTGGTTCTCAACGCAGTGATTCTAGAGCACTGCCCCCATCCCTTATGGGAAATATGTAAAACATGCAAAACAGAAGCCGCGGAGACACCATCACATGTTTCTCAATGCAAGCAATGACTAGCCAGGTCTTTCACCGGGAAGGAACAACCACGGGAAGGGCAGTCTCCAATGAAGGAAACCACCTATGCCAAAACATGGTATCCATCCACAGACAGCTGTTTCGGGGTATTTGCCCCTCATCAGTGTGGAGTAGGAAACTGGCTAGTAAGAGCAATGCCTAGTAGAAGACTGTGAAAAATGAGGATGATTGACCTCATGGAGATCAACATCGAGCACTGCGGAGACACCATCACGTGTTTCTCAACGCAGTGATTCTAGAGCACTGCCCCCATCCCTTATGGGAAATATGTAAAACATGCAAAACAGAAGCCGCGGAGACACCATCACATGTTTCTCAACGCAAGCAATGACTAGCCAGGTCTTTCACCGGGAAGGAACAACCACGGGAAGGGCAGTCTCCAATGAAGGAAACCACCTATGCCAAAACATGGTATCCATCCACAGACAGCTGTTTTGGGGTATTAGCCCCTCATCAGTGTGGAGTAGGAAACTGGCTACTAGGATCAATGCCTAGTAGAAGACTGTGAAAAATGAGGATGATTGACCTCATGGAGATCAACATCCAACACTGCGGAGACACCATCATGTGTTTCTCAACGCAGTGATTCTAGAGCACTGCCCCCATCCCTTATGGGAAATATGTAAAACATGCAAAACAGAAGCCGCGGAGACACCATCACATGTTTCTCAACGCAAGCAATGACTAGCCAGGTCTTTCACTGGGAAGGAACAACCACAGGAAGGGCAGTCTCCAATGAAGAAAACCACCTATGCCAAAACATGGTATCCATCCACAGACAGCTGTTTCGGGGTATTTGCCCCTCATCAGTGTGGAGTAGGAAACTGGCTAGTAGGAGCAATGCCTAGTAGAAGACTGTGAAAAATGAGGATGATTGACCTCATGGAGATCAACATCCAACACTGCGGAGACACCATCATGTGTTTCTCAACGCAGTGATTCTAGAGCACTGCCCCCATCCCTTATGGGAAATATGTAAAACATGCAAAACAGAAGCCGCGGAGACACCATCACATGTTTCTCAACGCAAGCAATGACTAGCCAGGTCTTTCACTGGGAAGGAACAACCACGGGAAGGGCAGTCTCCAATGAAGAAAACCACCTATGCCAAAACATGGTATCCATCCACAGACAGCTGTTTCGGGGTATTTGCCCCTCATCAGTGTGGAGTAGGAAACTGGCTAGTAGGAGCAATGCCTAGTAGAAGACTGTGAAAAATGAGGATGATTGACCTCATGGAGATCAACATCCAACACTGCGGAGACACCATCATGTGTTTCTCAACGCAGTGATTCTAGAGCACTGCCCCCATCCCTTATGGGAAATATGTAAAACATGCAAAACAGAAGCCGCGGAGACACCATCACATGTTTCTCAACGCAAGCAATGACTAGCCAGGTCTTTCACCGGGAAGGAACAACCACGGGAAGGGCAGTCTCCAATGAAGGAAACCACCTATGCCAAAACATGGTATCCATCCACAGACAGCTGTTTCGGGGTATTTGCCCCTCATCAGTGTGGAGTAGGAAACTGGCTAGTAGGAGCAATGCCTAGTAGAAGACTGTGAAAAATGAGGATGATTGACCTCATGGAGATCAACATCCAACACTGCAGAGACACTATCACGTGTTTCTCAACGCAGTGATTCTAGAGCACTGCCCCCATCCCTTATGGGAAATATGTAAAACATGCAAAACAGAAGCCGCGGAGACACCATCACATGTTTCTCAACGCAAGCAATGACTAGCCAGGTCTTTCACCGGGAAGGAACAACCACGGGAAGGGCAGTCTCCAATGAAGGAAACCACCTATGCCAAAACATGGTATCCATCCACAGACAGCTGTTTCGGGGTATTTGCCCCTCATCAGTGTGGAGTAGGAAACTGGCTAGTAGGAGCAATGCCTAGTAGAAGACTGTGAAAAATGAGGATGATTGACCTCATGGAGATCAACATCCAACACTGCGGAGACACCATCATGTGTTTCTCAACGCAGTGATTCTAGAGCACTGCCCCCATCCCTTATGGGAAATATGTAAAACATGCAAAACAGAAGCCGCGGAGACACCATCACATGTTTCTCAACGCAAGCAATGACTAGCCAGGTCTTTCACCGGGAAGGAACAACCACGGGAAGGGCAGTCTCCAATGAAGGAAACCACCTATGCCAAAACATGGTATCCATCCACAGACAGCTGTTTCGGGGTATTTGCCCCTCATCAGTGTGGAGTAGGAAACTGGCTAGTAGGAGCAATGCCTAGTAGAAGACTGTGAAAAATGAGGATGATTGACCTCATGGAGATCAACATCCAACACTGCAGAGACACTATCACGTGTTTCTCAACGCAGTGATTCTAGAGCACTGCCCCCATCCCTTATGGGAAATATGTAAAACATGCAAAACAGAAGCCGCGGAGACACCATCACATGTTTCTCAACGCAAGCAATGACTAGCCAGGTCTTTCACCGGGAAGGAACAACCACGGGAAGGGCAGTCTCCAATGAAGGAAACCACCTATGCCAAAACATGGTATCCATCCACAGACAGCTGTTTCGGGGTATTTGCCCCTCATCAGTGTGGAGTAGGAAACTGGCTAGTAGGAGCAATGCCTAGTAGAAGACTGTGAAAAATGAGGATGATTGACCTCATGGAGATCAACATCCAACACTGTGGAGACACCATCACGTGTTTCTCAACGCAGTGATTCTAGAGCACTGCCCCCATCCCTTATGGGAAATATGTAAAACATGCAAAACAGAAGCCGCGGAGACACCATCACATGTTTCTCAATGCAAGCAATGACTAGCCAGGTCTTTCACCGGGAAGGAACAACCACGGGAAGGGCAGTCTCCAATGAAGGAAACCACCTATGCCAAAACATGGTATCCATCCACAGACAGCTGTTTCGGGGTATTTGCCCCTCATCAGTGTGGAGTAGGAAACTGGCTAGTAAGAGCAATGCCTAGTAGAAGACTGTGAAAAATGAGGATGATTGACCTCATGGAGATCAACATCGAGCACTGCGGAGACACCATCACGTGTTTCTCAACGCAGTGATTCTAGAGCACTGCCCCCATCCCTTATGGGAAATATGTAAAACATGCAAAACAGAAGCCGCGGAGACACCATCACATGTTTCTCAACGCAAGCAATGACTAGCCAGGTCTTTCACCGGGAAGGAACAACCACGGGAAGGGCAGTCTCCAATGAAGGAAACCACCTATGCCAAAACATGGTATCCATCCACAGACAGCTGTTTTGGGGTATTAGCCCCTCATCAGTGTGGAGTAGGAAACTGGCTACTAGGATCAATGCCTAGTAGAAGACTGTGAAAAATGAGGATGATTGACCTCATGGAGATCAACATCCAACACTGCGGAGACACCATCATGTGTTTCTCAACGCAGTGATTCTAGAGCACTGCCCCCATCCCTTATGGGAAATATGTAAAACATGCAAAACAGAAGCCGCGGAGACACCATCACATGTTTCTCAATGCAAGCAATGACTAGCCAGGTCTTTCACCGGGAAGGAACAACCACGGGAAGGGCAGTCTCCAATGAAGGAAACCACCTATGCCAAAACATGGTATCCATCCACAGACAGCTGTTTTGGGTATTTTCCCCTCATCAGTGTGGAGTAGGAAACTGGCTAGTAGGAGCAATGCCTAGTAGAAGACTGTGAAAAATGAGGATGATTGACCTCATGGAGATCAACATCCAACACTGCGGAGACACCATCACGTGTTTCTCAACGCAGTGATTCTAGAGCACTGCCCCCATCCCTTATGGGAAATATGTAAAACATGCAAAACAGAAGCCGCGGAGACACCATCACATGTTTCTCAACGCAAGCAATGACTAGCCAGGTCTTTCACTGGGAAGGAACAACCACGGGAAGGGCAGTCTCCAATGAAGAAAACCACCTATGCCAAAACATGGTATCCATCCACAGACAGCTGTTTCGGGGTATTTGCCCCTCATCAGTGTGGAGTAGGAAACTGGCTAGTAGGAGCAATGCCTAGTAGAAGACTGTGAAAAATGAGGATGATTGACCTCATGGAGATCAACATCCAACACTGCGGAGACACCATCATGTGTTTCTCAACGCAGTGATTCTAGAGCACTGCCCCCATCCCTTATGGGAAATATGTAAAACATGCAAAACAGAAGCCGCGGAGACACCATCACCTGTTTCTCAACGCAAGCAATGACTAGCCAGGTCTTTCACCGGGAAGGAACAACCACGGGAAGGGCAGTCTCCAATGAAGGAAACCACCTATGCCAAAACATGGTATCCATCCACAGACAGCTGTTTCGGGGTATTTGCCCCTCATCAGTGTGGAGTAGGAAACTGGCTAGTAGGAGCAATGCCTAGTAGAAGACTGTGAAAAATGAGGATGATTGACCTCATGGAGATCAACATCCAACACTGCAGAGACACTATCACGTGTTTCTCAACGCAGTGATTCTAGAGCACTCCCCCCATCCCTTATGGGAAATATGTAAAACATGCAAAACAGAAGCCGCGGAGACACCATCACATGTTTCTCAACGCAAGCAATGACTAGCCAGGTCTTTCACCGGGAAGGAACAACCACGGGAAGGGCAGTCTCCAATGAAGGAAACCACCTATGCCAAAACATGGTATCCATCCACAGACAGCTGTTTCGGGGTATTTGCCCCTCATCAGTGTGGAGTAGGAAACTGGCTAGTAGGAGCAATGCCTAGTAGAAGACTGTGAAAAATGAGGATGATTGACCTCATGGAGATCAACATCCAACACTGCGGAGACACCATCACGTGTTTCTCAACGCAGTGATTCTAGAGCACTGCCCCCATCCCTTATGGGAAATATGTAAAACATGCAAAACAGAAGCCGCAGAGACACCATCACATGTTTCTCAACGCAAGCAATGACTAGCCAGGTCTTTCACCGGGAAGGAACAACCACGGGAAGGGCAGTCTCCAATGAAGGAAACCACCTATGCCAAAACATGGTATCCATCCACAGACAGCTGTTTCGGGGTATTTGCCCCTCATCAGTGTGGAGTAGGAAACTGGCTAGTAGGAGCAATGCCTAGTAGAAGACTGTGAAAAATGAGGATGATTGACCTCATGGAGATCAACATCCAACACTGCGGAGACACCATCATGTGTTTCTCAACGCAGTGATTCTAGAGCACTGCCCCCATCCCTTATGGGAAATATGTAAAACATGCAAAACAGAAGCCGCGGAGACACCATCACATGTTTCTCAACGCAAGCAATGACTAGCCAGGTCTTTCACCGGGAAGGAACAACCACGGGAAGGGCAGTCTCCAATGAAGGAAACCACCTATGCCAAAACATGGTATCCATCCACAGACAGCTGTTTCGGGGTATTTGCCCCTCATCAGTGTGGAGTAGGAAACTGGCTAGTAGGAGCAATGCCTAGTAGAAGACTGTGAAAAATGAGGATGATTGACCTCATGGAGATCAACATCCAACACTGCAGAGACACTATCACGTGTTTCTCAACGCAGTGATTCTAGAGCACTGCCCCCATCCCTTATGGGAAATATGTAAAACATGCAAAACAGAAGCCGCGGAGACACCATCACATGTTTCTCAACGCAAGCAATGACTAGCCAGGTCTTTCACCGGGAAGGAACAACCACGGGAAGGGCAGTCTCCAATGAAGGAAACCACCTATGCCAAAACATGGTATCCATCCACAGACAGCTGTTTCGGGGTATTTGCCCCTCATCAGTGTGGAGTAGGAAACTGGCTAGTAGGAGCAATGCCTAGTAGAAGACTGTGAAAAATGAGGATGATTGACCTCATGGAGATCAACATCCAACACTGCGGAGACACCATCACGTGTTTCTCAACGCAGTGATTCTAGAGCACTGCCCCCATCCCTTATGGGAAATATGTAAAACATGCAAAACAGAAGCCGCAGAGACACCATCACATGTTTCTCAACGCAAGCAATGACTAGCCAGGTCTTTCACCGGGAAGGAACAACCACGGGAAGGGCAGTCTCCAATGAAGGAAACCACCTATGCCAAAACATGGTATCCATCCACAGACAGCTGTTTCGGGGTATTTGCCCCTCATCAGTGTGGAGTAGGAAACTGGCTAGTAGGAGCAATGCCTAGTAGAAGACTGTGAAAAATGAGGATGATTGACCTCATGGAGATCAACATCCAACACTGCGGAGACACCATCACGTGTTTCTCAACGCAGTGATTCTAGAGCACTGCCCCCATCCCTTATGGGAAATATGTAAAACATGCAAAACAGAAGCCGCGGAGACACCATCACATGTTTCTCAACGCAAGCAATGACTAGCCAGGTCTTTCACCGGGAAGGAACAACCACGGGAAGGGCAGTCTCCAATGAAGGAAACCACCTATGCCAAAACATGGTATCCATCCACAGACAGCTGTTTCGGGGTATTTGCCCCTCATCAGTGTGGAGTAGGAAACTGGCTAGTAGGAGCAATGCCTAGTAGAAGACTGTGAAAAATGAGGATGATTGACCTCATGGAGATCAACATCCAACACTGCGGAGACACCATCACGTGTTTCTCAACGCAGTGATTCTAGAGCACTGCCCCCATCCCTTATGGGAAATATGTAAAACATGCAAAACAGAAGCCGCAGAGACACCATCACATGTTTCTCAACGCAAGCAATGACTAGCCAGGTCTTTCACCGGGAAGGAACAACCACGGGAAGGGCAGTCTCCAATGAAGGAAACCACCTATGCCAAAACATGGTATCCATCCACAGACAGCTGTTTCGGGGTATTTGCCCCTCATCAGTGTGGAGTAGGAAACTGGCTAGTAGGAGCAATGCCTAGTAGAAGACTGTGAAAAATGAGGATGATTGACCTCATGGAGATCAACATCCAACACTGCGGAGACACCATCACGTGTTTCTCAACGCAGTGATTCTAGAGCACTGCCCCCATCCCTTATGGGAAATATGTAAAACATGCAAAACAGAAGCCGCGGAGACACCATCACATGTTTCTCAACACAAGCAATGACTAGCCAGGTCTTTCACCGGGAAGGAACAACCACGGGAAGGGCAGTCTCCAATGAAGGAAACCACCTATGCCAAAACATGGTATCCATCCACAGACAGCTGTTTCGGGGTATTTGCCCCTCATCAGTGTGGAGTAGGAAACTGGCTAGTAGGAGCAATGCCTAGTAGAAGACTGTGAAAAATGAGGATGATTGACCTCATGGAGATCAACATCCAACACTGCGGAGACACCATCACGTGTTTCTCAACGCAGTGATTCTAGAGCACTCCCCCCATCCCTTATGGGAAATATGTAAAACATGCAAAACAGAAGCCGCAGAGACACCATCACATGTTTCTCAACGCAAGCAATGACTAGCCAGGTCTTTCACCGGGAAGGAACAACCACGGGAAGGGCAGTCTCCAATGAAGGAAACCACCTATGCCAAAACATGGTATCCATCCACAGACAGCTGTTTCGGGGTATTTGCCCCTCATCAGTGTGGAGTAGGAAACTGGCTAGTAGGAGCAATGCCTAGTAGAAGACTGTGAAAAATGAGGATGATTGACCTCATGGAGATCAACATCCAACACTGCGGAGACACCATCACGTGTTTCTCAACGCAGTGATTCTAGAGCACTGCCCCCATCCCTTATGGGAAATATGTAAAACAGGCAAAACAGAAGCCGCGGAGACACCATCACATGTTTCTCAATGCAAGCAATGACTAGCCAGGTCTTTCACCGGGAAGGAACAACCACGGGAAGGGCAGTCTCCAATGAAGGAAACCACCTATGCCAAAACATGGTATCCATCCACAGACAGCTGTTTCGGGGTATTATCCCCTCATCAGTGTGGAGTAGGAAACTGGCTAGTAGGATCAATGCCTAGTAGAAGACTGTGAAATGAGTCTCAATCATCCTCAATCATCATAACTCCATTATGTATATTAATCTTACTTACAATGTCTTATTAACCTCTTACAATAGTTTTTACTAGAGTTGAGCGACTTTTGGTTTTTTAGGGTCGAGTTTCGTTTCGTGAAACCCGACTTTTCCAAAAGTCGGGTCGAGCAAGATCGTCCGATTATAGGGAAAAGTCGGGGTCGTCCCGAAACACGAAACCCAATGTAAGTCAATGGGGAATAAAAGTCGGCAGTGAGAGGAGGACAGGAAACACACATACAGTGCCCATTTGAATGCCAAAAGGATCAATTCTTCTTACTTAAGCTTGTCAACCTTAACCCCCAAGGGTGGTTTGCACGTTCATGACAGGGCCAATTTTTACAATTCTGACCACTGTACCTTTATGAGGTCATAACTCTGGAACGCTTCCATGGATCCCGGTGATTCTGACATTGTTTTCTCTTGACATATTGTACTTCATGTTAGTGGTAAAATTTCATTCAAATAACTTGCGTTTATTTGTGAGAAAAACGGAAATTTGGAGAAAATTTTGAAAATTTCGCAATTTTCCAACTTTGATTTTTTTTGCCCTTAAATCACAGAGATACGGCACACAAAAAACTTGTTAACTAACATTTCCCACATGTTTACTTTATATCAGCACAATTTTGGAACCAAAATTTTTTTTTGTTAGGAAGTTATAAGGGTTAAAAGTTGACCAGCGATTTCTCATTTTTACAGCACCATTTTATTTTTAGGACCACATCACATTTGAAGCCACTTTGAGGGGTCTATATGATAGAAAATACCCAAAAGTGACACCATTCTAAAAACTGCACCCCTTAAGGTGTTCAAAACCACATTCAAGAAGTTTATTAACCCTTTAGGTGCGTCACAGGAATTTTTTTTGAATATTTAAAAAAAAAATGAACATCTAACTTTTTTTCATAAAAAAAATACTTCAGGTTCAATTTTTTTATTTTACCAAGGGTAACAGGAGAAATTGAACTGCACAAGTTATTGTGCAATTTGTCCTGAGTACGCAGATACCTGATATGTGGGGGGGAACGACTGTTTCGGCGCATGGCAGAGCTCAGAATGGAAGGAGCGCCGTTTGACTTTTTCAATGCAAAATTGGCTGGAATTCAGATTGGACGCCATGTCACGTTTGGAGAGTCCCTGATGTACCTAAACAGTGGAAACCCCCTACAAGTGACCCCATTTTGGAAACTAGACCCCCCAAGGAACTTATCTAGATATGTGGTGAGAACTTTGAACCCACAAGGGCTTTACAGGAGTTTATAACGTACAGCGGTACAATTAAAAAATCATATTTTTTCCACAAAAATGATCTTTTCACCCCAATTTTTATTTTCCCAAGGGTAACAGGACCCTAAAAGTTATTGTGCAATTTGTCCTGAGTATGCTGATACCCCACATGTGGGGGTAAACCACTATTTGGGCGCATGGCAGAGCTCGGAAGGGAAGCAGCGCCATTTGACGTTTTTGGCTGGAATTGAGATCGGACACCATGTCGCATTTGGAAAACCCCTGATGTACCAAAACAGTGGAAACCCCCCACAAATGACACCATTTTGGAACTAGACCCCCTAAGGAACTTATCTAGATGTGTGGTGAGAACTTTGAACCCCCATGGGCTTCACAGAAGTTTATAACATAAAGCCATACAATTAAAAAATCATATTTTTTCCACAAAAATGATCTTTTCACCCTCAATTCTTATTTTTCCAAGGGTAACAGGACCCTAAAAGTTATTGTGCAATTTGTCCTGAGTACGCTGATACCCCACATGTGGGGGTAAACCACTATTTGGGCGCATGGCAGAGCTCGGAAGGGAAGCAGCGCCATTTGACGTTTTTGGCTGGAATTGAGATCGGACACCATGTCGCGTTTGGAAAACTCCTGATGTACCAAAACAGTGGAAACCCCCCACAAATGACACCATTTTGGAAACTAGACCCCCTAAGGAACTTATCTAGATGTGTGGTGAGAACTTTGAACCCCCATGGGCTTCACAGAAGTTTATAACATAAAGCCATACAATTAAAAAATCATATTTTTTCCACAAAAATGATCTTTTCACCCTCAATTCTTATTTTTCCAAGGGTAACAGGACCCTAAAAGTTATTGTGCAATTTGTCCTGAGTACGCTGATACCCCACATGTGGGGGTAAACCACTATTTGGGCGCATGGCAGAGCTCGGAAGGGAAGCAGCGCCATTTGACGTTTTTTGCTGGAATTGAGATCGGACACCATGTCGCGTTTGGAAAACTCCTGATGTACCAAAACAGTGGAACCCCCCCACAAATGACACCATTTTGGAAACTAGACCCCCTAAGGAACTTATCTAGATGTGTGGTGAGCACTTTGACCCCCCCAGTGCTTCACAGAAGTTTACAACGCCCGGGCGTGAAAATAAAAAATTCGTATTTTTTCCACAAACATGATCTTTTAGTCACCATTTTTTATTTTCCCAAGGGTACCAGGAGAAATTGGACCCCAAAAGTTGTTGTCCAATTTGTCCTGAGTATGCTGATACCCCATACGTGGGAGAAAACTACTGTATGGGCACACGTCGGGGCTCGGAAGGGAAGTAGTGACGTTTTGGAATGCAGACTTTGATGGAATGGTCTGCGGGTGTCATGTTGCCTTTGGAGAGCCCCTAATGTACCTAAACAGTGGAAACCCCCCACAAATGACACCATTTTGTAAACTAGACCCCCCAAGGAACTTATCTAGATGTGTGGTGAGCACTTTGAACCCCCCAGTGCTTCACAGAAGTTTACAACGCCCGGGCGTGAAAATAAAAAATTCGTATTTTTTCCACAAACATGATCTTTTAGTCACCATTTTTTTATTTTCCCAAGGGTACCAGGAGAAATTGGACCCCAAAAGTTGTTGTCCAATTTGTCCTGAGTATGCTGATACTCCATATGTGGGAGAAAACTACTGTATGGGCACACGTCGGGGCTCGGAAGGGAAGTAGTGACGTTTTGGAATGCAGACTTTGATGGAATGGTCTGCGGGTGTCATGTTGCCTTTGGAGAGCCCCTAATGTACCTAAACAGTGGAAACCCCCCACAAATGACACCATTTTGTAAACTAGACCCCCCACGGAACTTATCTAGATGTGTGGTGAGCACTTTGAACCCCCAAGGGCTTCACAGAAGTTTATAATGCCAGGGCATGAAAATAAAAAAATCGTATTTTTTCCACAAACATGATCAATTAGTCCCCAATTTTTTTATTTTCCCAAGGGTAACAGGAGAAATTGAACCCCAAAAGTTGTTGTCCAATTTGTCCTGAGTACGCTGACACCCCATATGTGGGAGAAAACTACTGTATGGACACACGTCAGGGCTCGGAAGGGAAGTAGTGACGTTTTGGAATGCAGACTTTGATGGAATGGTCTGCGGGTGTCATGTTGCCTTTGGAGAGCCCCTAATGTACCTAAACAGTGGAAACCCCCACAAGTGACCCCATTTTGGAAACGAGACCCCCTAAGGAACTTATCTAGATGTGTGGTGAGCGCTTTAAACCCCCAAGGGCTTCACAGAAGTTTATAATGCCCGGGCATGAAAATAAAAAAATCGTATTTTTTTCCACAAACATGATCAATTAGTCCCCAATTTTTTCATTTTCCCAAGGGTAACAGGAGAAATTGGACCCCCAAAAGTTGTTGTCCAATTTGTCCTGAGTACGCTGACACCCCATATGTGGGAGAAAACTACTGTATGGACACACGTCGGGGCTCGGAAGGGAAGCAGTGACGTTTTGGAATGCAGACTTTGATGGAATGGTCTGCGGGTGTCATGTTCGTTTGGAGAGCCCCTGATGTACCTAAACTATTGAAACTCCCCACAAGTGACCCCATTTTGGACACTAGACCCCCCACGGAACTTATCTAGATGTGTGGTGAGCACTTTGAACCCCCAAGTGCTTCACAGAAGTTTATAACACTCGGACGTGAAAATAAAAAAATCATTTTTTTCCACAAAAATGATATTTTTGCCCCCAATTTTTTATTTTCCTAAGGGTAACAGGAGAAATTGGACCCCAAAAATTGTTTTGCAATTTGTCCTGAGTAGGCTGATACCCTACATGTGGGGGTAAAACACTGTTTGGGTGCATAGCAGAGCTTGGAAGGGAAGGAGCACCATTTGACTTTTTCAACTCAGAATTGGCTGGAATTGAGATCAGACGCCATGTTGCATTTGGAGAGCCCCTGATGTGCCCAAACAGTGGAAACCCCCAATTCTAACTCCAACCCGAACCCCAACACGCCCCTAACCCTAACCCTAGCCCTAACCCTAGCCCTAACCCTAACCCTAGCCCTAGCCCTAACCCTAACCCTACCCTAACCCTACCCCAACACACCCCTAGCCCTAACCCTAACCCTAACCCTAATGGAAAAATGGAAATAAATACATTTTTTTTATATTATTATTTTTCCCTAACTAAGGGGGTGATAACGGGGGGTTTGATTTACTATTTATGGCGGTTTTTATGTTTGGCGACTGTCGCACGCTAAAAGACGCTTTTTATTGTAAAAATAGTTTTTGCATCACCACATATTGAGAGCTATAATTTTTCCGTATTTTGACCCACCGAGTCATGTGAGGTCTTATTTTTTGCGGGACGAGTTGATGTTTTTATTGGTACCATTTTCGGGCACGTGAAATTTTTTGATCGCTTTTTATTCCGATTTTTGGGACGCAGAATGAACAAAAACCAGTGTTTCATGAATTTCTTTTGGGGGGGTGCGTTTACACCGTTCCACTTGCGGTAAAATTGATAAAGAGGTTTTATTCTTCACGTCAGTACGATTACAGCGATACCTCATTTAGGTCTTTTTTTATGTTTTTGTCGGTTTTATGCAATGAAAACTATTTTATATAAAAAATAATTATTTTTGCATCGCTTTATTCAGCGAGCTATAACTTTTTTATTTTTTCGCTGATGATGCTGTGTGGAAGCTCGTTTTTTGCGGGACAAGATGACGTTTTCAGCGGTACCATGGATATTTATATGCGTCTTTTTGATCACGCGTTATTACACTTTTTGTTTGGCGGTATGATAATAAATCATTATTTTTTGCTTCGTTTTTTATTTTTATTTTTTAAGGGGTTCGCTAAAGGGGTTAACTAATGGGACAGTTTTATAGGGTGGGTCGTTACGGACGCAGCGATACCTAATATGTGTACTTTTATTGTTTGTTTTTTTTATTATTTCCAAAAAATGGATTTATTGGGGGAATATTTTTTTTTTCTAATATATTTGGCGATTTTTTTTAATTATTTTTACACTTTTTTTTATTTTTTTTTTACTTTATTAAATAGTCCCAGGTGGGACATCACTGTCCTGTGACAGATCGCTGATCTGTCACATCACAGATCACTGTGACAGATCAGCGATCTGACACAGGCACTGCAGAAGGCTTCCTCATGCCTGCGCTTTGCAGGCACTGAGGAAGCCAGCTTCCTCAGGCCCCCGAAGGCCCCCGTCGCCATCTTGGATTCAGGGGCCTGGAGGAAAGGAGCCCCCCGCAGCAGCGCTGCACATTGCGCTGCCGTGGGGGGCTCAGGGAAGCACGGAGGGAGCCCCCTCCCTGCCGATGCTTCCCTTTAACCCCCGGTACACCGCGATCGTGTTTGATCGCGGTGTGCAAGGGGTTAACGTGTCGGGGGCGGTCCGTGACCGCCCCTGATTCATTGTGCCGGGTGTCAGCTGTGATAATCAGCTGACACCCGGCCGCGATCAGCGGCGCTCACCACGTGGGCGCCGCTGATCGCGGTAGACGTACTATCCCGTCCACGGTCATACGGGCCCGGGTACCGTGGACGGGATAGTACGTCGGATGTCAGGAAGGGGTTAATTAACTTCATAATACAAGTTACGCACTGAAAAATGGGGGTTATTTGGCTAAAGTTGTGGGGGGGGAGGGCTGGCTGCAGGTTTTCATGTGCCCTGGGCGAAAGAGCGCCCCTTTAACACATACCACAACTCATCATGCTCCGATACGGCAGAGAAATAGCGGTATAGTACAATGAAAAATACTTCACTTTTTACATCTCATGACGAGGCCCATCTATTTCTCCATACAGAATCATTGGTCCCATATAATGTTTGAAACAGTATATGATGAGCTCCACATAATGCTACAGCATATGTTGGTCCCCATGGATGAAGCTCCACTGTCTTATGGGCCCAAATAATGCTCCAAACATAATGGGCCCCATTTCTAATGCTCTAGTGTATAATGGGCCCTGTAAATGCTGCTCCAGTGTCTGATGTCCACCTTTGGAATGTTCCAGTGTATGGTGGGCCCCATCTATCATTCTCCAGAGTATAGTGCTCCCCAAAAATTGCTGTCCCAACATTGAAAACAATCAAATAAGTCTCCTCGCTAGGGAATCCCTGTACTTGTCTGGACTCCTCGTCGTCCCCATCTTCCATCTCACTGCACAGTATTTCAACTTTGCAAGTTCTGTGATCCTGAGCAAGCAGGGGGGGCCCACTCGTTGGCGACGGCACTGGCACAGGGCCCCTGATAGTACAGTGGTGTGTCTGATGGCGGGTGGGCCGAACCTGCACTTTCATCTGCAGCTTCCTCTTTGTCACCGTGCAAGATGGAACTGTATATGGGAAGGGTAACCTGAGTTTCATCAGGGTCAGATTCAGGTCGTGTAGCGTGCGAGGGGAATGTAGTGGTCTGGGTCAATGTACCAGCAGATTCATCGAGCAGTGGCTGGGCATCAGTGCACTTGTGTCGCCCCCAGGAGTACGGTCGCCACAGTGGCATTACCTTCTTCCTAGGGAGTGTGATGTCATGCTTGGGAGCAACGAACGATCTCTCTAGCAGGTTAACTGATTGGGCGGCGTTATTCCCACGAGTCATGACCCTCCAAACAGCGTTCATGAAGGCAAAGTGTTTGTTTTACGTGGGCAGTATGGTTGCAAAGTTGAACCTTAAAGGAATGTCCAGAAGGGCACCAAAAGGAGTGGAGCCTACGGTTAAATTCGACTCCACCTGGGAAACCTCAACCATGCCAGCTACAGAACAGATGCACACATTGCAAGCTTAATTCCGTTAACGAACGAGACTCCGTCATGCCCCGCGGTCTGAGTCCGGCTTACTAGAGGGACACGTGAGGCTCTGGCACATGAGATTGGCCAATAACTGGTGTGTCATGCCCTTACATGTCCGTGGCTGCATGTGCGCTACACTGAAAAGGCCAGCGTTTGTCGCTTACAGGTGCAGATAACCCGCTGAACAACGTTAGTGATGGGGATCACTGATTACAATTATTACCCGCGAACAATGATTTCCCAGTAAGTGCAGGTCAACCGCAGTTCCGGAATTAGGCCTAACCGTCATTCCTGAAATAATGAAAAACTTACGTGTGCAAACCACAGGTGCTGTAGCTTGCTTAACAGCTCGCCAGCCGTTCTCACGCCCAGTATGGATTGCACGTGATTGCACAAAGGTTAGAAAGGGTACCGTTTCCCCGGATAACATGTATGGATAGCGTACACATTCAAAATATATGTCTATACATCAGGAGGCAGGCTCAGACGGTGTTAGGCCCAGTATGGATTGCACGTGATTGCACAAAGGTTAGAAAGGGTACCGTATCCCCAGATAACATGTATGGATAGCGTACACATTCAAAATATATGTCTATACATCAGGAGGCAGGCTCAGACAGTGTTAGGCCCAGTATGGATTGCACGTGATTGCACAAAGGTTAGAAAGGGTACCGTATCCCCGGATAACATGTATGGATAGCGTACACATTCAAAATATATGTCTATACATCAGGAGGCAGGCTCAGACGGTGTCAGGCACAGTATGGATTTGACGGCCCAGACTACACAGCGGAGGAGCAGGGAGAGGTAAAGATTGCAAATGCTGGGGCCCTGCCCAAGCAAGGGGGGCCCACTCGTGGGCGTCGGTACTGGCACTGGGCCCCTCATAGTACGGTGGTGTGTCTGACGGCGGGTGTGCACCACCACCGTCAGAGACACTTGATTGCACTATGAAGGACCCTGTGCCAGTGCCCGCGCCCAAGAGTCGGCCTACCCACCTGTCCAGGGCAATGGCACTCGCACGGTGTCGTGCGCTAGGTGGTGACCCCGGCCATGGGGGGGAGGCAGCACAGTTAGGGAGTTTTAGAAAGTGGCATATGTTGATGTTGGACATTCAGCTGATGCAAAAGGTGAAATAGGTCAAGTCCCAGGAAGAGGTGGACCAAAGCAAGCCATTTTTCTGTCACCCTATGTGTCATCAGGGGAAGGTGGGACAAAATCCTTGGAAACCCATGCGTGGTTCATTTTAATGAAGGTTAGATCATCCACATTTTGGGTTGACAGACGGGTCCTTTTTTCTGTCAGGATTGATCCAGCTGCACTGAAGACTCTTTCCGATAGCACACTTGCAGCTGGGCAAGCGAGCTCCTGTAAGGCATATTGTGCCAATTGAGGCCAGGTGTCTAGTTTAGCGGCCCAATAGTCAAAGGGGAATGACCTGTGTGGGAGAACATCGATATGGGAGGAAAAGTAGTTTGTAACCATAGTTGACAACTGCTGTCTCCTGTCACTTTCCATCGATGCAGTATTACCAGTTGTGTGAGCGGTACTTGAAAAATCAGTCCACAACATTGTCATGAAACCCCTGTCTCCAACGCCACTTCTGCTGTGTGCACCACGAACACCTCTGCCAAGCTGCCCCTGGCCCGTACGGCTCGTGTGAGAACCATCACCGCTGCTGTGTGCTGGGAATGCCTCAAGCAACCGATTTACCAGAGTTGCTTGTTTATTAGCCAATATTAGGTCAAGGTTCTCCTGTGGCATGATGTTTTGTAATTTGCCTTTATAGCGTGGATCCAGGATGCTGGCCAACCAGTAGTCGTCATCGTTCATCATTTTGGCAATGCGGGGGTCCCTTTTTAGGATCTGCAAGGCATAATCTGACATGTGGGCCAATGTTCCCGGTGTCAATGATGCACTGCGAGTGCTGGGTGGAGGAGCACTTTCTGGCAAATCCACATCCCTCCAGTCACGCACAAACCCTGTACCAGACCTTGCCACGCCAACATTTTCACTTGCCCCACGAGATGCATCCTCCTCCCCTAAGTAATCATCCCCATCATCCTCCTCCTCCTCCTCTTCTTCCTCCACCTCATCCAGGAGAGGTCCCTGAGCAGACAATGGCTGAATGTCATCAAGGATTCCCTCCTCCTCTTCCTCCTCATCAACATTGGCTGCAGACGCCTGCTCCTTAAGGTGCGTCAAAGTTTGCATGAGCAGACGCATAATTGGGATGCTCATGCTTAGGATGGCGTCGTCTGCACTTACCAGCCGTGTGCATTCCTCAAAACACTGAAGGACTTTACAGAGGTCTTTCAGCTTCGACCACTGCACACCGGTCAACTCCATGTCTGCTCTCAAAGTGCCTGGCCGTGTATCCTCCCACAATTGCATTATGGCCTGCCTCTGCTCGCACAGCCGCTCCACCATGTGCAGGGTGGAGTTCCACCTTGTTGCAATGTCGATAATGAGGCGGTGGTTGGGAAGGTGGAGCAATCGCTGCAGCTTCTGCATACGAACGGAGTGTACAGGCGACCGGCGGATGTGCGCGCACAGTCTTCGCACCTTCTGGAGCAGGGCTGTTAACTCCGGATAATTTTTGAGGAAGCACTGCACCACCAGGTTCAAGGTGTGAGCCAAGCAAGGTATGTGGCTGAGTTTTGAAAGGGCTATGGCTGCCACAAAATTACGCCCGTTATCACTAACTACCTTGCCTGCCTCAAGATGTACACTGCCCAGCCATGACTCAGTTTGTCGCTGAAAGTACTCGGCCAGCACCTCGGCGGTGTGTCTGTCGCCCAAACACATCATCTGCAACACTGCCTGCTGACGCTTTCCACTAGCTGCTCGATAGGGGGACACCTCGTGTGCAACAGTGGCAGCTGCAGATGGAGTGCTCGTACGACTGCGCACTGTGGACGAGCTTTCGCTTCTGGAGGAGGAGGAGGAGGAGGGTCGAACGCCTACAGCCAACTGTTTCCTATACCGTGGGCTAGGCAGCACTGTCCCACCACCGCTGTCCCCTGTGGACCCTGCATCCACCACATTAACCCAGTGCGCAGTGATGGACACGTAACGGCCCTGGCCATGCCGACTGGACCATGCATCAGTTGTGAGGTGCACCTTTCCGCTCACTGACTGCTTGAGTGCATGGACAATGCGGTCTTTCACATGATGGTGGAGGGCTGGGATGGCTTTGCGAGAGAAGAAGTGGCGACTGGGTAGGTCATAGCGTGGTACTGCATAGGCCATGAGTTCGCGGAAAGCTGCGCTTTCCACCAACCGAAAGGGCATCATCTCAAACGAGATTAGTTTGGCAATGTGGGCGTTCAAACCCAGTGTACGCGGATGAGAGACTGAGTACTTTCTTGACCTACTCATAGTGTCTGGGAGGGTGAGCTGGACTTGAGAGCTGCATATGGTGGAAGTAGTGGTGGACAGGGCGGACTGAGAGAGGGTTGATGATGGTGATGAAGTTGGTGTTCTTTCTGATGGCCTAGAATCAGTCTTTCGTTGATATAACAGTGGGATTCCCTGACTGCTGTGGCCTTGCAACGACACCTCAACATTTGCTGCTGTGCTAACCGGTGGGCTTACAGTGGGGGAAACAATGTAGCGTTGCTGACTACCTTCGTTGTGATCAGTTGCACATGTGGCACTTGAGGTTTGGTGTTGTGTCCACGTTTGCAAGTGCATGCTGGTTAAATGTCTAAGTATGCAACTGGTATTCAAATTTTTCAGATTTTTCCCTCGGCTAAAGGTCTTTGCGCACTTCTTACAGATAACCTTGGCCTGATCATGAGGATTTTGTTCAAAAAAGTGCCACACTGCACTCTTCCTACTTTGGCAGACATTTTGCGGCCTAGCACACTGTGATCTTTTGACCCTCTGGACAAGCTGTCCAGCAACTCTTTTGATGTTTGGAACCTGTCTTTGGAGTGCTCCGGGCCTGCCAGATAACAGCTGTTGCGATGTCGATGTCTGCTGTGGATGCTCCTCATCTGAGCTATTGGAAGCAGCACCCTCTTCCCCCAATGGATGCCAATCTGGGTCAACAACTGGGTCATCCATCACCTCCTCTTCTATGTCATGTGCACCTTCCTCTGTGTCACCGTGTATGGTGGTATAGTGTGCGGGAAGGGGCACCCGAGTCTCATCAGGGTCAGAATCTGGCTCTGTACACTGCGAGGACAATGTAGTGCTTTGAGTGAATGTACCAGCAGAATCATCCATCAGCGGCTGTGCATCAGTGCACTCCATGTCAGATTCATCTTGGCCTGGGTAATTCACCATTTCACTTGATAATCCAGGCATGGTATGTGAAAACAGCTCCATGGAGTAATCAGTAGTATGGCCTGCGTCATCCTTCAATCTTGGTTGGGGTGAAGGACACAAGGAAAGGTGTGGTTCATGAACATGAGCCTCCAATGACGACTCAGTGCTTTTACTTTTTACAACTGAAGAAGAGGAGGCGATAGAGCTGGAGGCTGAGTCAGCAATGTAAGACAAAACTTTTTCCTGATGCTCTGGCTTTAAAAGCGGTTTGCCAACTCCTAGAAAACTAAGCCTTCGAGGCCTTATGTAGCCAGACGATGACGCAGGCTCAACACCTCCTGCATTCGGTCCTATTTTGCTCTTGCCACTACCATCAGATCCACCACCAACACCATCATTACCAGCTGCCAACCCCTGCCCAATTCCACGGCCTCTTCCACCAGCCTTCCTCATTTTTGGTAGAAATGTAGACAAAATCCAACAAACTATATAGCAATGTAAAACAAGGTACAAGGTGTCTATAGGACAGGGGAGATTTTGAATTTCTGCAGACACTTGTGGACACTGGACACTTTTGGTTTGTGTGAGGCCCAATGAATATCTGAGCGTTATGTGACAGGCTCGATGGCACAGCTGTGACAAAAGTGACGAGAGGATAAGGGAGATTTTGAATTTCTGCAGACACTTGTGAACACTGGACACTTTTGGATTGTATGAGGCCCAATGAATATCTGAGCGATATGTGACAGGCTCGATGGCACAGCTGTGACCAAAGTGACTAGAGGATAAGGGAGATTTTGAATTTCAGCAGACAATTGTGGACACTGGACACTTTTGGATTGTGTGAGGCCCAATGAATATCTGAGCGCTATGTGACAGGCTCGATGGCACAGCTGTGACCAAAGTGACTAGAGGATAAGGGAGATTTTGAATTTCTGCACACACTTGTGGACACTGGACACTTTTGGATTGTGTGGGGCCCAATGAATATCTGAGCGCTATGTGACAGGCTCGATGGCACAGCTGTGACCAAAGTGACTAGAGGATAAGGGAGATTTTGAATTTCTGCACACACTTGTGGACACTGGACACTTTTGGATTGTGTGAGGCCCACTGATATCTGAGCGCTATGTGACAGGCTCGATGGCACAGCTGTGCCTGTGACCAAAGTGACTAGAGGATAAGTGAGATTTTGAATTTCAGCAGACACTTGTGGACACTGGACACTTTTGGATTGTGTGAGGCCCAATGAATATCTGAGCGCTATGTGACAGGCTCGATGGCACAGCTGTGACCAAAGTGACTAGAGGATAAGGGAGATTTTGAATTTCTGCACACACTTGTGGACACTGGACACTTTTGGATTGTGTGAGGCCCAATGAATATCTGAGCGCTATGTGACAGGCTCGATGGCACAGCTGTGACCAAAGTGACTAGAGGATAAGGGAGATTTTGAATTTCTGCACACACTTGTGGACACTGGACACTTTTGGATTGTGTGAGGCCCAATGAATATCTGAGTGCTATGTGACAGGCTCGATGGCACAGCTGTGACCAAAGTGACTAGAGGATAAGGGAGATTTTGAATTTCTGCACACACTAGTGGACACTGGACACTTTTGGATTGTGTGAGGCCCAATGAATATCTGAGCGCTATGTGACAGGCTCGATGGCACAGCTGTGACCAAAGTGACTAGAGGATAAGGGAGATTTTGAATTTCTGCACACACTTGTGGACACTGGACACTTTTGGATTGTGTGAGGCCCACTGATATCTGAGCGCTATGTGACAGGCTCGATGGCACAGCTGTGACCAAAGTGACTAGAGGATAAGGGAGATTTTGAATTTCTGCACATACTTGTGGACACTGGACACTTTTGGATTGTGTGAGGCCCAATGAATATCTGAGCGCTATGTGACAGGCTCGATGGCACAGCTGTGACCAAAGTGACTAGAGGATAAGGGAGATTTTGAATTTCAGCAGACACTTGTGGACACTGGACACTTTTGGATTGTGTGAGGCCCAATGAATATCTGAGCGCTATGTGACAGGCTCGATGGCACAGCTGTGACCAAAGTGACTAGAGGATAAGGGAGATTTTGAATTTCTGCACACACTTGTGGACACTGGACACTTTTGGATTGTGTGAGGCCCAATGAATATCTGAGCGCTATGTGACAGGCTCGATGGCACAGCTGTGACCAAAGTGACTAGAGGATAAGGGAGATTTTGAATTTCTGCACACACTTGTGGACACTGGACACTTTTGGATTGTGTGAGGCCCACTGATATCTGAGCGCTATGTGACAGGCTCGATGGCACAGCTGTGACCAAAGTGACTAGAGGATAAGGGAGATTTTGAATTTCTGCACACACTTGTGGACACTGGACACTTTTGGATTGTGTGAGGCCCAATGAATATCTGAGCGCTATGTGACAGGCTCGATGGCACAGCTGTGACCAAAGTGACTAGAGGATAAGGGAGATTTTGAATTTCTGCACACACTTGTGGACACTGGACACTTTTGGATTGTGTGAGGCCCAATGAATATCACAGCGCTATGTCACAGGCAGAAATTGGCTAGTGTATCACAAACTACAAGGTGTATGTAGAATTGGGCAGAATAGGAATCTCCCTAGAGTGCAGGTCTGTAAGAACGGAACATGTCCTCGTTTTATTCTCACAGAGTGACACACTGATAGCTTCACTGTGGCTGTGATAACAGCCGTTACACGGTACTGTGTGAGGAGCGTACACCGCTGTATGGTGTGAAAAAATGCACGCTCAGTACCTCAGCAGGACAAAAAATTGGGATTGCTTTTAAAAAAGCAGTTTGCGGAGCAGTGGGTAAACAGCAATGCAGGAATGTCAGGAAGCCTTAGAAGGCAGCCCAACAACCAACACCACTGATACACCACTATATAGCCTCCCCTTGCACTGCACACACAGTGACTGATGTGTTGTACAGGCAAAATCGCTAGCAGCAGAAGCAGTTTTTTTTTCTTCTCAGCAGGACAAAAAATTGGGATTGCTTTTAAAAAAGCAGTTTGCGGAGCAGTGGGTAAACAGCAATGCAGGAATGTCAGGAAGCCTTAGAAGGCAGCCCAACAACCAACACCACTGATACACCACTATATAGCCTCCCCTTGCACTGCACACACAGTGACTGATGTGTTGTACAGGCAAAATCGCTAGCAGCAGAAGCAGTTTTTTTTTTCTTCTCAGCAGGACAAAAAAAAAAATTGGGATTGCTTTTAAAAAAGCAGTTTGCGGAGCAGTGGGTAAACAGCAATGCAGGAATGTCAGGAAGCCTTAGAAGGCAGCCTAACAACCAACACCACTGATACACCACTATATAGCCTCCCCTTGCACTGCACACACAGTGACTGGTGTGTTGTACAGGCAAAATCGCTAGCAGCAGAAGCAGTTTTTGGTGTCTTCTTCCCTGCCTAACGCTCTCCCTACAAAATCATCATCAGCAGCAGCTCTCCCTATTCTGAGATCAGCATGAGTACAGTAACATGGCGGTCGGCGTGCACGCCCTTTTATACCCCCTGTGACGCCCCCCAAAGCAAGCCAATCACTTGCATGCCCTTCTGAAAGATGGTGGTGACCCGTGCCTATGTCATCACGTTGCCCACAGTGTCCGTGGATCCTGATTGGCTGAAAAAGAGCGCAAAACAAACTTTTGAAACGCGACTTTGGCGCGTAAGTCGCCGACCTCGTGGCCGACCTCATCCTAGGGTCGGGTTTCGTTTCATGAAACCCGACTTTGCCAAAAGTCGGCGACTTTTGAAATTTTTCGACCCGTTTCGCTCAACTCTAGTTTTTACCTGATATTTTATTGTGCCACTGAAATAACAATCACTCATAATAAGATTAGAAATTCTATTTAGAAATTCACTTACCAATACTGTCTTATAGCAATCTGTTTGTATTTCATTTACTTGTAAAACATTTTTATGCGTCAATTGCAAGATTTTTCTTTTTGTGTTGTGTCTCATGCAAACAGTTACAGTCTGTGTGAGAGTGCCATCCTGCAAAATGAAATAATCATGTAAATTTACATTTTAAAGGGAACCTGTCATGTCCCAAAATGCTATTAACCTGTAGATATGGGGTTAATCTACAAGTTAATAGGCTTCAAAAGCCGCGCGGCCACCGCACTAAAAGCCCGGCTCCTGAGAGGAAATTAACTTTATTCCTCCTGGCAACCTCTGGCTTTCAGTCATAGAGGCGAGGCTTCAATCTCCAGCAGGTGTAGGCAAGACCCGACACATTGACTGATAGCCGAATCTGCACAGATATGCTGCAGAGACGGTTGTAAATCAATGTGCCAGGGCATGGTTACAGCAGCCACTTACTGTGTCCTGAGTGATGACTGAAGCCACACTGGCAACGCTGCGGCGCTATGACTAAGTCAGTGGCTCCCAGGAAGACTAAAGCTCTTGATAGCTGAACTTTTAGCTGGCTCTAGAACCCTATTAACCTGCAGATTGAAGTCATATGTGTAGGTTAATAGCATTTGGGGTCATGACAAGTTCCCTTTAATTTCCGAACATAATAGATAGTCTTAAGGAGTTTAAAAATTAATCTTATCTAAATATGATCAGTTTATCATTAAAATCCCACAAAAAGACTTTAGTTTCCCCTTCCTAACAGGAGCTAGCGCTTCTGTTATATTGATGATATGTCACTTTTTTAAGCAATGTTTTCTTCATTCTGGCACTTCTGGACTTTGATTCACTGGTATTACATACTTGGCACTGTCTTATTATGGATTTTGCTCAGACCTTACTTTCCCTTCTAAAAGAAATGTAAGTTTTTTTTCTCCACTGGACCACATGGATAGTCATATATGTGTTGCTCACTGATGGAGTTACTTTAGGGATTTGATAAGAATTTCATAGATTTTGCTTTTAGTATGCTCTCTTATCTTGAATTCACCATGTACAGTACTTTTATGATGTACTTTATATCGGGCTCCAAATGTTACTCCTGTTGAGGGTAGGTGACAATAATTCATCCTATTGGGGGTGGCTCCCTTGGATGTGTATATGTATTTATTGCATTTAACCCCATGGCATCACAGTTAGTTTTGGTCTTAACGTCAAATCATTTTTTCGGGAGAAGAATGGGTTAATTCCTGTACTGTCTGTCCGTGTAGATTAAATGCGGTTTGTCAATGTGTTTCAAAGTTTCACACACAGTATTTGGTTTGTCCTGAAGTGCATTGTCAAATAAACCGGATTTAAACTATGTGAGTCTCTGACTCCATCCATACAACGGCTTCCTCCATCCAGGAAGCGCCGGAATCAACCCATTTTTCTCCATTATCAGTATTTTGGCATCTCTGTGGGTCTGCAGCAGCCTGTAATAAGTAGTTGTGGTTACACAACAACGCCAGGTGAGTAATTCTCCTTCTCGATACATTTTTTTTCCTTGGATAAAGCCCTTATTGTGCTATTGTCTTTCCAGTTGTTCTCTTTTTTTCACTTTTTTATTGTCGCATTCCAGGAGCCATAACATTTTATGTTTGTGGCGACATAGTTATATGAGGACTTGTTTTATTTTTCAAGATGAATTGTATTTGTCATTTTGGGGTACATATGACTTGTTGACAAACATTAATTAACTCTTTATAGGAATTAGAACAAAAAAAAGACAATTCTGACATTGCTTTTTTTGCATTTTAAATGTTACGCTTTTCGTTGTACTTAACAAATAAAGTTTTACCTTGATTCTGTAGCTCCGTGTGATTATGGTGATGTGAAATTGTGTAGTTTATCTATGGTTTATTACTTATGTACAGTATAATTACTGAACCCTGAGAAAAAAAACTTTTGAGTCGCCATATTCTGAGAGCCAAAAGTTTCACAATTTTCTAACAGCAGAGTTCTTTCATGGCCTAATTTTTACTTTAGCTTTTAATCGGTGTCATGTTGTGATATATGCAACATTTTGCTTCACTCTTGAGAAGGCAAAATGAATAAAAAATTACATACGGTATTTGTTTATTTCTTTTTAAACACCATTCTTAATTTAGTAATATTGTAATGTTACCGTTATTCTGGGGGGTGATACAATCTTGACAATACTATTGTATTTTTATGTTTTGCTTCTTTTGCTACTTTTAAGAAATTACTTTTCTTTTTAATCTTTTGTTATTGGTCAGCATGTTCTGATGACCATTACATTACCTTCTTATTTTTCCATAAACAGAGCTATGTGAGAGCTTGTTTTATTTGTGGGACAAGCTGTAATTTTTACTAGTACCATTTATGGGTACACACAACTTTTTGATCATGTTTTGATTTTTTTTGTTTCGCATGAACAAAATTCATTGAATCTAGATTTGATTTTAATTTTAATTTTTTACAAAAAAAACTGATTTTTTTTATTTTGACATATTTGTTTTACACTGATTTTTGTTTACAATGCTTATCAGTCCCACAAGCGAACTTGCATATGTGATCCTTCGATCGCATTGATAATACACTGTACTGTATTACTTATTTACTACAGTGCATTATCTAGCCTGTCAATGTTTGACTGACAGTTAGCCTATCAGGCCTCACCTCTGGCAGGATATGAAAAAAATCAGGGACATGACAGACATGGAGGCCATTGTTAGACCTCCAGTTGTAATAACAACCCCTAGGCACTCCACTCCACAATTGTGTTGTTGGGGTGTCAATGGGCTGACAAAAAGAGTGATTTCCCTCTGTCAAACTCCATGTATGCCGCTGTCACGACTGACCGTATCACCTTAGGGGTTACAGATCTGTGAGCAGAGCTAGCTCTGTTTCAAGCAGATACAGCATGAGCTTTGCGGTGTATAAAAGCTGTCTCTGCTGCAGATGTCACTAGCACAATTCCGGAGCTCATGATATCCCTAAGAAGTACCTGTATGCTTGATTGTCAGGAAATCACTTGCAATCTGAGTGTTCAGTTAAGCCCATTTGCAGAGTTTGCTCAGGAACATATTAAGCTAGACTGCAGCTGTGACTATCTCTGAAGGCATTTGCTTTCTCCCCTCTATGACATTTTGATTGGCCAGTGTCATAGAGGAGAACCAGCTTATGCCCACAGAGAAGTTCTATGGTATTCGACTGATTGATTAAAGGGAAAATTTTCAAATTGGGATGGTGGGGGCATACCTTTGTAACAGGGAAGCACAGAAAAAAAGAAAAAAATGTTCCAGAATCAGTGAAGCAGCACCAATTGGAGGAGGTACTCAATTTAAATGAAAAAGAAAATCTATTAAGGGTGAGTGCACACGCTGCGGATTGACCTGTGGAATTTTCCGTGCGGATTTGCAGGTAAAACCACAGGTAAAGTGACCTGTGGTTTTCCTGCAGATTTGCCAGCAGTTTTCCCCTGTGGATTGACACCTGGACAATGGAACAGGTGTCAAACCACTGTGGAATCCGCAGAAAGAATTGACATGCTGCCGATTTAAAACCGCAGCAAATCCACATGGAAAAATCCGCAGCATGTGCACTGCGGATTTGAAAACCCATTGGATAACATTGTACTGTACAATGTCTGTGGAACTGCTGCGGATCTGCAGGGCCAAATCCGCTGCGTGTGCACATACCCTAAAAGGTCCTCTTTAATTGTTTTTATACTATGCTGTCTTTATATTATAATTTTTGCATTATGCTATAATAAAATATTTATTATGCTTAAAGTGAACCTGTCAGCAGGATTGTGTTCAGTAAACTACAAACACTGTCAGTTTGGTGCTGTTATGCTGATTAAAATGATACCTGGGTTGATGACATCCGTCTTGGGGTTGATGTTTAATATTTATTTGCAATCTTGAGTTAATGAGATTCTCATGCTCAGGGGCGGCCTTTGGGGGGGACAGGGAATTATGTGATCTCTCAGTGACCTGCCCCATATTTTACATACTGCATATCATATTGTCTGAAAAAAAAATTACATTAATCATGCAGGCGGCACCTGCACTGTAGCATGATATGATGTATAATAGGCATGTAATCATTTGATTTTGTCATAATTTTTTTTTTCCCCAGCAAAATCATATCTTATTCAAAATGGCACCGGCGGAAGTGCCTGCGCAGTCGCATAATTCTGAATGAGATAGATGCTACAGAGCAGGCCCGTGGGCGTCATTTTGCAAGAGAAATTTTTTTCCTCCATCAAGTTGGCGTCAGCGGTTCCTGCGCAGTAGCATAATTCGGAATGCGATAGATGCCACTGCGCAGGCACCTCCGCTGGTGCCATTTTCATGGAGCAAAATTTTTTGTAGTGAAATGGCGCCTGCAGCCATGCCTGCGAAGTAACATCTATCATGTTCCCAATAATCCTACAGTGCAGGCGTGACCGCCAGCGCTATTCTGATTAAAATAATTTTTTTCCCCAATAAAATTATATGACAAAATCAAATGAAATCAATGCAAGCAGCGCACCACAAAAAGCCCCCCCCCCCACAGGCCACTCCGGAGCACGAGAACCTCATCAACTGAAAACTGCAAATAAGGATTAAACAACCACAAGACAGATTTCATCAACCCAGGTATCATTTTAATCAGTTTAACAGCGTCAATCTGACACTGTCTAGTTCACTAAGCACAATGCTGCTGACAGGTTCACTTTAAGATTTCATTTTTTGTATGATCTTTTTTGTCTTTGATAACATACGATGCTTGTTACCTTAATTTATGTACTGGAAACCATGTAGAAATCAAATGCTTCTAACCATGTACTAATAAAAATGATATGTATTAAACTATCCTAGGGGGACATTATTATTGCATATTTGTATATCTTACAAATCTTTCACTGTCCTCTGAATCACTTTCTAATTGTTCTTCAGTTTCTTCCAATTTGAAGTTTCCTGCAGAAAGTGTAAAAAATAATGTAAATGAAGCTGTCTCTTATGGGGAAACCACTCATTTCAGTTATGAGGCAGCTCTGCTGCAGTGGAAACAACATGTAGTTGTCTGCATTAGGTTTTTGCATAAATAAGAAAGGTTCTGGCTGTATGTTATTTAGCAGGGTCACTACCACAGTTTCTCCACTTTCATTAAACTAATATATTAAATTTGAGTCATATTTTCTAAAAACACTATCAAAACTATGTTTATGCACAAAGTGCATTCAGTTTTGGACAGGATCAGAACTGTATTGTGCAATTTTGTATGTGATCCCTCCTAATTGAGTGTAGCTGAACTAGCTTTACCCTCTTGAAAACATATGTACAAAAGCAAAAACACAGCAATGACCAATCATTGGTAGAGCTAAACTGTTACAGAATTCCACATTTGCACAAATCCAGTTAGTGACCTGATGGCATTCTTACTGTTAAAGGACCTTTTACCACTTTTTGCATGTTAATCTGGCAACCTTTCTCCTGACCATTTAGGAGACATTAAAGAGATAGTCTCCTATACATTTAGGAGCTTCTAAAGTTTAGTGGGCTTAGGCTGGTTTCACATTTGCGTTTTTTAGCGCTGGAAAAAAACGCATATGTGCGCATGCGTTTTTTCCCCTATATTTAACATGGGTGCGCATACCTGCGCGCTTGTAAGCGCATGTATGCGATTTTCATGCGCTGCGTTTTTTTGGGGTGTGCGTTTGTATTTTCCAGACGCAGCATGTTGCATTTTTTGGCCCTGCAAAAAAGCGCATGCGCACATATGCGCACGTTTTGCGCTAAAAATGGCCATTATAGCCTATGGATGCGCATATGTGCGCACTGGCATGCTCATGTATGCGTTTTTTTGCATATGCGTTTTTTTTTTTTAACCATGGATTTAGGGGTTTGGGTTAGAGTTAGGGTTAGTTAAGGGGGTTTAGGGTTAGGGTTAGGGTCAGGGTCAGGGTTAGGGTTGGGGTTTGGGTCAGGGTTAGGGTTAAGTATGGTTTGGTTAAGGGTTAGGGTCAGGGTTAGGGTCAGGATTAGGGTTAAGTATGGTTTGGTTAAGGGTTAGGGTCAGGGTTAGGGTTAGGGTTAGGGTTAGGGTCAGGGTTAGGGTTAGGGTTAGGGTCAGGGTTAGGGTTAAGTATGGTTTTGTTAAGGGTTAGGGTCAGGGTTAGGGTCAGGATTAGGGTTAAGTATGGTTTGGTTAAGGGTTAGGGTCAGGGTTAGGGTTAGGGTTAGGGTTAGGGTCAGGGTTAGGGTTAGGGTTAGGGTTAGGGTCAGGGTTAGGGTTAAGTATGGTTTGGTTAAGTGTTAGGGTCAGGGTTAGGGTCAGGATTAGGGTTAAGTATGGTTTGGTTAAGGGTTAGGGTCAGGGTTAGGGTTAGGGTTAGGGTCAGGGTTAGGGTTAGGGTTAGGGTTAGGGTTAAGTATGGTTTTGTTAAGGGTTAGGGTCAGGGTTAGGGTTAGGGTTAGGGTCAGGGTTAGGGTTAGGGTTAGGGTCAGGGTTAGGGTTAGGGTTAGGGTTAGTTAGGGTTTAGGGTTTGGGTTAGGGTTAAGTATGATTTGGTTAAGGGTTAGGGTCAGGGTTAGGGTTAGGGTCAGGGTTAGGGTTAGGGTCAGGGTTAGGGTTAGTAAAGTCATGGTTTGGGTTAGTGTGAGGGGCCACCTAATGTTGGAAAAAAACGCAAACGCGGTAAAAACGCACTAAAAACGCATACAAACGCATAAAAACGCTGCGTTTTTTTCATGCATGCTCATAAAAATGCTTGAAAAAAACGCAGCAGTTGTATGCTTTTGTATGCGTTTTTTCAATGCGTTTTTTTGCGGGAAAAACGCGCTGCAAAAAAAAGCAAGTGTGAAACTAGCCTTAGTGTGGCACCCCCAGGAGTATGGTTGCCACAGTGGCATTGCCTTCCTCCTAGGGAGAGTGATGTCATGTCTGGAGGCAATGAAGGGTCTCTCTGGCAGTTAACCATAACATGCAACACAGTTCTGACTCCGGGCCAGCAGAGGGAGCTCTGAACCAGAATTGGGGGAGGAGTGCTCTCTGAGGGCCAGGAAGGGAAATTAGTCAGTTAGTGTGAGGAGGGCGTCGTGTGCAGACGTGGAGGAGAAGAGCTGGGGAGACTGAGGAAAGTGGAGAGCTCAGTCCCAGTGATAGCGCATGATCTGGAGCCTGGTCTCCAAGGGTGTATGGATACTAACGGTCCTGCACCAGAAACCAGAGGAATAGGAAGCTGTAAATGCCCTATTCCCACACAATCCTCGGAGGCATAACAGCGACGGGTGAGCCAAGAGAGATAGAAGGCTACGGCTGTCTGCCATGCGAGTGGAGTGTGGATAACATCAGAAAGGAGGAACTCCAGTGTAACTCAGTACTGGGAGTACCTCATAGAAAGCGCTAGTAAGGAGACTGCACAACCCATCTGCCAGAGTGACTCCTGATTTGCTTCCAGGCTAACCAGCTCCTGTGCCATCTGTACTCAAGACCCAGGACTGCATTTGCCAAGTAAAGGTAAAGAAACTGCAATCTATTGTGTCCTTGCCTTCTTGCTGCAACCTCCCTGGCACTGCTACATCTCTGTGCCTGACACTGCACCTTCCTTCTCAACACCCACCTACACTGCCCTGGGACTACAGCCCTGCCTGTGGAGGGCTATAACATCATTGCTGCACTACACCATCTGTCCCAGAGGATCTGTCTGCAGCGTCGGCTTAACATTTGCCGAACACCACAGGTGGCGTCACGAATCATCTATTCATAAACTTTACTCCATCACTTCACTCCCTTACATGGACGCCCAGGGTCACCGCTACTGTGACACTTCCCAGTGAAATACCGGCCCGGTACCGAGTACCCCACTGCCCTGGTGGGCGATCCATTAATATGTTAATTTCCCCTCCAACCACTGGCGTGATAACAGAGATTCTTCTCGGGTGGCATTTACTTTTTCCCGTTTGATGCTGCCCAATTATAAAACGACAGCGTCCTACAGGGAATAAAAAGCAAACACTTCCAGAGAGTGTAGGGAGGAGGACCCCCGTAGAGTGTCTGGGCCGGAACCAAGGGGACCGCCATCTGGGTTCCTAGAGAAACGGTACCCGGGGGACAACGGAGGAGAGCGGGCTACTGAAAGTGTCAGGTTAGCAAGGGGCGGGGCGAGTATAAAGGGGGCAGGGAGCGCGCCGGGAAGTCAGTTGGTAGTACGCCAGACACAGAGAAAGAGACTGTGGGGGTGTGACAGAGCCAGAGTGACTGATGGCGACCAGAGGAGAGATCAGCAGCAGAGAGGAGATCTGCTGCGGCCTTCAGAGAGGAGGAACCGTGCTTACCTGCAAGAGACCCAAATTGGGCCCGCGACCTGCCCATGGTTGTCCTCAACCGCTGCCGCTGCACTCCAGCCCATTGTGGCCTGCCCGATGCCTCCTGCGGCCGCTGACACGCCACTTCAGCCTTTGGTTGCGGCCTGCCCGCTGCCTCCCCGCCTCCGTCATTGGTTGCGGGCTGTTCATCATCGCCCACAGCTGCCATTACCCCGCTGCAGTTGGCAGTTGGGGCCTGCTCCTCGCCTACGGAGAGACTCTTTACACAGGCCCAGCCCGTGCGCGTGGCCTACCAACTGCCACTCTTCCAGACTACGTCACTACCCTGCTTGGGGGGACTGGAGTGCCCGTGGACTCGCTAACAAACGGGACCCTGCTATGGCTACAGGGGGCTTCTGCAACGAAAGACTCCCTTAGGGTCTGTTGTGCCCCAACTTCTCCTGGGTGCTGAGACACCTGAAGACTACTACAGTTCCTCAACAGCTGGGCCCAGCAGCTGTGACACCAAAGCAGCCACATCAGCGACACCAAAGCAGCCACACCAGCGACACCAAGGGACGTCAGGAAGGATAAGTTGACTTTAGGAAATAAGGACCCCTAGTTGGCCGTTTCGTGACCCCATAATAGCCTGCCTTGCCGGGTCAGTCACATTTTCGTTAAAGAAAAGTGTTGTTATTGTTGTTGAGTCCCTGCGAGGACAATTAGTGTTACCACTTTTTGGTTGCTCAGTATAGCCCTAGCAGCTCCAATTCATAAACGTTACTTTCCAAAACAACACTCAGTCTTGTGTCTTGTCACTGCATCCTGTGAACCTGCTGTTACCTACATTTGGCGTAGTCAGCAGGATGCAGTCTCCGAGCGCTGACAATGGTGCCCCAGACCAGGGCAGGGCTGTGAACTCTACAGAAAATGAGGGCCCCCGTTCCAGCATTTCGTTGGGGGCTATGCTGAACAACCTGCCTAGGTTTTCCGGCTCCAATACTATGCTATGGAGCTGGACAGAGCGGATGCGGGGACTCTTTCGGATGCACCCAATGACTCCTGACGTGGAAGTAGCTCTCATGGCATTAGACGGGGAGGTTCGGAGGTCAGTGATGTTGAGGCCCCCGGGACACCGCAACACCTTTGATAAAGTTTTGCAGATAGTAGAACAGACCCATGGGGACCCAACTAATGTGGGAGAATTAAGGGCCCGGTTGTTCAGTCGCATGTAGGGAGAGGGGGAGACTATCACCCAGTATATGAATGTCCTCCAAGAATTGCATACGGCTATTGAAAGAAAGGACGGAGTTGGGGTAGGACCTATTGACATTACCCTACGCGATCTACTGGTGACTGGACTGCGAGACCCATTAATAAAACAGGCATTATGGGAGCAGATCAGAATGAATTCCCGTATAGTCTTTTCAGAGGTGGGAAGTCAAGCACGGGCTCGAGAGCAAGAGCAGGGGATGGCGATCCCCGTGGGGAAGGTCCGGAGTGTGGAGGCTTCCGTGAACGCAGTCGAGGAGCCTCAATGGGTGGAAGAGATGAAACAAGAGTTGAAGAACATCAAGGGGGAGTTGGCCGAAGTGAAGAGAAGGACCGAGTCCAGGACTGGACGACCTAGTTTTAACCCCAGCCCCTGGGGGACCCGCTCCTCGTGGGGCGGTCGGTCTGCGCAGGCCAGGTATTATGAGTGCGGAGAACCAGGCCACTTCGCCCGAGAGTGTCCGCGGCGTGGGAAATACCCACCCCAGCGGCCATTAAACTAGAGTGCTCTGGGCTGGGGGGACGCCGCTCGGAGCCAAAAACCACAACTAGGGGTGGTGGAAGTCCCGAAGATTTGGTCGCAAAATGTCCATTGGTTTGGGCAGAAGTGGAGGGCTGAGCCATCCGGTGCCTGGTAGACACGGGGTCACAAGTAACCACTATGCCCGCAACTTATTTTCGACAAAATTTCCCTGAGGCAGCGAGACCCCAGTGGGGGCCCATGATCAGACTAGTAGCCACCAATCACCTACCGGTCCCAGTTGCCGGGGTGGTGTTGGTGCAGGTGACGTGCGGTAAATCCCTTGGTCGCAGAGGGGTGGTACTGACTCAAGGAGAAACTGATAAGCAGCATCCAGTCATCCTAGGCATGAACATACTACGGGAGTTCGGCAACCTGCTCCTCAATGATCCTACGCATAAGATCCTGAAGCAGTGGGGTTCTCGCACGGCCCAGGGACAGGTATTCCAATAGTTGGTACGGGAAGCGCGGGTACATCTGGACTGCCAGGAAGGCGAGGCTCTGGGCAAAGTCATCATGCCAGCGGCTTCCCTGCCTGTGCTGCCTCCTGGGCAGACTGTGATGGCCCTGCCAATTCAAGCCTCGATTCCCTTGGAGGGCGTGGAGGTGCAGGTGGAGCCATGCTACTCAGAGCGCTAACCTCCTGGCATACTGGTGGCCCGTTCCCTGACTACAGTGCAAAAAGGGACAGTCCTGGTGCGCTGCATCAACCTTGAAGACCTGACATCGTCCTGAAAGCGCGGACCGAACTGGCCAAGCTAGTAAGGCCTTTAGAGGAAGTGCTGCCGGCTCCTGCGGTTCAATTGAGAGTACAATCCGAGGATCCTTGGGAAGTCACGATTTGAACTCTACAGGCCACCGAAGTCTCGGCTCAGGAGAAGGGTCGAAACATCCTGGAACAGATGCAGGCCGAGCTCTCCGGGTTAACTCAAGCCCAGCTCTCACAGATAAAACATTGCTCGGACAGTAACATGAAGTATTTGCTAGTCATGAGGAAGATTTTGGGTGTGCCACCGCCATCACTCATGAAATCCCCATGGCAGGGGTGGCCCCCATCCGAGAACGATATCGACAGATTCCTCCATAACTCTACCAAGAGGTGAAAACTTTGTTGGACCAAATGTTGTGAAAGGGGGTGATACAGGAAAGACAGAGCCCCTGGGCAGCCCCCATTGTTTTGGTCCGTAAAAAGGATGGTACATTATGATTCTGTGTGGATTATCGAAAGCTGAATGCTTGCACTATTAAAGACACATACCCACTGCCCCGCATAGAAGAATCCTTGTCCGCCTTGGGGAAGGCGATGTATTTTTCGACTCTGGACCTGGCAAGTGGGTAGTAGCAAGTGCCCATGTCAGAAGAAGATAGGGTCAAGACGGCGTTCACACTGCCTATGGGACTATTTGAGTTCAATCGAATGCCGTTTGGACTGGCCAACGCCCTGGGGACCTTTAAGCGGTTGATGGAATGGTGTCTGGGAGATCTCAATTTTGAGGCCATGTTGATATACCTGGACGATATCATCGTCTATGCTGCCACATTTGAGGACCACCTAAAGCAGTTAGGACAGATGCTCGGCCGGTTGCAAAAGTACGGGTTGAAGGTAAAACCCCAAAAATGCCACCTATTTCGCCCCCAGATTGAGTATCTGGGCCATGTCGTCTCGGCAGAGGGTGTGAGGCCATCCGGGGAAAAGGTTGCTGCTACTCAGGGATGGCCTACCACCGAGACGATAAAAGACGTGTGGGCCTTCCTGGGGTTGGCCGGATACTACCGTCGTTTCGTAAAGAATTTTGCATGTCGAGCTAGAGCCCTGCACGACCTGCTGAAGGGGGCTCCCGTTGGGGCAAATGGATGAAAAATCTAGTGGCAACAACCTCAGGAAGAGGCATTCCGAGACCACAAGGCTGCGCTCTCAGATGCTCCGGTGTTGGCCTATGCGGATTTCTCGCAACCGTTCATCCTACACACTGACGGGAGTCTTCACTGGCTGGGGGCTGTGTTGTCACAAATTCAAGATGGCCGGGAGAGAGTGATCGCATATGGAAGCTGTTCACTCCATGACTCCGAGCGCAACCCTGACAATTACAGCTCCTTTAAGCGCGAGCTCCTCGCAGTGGTGTGGGCCATGACGGAGCGGTTTGCAGAGTACCTAGCGGGCTCCGAGGTAGTGGTGCGGACCGACAACAGCCCGTTGGCCCATTTGGAAAATGCCAAATTGGGGGCTCTGGAACAACGATGGGTGGCCCGGATGGCGAAGTTCAACTATAAAATCATCTACAAAAGAGGGGCCGAGAATGTCCATGCTAACGCCCTCTCTAGGATTCGACGTACAACCCCAGGAAAGAATCAAGATGACGAATTAGAAGGGGAAGAGATACCGCTGCCGTGCTCACAGCTGCCACCCAAAAAGTATCTTCCCCAGAGACCCCAAGGGGCATACTGGAACAATCTCGGGATAAGTGGATCCAATAGGAACAAGAAGACGAAGAAACTGGACTTCTCCGGACGTGGGTCGCTGCTGGCCAACTTCCCACTGATTCCCAACGACAAACTTTGACTCAAGGCATGTCACTGATGTTGTGACAATGGGAGAGGCTGGTTATCCGAAAGGGACTATTGTACTGTAAAATAACATCACAAACAACCTTCATGACGTTTTGGCAGGTGGTTATGCCCGGAGCCCAACTCTACGAACTGGCTCAAGAGGCCCACGAAAAAGGGGCTCATTTCGGAGCTAAAAAGACCTTGCAATAGTTGCAACAGAGAGTTTACCACCCACGCTTGCCGGCTGTTGTGGACGAAATTTGCCAGACCTGTCGCCTATGCAAATTACCCAAACCACCCGCTCAGTGAGCCTCAGTACAGACAATCGTGACCTCAGCACCCCTCGAGCTCCTGATGGTAGATTACCTGACCATTGGTCCCGCATTCCAGGGGTACGAACACTGCCTCGTCATGGTGGATCATTTCAATAAGTTCGCTGTGGTCACCCCCACTCGAGACCAGACCGTGGAGTCGGCCACCTCTGCAATTTGCAGAAACTTCATACAAGTATACGGCTGCCCCCAACGAATACATTCCGATCAGGGAGCATGTTTTTTGGGAAAAGTTATGGAGGAACTACACCATCTCTATGGGATTGACAAATCCCGGACCACACCATACCACCCGCAAGGAAACGGGGCCTGTGAACGATTTAATCGGACATTAATCCAAATGTTGCGTACTCTGGAGAGTGACAAGAAGGCCCGTTGGCCTGAATATGTTCCTGAATTAGTATGGGTCTATAACAACCGAGTACATTGAGTTACCGGCTACACCCCCTACTCTCTGTTGTTCGGGCGAGAGGGCAAAGGGATCACGGAGGTGGAGTTGGACCCCGAGGAGCCTCAGCCCTGGACCGGAGTATCATCCTGGGTCTGAAATCATCATCACCGGCTGCAAACTCTTCATCGAATCGTACATACCAAACTCCGAGACTTGGAACACCCGGGAAAGAATACAACTCCACCTCCCCACCTCCAAAGCGGGGACCATGTACTTGCACTAGATCAACGCCCCCAGAACAAACTGGAACCGCGCTGGGAAGAGAGTCCCTATCGGGTCCTACACCGTATCAATCCTGAAGGACCTGTGTACGAAATACGACCTGAGAAAGATGAAACGCTGCCTACCCACATTGTGCTTTGTAATACGTTAGGCCCGTGTATTTCCACCGACCCGAAGCAACCGGAACCTGCTCCTCCGGCCTCTGAACTGCTGACCGTGTTTTGGGACCCGGACGACGACGAAGACTTTCCTCCAACATCCAGAGGCCCTCCACTCAATGACGAGCCAACAGACACAATTAACCCACCACCGTCCACCACCCCAGAAGACCTCACCCCAGTCGAACTAAGATGCTCCGAGCGGTCAACAGCCGGCAAACACCCCGAACGATACGAACAAGACCAGTTCATATGGCAACAAAAATTGGTACCCCTACAGACCAATCCCAATATACTGAGACCCTCACCCGGGGACTGGCGAGCTTACAGGATGGGGGAGTGTAGGGAGGAGGACCCCCGTAGAGTGTCTGGGCCGGAACCAAGGGGACCGCCATCTGGGTTCCTAGAGAAACGGTACCCGGGGGACAACGGAGGAGAGCGGGCTACTGAAAGTGTCAGGTCAGCAAGGGGCGGGACGAGTATAAAGGGGGCAGGGAGCGCGCTGGGAAGTCAGTCGGTAGTACGCCAGACACAGAGAAAGAGACTGTGGGGGTGTGACAGAGCCAGAGTGACTGATGGCGACCACAGGAGAGATCAGCAGCAGAGAGGAGATCTGCTGCGGCCTTCAGAGAGGAGGAACCGTGCTTACCGGCAAGAGACTGTCGCCCCTCCCCAAATTGGGCCCCTCGACCTGCCCACGATTGTCCTCAACCACTGCCGCTGCACTCCAGCCCGTTGCGGCCTGCCCGGTGCCTCCCGCAGCCGCTGACGCGCCACTTCAACCTGTGGTTGTGGCCTGCCCGCTGCCTCCCCGCCTCCGTCCTTCTTTGCGACCTGTTCATCACCGCCCACAGCTGCCATTACCCTGCTGCAGTTGGCAGTTGGGGCCTGCTCTTCGCCTACGGAGAGACTCTTTGCACAGGCCCAGCCCGTGCACTTGGCCTACCAACCGCCATTCTTCCAGACTACATCACTACCCTGCTTGGGGTGACTGAAGTGCCCGTGGACTCGCTAACAAACGGGACCTTGCTGTGGCTACAGGGGGTTACCGCAACGAAAGACTCCCTTAGGGCCTGTTGTGCCCCAACTTCTCCTGGGTGCTGAGATGCCTGAAGACTACTACAGTTCCTCAACAGCTGGGCCCAGCGGCTGCGACACCAAAGCAGCCACATCAGCGACACCAAAGCAGCCACACCAGCGACACCAAGGGATGTCAGGAAGGATAAGTTGACTTTAGGAAATAAGGACCCGTAGTTGGCCGTTTCGTGGCCCCATAATAGCCGGCCTTGCCGGGTCAGTCGCATTCTCGTTAAAGAAAAGTGTTGTTATTGTTGTAGAGTCCCTGCAAGGACAATTAGTGTTACCCCTTTTTGGTTGCTCAGTATAGCCCTAACGGCTCCAATTCATAAACGTTACTTTCCAAAACAACACTCAGTCTCGTGTCTCGTCACTGCATCCTGTGAACCTGCTGTTACCTACAAGAAGACAAGAACAGGCATTTTCTCTGTGATTGGTGAGACTTAAGGCCCCTTTACATTTAGCGATGCACCAGCGATCCCGACCACGATATGACCCGATCAGGATCGCTGGTGGATCGCTAAATGGTCGCTAGTGAGCTGCCAAACAGGCAGATCTCGCTAGCGATGTAGCGACGCAGCAGTGGTCGTTACTTACCTTTCAGACGCGGCGATGATGACGTCCTCGACCCGCATCCATGCATTGCTCGTTGGCACCAGCAGGAAGCCCAGCAGGAAGCGCCCGACGAGAAATGGACCTGCATGATCTCGCTTGATCAGCGACAGACAGCGGGGAAGCCGGTCGGAGGTAAATATCACACATAGCGATATCGCTAGCAATATCGCTGCTGCGTCACAAAATCGGTGACGCTTTAGCGATATTGCTAGCGATATCGCAATGTGTAAAGCCCCCTTTATTTGCTGTCACAACCAGAGGTGACATTCACCAGGCTTGATGTGACGTTTCTAAATCTGATCACACAACGTTCTCCTCACTCTTGGCACTTATTATCATTACAATGTGGAAAGCTGCGCTTTAATGTCATTACATACAAAGATCTTGATCTTTCCCATTCCCAGGTATAGGAGAATAATGCATTGTATATGACAAACGCTGCTCATAAAGTCATCTTCACCGCTTCTGCGTGCTATAGCTTTCTTCTCCCACTGCTCCTCTCCTAATACCAATACCATGCTAGGAGATGAGGAGAGCTGCGCTGTTGTGTGATTACATCTCCGGGAGAAGAGAGTTGCAGTGTGCGGCACTAATGAAGATGATCATAGGAGCAGAGTTTGTCACATACAATGTCCTGGATCCATTCCAGGTATCGGAAATATTGAGGACTTGTTGTTGTGATTTGCAAGTTGACTTTCTTCTTAATGCTATCTTGATGTAAAAATTATGTTTAGCTTTTTATTGTATGTTTTTATGGCGTGGTGGTGACTCTAGAGTTGAGCGACTTTGGTCAGATCGGGTTTCATGAAACAAAATTTGTTTCAGATGAAACTGGTCCGACTAGGGCAAAAAAAGTCGGAGTTTCGTCTGAAACCCGACCCCAATGCAAGTCTATGGGAAATAAAAGTCAGCATTTAGCGGATGACATTCATCCACTCAATGCCGACTTTTATTCCCCATTGACTTGCATTGGGGTCGGGTTTCGGACGAAACTCCGACTTTTTTTGCCCTAGTCGGACCAGTTTCATCTGAAACAAATTTTGTTTCATGAAACCCGATCCGATCAAAGTCGCTCATCTCTAGTGGTAACAAAAAAACTTCAATTCTGGAGGTTTTTTTTTACTTTGTTTACCGTATGTTAATTCCTTTTATATTTTGAAATATCATACTTTCAGAAATGCACAATACTACAAATGTGTACTTTTAAACTTTTTGGCTTTTTAATTTTTTTTTTTCAATTTTTTGGTCCTTTTATGGGACTTTAATCTGCAGTTCTTTTATCACTTGTTCTGTATACCGGAATAACACCATATTGCAGTATGATTAAGACCTGAGGCGTCGAAACGTGTTGTTCTGCAGTCATCCGACTAGTATGCTGTACCTGCTGGAATTTTAATATGCAGTGGCACAATAAAATGGATTTTTAATTTTTCATTTCTGGCGCTGGAATTTCTCTTCTTTCTCTTTCACTGTTGATTGACTGCCTGGTCAAGTCCGTGCGCAAGGATTTGGATTCTGCCGGCAGGGCAGTACGGTGAGCTGGATTGTTTTTTCTTTTTTCTTTACCATATTGCAGTATATGGTTTAAATGATGGTTTCAGATGAATTCCAGCCTGTGGCTTGGAGCACCAAGACAGTTACTATGGGGGCCTTCTGCAGGCTCTGACTGTTATGGTTTTCCTCTGCCCCCTGTGATCACATATGGCGTTAATTATATACAATAACATCTATGTAAATGGTTAAACAGCAGCAAGCAGAGCAAGCTCCAGTCACTGCAATAAGAGACAGATGTCAACTGTGTGATACAGGTGACATCTGCAGTGTGGGGAATGGGCTCTGCTCCTGAGCTGCTTCAACATGTATGTGTAGGGGAAGTGGACTGACCTATGGACCTGTACTGTAGTTTAGCCACAAGATGGAAGCAGGGAGCAGTGAGGAAAGGGCTTAACATCAGCTTAAGGCTACCAAACCGCAGAGTCATGGGGGGCGGAGTTACAGGAGCTCTAGAGGGGAATTCCCAGGGAGGGGAATATAAGAAGGGGTAGAGAGTTCCAGAAAAAGCCAGCCAGTCCAGGAGAGGAGCTCAAGAGAAGAGAAGACAGGAGGAAGAGACGGACAGAGAAGAAGCTCCAGTAGGGACTGAGGAGAGAGACGGTCAAGGGGGTAGCCCTGACAGGAGAGCCGCAGGACAGAGAAGGCCCCGGGGGTACCAGACGGATGGACTCGGCGGGGTGAAGTGCTATGGTGGTAGGCCTAGGGCAGCCACAGCAAAAAAGCCGCGATGGACGTCAATTAGGAAAAGGAAGAAAGTGAAGGGTACCCGGGCCTGTGTGCGGAAGTTGTTGTGCAGCTGCTGTGTGGTGCTGCAGTGTCGAGCAGCTACTGTGTGGTGCTGCAGTTGTCGAGAGGACGGCCAATAAAGAGAACCTGTTGAATGCACATCAGTCTCTGTCTCAAGTCTGTTTGCGGCGGCGAAAAAGGACCACCCCCCAGTCGGCACACATACCTACATATGCACCCCAGTATGGAAGTAAAGGTACATCCATTTGCGTTAAGGGGTTAGAGATGGTGCGTTATGAAAAACTGTGCAATTTTTGCTATTAAGTTATATAACTCAGTGGCCTCAGTGACAGTCTATAAAAGTACTGACCCAGATAAACACTATTGAATTTGGCAGTATTGGACTACGAAGCAAGATGTAACATAGTTATAATACATACCGGTATCTTCCAGATAGCCCTGTAAATTAAATAAAAAAAAATTGATGGTCATAATAATAATCATAAGCTTTACTCAATAGAAGGTAAGAAACAAATTGTAGCATGCAGTTTGTGATGGGATAAAGTAATTAATGGCTGTATCGTGTCAAGAAATATCTGATATATAAATGATTGTAAACCACACTATGCTTCATCTTTTTCAGCTCTCATGACTTTACTTGTGATTACTTGTATTTTTTATAAAATAGCAATACTGGAGGTTGTTTTCTTAGATTTTTGCCTTTCATGTGGAATTAAATGTACGGTGATTCCCCTTGTAGCCTTACAATGTCTTAGAGTACAGGAAAACTAATCATTGACAAGAGGAACGGTAACGGTCCTGTAGACTTTGATAGCAGTGGCCGTGGTCCCCGTTTTGTGATCAGAGTACGATTGATGGAATTCCCAGTAAACAGACATTTACATTTATGGGACATGTTGGGTATGGGTGTTTGGGAGAGCGCAAGACCTGAAATCACTCCACACACAATGGGTGCCAGCTTTATATGTATGTTAAATTGTTCTGCAGAATTGAATGTTTTTGCCAATAGTTGCTGATCATTTGCACCAGATGGTCCTCAGATGTCCTTGGATTTGTAAGTTTTACAACTTAATAAGATATTTTATATTTTACAGGTGCCACCAAATTAATACAGGCTCTTGATCGACCTTCTAGTGTGAGCCTGACACATTATAGCTAATGATGAGTGAGTGTGCTCCTTACTTGAGTTTTCTGAGCATGCTCGGGTGTTCTCCGAGTATCTTGGTCGTGCACGTAAATTACCGTATGTCTGAGTCGCTGCAGCTGCATGATTTGCAGCTGCTAGACAGCCTGAATACATGTGAGGATTCCCTAACAAACAGGTAATCCCCACATGTATTCAGGATCTAGCAGCCGCAAATCATGAAGCTATGGGGACTCAGATATAATCTATGAGCACGCCCTAGATACTCGGAGAACACACTAGCATGCTCAGAAAACTCGAGTAACGAGCACACTCGCTCATCACTAATTATAGCTGTATTTGAAGGGGGCAGACTGGTTATAGCCCGCTTCTCATTCTGTGTGCAAGCTGTGACAGAGAAGATAGATTTAGTTATTAAAATGGGTTGTCCGGTCTAAAGCTTCAAGACTGCAGTCATTTTGTAACTGCAGACTTGTGAATCCTCACATTGTGAGCTCTCCACACTGTGAGGATTCACCGGTGCTGGCAGCATGTGATCATTCCGACGAGTATATACACACTTTCATTGAGTGAGGCCGGCTAAAGTCTACTCGGCACCTGACCACATGAATGCAAAGCACATACATGGGGTCACGTCCCCTCCTCTCCCGACGTTGGAGAATCCTCACAGATCGCAGTGTGGTCAAGGTGAGGACTCAGAGGTCTACCCTAACATAGAGTGAATGAACACTCGTAGTTTTAAATAGGACCATCCCTTTAAATAAATGTCTATTCACACCCTTCATACACATCACTGCTCACTTGCAAACATGGGAAACACTATCAATCTCCTACTGGGAGCAGATCTTATAGCTACACATCCAGACAACTTTTCAACATGACATATATTAGAAAGTTGCTAATTTAGGCACATTTGAAAGTAATTTGCTTGAACTGGATAAACCCTATTAATGAAGCTATTTTTTCAAACTTGTTTCTTGCTTTTTAAACATCCTACTAGTGAACCCCACAACTGATTTATCGTGATTCAAAGTTCAGTTCCATTATTGCAGTTGTACTCTGAAGTGCTGCTGCATCGCAAAGGAAACACACCTTAAAGAGGATGTCCACTACTTTTTCCTTAGGATAGGTCATCAATGTCTGATCAGCCGGGGTCCAACAGATGGCACCTCTGTCGATCAGCTGTTATAGATGTCGGCGACTGCCAGCAGGAATTACTCACTTGCCTTGCTGCTCTGTCTACTTGTAGTGGCTGGGGCTTAATACTGCAGATCCCCCTTCTATTCAAATCAATAGGAGGCAGACATGTAGTACTCTGTGGTGGCCACTACAAGTAGACAGAGCAGCTCGGCAAATGAGTACTTCCTGAGGGTGGTCCCAGCTGCCGACACTGATAACTGCTGATCGGCGGGCTTGCTGGGAGCTGGACACGATCAGACATTGACGACTTATCCTAAGGATAGGTCATCATTGTAAAAGTAGTGGACAACCTCTTTAAAAGTTAACAACTCTACCCAATCTGGTTAATTAAAATTGTCAGATTTCTCCCTATGATTCTGTATTAGGAGTGATACGTCAGTCAAAGTTATTGGGGTGGAGAGAAGCTGCCAGGGATCTGCCTCTTGGCCTAGTCACCTTAGTCAGTTGCATTATTCAGCTACGAAAAATATATTTTCTCTTAAATGATTCAAATTAAAACATGCACAAATGGAATAACGGAGCCGATCCCTGATTCTTGTAGTCATTGGTTTGAATAGCATGAACCAGCTGCCACGGTCCCTTTAGTTTTTTTTTTTATAATGAATACTGTACCATTTGAATGTCTTCTGGATTTATATAACTGCAAACAGTGGTCACTTTATAAATGGCTTGACCTCTTTCCCCTAAAACACAAATATAAGAAAAACTTGTAATGATTATTAGTTTGGATAATTTTGAGTATAATCTATGAAAAACATATTTTAAAATATACATTTTACTATTTTTGCACAATTAAAAAGCATTTTTTAGAGAGAGGCTTTTTTGCATGGTCAAATACTGAAACCTATATGATCCAGTCTGTCCCTACGGGACAGTATCTCAGATTACGCAGATTGTGTTCAACCGATGAGGAATTTTACAAATAAGCCGCTGACCTTGGTGAGAGACTTAAAGAACGGGGTTATAGTAACCGTATGATTAAAAAGGCCTTTAATAGAGCCAAATATTCATCTAGAAATAGTCTCATTTATGGTATTAAGCAAAAGGGGAATCAAAATACTACGGGGTTTGTGACGAACTTTCATTCACAGTTTGGACTAATGAGTAAAATTCTTGATAAATCATGGTTCATTTTGAGGGCAGATCCGGTAATCTCTAGATTGCTCCCAGAGGGCCGCGATTGCTGTAAGACGATCGAGAAACCTGCGGGACCAATTGGTCCGCAGTCACTATACTGCAGAACCAGGAAATACTTTTCTGGATAGGGCAGCAGAGAGATACGGTTGTTCCCCGTGTGGCCGCTGTGTTGCCTGTACCAATATTGACCGTATTGATGTATTCGTCAATTAAAATGGCTCGCGTGAATTTAAGATCAAAAAACGGATCACGTGTACTGTACTAGTAGATATGTGATCTATTACGCAGTGTGCCCGTGTGGTAAGATTTATGTGGGCATGACCACTAGATTACTGAAGATTCGCGTCAGAGAGCATGTATTAGGTATAGAGGCAGCAGCGGTCACCGAGGATGTAACATTGTTAAAAACCATTCCCGCCATTTCAAGAAATTTCATAATTGCAATTGCGGCCTCCTGAGGGTACGGGGCATCGATATGCTTGATGTGGATATTCGTGGTGGGGGTTTGACTAGACGATTGGCCCAGCTTGCGTTCAGGTGGATATGGACCCTTGGTACGGTCCATCCATCTGGATTCAATGAAGGTATTAGTTATGCACCATTCATATACAGTGGGGCAAAAAAGTATTTAGTCAGTCAGCAATAGTGCAAGTTCCACCACTTAAAAAGATGAGAGGCGTCTGTAATTTACATCATAGGTAGACCTCAACTATGGGAGACAAACTGAGAAAAAAAAATCCAGAAAATCACATTGTCTGTTTTTTTTTCATTTTATTTGCATATTATGGTGGAAAATAAGTATTTGGTCAGAAACAAGCAATCAAGATTTCTGGCTCTCACAGACCTGTAACTTCTTCTTTAAGAGTCTCCTCTTTCCTCCACTCATTACCTGTAGTAATGGCACCTGTTTAAACTTGTTATCAGTATAAAAAGACACCTGTGCACACCCTCAAACAGTCTGACTCCAAACTCCACTATGGTGAAGACCAAAAAGCTGTCAAAGGACACCAGAAACAAAATTGTAGCCCTGCACCAGGCTGGGAAGACTGAATCTGCAATAGCCAACCAGCTTGGAGTGAAGAAATCAACTGTGGGAGCAATAATTGGAAAATGGAAGACATACAAGACCACTGATAATCTCCCTCGATCTGGTGCTCCACGCAAAATCCCACCCCGTGGGGTCAGAATGATCACAAGTACGGTGAGCAAAAATCCCAGAACCACGCGGGGGGACCTAGTGAATGAACTGCAGAGAGCTGGGACCACTGTAACAAGGCCTACCATAAGTAACACACTACGCCACCATGGACTCAGATCCTGCAGTGCCAGACGTGTCCCACTGCTTAAGCCTGTACATGTCTGGGCCCGTCTGAAGTTTGCTAGAGAGCATTTGGATGATCCAGAGGAGTTTTGGGAGAATGTCCTATGGTCTGATGAAACCAAACTGGAACTGTTTGGTAGAAACACAACTTGTCGTGTTTGGAGGAAAAAGAATACTGAGTTGCATCCATCAAACACCATACCTACTGTAAAGCATGGTGGTGGAAACATCATGCTTTGGGGCTGTTTCTCTGCAAAGGGGCCAGGACGACTGATCCGGGTACATGAAAGAATGAATGGGGCCATGTATCGTGAGATTTTGAGTGCAAACCTCCTTCCATCAGCAAGGGCATTGAAGATGAAACGTGGCTGGGTCTTTCAACATGACAATGATCCAAAGCACACCACCAGGGCAACGAAGGAGTGGCTTCGTAAGAAGCATTTCAAGGTCCTGGAGTGGCCTAGCCAGTTCTCCAGATCTCAACCCTATAGAAAACCTTTGGAGGGAGTTGAAAGTCCGTGTTGCCAAGCAAAAAGCCAAAAACATCACTGCTCTAGAGGAGATCTGCATGGAGGAATGGGCCAACATACCAAGAACAGTGTGTGGCAACCTTGTGAAGACTTGCAGAAAACGTTTGATCTCTGTCATTGCCAACAAAGGATATATCACAAAGTATTGAGATGAAATTTTGTTTCTGACCAAATACTTATTTTCCACCATAATATGCAAATAAAATGAAAAAAAAACAGACAATGTGATTTTCTGGATTTTTTTTTCTCAGTTTGTCTCCCATAGTTGAGGTCTACCTATGATGTAAATTACAGACGCCTCTCATCTTTTTAAGTGGTGGAACTTGCACTATTGCTGACTGACTAAATACTTTTTTGCCCCACTGTAGGTTCCCTCTCCCGTCATTGATGGACAATTGCCCATTGTCTATTATCCTCATTTTTTAAATAATTTTTGTTATCATTTTATTTTAGTATATGATGCCAGTGATTCCTTACAGACCCATTGTGATGTTGGAGCGGTACTGGTGGTCACCCGTTGTGTATATAACATAGAGAAGTGTGCCCTTGGATATGATCAGTTGCCACATTATGTGGACGGATGCTGCGGCTTAATTCTAAATATTCTTTATCTATGCATGGATTTATAATTAATAAATTAAAATGCTGTATGAATATTGTTATAATATTTCTAATATATGTAGGTATGAAACACCATTTGATGTACATTTATTGTTTGTATACTGTTTATATTTATGAACCATGTCTATACATATATGTGTGGTGTTCAAGGCAATCGGGGCTTAAATGTGGCCAGTCATGTTAGGGGTTGTCCTAGATTGTCACCTTAGGTTACTACCTACTTCTAAGCTAGAATTATATATCTATGTATGACGTTAAGGCAGTTGTGGCTTAAATATGGTCGGTTACGTTAGGGTTACCCCAGGTTACCACCCACTGTCCCAATGGCAGTTTTAATGATATGCACTTGTGTCTGTCTATCTGCGCTCCTGCCCTGTACGAGCGTGTTGTCTTTTTGCCGCTACGTCAGCTTGTTTTCGGTGTCACGTGACGGCGGGTGGGCCCGGGTGGGCCAGGGTGGGCCTGCCCCGGCTCCGCCCCATCTGACGCCGACGCTTGCTGGCATTGCGGTCGTCTGGACAACGTGGCCCGTCACTTCCGGGTTGGAAGCGTCACCTCCGGCTGCACGGCTAATTTAGCCACCACTAGTCACAGGTCCCCTGAGGAAGGAGACCGAAACGCGCATCGGGGCGGATGTGCAGCCCCAGGTGGCAGCAGTATAACACTGTGGACCCTTTAGAGGTAATTGTACCTGATGCACTGTGCACTTTGTTATGTAATCTGTTTATGCTGCATTTATGGGAACACAAGTAACATCAATGTGTGGAGGTGTTGATTTCACATGTATTGATTAGCTACTAGCACAATATTTATGTGCCCATCCAGTGTTAGGTGGAGCAAGTTGGTTGGCAGCAGGCATTGTCCCTATTAAGTTACATTAAGTATGCTGCTGTGGTTGCTATGTAGATTCTGTAGATTTTGCAATTGACATCAATCCCCTCTGCACGGTTAGTACAACTTATTTGCAAGAAACAGACTTGATAAACGAGGAGGGGGTGTCGCACTGTATGTTAGAAACGCGTATATCTGCACAGAGATTGAAGCTTCAGAGACTGGGATTTCTGTGGAAACTGTTTGGGTAAGAATACAAGGACAGAGCAATGGAAAGGACACCATTGTAGGCATTTACTACAGGCCGCCTGTGCAAGCTGAAGATATGGATGAACTCTTTATGCATCAAATGGCCAAGTTCTCCAAAAAATATGACATAGTTGTCATGGGAGATTTCAACTATCCAGACATTTGTTGGGATTCTCTCTCAGGCAAAACTAACAGGTCAAGGAAATTCTTATCCTCTCTTGCTGACAACTTTATCTTCCAAAAGGTAGGGGAGAAAACAAGGGGAACTGCTACCTTGGCTCTAATCCTTATAAACAGGGAGGAAATGGTTGAGGAGGTAAAAGTGGCTGGGACCCTAGGAGGTAGTGACCATGCTATTTTAGAATTTTGGATAACTAGAGGCGGAAGAACTGTGAAGACTCAGACGTCAAGGTTAGATTTCAGAAAGGCAGATTTTAAGGGATTCAGAAAGAGAATTGGAGGGATCCAATGGCTGGATATCCTTAAAGACAAAAATGTCCAGGAAGGATGGGAAATTGTTGTGAGTTCATTTTCCCCTTCGTCACTGGGGTCTGGTGAACTCCCTATTCTGGTAAAGGAAGGTAATGAGCCTGATTATCAGGCACCTGAGTCTAATGAGGATGACTGGCTGAGTGGAGTTATGGACTGGATATAAGGCTGCCGACGCCCTTCTGCCCTGCGGGTGACTTCTCTGTGGACTTCTAGGACACCAGTCTGATTCCTGCTCCTCTCAAGCTAAGTTTTCTGTTTTGCCTGTTAGCTTTTGGTTTTGTTTTTTGTTTTCCTTGCTTTTCAGTATCCTGCCATTCCCTGCTGGGGTGAACTGAATCTCCTTTTGCCTGTAGCTCTGTCTTCAGTATATTCCTGAGTACTCACATAGCTTTTTTGAAGCCTAGCGTCTTCAGGGCCTTTTTCGCTGTCAGTCTGTTGGCTCTTATTTTCATAGGGTTTTTCACGGATTGCAGACAGCAGCCTTCCTGTCCTTTTCTATCTAGTAGCTTGGGCCCCTCTTTGCTCAGTCTATCTTTCTGTCTGTGTTAGTATTTTCATCTTGCTTCACCATCATTATATGTTGGGGGCTGCCTATTGCTTTGGGGTCTGCTCTGGGGCAGTTTAGATTTCCCCTTTCTTTCTTTAGGCCTATTTAATTCTCCGGCTGTGATCGAGGGGTCTAGGGCATCGTAGGAACCCCCCACGGCTACTGCTAGTTGTGTTGATAGGTTCAGGGGTCTGCAATCCGATAGCTGCCAACTTCTGTGGTTTTCTGGACTTAGCTAGCATTTCTGTTTTTTTTGCCTCCTACGGTGACTCAATCATAACAGAATCACCCGTCATACCGCAGATCCTAGGGTACTCAATAGCAGGAAAGAATTGTGTTTAAAAAAAAAAAAAAAAAAAGGGTGTGTGTATATTCTTTCCTCTATATCTCTGAGGCCGTAGGGGGAATTTTTTTTTTCTCAATAGAGATAAAGCAATTGCCTGATCGTGTGGAGCAGCTAGCTGCGGAAGTGTGGGGAATTTCCGCCTACCTTGCTCGTTCGCATGCTGTTGAACCAAAGATCCCTACACCTGATGTATTTTTTGGGGATCGATCTAAATTTTTGAGTTTCAAAAATAATTGTAAATTATTTTTTGCCTTGAAGCCTAACTCGTCAGGGAGCTCCGCGCAGCAGGTTAAAATTGTCATCTCTTTGCTGCGTGGTGATCCCCAGAATTGGGCGTTTTCTTTGAAACCAGATGATCCTATTCTGACTAATGTGAACGCATTCTTTCAAGCTTTGGGGTTGTTGTATGACGAACCTAATGCTATTGATCAGGCTGAAAAGACCCTGTTGGCATTGAACCAGGGTCGAGATTCTGCAGAGTTGTACTGTCAAAAGTTCCGAAAGTGGGCGGTCCTTACTACCTGGAATGATAATGCCTTGGCTGCTCTCTTTCGGGAGGGTTTGTCAGAAGCCGTAAAAGATACTATGGTGGGATTTCCTGTTCCCTCTGGTCTGGGCGATTCTATGTCATTAGCCATTCCGGTTGATCAGCGTTTACGTGAACGCAGGATTGCACGAGAGGTGTTGCCACCGGTTGAACAGACGTCTGAACCTATGCAATGTGATAGAGTTTGGTCTAAGGCGCAACGTCAGGAGTTCAGAAGGCGTAATAAGCTGTGTTTTTTCTGTGGAGATGCCTCGCATATTATTTCTATTTGTCCTAAACGAGAGAAACGCTTTGCACACACGTTTTCTGTTGGTGGTGTTCAACCTAAGTTTCTTCTGGCAATTACTCTGATCTGCTCCCTGTCCACATTTTCCGCAAAGGCTTTTGTGGATTCGGGAGCAGCGCTAAACCTAATGGACTTGGATTTTGCTAAAAGTTGTGGATTTCCGATGACACCTCTGCGGACACCTATCCCTTTGAGGGGGATTGATGCTACTCCTTTGGCTAAAAATAAACCTCAGTTTTGGACCCAGGTGGTCATGCGGGTCGCCCCAGACCATCAAGAAAATTGCAGATTTTTGGTATTGCATGGTCTGCATGATGCCGTTGTTCTGGGGTTTACCTGGTTTCAAATTCATAATCCAGTTTTGGATTGGAAATCTGTGTCTGTGGTGAGTTGGGGTTGTCGGTGTGCCTTTAGTGAGGCTCCGGTTTTTTCCACCTCTCCTCGGTCGCATGATGTTCCTGACTATTTGGCGGACTTTTATGATGTATTTAGTGAGAATGAGTCTGCGTCCTTGCCTCCTCATAGGAGTTATGACTGTGCAATTGAACTAAGCCCGGGGTGTAAATTTCCCAAGGGTCGGCTCTTCAATTTATCTGTACCCGAGCACGAGGCTATGCGGTCCTATATTAAGGAGGCGTTGGAGAAGGTTCATATTAGACCATCCTCTTCACCCTTAGGTGCCGTTTTTTTTTTTTGTGGCCAAAAAGGATGGTTCTTTAAGGCCTTGTATTGATTATCGTGCCCTCAATAAAATTACTATTAAATATCAGTATCCGTTACCCCTGATTTCGGATCTATTCTCTAGAGTTAGAGGTGCTTGCTGGTTAACCAAGCTTGACCTCAGGGGGGCGTATAATCTTATCCGCATTAAGCAGGGGGATGAATGGAAGACGGCGTTTAATACTCCGGAGGGACATTTTGAGTACCTGGTGATGCCTTTTGGGCTCACTAATGCCCCTTCTGTCTTCCAGTGCTTCATGAACGATATTTTCCGAGACTTTGTCGATAAATTTTTGATTATCTATCTGGATGATATTTTGATCTTCTCCAAGGATTGGGATTCTCATGTGGAACATATTCGGACTGTGTTCCGGATCTTGAGGGAGAATTCCCTGTATGTCAAAGGATCGAAATGCCTTTTTGGAGTACAGAGGATTTCATTTTTGGGATTTATTTTGTCTCCGTCAACTATTGAAATGGACCTGGCCAAGGTACAGGCCATTTATGATTGGGTTCAGCCCACTTCTTTGAAGGCCCTCCAGAAGTTTTTGGGTTTTGCTAATTTTTATCGGAAATTTATAGCAAAATTTTCTAGTATTGCCAAGCCATTGACTGATCTGACTAAGAAGGGTGCTGATGTGTTGAATTGGTCTCCTGAGGCTGTTGCTTCCTTTCAGGAGCTGAAGCGAAGATTTACCTCCGCCCCGGTTTTGCGGCAACCTGATGTCTCACTCCCGTTCCCGGTAGAGGTGGATGCTTCTGAGATTGGTGCAGGAGCTGTTTTGTCCCAAAAGGATCCTGTAACATCTAAAATGAATCCCTGTGCTTTCTTTTCCCGAAAGTTCTCTCCATCTGAACGTAACTATGATGTGGGGAATCGGGAACTGTTGGCCATGAAATGGGCATTTGAGGAGTGGAGACATTGGTTGGAGGGAGCTAAACATCAAGTTGTGGTCCTCACTGACCACAAGAATTTGATTTACCTAGAGTCGGCTAAACGCTTGAACCCAGGCTAGGTGGGCCTTGTTTTTTTACACGTTTTGATTTTGTGGTCTCTTTTCTTCCTGGAACTAAGAATGTCAAGGCAGACGCCCTCTCTAGGAGTTTCTTTGCTGATTCTCCTGTGGTGACCAAGCCTGCTACCCTCTTAGGCGAAGGGGTAGTTCTTTCTGCCATCTCGCCCGATTTGAGACTTGCTCTGCAAGAGTTCCAGGAGGACAAACCTGAGCGTTGTCCCAGTGGAAAGTTGTATGTTCCTGACCAGTGGAAGAAGAGAGTGATGTCTGAAGTTCATTGCTCTGCATTGGCTGGTCATCCAGGTATTTTTGGTACTAGAGATCTGGTGAGTCGCTCTTTTTGGTGGCCCACCTTGTCTCATGATGTCAGGAATTTTGTGCAGTCCTGTGGGACTTGCTCCCGGTCTAAATCTTGTTCTCGCTCTAGTGGGTTGTTGATGCCTTTGCCGGTCCCCAGGAGGCCATGGACCCATATTTCAATGGATTTCATCTCTGATATGCCGGTCTCTCAAAGAATGACTGTTATTTGGGTGCTTTGTGATAGGTTCTCTAAGATGGTTCATCTTGTATCACTCCCTATGTTGCCATCTTCCTCTGAGTTGGTGCCCCTGTTTTTGCAACAGGTGGTTCGCTTACACAGGATTCCTGAGAACATTGTATCTGACAGAGGAGTTCAGTTTGTGTCTAGATTTTGGAGGACTTTCTGTTCCAAGCTGGGAATTCAGTTGTCCTTCTCCTCTGCTTTTCACCCTCAGACCAATGGGCAGACAGAGAGAACAAACCAGACTTTGGAGTCGTATTTGAGATGTTTTATTTCCGCTGATCAGGATGATTGGGTTTCATTTTTGCCCTTGGCCGAAATTGCTTTAAATAATAGAGCTAGTTCCGCCACTTTGATGTCACCTTTTTTTTGTAACTTTGGGTTTCATCCTCGATTTTCTTCAGGGCAGGTGGAGCCTTCTGCCTGCCCAGGTGTTGACACTGTGGTGGAGAGAATGCACCAGATCTGGGACCAAGTGGTGGATAAGTTATCTCTCTCCCAGGAAAAGGCCAAGCGGTTTTCCAATCGACATAGGACCATTGGTCCCCAGTTTAAGATTGGTGATATGGTGTGGTTATCATCAAAAAATATTGCTATGAAGGTGGCTTCTCCTAAGTTTAAGCCTAGATTTATTGGACCTTACAAGATTTTGGAGATTGTTAATCCGGTCTCTTTTCGTTTGGCTCTTCCTGCCACATTTAAAATCCATAATGTGTTCCATAAGTCCTTGTTGAAGAGGTTTGTTTAACCTGTTGTTCCTGGGGTGGCACCTCCAGACCCTGTATTGGTTGAAGGTAACATGGAACATGAGGTAGAGAAAATACTGGATTCCCGTCTGGCTAGACGGAGACTCCAGTATTTGGTTAAGTGGAAGGGTTATGGTCAGGAGGATAATTCCTGGGTCTCTGCCTCTGATATTCATGCCAAAAGATTGGTGCGTGCATTTCATCGGGCTCACCCTGATCGCCCTGGTGGCATGGTTGAGGGTTTGGTGACCCCTCCTCAAGGGGGAGGTACTGTTGTGAGTTCATTTTCCCCTTCGTCACTGGGGTCTGGTGAACTCCCTATTCTGGTAAAGGAAGGTAATGAGCCTGATTATCAGGCACCTGAGTCTAATGAGGATGACTGGCTGAGTGGAGTTACGGACTGGATATAAGGCTGCTGACGCCCTTCTGCCCTGTGGGTGACTTCTCTGTGGACTTCTAGGTGTCAGGAACACCGCACTGCACTTACTCACTGAGCCAGGGCGCGTGTCCTGAGTACAAAGACTGTGCACAAAGATACCTGCGGAGCGAGCAGCAGTGGTGACAATGCATGCTCCAGGACCTGAATCACGTGACTGCTGGGGGCGTGGCCTAAGCTCCACAGAGCTAGGAGCTGCAGGGAAACTCCTAGAAGGGTAACTAAAGGACAATGTTACCAAGGAGCATAGACAGAGACAGACACCAGATCAAGCCGGGTCAAAGCACGAGATAGCAGGACAGTACCAAAGGGCTTAGACAGAAAGAATAGTCAGGACGTAGCAATAGATCAGAAAACCAGAACAGGTATTAGACGGTACACTAGGGGTAAACTGTAACAGAGTAACGATAGCCAAGCCAGGAGGTCAGAACCAGAAGAGACAATGGTACCAAAAACGAGAGAAGGAGTACAGAGTGAAGGAACAAGCCGGGTCATACACGGGAAGCAAACAAACAATGCAGAGTACACGCACACCAGGGGTCAGACACACCAGAATAGCAGTATAACTGACAGAGAATGCCAGTATGGAGTGAGCATAAATACCCCTCCCAGATCCAAAGAGAGGCCGGCAATGTTAACCCTGTCAGAACAGGACATTAACCATGTCCTAACCATGACAGTACCCCCCTCTCAATGGGGGGCCACCGGACCCCCAGGTTTCTCAGGGTACCTGGCATGAAAAGCCCGCACCAGTCGATCAGCGTGCACCGAACTGGCCGGAACCCACGATCGATCCTCAACGGAATATCCCTTCCAATGGATAAGGTACTGAAGTCTCCGGCGCACCCACCGCGAATCAATGATGCGCCCTACCTCGTACTCCAGTTGACCCTCTACCAACACTGGTGGAGCCACGGATGAGGGATCTTCTCTAACTGTCCCCACAGGTTTTAATAGGGACCTGTGGAAGACGTTAGAGATTTTGAAGGAGGTGGGCAACTGTAATCTGTATGCCACCGGATTGATCACCTCTACAATCTTGTATGGGCCAATAAATTTGGGGCCCAACTTCATAGAGGGTATTTTAAGTTTGATGTTACGAGTGGACAACCAGACTTTTTCCCCCACTGTCAACGCAGGAACCACCCCCCTCCTCCTGTCTGCAAAATGTTTGAACTTCTTCTGGGCTTTGGAGATATTCCCCTGTACCTCCTTCCAGAGGGTTTTTAATTGTTGTACCATCCCCTCGGCACCAGGGCAATCCGAATCCATACGGGAAAATTCCCCAAACTGCGGAACAAACCCATAATTGACCAGAAAGGGAGGCTTTCCGGTAGACTGATTAACCCGACAGTTGAATGCAAATTCTGCCATGGGCAATACCTCACACCAGTCTTCCTGTCTGGAGGAGGCCAGGCATCTCAGAATCTGCTCCAATGACTGGTTGGTGCGTTCCGTTTGTCCGTTAGATTCCGGGTGATAGGCAGAGGAGAATGACAACGTGACCCCCAACTTCATACAAAACGCTCTCCAAAACCTGGCCGCAAATTGCACACCCCTGTCCGACACCACGTTCACAGGCACTCCATGCAGTCGAACAATGTGCTGTATAAACAAACGAGCCAAGGTTTCAGCAGATGGTAATGCAGGTAATGGCACAAAGTGGGCTTGCTTAGAAAATCTATCAACCACTACCCATACCACTGAGTTGCCCTTGGAAGGTGGAAGGTTAGTGATAAAGTCCATGGACAGGTGTGTCCATGGTTTATCCGGAATTGGCAAAGGCACCAATTCCCCGGCCGGCCGGACCTGAGAGCTTTTAGAGTGCGCGCACACCCCACAAGTATTCACAAACTTTTTTATATCAGTACCCATAGAGGGCCACCAAAAACCCCTAGCTACTGCCCCCCGGGTAGCTGCAATACCAGGGTGTGCACTTAACATAGACTCATGAAATTCTTGAAGGAGTGTGGGACGGAATTGTTCGGGCACAAACAATTTACCTGGGGGTTTATTACTGGGAGCTTGTGCTTGTGCTTCCAGAATCTCTCTCTGTAACTCAGAGGAGATGTCGGCTACAACAACTCCCGGTTGAAGAATGGAGGAAGGAGGTTCTGGAGGGGACACAGAATCAAAACTTCGGGATAAGGCATCTGCCTTTACATTTTTAGACCCTGGTCGGAACGTGATGGTAAATTGAAATCGAGAAAAAAAAAGTGCCCACGGAGCCTGTCTGGGGGTCAATCTCTTAGCAGACTCGATATAGGCCAGGTTTTTATGATCAGTGACGACCGTAATGGGATGAGCGGCCCCCTCCAAAAAATGCCTCCATTCTTCAAAGGCCAATTTAACTGCTAACAGTTCCCTGTTACCGACATCATAGTTTCTCTCGGCCGACGAGAACTTCTTAGAGAAAAAGGCACAGGGTTTGAGGTTAGTCAGGGTAGAGGGGCCCTGTGACAATACTGCCCCCACCCCCACCTCCGAAACGTCGACCTCGACGATAAAAGGTCTTGACGAATCGGGTTGTACCAACACAGGGGCTGTAGTAAAACACTTCTTTAATGCCAGGAAGGAATTTTTTGCGGCCACAGACCAAATTTTTACATCTGCCCCTTTAAGAGTGAGGTCCGTCAAGGGTTTTACCACCTGCGAGAACCCTTTAATGAACTTCCTATAATAATTAGCGAAGCCCAGAAATCGCTGCAACCCCTTCAGGTCATGAGGCTGCACCCAATCTGTAATGGCCTGAACCTTCCCTGGATCCATGCCGAATCCCTCCCCGGATACAATTACACCCAGAAAAGACAGTTCTTGCATAAAAAATGAGCACTTCTCCAGCTTAGCATACAAATGGTTCTCCCGGAGTCTCATAAGCACCGTATGCAGATGATGCAAGTGTGACTGACTGTCCTCAGAGTAAATCAAGATGTCATCCAGGTAAATGACTACATAACGTCCAATCAAGTCTGAAAAAACAACATTAATAAAGTACTGAAAAACCGCAGGAGCATTAGTGAGGCCGAAGGGCATAACCAGGTTTTCAAACAGCCCCTCAGTTGTCAGGAATGCTGTTTTCCATTCGTCCCCCTCCCGGATCCTTATAAGGTTATAAGCCCCTCGTAGATCGAGCTTAGAAAACCATTTGGCCCCCGTGAGTTGATTGCATAGATCAGGAATCAACGGGAGAGGGTACGTGTTCTTAACAGTAATTTTGTTCAGTTCTCGAAAGTCGAGGCACGGTCGCAACCCACCATCTTTTTTCTTTACAAAGAAAAACCACGCTGCCACGGGTGAGACCGAGGGCCGAATATGCCCCTTGCGAAGGCTTTCTTTAATGTACTCTTTCATAGCTTGGCGCTCAGGCCCGGACAAATTAAACAAACGAGCCTTGGGTAATTTGGCTCCAGGTACTAAATCGATAGCACAATCATATGGTCTATATGGTGGGAGCGCCTCGGCCTTGCTTTCGGAAAACACATCTTTAAGGTCTCTCAGGTACTCCGGAATACCCTCCAGACCGACAGATGACACAGATACAGATTTTATCGGATTGACAAAAGGAACCGGGTTACAACACAGACCATTATCATTACATCCCCAACGGGTGATCTCCCCCTTCACCCAATCAATAAGAGGATTGTGGCGTTGCAACCAGGGCATTCCCAATACCAGTCCTGCAGGCAGATTATTCATAACGAAACAACTTAAATTTTCCACATGAGTGGAACCCACTTTCATAGAAAAAACTTCAGACATAAAACAAATTCCATCCCGGGTAAGAGGGGATGAATCCACAGCCACAATTTTAACAGGGTCTTTTAACCTGACTGTCCCTATCTTATTAAGAGTCACAACTTGGGCATCAATCAGATTAATGGAGGAACCACAGTCAACAAAGGCGGTGGTCATAACAGGACCGCCAGCAATTTCCAATTCAACCTGGAGGACCATTTTTATACGTGAGAAAAAATGTACCTGGGAGTCTGGACAACCTCCTCGATTGTTGCCCAGACGTTTCTCTGAAGGTTTCTCTGAAGAAGGGCAGGAGGGACAATTCCTTTTCCAATGTCCAGAGGCTCCACAGTAAAAACATAGTAGGTTGTCTCTGCGGTGCCTTCTCTCTTTCTCTTTAACCGAGACTGACCCAACGTTCATGGGCTCAGATACGGGTGAAGTGTCACACAATTTGGGGTACAAGGAAGACTCTTGTTGCATCATTCCTCTAGCACGGAGTCTCCGGTCCATACGGACCGCCTGCATCATGGCGTCCTCCAGGGTATCAGGAGGCGGATGTAATGCCAGAGCATCCTGCAGATGGTCAGAAAGGCCCCTGCGAAACAACCCCCTCAGGGCGACGTCATTCCAGGATACTTCAGCGGTCCAACGTCTAAACTCTGAGCAGAACCATTCAGCAGAGTGCCTCCCCTGTGTCACACTCATCACCATATCCTCTGCCAGACGCACTCTATCAGGCTCGTCATAAATGTGCCCCAGAGCCTCAAAGAACAAGTTCACTGACATACGTTCAGGAGCAGAGGAAGACAGAGAGAAAGCCCATGCTTGCGGAGCCCCCCGAAGTAGGGAAATAATGACCCCCACCCTCTGGAACTCATCCCCGGAGGAGCGGGGCCTTAGAGAAAAAAAAAGCTTGCATCCTTCTCTGAAAGACCTGAACTCCTTTTTATCCCCTGAGAAGGGATCGGGCAATTTGACTGGAGATTCGGGGGACGCTAATGACACATCCCTACCCCCAGAACTAGAAGCCCCTGCATCGACAGCCCCCTGCACAGTAACCACCAACTGTTGCTGGGTATGGGCCATCGTGCGCTGTTCCACATTGAGTTTATGGAACATTTGGGTCAGGTGCTTGACCTGATCAGCCAAGGTTTGTATGGGATCCATGAGGATAACACACACTTTTTTTTTTTTTCCTTCAGAGGAAAAAAAAACTGAAACGGTCAGTTATAATGTCAGGAACACCGCACTGCACTTGCTCACTGAGCCAGGGCGCGTGTCCTGAGTACAAAGACTGTGCACAAAGATACCTGCGGAGCGAGCAGCAGTGGTGACAATGCATGCTCCAGGACCTGAATCACGTGACTGCTGGGGGCGTGGCCTAAGCTCCACAGAGCTAGGAGCTGCAGGGAAACTCCTAGAAGGGTAACTACAGGACAATGTTACCAAGGAGCATAGACAGAGACAGATACCAGATCAAGCCGGGTCAAAGCACGAGATAGCAGGACAGTACCAAAGGGCTTAGACAGAAAGAATAGTCAGGACGTAGCAATAGATCAGAAAACCAGAACAGGTATTAGACGGTACACTAGGGGTAAACTGTAACGGAGTAACGATAGCCAAGCCAGGAGGTCAGAACCAGAAAAGACAATGGTACCAAAAACGAGAGACGGAGTACAGAGTGAAGGAACAAGCCGGGTCATACACGGGAAGCAAACAAGCAATGCAGAGTACACGCACACCAGGGGTCAGACACACCAGAATAGCAGTATAACTGACAGAGAATGCCAGTATGGAGTGAGCATAAATACCCCTCCCAGATCCAAAGAGAGGCCGGCAATGTTAACCCTGTCAGAACAGGACATTAACCATGTCCTAACCATGACACTAGGACACCAGTCTGATTCCTGCTCCTCTCAAGCTAAGTTTTCTGTTTTGCCTGTTAGCTTTTGGTTTTGTTTTTTGTTTTCCTTGCTTTTCAGTATTCTGCCATTCCCTGCTGGGGTGAGCTGAATCTCCTTTTGCCTGTAGCTCTGTCTTCAGTATATTCCTGAGTACTGACATAGCTTTTTTGAAGCCTAGCATCTTCAGGGCCTTTTTCACTGTCAGTCTGTTGGCTCTTATTTTCATAGGGTTTTTCACGGATTGCATACAAAAGCATTCCGGTAATTTTCGAACCTAGTAGCTTGGGGACCTCTTTGCTCAGTCTATCTTTCTGTCTGTGTTAGTATTTTCATCTTGCTTCACCGTCATTATATGTTGGGGGCTGCCTATTGCTTTGGGGTCTGCTGTGGGGCAGTTTAGATTTCCCCCTTCTTTCTTTAGGCCTATTTAATTCTCCGGCTGTGATCGAGGGGTCTAGGGCATCGTAGGAACCCCCCACGGCTACTGCTAGTTGTGTTGATAGGTTCAGGGGTCTGCAATCCGATAGCTGCCAACTTCTGTGGTTTTCTGGACTTAGCTAGCATTTCTGTTTTTTTTGCCTCCTACGGTGACTCAATCATAACAGGAAATCTTGAAAAATGAAATTCTCAAAGCACAGTTGTTAACAATTCCAAAAAGAGGGAAGAATAGGAAGCATTTAAGGAAACCAGGATGGATGAACACAGAACTTAAGCACATGCTGAAAAGGAAGAAAAAAATGTTTATAAAATGGAAAGAGGGAGGCATATCTAAAGAAGAATATAATGCTGTCTGCAGAACCTGCAGGGCACAAATCAGATTATCTAAAGCTGAAAATGAATTGAGGCTTGCAAGAGATGTCAAAAGCAATAATAAAGGATTTTGGGGATATGTCAAAAGTAAAAGAAAAGTCAAAGATGCTATAGGATTTTTACAGGATGAAATGATAATAATAACCAATAATGAAATGGTAAGACAGGATGTTGAGAAGGCTGAACTTTTAAATTCCTATTTTGCATCTGTTTTCTCTCAGAAAGGAAATGTAACATCAACTGTTATTCACTGTCCTATTAAGGGAATAGAAGAATCCAGGATATCTATAAACAGAAAGATAGTGAGGAATCACTTACCTAACCTAAATGAATTCAAGGCTCCAGGTCCAGATGAATTACACGAAAAGAAACCAAGGTAGCAACAGAAAAATGATCCCTAAAACTTCACTTTTAATCAATGTTTAAAATCTGGACAACCCCAGTGCATAAGGACTAGGGTAATATTTAAACAGACACCAGACAAAAAATAGTAATAAATACTCCAGGTCACTAAACTCGCCCTAGTGGGCCCTGGCAATCCCTGCCTAGCCGCGGAGGTTGGCACCCTAGTTGTAGACGATAGTGGCGCCCCCGCTCAACGTCGGTGACCCTAATACACCCTACAAGACCCTAGTCCACGACGAGGATACACAAAAAAACACAAACACACAGTAACCACCTGAAAAAAAAACCCTGGTGGAGAGACTGTATAACGTCTCAGAAGATGTTTAACTTATCTCGTACTAAAATCATGGGTAAATAAACCCATCCCAGATATTATCTTGTAGTAAAAAATACTGATATATAGCAGCTTATATTGACTTATCTCGTAATAAAAGGCTTATGCTGCAAAATGACAGACCTGATATAGCCCCCCCCAAAAAAAGGGAAAAAGAAAAAACGTATACAGTAAGAGGTGCAGCCACAGGGATGCACAATCCAAGCACCTCAGGTTACATAACAGCCAAAATTATCCACCAGATAAAGATTAGTGGCATAAAAATAATATACACAACGCTTAAATAATGGACATAATAGTCCTACATATAAACAGTGGTGGCAGCAAAAAAACAATCCCTGATTGCCAGGTTGCCCTAATACAGAAACATTTTGCCAACCATCAAACAATAGGTCTGTCAGCGTTATGAAAATACTTATCAGCCATCAGAAGATATGAGGCCCAGCCCGACGCGTTTCCCCCTCCTAGATATTGAGGGTTCATCAGGGGCAAAGAAGGAAAGGGGATTCCATCCCCTCTGGCCGAAAGATCAGTGCAGTGTGCGGCATCTTTTCCGTGTCTCTGAGGCTCATATTTACCGCGTTCTAGTTGTGACGTCACTTCCGGTGACGCGCCGCAATCACGTGTGGTGTAAACAATACTCTCATTGGAGGGATTCAGAAGCATGAGACACCGGCAACGTCACTTCCGCAGTGCTCACACATAGTGGGGAAGAATTATGATGGACACCATCCTGCTTCCCATCTAAACATGCGGCGTCACCTCCAGACCCACACCCCGGAACTTGCGTTTCCTATACATCGCGTCCTGCATCACCCAAATTATATCACAACATAAGATAAATCCATGTAGCAGCTCATAATAATAGATAATCGCTGCAGGATGTAATGTTGTAATCATACGTAATTACGAACAATAATAACTCAATAAGGAAACTCCAGGACATCTCCAATAACATGGAAAGATATATAAAGATATTCCTTATGGGTAGAGCATTAGTCATCATAACAGAGCACTCAAAAGACCTCTATGTATCCAAAAAAAGAGATAAATGAAAAATAAAGTAACACAATAAGCACACAAGAAAAATAGCATGCTGGATTCATCAAGTACCATCTTATAGAAAGCTAGTAAAATTCAACTGCTCATTTAAACCATTAGGGCTTTGTGATTCAAGCCAGAAAATCCAACGTGTCTCACGTTGTAGGATTTTCTTGTCCCAATCCCCCTGTCTTGCCAGAATCTGAACTCTCTCAATAACACAGAAACCAATCTGCTTCTCATCCCCACCATGAACCAAGTTGACATGGCGTGCTAATGGTGTATCTCTCTTATGTCTGATATCACCCAAATGTTCACCAATACGTATGCGGAGCTCACGTTTGGTTTTGCCCACATAGTCTCGGGGACAGGAACATTTGCATAAGTAAACAACCCCTGCAGTTTTGCAGTTAGCAAATTAATTCATCTTGTATGTCCTTTTCGTGTAAGCACTGGTAAAGGTTTTCGAAGGTATAACAAACTTGCAAAAACTACAGTGTCCGCATCTGAACGTTCCAACCTGCCTGTTTGTTAACCATGTTCCCTCCTTCTTCTGAGGTTCAAGATGACTCTTTACCACCATGTCTCTAACAGATTTGCCCCTCCTATAGGTCACTGAAGGTCTAGAAGGAATTATCTCTCTAATATCCCGATCGGTCCTGAGAATAGCACACATGTAAACCCACATCAACGAACAGTCTTTTAAGATGGGAGAGTCATCACCCCCCCCCCTGAAACGTGGTATTCCCAGGGGGCAGTTTCTCAGACTCAGGAGGAACTGCTCCGACTGGAGTGATTTTGAGGAACAATCAGGTGATTTATGGGGTAGGTTTAGGGACAGGGGTTACCCCATCAATACGATTCAGCTAGCTTACAATCTGGCAAGACGGACAAGGAGATCATCTTTATTGGTCCCGAGAGAGAAGAAAAATTCTGACAGCCTTGTTAGGTTGATAGGTACGTTTGATGATCAGTCAGGGAGAGTAATGGAGATTTTGAAGAAACACTGGGCTATTCTCAGGACCGATCGGGATATTAGAGAGATAATTCCTTCTAGACCTTCAGTGACCTATAGGAGGGGCAAATCTATTAGAGACATGGTGGTAAAGAGTCATCTTGAACCTCAGAAGAAGGATGGAACATGGTTAACAAACAGGCAGGTTGGAACGTTCAGATGCGGACACTGTAGTTTTTGCAAGTTTGTTAGGCTAGTTTCACACTTGCTTTTTTTTGCAGCGCGTTTTTCCCGCAAAAAAACGCATTGAAAAAACGCATACAAACGCATACAGATGCTGCGTTTTTTTCAAGCATTTTTATGAGCATGCATGAAAAAAACGCAGCGTTTTTATGCGTTTGTATGCGTTTTTAGTGCATTTTTACCATGTTTGCGTTTTTTTCCAACATTAGGTGGCCCCTCACACTAACCCAAACCATGACTTTACTAACCCTAACCCTAACCCTGACCCTAACCCTAACCCTGACCCTAACCCTAACCCTGACCCTGACCCTAACCTTAACCAAACCATACCCTGATCCTAACCCTAACCCTGACCCTGACCCTAACCCTAACCCTGACCCTAACCCTAACCCTAACCCTAACCCTAACCCTGAACCTAACCCTAACCCGGACCCTAACCCTAACCCTAACCCTTAACCAAACCATACCCTGATCCTAACCCTAACACTGACCCTAACCCTAACCCTAACCCTGACCCTAACCCTAACCCTGACCCTAACCCTAACCCTAACCCTGACCCTGACCCTAACCCTAACCCTTAACCAAACCATACCCTGATCCTAACCCTAACCCTGACCCTAACCCTAACCCTGACCCTGACCCTAACCCTAACCCTTAACCAAACCATACCCTGATCCTAACCCTAACCCTAACCCTGACCCTAACCCTAACCCTAACCCTTAACCAAACCATACCCTGATCCTAACCCTAACCCTAACCCTAACCCTGACCCTGACCCTAACCCTAACCCTTAACCAAACCATACCCTGATCCTAACCCTAACCCTGACCCTGACCCTAACCCTAACCCTAACCCTGACCCTGACCCTAACCCTAACCCTTAACCAAACCATACCCTGATCCTAACCCTAACCCTGACCCTGACCCTAACCCTAACCCTAACCCTAACCCTAACCCTAAACCCCCTTAACTAACCCTAACTCTAACCCAAACCCCTAAATTCCATTGTCTAAACTAATGGTAAAAAAAAAAACGCATGTGCAAAAAAACGCATACATAAGCATGCCAATGCGCACATATGCTCACCATAGACTTATATTGGGTGTCTTGCTGTAAAAAAACGCATTGCGCGCGCATGCGTTTTTTTGAGGCAAGTCGGACGCCCAAAAAATGCAACAGGTTGCATTTTGTGCGCCCGAGCGCATACCGCAAAAAAACGCATGCGCGGAAAAACGCGTACAAACACATGTGTATGCGCACATAAGCGCATCCCATGCAAAGTATAGGAAAAAAAATGCATGCGCTATTTAGCGCTAAAATACCGCGAAAAAAACCGCAAGTGTGAAACCAGCCTTATACCTTCGAAAACCTTTACCAGTGTTTACACGAAAAGGACATACAAGATGAATTCATTTGCTAACTGCAAAACTGCAGGAGTTGTTTACTTATGCAAATGTTCCTGTCCCCGAGACTATGTGGGCAAAACCAAACGTGAGCTCCGCATACGTATTGGTGAACATTTGGGTGATATCAGACATAAGAGAGATACACCATTAGCACGCCATGTCAACTTGGTTCATGGTGGGGACGAGAAGCAGATTGGTTTCTGTGTTATTGAGAGAGTTCAGATTCTGGCAAGACAGGGGGATTGGGACAAGAAAATCCTACAACGTGAGACACGTTGGATTTTCTGGCTTGAATCACAAAGCCCTAATGGTTTAAATGAGCAGTTGAATTTTACTAGCTTTCTATAAGATGGTACTTGATGAATCCAGCATGCTATTTTTCTTGTGTGCTTATTGTGTTACTTTATTTTTCATTTATCTCTTTTTTTGGATACATAGAGGTCTTTTGAGTGCTCTGTTATGATGACTAATGCTCTACCCATAAGGAATATCTTTATATATCTTTCCATGTTATTGGAGATGTCCTGGAATTTCCTTATTGAGTTATTATTGTTCGTAATTACGTATGATTACAACATTACATCCTGCAGCGATTATCTATTATTATGAGCTGCTACATGGATTTATCTTATGTTGTGATATAATTTGGGTGATGCAGGACGCGATGTATAGGAAACGCAAGTTCCGGGGTGTGGGTCTGGAGGTGACGCCGCATGTTTAGATGGGAAGCAGGATGGTGTCCATCATAATTCTTCCCCACTATGTGTGAGCACTGCGGAAGTGACGTTGCCGGTGTCTCATGCTTCTGAATCCCTCCAATGAGAGTATTGTTTACACCACACGTGATTGCGGCGCGTCACCGGAAGTGACGTCACAACTAGAACGCGGTAAATATGAGCCTCAGAGACACGGAAAAGACGCCGCACACTGCACTGATCTTTCGGCCAGAGGGGATGGAATCCCCTTTCCTTCTTTGCCCCTGATGAACCCTCAATATCTAGGAGGGGGAAACGCGTCGGGCTGGGCCTCATATCTTCTGATGGCTGATAAGTATTTTCATAACGCTGACAGACCTATTGTTTGATGGTTGGCAAAATGTTTCTGTATTAGGGCAACCTGGCAATCAGGGATTGTTTTTTTGCTGCCACCACTGTTTATATGTAGGACTATTATGTCCATTATTTAAGCGTTGTGTATATTATTTTTATGCCACTAATCTTTATCTGGTGGATAATTTTGGCTGTTATGTAACCTGAGGTGCTTGGATTGTGCATCCCTGTGGCTGCACCTCTTAGGCCTCTTTCACACATCAGTTTTTTGCCGTCAGGCGCGATCCGGCTTTTTTTTGTAAAACCGGATCCGGCAAAATGCAATGCCGGATCCAGTTTTTCCCCATTGACTTGCATTAGCGCCGGATCGCGCCGGATGGTATTGCGTTTCATCCGTTTTTTGCCGGATCCGGCTACTTGTCTCATTCCGGCGTCTGGAAAAAACGGCTACTGTAACGTATTTTGTCTCCGGCGAAAAAGCCGGAAGCGCCGCATCCGGCGCTTCCAGCTTTTTGCTACAATGAAAGTCTATGGGCGCCGGAATGCGCCGGATCCAGAAAAAGACGGATCCAGCCACCGGATCCGTTTTTTTAAGTCTGCGCATGCTCAGATCCAATTGGCCAGCCCCCAGAAACAGATATAACCTGCTAGACGGATCCAGCAAAAAAACGGATCCGTTTCTACAGTTCTCCAAAATTTATGCCGGATCCGTTTTTTCTAAAAATAGCCGGATCCTGCCTGACGGCAAAAAACTGATGTGTGAAAGTAGCCTTACTGTATACGTTTTTTCTTTTTCCCTTTTTTTGGGGGGGGCTATATCAGGTCTGTCATTTTGCAGCATAAGCCTTTTATTACGAGATAAGTCAATATAAGCTGCTATATATCAGTATTTTTTACTACGAGATAATATCTGGGATGGGTTTATTTACCCATGATTTTAGTACGAGATAAGTTAAACATCTTCTGAGACGTTATACAGTCTCTCCACCAGGGTTTTTTTTCGGGTGGTTACTGTGTGTTTGTGTTTTTTTGTGTATCCTCGTCGTGGACTAGGGTCTTGTAGGGTGTATTAGGGTCACCGACGTTGAGCGGGGGCGCCACTATCATCTACAACTAGGGTGCCAACCTCCGCGGCTAGGCAGGGATTGCCAGGGCCCACTAGGGCGAGTTTAGTGACCTGGAGTATTTATTACTATTTTTTGTCTGGTGTCTGTTTAAATATTACCCTAGTCCTTATGCACTGGGATTGTCCAGATTTTAAACATTGATTAAAAGTGAAGTTTTAGGGATCATTTTTCTGTTGCTACCTTGGTTTCTTTTCTTGTCTTTGATCCCAAAATATTTTTTGGAGGTTTTTTTGCTTGACTAGCATGGCTGGTTTTTTGTCGGGTCCTATTGATACTAAAAGATGGCTAGATGATGCTAAAGAGGTATTTTCAGAATTAGAAACTGATTCCTTGTCTGCTACGGGTCCCTCTCTCAGGACACTGTTTTCCGATCTGCTTGAGGCATTTAAAGATAATATTAAATCCTGGTGGGAAGTACAATCATTAGAAAACTATATTAAACAAAAAATTGTTCCACGTGGGCTGAGGATTCATTTGACACCTGCCCCTAGATGTAGAACCCCAATATTATTAAACAGGTGGGAGGAGGAACTAACTGCCTCATCCCTACATTTAATGCAGGTGTTGCTTGATGAAGAGAAAGTCACTCTTGAAAAAACCTCCCTGAAGGTGAAGGAATTGACAGAGAATGTGTTGAAATTTAAAACTACGACTGATTTTGCAATAAAGGAGGAGAATCTTAAAACTGCGGTTGAGAAGTACCAACTGTATATTAAAGAGAGGAAACATAGGAGGTTTATAAGGGATACAACAGAATTTAAGGAAAAGAGGGCATATCCTGCTCTCTCGGATAAGAAAAATTGTCCGACAGATATATCATCCTCAGAGGTTGAGTCATCAGACGCTGAGGGAAATCTGGGCTATCACGGTAGAAAAAATAACTACAGAAGTAGGGGACGCAGTCGTAGAGGTAGTGGTAGAAGATGGCAGGAAACAGACAGGTTCTATGGGAGAGCACAAATGAACACTACTTCGGGGCATATAAATCAGCCCTCCTCTACGGCTGGTGGTTCATCATCCCCCTCCTCCTCTTTTTTAGAAACGAAGGGTTTGGCCCCCTACAAACTAAGGGAACGTACCAAGTAGGGATGAAGAGGGGGTTTGATAACCAGATTATTAATCTGTCCTCCTATGCTCCTACTAAGATGGAGATTGATGTCCTGAGTAGAGGACTCTCCTTTGTACCAACTACTAAATTCGATCCTTTTGAATGGATAAAAGACATTAATTTGTTTATACGGAAATTGAAATGGAAAATTTTTTTTTCTATGGGTGACAAGGTTAAGTGTCAGCAATTAGGTATAACATTGGAGGAATTTCCTGATGTTCTTCTTCTAACCAGTTTGGCAGAGGAAGGACAACGGTAAATTGGGGCTGGACCATTCTCTGATTTGAAATTAAAGAGTAAAAAGACATCCCCGATGGGGGAGACTGGGTGTATTGACATCTTTTTGCAACTAGTTTCTGATGAGATTCGTAGTATCAATCCTAGGACTGAACAGACTCAACCCAATCTCTCTTATTGTGAAAGAAAGGCCCTGGAAGGGTTGATGAACAATAAGCAGATTATATTGAAGCCGTCAGACAAGGGAGGCAATACAGTTATCCTGGAAAGGGATAAATATATTGAGATGTGTCTCTCTATTCTGTCTGATCAATCGACTTATGAGACTCTGAAAGTAGATCCCACGAGGGACTTTAGTTTTGGACTGTCTAAGATCTTGATGCAAGCCCTTGAAACAAAGTTAGTTTCAAAAAATGAATTTGACTTTTTGTTGCCAAAATGGCCAGTCATTGCAACATTTTACGCGTTGCCAAAAATTCACAAGGGTATTGACCCACTAAAAGGGAGACCAATTGTCTCTGGGATTGACGCCCTGTGTCAAAACTCCAGTGTCTATCTGGATAAATTGTTGAGACCATTTGTATTGGCCCTTCCCTCCTACCTTAGAGATACTATGGATCTCCTAAATAAATTAGAGGGGATCATAGTTGACCCAGGCACTATCCTAGCATCTATTGATGTAGAAGCTCTGTACAGTAGTATTGGACATACTGAAGGCCTGAAGGCAGTCGACTATTTCCTTAAAGGTAGGGGGGTCCATCTGGGGGCGCATAATAAATTTTTGTTACAGCTTCTGGAGTTTGTACTCTGCCATAATTATTTTTTGTTTAATGGCAGATACTTCCACCAGCTCAGGGGCACTTCGATGGGGAGCCCTTGTGCCCCCACGTATGCTAATTTGCTCCTGGGCTGGTGGGAGGACACTGTGGTGTTCAGGGACGAGGATGTCGTCTGGTCCCCTAACATTGTGTTTTGGGGACGCTACATTGACGACATTCTCGTCCTATGGACAGGAGACCGGGAGTCCTTCAAGTCCTTCGTGGACTATTTGAATAAGAATGAGATGGGTCTGTTCTTTACACATGAGATTGGGGGGGATAGCATCACTTTCTTGGATACTACAATATCCATTGAAAGGGATGGATCCCTAAAAACATCTTTGTATCGTAAACCCACATCAACGAACAGTCTTTTAAGATGGGAGAGTCATCACCCCCCCTGAAACGTGGTATTCCCAGGGGGCAGTTTCTCAGACTCAGGAGGAACTGCTCCGACTGGAGTGATTTTGAGGAACAATCAGGTGATTTATGGGGTAGGTTTAGGGACAGGGGTTACCCCATCAATACTATCCAGCCAGCTTACAATCTGGCAAGACGGACAAGGAGATCATCTTTATTGGTCCCGAGAGAGAAGAAAAATTCTGACAGCCTTGTTAGGTTGATAGGTACGTTTGATGATCAGTCAGGGAGAGTAATGGAGATTTTGAAGAAACACTGGGCTATTCTCAGGACCGATCGGGATATTAGAGAGATAATTCCTTCTAGACCTTCAGTGACCTATAGGAGGGGCAAATCTATTAGAGACATGGTGGTAAAGAGTCATCTTGAACCTCAGAAGAAGGAGGGAACATGGTTAACAAACAGGCAGGTTGGAACGTTCAGATGCGGACACTGTAGTTTTTGCAAGTTTGTTATACCTTCGAAAACCTTTACCAGTGCTTACACGAAAAGGACATACAAGATGAATTCATTTGCTAACTGCAAAACTGCAGGGGTTGTTTACTTATGCAAATGTTCCTGTCCCCGAGACTATGTGGGCAAAACCAAACGTGAGCTCCGCATACGTATTGGTGAACATTTGGGTGATATCAGACATAAGAGAGATACACCATTAGCACGCCATGTCAACTTGGTTCATGGTGGGGATGAGAAGCAGATTGGTTTCTGTGTTATTGAGAGAGTTCAGATTCTGGCAAGACAGGGGGATTGGGACAAGAAAATCCTACAACGTGAGACACGTTGGATTTTCTGGCTTGAATCACAAAGCCCTAATGGTTTAAATGAGCAGTTGAATTTTACTAGCTTTCTATAAGATGGTACTTGATGAATCCAGCATGCTATTTTTCTTGTGTGCTTATTGTGTTACTTTATTTTTCATTTATCTCTTTTTTTGGATACATAGAGGTCTTTTGAGTGCTCTGTTATGATGACTAATGCTCTACCCATAAGGAATATCTTTATATATCTTTCCATGTTATTGGAGATGTCCTGGAATTTCCTTATTGAGTTATTATTGTTCGTAATTACGTATGATTACAACATTACATCCTGCAGCGATTATCTATTATTATGAGCTGCTACATGGATTTATCTTATGTTGTGATATAATTTGGGTGATGCAGGACGCGATGTATAGGAAACGCAAGTTCCGGGGTGTGGGTCTGGAGGTGACGCCGCATGTTTAGATGGGAAGCAGGATGGTGTCCATCATAATTCTTCCCCACTATGTGTGAGCACTGCGGAAGTGACGTTGCCGGTGTCTCATGCTTCTGAATCCCTCCAATGAGAGTATTGTTTACACCACACGTGATTGCGGCGCGTCACCGGAAGTGACGTCACAACTAGAACGCGGTAAATATGAGCCTCAGAGACACGGAAAAGACGCCGCACACTGCACTGATCTTTCGGCCAGAGGGGATGGAATCCCCTTTCCTTCTTTGCCCCTGATGAACCCTCAATATCTAGGAGGGGGAAACGCGTCGGGCTGGGCCTCATATCTTCTGATGGCTGATAAGTATTTTCATAACGCTGACAGACCTATTGTTTGATGGTTGGCAAAATGTTTCTGTATTAGGGCAACCTGGCAATCAGGGATTGTTTTTTTGCTGCCACCACTGTTTATATGTAGGACTATTATGTCCATTATTTAAGCGTTGTGTATATTATTTTTATGCCACTAATCTTTATCTGGTGGATAATTTTGGCTGTTATGTAACCTGAGGTGCTTGGATTGTGCATCCCTGTGGCTGCACCTCTTAGGCCTCTTTCACACATCAGTTTTTTGCCGTCAGGCGCGATCCGGCTTTTTTTTGTAAAACCGGATCCGGCAAAATGCAATGCCGGATCCAGTTTTTCCCCATTGACTTGCATTAGCGCCGGATCGCGCCGGATGGCATTGCGTTTCATCCGTTTTTTGCCGGATCCGGCTACTTGTCTCATTCCGGCGTCTGGAAAAAACGGCTACTGTAACGTATTTTGTCTCCGGCGAAAAAGCCGGAAGCGCCGCATCCGGCGCTTCCAGCTTTTTGCTACAATGAAAGTCTATGGGCGCCGGAATGCGCCGGATCCAGAAAAAGACGGATCCAGCCACCGGATCCGTTTTTTTAAGTCTGCGCATGCTCAGATCCAATTGGCCAGCCCCCAGAAACAGATATAACCTGCTAGACGGATCCAGCAAAAAAACGGATCCGTTTCTACAGTTCTCCAAAATTTATGCCGGATCCGTTTTTTCTAAAAATAGCCGGATCCTGCCTGACGGCAAAAAACTGATGTGTGAAAGTAGCCTTACTGTATACGTTTTTTCTTTTTCCCTTTTTTTGGGGGGGGCTATATCAGGTCTGTCATTTTGCAGCATAAGCCTTTTATTACGAGATAAGTCAATATAAGCTGCTATATATCAGTATTTTTTACTACGAGATAATATCTGGGATGGGTTTATTTACCCATGATTTTAGTACGAGATAAGTTAAACATCTTCTGAGACGTTATACAGTCTCTCCACCAGGGTTTTTTTTCGGGTGGTTACTGTGTGTTTGTGTTTTTTTGTGTATCCTCGTCGTGGACTAGGGTCTTGTAGGGTGTATTAGGGTCACCGACGTTGAGCAGGGGCGCCACTATCGTCTACAACTAGGGTGCCAACCTCCGCGGCTAGGCAGGGATTGCCAGGGCCCACTAGGGCGAGTTTAGTGACCTGGAGTATTTATTACTATTTTTTGTCTGGTGTCTGTTTAAATATTACCCTAGTCCTTATGCACTGGGATTGTCCAGATTTTAAACATTGATTAAAAGTGAAGTTTTAGGGATCATTTTTCTGTTGCTACCTTGGTTTCTTTTCTTGTCTTTGATCCCAAAATATTTTTTGGAGGTTTTTTTTCTTGACTAGCATGGCTGGTTTTTTGTCGGGTCCTATTGATACTAAAAGATGGCTAGATGATGCTAAAGAGGTATTTTCAGAATTAGAAACTGATTCCTTGTCTGCTACGGGTCCCTCTCTCAGGACACTGTTTTCCGATCTGCTTGAGGCATTTAAAGATAATATTAAATCCTGGTGGGAAGTACAATCATTAGAAAACTATATTAAACAAAAAATTGTTCCACGTGGGCTGAGGATTCATTTGACACCTGCCCCTAGATGTAGAACCCCAATATTATTAAACAGGTGGGAGGAGGAACTAACTGCCTCATCCCTACATTTAATGCAGGTGTTGCTTGATGAAGAGAAAGTCACTCTTGAAAAAACCTCCCTGAAGGTGAAGGAATTGACAGAGAATGTGTTGAAATTTAAAACTACGACTGATTTTGCAATAAAGGAGGAGAATCTTAAAACTGCGGTTGAGAAGTACCAACTGTATATTAAAGAGAGGAAACATAGGAGGTTTATAAGGGATACAACAGAATTTAAGGAAAAGAGGGCATATCCTGCTCTCTCGGATAAGAAAAATTGTCCGACAGATATATCATCCTCAGAGGTTGAGTCATCAGACGCTGAGGGAAATCTGGGCTATCACGGTAGAAAAAATAACTACAGAAGTAGGGGACGCAGTCGTAGAGGTAGTGGTAGAAGATGGCAGGAAACAGACAGGTTCTATGGGAGAGCACAAATGAACACTACTTCGGGGCATATAAATCAGCCCTCCTCTACGGCTGGTGGTTCATCATCCCCCTCCTCCTCTTTTTTAGAAACGAAGGGTTTGGCCCCCTACAAACTAAGGGAACGTACCAAGTAGGGATGAAGAGGGGGTTTGATAACCAGATTATTAATCTGTCCTCCTATGCTCCTACTAAGATGGAGATTGATGTCCTGAGTAGAGGACTCTCCTTTGTACCAACTACTAAATTCGATCCTTTTGAATGGATAAAAGACATTAATTTGTTTATACGGAAATTGAAATGGAAAATTTTTTTTTCTATGGGTGACAAGGTTAAGTGTCAGCAATTAGGTATAACATTGGAGGAATTTCCTGATGTTCTTCTTCTAACCAGTTTGGCAGAGGAAGGACAACGGTAAATTGGGGCTGGACCATTCTCTGATTTGAAATTAAAGAGTAAAAAGACATCCCCGATGGGGGAGACTGGGTGTATTGACATCTTTTTGCAACTAGTTTCTGATGAGATTCGTAGTATCAATCCTAGGACTGAACAGACTCAACCCAATCTCTCTTATTGTGAAAGAAAGGCCCTGGAAGGGTTGATGAACAATAAGCAGATTATATTGAAGCCGTCAGACAAGGGAGGCAATACAGTTATCCTGGAAAGGGATAAATATATTGAGATGTGTCTCTCTATTCTGTCTGATCAATCGACTTATGAGACTCTGAAAGTAGATCCCACGAGGGACTTTAGTTTTGGACTGTCTAAGATCTTGATGCAAGCCCTTGAAACAAAGTTAGTTTCAAAAAATGAATTTGACTTTTTGTTGCCAAAATGGCCAGTCATTGCAACATTTTACGCGTTGCCAAAAATTCACAAGGGTATTGACCCACTAAAAGGGAGACCAATTGTCTCTGGGATTGACGCCCTGTGTCAAAACTCCAGTGTCTATCTGGATAAATTGTTGAGACCATTTGTATTGGCCCTTCCCTCCTACCTTAGAGATACTATGGATCTCCTAAATAAATTAGAGGGGATCATAGTTGACCCAGGCACTATCCTAGCATCTATTGATGTAGAAGCTCTGTACAGTAGTATTGGACATACTGAAGGCCTGAAGGCAGTCGACTATTTCCTTAAATGTAGGGGGGTCCATCTGGGGGCGCATAATAAATTTTTGTTACAGCTTCTGGAGTTTGTACTCTGCCATAATTATTTTTTGTTTAATGGCAGATACTTCCACCAGCTCAGGGGCACTTCGATGGGGAGCCCTTGTGCCCCCACGTATGCTAATTTGCTCCTGGGCTGGTGGGAGGACACTGTGGTGTTCAGGGACGAGGATGTCGTCTGGTCCCCTAACATTGTGTTTTGGGGACGCTACATTGACGACATTCTCGTCCTATGGACAGGAGACCGGGAGTCCTTCAAGTCCTTCGTGGACTATTTGAATAAGAATGAGATGGGTCTGTTCTTTACACATGAGATTGGGGGGGATAGCATCACTTTCTTGGATACTACAATATCCATTGAAAGGGATGGATCCCTAAAAACATCTTTGTATCGTAAACCCACATCAACGAACAGTCTTTTAAGATGGGAGAGTCATCACCCCCCCTGAAACGTGGTATTCCCAGGGGGCAGTTTCTCAGACTCAGGAGGAACTGCTCCGACTGGAGTGATTTTGAGGAACAATCAGGTGATTTATGGGGTAGGTTTAGGGACAGGGGTTACCCCATCAATACTATCCAGCCAGCTTACAATCTGGCAAGACGGACAAGGAGATCATCTTTATTGGTCCCGAGAGAGAAGAAAAATTCTGACAGCCTTGTTAGGTTGATAGGTACGTTTGATGATCAGTCAGGGAGAGTAATGGAGATTTTGAAGAAACACTGGGCTATTCTCAGGACCGATCGGGATATTAGAGAGATAATTCCTTCTAGACCTTCAGTGACCTATAGGAGGGGCAAATCTATTAGAGACATGGTGGTAAAGAGTCATCTTGAACCTCAGAAGAAGGAGGGAACATGGTTAACAAGCAGGCAGGTTGGAACGTTCAGATGCGGACACTGTAGTTTTTGCAAGTTTGTTATACCTTCGAAAACCTTTACCAGTGCTTACACGAAAAGGACATACAAGATGAATTCATTTGCTAACTGCAAAACTGCAGGGGTTGTTTACTTATGCAAATGTTCCTGTCCCCGAGACTATGTGGGCAAAACCAAACGTGAGCTCCGCATACGTATTGGTGAACATTTGGGTGATATCAGACATAAGAGAGATACACCATTAGCACGCCATGTCAACTTGGTTCATGGTGGGGATGAGAAGCAGATTGGTTTCTGTGTTATTGAGAGAGTTCAGATTCTGGCAAGACAGGGGGATTGGGACAAGAAAATCCTACAACGTGAGACACGTTGGATTTTCTGGCTTGAATCACAAAGCCCTAATGGTTTAAATGAGCAGTTGAATTTTACTAGCTTTCTATAAGATGGTACTTGATGAATCCAGCATGCTATTTTTCTTGTGTGCTTATTGTGTTACTTTATTTTTCATTTATCTCTTTTTTTGGATACATAGAGGTCTTTTGAGTGCTCTGTTATGATGACTAATGCTCTACCCATAAGGAATATCTTTATATATCTTTCCATGTTATTGGAGATGTCCTGGAATTTCCTTATTGAGTTATTATTGTTCGTAATTACGTATGATTACAACATTACATCCTGCAGCGATTATCTATTATTATGAGCTGCTACATGGATTTATCTTATGTTGTGATATAATTTGGGTGATGCAGGACGCGATGTATAGGAAACGCAAGTTCCGGGGTGTGGGTCTGGAGGTGACGCCGCATGTTTAGATGGGAAGCAGGATGGTGTCCATCATAATTCTTCCCCACTATGTGTGAGCACTGCGGAAGTGACGTTGCCGGTGTCTCATGCTTCTGAATCCCTCCAATGAGAGTATTGTTTACACCACACGTGATTGCGGCGCGTCACCGGAAGTGACGTCACAACTAGAACGCGGTAAATAAGAGCCTCAGAGACACGGAACGCCGCACACTGCACTGATCTTTCGGCCAGAGGGGATGGAATCCCCTTTCCTTCTTTGCCCCTGATGAACCCTCAATATCTAGGAGGGGGAAACGCGTCGGGCTGGGCCTCATATCTTCTGATGGCTGATAAGTATTTTCATAACGCTGACAGACCTATTGTTTGATGGTTGGCAAAATGTTTCTGTATTAGGGCAACCTGGCAATCAGGGATTGTTTTTTGCTGCCACCACTGTTTATATGTAGGACTATTATGTCCATTATTTAAGCGTTGTGTATATTATTTTTATGCCACTAATCTTTATCTGGTGGATAATTTTGGCTGTTATGTAACCTGAGGTGCTTGGATTGTGCATCCCTGTGGCTGCACCTCTTACTGTATACGTTTTTTCTTTTTCCCTTTTTTTTGGGGGGGCTATATCAGGTCTGTCATTTTGCAGCATAAGCCTTTTATTACGAGATAAGTCAATATAAGCTGCTATATATCAGTATTTTTTACTACGAGATAATATCTGGGATGGGTTTATTTACCCATGATTTTAGTACGAGATAAGTTAAACATCTTCTGAGACGTTATACAGTCTCTCCACTAGGGTTTTTTTTCGGGTGGTTACTGTGTGTTTGTGCTTTTTTGTGTATCCTCATCGTGGACTAGGGTCTTGTAGGGTGTATTAGGGTCACCGACGTTGAGCGGGGGGCGCCACTATCGTCTACAACTAGGGTGCCAACCTCCGCGGCTAGGCAGGGATTGCCAGGGCCCACTAGGGCGAGTTTAGTGACCTGGAGTATTTATTACAATTTTTTGTCTGGTGTCTGTTTAAATATTACCCTAGTCCTTATGCACTGGGATTGTCCAGATTTTAAACATTGATTAAAAGTGAAGTTTTAGGGATCATTTTTCTGTTGCTACCTTGGTTTCTTTTCTTGTCTTTGATCCCAAAATATTTTTTGGAGGTTTTTTTTTTTTCCAGATGAATTACACCCCAGAGTACTGAAGGAGATAGCAGAAGAAATTTTTGAACCCCTCTCCATAATCTTTGAAAATTCTTGGAGAACAGGAGAAGTGCCAGAAGACTGGAGAAGAGCAAATGTTGTTCCTATCTTCAAAAAGGGGAAGAAAGTGGACCCAGGCAACTATAGGCCGGTGAGTCTGACTTCTATACCAGGAAAGATCTTTGAACAAATTATTAAACAACATGTATGTCAATACCTGGATAAGAATGAAGTGATTAAAACAGAGTCAGCATGGGTTTGTAACTAATAAGTCATGTCAGACTAACTTAATTTCTTTCTATAACGGTATCACTGATTGGGTGGATCAAGGAAATGCTGTAGATATAGTATATCTTGACTTCAGCAAAGCATTTGACAAAGTCTCTCATACAATCCTTATTGAAAAAATGACTAAGTATGGAATGGACAAGGCAACTGTTAGGTGGATTCATAACTGGCTAAGTGATCGGACCCAAAGAGTGGTCGTAAATGGCTGCACATCCAGTTGGAAGAATGTCTCAAGTGGGGTACCACAGGGCTCTGTCCTGGGCCCTGTATTGTTCAACATCTTTATCAATGATTTAGATGAAGGAATTGAGGGTAAACTGATTAAATTTGCTGAAGACACAAAGCTAGGAGGGATAGCTAATACTAGAGAAGAGAGAGAGAGGATTCAAAAAGATTTAAATAAACTGGAGAAGTGGGCAGCAACTAACAGAATGGTTTTTAACAGGGAGAAATGCAAAGTACTACATCTGGGCAATAAAAATGAAAAAAGCATATACAGAATGGGAGGAATAGGGCTAAGTGACAGCACATGTGAAAAAGACTTGGGTATACTAATAGATCACAGACTGAATATGAGTCAACAGTGTGATGCAGCAGCAAAAAAGGCAAATGCAATTCTAGGATGTATTAACAGAAGCATACAGTCTAGATCACGTGAAGTCATTATTTCCCTCTACTCCTCTGTGGTGAGACCTCATCTGGAATATTGTGTCCAGTTTTGGGCACCACATTTTAAAAAAGACATCAACAAACTGGAGCAAGTTCAGAAAAGAGCGACCAGAATGGTGACCGGTCTGCAAACCCTGTCTTATGAGGAAAGGTTGCAGGATTTGGGAATGTTTAGTTTGCAAAAGAGAAGACTGAGAGGAGACTTAATAGCTGTCTACAAATATCTAAAGGGCTGTCACATTTTAGAAGGATCAACTTTATTCTCATTTGCACAAGGAAAGACTAGAAGCAATGGGATGAAACTGAAGGGGAGGAGACACAGATTAGATATTAGAAAAAACTTTTTGACAGTTAGAGTGATCAATGAGTGGAACAAGCTGCCACGAGAAGTGGTGAGTTCTCCTTCAATGGAAGTCTTCAAACAGAGGCTGGACAGACATCTGACTGGGATGATTTAGCGAATCCTGCTTTGAGCAGGGGGTTGGACCAGATGGCCCAGGAGGTCCCTTCCAACTCTACGATTCTATGATTCTATGATTCTACTTTCTGCCAGCTGGCTATGCATGTTATTGAGTGATTATGGTAGTGGGCAATTTGCCCTCCCCTCTCTTTTCCCTATATCTTGGCATTATGTTTTTAATGTGTGTTTTCTAATAATAAAATTATACCTTTGATATTTAAAAAAACTTTTTGCCCTATAATCATCTTTTTTTGATTTATATCTATGTGGTATTTTATGATAGGTTTTAGTAATCCATATACACACATGATTGTAATATTGATTTGGTGAGATATCATGTGTATTGGTCTGGTTTGTTGATATATATATATATATATATATATATATATATATATATATAGTTATTCTTAACATTGAAAGTTTTCACCTATGTACCCAGTGTTCCATTCATTCTCTATGGTACTGCCAAAGGGTATGTGCAAGGCTCTTTGGAGGACACAGACAATGGAACACAGACAATAGAGGGCCCCTGTGCATGATCAATATATGGGCCCTTTGCAGTCCAATAGTTTGTCATTCATAATGAACAATTCCTCTTGTTTTGGAGTTGCAAGCGGTCCCCAGTTTGCAGTATTGTATGTCCACCCCTGGCAAAACTTGCATATATAGACAATACCCGATCTACACTACACCGGGGAACCATCAGCCAATGATAAAAAAAAACTCCTCTATTGAGTAAACTTGTAAAGGTCATCAAGAAACCTTTGTTAGGATTACAAGTGATTGCTTTTCATTACCATACTTCTTACCTTCTGTGGTATGGTGCCCTCATATACATGTATATGATTGTATTCCTTTGTTATAACCCTATTGTCATAAATATAATGTGTGACCCTTATATTTAGGATTGAAGGATTGTTTCATCATAACTTGTAAAGGTAACAAGAGCTAGTACTGTTAACACTCCATCTGACCCCTGTTCAGCTACAACCTGCTGCGACAGGTAATTGAAGTAGGTTATCCAATGGAGAGTAGACACAAAGTCTGTACAATAAACAGCGAGGTGAGAATTACCCCCCACCACCACTTTCCCTGTTTGGATAACTCTTCCTGTTTTCAAAAGCAACATTTGGCCAATGATGATAGACTTGACAGCACTGGATTCCAGTTATGACTATTGTTTTTTTGTGACAGGAGTAGGTCCTACAGGTATGGTAGACATATTTTCAGCATTTATATAACAAATACTGGGCACACTCATGAGATGCTGACGTGAGAAAATAATTTTAATACATACAGTACCCACTAGTTACAAACGTTTCGGTCGTGATAGACCTTCATCAGTGTCCTAGGGTAAGCATCAGAGATCATGTGAGAATCTCACATACAATGCGGAAACCGCATCACAGGACACACAGCAGCGCCGCTGCATTGTATGGCTATTATAGCGGTCACTGACCACCAATCCTACCAATCTATGCATTAAGATCGCCATCTTCTTTGCAACATTGTATGTGAGATTCTCACATGATCTCTTATGCTTACCCTAGTACACTGATGAAGGTCTATCACGACCGAAACGTTTGTAACTAGTGGCTACTATATGTATTAAAATTATTTTCTCACATCAGCAGCTCATGAGTGTGCCCAGTAATTGTTATATACATTCTAAGGCTATGTACCCACGTATACAGAAAATTCCTGACTAAAAAACGGACTCCTACCCAGGAAACACGCGTTTTTTGCACGTTTTTTATGTGTTTTTTTCCAGAGCATCCCCAGTCTCATAGAATATAGTTAGAAATGCAGATTTTTCCGCGAAATTAAGGAGCTTGCTGCGTTTTTTACCGCAATGCGTTTTTTTGAGGAAAAAAATGCATCAATATGCACAAGAAGTGCAGAATTCATTTAAATGAATGGGATGCTTCTTGTAAGCGTTTTTTTAAGTGTTTTTGCTGGTAAAAAAGCTTACAAAAACGCCTACGTGTGCACACACCCTAAAGCTTTGGGAACCTACTGATTGGCACCTCATTTACCGGCTGTGCTAACATTTCCATATATATTTTCAGCATTGTGACGGAGTGGTAAACGTCACACATTTATTTACATCATTGCGATCAATGTGCGCAAGCGCTGCCTGTGCCTAGGAAGGCGCCGGCATGAAATTTAATCTAGGTGGATGATAAAGACAACAGGAGCAGCAGAGGGGCCGTGGCTGAGTCAAAGAACCTACTAACGGTCTCGCCCACAGTCCTGTCCCAAAGCATAAAGCTGTAAGAAAACTTCAAACCCTTATTATAAAAAATCTACAAAATGAATATCTTCACCACAGGTATCGTTTTAATCAGTATCACAGCGCCACTATGGCCATTTATGTACTTTACTAAGCAAACTCCTGCTGACAGGTTCCCTTTAAATAGAAAGGAGAATAACTAACTGAATTAATTGATTATACAAGCAGACAGTAATATTAATTATATACGGTATATTCCACTCACCCAAATTATTCTGGAATCCTTGCAGTTCCTGTAACACTGTTGCAGTCCGTGTGCGATTTGTAACACAACAATCCAGATTGTTTTTTACAATATCCCACAAATCAGGAGGGATTGAGATTGGTATGCTTGGAGTGTGTTGGGATGTAATCTGTGATTATAAAAATTAATGGACTGGATCAAATATGCTGAAAATATTAAACATTTTTTGATAAAAGTTATCAGTACACATATACACCATTTGAAATAAAAATATGTGTCATAACTACTTTGTGGGGTCAAATAAACAAATTCAGTGAATACATGTATGTGAAACTTGCTCCATTTTGCACCATAAATTAAAGAGGTTGTCCACTATTTTAACATTGATAACCTATCCTTAGAAAAGGTCATCAATGTCTAATTGGTGAGGGTGCGACACTCTGCACCCCCATCGATCAGCTATTCCCAGTGTTGGCGGTGGTCGGAACTGCTCATTTGAAGCTGCATAGCTGTCAGAATTGACAGACACACTGCCCATTGACAGAATAGTGGCTGTGCTCGGGTACTGCACATCCACCCCCTTTAAATTTGAATTGGGGTTAGATGTGCAGTACCCGGCCGTGGCCACTATACAGTAGATGGAGCTGCACTATACAGCTCCGTAACTGAGCAGTTCTCGCAGCTGCCGACATCAGGAATGGCTGATCAGGAAGGGTGCTGGGTGTTGCACCCCCACCAATCCGACATTGATGACCTATCCTAAGGTAGTGGACAACCCCATTAATTCTATATTTTATGACATAAATACTGTATTTTTCAGACTATAAGACGCACTTTTTTCCTACAAAAATGTGGATGTCCCTGCTCTGTTTGTGGTGGGGAGGTGGGGGAGCAGGAAAGGTGGGGGAGTGGCAGCGGCGAAGCAGCCAGTCACAGGAGGCTGAAGTTGGCTGCTACTAACTCCTGTGCCTGCTGCTAAAGAGAAATGAATATTCACTCCATTCCATGCCCATGGGCGGGGAAAGGGATGAATATTCATTGCTCTTTAGCGAACAGTGTTAGCAGCAGCCACCGGGTTTCTGTAGCTGCTGGGCGTTCTAGTGTGCCAGCTACTTAAGGCAATGAATATTCAGTGGATTCCACTAACATAGGCATGGAATGCAATAAATATTCCTTCCCTTTAGTATCGGCACATGTGAAAGCCTGCAGCTGCAGGAACCCGGCAGCTGCTGCTTACACTGTGCTCGCTAAAGAGCATTGAATACTCACTGCACTCCATGCACATAGTCCCGGCGTGGAGAACAGTGAGTATTCCAGCAGCTGTCCTCGACAGCTTGTAAGCTGGGCATGACGTTACTGCCATTCGCTGCCTACAAGCATAAAGCAGCTGCTGGCACTTGAGCAGGATGCTGCGAGGGCGCTCAGGGAAGGTAAGTAGAATGTTTTTTTTTTTCTGATGAGGGCCAACGCATTCTAGGAAAGGGATTGGGGCCAATCATACCAAGATAAGAATGGGGTCATGCATACCAGGATGGGGGCCAATCATACCAGGATAAAAATGGGGCCATGCAAACCAGGACAGAGATGGGGTCCCTGCTTACCAGGATAGGGATTGGGGCCAATCATACCAGGATAAGGATGGGGCCATGCATACCAGGATAGGGATTGGGGCCAATAAAAGAATAAAAAATCCACAGCACCTCATAGCAATAAGGGGTCAACTTTACCCACAATAGCGGCGCACGTCAATTCCAGAGAGTCCTTCCCGGAAAATATCCAGACATCCAAATAAAAAATGGAAGACAGCGCCTCAAAAGTTGGTGAAAAATTCTTTCTGTTTCTTTATTCTGCCATCTGTGGAGACGTTTCGGTCTTACATGATCTTTTTCAAGCACGGGATTGGGGCCAATCATACCAGGATGGAGATGGGGGCTATACATACCAGGACAGAGATAGGATCCCTGCATAGCAGGATAGGGATTGGAGCCATGCATACCAGGATGAGGATGGTGGCCAATCATACCAAGATAAGGATGGAGCCATGCATATCAGGACAGAGATGGGGCCCTGCATACCAGGATAGGGATAAGGGAGCCATGCATTCCAGGATGGGGGATATAAAGTATAGAATTGACCAAATTTTTTGCTTCAATTTTTTTTCTAATTTCTTCCTCTAAAACCTACATGCGTCTTATGGTCCGAAAAATACGGTTTATAAAGATAATAAACAGTATTTACAATATTGGCTTATTGCTGGTTATACGGTAACTAGTTAACTGCATGTTTCTCATCTCACAGGTTAGATGCTTTTGAACTATCCTAATTAATGAATTCTTAAGTGAGCACAAAATTGACATTATGCCACATGTCCCTGGAACATGATACATGTGGGCCTCACCTCATGTGAGCTGCGAGTCCGTACTAAAGAGCATATTAGGCCTCATACTCACTGGCGATAAAATCGGATGAGTGCAATCCGATTTTAAATCGGATTGCACTCTGGCCAATGTTAGTGAATGGGTGACATCTCACTTGCGATTTTTTTTCTCAACCAAAATCGGTCTGAGAAAAAAATCTCAGCATGCTCCGATTTGCAGCGATTTTCGCCAATACAAGTCAATGGGTGTGATTAAAAAAATACACCAAAAACGGACCATCCATTTTCCATCCGTTTTAAATGGATACATCACCATTCTGTGGTATAGAACACAGTAAATGGTCCTGTAAATGACTGTATAAAAATAGTTGCTGGGAAAAAAAAATGGATGTAAAACGGATGGAAAGATTAAAAATCGCATAGAAAACGCATGACACTCGCATAGTACTCCACCCTTTTTTACCATCCAGAAAACAGACCATTTTTTTAATCGCCAATGGGTATGAGGGATATTAAAGCTAAACTGTTAATGATGTTTCACTGCTCAAGATGATCCCTCATCGCTTCAGACTGCGCAATGGTTGCAATCCTTACCACCTCAAAATTGGGGATTGACTGGGTTCATGGTGGCACAAGGGGTGGTTACCTCAAGCGAACTTTGACGCAGCTTGAGTGCCGATGGGGTCAAAATCCCTAAGTTGACAATCCATCTGGTCTCAATCAAAAATTTAGTTTTTCATCATTTCTATAAGTATGAATGCCCTCTCTTGTTTTATAGGTTATTGTCTCCTGGTTTTTAATTGTGTTTTTCTATTTTTATTTTCTAATTTAGGAGCTGATCATTTTGGGGACTGATTTGGAGTATGTTGCCTGTTCCCCTGTCTCCAATTCATTGGATTTCCAGGAAAAATTCTTCTTGCCTATGGCCATGCTTTGCTTTTCTTTAACTACTAGCTGAAGAGCCCGGCGTTGCCTGGGCCTAGTAACCAACTGTGGTTAGTTATAACAAATTATAATGATTATATTGCACATAAAAACATTTCACATCATATATTCAACACTACAGATTTGCAACACAAATTAACTAAACGATTACCCAAGTATCCTCTCCTGTGTGATACTTTCTGCTGAGCTGTGTATCTAATCCTATCGTGTGTTACTGACTGCTCATCCGTGTATCTAATCTTATCTTGTGTGATACTGACTGCTGAGCAGTGTATCTACATAGTAACATAGTTTTGAAGGCTGAAGGAAGACCTTATGTCCATCTAGTTCAGCCTATTTTTAGTGCAGCTGTTCTGCATTGTTGATCCTGGGGAAGGCAAAAAACCCATAGAGTAGAAGCCAATTTTCTCCATAGGGAAAAAAATTCCTTTCCCTAAGCTGGGTCAACCATCTACCTTTAATATTATGTTATTTGTAACCTTCTATACTGTTACTCACAAGAAAAGCATCCATTCCTTTCTTAAATTTATTCAGTGAGTTGGCCATCACCACTTCCTCAGGAAGAGAATTTCAGAGCCTCACTGCTCTTACCGTGAAGTACCCTCTTCTACAGTCATGGCCAAAAGTTTTGAGAATGACACAAATATTATATTTTCACATGATCTGCTGGCCTCTGGTTTTTATGTGTGTTTGTCAGATGTTTTTATCACATACAGAAATAAAATTGCAATCATATTATGAGTAACAAAAGGTTAGATTGACAGTTAGAATGAGTTAATGCAGCAAGTCAATATTTGCAGTGTTGACCCTTCTTCTTCAGGACCTCAGCAATTCTCCCTGGCATGCTCTCAATCAACTTCTGGATCAAATCCTGACTGATAGCAGTCCATTCTTGCAAAATCAATGCTTTTATTTTGTCTGAATTTGAAGGTTTTTGTTTGTCCACCCGTCTCTTGATGAATGACCACAAGTTCTCAATGGGATTAAGATCTGGGGAGTTTCCAGGCCATGGTCCCAAAATCTCTATGTTTTGTTCCCTGAGCCATTTAGTTATCACCTTTGCTTTATGGCAAGGTGCTCCATCATGTTGAAAAAGGCATTGTTGATCGCCAAACTGCTCTTGGACAGTTGGGAGAAGTTGCTCTTGGAGGACATTCTGGTACCATTCTTTATTCATGGCTGTGTTTTTAGGCAAGACTGAGAGAGAGCTCATTCCCTTGGCTGAGAAGCAACCCCACACATGAATGGTTTCAGGATGCTTGACAGTTGGCATGAGACAAGACTGGTGGTAGCGCTCACCTGGTCTTCTCCGAATAAGCCGTTTTCCAGATGTCCCAAACAATCAAAAAGGGGATTCATCAGAGAAAATGACTTTACCCCAGTCCTCAGCAGTCCACTCCCTGTACCTCTTGCAGAATATCAGTCTGTCCATGATGTTTTTCCTGGAGAGAAGCGGCTTCTTTGCTGCCCTCCTTGAGACCAGGCCTTGCTCCAAGAGTCTCCGCCTCACAGTGCGTGCAGATGCACTCACACCTGCCTGCTGCCATTCCTGAGCAAGCTCTGCACTGCTGGTAGCCCGATCCCACAGCTGAAACACATTTAAGAGACGGTCCTGGCGCTTGCTGGTCTTTCTTGGGCGCCCTGGAGCCTTTTTGGCAACAAGGGAACCTCTCTCCTTGAAGTTCTTGATGATGCGATAGATTGGTGACTGAGGTGCAATCTTTCTAGCTGCGATACTTCTCCCTGTTAGGCCATTTTTGTGCAGTGCAATGATGACTGCACGTGTTTCTTTAGAGATAACCATGGTTAACAGAAGAGAAACAATGATGCCAAGCACCAGCCTCCTTTTAAAGTGTCCAGTGGTGTCATTCTTACTTAATCATGACAGATTGATCTCCAGCCCTGTCCTCATCAACACCCACACCTGTGTTAATGGAGCAATCACTGAAACGATGTTAGCTGGTCCTTTTAAGGCAGGGCTGCAATGATGTTGAAATGTGTTTTGGGGGATAAAGTTCATTTTCTAGGCAAATATTGACTTTGCAAGTAATTGCTGTTAAGCTGATCACTCTTTATAACATTCTGGAGTATATGCAAATTGCCATTAGAAAAAATGAAGCAGTAGACTTTGTAAAAATTAGTATTTGTGTCATTCTCAAAACTTTTGGCCATGACTGTATGCTGGTGCAGAAATTGTCTTTCCTCCAAACGAAGAGAATGCCCCCTTGTTCTTGTCATAGTCCTTAGTACAAATAGTTCATTGGATAGATCTCTGTATTGCCCTCTGATATACTTGTACAAATATATTAGGTCTCCCCTAAGTGTTCTCTTTTCTAGAGTAAATAGACCTAATTTTGATAACCTTTCTGGGTATTGTAGTGAACCAACTCCATTTATCATTTTAGTAGCCCGCCTTTGAACCCTTTCAAATTCAGTAATGTCTTTCTTGAGCACCGGCGTCCAAAATTGCACACAATACTCCAAGTGTGGTCTGACGAGTGATTTGTACAGAGGGAGAATTATGTTTTCATCTCGTGTCCCCAGACCTCTTCTAATGCATCCCATGACCCTTTTTGCTTTGGTGGCAGCTGCCTGACACTGGGCACTCCAATTTAGCTTCTTATCATAGAATCATAGAATCGTAGAGTTGGAAGGGACCTCCTGGGCCATCTGGTCCAACCCCCTGCTCAAAGAAGGATTCGCTAAATCATCCCAGTCAGATGTCTGTCCAGCCTCTGTTTGAAGACTTCCATTGAAGGAGAACTCACCACTTCTCGTGGCAGCTTGTTCCACTCATTGATCACTCTAACTGTCAAAAAGTTTTTTCTAATATCTAATCTGTGTCTCCTCCCCTTCAGTTTCATCCCATTGCTTCTAGTCTCTCCTTGTGCAAATGAGAATAAAGTTGATCCTTCTACAATGTGACAGCCCTTTAGATATTTCTTATTGACTAAGATGCCTAAGTCTTTTTCCATGTCTGATTTCCCCAACAGTTTCCCATTTAGTAAGTAATTGTAGCATGTTTCTCCTTCCCATGTGCATAACCTTACACTTATCTGTGTTAAACCTCATTTGCCATTTTTCAGCCCAATTCTCCAATTTACTCAAATCTGTCTGTAGTTGCAAACTGTCCTCCTTTGTGTTAATTACCTTACATAGTTTTGTATCATCTGCAAATACTGATATTTTACTGTAAGCCATCCACTCGATCATTAATAAATATATTAAATAGTAGGGGGCCCAATACAGAACCCTGTGGTACCCCACTAGTAACCCTGGCCCAATCTGAGTATGCCCCATTAATAACCACTCTTTGTTTTCTATCACTAAGCCAGCTACCTACCCATCTACACACATTTTCCCCTAGCCCAAGCTTTCTCATCTTACTTACCAATCTTTTATGTGGGACAGTGTCAAATGCTTTAGAGAAGTCGAGATAAATGACATCCAATGATTCTCCTTGGTCCATTTGAGAGCTTACATTCTCATGGAAGCTGATCAGGTTAGTTTGACAGGAGCGATCCCTCATAAATCCATGTTGATATGGAGTTAAACATTTATTAACATTGAGATATTCCATAATGGTATCCCTTAGGCTGGTTTCACATTAGCGCTTTTTAAGCGCACGCACGGCCAAGGGGAATCTCCGCCCCCGAGCCGGCTTTCTGCCCGGCGTGCCCGCCCCTTGCTTGTAGCGCCGCCTCCTAGCGCACAGCGGCCCCTGCGATCGGCGCACCCTATCTTTAGCATAGGGTGCGCAGATCGTGCGCAGGCCGTGCGCTAGTTGCGCTTTGACCTGCGCTGCACACTTTTGACGGTGCGCCGTGCGCGCCAAAATCCGAAAAGTTTGATTTTGGCGCGCACGGCGCACCATCAAAAGTGCGCAGCGCAGGTCAAAGCGCAACTAGCGCACGGCCTGCGCACGATCTGCGCACCCTATGCTAAAGATAGGGTGCGCCGATCGCAGGGGCCGCTGTGCGCTAGGAGGCAGCGCTACAAGCAAGGGGCGGGCACGCCGGGCAGAGAGCCGGCTCGGGGGCGGAGATACCCCCGGCCGTGCGTGCGCTTAAAAAGCGCTAATGTGAAACCAGCCTTAGAAACCCTTCAAAAATTTTACCCACAACAGATGTTAAGCTTACCGGCCTATAGTTTCCAGGTTCCCTTTTACACCCCTTTTTGAATATTGGTACCACATTTGCTTGCCGCCAATCAAAAGGATCAGACCCTGTTTCTATAGAGTCTTTAAATATAAGGAATAGAGGCCTGTCTATCACATTACTTAACTCCCTTAATACCCGAGGGTGAATGCCATCAGGGCCTGGTGATTTGTCAATTTTAATCTTACTAAGGCGGTTCTGCACTTCTTCCTGGGTTAGGCAGGTAATACTTAAAGGGGAGTTTACATTATCACTCTGCATTTCCCCTGGCAAATCCTTTCCTGTGTGAACACTGTTGAGAAAAAAGTATTTAAAACATTTGCTTTTCCAACATCACTCTCTATGATTTCACCCTCATTGTTCTTTAACCCCTTCCTGACATCAGACGTACTATCCTGTCCATGGGACCCGGGCCCCTATGCCCATGGACGGGATAGTACATCTACCGCGATCAGCGGCGCCCATGTGGTGAGCGCCGCTGATCGCGGCTGGGTGTCAGCTGATTATCACAGCTGACACCCGGCACAATGTGTCAGGGGCGGTCACGGACCGCCCCCGACACGTTAACCCCTTGCACACCACGATCAAACATGATCGCGGTGTACCGAGGGTTAAAGGGAAGCATCGGCAGGGAGGGGGCTCCCTCCGTGCTTCCCTGAGCCCCCCACGGCAGTGCAATGTGCAGCGCTGCTGCGGGGGGGCTCCTTTCCTACAGGCCCCCGAATCCAAGATGGCGACGGGGGCCTTCGGGGGCCTGCAGGAAGCTGGCTTCCTCAGTGCCTGCAAAGCGCAGGCATGAGGAAGTCTGCAATAGTGCCTGTGACTAGAGTTGAGCGACTTTTGGTTTTTTAGGGTCGAGTTTCGTTTCGTGAAACCCGACTTTTCCAAAAGTCGGGTCGAGCAAGATCGTCCGATTATAGGGAAAAGTCAGGGTCGTCCCGAAACACGAAACCCAATGTAAGTCAATGGGGAATAAAAGTCGGCAGTGAGAGGAGAACAGGAAACACACCTACAGTGCCCATTTGAATGCCAAAAGCATCAATTCTTCTTACTTAAGCTTGTCAACCTTAATTAACTTCATAATACAAGTTACGCACTGAAAAATGGGGGTTATTTGGCTAAAGTTGTGGGGGGGAGGGCTGGCTGCAGGTTTTCATGTGCCCTGGGCGAAAGAGCGCCCCTTTAACACATACCACAACTCATCATGCTCCGATACGGCAGAGAAATATCGGTATAGTACAATGAAAAATACTTCACTTTTTACATCTCATGACGAGACCCATCTATTTCTTCATACAGAATCATTGGTCCCATATAATGTTTGAAACAGTATATGATGAGCTCCACATAATGCTACAGTATATGTTGGTCCCCATGGATGAAGCTCCACTGTCTTATGGGCCCAAATAATGCTCCAAACATAATGGGCCCCATTTCTAATGCTCTAGTGTATAATGGGCCCTGTAAATGCTGCTCCAGTGTCTGATGTCCACCTTTGGAATGTTCCAGTGTATGGTGGGCCCCATCTATCATTCTCCAGAGTATAGTGCTCCCCAAAAATTGCTGTCCCAACATTGAAAACAATCAAATAAGTCTCCTCGCTAGGGAATCCCTGTACTTGTCTGGACTCCTCGTCGTCCCCATCTTCCATCTCACTGCACAGTATTTCAACTTTGCAAGTGCTGTGATCCTGAGCAAGCAGGGGGGGCCCACTCGTTGGCGACGGCACTGGCACAGGGCCCCTGATAGTACGGTGGTGTGTCTGATGGCGGGTGGGCCGAACCTGCACTTTCATCTGCAGCTTCCTCTTTGTCACCGTGTAAGATGGAACTGTATATGGGAAGGGTAACCTGAGTTTCATCAGGGTCAGATTCAGGTCATGTAGCGTGCGAGGGGAATGTAGTGGTCTGGGTCAATGTACAAGCAGATTCATCGAGAAGTGGCTGGGCATCAGTGCACTTGTGTCGCCCCCAGGAGTACGGTCGCCACAGTGGCATTACCTTCTTCCTAGGGAGTGTGATGTCATGCTTGGGAGCAACGAACGATCTCTCTAGCAGGTTAACTGATTGGGCGGCGTTATTCCCACAAGTCATGACCCTCCAAACAGCGTTCATGAAGGCAAAGTGTTTGTTTTACGTGGGCAGTATGGTTGCAAAGCTGAACCTTAAAGGAATGTCCAGAAGGGCACCACCAGGAGTGGAGCCTACGGTTAAATTCGACTCCACCTGGGAAACCTCAACCATGCCAGCTACAGAACAGATGCACACATTGCAAGCTTATTTCCGTTAATGAACGAGACTCCGTCATGCCCCGCGGTCCGAGTCCGGCTTACTAGAGGGACACGTGAGGCTCTGGCACATGAGATTGGCCAATAACTGGTGTGTCATGCCCTTACATGTCCGTGGCTGCATGTGCGCTACACTGAAAAGGCCAGCGTTTGTCGCTTACAGGTGCAGATAACCCGCTGAACAACGTTAGTGATGGGGATCACTGATTACAATTATTACCCGCGAACAATGATTTCCCAGTAAGTGCAGGTCAACCGCAGTTCCGGAATTAGGCCTAACCGTCATTCCTGAAAAAATGAAAAACTTACGTGTGCAAACCACAGGTGCTGTAGCTTGCTTAACAGCTCGCCAGATGTTCTCACGCCCAGTATGGATTACACGTGATTGCACAAAGGTGAGAAAGGGTACCGTATCCCCAGATAACATGTATGGATAGCGTACACATTCAAAATATATGTCTATACATCAGGAGGCAGGCTCAGACGGTGTTAGGCCCAGTATGGATTGCACGTGATTGCACAAAGGTTAGAAAGGGTACCGTATCCCCAGATAACATGTATGGATAGCGTACACATTCAAAATATATGTCTATACATCAGGAGGCAGGCTCAGACGGTGTTAGGCCCAGTATGGATTGCACGTGATTGCACAAAGGTTAGAAAGGGTACCGTATCCCCGGATAACATGTATGGATAGCGTACACATTCAAAATATATGTCTATACATCAGGAGGCAGGCTCAGACGGTGTCAGGCACAGTATGGATTTGACGGCCCAGACTACACAGCGGAGGAGCAGGGAGAGGTAAAGATTGCAAATGCTGGGGCCCTGCCCAAGCAAGGGGGGCCCACTCGTGGGCGTCGGTACTGGCACTGGGCCCCTCATAGTACGGCGGTGTGTCTGACGGCGGGTGTGCACCACCACCGTCAGAGACACTTGATTGCACTATGAAGGACCCTGTGCCAGTGCCCGCGCCCAAGAGTCGGCCTACCCACCTGTCCAGGGCAACGGCACTTGCACGGTGTCATGCGCTAGGTGGTAACCCCGGCCATGGGGGGGGAGGCAGCACAGTTAGGGAGTTTTAGAAAGTGGCATATGTTGATGTTGGACATTCAGCTGATGCAAAAGGTGAAATAGGTCAAGTCCCAGGAAGAGGTGGACCAAAGCAAGCCATTTTTCTGTCACCCTATGTGTCATCAGGGGAAGGTGGGACAAAATCCTTGGAAACCCATGCGTGGTTCATTTTAATGAAGGTTAGATCATCCACATTTTGGGTTGACAGACGGGACCTTTTTTCTGTCAGGATTGATCCAGCTGCACTGAAGACTCTTTCCGATAGCACACTTGCAGCTGGTCAAGCGAGCTCCTGTAAGGCATATTGTGCCAATTCAGGCCAGGTGTCCAGTTTAGCGGCCCAATAGTCAAAGGGGAATGACCTGTGTGGGAGAACATCGATATGGGAGGAAAAGTAGTTTGTAACCATAGTTGACAACTGCTGTCTCCTGTCACTTTCCATCGATGCAGTATTACCAGTTGTGTGAGCGGTACTTGAAAAATCAGTCCACAACATTGTCATGAAACCCCTGTCTCCAACGCCACTTCTGCTGTGTGCACCACGAACACCTCTGGCAAGCTGCCCCCGGCCCGTACGGCTCGTGTGAGAACCATCACCGCTGCTGTTTGCTGGGAATGCCTCAAGCAACCGATTTACCAGAGTTGCTTGTTTATTAGCCAATATTAGGTCAAGGTTCTCCTGTGGCATGATGTTTTGTAATTTGCCTTTATAGCGTGGATCCAGGATGCTGGCCAACCAGTAGTCGTCATCGTTCATCATTTTGGCAATGCGGGGGTCCCTTTTTAGGATCAGCAAGGCATAATCTGACATGTGGGCCAATGTTCCCGGTGTCAATGATGCACTGTGAGTGCTGGGTGGAGGAGCACTTTCTGGCAAATCCACATCCCTCCAGTCACGCACAAACCCTGTACCAGACCTTGCCACGCCAACATTTTCACTTGCCCCACGAGATGCATCCTCCTCCCCTAAGTAATCATCCCCATCATCCTCCTCCTCCTCCTCTTCTTCCTCCACCTCGTCCAGGAGAGGTCCCTGAGCAGACAATGGCTGAATGTCATCAAGGATTCCCTCCTCCTCTTCCTCCTCATCAACATTGGCTGCAGACGCCTGCTCCTTAAGGTGCGTCAAAGTTTGCATGAGCAGACGCATAAGTGAGATGCTCATGCTTAGGATGGCGTCGTCTGCGCTTACCAGCCGTGTGCATTCCTCAAAACACTGAAGGACTTTACAAAGGTCTTTCAGCTTCGACCACTGCACGCCTGTCAACTCCATGTCTGCTCTCAAAGTGCCTGGCCGTGTATCCTCCCCCAAATGCATTATGGCCTGCCTCTGCTCGCACAGCCGCTCCACCATGTGCAGGGTGGAGTTCCACCTTGTTGCAATGTCGATAATGAGGCGGTGGTTGGGAAGGTGGAGCAATCGCTGCAGCTTCTGCATACGAACGGAGTGTACAGGCGACCGGCGGATGTGCGCGCACAGTCTTCGCACCTTCTGGAGCAGGGCTGTTAACTCCGGATAATTTTTGAGGAAGCACTGCACCACCAGGTTCAAGGTGTGAGCCAAGCAAGGTATGTGGCTGAGTTTTGAAAGGGCTATGGCTGCCACAAAATTACGCCCGTTATCACTAACTACCTTGCCTGCCTCAAGATGTACACTGCCCAGCCATGACTCAGTTTGTTGCTGAAAGTACTCGGCCAGCACCTCGGCGGTGTGTCTGTCGCCCAAACACATCATCTGCAACACTGCCTGCTGATGCTTTCCACTAGCTGCTCGATAGGGGGACACCTCGTGTGCAACAGTGGCAGCTGCAGATGGAGTGCTCGTACGACTGCGCTCTGTGGACGAGCTTTCACTTCTGGAGGAGGAGGAGGAGGGTCGAACGCCTACAGCCAACTGTTTCCTATACCGTGGGCTAGGCAGCACTGTCCCACCACCGCTGTCCCCTGTGGACCCTGCATCCACCACATTAACCCAGTGCGCAGTGATGGACACGTAACGGCCCTGGCCATGCCGACTGGACCATGCATCAGTTGTGAGGTGCACCTTTCCGCTCACTGACTGCTTGAGTGCATGGACAATGCGGTCTTTCACATGATGGTGGAGGGCTGGGATGGCTTTGCGAGAGAAGAAGTGGCGACTGGGTAGGTCATAGCCTGGTACTGCATAGGCCATGAGTTCGCGGAAAGCTGCGCTTTCCACCAACCGAAAGGGCATCATCTCAAACGAGATTAGTTTGGCAATGTGGGCGTTCAAACCCAGTGTACGCGGATGAGAGACTGAGTAATTTCTTGACCTACTCATAGTGTCTGGGAGGGTGAGCTGGACTTGAGAGCTGCATATGGTGGAAGTAGCGGTGGACAGGGCGGACTGAGAGAGGGTTGATGATGGTGATGGAGTTGGTGTTCTTTCTGATGGCCTAGAATCAGTCTTTCGTTGATATAACAGTGGGATTTCCTGACTGCTGTGGCCTTGCAACGACACCTCAACATTTGCTGCTGTGCTAACTGGTGGGCTTACAGTGGGGGAAACAATGTAGCGTTGCTGACTACCTTCGTTGTGATCAGTTGCACATGTGGCACTTGAGGTTTGGTGTTGTGTCCACGCTTGCAAGTGCATGCTGGTTAAATGTCTAAGCATGCAACTGGTATTCAAATTTTTCAGATTTTTCCCTCGGCTAAAGGTCTTTGCGCACTTCTTACAGATAACCTTGGCCTGATCATGAGGATTTTGTTCAAAAAAGTACCACACTGCACTCTTCCTACTTTGGCAGACATTTTGCGGCCTAGCACACTGTGATCTTTTGACCCTCTGGACAAGCTGTCCAGCAACTCTTTTGATGTTTGGAACCTGTCTTTGGAGTGTTCCGGGCCTGCAAGATAACAGCTGTTGTGATGTCGATGTCTGCTGTGGATGCTCCTCATCTGAGCTTTTGGAAGCAGCACCCTCTTCCCCCAATGGATGCCAATCTGGGTCAACAACTGGGTCATCCATCACCTCCTCTTCTATGTCATGTGCACCTTCCTCTGTGTCACCGTGTATGGTGGTATATTGTGCGGGAAGGGGCACCTGAGTCTCATCAGGGTCAGAATCTGGCTCTGTACACTGTGAGGACAATGTAGTGCTCTGAGTGAATGTACCAGCAGAATCATCCATCAGCGGCTGTGCATCAGTGCACTCCATGTCAGATTCATCTTGGCCTGGGTAATTCACCATTTCACTTGATAATCCAGGCATGGTATGTGAAAACAGCTCCATGGAGTAATCAGTAGTATGGCCTGCGTCATCCTTCAATCTTGGTTGGGGTGAAGGACACAAGGAAAGGTGTGGTTCATGAACACGAGCCTCCAATGACGACTCAGTGCTTTTACTTTTTACAACTGAAGAAGAGGAGGCGATAGAGCTGGAGGCTGAGTCAGCAATGTAAGACAAAACTTTTTCCTGATGCTCTGGCTTTAAAAGCGGTTTGCCAACTTCTAGAAAACTATGCGTTCGAGGCCTTATGTAGCCAGACGATGACGCAGGCTCAACACCTCCTGCATTCGGTCCTATTTTGCTCTTGCCACTACCATCAGATCCACCACCAACACCATCATTACCAGCTGGCAACCCCCGCCCAATTCCACGGCCTATTCCACCAGCCTTCCTCATTTTTGGTAGAAATGTAGACAAAATCCAACAAACTATATAGTAATGTAAAACAAGGTACAAGGTGTCTATAGGACAGGGGAGATTTTGAATTTCTGCAGACACTTGTGGACACTGGACACTTTTGGATTGTGTGAGGCCCACTGAATATCTGAGCGCTCTGTCACAGGCTCGATGGCACAGCTGTGACCAAAGTGACTAGAGGATAAGGGAGATTTTGAATTTCTGCACACACTTGTGGACACTGGACACTTTTGGATTGTGTGAGGCCCACTGAATATCTGAGCGCTCTGTCACAGGCTCGATGGCACAGCTGTGACCAAAGTGACTAGAGGATAAGGGAGATTTTGAATTTCTGCACACACTTGTGGACACTGGACACTTTTGGATTGTGTGAGGCCCACTGATATCTGAGCGCTATGTCACAGGCTCGATGGCACAGCTGTGACAAAAGTGACTAGAGGATAAGTGAGATTTTGAATTTCAGCAGACACTTGTGGACACTGGACACTTTTGGATTGTGTGAGGCCCAATGAATATCTGAGCGCTATGTGACAGGCTCGATGGCACAGCTGTGACAAAAGTGACGAGAGGATAAGGGAGATTTAGAATTTCTGCAGACACTTGTGGACACTGGACACTTTTGGATTGTGTGAGGCCCACTGATATCTGAGCGCTATGTCACAGGCTCGATGGCACAGCTGTGACCAAAGTGACTAGAGGATAAGGGAGATTTTGAATTTCAGCAGACACTTGCGGACACTGGACACTTTTGGATTGTGTGAGGCCCACTGATATCTGAGCGCTATGTCACAGGCTCGATGGCACAGCTGTGACAAAAGTGACTAGAGGATAAGGGAGATTTTGAATTTCAGCAGACACTTGTGGACACTGGACACTTTTGGATTGTGTGAGGCCCACTGATATCTGAGCACTATGTCACAGGCTCGATGGCACAGCTGTGACAAAAGTGACTAGAGGATAAGGGAGATTTTGAATTTCAGCAGACACTTGTGGACACTGGACACTTTTGGATTGTGTGAGGCCCAATGAATATCTGAGCGCTATGTGACAGGCTCGATGGCACAGCTGTGACAAAAGTGACGAGAGGATAAGGGAGATTTTGAATTTCTGCAGACACTTGTGGACACTGGACACTTTTGGATTGTGTGAGGCCCACTGATATCTGAGCGCTATGTCACAGGCTCGATGGCACAGCTGTGACAAAAGTGACTAGAGGATAAGGGAGATTTTGAATTTCAGCAGACACTTGTGGACACTGGACACTTTTGGATTGTGTGAGGCCCAATGAATATCTGAGCGCTATGTGACAGGCTCGATGGCACAGCTGTGACCAAAGTGACTAGAGGATAAGTGAGATTTTGAATTTCATCAGACACTTGTGGACACTGGACACTTTTGGATTGTGTGAGGCCCAATAAATATCTGAGCGCTATGTGACAGGCTCGATGGCACAGCTGTGACCAAAGTGACTAGAGGATAAGGGAGATTTTGAATTTCTGCAGACACTTGTGGACACTGGACACTTTTGGATTGTGTGAGGCCCACTGATATCTGAGCGCTATGTCACAGGCTCGATGGCACAGCTGTGACAAAAGTGACTAGAGGATAAGGGAGATTTTGAATTTCAGCAGACACTTGTGGACACTGGACACTTTTGGATTGTGTGAGGCCCAATGAATATCTGAGCGCTATGTGACAGGCTCGATGGCACAGCTGTGACAAAAGTGACTAGAGGATAAGGGAGATTTTGAATTTCTGCAGACACTTGTGGACAGTGGACACTTTTGGATTGTGTGAGGCCCACTGATATCTGAGCGCTATGTGACAGGCTCGATGGCACAGCTGTGACCAAAGTGACTAGAGGATAAGGGAGATTTTGAATTTCAGCAGACACTTGTGGACACTGGACACTTTTGGATTGTGTGAGGCCCACTGATATCTGAGCGCTATGTCACAGGCTCGATGGCACAGCTGTGACCAAAGTGACTAGAGGATAAGGGAGATTTTGAATTTCAGCAGACACTTGTGGACACTGGACACTTTTGGATTGTGTGAGGCCCACTGATATCTGAGCGCTATGTCACAGGCTCGATGGCACAGCTGTGACAAAAGTGACTAGAGGATAAGGGAGATTTTGAATTTCAGCAGACACTTGTGGACACTGGACACTTTTGGATTGTGTGAGGCCCAATGAATATCTGAGCGCTATGTGACAGGCTCGATGGCACAGCTGTGACAAAAGTGACGAGAGGATAAGGGAGATTTTGAATTTCTGCAGACACTTGTGGACACTGGACACTTTTGGATTGTGTGAGGCCCACTGATATCTGAGCGCTATGTCACAGGCTCGATGGCACAGCTGTGACAAAAGTGACTAGAGGATAAGGGAGATTTTGAATTTCAGCAGACACTTGTGGACACTGGACACTTTTGGATTGTGTGAGGCCCACTGAATATCTGAGCGCTCTGTCACAGGCTCGATGGCACAGCTGTGACCAAAGTGACTAGAGGATAAGGGAGATTTTGAATTTCTGCACACACTTGTGGACACTGGACACTTATGGATTGTGTGAGGCCCACTGAATATCACAGCGCTATGTCACAGGCAGAAATTGGCTAGTGTATCACAAACTACAAGGTGTATGTAGAATTGGGGAGAATAGGAATCTCCCTAGAGTGCAGGTCTGTAAGAACCGAACATGTCCTCGTTTTATTCTCACAGAGTGACACACTGATAGCTTCACTGTGGCTGTGATAACAGCCGTTACACGGTACTGTGTGAGGAGCGTACACCGCTGTATGGTGTGAAAAAATGCACGCTGAGTACCTCAGCAGGACAAAAAAAAAAAAATTGGGATTGCTTTTAAAAAAGCAGTTTGCGGAGCAGTGGGTAAACAGCAATGCAGGAATGTCAGGAAGCCTTAGAAGGCAGTCCAACAACCAACACCACTGATACACCACTATATAGCCTCCCCTTGCACTGCACACACAGTGACTGATGTGTTGTACAGGCAAAATCGCTAGCAGCAGAAGCAGTTTTTTTTTCTTCTCAGCAGGACAAAAAAAAAAATTGGGATTGCTTTTAAAAAAGCAGTTTGCGGAGCAGTGGGTAAACAGCAATGCAGGAATGTCAGGAAGCCTTAGAAGGCAGCCCAACAACCAACACCACTGATACACCACTATATAGCCTCCCCTTGCACTGCACACACAGTGACTGGTGTGTTCTACAGGCAAAATCGCTAGCAGCAGAAGCAGTTTTTTTTTCTTCTCAGCAGGACAAAAAAAAAAAATTGGGATTGCTTTTAAAAAAGCAGTTTGCAGAGCAGTGGGTAAACAGCAATGCAGGAATGTCAGGAAGCCTTAGAAGGCAGCCCAACAACCAACACCACTGATACACCACTATATAGCCTCCCCTTGCACTGCACACACAGTGACTGGTGTGTTCTACAGGCAAAATCGCTAGCAGCAGAAGCAGTTTTTGGTGTCTTCTTCCCTGCCTAACGCTCTCCCTACAAAATCAGCAGCAGCAGCAGCAGCTCTCCCTATTCTGAGATCAGCATGAGTAACATGGCGGTCGGCGTGCACGCCCTTTTATACCCCCTGTGACGCCCCCCAAAGCAAGCCAATCACTTGCATGCCCTTCTGAAAGATGGTGGTGACCCGTGCCTATGTCATCACGTTGCCCACAGTGTCCGTGGATCCTGATTGGCTGAAAAAGAGCGCAAAACAAACTTTTGAAACGCGACTTTGGCGCGTAAGTCGCCGACCTCGTGGCCGACCTCATCCTAGGGTCGGGTTTCGTTTCATGAAGCCCGACTTTGCCAAAAGTCGGTGACTTTTGAAATTTTTCGACCCGTTTCGCTCAACTCTACCTGTGACAGATCGCTGATCTGTCACAGTGATCTGTGATGTGACAGATCAGCGATCAGTCACAGGACAGTGATGTCCCACCTGGGACTATTTAATAAAGTTAAAAAAAAATAAAAAAAGTGTAAAAATAAATTTAAAAAAATCGCCAAATAAATTAGAAAAAAAAAAAAATATTCCCCAAATCAATTTTTTGGAAATAAAAAAAAAAACAATAAAAGTACACATATTAGGTATCGCCGCGTCCGTAACGACCCGCCCTATCAAACTGTCCCATTAGTTAACCCCTTTAGCTAACCCCTTAAAAAATAAAAATAAAAAACAAAGCAAAAAATAATGATTTATTATCATACCGCCAAACAAAAAGTGTAATAACGCGCGATCAAAAAGACGGATATAAATTTCCATGGTACCGCTGAAAACGTCATCTTGTCCCGCAAAAAACGAGCCACCACACAGCATTATCAGCAAAAAAATAAAAAAGTTATAGCTCGCAGAATAAAGCGATGCAAAAATAATTATTTTTTATATAAAATTGTTTTCATTGCATAAAACCGACAAAACATAAAAAAACGACCTAAATGAGGTATCGCTGTAACCGTACTGAGCCGAAGAATAAAACCGCTTTATCAATTTTACCGCACGCGGAACGGTGTAAACGCACCCCCCCAAAAGAAATTCATGAAACGCTGGTTTTTGTTCATTCTGCGTCCCAAAAATCGGAATAAAAAGCGATCAAAAAATGTTACATGCCTGAAAATGGTACCACTAAAAACGTCAACTCATCCCGCAAAAAACAAGACCTCACATGACTCGGTGGGTCAAAATACGGAAAAATTATAGCTCTCAATATGTGGTGATGCAAAAACTATTTTTACAATAAAAAGCGTTTTTTAGCGTGCGACAGCTGCCAAACATAAAAACCGCCATAAATAGTAAATCAAACCCCCCGTTATCACCCCCTTAGTTAGGGGAAAAATAATAAAATAAAAAAAATGTATATTTCCATTTTTCCGTTAGGGCTAGGGTTAGGGTTAGGGCTGAGATTAGGGTTAGGGGTGTGTTGGGGTTCGGGTTGGAGTTAGAATTGGGGGTTTCCACTGTTTGGGCACATCAGGTGCTCTCCAAATGCAACATGGCGTCTGATCTCAATTCCAGCCAATTCTGAGTTGAAAAAATCAAATGGTGCTCCTTCCCTTCCAAGCTCTGCCATGCGCCCAAACAGTGTTTTACCCCCACATGTAGGGTTTCAGCCTACTCAGGTCAAATTGCAAAACAATTTTTGGGGTCCAATTTCTCCTGTTACCCTTAGGAAAATAAAAAATTGGGGGCAAAAATATTTTTGTGGAAAAAAATGATTTTTTTATTTTCACGTCCGAGCGTTATAAACTTCTGTGAAGCACTGGGGGTTTCAAAGTGCTCACCACACATCTAGATAAGTTCCTTAGGGGGTCTAGTTTCCAAAATGGTGTCATTTGTGGGGGGTTTCCACTGTTTTGGTACATCAGGGGTTTTCCAATCGCGACATGGAGTCCGATCTCAATTCCAGCCAAAAACGTCAAATGGCGCTGCTTTCCTTCCGAGCTATGCCATGCGCCCAAATAGTGGTTTACCCCCACATGTGGGGTATCAGCGTACTCAGGACAAATTGTCCAATAACTTTTAGGGTCCTGTTACCCTTGGAAAAATAAGAATTTAGGGTGAAAAGATCATTTTTGTGGAAAAAATATAATTTTTTAATTGTACGGCTGTACGTTATAAACTTCTGTAAAGCCCTTGTGGGTTCAAAGTTCTCACCATATATCTAGATAAGTTCCTTGGGGGGGTCTAGTTTCCAAAATGGGGTCACTTGTAGGGGGTTTCCACTGTTTAGGTACATCAGGGACTCTCCAAATGTGACATGGCGTCCGATCTGAATTCCAGCCAATTTTGCATTGAAAAAGTCAAACGGCGCTCCTTCCATTCTGAGCTCTGCCATGCGCCGAAACAGTCGTTCCCCCCCACATATCAGGTATCAGCGTACTCAGGACAAATTGCACAATAACTTTTGCAGTCCAATTTCTCCTGTTACCCTTGGTAAAATAAAAAAAATTGAACCTGAAGTATTTTTTTTGTGAAAAGTTAGATGTTCATTTTTTTTTAAATATTCAAAAAAATTCCTGTGACGCACCTAAAGGGTTAATAAACTTCTTGAATGTGGTTTTGAGCACCTTAAGGGGTGCAGTTTTTAGAATGGTGTCACTTTTGGGTATTTTCTATCATATAGACCCCTCAAAGTGGCTTCAAATGTGATATGGTCCTAAAAATAAAATGGTGTTGTAAAAATGAGAAATCACTGGTCAACTTTTAACCCTTATAACTTCCTAACAAAAAAAAATTTTGGTTCCAAAATTGTGCTGATGTAAAGTAAACATGTGGGAAATGTTAGTTATCAAGTTTTTTGTGTGCAGTATCTCTGTGATTTAAGGGCATAAAAATTCAAAGTTGGAAAATTGCGAAATTTTCAAAATTTTCGCCAAATTTCCGTTTTTCTCACAAATAAACGCAAGTTATTTGAATGAAATTTTACCACTAACATGAAGTACAATATGTCACGAGAAAACAATGCCAGAATCACCGGGATCCATGGAAGCGTTCCAGAGTTATGACCTCATAAAGGTACAGTGGTCAGAATTGTAAAAATTGGCCCGGTCATGAAAGTGCAAACCACCCTTGGAGGTGAAGGGGTTAAAGGGCCGACACCATCAATTTTAATCTTTTTACTGTTTATATAATTAAAGAATAGTTTGGGGTTTGTTTTACTTTCCTTAGCAATGAGTCTCTCAGTTTCCACTTTTGCTAAATGTATTTGTTTTTTACACATTTTATTTTTTTCTCTATAAGATTTTAATGCTTCTTCATTGCCTTCTTGTTTTAGCTTCTTAAATGCCTTGTTCTTGTTATTTATTGCCCTTTTTACATCCTTATTTAGCCACATTGGTGTTCTCCTGTTACTAGCCCTTTTATTTCTGTACGGTATGGCTAGCTCGCAGTGGGTGTGTAAAACTGATTTAAATATTTCCCATTTATTTTCTGTGCTCCTATTTTTGAGGACATTGTCCCAATCAATTCGGCGAAGGTCCTCTCTAAGCTGATCAAACTTTGCTTTCCTGAAATTCAGCGTTTTTGTAACCCCCTTCCAGGGCACCTTACTGAAGGACAAGTGGAATTGTATTATATTGTGGTCACTGTTCCCTAGGTGCCCATCGACTCGTACTTCTGTTATTCTATCTGACCTGTTGCTTAAAATTAAGTCCAGAAGGGCTGTCCCTCTAGTTGGGCCCTGCACAAGTTGTGACAGATAATTATCCTTGGTCACTGACAGAAATTGGTTTCCTTTCTGAGATCCTTTCTAATCCTCTCCTGTGTGATACCGTCTGCTGAGCCATGTATCTAACCCTATCCTGTGTGAAACTGACTGCTGAGCAGTGTATCTAATCCTATCCTGTGTGATACTGACTGCTGAGCCGTGTATCTAATCTTCTGTGTGATACTGACTGCTGAGCGGTGTACCTAATCCTATTATGTGTGTTACTGACTGCTCAGCCGTGTATCTAATCCTATCCTGTGTGATACTGACTGCTGAGCCGTGTATCTAATCCTATCCTATTGCGATGAAATCGGGCGCATTCAATAAAAAATCGAATTGAATTCGTACCAATGTTAAACTGTGATGGTGTCTTCACCTGCATTTTTTTTCCAGCTCGGATCGGATCAAGATCGGGCTGGAAAAAAAAATCACAGCATGCTACGATTGTAATCGCAAATCGGATCGCATCGGATCGCATCCCGCAATAGAAGTCAATGGGTATGATAAAAAAAAATATCGCACAGTACTCACGCCATGTGATTGCTGTGCGATTTTTGCGCACCAATGTCCTTTGAAAAGCTGGCAATTCATTTGCGGCTATACAGTGATATCACACTGACAGGTTAAAATAGAAAAGATAGAATACATGTATACACATAGAATAGGTGTATGTATATATATATATATATATATATATAGTCAGTGACACACATATATATATACACACTGTATATAGATCTTTATATTTGATAGAGATATAGATAGTAGAATAGCTGATAATTCAATTGTCAGCTTCTGTAAAATAATTGCAAAGCCGACAGGATATGACATATCAATTAAATTTATATATGTCCCTGACTACTAATGTTATTAGTGTATACAGTTGTGGCCAAAAGTATCGACACCCCTGCAATTATGTTAGATAATACTCATTTTCTTCCTGAAAATGATTGCAAACACAAATTCTTTGGTATTATTATCTTCCCAATCCAATCGAAGCCCTTGTTCTCCTGTAGAAAATCAAAAATCAAAAACAATGAACCCATACCTATTCGCCGTACAGTCAAGACCCACGCCGCAATCCGTCTCAAGGTGTTAGATATGTTACAACCGGGAGCAGTGCTAATGCGACAACTCCTTTGCTGAGTGTGTCTGACCCTGTTCTACCTATGCTTCGTGCCTGACTTTGTATGTCTGCTTGGTTTTGATCTGGTCCCATCCCTGTTAAGGTTTTCTGTCTGCTGATTCCTCTCCAGCCGCAGAGGAGGTTGCTCAGCAAACTCGTCGGTCCAGGCGCTCTGCCCAGACCAGCTCCGTGGGTTTGCTTGCTACTGCAACCTCTGGCACATCTATGGCAATACATGCTGCTCAGCAGCGAGATTCTCCAGGGACTAAGTCCCCATGTCGGGCCACTGAGCATGCCCGTGGAGTGATCTCCCATTAGAGATCGAGGGTCACGTGCTCAGGTCCTGCTCATGTTCGGATTGGCCCATCCGACAAGCCAGGAAGGTCCCGGACGCTTGTGACTATAAAAGGTTTGCATGGCCGCTCGGCCATGCGCTAGTATAGACTGTATTTACAGACTATGTGGAGTGAGTGATGTATACACGTATGAATGTCTCTGGTGAATGACTCATTAAGAAACCCCTACCCTTGGTACGCATGTGTTGTGCAGCCTAGCCTGCTAGCGCCCAGGCTTAGGTGTAGGTAGGACAGAGATTGAGTCAGGCATTAGTCCTTACCAGGGACTCGGCACGCCTCCGTGCACGTGCTCCACTTCATAGCCAGCATCTATAGTGGCGCTCACGGCAGCGACGCCGTGCTCTCAGTGGGCCTAGAGGGACTCTAACCCTGTGTCCTTGGGGTAGAGTTCTGTGGCCGTACACTGTGCGCTCTTTTGGCCGGGCTCTGTGAGCTAAACAGGCTCCAGCATTTACGTTCAGCGGTTGTGCAACTCTGTGCATTAACAGAGCTCGCACCTGTTCACATTGGGTGACATAACCCACGTGTGACTGTTTTTACGCCGCTCTATTCTTCCGCCATTACTTAGCAGCAGTCTACCACCTCTGCACGGTGGACCCCAGGCTGCGAGCGCACCTACTATTATTTTATAATTTGTTGCATTCTGCCAGCCCTAACAGTCCCAATCTTATATTGGTGGTTATTACAGAAGGTCCAAACCTTACATTATAAACGACCGTTACAGTTTTTTTTGCAGGGGGGGGGGCTTGTGTCATGGATCCCATGCAGGCGTTGTCAGATCAAGTAAAACATCTGACACAAATGTTTCAGAAATTAAATGTATAACAGCACACGATGGCCCATACCCAGCAGCAGCTGGTGGACACAGTGCAAGAGGCTGTATCACTTGTGTCCCCCGAGTCTTCAGTAAAGCTGCCCGATCCCTTCTCTGGGGATAAAAAGGAATTCAGGGCTTTCAGGGAGGGATGTAAACTTTTTTCTCCCTGAGGTCCCGTTCATCTGGGGATGAATTTTAGAGGGTAGGGGTCATTATTTCCTTTCTTCGGGGTGCCTCACAAGCCTGAGCCTTTTTTCTTTCCCATTCTGCCCCTGAATGGATGACTGTTGATGCTTTTTTTGAAGCCCTGGGTCACATCTATGATGAACCAGAGAAGGCCCGGTTGGCTGAGGATATGGTGATGAATGCACTTCAGGGTCGAAATTCTGCTGAGTGGTTCTGTTCGGAGTTCCGACATTGGGCAGCAGAGGTCTCCTGGGATGATGCCGCCCTTCGGGGCCTATTCCTCAGAGGCTTGTCCGAACACCTCCAGGACGCTCTGGCCCTACATCTGCCACCTGACACTCTGGAAGATGCCATGTCTCAAGCCGTACGAATGGATCGCCGGCTACGGGCTGGGGGAGTCATGCAGTCTGAATCATCACTATTTCCTGGCAATAAAGAGTGTGGTGTCTCTCCTGTGCCCATGGAGATTGGCGGCACCTCGCTCAAGGAAAAGGAGAGAAAAGGTCGCCGGGAGAAAGAACTCTGTTTTTATTGCAGAGAGCACGTACATTGGAGAAGGGATTGCCCCTCGTGTTCGTCATCCTCAAAGGCGACGGGATACGACTAGGTCTGGGTATTGGTCGAGGAGGCTGCCCAGACCTTCAGGTACTTCTTTCCTCATGCCCTAAAGTCTTGCTTAAGGATGAACTGTTGGTAGACAATAGTCATTTTTTTCTCTACAGCACTGGTGGACTGTGGTTCATCTCTCAACCTGGTCAGCTCCTGTCTCATCTCCCAACACAAGATAGGGACAGTCAGGCTTGAGACTCCACTAAAAATTGTGGCCATCGACTCTTCCCCCCTCACCTGTACAGGGATCCTTTATGTTTCGGAAAGTTTTTCTCTGCAAATCGGTTCTTCCCACAAGGAAGAGATAAAATGCTTTGTTATGGACAAATTGCCCGCTGGGCTGGTGCTGGGCATGCCGTGGCTTCAATGGCACAATCCGGTGATTGACTGGTAAAAGGGGAGATTGTTAAATGGGGGTCCAAATGTGTTGATTGTTGCCATAAATCTGTTCTTAGTGTGAAACTTGCAAAACCTGTCTCAGGGTCTTCTGTCGGTCTGGAGGGTATTCCGAAGTACTTAAAAGACTTTGAGGATGTGTTTTCTGAAAGTGAGGCTGAGGCGTTACCCCCGCATAGGCCATTTGATTGTACTATTGATCTCATTCCTGGAACCAAATTGCCCAAGGCTCGTCTATTTAATTTGTCAGGCCCAGAGCGCCTTGCCATGAAAGAATATATCACTGAGAGTCTTCGTAAAGGGCATATAAGACCTTCAGTTTCCCCGGTAGCAGCAGGATTTTTCTTTGTTAAAAAGTAAGATGGCAGCCTATGTCCCTGCCTCGACTTTCGAGAACTTAATAAAATCACTATCAGAAGCACTTACCCCCTGCCCCTGATTCCAGATCTCTGTAACCAGCTCTATGGGGCCAAGTGGTTTTCTAAATTGGACCTTAGAGGGGTCTATAACTTGAATAAGGGAAGGGGATGAATGGAAAACAGCTTTTCTTACGTTAGAGGTATAATTTGAAAATTTAGTGATGCCGTTTAGTCTGACCAATGCACCAGCTGTTTTCCAAAATTTCATCAATGTAGTCTTTACGGACGTCATTGGTTGCTTTGTGGTAATCTAGATGATATCCTAATATATTCTACTGACAGATTCTCATTTATTGCATGTTAGAACTGTGCTTCAGATACTCAGAGAAAATCAATTGTTCGTCAAGCCTGAGAAAAGTACATTTTTTGTTCAGGAACTGAAATTTTTGGGGCTCATAATTTCACCACAGGTGTTTCGTATGGATCCCAAGAAGGTCCAAGCCATTGTGGAGTGGGTCTAACCTCAGGACCTTAAAAGACTCCAACACTGCTTGGTATTCGCGAACTACTATCGCAAGTTTATCCAGGGTTTCTCACAGATAGTTAAACCCCTCACGGATCTCACTTGTAAAGGGGCTGATACCAGGAATTGGTCCCCTTTAGCTAGACAATCTTTTCTAATATTGAAAAATTGCATCATGTCTGCTACGGTTTTGGTTCAACCTGAACCATCTAAGCCATTTGTGGTTGAAGTTGACGCTTCAGAGGTGAGGGTGGGGGCTGTATTGTCACAGGGATAGGGCACTCTGACTAACCTCAGGCCTTGTGCCTATTTTTTCTAAAAAGTTTTCTCCAGCTGAGAGAAATTATGATGTAGGTAATAGAGAGCTCCTGGCAATCAAATTGGCATTCGAAGAGTGGAGGAATTTTTTGGAGGGGGCAGCTCACCCTATCACAGTCATTACTGATCATAAAATTTTAGAGTATATCAAATCGGCTAAAAGACTGACTCCCAGGCAAGCCCGCTGGTCACTTTTTTTTCCCTATTTCAATTCTCTATTACTTTTCTTCCAGGGTCTAAAAAAGTGAAGGCAGATGCTTTATCATGTAGTTTTGAGGCGCTGTCCACCCCAATCCGACATCCTCCATTTTTCAACCTGGTGTGGTTATAGCCGAAGTGTTGTTGGAATTGGAGCGGGAGATTGTGGGGGCCCAATCTTTAGCTCCAAAGTCCAAACCTGATGACAAATTGTTTGTTCCACAGCATTTGTGTACCAAGCTCCTGTGGGAGTTCCATGATTCGAAATTGGGTGTTCACCCAGGTATTGCGGCCACGCGTGAAGCAGTAGCGAGGGTCTTTTGGTGGCCGTTAATGTCTTCAGATATTAGAAAACACGTCGCTGCATGTGGGATATGTGCCCATTCCAAGAGCTCTCATTGCCAGCCAGGGAATTGGTGCCCTTACCAATTCCAGGGACACCATGGACGCATTTGTCCATGGACTTTATTACCAATCTTCCTTCATCCCGGGGTAATACAGTAATTTGGGTAATTGTAGACAGATTTTCCAAGTTAGCGCATTTTGTACCCATGGCTAGTTTACCATCAGCAGAGACTCTCTCTAGGCATTTCCTCTCACTGGTTGTTCATCATGGGATACTTATGAACATTTTATCTGATAGGGGAGCACAATTTGTGGCTAAATTTTGGCAGGCTTTTTGCAAAAAGTTGGGGATATCTTTGTCTTTTTCCTAGCTTATCATCCGGAAAGCAATGGGCAAACTGAGCGCACCAACCAGTCACTTGAATAGATCCTCCAATGTTTGATTTCCGCCTTGCAGAATGACTGGTGTGATGCCTTGCCGTTAGCGGAATTCGCCTTCAATAATCGAATAAATCAATCTACTGGTAGGTCACCATTTTTTATTAATTATGGATTAAACCCTCATTTTGGTGAATTCTCGCAATTGGATTCTAGCTGTCTGGGGGCTGAGAACTGTGTCAACCCAATCAGGGATCTGTGGTCAAAGGCTTGATTAAATATTTCCAGAGCTCAGGGGAAATATATGCATTTTGCGGACATAAAGAAGGACTCTGTTCAGATGTAACAGTGTGGAGATAAGGTGTGGCTATCTACGCGAAACATAAGTCTTCGATTGCCCTCCACCAAACTGGGGCCTAAATTCATTGGTCCTTATGAAATTATCGAAGTGGTTAACCCGGTAGCGTATCGCCTACGTCTTCCCCCTCTTTAAAACTCCATAACGTATTCCATAGCTCCTTGCTTAAACCCTTGGGTTCGGTGTTGGAAGATCCAGGTTCCGTTCCGCCCCCGGTATTGGTTGATGGACACATGGAATTTGACGTACAATACATTGTAGATTCTCAATGGGTTCGTGGGTCTTTACAATACCTGGTACATTGGAGGGGGTACGTTCCTGAGGACCGGTCTTGAGTGCCGGACAGATTTGTGCACACTGATCGCCTGGTTCAGGCATTCCATCCTTGAAATCCCAGGAGACCTGGGGGTCCAGAGGCCCCCCATTGAAATGGAGGTACTGTCATTGTTTACTGGGTTTGCAGGTTAGGTAGTTTAAGAGTTAACGTAGGTGGCCTCTCTTTGGGATCTTGGGACGGTTCTTATAGCCTCATTGTGGGGGCATCCTTTGTTGTTTATACTCTGACCCTTGGCTGAGTGTGTCTGACCCTGTTCTACCTTTGCTTCATGCCTGCCTTTGTATGTCTGCTTGGTTTTGATCTGGTCCCGTCCCTGTTAAGGTTTTCTGTCTGCTGATTCTGTACTGTCATTTGCTTGGCTCGGTATTTTGACCCCTTGGCTACATCTTGACCTCCCTACAGTTGTCTCTGCTGTACTTCTCCACCCCCTCTGTGTATGACAATTGGCTATGTTCTGACCTCCCTCCGGTTGCCCCTGCTGTACCTCGCCGCTCTCTCTCTGTGTATGACCAAATTGCTTTACTGACGTGATTATTCTTTCTCCTGCTCCACCGCCGCATTCCTGCACTGCTGCCGACTCCCAGTGGGGCTTTGTGGTAGCTCCGCCCCTTTCCCTGATGCGCAGTCACATGCCAAAGGTCCTGTTGGCGCTAAGTACCTCACAGCGCCTCCGCTCTCCTCAGTTCTCTGCTCCAGGCTGTCCGTACCCGCTCAGGAAGCCGAACCCTTAACCCCTCGTAGCTGCGGGTGAGAGTCCTCAGTATTTCCCTGTCTGCATCCCCGTTAGCTGGGGTAGTGGTTACTGATGGTCCCAATCTTACATTGGTGGTTATTACAGAAGGTCCAAACCTTACACTAATGGCAATCAGGCTACCTCTGGCGAGCACATGGAGGGCTGTGCGGCCCTCCAAAGAAATGCCACCCCATACCATTACTGATCCACTGCCAAACCGGTCATGCTGAAGGATGTTGCAAGCAGCAGATCGCTCTCCACAGCGTCTACAGACTCTGTCACGTCTATCAGATGTGCTCAGTGTGAACCTGCTTTCATCTGTGAAGAGCACAGGGCGCCTGTGGCGAATTTGCCAATCCTGGTCTTCTGTGGCAAATGCCAAGCGTCCTGCATGGTGTTGGGCTGTGAGCACAACCCCCATCTGTGGACGTCGGGCACTCAGACCATCCTCATGGAGTCGGTTTCTAACCATTTGTGCAGAAACATGCACATTTGTGGCCTGCTGGTGGTCATTTTGCAGGGCTCTGGCAGTGCTCTTCCTGTTCCTCCTTGCTCAAAGGCTGAGGTAGTGGTCCTGCTGCTGGGTTGTTACTCTCCTATGGCCCCCTCCACGTCTCCTGGTGTACTGGCCTGTCTTCTGGTAGCGCCTCCAGCCTTTGGACACTACGCTGACAGACACAGCAAACCTTCTTGCCACAACTTACATTCATGTGCCATCCTGGATGAGCTGCACTACCTGAGTCACTTGTGTTGGTTGTAGAGTCTGCCTCATGCTACCACGATTGTGAAAGCACAACCAACAATCAAAAGTGACCAAAACATCAGCCAGAAAGCATTGGTACTGAGATGTGTTCTGTGGTCCCCACCTGCAGAACCACTCCTGTATTGAGTGTGTCTTGATAATTGCCAATAATTTCCATCTGTTGTTTATTCCATTTGCACAACAGCATGTGAAATTGATTGTCAATCAGTGTTGCTTCCAAAGTGGACAGTTTGATTTCACAGAAGTTTGATTTACTTGGAGCTATGCTCTGTTGTTTAAGTGTTCCCTTTATTTTTTTGAGCAGTGTATGTGTGTGTGTATATATATATATATATATATATATATATATATATACACACTGTATATTTACTAGCTATGATCCCGTTCTACACCCGGGTGGCGAGTATTTTTATTGGTATATGGCCTCCTATCCTGGTATGTGCTGCCCCCCTCCTATCCTGGTGTGCATGGCACCCCTCATCCCTATCCTGGTATGCATGGTACCCTCACCCCCCCAATCCTGATAAGCATGTCACCCTATTCCTCATCCTGGTATGCATGGTCCACTCACCCCCCAATCCTGGTATACATGGTACCCCCTTATCCCTATCCTGTTATGTATGGTCCCCTCACCCCCCTATCCTGGTATGCATGACACCCTCACCCCCCCAATCCTGGTGTGAATGGTCCCCTCACCCCCCTATCCTGGTATGCATGGTCCTCTCACCCCCCTATCCTGGTATGCATGCTACCTCTCACCCCCAATCCTGGTATGCATGGTCCTCTCACCCCCCCATCCTGGTATGCATTGTCCTCTCACCCCCCTATCCTGGTATGCATGGTCCTCTCAACCCCCCATCCTGGTATGCATGGTCTTCTCACCCCCCAATCCTGGTATGCATGGTCCCCTTACCCCCCAATCCTGGTATGCATGCTACCCCTCACCCCCCAATCCTGGTATGCATGCTACCCCTCACCCCCCAATCCTGGTATACATGGTCCCCTCACCCCCCTTTACGTGGTATGCATGGTCCCTCACCCTCCTTTCGTGGTATGCGTGGACCCCTCACTCCCTTTTGTGGTATGCATGGTCCCCTCACCCCCCTTTCGTGGTATGCATGGTCCCCTCAGTCCCATTTCGTGGTATGCATGGTCCCATCACTTCCCTTTCGTGGTACGCATGGTCCCCTCACCCTCCTTTCGTGGTACGCATGGTCCCCTCACTCCCCTTTCATGGTATGCATGGTCCCCTCTCTCCCCTTTCGTGGTATGCATGGTCCCCTCACTCCTCTTTCGTGGTATGCGTGGTCCCCTCACCCCCTTTTGTGTTATGCGTAGTCCCCTCACCCTCCTTTAGTGGTATACGTGGTCCCCTCACCCTTCTTTCGTGGTATGCGTGGTCCCCTCACCCTCCTTTCGTGGTATGCGTGGTCCTCTCACCCCCCTATCCTGGTATGCATGGTCCTCTCAACCCCCCATCCTGGTATGCATGGTCTTCTCACCCCCCAATCCTGGTATGCATGGTCCCCTTACCCCCCAATCCTGGTATGCATGCTACCCCTCACCCCCCAATCCTGGTATACATGGTCCCCTCACCCCCCTTTACGTGGTATGCATGGTCCCCTCACCCCCCTTTCGTGGTATGCATGGTCCCCTCACCCCCTTTTGTGGTATGCATGGTCCCCTCACCCCCCTTTCGTGGTATGCATGGTCCCCTCACTCCCTTTTCATGGTATGCATGGTCCCCTCACTCCCCTTTCGTGGTATGCATGGTCCCCTCACCCTCCATTTGTGGTATGCATGGTCCCCTCACTCCCCTTTCATAGTATGCATGGTCCCCTCACTCCCCTTTTGTGGTATGCGTGGTCCCCTCACCCTCCTTTCGTGGTATGCGTGGTCCCCTCACCCTCCTTTCATGGTATACGTGGTCCCCTCACCCTCCTTTCATGGTATGCATGGTCCCCTCACCCTCCTTTCATGGTATGCATGGTCCCCTCACTCCTCTTTCTTGGTATGAGTGGTCCCCTCACCCCCCTTTCGTGGTATGTATGGTCCCCTCACCCTCCTTTCATGGTATGCGTGATCCCCTCACCCCTTTTGTGGTATGCATGGTCCCCTCACCCTCCTTTCGTGGTATGCGTGGTCCCCTCACCCTCCTTTCAAGGTATGCGTGGTCCCCTCACCCCTCTTTCGTGGTATGCGTGGACCCCTCACTCCCTTTTGTGGTATGCATGGTCCCCTCACCCCCCTTTCGTGGTATGCATGGTCCCCTCAGTCCCATTTCGTGGTATGCATGGTCCCATCACTTCCCTTTCGTGGTACGCATGGTCCCCTCACCCTCCTTTCGTGGTATGCATGGTCCCCATCACTCCCCTTTCATGGTATGCATGGTCCCCTCTCTACCCTTTCATGGTATGCATGGTCCCCTCACTCCTCTTTCGTGGTATGCGTGGTCCCCTCACCCCCCCTTTTGTGGTATGCGTGGTCCCCTCACCCTCCTTTAGTGGTACACGTGGTCCCCTCACCCTCCTTTCGTGGTATGCGTGGTCCCCTCACTCCCCTTTCATGGTATGCATGTTCCCCTTACTCCTCTTTCGCGGTATACATGGTCCTCTCACTCCCGTATCCTGGCATGCATGGTCCTCTCACCCCCCTATCCTGGTATGCATGGTCCTCTCACCCCCCTATCCTGGTATGCACGGGCCCCTCACTCCCCTTTCACTTTCATGGTATGCATGGTCCCCTCACTCCCCTTTCGTGGTATGCATGGTCCTCTCACTCCCGTATCCTGGTATGCATGCTACCTCTCACCCCCCAATCCTGGTATGCATGGTCCTCTCACCCCCCTTTCCTGATATGCATGGTCCTCTCACCCTCCTTTTGTGGTATGCATGGTCCCCTCGCCCCCTTTCCTGATATGCATGGTCCCCTCACCCCCCCTTTCCTGGTATGCATGGTCCCCTCACCCCCTATCCTGATATGTATGGTCCCCTTCACCCCGATTAAACTACACACATACAAAAAAAAACATTTATACTCACCTTTCTTCCCTGTATTCCAGCGCTGTCACATTCTGTTGGAGGTCGGGGGAGGAGTCTGGCACCGGAGTACGCACATGCCCATAGCGCTGTTCGGCGACATATTGCTGAAGACACACTGCAAATGTGTCTTCAGTAAAATGGCGCCGGATCGCGTTATGCCCACTCCTACCCCGGTCTCCGGCCAAAGAGAACCACTGCGGCAACGCTCCTCCCGGTCAGGTAAGTATTTCACTCCTCCCGGTCAGATAAGTATATAAGTATGACGCCCGAGATCGTGGTATGTATGCATACCGCCATCTCCGGGCGCCATACTCACTCCTCACCGCTGGATGCCTCATTCTGTCTGGAGCCAGACTGCGCAGGCGCGTCGCGCTTGCGCAGTCTATAAAGGCTTCAGACAGAGTGAGGCTTAGCCCGTTATATTATAGATATATATATAATGTATATACAGTTGTGGCCAATAGTATTGACACCCCTGCAATTCTGTCAGATAATACTCAGTTTCTTCCTGAAAATGATTGCAAACACAAATTCTTTGGTATTATTATCTTCATTTAATTTGTCTTAAATGAAAAAAACACAAAAAGAGATCGAAGCAAAAAGCAAAACATTGATCATTTCACACCATCAATGAGTTTCTTACAATGCTCTGCTGGAATTTTAGACCATTCTTCTTTGGCAAACTGCTCCAGGTCCCTGATATTTGAAGGGTGCCTTCTCCAAACTGCAATTTTTAGATCTCTCCACAGGTGTTCTATGGGATTCAGGTCTGGACTCATTGCTGGCCACCTTAGAAGTCTCCAGTGCTTTCTCTCAAACCATTTTCTAGTGCTTTTTGAAGTGTGTTTTGGGTCATTGTCCTGGTGGAAGACCCATGACCTCTGAGGGAGACCCAGCTTTCTCACACTGGGCCCTACATTATGCTGCAAAATTTGTTGGTAGTCTTCAGACTTCATAATGCCATGCACACGGTCAAGCAGTCCAGTGCCAGGGGCAGCAAAGCAGCCCCAAAACATCAGGGAACCTCCGCCATGATTGACTGTAGGGACCGTGTTCTTTTCTTTGAATGCCTCTTTTTTTCTCCTGTAAACTCTATGTTGATGCCTTTGCCCAAAAAGCTCTACTTTTGTCTCATCTGACCAGAGAACATTCTTCCAAAACGTTTTAGGCTTTTTCAGGTAAGTTTTGACAAACTCCAGCCTGGCTTTTTTATGTCTCAGGGTAAGAAGTGGGGTCTTCCTGGGTCTCCTACCATACAGTCCCTTTTCATTCAGACGCCGATGGATAGTACGGGTTGACACTGTTGTACCCTCGGACTGCAAGGCAGCTTGAACTTGTTTGGATGTTAGTCGAGGTTCTTTATGCAACCTCCGCACAATCTTGCGTTGAAATCTCTTGTCAATTTTTCTTTTCCGACCACATCTAGGGAGGTTAGCCACAGTGCCATGGGCTTTAAACTTCTTGATGACACTGCGCACGGTAGACACAGGAACATTCAGGTCTTTGGAGATGGACTTGTAGCCTTGAGATTGCTCATGCTTCCTCACAATTTGATTTCTCAAGTCCTCAGACAGTTCTTTGGTCTTCTTTCTTTTCTCCATGCTCATTGTGGTACACACAAGGACACAGGACAGAGGTTGAGTCAACTTTATTCCATGTCAACTGGCTGCAAGTGTGATTTAGTTATTGCCAACACCTGTTAGGTGCCACAGGTAAGTTACAGGTGCTGTTAATTACACAAATTAGAGAAGCATCACATGATTTTTCGAACAGTGCCAATACTTTTGTTCACCCTCTTTTTTGTGTTTGGAGTGGAATTATATCCAATTTGGCTTTAGGACAATTCTTTTTGTGTTTTTTCATTTAAGACAAATTAAATGAAGATAATAATAACAAAGAATTTATGTTTGCAATCATTTTCAGGAAGAAACTGAGTATTATCTGACAAAATTGCAGGGGTGTTAAAACTTTTGGCCACAACTGTATATATGATATATATATACAGTGTATATAATATATATTATAGATATATATCTATATATCTATATAGATATATATCTATATATATATATATATATATGTGTGTGTGTGTTTTGAAGAATATTTTGTTTTAAAATGATGCGTAAATGCATTGCAGTCTGATAGCAATCGCACTGCATTCGGATGTAAATCGGATGCTATGTGTGAAAAATCTGATTGTACTTGCACAAAAATGCATGATACTTGCATGACAATTGCATTACATTCGTCCGACTCTCCTGCATCAAAATCAGACCGTTTTTTTAATCGCTACTGTGTCTCCGCCCTAATACTTATATTCTCCTGTGGTATAGGTTTGCTTTATCACGAGTATCATATTGAGTATTCTTATTGACAGTCAATGGGCCTTCATATACTTGTCATATGTCTATATCATTCCTTCACGTACTGTATATATACTGTACTAGATGGAGGCCCGATGCTATCGCATAGGAAGGGCAGTAATGTCACGATGGGGGCAGGCTTTGCAGCATTGAGAATCTCTCCCCATGTGCTCACCCACCTATCCACTCTCTTTTTCCCCATGTGCTGACTTCTCCCGTCTGTGATCTCTTCTTTGACCTGTCTACCCTATGTGCTATCCCCCTTGTCTGCTGTCTCTCTTCTTCCTGTGCTGTGTTCTACCCTCATGTGCTGTCCCGTTTGAGCTGTCTTCCCCTGTGCTTTGTCTCTTTCACCTGTTTCTGACCGTGTACAGAACATACCACAGCTCCTGGGCAGGGGAGGAAACAAACAACACTGACATTACAGCAGGAGATCACAGTGGATACATTTTGTGAGGTAAAATACTGTTTAAAAACAGTCAGTGAAATATTTTACCTCACAAAATGAATCCTCAGTGATCCCCTGCTGTAATGTCAGTATTGTCTATTGCTTCCTCCCCTACCCAGGAGATGTGGTATGCTCTGTACACGGTCAGACACAGACAATTGTTAAAATTAACTTTCGTTTGTGGGAAAACCCCTTTAATGTGACTGGCTTCCTCTGCCTGTAGACACGTCATGCATCTGCTGCTGGGATCAGCCGAATCATTAACTGAGCCTGCGCGGAATTTGCGCAGGCGTAGTGCAGCAGAGTTCCGCTGGTAGTACCATGCAAGAGGTTGCATGAGTGTGAGTGTGTGAGTTTGTAAGTGTGTGTGTGTTTGTGTGTGTGGTGCATACGGCATATAGAGTGTGTGAGTGTGTGGTGCGATGGTGTGATGGTGTTCTGCTAGTGGTAACGTGCAATAGGTTGGTATCAGCAGCAGTTTCCATATTGAGACACCTATCACTTGGATATTCCAATATGGCGGTCGGTGAACTTCCTCCACTTGGAATTCTGGGACACGGTGACATCTGGACAGAACAGGAAATGAAAACATTACAAGGCAATTATACAAATATGCCATATTGCCATTTTGTTTTCTCTTTTTGATTTTTCCTCCTCTTTTCTGGTTTTCCTTCTCCCCTTTTTGTTTTCTCAGGTATAACCCATGCTTATATTTGTGCCCTTTTCAAACATGTCCACCACACGGTGTGTATTATGCACGTTGTATTTCTTTAAACATTGCCACCGCTAGTCACGCATGTGCACGGCTACTCCTACCTGCCTCTGTCTTTGAAGGCATCTGCATGGAGCAATGCATGTCACCTAATGTCACAGGAACTATTTTCCTGACACACATCGCTTCCGAGATCTGCCGGAAGTGACGCACACGACAGAGGGGCCCCTTCCTACATGCGTCCACTGTATGTGGTGCTCATCTTATCTTAGACACCTGATGAGACTGGTGCTCAGACATATATATCTTACTCTACACACAAAATACTTTGGACCCTGAGGAAGCCAATGCGAAACAAGCTTTGGGGTTTGGGTGACGCGCACAGGCACATCTGCACTTTATGAGTAAGAACCACGTTTTACTTGATTGCTCATTTATCGGTGCTCCCATAGATTGGGTTTAGCATGCAGTGCCTCCGTGGTGCACGTTTGGTTACCTTGCCACATGGGCACTTAACTACCTTTTCCATCTCCTTGGTGGACTTTTGGTGCAGCACACTGTAGTGCTGCTTACCCTATTTCTGGATACATTGCATCTGTTCATGTAAATACATTTTTTTCATTATGCTTAGTTCTTTATCTTGTTTTTTTCTTTTCTTTCCAGGCATGTTCATGACTATTCATTACATGTGATCATTGGTTATTTGTATTTTGTACTGCCCTTATATGACCTTTGCTGCTGTCCCGGCAATTGTGTCTTTACCAACCTGATTGTTCACCATTTTGCGACTCTTGCATTATTGGAAATTATTTTTTACAGATAGATTATTTCAATAAAATTGTGATATCTTGTGATATACATGTTTCTTGACCACTTCTTTATTAAATGCTCCATATGCTCTTTTTATTGCTTACAATTGTATTGGGTGTTCCCCACATTTAGGACCATGGTCATTTCTTTCGTCCCAAATTCTAGCTATTTTTGTAAAATTGGGTGGTATGTAAGGAGAGCAATTACATCTTTATCACATATTTAAAAACAATGTATTGCCTAGTTGTCTATGTGACATGTATATTTTATAATGTACCTCTTTTATAAAATCAAAAACGTTGAGATGCACCAGCTCTTCAAATGGTTGTCTCCCATATAAAAGGATTGAATAGAAGGTGGCAGCAAGCATCCATGCTTCGCTATATTCGGAAAACGTTTTGTTGGATAGGCTTTCCGGCGAACTAAAATAAGCTGGAATATTCTCCTTACTGTCACCTTGAAGAGAGCAAAATGTTACATTTCCCATGTTACTGTTTTTTAAAATGCATCAATTAATGGTATATTTATTAAGGGGGTTGGCCACTACTTTTTATCAATATCTGATTGATGGGGGGGTGAATGACCAGGCAACCAGTGTCGCAAACCCCTGAAACTGATGGGCTATTGTAATGGTTACGTGTGACTGGACACACCGCCTCCAGCAGGGTGAATTTATATGACACACACAACCCTGGATACACTGCCTCCAGTAGGGCGAATTTAAATAATAAGACGTGCAGCAGGATACACCGCCTCCAGCAGGCGAATTTCAGAAATACACGTAAAACCGGATACACCGCCTCCAGCAGGGTGAATTTAAATGATAATGGGAAACACCAGGGAAACAATTATAATGGTGGGTCCTGCGATAGGGAAACGGGACGTGGAGACCTCCTGCACTCCCCTGAGTCAGTGTCACTACACTCCTACCGATCCCAAGGCCGGTTCCGCACCGGGCGCCGCTCAGGATACCTTTAAACCCTAGCTTGCCCTGCACCTACCCCTTTCTAGTGAAATGGCCGGTGCAGAGACTAATCCCACCACTGCACTGAAACACACATAAAGGAAAGGCACAAACAGGGAAACACCACTTAGCTTTACTCTGTTGCACGTGCTCCTGGCAACAGAGTCCACCACCAGAATGCAGCTCTCCTCCTGAAACGCTGCCACCAAGCTCTGTCAGAGCTGCAAGGAAATTCTCTCTGACTCCTTCCACACCAGGGCTCTCACTGTTCTGCAAGGAGCTCTCTCCAGCTCCTTCCTCCACCAGGGATGGTTGGAAATTAATACTATCACCAACCCTGATTGCAACACCTGTGACTCTTTTATAGCAGAGCCAGCAATCACACCTGCATAATAAACATGTGCACTAAACTAAAGAAACAGAGTGCAATGATGCTCACCACCACGGGGGACAAACTTAGAACAAAGGACACCACAGTGCAATAATACCAATGGCCACCAGGGCCAAAACCACACTTAAGCACACAGCTTAAGGAAAAAAAAGTTACATGTTCTTTTAACTGTCATCATCCAACCTGGATCATGACAGTACCCTCCCTCTATGAGGGGCCTCTGGACCCTCAAGACTGCTCCTCATCAGGGAACCACCTACAGCGGGGACACCCAGATCCAGAGTTCACACCTGCATCTACCTGCACCTCAGGTTTATGACAAACGAACACCGCTGGTATTGGCAATGTATGTTCTGGAGGGACCACACACCTCCGAAGCGCCGACCTGGGGAACGAGTTGTGTATGTGCATGTTTGGGAGTAACTCGAGCTGGTAAGACTCCGGGCCCTGGATAGCTGACACCAGATACGGCCCGATCACCTGAGAATTCCAGACCCCCGCAACACACTTCCACTGGATGTTTTTGGTGGCCACCCATACATGCTCGTTCACACACAGGTCCGGACCTGAACGCATATTGCCACACATTCGTTTGTCAAAATAGGGTGAACTCATACTGGAACTGACAACAGAGGCGTCCCCCTGTATCACCACAGTCACACCCCCGCAATTCACCAAGGGGTACACCACCCTCCAACCCCTTCCATCACGAGGTCTCCGCCTCCCAGGGTTGGCTAATGACGAGGGTTGAGACTTTCCCCTACTCTCCCGCAGCACCTCTGCTGCCACCACTGGAGAGGCAGGGGATGGTTGTAGAGAGACGGCAGAGACAGTAGCCCCTAGACACCAGCGCTCACACGACTGCTCCCACCTGACTACTTCCCTAGTCCGCCAATCTAAAACCGGGTTGTGTTTTTTAGACCAAGGGGGGCCCACACCGATAGGTGCTGGATTTCCCTCCAAGACGTAGTATGACTGGGACTCGTCATGATGTTCACTATACAGCACAATGTCTTCTACGACTTGGTTTAACCCCCCCCCTGGCTCAGTGGGACAGAGTCAATGGCCTGGACGCTTATGGGTCTGCGGCGTCTCACACCTCAGACCATGAGTCTGGACAAACTGAGCATCCACCAGACTGACTTCAGCTCCACTGTTCACAAGCACCGGTATCTCCTCAGGTACCTCGCCAACCATCACCTCTGCTGACATGGTACCTTCTGAGGGCGAGGAGGAAATATACACTCCCTGGTCACCTTCCTCCACACAGCCCTATTCTCTGACAATACAGAATTTTCGGCATCAGTGCCAAGGGCTAAATCATTAGTCTGCTCACTACAGGGACGTACCCCTTCACCTTGGGGACCACCAGGCAGCACAATGGGGACATTGACTCCATCCACCTGCCTGGGTATGTCAGCCTGTATAAGCAAGTACTGCTCCCCAGCAGCGACTCCACGGCACATCCTCGCCAAAGCCGTATAAGGACCCTCTAGTTGAGGCAGAGGATAGGCCTCAGACCCATAATTCCACTGCAGGTGCTGCTGAATCGCATCATTCAGCTCCTCACTAATCTCAGTGAGGGCCAGCAGCAACTGCTCACTGGTCTGAACTTGGCCCATAGCTCACCAGAGAAAAATGTTAGGGTTGGTGATAATGTAATGGTTACGTGTGACTGGACACACCGCCTCCAGCAGGGCAAATTTATATGACACACGCGACCCTGGATACACCGCCTCCAGTAAGGCGAATTTAAATAATAAGGGGAAACACCAGGGAAACAATTACAATGGTGGGCCCTGAGATAGGGAACGGGGACGTGGAGACCTCCTGCACTCCCCTGAGTCAGTGTCACTACACTCCTACCGATCCCTAGGCCGGTTCCGCACCGGGCGCCGCTCAGGATACCTTTAAACCTAGCTCACCCTGCATCTACCCCTTTCTAGTGAAATGGCAGGTGCAGAGACTAATCCCACCACTGCACTGAAACACACATAAAGTAAAGGCACAAACAGGGAAACACCACTTAGCTTTACTCTGTTGCACTTGCTCCTGGCAACAGAGTCCACCACCAGAATGCAGCTCTCCTCTTGAAACGCTGCCACCAAGCTCTGTCAGAGCTGCAGGGAAATCCCCTCTAACTCCTTCCACACCAGGGTTCTGACCGTGCTGCAAGGAGCTCTCTCCAGCTCCTTCCTCCTCCAGGGATGGTTGGAAATGAATACTGTTATGAATGGGTCACCGAGGACAAAAAGACAAAATAAGCTAAGTCACAGAAAAGCAGAGAAGTTGGTAACTATGCAGATTGCAGATCCCTGATCCTAACCACAACAACTAGCAGCAGCCGTGGAGCGTTCCTACGATGGTCCTAGATGCTTCGTCAAAGCCGGAGGACTAAATAAGCCTAAAGCAAGAAAAGGGGAAAACTAACTGCCCCAGAGCAGACCCCAAAGGAAAGACAGCACCCTCATATGTATTGACGGTGACACAAGATTAAAGCACAAACACAGGCAGGAAAATAGGCTGAGCAAATGATGGGGTCCAAACTAACTAGAAAGGATAGGAAAGGAAAGACACTGTCTGCAATCTGCCAAAAACCCTACAAAAATAACACTTCTGATAGCAAAATTAACCCTGAAGTCACTAGACTTCTGCGACTATATCAGCACTCTGAAATATTCTGAGACAGAGCAAAAAGAGGCCAATCTAATAAGGGACAAAAAAGCAAATTGGCAAATACAGATAAATAAGAGTGGAAATTCAGAGCAGCCCCAGCCGGGGCTGGCTGACCACACAAAAAACTGAATAGACCAACAAAATCAAGTGTGAACATTAGCAGAAAAACTTAGCTTTAGATGACTGGAACAGAGCTGAAAACCAAGACCTGACAAGCCAGAAAGAATCACCAGCACCAGAATAGGGCATCGGCTGTCTGAAATCCAGTCTGAGATTTCTTAGGTCCAATCGTCATCCTCATTATCAGGTGGCAGATCTATACTGATTAAATCAGCCTCACTACCTCCTGTTACCACCAGAGGGAGTCTGGAAGGAGAACTCACAACTGGTGGACCAGAGAATGAACTCACAACAGTACCCCCCCCTTGAGGAGGGGTCACCGAACCCTCATCCATGCCACCAGGCCGATCAGGATGGGCCTGGTGAAAAGCACGAACCAATCTATTGGCATGAATATCAGAGGCAGAGACCCAAGAATTATCCTCCTGACCATAACCCTTCCATTTGACCAAATACTGGAGTCTCCGTCTAACCAAACGAGAATCCAATATTTTCTCTACCTCATATTCCACATTGCCTTCAACCAACACAGGGTCAGGAGGTGCTGCCATAGGAACCACTGGCTCAACAAACCTCTTCAACAGAGACTTGTGAAATACGTTATGGATCTTGAACGTAACTGGAAGAGCCAATTCAAAAGAAACAGGATTAAGAATCTCCAAAATCTTGTAAGGTCCAATAAATCTTGGCTTAAATTTTGGAGATGCAACCTTCATAGGAATATTCTTAGATGACAACCATACTATATCACCCACTTTAAACCGGGGACCAATGGTCCTATGCCGGTTGGAAAATCGCTGGGCCTTTTCCTGAGAAAGTGACAACTTATCCACCACTTGGTCCTATATCTGCTGCATTCTCTCAACCACAGTGTCCACACCTGGGCAGGACGAAGATTCCACTTGCCCTGAAGAGAATCGAGGATGAAACCCAAAATTACAGAAAAAGGGTGACATCAAAGTGGCAGAACTAGCTCTACTGTTCAGTGCAAATTCGGCCAAGGGCAAAAATGAGACCCAATCATCCTGATCAGCAGATATAAAACATCTCAAATAAGACTCCAAGGTCTGGTTTGTTCTCTCAGTCTGTCCATTGGTCTGGGGATGAAACGCAGAGGAGAAGGATAACTGAATTCCCAGATTGGAACAAAAGGCTTTCCAGAATCTGGAAACAAACTGGACTCCTCTGTCGGACACAATGTTCTCAGGAATCCCATGTAACCGAACCACCTGTTGTAAAAACAAGGGCACCAACTCAGCGGAAGATGGCAATTTTGGGAGTGGTACAAGATGGACCATCTTCGAAAATCTATCACAAATCACCCCGATAACAGTCATTCTCTGAGAGACAGGAAGATCAGAAATAAAATCCATTGAGATATGGGTCCATGGCCTCTTGGGCACTGGCAGGGGCATCAGCAACCCACTAGAACGAGAACAGGGTTTAGACCAAGAACAAGTCCCACAGGACTGTACAAAATTCCTGACGTCACAAGATAAGGCAGGCCACCTAAAAGACTGACTCACCAAATCTCTGGTACAAAAAATACCTGGATGACCAGCCAATGCGGAGCAATGAATTTCAGACATCACTCTCTTTCTCCACTGGCCAGGAACATACAATTTTCCCATAGGGCAACGCTCAGGTTTATCCTCCTGAAATTCCTCCAGGGTGCGTCTCAAATCGGGCGAAATGGCAGAAAGAACTACCCCCTCACCTAGGATGGTAGTAGGCTCGGTAATATTAAGAGAATCGGCAAAGAAACTCCTAGAAAGGGTGTCTGCCTTAACATTCTTAGTGCCTGGAAGAAAAGAGACCACAAAGTTAAAATGCGTGAAAAACAAGGCCCATCTAGCCTGTCTAGGATTCAAGCATTTGGCCGACTCCAGATAAATCAAATTCTTGTGATCGGTGAGGACCACAACTTGATGTCTAGCTCCCTCCAACCAATGTCTCCACTCCTCAAATGCCCATTTCATGGCCAACAATTCCCGATTCCCCACATCATAGTTGCGTTCAGATGGGGAGAACTTTCAAGAAAAAAAGGCACAGGGATTCATCTTAGAATTCACAGGGTCTTTTTGGGACAAAGCAGCTCCTGCACCAATCTCAGAAGCATCTACCTCCACCTGAAATGGAAGTGAGGCATCAGGTTGCCGTAAAACTGGAGCTGAAGTAAATCTCCGATTAAGCTCCTGAAATGCTGAGACAGCCTCAGGAGACCAATTCAGCACATCAGCGCCCTTCTTGGTCAGATCAGTCAGTGGTTTGACAATACCAGAAAAATTACCAATAAATTTACGATAGAAATTGGCAAAACCCAAAAACTTCTGGAGGGCCTTCAAAGAAGTAGGCTGAACCCAATCATAAATGGCCTGTCCTTGGCCGGGTCCATTTCAATAGTCGATGGAGACAAGATAAATCCCAAAAAGGAAATCCTCTGTAAACCAAAGAGGCATTTCGATCCCTTAACAAACAGGGAATTCTCCCTCAAAATCTGGCACACAGTCCGGACGTGTTCCACATGAGAATCCCAATCACTAGAAAAGATCAAAATATCATCCAGATAGATGATCAAAAACTTATCCACAAAGTCACGGAAAATATCATTCATATAGGACTGAAGACAGAAGGGGCATTAGTGAGCCCAAAAGGCATCATCAGGTACTCAAAATGTCCCTCCGGAGTATTAAACGCCATCTTCCATTCATCCCCGTGCTTGATGCGAATAAGATTATACGCCCCCCTGAGGTCAAGCTTAGTAAACCAGCAGGCACTCTTAACTCTGGAGAATAAATCAGACATCAGAGGTAACGGGTACTGATATTTAACAGTCATTTTGTTAAGGGAACGATAATCAATACCCGGTCATAATGAACCATCTTTCTTGGCCACAAAAAAAACCCAGGACCTAAAGGTGACGAGGATGGTCTAATATGACCCTTCTCCAATGACTCCTTAATATAGGACCACATAGCATCATGCTCGGGTACTGATAAGTTGAAAAGCCGACCCTTGGGAAATTTACACACAGGCATCAACTCAATTGCACAGTCATAACTCCTATGAGGAGGCAAAGACGCAGACTTACTCTCACTATATACATCAGAAAAATCGGCTAGATAATCAGGAATATCATGAGACTGAGGAGAGGTGGAGAAAACAGGAGCATCCCTAAGAACACACTGACAACCCCAACTCTCCACAGACCCAGACTACCAATCCAAAACTGGATTATGAGTTTGCAACCAGGGAAAACCCAGAACAATAGTATCATGCAAATTATGCAGCACCAAAAATTTACAATTTTCTTGGTGGTCTGGGGCAACTCGCATTATCACCTGGGTCCAAAACTGAGGTTTATTCTCCGCCAAAGGAGTAGCATCAATACCCCTCAAAGGAATAGGAGTCTGCAGAGGCGTCATGGAAAAACCACAACGTTTAGCAAAGTCCAAATCCATCAGATTAAACGCTGCTCCTGAATCCACGAAAGCCTTAATAAAAACGTGGATAAGGAGCAGATCAAAGTAATTGCCAAAAGGAACTTAGGTTGTACACTGCCCACAGCAAATGTGTGTGCAAAACGTTTCTCTCATTTAGGGCAGACAGAAATAGTATGAGAGGCGTCTCCACAGAAAAAACACAGCTTATTACGACTTCTAAACTCCTGACGTTGTGTCCTAGACAAAACCCCATCACATTGCATAGGTTCAGACATTTGTTCAAAAGGTGGCAGCGCCTCCCGTGTAGTCTTACGTTCACTTAAACGCCGATCAACTTGAATGACTAATGACATAGAATCATCCAGACCAGAGGGAACAGGAAATCCCACCATAACATCTTTTACGGTCTCTGATAAACCCTTTCGAAAGAGAGCTGCCAATGCACTATCATTCCATGTACTAAGGACCGCCCACTTTTGGAATTTTTGACAGTATAACTCTGCAGAATCCTGACCCTGTTTTAATGCCAACAGGGTTCTCTCAGCTTGATCAACAGCATTAGGTTCATCATACAACAACCCCAAGGCCTGAAAAAATGCATCCACATTAGTCAGAACAGGATTTTCAGGTGTCAGAGAAAAAGCCCAATCCTGGGGATCGCCGCGCAGTAAGGAGATGACAATTTTAGCCTGCTACACAGAGCTCCCTGATAAGTTAGGCTTCAAGGCAAGAAATAATTTACAATTATTCTTAAAATTCAGAAATCTAGACCGATCCCCAGAAAACACATCAGGAGTAGGGATCTTAGGTTCAGCAGCATGTGACTGAATGAGGTAGGTGGAAATTCCCTGTTCTTCAGCAGCAAGTTGCTCCACACGATCAGACAATTGCTTAATCTCCATTAGGAAAAAAAAAAAAAAATCCTCCTACGGCCCCAGAAAAAAAGAGGAAAAAATAAATAGATTGAAAAAAATTCTGACACGTTTTTTCATTTTTAATCATCTTTTTCCTGCTTTTGAGTACCCTAGAATCTGCGGTATGGCTAGTGATTCTGTTATGAATGGGTCACCGAGGAGAAAAAGACAAAATAAGCTAAGTCACAGAAAACCAGAGAGGTTGGTAACTATGCAGATTGCAGATCCCTGATCCTAACCACAACAACTAGCAGCAGCAGTGGAGCGTTCCTACGGTGGTCCTAGACGCCTCATCACAACCGGAGAACTAAATAAGCCTAAAGCAGGAAAAGAGGCAAACTAACTGCCCCAGAGCAGACCCCAAAGGAGAGACAGCCCCCCACATGTATTGACGGTGGAACAAGATGAAAACACAAACAAAGGCAGGAAAATAGGCTGAGCAAATGATGGGGCCCGACTAACTAGAAAGGACAGGAAAGGAATGACACTGTCTGCAGTCTGCCAAAAAACCCTACAAAATGTCCAACACAACTGATAGCAAAATGAACCCTGAAGTCACTAGACTTCTCCCACTATATCAGCACTCTGAAACATTCTGAGACAGAGCTAAAAGAGGCCAATCTAATAAGGGACAAAAAAAAGGCAATTTGGCAAATAAGAGTGGAAATTCAGCACAGCCCAGCCGGGCTGGCTGACCACACAAAAAACTGAAAAGACCAACAAGAGCAAGTGTGAACATTAGCAAAAAACAAACTTATCTTAAGAAGACTGGAACAGAGCTGAGTCCTAGACCTGAGAAGCAGACTGAATCACCAGCCCCTGGATAGGGCGTCGGCTGTCTTATATCCAGTCTGATACTCCAGAGATCCAATCATTATCTTCCTCACCAGGTGGCAGATCACCACTTAAACCAACCTCACTACCTCCCGTCACCACCAGAGGGAGAACGAAAGGGGAACTTTCAACTGGTGGAGCAGAAAATGAGCTCATAACAAGAACCCTTCCCAAGTTCACAGCGCAAGGCCGGGGTCCGGTCCCCGAGGTTGTATGGATACTAATGGTCCTGCGACAGACACCGGAGGAATAGAAGTTGTCACCACTTTATTCCCACACAAGACTTGGGGGCACAACAGCAAAGTGAGTGAGCCGGGACTTAGTAGCAAGGAGTCCCCGAAGCAGGCTACAGCTGTCTGTCTGCCATACAAGTAGCGTTCATAGGAACATCTGACAGGAGGAAATCCAGTGTAACTCAGTACTGTGAGTACTTCACTATAGGTGCAAGAAGGGAGATGTTCAGAAAAGGCACATATGTTGGCGGAGTGTTGGAAGGGAGCACTTCATCTTGCCTGGAGGTTGGCTGAGCCCCTGACCCGGAGGACACGGCACGGATGCGGGCACCTGTATGCACAACAGACTGTGAGTAAAGCTTTGGAACTACATGCCCTGGTGTCCTCCGCTTATTCCTGCGCCAACCCACTCAGCACTGCTGCATCTTGGTGCCTAACACTGCACCATTTTGTCTCCCCTCACCGTCACTTCACCTACTCTGCCCTGGGACTACAGCCCTACCTGTGGAGGGCCACACCATCATTGCTGCACTACACCATCTGTCCCAGAGGATCTGCTAGCAGCGTCGGCTTAACATCTCCCTTGCCGAACACCACAGGTGGCGTCATGAATCATTCACTCATAAACTTTATTCCATCACTTAACCCCCTTTACATGGGCGCCCAGGGCCACGGACCAGGTCACCGCTGCTGTGACATTCCCCTCTGAGAGACCGGCCCGGTACCGAGTACCCCACAGCCCTGGGAGGGCGGCCCAACTTGGCGTCACAAACAGGATGACGAAGCCCGGTGCCACCGGGTTCTGTGTGCCTGAGTTTTATTGGACTTAAACATTGCTGAAAATGTGCAGAATAATCAAATTAATAGACTCTCAAAATGGCCGCCGGCGCGGTGAAGAAGGGCGTGACAACATGGGTGGTCCTAAGAAAAGACTGCAAACTGTCCTGGGCCTCCCCTTCCTGAACTTCTATGCAACTGCAACATGGCCCACCCCCCCCGATGGGTTTGGATACTGGCCTGGTATGGAGGAGTAGGAAGAAGACGCCGCCCCCAGAAGGAGGAGCGAGAGCCGGTGGCGGGAAAAGAGCCCAGGAAGGAGGAAGAATGCCAGAATGCCATGATGGAAGGAGGAGGGAGGCCCGAACAGCACAAGGAGGTTGAGCTGAACCTCCCCGGCGCATTGGCTGAAGGCTCCGATCCGACTTCCACAATGAACCGCCAGTAGCTGGAGGACGAGATTGCTCAGCTGACCCACCATCTGCGGTTGAGGCAGGAGGCGCTCTGGATCATGAACTGGCAGCACGCCCGGGAGGGGCCTAAACCATCTGTACCTCCATCACCGGTACCCTCGCCATTGGTACCCGCCGTCGCTGCTATATCACCGGTACCTTCACCCGCGGTACCCGTCGCCGCTGCACAAGATTTCCTCCAGGCAGCACCTGTGGAACCTACGGCCGCTGCCCTGTCACCGGCGGTGCCTGTCTCCATCTCCACGCTGCAATCACCGCTGAGCGCGGCCTGTCATGACGAGTTCCCCGAGGGCCTGGAGGCTGAAGCGGAGGAAGTTGAACTTCTGCCTGGACCTGATGCAGCTGCGCAGGTCCCACCGGAGACCCCTGCGGACCCGGAGCCGCCATCTGCCCCACCATTGTCTCCGATCTTGGGACGGGCAACTCTAGTGAACATCGTGCATCGCCGGGAGTCTCCAGGTATGACCGCCACCCCTGCCAACGGGTTACCCCCTGAGTTTTCACGCACTGCGGCCGGCATGCTCGAATTCCACATGGGACAAATGGAAGAGCTATGCTCTCAAGTTAGAGACACTAAGCTGACTGTGATGGGGAAGTGGAAGAAATCCCTGCTGAAAAGGGTGAGACTGGAGCAGACACGTCCCATTCGGCATCTTGTAGGTTCGGTAGAAGGGTCTGAACAGCAGACGAGTATTAATATGCATCATGGGTTCCCTGTTCCACAGATTCCGAACCCTCACCTTTCACCCTACAAGCGGCCACAGACATCGGTGCCACCAGACGTTAGGCCAAAAATCAAGGCAGCAGCACTGCTAACTGTGGTGCCACCTGAAACTGGGGAACAACATCCATTGGTACCAACTGCAACTCCTGCAGAATCATTGGCTGCAGAGATACCACCAACAGCAGCTGAAATGCCACCCTCACAGGCAGCAGTTCCACCAGCTGCTATTCCATCTGCACAGGCCGCCACTAACCTAACTCTTTGGGAGAAGAAATATCTGCAATTTGTGGACAATCAGCAAGAAGAGGATGTCCTTCAGTTCTTCCCTGGAAGCAGCCCAAGCGACCCGCTTCCACCACCCCAGGAGGGGACCATCACTAAGAATTAATAACTAACTGTTGCCCAGGAGGGTATAGGCACCGTTATGCCTTTTTCATTTTTGTTTTCTTCATCATGTTGTTTTTCTTTTGATTCCAGTTTGCCCAATTTCGTAGGCAGCCTTTTATATTTGAAATGTGGAGATCATGGACAATGAATGATCCAGAACTGTCCTGTAAATAGTTGCACCTCTTAAGGTGCCTTCTCTTGGTTTTACATAGACCTGCTTTAATAGGGACATTTCAAGACATCTTGGCTAGATCAATGTCTACTTTACATAATTGCACTTAATAATAATGTTTAGCATTTTGATAGAAAAAGTAAATAGTGATAGTGTTTAATAAAGAAATAGAACAGATTTTATATAGGAATAGTGAATGTTTTACAGAGTTTAGACTCATGTTAATTTGTGAATAAAGATGAAAAATTTGAATGAAGATTTGAAAATGCAGGTGACGAACCAGGCATCGGCGGTTGTCACCTAGGGTCTAGAAGTAATAGTAAAAAGGTGAAAGAAATGTGTTAATGATAATACTTGAACTGGTAATGAGTTTACTGCCAATAGCACTTTAATTAGGTACTGTATTTCGACATAGATAGTTGGTTAAATTGTTTGTAACGTTTAAGAGTCAGTGCCTCCCACATTGGGAAGTTTAGATAAGTTTTGTTCATTAAGCATTCAAAATTTTTGTATGTTCCTGAAGATTTTTGCCTGTCTTTGTTTCACTTGCAGCCCGCAAACGTGCTGTGCTTAACCGGGGGGTATGTGGTGCCCTTGAGGGTTCAGTCGCCACAGAGGTACTGCATCTCCTCCTGAGGTGTGGTACCCCACCATTCAGGTAAGGTGGAGACACCTGACCATGCTCCAACACCTGCATCCCACACAACACAGTAGTGTAGCAAAGCACCCTTTGGTGGCTCCCTTCTTGGAACATGAAGAGTGCTGGGAGGCGGGTGGAGTTTAGTTGGCACCAAAAGAGCGGGAAGAGTTTAGGATTTAGTCAGTCTGAAAGAGTCAGTGGAAGAGTGAAGATCCCCTGAGTGGGATGGATGAAGGAAGTGCTGCTGCCGACCTCAGTGACCTGGGTCCGCTGGCACAGGTAAGGAACATTGATGGAAAGCCTGACTCTCTCCATAAGAAGGAAGGATTAGTACGGAACGTAAGGAGAGGAGGACTAAGGATTAGGGTTAGAGCAGAACCCTTCCCAAGTTCACAGCGCAAGGCCGGGGTCCGGTCCCGAGGTTGTATGGATACTAATGGTCCTGCGACAGACACCGGAGGAATAGAAGTTGTCACCACTTTATTCCCACACAAGACTTGGGGGCACAACAGCAACGTGAGTGAGCCGGGACTTAGTAGCAAGGAGTCCCCGAAGCAGACTACAGCTGTCTGTCTCCCGTACAAGGAACTCCAGTGTAACTCAGTACTGTGAGTACTTCACTATAGGTGCAAGAAAGGAGACGTTCAGAAAAGGCACATATGTTGGCGGAGTGTTGGAAGGGAGCACTTCATCTTGCCTGGAGGTTGGCTGAGCCCCTGACCCGGAGGACACGGCACGGATGCGGGCACCTGTATGCACAACAGACTGTGAGTAAAGCTTTGGAACTACATGCCCTGGTGTCCTCCGCTTATTCCTGCGCCAACCCACTCAGCACTGCTACATCTTTGTGCCTAACACTGCACCATCCACGTCTCTCCTCACCGTCACTTCACCTACTCTGCCCTGGGACTACAGCCCTACCTGTGGAGGGCCACACCATCATTGCTGCACTACACCATCTGTCCCAGAGGATCTGCTTGCAGTGTCGGCTTAACATCTCCCTTGCCGAACACCACAGGTGGTGTCACGAATCATTCACTCATAAACTTTATTCCATCACTTAACCCCCTTTACATGGGCGCCCAGGGCCACGGACCGGGTCACCGCTGCTGTGACATTCCCCTCTGAGAGACCGGCCCGGTACCGAGTACCCCACAGCCCTGGGAGGGCGACCCAAATGCACATCATAATTTTAATAATTATATTTTTAAAAGAAATTGGAATAGCATATATCATTTCCTTTACACTTCACAAATACTTGCTTCTTTCTATTGGGGTATAATATAAAATCCTCCAAAAATATTTTTAAAGGGAACTTGTCAGGTCCCCAATGCCCTCTGTGATTAAACTCCCTCCGAAACCAGTCCTGTATAACATAATTCAATTAAACAAATGCTTTAAAAAAGCATGTATAACCTCAGCTTTCCCTATGCTAATGAGGGCTTTGACTGCTAGTCAGCCCTCTTTCCATGTTATCACGCGTGAGCTGCAATGACACTGCTCATTAAGGTTGTGTGTGTAAAGTGAAAAAATATGGAAAAATTCACGGGGTATGAATACTTTTTCAAGGCACTGTACATTTTCTTCAAAGTTGTTCTCCAGTATGTTTAGATTAAAGGGGGTTTTCCACTATCCAAAAATTTGTGGGCAAACGATTGCATAGTTATAAAACAACACAGATAGTTCTCATCTTAAGGATAAGTTCTCATGAACACATAAAAAATTATCATCCAAAAAAAGGGCAATATTCATCTCAATTGTCATCCTTATGGCATCCATTTTTTGTAAATTATTTCCCGTGTTAAAGAATTGAAATGTATCAACAAAAATCGGACGCTATACATTTGATCCGTATTGGAGCTCATTTTTATGTGTGCATCCATAGACTTGAATAGTGAGTCTCATCCAACACATGGTTGAAAAAAGATTCGGTCTGTGAAAAAAAAAATCTGGTCTAGTAGAGGAGAAGAGAGTTCAGGAATATATTGTATAGTTTTTTATGATTTCATTCAGAATTTTCAGCTAATTTGATGTGAGTATTCAAAGAGAAAGCCTGTGAGTCCTGCTAACCCACCTATATACCATAAACTATACCTGCACATATCAACCCATATAGGGAAAGCTGCCAATCATTGAGGGGCTGGGTAAGCAAAACGCACAAATTTTCTATGGGTATTGGCAGCAAATAATCCATTTTTTACATGAAATGATAGAAATATTTAGATGAACTTGGCTACTGACTTAAAGGGGTTGTGAGTCTTAACATGTTGATGACCTACCAATACGACAACTCAATGAGTATGACGTTGTTTGGGGTCCCACACCGAGCATCTGCTATTTGCTATTTTATCGGTATTATTTGGCAGCAGCCGCTACACATTAAATGGAGCTGTGTTTTGCTGCAGCCTCTAAAGCAAATAAAAGCTGATCCATGGAAGCGCCGGGTGTTGGACTCTCACCAATCTCATATTGATAACCTATCTATCGGATAGGTAATTCTTATAATAACACTGGACAGCCTCAAATAGCCTATTTTGCTCTCTCATTGGATAAAATAGAAGACAAAACATACCATAATTTTCATGTACAATTATAATACAGTTTAGAAGCAACAAATTCTCGTAAGACTTTACCATGGATGCAAAGGGAATCATAGCCTTCTGTGTAATCCACACAAGCACATATTGGATTTTCACATTCTCCATTTCTGGCATGCAGGAAATTAGCCAACTTAATTTTGAAAGATCCGTCTTCTTTAAAGACAATGACGAAGCTGGCTGGAGTAAGATCACATAGTATAATCTTCTTACTGTGGCAATGATGGACTGCCTTAGTGATTTCAATGAGTATTTGAATCATCTGAGACCAGGTAAGTTGGTTTTCCCTTGTATGCAAAAATGGCAAAAGGGGTTCACCGTTCTCAACTACAAAAAATGGCAGAAGACTGTTGCTTGACACATTTCTCCATGCTACAATATTCTCGTTGACTTGACATGCTTGAATAATTCTTGACATTTCATTGAAACGTTCACAGGCATCATCTGTAGTGTTAGTTTGTAGCATATGATTCAATGTCCTTTGTTTCAATACATAAACAAGAGCTGGGCCTTCTGGAGTTCTTGCTGCATAGATTGAAGAATGTGAAGATTTGGACGGGACTTCATCATTAAGCGTCAACACTGGACAATGATGGCGCATATGTTCTCGTATGCACATCTCTACCATGGCTTCATTTACTATGATATTACAGCTACCTAACTGGGAAGTGTCAAACGAGATGAAGTCTTTATCAAGCATCAGAGGAGTGACAAAGTGACTGACAACTTTAACGGGATGATAGACAAGTTTCCTCAAGACATGTTTAAGTACAATGCTCAGTCTATCTTTTTTTCTCCTTCTTCTTTGTAAGTTCCAGGTAATAATAATATGGAAGAGATCCATACAGAAGTTCAATGTGCCTACAAGAAAAAATGTTGAAAAATCAAAGTATAGAATTTAAATGCTTTACATATAAATATTTACTGTGTAGAAAAGTAAGTACACAGTGTGATATAATATGATGACTGCAATCAAGGCCGGCGTTAGTGGCAGGCAGACCAGGCATCTACCTAGGGCCCCAGCTCCCCCAGGGGCCCCCAGCAAGAGGCACATCACGCAGCCGCTATAGGGCCCATGAGGCAGGGGGGCCCGCCTGCCGCCAGCACCGACTCCCCCCACCACCGCATTGAACTATACGGGCGTCAAAGATGCTCATACAGTTCAAAGCAATGATGGAGGAGAGAGCGCCAGATGATGCTCCCTCTCACATCATTCCCCTCTGCCTCTGACACTGCGGGTGCGCAATGACGTCATATCATCGCGCACCCACTGTGTGCCGGGATCGTGCAGTGCAGCCACTGAGACCAGAGCCGGGAGCAGTGCGGGGCACGAGGAGAGGTAAGGATTATGGTTTTTTTTTTAAATATCCATGAGTACTGGACTGTGGTGCTATTAGGGGGACGTTACATCGCATTCTATGGAGGAGGCTGTGTTATATACTATGTGGGTACATTATATTCTATGGAGGAGGCTGTGTGATATACTATGGGGGCACATTATATTCTATGGAGGAGGCTATGTTATATACTATGGAAGGTACATTATATTCTATGGGGGAGACTGTGTTATATACTATGGGGGGCACATTATATTCTATGGGGAGGCTGTATTATATTCTATGGGTGGACTGTATTATATTCTATGGGTGGGTTGTATTATATTCTATGAGGGGTACATTATATTCTATTAGGGCTGTATTATATTCTATGGGTGAGCTGTATTATATTCTATGGGGGCTGCAGTATATTCTATGGGGGCTAGATTATATTGTATGGGGGCTTCATTATATTCTATGGGGGCTGCATTATACTCTTTGTGGAAGGCTATATTATATTCTATGGAGGGGCTACATTATATTCTATGGAGTGGCTGCATTATATTCTGTTGGGGGCTGCATTACTTTATACTTTATGAGGGGGCTACCATTAATTCTATGGAGGGGATGCATTATACTATATGAGGGGGGCTGCATTATATTTTATGGGGCGTTACATTATATTGTATGGCGGGGCTGCATTATCCTCTGTGGGGTGGCTGCATTATACTATATGCTGGCTGCATTATACTGTATCGAGGACTATTGGGAATACATTATACTACATGGATGTGTGGCGCCCCTGAGGGTTCAGTCACCACAGAGGTACTGCACCTCCTCCTGAGGTGTGGTACCCCACTATCCAGGTAAGGTGGAGACACCTGACCACACTCCAACACCTGCACCCAGCACAGACACTTAAGAATAGTGGAGCACCATGTAAGTCAGCTGCTTTGGTTCATGAAGGGTGCTGGGGAAGCGGGTGGAGCTTAGACTGCACAAGAGAGTGGAAGAAGATTAGGAAAGAGTCAGTTAGTGAGAGAAGATCCCCAGAGAGGGATGGAGTGAAAGCAAGTGCTGCAGCTGACTCCTGTGATCTGGAGCTGTTGGCACAGGAAAGAGCAAGAGAAAGCCTGATTCTTCAGAAGAGAGATAGATTAGTACAGAATGTGCGGAGAAGAGAACTGAGGACAAGGGTGAGAGCAGAGCTCTTCCTTAAGTTAAAGCGCATGGCTCAGAGTCCGGTATCCGAAGTTGTATGGATTCTGATGGTCCTGCAGCAGAAACCGGAGGAATAGAAGTTGTCACCACTTAATTCCCACCTAAGACTCGGGGGCACAATAGCAACGTGTGTGAGCCAGGACCTGAGAGTAGGAAGTCCCCGAAACAGGCTACAGCTATCTGCTGTATGAGTGGAGTTCCAAGTAACATCTAGAAGGAGGAACTTGAGTTTAATTCACAACTACAAGTACTTCAGTTTAGGCGCTAGTGAGGATACGTTCAGGAAAGGCATATGTTGGAGGAGTGCTGAATAGGTGTACTCTATCTTGCCTGGGAGCTGGCTGAGCCCCTGACCTGGAGGACACGGCACCAAAGTGGGCATCTGTATGCGCAACAGACTGTGAGTAAAGCCTTGGAACTACAAGCCCTTGTGTCCTCCACTTATTCCTGCGCCACTCGTCTAGCCCTGCTATATCTCTGTGCTTAACACTGCATCATCTACCTCCACATGAACCCTCTCAATAACTTTATCCCCATCACTCTACCCTTTTTACATTGACTGCCTGAGGCCACGGACCGGGTTACTGCCACTGTGACATCTCCCATTGAAATCAACAGGCCCGGCACTGAGTACCCCACAGCCTCTGGGGGGTGAGTCAATTTTTGGCGTCATGAACAGGATGACAAAGCCCGGTACTACCGGGTCCTTTGTGCTGAAGATTTATTACACTGGATACTGTTGAAAATGTGCAAAAGAACCAAAATGATAGACTGTAAAATGGACTCTCAAAATGGCTGCTGGCGCAGTGAAGAAGGGCATGACAACATGGGTGGCCCTAAGAAAAGAGTGCGAACTGTCCTGGGCCTCTCCTGCCTGAACTTCTATGCAACAGCAACATGGCCCACCCCAGAGGGGTTCGTATACTGGCTTGGTATGGAGGAAGAGGAAGGAGGCGCCGCCCCAGGAAGGAGGAGCAGAGCTGTGAGGCGGGATGGGAGCCCAGAGAGAAGCGAGAACGCCAGGACGCCATGATGGAAGGACGGAGACTTGAAGAGCATGAGGAAGAGGAGTTTGCCTTCCCCGGCGCACTAGTTGAAGGCTCCAGCCCCGCTTCCCTGATGGACTGTCAGCAAATAGAAGAGGAGATCACTATGCTGAACCGCAGCCTGCGGCTGAAGAAGAAGGCTCTGCAGACCTTGGATCGGCAGCGCACCCAGGAGGGGCCTGCAGGAACAGTACCTCCACCACCGGTACCCGCCACGGCTGCACCAGTTCTCCCCCAGGCAGCACCTGTGAAACCTGTGGCAGCTGCGATGCCATCGGCAGCGCCTGTCACCACCTCCACGCTGATACCGCTGCTGGGCGCTGGCTGCCAGGAGGAGTTACCTGAGGGCCCGGAAGCTGACTATGAAGCAGAGACTGTGTTCCTGCCTGGAACTGGCGCGGCCGCGCAGGTCCCACCGGATGCCTCATCAGATTCTGAACCAGCACCTGCTCCACTTCGGTCACCGCCCGCTGACCAGGCAGCCCAGCAAACACCGCTGCCACCGGCTGCCATCCAGTGCCTGCACCAGAGCCAAAACACCACGGGAAGCATCAGGTATGACCGCCGCCCCTGCAGCCGGAGAGACCCCTGAGTTCCCGTCCACCGCGTGCAACTGGCCGGTACTCCTCATGGAGCAAATGGAGCAGTTGTGTTCTCAATTCCAAGACGCTAAGCTGACCGCAATGGAGAAGTGGAAAATGTCCCTGCGGAAAGGAGAGCATTTGGTGAAGCCGCGTCCTCTTCGGCAACCCCTGATCTCCACAGAGGAGAAAGCTGATGACAAGATGACACCACTAGCAGGTACGGCCGCAGTATCAGCGGCCTGATCGTTAACCCATTGGGTACCGCCAGCTGTAATGTCGATACTTACTGCATTATCAACAACTACAGTTCAATGCAACCCTAAAGTGCAGGAACCAGCTACCCAACCCTTGGAAGTGGAACCTGAACTGCTGATGGGTGTTACCTTGCATCACGGATTTCCCCTACCAGAGATTCGTCATCCCCGCATTTCACCATGCAAGCAACAAAAACCTGATGCTTAAGGCAATGCTAATCAGGAGGACTGAACTGAACTGTTACCCAGGAGGGTATGGGCACCGTTGTGCCCTCCTTGTTTTCTTCTGTTTTTCTTGTCTCAGTTTGGCATTAATCTGCTCTGATACAGAGACTGAGCGATCATGAACTTGGAGTGATCCAAAAACTTTCCTGTATATAGTTTGCGCCTCTTGAGGTGCTCTCTCTTGGTTATACTCAGACCTCCACAAAGGACTACCTCAGACCTGAAGTTCTACTTCAGCACCAGGGACACTGCAAGAAATCCCGGCTGGGAGCGGTGTCCAGCACTTGCAAGGATTATTGTTGTTTTACCGTGAAGTCTTTTATATTGTGCCTTATAAAAAAATGTTGGTAGCAAGTGCGGGGAATTTCCGCCTATCTTGCTCATTCACATGCTGTTGAACCAAAGATCCCTACTCCTGATGTGTTTTTTGGGGATCGGTCTAAATTTTTGAATTTTAAGAATAATTGTAAATTATTTCTTGCCTTGAAGCCTAACTCATCGGGGAGCTCAGCGCAGCAGGTTAAAATTGTCATCTCTTTGCTGCGCAGCGATCCCCAGGATTGGGCGTTTTCTTTGACACCTGATGATCCTATTCTAACTAATGTGGACGCATTTTTTCAAGCCTTGGGGTTGTTGTATGATGAACCTAATGCTATTGATCAAGCTGAAAAAGCCCTGTTGGCATTGAGCCAGGGTCAGGATTCTGCAGAGTTGTACTGTCAAAAATTCTGAAAGTGGGCGGTCCTTACTACCTGGAATGATGGTGCCTTGGCAGCTCTCTTTCGGAAGGGCTTGTCAGAAACCGTAAAAGATACTATGGTGGGATTTCCTGTTCCCTCTGGTCTTAACGATTCTATGTCATTAGCCATTCAGGTTGATTCGCGTTTACGTGAACGTAAAATTACATGAGAAATGTTGCCACCTGTTGAACAAATGTCTGAACCTATGCAATGTGATAGAGTTTTGTCTAAGGCGCAACGTCAGGAGTTCAGAAGGCGTAATAAGTTGTGTTTTTTCTGTGGAGATGCCTCTCATATTATTTCTGTCTGCCCTAAACGAGAGAAACGTTTTGCACACACATTTGCTGTGGGTGGTGTACAACCTAAGTTTCTTCTGGCAATTACTCTTATCTGCTCACTGCCCACATTTTCCGCTAAGGCTTTTGTGGATTCAGGAGCGGCTCTGAAGCTGATGGACTTGGATTTTGCTAAACGTTGTGGGTTTCCTATGACACCTCTGCGGATGCCTATCCCTTTGAGGGGTATTGATGCTACTCCATTGGCGAAGAATAAACCTCAGTTTTGGACCCAGGTGGTAATGCGGGTCGCCCCAGACAATCAAGAAAATTGCAGATTTTTGGTGTTGCATAATTTGCATGATACCATTGTTCTGGGGTTTCCCTGGTTGCAAATCCATAATCCAGTTTTGGATTGGAAATCTGTGTCTGTGGTGAGTTGGGGTTGTCGGTGTGCTCTTAGTGACGCTCCTATTTTCTCCACCTCTCCCCAGTCACATGATGTTCCTGACTATTTGGCTGATTTTTATGATGTATTTAGTGAGAATAAGTCTGCGTCTTTGCCTCCTCATAGGAGTTATGACTGTACAATCGAGCTGAGCCCTGGGTGTAAATTTCCCAAGGGTCGACTTTTCAATTTATCTGTACCCGAGCATGAGGCTATGCGATCTTATATTAAGGAGTCGTTGGAGATGGGTCATATTAGACCATCCTCTTCACCCTTGGGTGCTGGGTTTTTTTTCGTGGCCAAGAAAGATGGTTCATTAAGGCCTTGTATTGACTATTGTTCCCTCAACAAAATTACTGTTAAATATCAGTATCCGCTACCCCTAATTTCTGATTTATTCTCCAGAGTTAAAGGTGCTTGCTGGTTTACCAAGCTTGACCTCAGAGGGGCGTATAATCTTATTCGCATTAAGCATGGGGATGAATGGAAGATGGCGTTTAATACTCCGGAGGGACATTTTGAGTACCTGGTGATGCCTTTTGGGCTCACTAATGCCCCTTCTGTCTTCCAGTGCTTCATGAATGATATTTTCCGGGACTTTGTGGATAAATTTTTGATCATCTATCTGGATGATATTTTGATCTTTTCCAGGGATTGGGACTCTCATATGGAAAATGTTCGGACTGTGTTCCGGATTTTGAGGGAGAATTCCCTGCATGTTAAGGGATCGAAATGCCTTTTTGGTGTACAGAGGATTTCATTTTTGGGATTTATTTTGTCTCTGTCAACTATTGAAATGGACCCGGCCAAGGTACAGGCCATTTATGATTGGGATCAGCCCACTTCCTTGAAGGCCCTACAGAAGTTTTTGGGTTTTGCTAATTTTTATCGTAAATTTATAGCTAATTTTTCTCGTATTGCCAAACTATTGACTGATTTGACTAAGAAGGGTGCTGATGTGCTGAATTGGTCTCCGGAGGCTGTTTCTTCCTTTAAGGAGCTGAAGCGGAGGTTCTCTTCTGCTCCGGTTTTGCGGCAACCTGATGTCTCACTCCCGTTTCAGGTAGAGGTGGACACTTCTGAGATTGGTGCAGGAGCTGTTTTGTCCCAAAAATATACGGTAACATCTAAAATGAATCCCTGTGCTTTCTTTTTCCGAAAGTTCTCCCCATCTGAACGCAACTATGATGTGGGGAATCGGGAACTGTTAGCAATGAAATGGGCATTTGAGGAGTGGAGACATTGGTTGGAGGGAGCTAGACATCAAGTCGTGGTCCTTACTGACCACAAAAATTTGATTTACCTTGAGTCGGCCAAACGCTTGAATCCTAGACAGGCTAGGTGGGCCTTGTTTTTCACACGTTTTGATTTTGTGGTCTCTTTTCTTCCGGGCACTAAGAATGTCAAGGCAGACGCCCTCTCTAGGAGTTTCTTTGCTGAGTCTCATATTGTGACCAAGCCTGCTACCATCTTAGGTGAGGGGGTAGTTCTTTCTGCCATCTCGCCCGATTTGAGATGTGCTCTGGAAGAGTTTCAGGAGGATAAACCTGAGCGTTGTCCCATTGGAAAATTGTATGTTCCTGACCAGTGGAGGAAGAGAGTGATGTCTGAAGTTCATTGCTCCGCATTGGATGGTCATCCAGGTATTTTTGGTACTAGAGATTTGGTGAGTCGCTCTTTTTGGTGGCCCGCCTTGTCTCGTAATGTCAGGAATTTTGTGCAGTCCTGTGGGACTTGCTCCTGGTCTAAACCTTGTTCTCGCTCTAGTGGGTTGTTGATGCCTTTGCCAGTGCCCAGGAGGCCATGGACCCATATTTCAATGGATTTTATTTCTGATATGCCTGTCTCTCAGAGAATGACTGTTATCTGGGTGATTTGTGATAGATCCTCTAAGATGGTCCATCTTCTACCACTCCCTAAGTTGCCATCTTCCTCAGAGTTGGTGCCCTTGTTTTTGCAACTGGTGGTTCGCTTGCATGGGATTCCTGAGAACATTGTATCGGACAGAGGAGTTCAGTTTGTCTCTAGATTTTGGAGGATGTTTTGTTCCAAGCTGGGAATTCAGTTGTTCTTCTCCTCTGCGTTTCACCCTCAGACCAATGGGCAGAAGGAGAGAACAAACCAGACTTTGGAGTCTTATTTGAGATGTTTTGTCTCTGCTGATCAGGATGATTGGGTCTCATTTTTGCCCTTGGCCGAATTTGCTTTAAATAATAGAGCTAGTTCTGCCACTTTGATGTCACCCTTTTTTTGTAACTTTGGGTTTCATCCTCGATTCTCTTCAGGGCAGATGGAGTCTTCTGCCTGCCCAGGTGTTGACACTGTGGTGGAGAGAATGCACCAGATTTGGGACCAAGTGTTGGATAAGTTGTCTCTCTCCCAGGAAAAGGCCCAGCGGTTTTCCAACCGGCATAGGACCATTGGTCCCCGGTTTAAGGTGGGTGATATGGTTTGGTTGTCATCAAAGAATATCTCTATGAAGGTGGCTTCTCCTAAGTTTAAACCTAGATTTATTGGACCTTACAAGATTTTGGAGATTCTTAATCCGGTCTCTTTTCAATTGGCTCTTCCTGTTACATTTAAGATCCATAATGTGTTTCATAAGTCTCTGTTGAAGAGGTTTGTTGAGCTAGTAGTTCCTGTGGTGGCACCTCCTGACCCTGTATTGGTTGAAGGTAATGTGGAATATGAGGTTGAGAAGATACTGGATTCTCGTCTGGCTAGACGGAGACTCCAGTATTTGGTTAAGTGGAAGGGTTATGGCCAGGAGGATAATTCTTGGGTCTCTGCATCTGATATTCATGCCGAAACATTGGTTCGTGCTTTTCATCGGGCCCATCCTGATCGGCCTGGTGGCGTGGATGAGGGTTCGGTGACCCCCTCCTCAAGGGGGAGGTACTGTTGTGAGCTCATTTTCTCGTTCACCTTTGATGTCCGATGAACTCCCTCTGCTGGTGAAAGGAGGTGGTGAAACTGATTTGGATGAGAGAGACCTGTCACCTGAACAGGTGGATTGTGATTAGACATCAGGAATCTCTGAGTGGATATAAGGCAGCCGACGCCCGGTAGGGTTGCTGGTGATTTCTCTGCTCTGAGCTCTGGCCTCCAGTTCAGTTCCTGTCTTCTAAAGCTAAGTTTTGTTCTGTTATTGTTCCATGAGATTTTGTCTGATTTGCTTAGTTTTGTGTTCAGCCAGCCCCGGCTGGGGCTTTGCTGAATTTCCATTTTGTCCCTGATCGGTTTAATCTCTTTTGCTCTGTCTTCAGAATATATCAGAGTGCTAATATAGGGATTTTGAAGTCTAGTGACTTCAGGGCCGTTTTTCCTATCAGACGTGTTGGGACATTTTTGGTAGGGTTTTTGCGGATTGCAGCCAGCATCTTTTCTGTCCTGTCCTATCTAGTTAGTTGGGCCCCATCGTTTGCTCTGCCTGTCTTTCTGCCTGTGTTTGTGTTTTCATCTGTTTTCACCGACAATACATGTTGGGGGCTGTCTATTGCTTTGGGGTCTGCTCTGGGGCAGTTTAGATTTCCCCTTTCTTTCTTTAGGCTTATGTATCTCTCTGGCTGTGACGAGGTGTCTAGGACCACCGTAGGAATGCTCCACGGCTACTGTTAGTTGTTGTGAATAGGATCAGGGGTCTGCAATCCGCTAGCTACCAACCTCTCTGGTTTTCTGAACTTAGCTTGCATTTTTGTTTTTTCCTCCTCCGGTGACTCATTCATAACAGAGTACTATAGGGAGTGTATTATACTATATGTAGGACCATGGGGAGTGTATTTTAATATATGGAGTACTATAGGGAGTGTATTATACTATATGTAGGACCATGGGGAGTGTATTATACTATATGGAGGACTATGGGGCATATTATAATATATGGAGGACTATGGCGTGTATTACACTAAACAAGCAAAATGCTTTCTATTCATCGAGTGATTGGATTGTGTATGCCGGTACAGAAATCATTTGTCATGATCCCAGTGCAGGTTTTTGAGCTGCACACCTGGAGTTAATGTCTGGAGCTCGGTGCAGGTTTTGACCTGCACACCTGGGGTTAATGATTGTGGCCTCTTTCTGGTTCTGGGAGAGCTTCTTAAACCCCTGGGAAGCTTCAATCCCTGCCAGTTATACTTTTGCCTTTGGCCTAGTGTGCTGACCCCTGTGTGCCTGTACCTGATTGTTGCTATAGCTTGTTTATATGGTTCTGACCCGGTTCTGTTTCCCATTGTGAGTTTGCCTGTTGATTCTGTACTGCGTTATTATCTCTGTGTATGACTCATTGCCTGTGACCTGACTACTCTCTGCTCGCCACTCTTGTACCTTGCAGCTATCTCTGTGTGTGACTCATTGGCTACGTCCTGACTATTCTCCCTGTCTATGCCCCCTGGTAACTTAGTCTCCCTGCTAGGAGTTCTCTTGCAGCTCCTAGCTCTGTGGAGTTTAGGCCATGCCCCTAGCAGTCACGTGCTTCAGGTCCTGCGGCTCTGAAGTACGCATCTACTCGGCTGCTGCCCACTCCACAGGTATCTTTGAGCGCAGTTCGCTTTACTCAGGACACGCGCTGGCTCAGTGAGCAAGTTCAGTGCGGTGTTCCTGACATCATTGTTCTCAGCAGCACATTGCCCGGTGTAAACTGTAGATGTGCTGCTGATAACATGATACTGTATGGGGACAGATTGATCTAATAGTGATTGTTCTGTTCCCATCATTCTTTCTCAGTTGGTGTAAAGAGGCCGGGAAACAAGTGTCAAATGACTTCAATATTGCCGATCACACTCGTATAGTGGCCTGAACTCAGCGCATGTAACTACAACCAAAATGCTTCTGTGTGATGTGCAATATGTTAGCATTTGGGGCCTCATTTTAAACTTTTGCCTTGGACCCCGCTTTGCCTGAAACCGGCCCTGAATGCAATATATTAAGAGGATAAAAACATTGATGGAAGTGCTTCTTAAAAAATTAGACCTGTGAAGTTTCTTGAAAACGTAAAATGTGACAAATTTCAGCTAAACTTATAAGCTGTCCCCAAATACAATAAACAGATATACTACAGTATATCCGATCACTTAAAATCTCCATGATAAGTGTGCAGCTCAGAAGATAGCTCCTGGCTATGCCCACACACAGCCCAGAGTATGGATTCAATACTAAGCATACTGTACATTTTGATATCTCTGATTGCTTTTGAATCTGTACCTCAGTTTATTTGCATGCTGAGGCAGAACAGTTTTAAACAGGTTTATGGCTTTACTGTTATGATTATCGGAACAGAAGTTCTGAGAAGAAAAATGGCTTTTATTCAAGTGATCATTGGCCATCTCAATTTATTGACTATCACTAACTTGAGGTTTTGTTATGTCTCCTTGATATAAAACTTGTTAAATTTGAAGGCTCAAGATTTACCTGTTTAAAGGTCCACCCCTTGTAAATCTGAATGCCTGCCCACGTTAAAATAACAACACTTGTTCTCAACTCCCGTACCATTCCAGTGGTGTCGGCACTCACATTCCCGGGGCTCATGTAGGTTGTTATGACACTTGAGCCCTGCATCAAATCAGCGTTGGTGTCACTGTCCCCACCTTCTGATATATAAGTAATCTAGAGAAAGTGAGCGGGCAGCCGCAGCTCTCACTTGCTCTTGAATACGTATACATCTGAAGCCGGGGACAATGATACCAGCACTGACTGGACACAGCGCTCAAGTGTCATAACAACCTACATGAGCACCGGGAATGTGAGTGCTGACACCACTGGAACGATGATAGCACCGGAAGTGAGCAAAAGTGCTTTTATTTTAACAGGTTAAAACATTTAGAGTGAGAATGGGTTGTCCGAGTAGTAGAGAACTCTTTAAGTAGAAAAAAAATGAAATATGACAATCTTCAAAAGAATATTGTTTTTGAAGTAAAAGAAGCATCATAGTAATGGAACAATTAATTACCTTCTGTATAGTTTTGCAGCGTATATTCTGTCAGACTCTCAAGCACTTCAAGAAATACTCCCCAGTTCTTTCTTCCAATTGTATCACATAGTTCAGAGAAAAAGCTCACATTCGATGAGGTGTAACTCTTCTGAAATAGCTTAAAAATAAATAATAATCGTAAGCAATACAAATGGTTAACATTTTATTTTTTTGTCTGCTTTCTGAATATTAGGATAAATATTAAAAGTTGTTGCCTAACAAACTACTAAGTAGAATGGACAGACAAAAGAAAGGCCCAGGAGGATATACTCATCATTGTCACTGTCTGAAGAATCAGATATCTCTTGACTTTTAAGTGGACAATAAAGGACAAATATTGGAGGAAAAAATGGTATGAACAAAGGAATCTAGAAGATGATTGGAACACAGTAAGTATATGTTTAACACCTTGACAATAAGAAAAAACCTGATAGTAACTGATGCAATCAGAGCTAGCTCCAGTCAAATCAGTTTAACATTTTAAATGATGCAATTAAATTATACATGGCACTAAAAGTCTTCAATATGGAGGCAATCATGAGGGGGGTGGCTTCTGAAGGTCGCCATGTCTGCCATCTGAAATCGTATGAAGACCAGCTAGTGACTGGTCTGCGCAAAAGACTGTCTGTTTTACAATACACAGCAACACTCTTGATCTGCAAAGTATTGCATAGACAATCAAGCAAACAAAGGTACAACTTCCCTAAGGGAACTTATTAAAATTGGAAAAAAAACATTATTTTTAAAACATGAAAAAAAAAATATAGAAAATTTTAAATCACCCACTTTTTTCTCAACCATAAACAGAAAGAATTTAAAAAATAGAATAGAAACCATAATTGATAATGCACGAACCAATAAAATAGGAAAAATATTTATTCCATTCAATGAACGCTCAAACTTGTCATTTTTCATTTGTCACAATACCTCTAAAAAGCGCAACAAAAATCATTCTAAATGTAAAATGTAGCCCAAAATTGTATGAATAAAAATGTGCAAAAGCAAGTTCTATTGATTGAAAAATAAAGTTATGGGTTTGTGAAAAAAGATTACACAAACCAAATTTTTATTTGCAAATGTCAGAATTTTGCTTTACTACATGAAGGAAATAAAAAGCCAAATAAGCAAAAACTATGCAAGTTTAGTATCAATGTAATCAAACTGACCTGGAAAATCATATTACCAGATCAATTTTATAGTGAGCACTGTAAAAATGAATCCCCCAAAAAGCAATAGCAACATTGTTTTTTCACAATTTCACCAGGCTTGGAATTTGTTTTTCCCATTTTTTAGTACATTATATGGTAAAATGAATGGTGTCCTTTTTAAACTATAACTCGTCTCGCAAAAACAAGCTCTCACATGGGTATGTCTATGTGGCACCCCTGAGGCTTCAGTCGCCACAGAGGTACTGCACCTTCTCCTAAGGTGTAGTGCCCCATCATCCAGGTAAGGTGGGAACTCCTGACCACGCTCCACACCTGCATTCCACACACAGGATAGTTCAGTGGGGCCACCTAACAGCTTCAGGCTGGAGGTTAGCAGAGCACCCCTCGTGGAACCCTGCTTCGTAACACGAGATGTGCTGGGAGGCGGGTGGAGTGAGATGATATAAAAGAGTGGGAAGAGTGAGAGTTAGGGGTTGGTTAGTTGGAGAGAGAGAAGAGAGAAGATGGGTGTCTGAGGGACGTGCTGCAGCAGGTCCCAGTGATCTGGGCTGCTGGCACGAGAAAGACAGAGAAAGAGACTGATAAGATTGATAACCTAACCTTCCATAAGAGAGATAGAACAGATCGGAACGAAGGAGAATAGAAGGACGGTAGGAAGCTGGTTGAAGAAAGATAGAGAACCTTTCCAGTCCAGAGAGCGCAAAGGCCGGGGCCCGGTCCCCGAGGTTGATTGGATCTTTATGTCCGGCAACAGACACCGGAGGAGTACTGATCCGCTAACACCTTGCTCCCATCATAGACTTGGGACACAACAGCAACTGAATAGAGAGCCGGGACGCAGTGAGGAGTCCCTGAAGCAGGCTACAGCTGTGTGTCATACAAGTAAAGACTAGGAACACCTAGAGAGAGGCATTCCGGGGTAACTAAGTACTAGAGTGCTTCGCACCTAAAGGCGCATTGGAGGAGTCGTTCAGTAAGGTACATGTTGGCGGAGTGTGGAAGGGAGAATCCTATCCTGCCTGGAGGTTGGCTGGAGCCCTGACCTGGAGAACACAGTATGGAGGCAGGCAGTTGAGTGAGCTGCAAACAGTGAGTAAAGCTTTGGAACCGCAAACTTGGGTGTCCTCCAGTTATTCCCGCACCACTACACCTGGGTACCAGCATCTATACCATTCTGCGCTTCTCCTCATCCATTGCACCTACACTGCCCTGGGACTACAGCTCCACCTGTGGGGAGCTACACCATCTTTGCTGCACCACACCATCAGTCCCAGTGGATCTGCATGCAGCGTTGGCTCAACATCTTACTTGCCAAACACCACAGGTGGCGTCACGAACTATTCTAATAAACTTTAACACCATTAACATCACCACCATTGATATTGGGCGCCCAGGGTCACGGACCGGGTCACCTCTGCTGTGACACATTCCCGCCTTGACACCGGCCCGGTACCGAGTACCCCGCTGCCCTGGGTGTGCGAGGGCGACCCATCTACGGAAAAATAAAAAATGTATGGCACTTGGAATAAAGGGGGAGGGGAAAAGAAAAGTGCAAAAATTAAAAATTGTCCTGTTCTTAAAAGGTTAAGACGCTTCCCATATGGGATATTTTATACTAGTACAGAGGGATTTTTTTGTATAGAGTACACAAATTCATAAGCTAGGAAGACTATCATGCATTTTGTAGTGCCATATCATAGCCCTTAAATGGTGCTATTAACTGTTTCTCATAGAAATATTTATGCAGGATATATGATTATTAGGGGATCCAATTGTGATCATGTTGTGCCGATTGCCTACATTGTGATCTAGGGCCAAAAGATGACCATGGGTCACCCAGTGACGGTGGCCTGTAAGCTCCTGCTCAAAGCAGCAGCTAACACGTCTCCTCCCTGCCTCTGATGCACAGATCTAATGCCCCGCAATGCAAAAGCATTGCAGAGTATTAGGCCAGGGTTCCACCAATGTATCACATCCGATGTGAGAGCACTTTCACTCTCTGCTGCAAGTGGGAGCCAAGTGTCAGTGCTCTGCGCTCCAAATCCTCTTGTATCAGAGAATTGGAGCACAAATGTGGAGGAGATGGCGAAATTAATTTCTCCATCTCCGTTGTTGCCGGCGTTGGCAGCAATCGCACTGGACTGATATCTGAGTGCAGTGCGATGTTTTACATGCACCCGCAGACTTATATGGGTGCGTGCGATCCGATTTTCGGGTGTAATTGCAGCATGCTGCCATTGCTTTTGCATGCCGGATCAGCATGAGAAAATAGTCGCAGATGTGAGCTGCACCATAGAGAGATATTGGGGTGAGTGCAATCTGATTTTTTTTTTATCTGATTGCACTAGTCCAAATTCATTGCAAGTGGGAGTGAACCTTTAGATCAGTGAACAGGGCATGGAAAGTTAAAGTCCCATCCTCGCAAAATGTAAAAGGAAAAAAAGTTATTAAAAGTTGTAAAAATATTTTTAAAAAATCACAAAATAAAAAACAAAAAATGAAAAAAGATTAATCCAATCAATATATTTATTTATGTAAAAACAAAAATAAACAAAAAAGAGTACATATATTTAGCACTACCATATCCAGAACGACCCGTCCCATAAAATTGTCTGACTAGTTAACTCCTCAGTAAACACCATAAAAAAAGGAAGAAAACAGTGCTTTATCATGATACCGCTGAACAAAAAGTTCAATAAAACGCAATAAAAAAGAATGTAAATAAAAATGGTAAATCTGAAAACCTCATCTTGTCCCTCAAAAAAACAGGCTACCATACAGTTCTGTTAGTGGAAAAATAAAAAAGTTATATCTCTCAGTAAAAAGCGATAAAAAAGAATTATTTTTTCTGTAAGATGCTTTTACACAATAAAAACTGCCAACTAGGGTATCGCTGTAATGGTACGGACCCAAAGAATAAAGCTGCCTTGTCAATTTTCCACACGCATTACAGCATAAAAAAAAGAAAAACAATTCCTGAATTGCTTTTTTTCTTCTTTTCTGCCTCCCAAAAATCAGAATAGAAAGTGATCAAAAAATGTCATTTGCCCGACAATGGCACCAATAAAATGCCAACTCGCCTCACAGAAAACAAGCCCTCACATGATTCTGTTAGTCGAAATATGGACAAAATTATATCTATCTAAATATGGTGATGCAAAAATTTGCTTTTGCAATAAAAAGCATCTTGGTGTGACAGCAGCCAAACATAAAAAAAACTATATAAATCTGGTATTGGTGTAATAGCACCAGCCTGAAGATTTAAGTCATCTAATCACTTATACCGCACAAGGAACGGCGTAAAAAATAAATAAAAACAATTTTTCTCCTGCTGTTGATGTGCTCATTCTGCCTCCCATAGATCGTAGTAAGGTTTGACTCACTTTTTAATCCTGCACTCTACACTGAAAGCTTACAGCGGGGTTTCTGTGTAAATTTAGCACTTAGAGGATCTGTATATAGAGTCCGCAAAAGTTTCTAGGAAAATTTGTCCTCGAGGAAGCAAATAGCGCTCCATCTCTCCCGAGTCTTGCCGTGTGGCCAATCAGTACTGTAAAACCACACATGGAGTATTTCTACATTCAGCAGAAATTGTAGGACAAATTTTGTTGCCATTTTTAGCCATTTCCCAGTGCGAAAATGTAAAATCTGGGACTAAAACAAAACTTGACACCTGCAGACCATTCCATCAAAATCTGCATTCCAAAACATCACTCCTTCCTTTCTGAGGCCTGACATGTGTCCAAGCAGTACTTTTTCCCCACATATTGGGTATCTGCGTACTCAGGTGAAACTGCACAACAGATTTTAAGGTCCATTTTCTCCTGTTTAGAGTTGAGCGACTTTTGGTTTTTTAGGGTCGCGTTTCGTTTCGTGAAACCCGACTTTTCCAAAAGTCGGGTCGAGCAAGATCGTCCGATTATAGGGAAAAGTCGGGGTCGTCCCGAAACACGAAACCCAATGTAAGTCAATGGGGAATAAAAGTCGGCAGTGAGAGGAGGACAGGAAACACACCTACAGTGCCCATTTGAATGCCAAAAGCATCAATTCTTCTTACTTAAGCTTGTCAACCTTAATTAACTTCATAATACAAGTTACGCACTGAAAAATGGGGGTTATTTGGCTAAAGTTGTGGGGGGGGGAGGGCTGGCTGCAGGTTTTCATGTGCCCTGGGCGAAAGAGCGCCCCTTTAACACATACCACAACTCATCATGCTCCGATACGGCAGATAAATAGCGGTATAGTACAATGAAAAATACCTCACTTTTTACATCTCATGACGAGGCCCATCTATTTCTCCATACAGAATCATTGGTCCCATATAATGTTTGAAACAGTATATGATGAGCTCCACATAATGCTACAGTATATGTTGGTCCCCATGGATGAAGCTCCACTGTCTTATGGGCCCAAATAATGCTCCAAACATAATGGGCCCCATTTCTAATGCTCTAGTGTATAATGGGCCCTGTAAATGCTGCTCCAGTGTCTGATGTCCACCTTTGGAATGTTCCAGTGTATGGTGGGCCCCATCTATCATTCTCCAGAGTACAGTGCTCCCCAAAAATTGCTGTCCCAACATTGAAAACAATCAAATAAGTCTCCTCGCTAGGGAATCCCTGTACTTGTCTGGACAGGTGCTGTAGCTTGCTTAACAGCTCGCCAGCCGTTCTCACGCCCAGTATGGATTGCACGTGATTGCACAAAGGTTAGAAAGGGTACCGTATCCCTGGATAACATGTATGGATAGCGTACACATTCAAAATATATGTCTCAGGAGGCAGGCTCAGACGGTGTCAGGCCCAGTATGGATTGCACGTGATTGCACAAAGGTTAGAAAGGGTACCGTATCCCTGGATAACATGTATGGATAGCGTACACATTCAAAATATATGTCTCAGGAGGCAGGCTCAGATGGTGTCAGGCACAGTATGGATTGCACGTGATTGCACAAAGGTTAGAAAGGGTACCGTATCCCCGGATAACATGTATGGATAGCGTACACATTCAAAATATATGTCTCAGGAGGCAGGCTCAGATGGTGTTAGGCCCAGTATGGATTGCACGTGATTGCACAAAGGTTAGAAAGGGTACCGTATCCCCGGATAACATGTATGGATAGCGTACACATTCAAAATATATGTCTCAGGAGGCAGGCTCAGACGGAGTTAGGCCCAGTATGGATTGCACGTGATTGCACAAAGGTTAGAAAGGGTACCGTATCCCCGGATAACATGTATGGATAGCGTACACATTCAAAATATATGTCTCAGGAGGCAGGCTCAGACGGTGTTAGGCCCAGTATGGATTGCACGTGATTGCACAAAGGTTAGAAAGGGTACCGTATCCCTGGATAACATGTATGGATAGCGTACACATTCAAAATATATGTCTCAGGAGGCAGGCTCAGACGGTGTTAGGCCCAGTATGGATTGCACGTGATTGCACAAAGGTTAGAAAGGGTACCGTATCCCCGGATAACATGTATGGATAGCGTACACATTCAAAATATATGTCTCAGGAGGCAGGCTCAGACGGTGTTAGGCCCAGTATGGATTGCACGTGATTGCACAAAGGTTAGAAAGGGTACCGTATCCCTGGATAACATGTATGGATAGCGTACACATTCAAAATATATGTCTCAGGAGGCAGGCTCAGACGGTGTTAGGCCCAGTATGGATTGCACGTGATTGCACAAAGGTTAGAAAGGGTACCGTATCCCCGGATAACATGTATGGATAGCGTACACATTCAAAATATATGTCTCAGGAGGCAGGCTCAGACGGTGTTAGGCCCAGTATGGATTGCACGTGATTGCACAAAGGTTAGAAAGGGCACCGTATCCCCGGATAACATGTATGGATAGTGTACACATTCAAAATATATGTCTCAGGAGGTAGGCTCAGACGGTGTTAGGCCCAGTATGGATTGCACGTGATTGCACAAAGGTTAGAAAGGGTACCGTATCCCCGGATAACATGTATGGATAGCGTACACATTCAAAATATATGTCTCAGGAGGCAGGCTCAGACGGTGTCAGGCACAGTATGGATTTGACGGCCCAGATTGCACAGCGGAGGAGCAGGGAGAGGTAAAGATTGCAAATGCTGGGGCCCTGCCCAAGCAAGGGGGCCCACTCGTGGGCGTCGGTACTGGCACTGGGCCCCTCATAGTACAGCGGTGTGTCTGACGGCGGGTGTGCACCACCGCCGTCAGAGACACTTGATTGCACTATGAGGGACCCTGTGCCAGTGCCCGCGCCCAAGAGTCGGCCTACCCACCTGTCCAGGGCAACGGCACTCGCACGGTGTCGTGCGGTAGGTGGTGACCCCGGCCATGGGGGGGAGGCAGCACAGTTAGGGAGTTTTAGAAAGTGGCATATGTTGATGTTGGACATTCAGCTGATGCAAAAGGCGAAATAGGTGAAGTACCAGGAAGAGGTGGACCAAAGCAAGCCATTTTTCTGTCACCCTATGTGTCATCAGGGGAAGGTGGGACAAAATCCTTGGAAACCCATGCGTGGTTCATTTTAATGAAGGTTAGATCATCCACATTTTGGGTTGACAGACGGGTCCTTTTTTCTGTCAGGATTGATCCAGCTGCACTGAAGACTCTTTCCGATAGCACACTTGCAGCTGGGCAAGCGAGCTCCTGTAAGGCATATTGGGCCAATTCAGGCCAGGTGTCCAGTTTAGCGGCCCAATAGTCAAAGGGTAATGACCTGTGTGGGAGAACATCGATATGGGAGGAAAAGTAGTTTGTAACCATAGTTGACAACTGCTGTCTCCTGTCACTTTCCATCGATGCAGTATTACCAGTTGTGTGAGCGGTATTTGAAAAATCAGTCCACAACATTGTCATGAAACCCCTGTCTCCAACGCCACTTCTGCTGTGTGCACCACGAACACCTCTGCCAAGCTTCCCCCGGCCCGTACGGCTCGTGTGAGAACCATCACCGCTGCTGTGTGCTGGGAATGCCTCAAGCAACCGATTTACCAGAGTTGCTTGTTTATTAGCCAATATTAGGTCAAGGTTCTCCTGTGGCATGATGTTTTGTAATTTGCCTTTATAGCGTGGATCCAGGATGCTGGCCAACCAGTAGTCGTCATCGTTCATCATTTTGGCAATGCGGGGGTCCCTTTTTAGGATCCGCAAGGCATAATCTGACATGTGGGCCAATGTTCCCGGTGTCAATGATGCACTGCGAGTGCTGGGTGGAGGAGCACTTTCTGGCAAATCCACATCCCTCCAGTCACGCACAAACCCTGTACCAGACCTTGCCACGCCAACATTTTCACTTGCCCCACGAGATTCATCCTCCTCCCCTAAGTAATCATCCCCATCATCCTCCTTCTCCTCCTCTTCTTCCTCCACCTCGTCCAGGAGAGGTCCCTGAGCAGACAATGGCTGAATGTCATCAAGGATTCCCTCCTCCTCTTCCTCCTCATCAACATTGGCTGCAGACGCCTGCTCCTTAAGGTGCGTCAAAGTTTGCATGAGCAGACGCATAAGTGGGATGCTCATGCTTAGGATGGCGTCGTCTGCGCTTACCAGCCGTGTGCATTCCTCAAAACACTGAAGGACTTTACAAAGGTCTTTCAGCTTCGACCACTGCACGCCTGTCAACTCCATGTCTGCTCTCAAAGTGCCTGGCCGTGTATCCTCCCACAAATGCATTATGGCCTGCCTCTGCTCGCACAGCCGCTCCACCATGTGCAGGGTGGAGTTCCACCTTGTTGCAATGTCGATAATGAGGCGGTGGTTGGGAAGGTGGAGCAATCGCTGCAGCTTCTGCATACGAACGGAGTGTACAGGCGACCGGCGGATGTGCGCGCACAGTCTTCGCACCTTCTGGAGCAGGGCTGTTAACTCCGGATAATTTTTGAGGAAGCACTGCACCACCAGGTTCAAGGTGTGAGCCACGCAAGGTATGTGGCTGAGTTTTGAAAGGGCTATGGCTGCCACAAAATTACGGCCGTTATCACTAACTACCTTGCCTGCCTCAAGATGTACACTGCCCAGCCATGACTCAGTTTGTCGCTTCAAGTACTCGGCCAGCACCTCGGCGGTGTGTCTGTCGCCCAAACACATCATCTGCAACACAGCCTGCTGACGCTTTCCACTAGCTGCTCGATAGGGGGACACATCGTGTGCAACAGTGGCAGCTGCAGATGGAGTGCTCGTACAACTGCGCTCTGTGGACGAGCTTTCGCTTCTGGAGGAGGAGGAGGAGGAGGGTCGAACGCCTACAGCCAACTGTTTCCTATACCGTGGGCTAGGCAGCACTGTCCCACCACCGCTGTCCCCTGTGGACCCTGCATCCACCACATTAACCCAGTGCGCAGTGATGGACACGTAACGGCCCTGGCCATGCCGACTGGACCATGCATCAGTTGTGAGGTGCACCTTTCCGCTCACTGACTGCTTGAGTGCATGGACAATGCGGTCTTTCACATGATGGTGGAGGGCTGGGATGGCTTTGCGAGAGAAGAAGTGGCGACTGGGTAGGTCATAGCGTGGTACTGCATAGGCCATGAGTTCGCGGAAAGCTGTGCTTTCCACCAACCGAAAGGGCATCATCTCAAACGAGATTAGTTTGGCAATGTGGGCGTTCAAACCCAGTGTACGCGGATGAGAGACTGAGTACTTTCTTGACCTACTCATAGTGTCTGGGAGGGTGAGCTGGACTTGAGAGCTGCATATGGTGGAAGTAGCGGTGGACAGGGCGGACTGAGAGAGGGTTGATGATGGTGATGGAGTTGGTGTTCTTTCTGATGGCCTAGAATCAGTCTTTCGTTGATATAACAGTGGGATTCCCTGACTGCTGTGGCCTTGCAACGACACCTCAACATTTGCTGCTGTGCTAACCGGTGGGCTTACAGTGGGGGAAACAATGTAGCGTTGCTGACTACCTTCGTTGTGATCAGTTGCACATGTGGCACTTGAGGTTTGGTGTTGTGTCCACGCTTGCAAGTGCATGCTGGTTAAATGTCTAAGCATGCAACTGGTATTCAAATTTTTCAGATTTTTCCCTCGGCTAAAGGTCTTTGCGCACTTCTTACAGATAACCTTGGCCTGATCATGAGGATTTTGTTCAAAAAAGTGCCACACTGCACTCTTCCTACTTTGGCAGACATTTTGCGGCCTAGCACGCTGTGATCTTTTGACCCTCTAGACAAGCTGTCCAGCAACTCTTTTGATGTTTGGAACCTGTCTTTGGAGTGCTCCGGGCCTGCCAGATAACAGCTGTTGCGATGTCGATGTCTGCTGTGGATGCTCCTCATCTCAGCTATTGGAAGCAGCACCCTCTTCCCCCAATGGATGCCAATCTGGGTCAACAACTGGGTCATCCATCACCTCCTCTTCTATGTCATGTGCACCTTTCTCTGTGTCACCGTGTATGGTGGTATAGTGTGCGGGAAGGGGCACCTGAGTCTCATCAGGGTCAAAATCTGGCTCTGTACACTGCGAGGACAATGTAGTGCTCTGAGTGAATGTACCAGCAGAATCATCCATCAGCGGCTGTGCATCAGTGCACTCCATGTCAGATTCATCTTGGCCTGGGTAATTCACCATTTCACTTGATAATCCAGGCATGGTATGTGAAAACAGCTCCATGGAGTAATCAGTAGTATGGCCTGCGTCATCCTTCAATCTTGGTTGGGGTGAAGGACACAAGGAAAGGTGTGGTTCATGAACATGAGCCTCCAATGACGACTCAGTGCTTTTACTTTTTACAACTGAAGAAGAGGAGGCGATAGAGCTGGAGGCTGAGTCAGCAATGTAAGACAAAACTTTTTCCTGATGCTCTGCCTTTAAAAGCGGTTTGCCAACTCCTAGAAAACTAAGCATTCGAGGCCTTATGTAGCCAGACGATGACGCAGGGTCAGCACCTCCTGCATTCGGTCCTATTTTGCTCTTGCCACTACCATCAGATCCACCACCAACACCATCATTACCAGCTGCCAACCCCCGCCCAATTCCACGGCCTCTTCCACCAGCCTTCCTCATTTTTGGTAGAAATGTAGACAAAATCCAACAAACTATATAGTAATGTAAAACAAGGTACAAGGTGTCTATAGGACAGGGGAGATTTAGAATTTCCGCACACACTTGTGGACAGTGGACACTTTTGGATTGTGTGAGGCCCACTGATATCTGAGCGCTATGTGACAGGCTCGATGGCACAGCTGCCTGTGACCAAAGTGACGAGAGGATAATGGAGATTTTGAATCTCTGCGCACACTTTTGGACACTGGACACTTGTGGATTGTGTGAGGCCCACTGATATCTGAGCGCTATGTGACAGGCTCGATGGCACAGCTGCCTGTGACCAAAGTGACGAGAGGATAATGGAGATTTTGAATCTCTGCGCACACTTTTGGACACTGGACACTTGTGGATTGTGTGAGGCCCACTGATATCTGAGCGCTATGTGACAGGCTCGATGGCACAGCTGCCTGTGACCAAAGTGACGAGAGGATAATGGAGATTTTGAATCTCTGCGCACACTTTTGGACACTGGACACTTGTGGATTGTGTGAGGCCCACTGATATCTGAGCGCTATGTGACACGCTCGATGGCACAGCTGCCTGTGACCAAAGTGACGAGAGGATATGGAGATTTTGAATCTCTGCGCACACTTTTGGACACTTGTGGATTGTGTGAGGCCCACTGATATCTGAGCGCTATATGACACGCTCGATGGCACAGCTGCCTGTGACCAAAGTGACGAGAGGATAATGGAGATTTTGAATCTCTGCGCACACTTTTGGACACTGGACACTTGTGGATTGTGTGAGGCCCACTGATATCTGAGCGCTATGTAACACGCTCGATGGCACAGCTGCCTGTGACCAAAGTGACGAGAGGATAATGGAGATTTTGAATCTCTGCGCACACTTTTGGACACTGGACACTTGTGGATTGTGTGAGGCCCACTGATATCTGAGCGCTATGTGACACGCTCGATGGCACAGCTGCCTGTGACCAAAGTGACGAGAGGATAATGGAGATTTTGAATCTCTGCGCACACTTTTGGACACTGGACACTTGTGGATTGTGTGAGGCCCACTGATATCTGAGCGCTATGTGACAGGCTCGATGGCACAGCTGTGACAAAAGTGACTAGAGGATAAGGGAGATTGGATTGCTTTTAAAAAAGCAGTTTGCGGAGCAGTGGGTAAACAGCAATGCCAGCGTGTCAGGAAGCCTTAAAAGGCAGCCCAACAACCAACACCACTGATACACCACAATATAGCCTCCCCTTGCACTGCACACACAGTGACTTGTGTGTTGTGCAGGCCAAATCGCTAGCAGCAGAAGCAGTTTTTTTGTCTTCTTCCCTGCCTAATGCTCTCCCTACAGAATCAGCAGCAACCTCTCCCTATACTAAGATCGGCAGAAGTAAGATGGCGGTCGGCGTGCACGCCCTTTTATACCCCCTGTGATGCCCACCAAAGCAAGCCAATCACTTGCATGCCCTTCTGAAAGATGGTGGTGACCCGTGCCTAGGTCATCACGTTGCCCACAGTGTCCGTGGATCCTGATTGGCTGAAAAAGAGCGCAAAACAAACTTTTGAAATGCGACTTTGGCGCGTAAGTCGCCGACCTCGTGGCCGACCTCATTCTAGGGTCGGGTTTCGTTTCATGAAACCCGACTTTGCCAAAAGTCGGCGACTTTTGAATTTTTTCGACCCGTTTCGCTCAACTCTACTCCTGTTTCCTTGTGGGAAAAATGTGATTTTTTTTCCGGCTCAACGTTATAAACTTCTGTTAGAGTATGTGCACAAGTTGTGGATTAGCCTATGGATTTTTCTGCAGAGAATCTGCATGTTTTGGCAGAAACCGCAGGGTACAACACATGCTGTTTTTCAGCAGATTTGATGCAAGAGAGAGAGCGTTTTTGCATTTCCCATTCATTAACATTGTGTGCACAATGTACTGCGGATTTGAGGCAATTCAGCGTGTCCAAACATCAAAAACCGCAACGTGTGCACATACCCTTAACCACCTTCAAGGTGTTCAACACACATCTAGATAAGTTTCTTAAGCCCCCGTCACACACAGCGATCTCGCTAGCGAGATCGTTGCTGAGTCACAAATTTTGTGACACAACAGCGATCTCACCAGCGAGATCGCTGTGTGTGACACTTATCGGTGACCGGCCCCCCTGCTGGGTATCGCTGATCGTGCTCGAATGGCCAGGAAACTTTTTTGATCGTTGGTCTCCCGCTGGCCAGCACGCATTGCTGCGTGTGGCAGGCGGGAGACCAGCGATCAGCGAGCTGGAGCTGGTAACCAAGGTAAACATCGGGTTTCTAAGTGCCGCGCGCAGCGTGCTGATAACTAAGGTACACATCGGGTTTCTAAGTGCTGCGCGACGCTTAGAAACCCGATGTGTACCTTGGTTACCAGCTCCCTGCACCAGCGCGCTGGTAACTAAGGTACACAGTGGGTAACTAAGTGACGTGCATCGCTTGTTACCCGCGTGTTGCCGTCCTGATCGCTGGTGAAGCTGCCTGTTTGACAGCGATCATATAGCGACACACCAGCGATCCTGACAAGTTCATATAGTTGTCAGGATCGCTGGTGAGTTTATAAAATGGGATAACTTGTTTAGGCACATCAGTGGCTCTCCAAATGCAATATGGCATCCATTAATGATTCCAGCAAATTTTTGCATTCAAAAAGTGAAATGACTCTCAATTACATTCAAGTCGTAAATTTTTCGTAAATTTTGTTGTAAAAATGAGAAATTGCTGGTCAACTGTTAACCCATCTAAGTTTCTAACAAAAAAAAATGTTTAAAAAATTGTGCTGATGTAAAGTAGACATGTGGTAAATGTTATTTATTAACTAGATTAAGGGCATAAAAATGAACTCAAGTCATATAATGTTATCACTATCATAAAGTACAGCACTGCAACACTGCTGCAGCATGCACTGAAGTATGTGTAGACATTGATCGGTAAGAATGTAATCCAATGATGACCTTAGGTACTAATGTGATTGAAAATTGTCTAGCCGAGGTTATTGCTTTGTTGCAATAGGTGGCTGAGACTGCTGGTTCCAGTGAACAAAGAGTCCTGCAGAAGTAGATAAAGGCCCTGATGCAAAGACAGCAGGTAGAACTGTCTGGCGGAGAACTTGGCAGCGTCAGAGTGAGTGATTCTTTCCCCATTGCGATAGCCCCCAGATGTGAAATGTTAATTTGGTGTCGGGCAGCCATAGGCCTCAGAGGAAAAGATTACCAAGCATTGGTAGAGCCAGTGTACTCTGATAGCCGGACCACTGTCCTGACAGCCAGAGGGGTAGTTGATGTCCGCAAAGGGAGAGTACCTGTACGCCTCTTGAATTGTGGGGAGGAGGAGGCCATAATACCTCGGTATGCCACAGTTGCTAAGCTGCTTACTGTCAGTAACAACGCAATACAGGCAGCAGAGCTCTTGGTCTCATCCGACCAGGTGGAGGACAATGGCTTTGTAAAGCAGCTGGAGGAGTGGTGTCAGCAGCTGCTGGTGGGGACTGACTCCACCCATTCATACCAAAAGAGTGGGGTTTACCGAGTGACTCAGGAGTATGAGCGGGTATTCAGTAAACACCCCCTAGACTTTGGGAAGGCAAAAGGGGTTCAACACCATATCCCCACTGGAGATTATCCACCCATTAAAGAAAGGTACCAGCCTATACCCCCAACACAATATCAATGTGCCAAAAGTATGTTGCGGGAAATGAAGGAAGCTGGGGTGATCAGAGACAGTTGTAGCTGGGTCGCTCCCGCTGGCTTCACCCAGGGCTGTGGGGTACTCGGTAGCGGGCCGGTGTCAGTGGGATGAGGTGTCACAGCAGCGGTGACCTGGTCCATGGCCCTGGGCCCCAATATCAATGGCGGTGATGTTTGGTTGTAATGTAAAGTTCGTGACGCCACCCGTGGTATTTGGCAAGTGAGGTGTTAGCCAACGCTGCGTGCAGATCCTCTGGCGCTGATGGTGTGTCACAGCTTAGATGGTGTAGCTCCCCACAGGTGAAGCTGTAACCCCAGGGCAGTGTGTAAGTGATGGGTACAGGGATGTAGCAGTGCCGACAGGTTAGGAAGCAGACATAACACAGCGGGGTGCAATTTCTATACCTTTACTTGGTAACTGCAGTCCAGGGTCCTGATCACAGATGGTATTGGAGCAGGCTAGCCTGGAAGCAACTCAGGGATTCTCTCTCTCAGATGGGCTGTGCAGCCTCCCTAATAGCGCTGTGTGTGTGATGCACTCCAGTCCTTAGTTACTCTGAAGTTCCTCCTGTCAAATGTTCCTAGACTTCCACTTGCACGGCAGACAGCTTTAACCTCTCTCTCTGGGACTCCTCTCACTCTCCGAATCCCCGGCTCTCTATCCGTTTTGCTGTTGTGCCTCATGTCTTCTAGGGGAGCAGGGCATCTACAGCCTCCTACTCCTCGGATATCTGTGGCAGGGCCGTTAGTACCCGTACCACCGTGGAGACCCAACTCCAGTTCTGTGCGCTCTCAAGCTGAGGGAGCTCGCCTGCTGCAGCTCAACCTCCAGCTTCGTATTCCCCGTCTGCACACTTCACCCTCTGCAGACTAACTGAACTTACTTCCTCCTGGCCCTCAGGGATCACCCCTCCCCTCAATCCTGGGTCAGAGCTCCCCCTGCTGGTCAGGAGGGGAACTGTGTTGTATGCATGGATTGACTGTGAGAGAGACCCATCGTTGCCTCCAAGCCTGGCATTACCCTCCCCTGGAGGAAGGCAAAGCCAGTGTGGCGACCGTACTCCTGGGGGCACCACATAGCACCACATAGCCCCTGGGCAGCCCCAATAGTCTTTGTGAAAAAGAAAGATGGTACCATGAGAATGTGGGTTGATTACAGAAAAATTAACAGCATTACACATAAGGATGCCTACCCATTACCCAGAACTGAGGAGTCATTAGCCGCACTTAAAACTGCTAACTATTTTTCCACTTTAGATCTCACTAGTGGGTATTGGCAGGTTCCCGTGGCAGAGGCAGACAAAGAGAAAACAGCGTTTACCACACCAATGGGTCTCTGAGAGTTCAACTACATGCCGTTCGGGCTCTGCACCACTCCAGGGACATTTCAACGGCTAATGGAGTGCTGTCTTGGACACAAGAACTTCGAGACAGTTCTGTTATACCTTGATGATGTCATTTTTTTCTCCAAGACTTATGAAGATCATCTGAAGCACCTGGCTGAGGTGTTTGAAGCCTTGTCCAACTTTGGCCTGAAAGTGAAGCCATCCAAATGCCACCTCCTGAAGCCCAAGGTACAGTACCTCGGTCATGTAGTAAGTGCAGAAGGTGTGGCACTGGATCCTGACAAAGTCACTGTCATCCGGGACTGGCAGAAGCCCAGCAACCTCCATGAGGTACGTCAATTCCTCGGGTTGGTAGGCTACTACCGAAGGTTCATCAAAGGCTTCACTGAGATAGCCAAGCCTATGCAAAATCTTCTGGTGGGCCAGCCCAAGAAAGCCAGAAAGAAGAGTCCTACATTTGAATGGAATGAGGAACTGGAGAGGTCCTTCACTTGACTGAAGATGGCTCTCACAGGAGATGAAGTTCTGGCCTACCCAGATTATGATCAACCATTTTTTCTGTATACTGATTCCAGCAACGTGGGACTGGGAGCAGTACTGTCACAGGTACAGAATGGCAAAGAAAGAGTGATCTTCTACGCCAGCAGGAAGCTTCGTCCCACTGAAAGGAACCCTGACAACTACAGTTCCTTCAAGCTGGAGTTCCACGCCGTAGTCTGGGCTGTGACTTAACGATTCAAACATTACCTAGCTTCAGCCAAGTTTACCATCTTCACGGACAACAACCCATTGACTCACTTGGAAACTGCAAAACTAGGTGCACTGGAGCAGCGATGGATGGCCCGGCTGTCTAACTATGAATTTACCATCAAGTACCGAGCGGGGCACAAGAATGCCAATGCTGATGCACTGTCCAGAATGCCCAATCTGCCAGATGCAGGAGAAGACCCTGAGGCACTCGAAGAAATAGAGTTACCTGCCTTCCACCGGCCAATTGCGGCCCAACGTGCCCAAGGAGTGAGAAACCGATGGTCTGTCGTGAAAGAGGCCACCCTAAATCCATTGCCTCATCATGACTGGGCAGAAACCCAGGTTAGCGACCCCGCAGTCTGCCTGGTAAAGGAGCTACTGTCACAAGCTGACTCACGCCCAGGTCTAGATGCTCCTGAAGAAACCCAGCAGTTGTGGAAGGAAAGAGGCAGGCTGTTCTTCTATGAGGGAAAGCTGTGCCGGAGGAGTATTAATGCCCGCACTCATGAGTTGGTCTGGCAAGTGGTAGTCCCAAAGAGGGAAGCATCAATGGTCTTGGAGGCATACCACAATGGAGCTGGACACTTCGGATGGAAGAAGTTGGAGGCCTTGCTTCGGGAGAGATTCTACTGGGCTAGTATGAGGAAGGCCATTGAAAATTGGTGCCGGGAGTGTGGACAATGTAACCTGTGTAGAAAGGACCGTAACAGCCAGCAAGCTCCTTTGCAGCCAATAATAACCAAATAACCACTTGAGTTGGTCGCCCTGGACCATGTGAAGCTGGTTCCAAGCCATTCAGGCTACATTTATGCTCTTACCATTGTTGACCACTACTCGAGATTCCTGGTAGTCGTGCCTGTCAAGGATCAAACAGCCAGGACAGCAGCCAGAGCATTCCAACAGCACTTTTGTCGACCACTCGGTTATCCCGAGCGAGTGCTTACAGATCAAGGTCCAGCCTTTGAGGCAGAAGTTTTCCAGGAATTCTGTAACTTGTACGGTTGCAAGAAGATCAGGACAACACCATATCATCCACAGACCAATGGCATGTGTGAAAAGATGAATCAGGTGGTGATCGATCTACTGAAGACCTTGTCTTTGGAAGAGATGAATCTGTGGCCAGAGAAGTTGCCAGATCTGGTAGACCTCTACAATCACATTCCTACCTAATGAGAGCGAGGCCTGGCAAGCTGCCTATTGATTTGGATATGGGAGTCCTTACACCTGAGGTAACATCACCAGATGCTGACTGGGATACAGAGCGGCAGCAGCAGTACCGTAGAGTACAAGAGTGCGTAGAAAAGAGTCTAGCTCAGGCGAGACAAAAACAAGAAAAGATCTACAATCAACATGCACCTGCAGTTCCTTTGTCACCAGGAGAACAAGTCCTAAAGTGGAAAAGGAGGATGCATAAATTGGATGACCAATGGGAAGCTGAACCCTACACCGTCTTACCATCAAACTTTGACAACACCAAAGTGTGCCTTATCAGTAAGGATGGAGGAGAAACCTCATCAGCAGTATCGAGGGATCATCTGAAACTGTGCCCTGACCAGCTAAAGGAAAGGATGGGAGAACAAAGCAACCTTCAACCCATAGAAGAGGAAGAAAAGGTCAACACTGTACTCGGAGAATTTCCTGCAAACTGGACAAGAATGGATCAAGCCATCGTAGTTCCTGTCCTAATCTTTCCCCAGCCTACTGCAACTGAAGTAGCAGAGACTCAAGACAACTCTGAAAATCAGGAAGTTCAGGCAGCAGATGCTACACCAGCAGTGGAACAAGAGAATTCTCACCCTGCCAGTGGTGAATCTGTCATGCCCACAGTGAGTCTAAGAGTTCGTAGATGGCTACTACCCAGTTTACCAACACCAATGCTACGTAGGTCTGTCCGTAGTACCCAAGGTATACCACCCCTAAGGTTTCGTATCTAAATAAGTTATACAAATGGTAAAATGTAAATATGCAACTGTTTAAGTTTATGTGCCTACAGAGACTCTGTAAGAACCCCTTTTTGAAGATCTTATTTTGTTCTGTTGGACAATTGGGCCACAGGACTATGTGTGGTCAAAACTATCTTGTACATAGTTTACCAACTGCTCAGGAAATGGACCATGGACATTGACGCATGGACTAATCGTCATCAGGACTATTTTTGAGCTTTGGTTTTTTGTAATTTTTCTTTTTTGAAATATTGTAAGTTACAATTGTTAATTTTTTCATATGGTTTGCATGTTTTCTTCAGTCCAGGAGTACTGAATTGCACTAGGGGGAATGTGGTGCCCCCAGGAGTATGGTCGCCACAGTGGCATTACCTTCCTCCTAGGGAGTGTGATGTCATGCTTGGAAGCAATGAAGGGTCTCTCTGTCAGTTAATCACAACACACAACACAGCTCCCAATCCAGGCCAGCAGAGGGAGCTCTGAACCCAAAACTGGGGAAAGAGCTGCTCTCTGGGGGCCGGGAAGGGAAAATTAGGAGTTCGTGTGAGGAGGACAATGTTTGTGGATGTGATGCGAGGAGCTGGAAGATTGAGCAGAGTTCAGAGCTCACTTCTAGCTATAGCGCAAGATCTGGAGCCCGGTCTCCAAGGTTATATGGATACTGATGTTCCTGCAGCAGGAACTGGAGGAATAGGAAGCTGTAAATGCTCTGTTCCTATATAAGACTCGGAGGCACAACAGCAACGGGTGAGCCAGAAGAAGAAGAAGGCTACAGCTGTCTGCCATGCGAGGGAGTTCTAGATGAGAACAAGCAAGTGGAACTTCAGTGTAACACAGTACTGCAAGTACCTAAGATAAGCACTAGACTGGAGACTACACAACCCATCTGCATAGAGAGATTCCTAAGTTGCTTCCAGGCCGGCCAGCCTCTGTTCCATCTGTAATCTGGAATTCTGAACTGCATTTACCAAGCAAAGTAAAGGTAAAAGAAGCTGCACTCTATTGTGTCCTTGCCTCCTTCCTGCAAACTCTCCAGAACTGCTGCATCTCTGTGCCAGACACTACACCCTCTTCCTCGACACCTATCCTCACTGCCCTGGGACTACAGCCCTGTGGAGGGCTACAACATCATTGCTGCCCCACACCATCTGTCCCAGAGGACCTGCACCACAGCGTCGGCTTAACATCTTCATTGCCGATCACCACAGGTGGCGTCACGTATCATCCACTTATAAACCTTAATCAGCCACTCTTAACCCCTGGGCGCCCAGGGCCACGGACCGGGTCACCGCTACTGTGACACTTCCCTCTGAGATACCGGCCCGGTACCGAGTACCCCACTGCCCTGGCGGGCGACCCAAATACTTGAAAACTTATTAAATGCAATACACATTTAAATAAGTATTAGTATATAGTCAAATACATAACTGACTGACTGAATCTTTATCGACTCTGTCAGCAGCGTGTAAAGGTGATTACATGGCCTACTCACGAAGACAGTGTTTAAATCATCCTGATTGCTTTTCTGCTTTGTTTGTGGAAAGTATACATAGAGGGAACAAAGAAAATCCATTTCTGATTTTGTTAAAAGGGCTATTTCAAAATAAAAATAGGGCATCAAGATAAGACATGGACCCCACACAATGTCTGTAGAACTAGTACTGAGCAGTGGATAAATGGTATGAGGAAATGTCTGAAATTTGGCCTAACTATTCTGGAGAGAACAGAGGAATCACAGTGATGATTGTTAATTCTGTGTGGTTACCATAAAGGGCATAAGGCCGCATTCACACATTGAGTATTTGGTGACTTTTTGATCTCAGTAAAAAATCAGGAGTTGAACAATCAGATGGAAAGTATAATAGAAACAAGTCACCACTTTTGCATTTTTCATCCATTCCTGGTTTTGGCTTACAAATACTGAGGTAAAAAACTCACCGAATACTCACCGTGTGCACGCTCTCTTAATGTATGTAATCAGAGTTTAAAAAAAAATGTATCCTGACCTATGTAGTCTCCAGACCTTGCACCTGATCCACACTTCTCATTTTGAAAGAAGGTGCTGATCAGTTTTGTTTTTTGTAGGCCATATGCACATGTTGAGTATTTGGTGAGTTTTTACCTCAGTATTTGTAAGTAGTGTTGAGCGATACCATCCAATATCGTGAAATATCGGATCAGATTGGATCGGACCGATATCGAAAAAGTATCGGATATCGCCGATTCCGATACCGGAAACCAATGCAAGTCAATGGGACAGAAATATCGGAATTAAAATAAACCCTTTCTTTCCTTGTAGGTTAATTCTACATGAAGAAAAACAACTAATAATAATAATGTAGAATGTATTGGGGGAGGTGGAGGAGACATTAAAGGCATAGAGGTTTAGCCCAATCAAATGGAATAGCAGGAATAATATATTTTTTTTTTTTAAAGACGTTCGGAGTTACAAAGATATTGACTATGTTAACCTTTTTTATATTTTGTCAGATATGTATGTTTCACTACTTCCATGCTCTTCACCTTCTTTTCTACTTCTCCCACACTTTCTCCTTCATGATCCTCAGCAGCATCTTTTTCATCAACTTCTTCTTCACCTTATTCATCTTCTTCTTCTTCACTACTAGTAGTGGGAATGTGGACAGAGCAGGAGACATTGCCGGACACACATCAGGGGATCAGCTGACGTTACTGAACCCCAGTAACACAGGAACAAGTGTTGATGGTGCAGACGGCACTTCTGAGCAGCAACTGGCGGTGTTGGAGGCCAGGTTAAATACTAGAGACAGAGTGGAGCCAGAGTCCTAATTGGAGCAAGTTTGAAATCAGTAGTAGTGTGAATGTGGAGGCAGCAGGAGATTTTGCCGGACGCACAGCAGGGGAGCAGCTGGCGTTACTGAACCCCACTAACACAGGAGCTAGTGTTTTTCTCTGTGCAGACGGCACTTCTGAGCAACAACTGGTGGTGTTGGAGCCCAGGGTCATTCATGGAGTAGGCTAAGGCCGAATTGGAGCAAGTTTAATATCTGATGTAGTTTGAATGTGGAGGCAGCAGGAGACTTTGCCGGACACGCAGCAGGGGAGCAGCTGGCGTTACTGAACCCCACTGACACTGGAGCATGTGTTTTTCTCTCTGCAGACGGCACTTCTGAGCAACAACTGGCGGTGTTGGAGCCCAGGTTCAATCACGGTTTAGGCTGAGGCCTAATTGGAGCAAGTTTTATATCTGATGTAGTTTGAATGTGGAGGCAGCTGGAGACTTTGCCGGACACACAACAGGGGAGTAGCTGGCGTTACTGAACCCCACTAACACTGGAGCATGTGTTTTTCTCTGTGCAGACGGCACTTCTGAGCAACAACTGGCGGTGTTGGAGCCCAGGTTCAATCAGGGTTTAGGCTGAGGCCTGTATGAATGGGTCACCAAGGAGGAAAAAAAACAACAAGCTAAGTCTCAGAAAACCAGAGAGGTTGGTAACTATGCAGATTGCAGATCCCTGATCTTAACCACAGCTAGCAGCAGTCGTGGAGCGTTACTACGATGGTCCTAGACGCCTCGTCACAACCGGAGAGCTACATAAGCCTAAAGCAGGAAAAGAGGAAAACTAACTGCCCCAGAGCAGACCCCAAAGGAAAGACAGCCCCCCACATGTATTGACGGTGAAACAAGATGAAAACACAAACAAAGGCAGGAAAATAGGCTGAGCAAACGATGGGGCCCGACTAACTAGAAAGGACAAGAAAGGAAAGCCACTGTCTGCAATCTGCCAAAAAACCCTACCAAAATAATGTCCAACACATGATAGCAAAATTAACCCTGAAGTCACTAGACTTCTCCCACTATATCAGCACTCTGAAATATTCTGAATCAGAGCAAAAAGAGGCCATTCTAATAAGGGACAAAAAGGCAAATTGGCAAATACAGATAAATAGGAGTGGAAGTTCAGCATAGCCCCAGCAGGGGCAGGCTGACCACACAAGAAACTGAATTGACCAACATGCGCAAGTGTGAACATTAGCAAAAAACAAACTTAACTTGAGAAGACTGGAAGAGAGCTGAAGTCCAAGACCTGAGAAGCAGACTGAATCACCAGCACCAGGATAGGGCGTTGGCTGTCTTATATCCAGTCTGATACTCCAGAGATCCAATCGTTATCCTCCTCATCAGGTTGCAGATCACTACCATTTAAACCAACCTCACTACCTCCTGTTACCACCAGAGGGAGAACGGAAGTTGAACTCTCAACTGGTGGAGCAGAAAATGAGCTCATAACAGTACCCCCCCTTGAGGAGGGGTCACCGAACCCTCATCCATGCCACCAGGCCGATCAGGATGGGCCCGGTGAAAAGCACGAACCAATTTATTGGCATGAATATCAGAGGCAGAGACCCAAGAATTATCCTCCTGGCCATAACCCTTCCATTTGACCAAATACTGGAGTCTCTGTCTAACCAAGAGAGAATCCAATATTTTCTCTACCTCATATTCCACATTGCCTTTAACCAATACAGGGTCAGGAGGTGCCGCCACAGGAACTACTGGCTCAACAAACCTCTTCAACAGTGACTTGTGAAATATGTTATGGATTTTGAACGTAACTGGAAGAGCCAATCGAAAAGAAACAGGATTAAGAATCTCCAAAACCTTATAAGGTCCAATAAATCTGGGCTTAAATTTTGGAGATGCAATCTTCACAGTAATATTCTTAGACGACAACCAAACCATATCACCAACTTTAAACCGGGGACCAATGGTCCTATGCCGGTTGGAAAAACGCTAGGCCTTTTCTTGAGAGAGTGACAACTGGTCCACCACTTGGTCCCATATCTGCTGCATTCTCACAACCACAGTGTTGACACCTGGGCAGGACGAAGATTCCACTTGCCCTGAAGAGAATCGAGGATGAAACCCAAAATTACAGAAAAAGGGTGACATCAAAGTGGCAGAACTAGCTCTATTGTTCAGCGCAAATTCGGCCAAGGGCAAAAATGAGACCCAATCATCTTGATCAGCAGATATAAAACATCTTAAATAAGACTCCAGGGTCTGGTTTGTTCTCTCAGTCTGCCCATTGGTCTGGGTATGAAACGCGGAGGAGAAGGATATCTGAATTCCCAGATTGGAACAAAAGGCATTCCCGAATCTGGAAACAAACTGGACCCCTCTATCGGACACAATGTTCTCAGGAATCCCGTGTAACCGAACCACCTGTTGTAAAAACAAGGGTACCAACTCAGCGGAAGATGGCAACTTTGGGAGTGGTACAAGATGGACCATCTTCGAAAATCTATCACAAATCCCCCAGATAACAGTCATTCTCTGAGAGACAGGAAGATCAGAAATAAAATCCATTGAGATATGAGTCCATGGCCTCTGGGGCACCGGCAGGGGCATCGGCAACCCACTAGAACGAGAATAGGGTTTAGACCGAGAACAAGTCCCACAGGACTGTACAAAATTCCTGACATCTTGAGATAAGGCAGGCCACCAAAACGACCGACTCACCAAATCTCTGGTACCAAAAATACCTGGATGACCAGCCAATGCGGAGCAATGGACTTCAGACATCACTCTCTTTCTCCACTGGTCAGGAACATACAATCTTCCCATAGGGCAACGCTCAGGTTTATCCTTCTGAAATTCCTCCAGGGCGTGTCTCAAATCGGGCGAAAAGGCAGAAAGATCTACCCCCTCACCTAGGATAGTAGTAGGCTCGGTCACATTAAGAGAATCAGCAAAGAAACTCCTAGAAAGGGCATCTGCCTTAACATTCTTAGTGCCCGGAAGAAAAGAGACCACAAAATTAAAACGCGTGAAAAACAAGACCCATCTAGCCTGTCTAGGATTCAAGCGTTTGGCCGACTCCAGATAAATCAGATTCTTGTGATCGGTGAGGACCACAAATTGATGTCTAGCTCCCTCCAACCAATGTCTCCACTCCTCAAATGCCCATTTCATGGCCAACAATTCCCGATTCCCCACATCATAGTTGCGTTCAGATGGGGAAAACTTTCGAGAAAAGATGGCACAGGGATTCATCTTAGAAGTCACAGGGTCTTTTTGGGACAAAACAGCTCCTGCACCAATCTCAGAAGCTTCTACCTCCACTCGAAATGGAAGTGAGACATCAGGTTGCCTTAAAACTGGAGCTGAAGTAAATCTCCGCTTAAGCTCCTGAAATGCTGAGACAGCCTCAGGAGACCAATTCAGCACATCAGCTCCCTTCTTGGTCAGATCAGTCAGTGGTTTGACAATACTAGAAAAATTACCTATAAATTTACGATAGAAATTAGAAAAACCAAAAAACTTCTGGAGAGCCTTCAAAGAAGTAGGCTGAACCCAATCATAAATGGCCTGTACCTTGGCCGGGTCCATTTGAATAGTCGATGGAGACAAGATAAATCCCAAAAATGAAATCCTCTGTACACCAAAGAGGCACTTCGATCCCGTAACAGACAGGGAATTCTCCCTCAAAATCCGGAACACAGTCCGGGCATGTTCCACATGGGAATCCCAGTCACTAGAAAAGATCAAAATATCTTCCAGATAGATGGTCAAAAACTTATCCACAAAGTATCGGAAAATATCATTCATAAAGGACTAAAAGACAGAAGGGGCATTAGAGCGCCCAAAAGGCATCACCAGGTACTCAAAATGTCCCTCCGGAGTATTAAACGCCGTCGTCCATTCATCCCCGTGCTTGATGTGAATAAGATTATACGCCCCCCTGAGGTCAAGTTTAGTAAACCAGCAGGCACTCTTAACTCTGGAGAATAAATCAGACATCAGAGGTAACGGGTACTGATATTTAACCGTCATCTTGTTAAGGGAACGATAATCAATACACGGTCTTAATGAACCATCTTTCTTGGCCACAAAAAAAAAAACAGCGCCTAAAGGTGACGAGGATGGTCTAATATGACCCTTCTCCAACGACTCCTTAATATAGGATCGCATAGCATCATGTTCGGGTACAGATAAGTTGAAAAGCCGACCCTTGGGAAATTTATACCCAGGCATCAACTCAATTGCACAGTCATAACTCCTATGAGGAGGCAAAGACGCAGACTTACTCTCACTAAATACATCAGAGAAATCAGCCAGATAATCAGGAATATCATGAGACTGAGGAGAGGTGGAGAAAACAGGAGCGCCCCTAAGAACACACTGACAACCCCAACTCACCACAGACACAGATTTCCAATCCAAAACTGGGTTATGAGTTTGCAACCAGGGAAACCCCAGAACAATAGTATCATGCAAATTATGCAGCACCAAAAATTTGCAATTTTCTTGGTGGTCTGGGGCAACTCGCATTATCACCTGGGTCCAAAACTGAGGTTTATTCTCCGCCAAAGGAGTGGCATCAATACCCCTCAAAGGAATAGGCGTCTGCAGAGGCATCATGGACAAACCACAACATTTAGCAAAGTCCAAATCCATCAGATTCAGAGCTGCTCCTGAATCCACAAAAGCCTTAGTGGAAAATGTGGACAAGGAGCAGCTCAGAGTAATTGCCAAAAGGAACTTAGGTTGTATACTGCCCACAGCAAATGTATGTGCAAAACGTTTCTCTCGTTTAGGGCAGACAGAAATAGTATGAGAGGCGTCTCCACAGAAAAAACACAGCTTATTATGCCTTCTAAACTCCCGACGTTGCGCCCTAGACAAAACCCCATCACATTGCATAGGTTCAGACATTTGTTCAAAAGGTGGCAGCGCCTCCCATGTAGTTTTAAGTTCACGTAAACACCGATCAACTTGAATGGCTAATGACATAGAGCCATCCAGACAAGAAGGAACAGGAAATCCCACCATAACATCTTTTACGGTCTCTGACAAACCTTTCCGAAAGAGAGCTGCCAATGCACTATCATTCCATGTAGTAAGGACCGCCCACTTTCAGAATTTTTGACAGTACAACTCTGCAGGATCCTGACCCTGGTCTATTGCCAACAGAGTTCTCTCAGCTTGATCAACGGCATTAGGTTCATCATACAACAACCCCAAGGCCTGAAAAAATGCATCCACATTAGTCAGAATAGGATTTTCAGGTGTCAGAGAAAAAGCCCAATCCTGGGGATCGCCGCGCAGCAAGGAGATGACAATTTTAACCTGCTGCACAGAGCTCCCCGATGAGTTAGGTTCCAAAGCAAGAAATAATTTACAATTATTCTTAAAATTCAGAAATTTAGACCGATCCCCAGAAAACGCATCAGGAGTAGTAATCTTGGGTTCAGCAGCATGTGACTGAATAAGGTAGGTGGAAATTCCCTGTACTTCAGCAGCAAGTTGCTCCACACGATCAGACAGTTGCTTAATCTCCATTAAGAGAAAAAAAAAATCCTCCTACATCCTCAGAGAAAAAGAGGAAAAAAATATACATATAAAAAAAAAAATTCTGACACTTTTTCTCCCTTTTTTTTTTTTTTTTACAATTCCTTCCTGCTTTTGAGTACCCTAGAATCTGCGGTATGTCTGGTGATTCTGTTATGAATGGGTCACCGAGGAGGAAAAAAACAACAAGCTAAGTCTCAGAAAACCAGAGAGGTTGGTAACTATGCAGATTGCAGATCCCTGATCTTAACCACAACAACTACCAGCAGTCGTGGAGTGTTCCTACGATGGTCCTAGATGCCTCGTCGCAACCGAAGAGCTACATAAGCCTAAAGCAGGAAAAGAGGAAAACTAACTGCCCCAGAGCAGACCCCAAAGGAAAGACAGCCCCCACATGTATTGATGGTGAAACAAGATGAAAACACAAACAAAGGCAGGAAAATAGGCTGAGCAAACGATGGGGACCGACTAACTAGAAAGGACAGGAAAGGAAAGCCACTGTCTGCAATCTGCCAAAAAACCCTACCAAAATAATGTCCAACACGTCTGATAGCAAAATTAACCCTGAAGTCACTAGACTTCTCCCACTATATCAGCACTCTGAAATATTCTGAAACAGAGCAAAAAGAGGCCATTCTAATAAGGAACAAAAAGGCAAATTGGCAAATACAGATAAATAGGAGTGGAAGTTCAGCATAGCCCCAGCAGGGGCAGGCTGACCACACAAGAAACTGAATTGACCAACATGCGCAAGTGTGAACATTAGCAAAAAACAAACTTAACTTGAGAAGACTGGAAGAGAGCTGAAGTCCAAGACCTGAGAAGCAGACTGAATCACCAGCACCAGGATAGGGCGTTGGCTGTCTTATATCCAGTCTGATACTCCAGAGATCCAATCGCTATCCTCCTCATCAGGTGGCAGATCACTACCACTTAAACCAACCTCACTACCTCCTGTTACCATCAGAGGGAGAACGGAAGGAGAACTCTCAACTGGTGGAGCAGAAAATGAGCTCATAACAGAGGCCTAATTGGAGCAAGTTTTATATCTGATGTAGTTTGAATGTGGAGGCAGCAGGAGACTTTGCCGGACACACAGCAGGGGAGCAGCTGGCGTTACTGAACCCCACTAACACTGGAGCATGTGTTTTTCTCTGTGCAGACGGCACTTCTGAGCAACAACTGGCGGTGTTGGAGCCCAGGTTCAATCAGGGTTTAGGCTGAGGCCTAATTGGAGCAAGTTTTATATCTGATGTAGTTTGAATGTGGAGGCACCAGGAGACTTTGCCGGACACACAGCAGGGGAGCAAATGGCGTTACTGAACCCCACTAACACTGGAGCATGTGTTTTTCTCTGTGCAGACAGCACTTCTGAGCAACAACTGGCAGTGTTGGAGCCCAGGTTCACTCAGGGTTTAGGCTGAGGCATAATTGGAGCAAGTTTTATATCTGATGTAGTTTGAATGTGGAGGCAGCAGGAGACTTTGCCGGACACACAGCAGGGGAGCAGCTGGCGTTACTGAACCCCACTAACACAGGAGCATGTGTTTTTCTCTGTGCAGACGGCACTTCTGAGCAACAACTGGCGGTGTTGGAGCCCAGGGATTACAGTTCAGGTGGTAGAAACATGAACACAACAGGAGACCTGGATAATGTTGCCAACCAATTATTTATTCTGGAAGAGGACTGGCAAATTCCAGCGAGATCCAGGCCTTGTTCATTTTCAGAAAAGTAAGCCAGTCATCGTTATTGGAGGATAGTCGCGTGCGACGGTCTGTTAGTACACCACCTGCGGCGCTAAAGAGGCGTTCCGATAATACACTAGCAGCAGGGCAAGCCAGCACCTCCAATGCATACTGGCTAAGCTCTGGCCATGTATCCAGCTTAGAGACCCAAAACTTGAAGGGGGAAGAGCCGTCTTGGAGTACACTGAGAGGGCGAGACATGTAGTCTGTCACCATCTGACGGAAACGTTGCCTCCTGCTGACTGGAGCCGTCTGTGATGGTGTAGACATTTGTGGCGGGCACACAAAACTTTGCCACATTTGGGCCATACTGGTCTTGCCTTGTGCTGAGGCGCTGCCTCTGCTCCCTCTTTGTGCAGAACTTCCTCCACTGCCTCGACGCACAGAGCTGCTTTGTAAAGCACTAGCAGCACTGCTCTCGGGTGGAATGGAGAGCATGATGGAATGCACCAGTGTGTCTTGGTACTCCCGCATTTTACGCTCCCGGTTCAACGGTGTTATGAGGCTTTGTAAGTTGTCCTGGTAGCGAGGATCTAGGAGTATGTACACCCAATAATCAGCCGTGTTGAGAATGTGGGCGATGCGGCGGTCGTTTCTCAGGCACTGCAGCATGAACTCAACCATGTGTTGCAGACTCCCAACTGGCCAAGAAACGCTGTCCCCTGCTTGAGGCGTCATCTCTGCCTGCTCTGCATCACCCCACCCTCGCTCTACATACTGACTATTAGAGCATTGTGTACCTCCCTCCTCTGGAGAGATGTCTTCCTCTTCCATTGACTCCTCCTCATCCTCCTCACAAAGTGTCCCCTGCCTAGGCCTTTGTGAGGAACCACGTTGCGCAGACTGTCCAGAAGCAGATGGCATTTGTGACTCCTCATCCTCCACCTCTTCCAAAACCTCCTCCCTTAGTGCTTGCAGTGTTTTTTGAAGCAGGCAGATAAGGGGGACAGTCATGCTGACTAGTGCATCATCTGCACTCACCATCCGCATGGAATCATCGAAGGCACGCAAAATGTGGCAGATGTTCTTCATAGAGGTCCACTCAGTGGTGCTGAAGTGTGACCGGCGCACAGTGCGACTTGTTTGCGCCTGATGCAGCTGGTACTCCATTACTGCTGCCTGCTGCTCACACAACCGCTCCAACATATGTAACATTGAATTCCACCTGGTGGGTGGGTCACATATGATGCGATGTTCCAGAAGGCGGAATCGGCGCTGCAGAGCTGCAATGCGCGATCTTGCCATGCTGGAACGCCGCAAGTGAGCGCACTCTATGCGGACCTTGTGCAGCAGTGCGTCAAGATCCGGATAGTCCCTCAGAAAGCTCTGCATGACCAAGTTGAGCACATGTGCCAGACATGGGATGTGAGTGAGGTTGCCTAGGCCCAGAGCTGCCACGAGATTTCGGCCATTGTCACACACTACCAAGCCTGGCTGGAGATTCGCTGGCACAAACCACATGTCGCTCTCCTGCTTGATGGCATTCCAGAGCTCCTGCGCTGTGTGGCTTCGAATCCCCAAAGAAATTAATTTCAGTATGGCCTGTTGACGTTTGGCCACGGCTGTGCTCATATCGGGTAAGCGTTCACGGGTCCATGTGGAGGTAGACCGTGACGGCTCCTGCAGCGCTGATTCAGAGGAACTGGCATATGAGGAGGAGTCAATGTGTACAGACTGGATTCCTGCAATTCTTGGAGTTGGCAGAACACGTACAGCGCCACTCTCAAGATCTGTACCCGGCTCCACAACATTGACCCAATGGGCAGTGAGGAAAAGGTATCGTCCCTGTCCATGGTTACTGGTCCACGCATCGGTGGTCAGGTGGACCTTGCTACTGACGGCGTTTAGTAGCGCATGTTTAATTTTTCCCTCCACATGCTTTTGCAGGGCAGGGATGGCTTGCCTGCTGAAATAAAAGCAGCTGGGCACGGTGTATTGTGGGACTGCCAATGCCATGAAGTTACGGAAGGTGTCAGACTCCACCAGCCTGAATGAGAGCATTTCAAGGTCCAGTAGTTTTGCAATGCCAGCATTCAGAGCCTGTGCTTGGGGATGGTTTGCCGAGTATGGCTGCCTTTTCTCCCATGCCTGTGCTACCAATGGCTGTAGAGTTGCCTGGGAGTGTGAGGATGACTTGGAACGTGGTGCTGTGGGTGGAATGTCACAGGGTCTCTAGACAACAGTGCCAGAGGTTCTTCCATGGCGATCCTGTGAGGAAGCCGAACCAGCTGTGTGTGAGCTGGAGGAAGAGGCTACAACACGAGCTGAAGAGGTGGTAGGTGGTGCTGTAGGTTGGCCTACGTCTTCAGTGTGTCTTTGTAACTCCACCACGTGCTTGGTCCGCACATGTTTCCACATATTTGTGGTATTGAGGTTGCTGACACTTTTCCCTCTTTTGACTTTATGATTACACAGCTTGCATTTGACAAAGCAAATGTCATCTGCAACTGTGTCAAAAAAGGACCACGCACTGCAAGTCCTGGGAGCGCCCGTTTTGGGTTTTGGAAGAGGAATGCTCCTAACAGGTGCCGAAGTGTAGGCTACAGGCAACCAAGTCTGCCCCCTCCCTCTTCCTCCTGTTTTGGCCGTTCGGGGAATCTCTTCCTCAGAGCTGCTCCCACCACCTTCCTGTTCCTCACGCCATGATGGGTCAAGGACCTCATCATCTACACTCCCCTCTTCAACCACCTGCTTCTCCTGGGTAGTCTCGCCAGCACAATACGCACCAGAATGTGGCACCTGAGTCTCATCATCTGATGTGTACTGAGGTGTGCTGACCATAGGCACTGGCCCACCCACCTCTTCAGATTCAGAGGGACAAAGCAGTTACGCATCACTGCATACTCCCTCTTCTTCACATTCTAGAATGCTGCTTGGCTGGCCCCCTGTTTCCAAGCCAAGAGATTCAGAGAACAGAAGTAGAGATGGCTCCTGTCCAGGGCTCTCTGACTGCCTGGGCAATTTGGCAGGTGGTGAAGAGACAGATGGTTGCTCTTCAGTGCTCTGGCCCTGAGAAGATGTGGAAGTAATTGAAGTCGATGCGTTAGCTGCCATCCATTCGACAACGGCTTCAATTTGTTTGTCCCGCAGCAGTGGGGTACGGCGAGGTCCTACAAAGCAGCTCATAAAGGACTGTTGCCTGGTAAAACTGGGGGATGCTGAGTCACTGGTGCCCGCAGCAGGCACAGAATCCCCATGTCCTCTCCCTGCTGAAAATCCACGCCCACGTGCCTTACTCCCTGCATTCTTCATCTTGGTAGACTGATAAAGATAGACAGAAAAGTACAAAGGGGGGGCTTAGTGTGCTTATTCCTGAACAGCTGCTAACAGGTATAAGAAACACTAATTTTATAAAGTGTGTGGACTACACTTTAATATGAGCTAATGTGGCCTACACAACTGTCAAGTGGAGTGATTGGTGAACTTTATTTACGTGTTTTTTTTTTTCAAAAAAACAAAAAGGATGTGACCAAAGATGTGAAAGCGATAGTATCACAAACTTTTTGGAGCTATTACAATGCAGGAAGGTAACCTACAATGCAATAGATGAGGCTCCAAAAAATAGGCTAACACTAATCTGGCTGCGGCTGCAGGGCACAAGCCAGAAAAAAGGCAACTCTATCTACTCCTATATAGTATTTGCAACCAACCAATGTAGATGGATACGAATGGAAGCACACTAATAGGAGAAAAAAAATCAGGAAAAATGAGCTGCAATAAAAAAAAAAAAGGAATATGTATGAGGCAGTGACGCACGCTGAGCGGACTACAACCAGAGGTGGCTGCAGAACACACTACACCGTGAGCTGCACTCACACACAGAGACCTCACAGAGAGCCGTGAACAGTGCAGAGAACTGGGCACTAGCACTGAAAGGCTGCAGAAAGGCTCCGCTGTCTACTCCTATAGTGTTTGCAACCAATGTAGATGGATATGGATGGATGCACACTAATAGGAGAATTAATGAAAAATGAGCAGCAATAAAACAAAAATAAATATGTATGAGGCAATGACGCACGCTGAGCGGCCTACAACCAGAGGTGGCTGCAGGACACACTACAGCATGAGCTGCACTCACACAGACCTTGCACACAGCTGTGAACAGCGCTGCAAGGAAAAAGGAAGCTACAGTGATTGATAATGTAGCCTGGGTAAAGCACAATATTATATAGCAAATCGCTATCTCTAACTGTCTCTCAGAGTCTTGAACAGCAGCCTGTCCCTAACTGAATTCAAAGCAGAGTGAACCCTAAATAGCGGCGGCGGCTTTTATAGTGCATCATGACATCATTTCTGCAGCCAAATATAGTAAATATGGGGAAAGACAACCAAAAGCCTAGGAAAATTGAGAAATTAGCTGAAAAAAACCTGAGGCTGAATAAGTAATTTAAACATGCAAATATCGGATATGCAAATTTCTTTTATTCGTCAGTCACACAGAAATCCCAACGTTTCGGCAAAACAATCTTTTATCAAGGGTATTTATCTGTGTGATGATACATTGAAGTATCAGAAGCTTAACCCCTTAAGCCCCAAGGGTGGTTTGCACGTTAATGACCAGGCCAATTTTTACAATTCTGACCACTGTCCCTTTATGAGGTAATAACTCTGAAACGCTTCCATGGATCCCGGTGATTCTGACATTGTTTTCTCGTGACATATTGTACTTCATGCTAGTGGTAAAATTTCATTCAAATAACTTGCGTTTATTTGTGAAAAAAACTGAAATTTGGCGAAAATTTTGAAAATTTCGCAATTTTCCAACTTTGAATTTTTATGCCCTTAAATCAGAGATATAGCACACAAAAAACTGAATGAGTAACATTTCCCACATGTTTACTTTACATCAGCACAATTTTGAAACCAAAATTTTTTTTGTTAGGAAGTTATAAGGGTTAAAAGTTGACCAGCGATTTCTCATTTTTGCAACACCATTTTATTTTTACGGACCACATCACATTTGAAGCCACTTTGAGGGGTCTATATGATAGAAAATACCCAAAAGTGACACCATTTTAAAAACTGCACCCCTTAAGGTGCTCAAAACCACATTCAAGAAGTTTATTAACCCTTTAGGTGCGTCACAGGAATTTTTTGAATATTTAAAAAAAATGAACATTTAACTTTTTTTCACTAAAAAAATACTTCAGGTTCAATTTTTTTTAATTTACCAAGGGTAACAGGAGAAATTGGACTGCAAAAGTTATTGTGCAATTTGTCCTGAGTACGCCGATACCTGACCACTGTTTCGGTGCATGGCAGACCTCAGCAGGGAAAGAGCGCCTTTTTCAATGCAAAATTGGCTGGAATTCAGATCGGACGCCATGTCACGTTTGGTGAGCCCCTGATGTACCTAAACAGTGGAAACCCCCCCAAGTGACCCCATTTTGGAAACTAGACCCCCCAAGGAACTTATCTAGATATGTGGTGAGAACTTTGAACCCACAAGGGCTTCACAGAAGTTTATAACGTACAGCCGTACAATTAAAAAATCATATTTTTTCCACAAAAATTATCTTTTCACCCCCAATTTTTATGTTCCCAAGGGTAACAGGACCCTAAACGTTATTGTGCAATTTGTCCTGAGTACACTGATACCCCATATGTGGGTGTAAATGACTATTTGGGCGCATGGCAGAGCTCGGAAGGGAAGCAGCACCATTTGACGTTTTTGGCTGGAATTGAGATTGGACACCATGTCGCGTTTGGAAAGCCCCTGATGTACCAAAACAGTAGAAACCCCCCATAAATTACACCATTTTGGAAACTAGACCCCGCAAGGAACTTATCTAGATTTGTGGTGAGCACTTTGAACCCCCCAGTGCACAGAAGTTTATAACGCCCATGTGTGAAAATACAAAAATCGTATTTTTTCCACAAACATGATCTTTTAGTCACCAATTTTTTCATTTTCCCAAGGGTACAAGGAGAAATTGGACCCCAAAAGTTGTTGTCCAATTTGTTCTGAGTACGCTGATACCTCATATGTGGGAGAAAACTACTGTATGGACACACGTCGGGGCTCGGAAGGGAAGTAGTGACGTTTTGGAATGCAGACTTTGATGGAATGGTCTGCGGGTGTCATGTTGCTTTTGGAGAGCCCCTGATGTACCTAAACAGTGGAAACCCCCCACAAGTGACCCCATTTTGGAAACTAGACCCCCTAAGGAACTTATCTAGATGTGTGGTGAGCACTTTGAACCCCCCAGTGCTTCACAGAAGTTTATAACGACCGGGCGTGAAAATAAAAATATCGTATTTTTTCAACAAACATGATCAATTAGTCTCCAATTTTTTTATTTTCCCAAGGGTAACAGGAGAAATTGGACCCCAAAAGTTGTTGTCCAATTTGTCCTGAGTACGCTGATACCTCATACTGTATGTGGGAGAAAACTACTGTATAGGCACACGTCGGGGCTCGGAAGGGATGTAGTTAGTGACGTTTTGGAATGCAGACTTTGATGGATTGGTCTGCGGGTGTCATGTGAGTTTGGAGAGCCCCTAATGTACCTAAACTATTGAAACTCCCCACAAGTGACCCCATTTTGGAAACTAGACCCCCCACGGAACTTATCTAGATGTGTGGTGAGCACTTTGAACCCCCAAGTGCTTCACAGAAGTTTATAACGCCTGGGCGTGAAAATAAAAAATCATTTTTTTCCACAAAAATGATATTTGTGCCCCCAATTTTTTATTTTCCTAAGGGTAACAGGAGAAATTGGACCCCAAAAGTTGTTTTGCAATTTGTCCTGAGTATTCTGATACCCTATATGTGGGGGTAAAACACTGTTTGGGCGCATGGCAGAGCTTGGAAGGGAAGGAGCACCATTTGACTTTTTCAACGCAGAATTGGCTGGAATTGAGATCAGACACCATGTTGCATTTGGAGAGCACCTGATGTGCCCAAACAGTGGAAACCCCCAATTATAACTCCAACCCTAACCCCAACACACCCCTAACCCTAACCCTAGCCCTAACCCTAGCCCTAACCCTAGCCCTAACCCTAGCCGTAACCCTAGCCCTAACCCTAACCCTAATGGGAAAATGGAAATAAATACTTTTTTTTTATTTTATTATTTTTCCCTAACTAAGGGGGTGATAACGGGGGGTTTGATTTACTATTTATGGCGGTTTTTATGTTTGGCGGCTGTCGCACGCTAAAAGACGCTTTTTATTGTAAAAATAGTTTTTGCATCACCACATATTGAGAGCTTTAATTTTTCCGTATTTTGACCCACCGAGTCATGTGAGGTCTTATTCTTTGCGGGACGAGTTGACGTTTTTATCGGTACCATTTTTGGGCACGTGACTTTTTTTATCACTTTTTATTCCGATTTTTGGGACGCAGAATGAACAAAAACCAGCGTTTCATGAATTTCTTTTGGGGGGGTGCGTTTACACCGTTCCGCGTGCGGTAAAATTGATAAAGCGCTATTATTCTTCGCGTCGGTACGGTTACAGCGATACCTCATTTATGTCGTTTTTTTTATGTTTTGTCGTTTTTTTGCAATGAAAACAATTTTATATAAAAAATAATTATTTTTGCATCGCTTTATTCTGCGAGCTATAACTTTTTTAGTTTTTTGCGGATGATGCTGTATGGAGGCTCGTTTTTTGCGGGACAAGATGACGTTTTCAGCGGTACCATGGATATTTATATGCGTCTTTTTGATCGCGTATTATTGCACTTTTTGTTCGGTGGTATGATAATAAATCATTATTTTTTGCTTCGTTTTTTATTTTTTAAGGGGTTCGCTAAAGGGGTTAACTAATGGAACAGTTTTATAGGGCGGGTCACTATGGACACGGCGATACCAAATATGTGTACTTTTATTGTTTTGTTTTCAAAAAATGAATTTATTGGGGAATTTTTTTTTTTTTTTTACTAATTTATTTAGCGATTTTTGGTGGGACATCACTGTCCTGTGACAGATCGCTGATCTGTCACATCACAGATCACTGTGACAGATCAGCAATCTGTCACAGGCAGTTCTGCAGACTTCCTCATGCCTGCGCTTTGCAGGCAGTGAGGAAGTCAGCTCCCTACAGGCCCCCGTCGCCATCTTGGATCCGGGGGCCTGTAGGGAAAGAGCCCCCCGCAGCAGCGCTGCACATTGCGCTGCCGTGGGAGGCTCAGGGAAGCACGGAGGGAGCCCCCTCCCTGCCGAAGCTTCCCTTTAACTCCCAGTACACCGCGATCGTGTTTGATCAAGGGGTTAACGTGTCGGGGGTGGTCCGTGACCGCCCCTGACACATTGTGCCGGGTGTCAGCTGTGATAATCAACTGACACCCGGCCGCGATCAGCGGCGCTCACCACGTGGGCGCCACTGATCGCATTAGACGTACTATCCCGTCCTTGGGAATTAAGTCCCAGGGCACATTGACGGGATAGTACGTCTAATGGCAGAAAGGGGTTAAATGAGGAAAGCGGTAGTGTGGATCTGCGCCGCTGTATAAGGAAAATGTATAATTTCAGCAGCCAATCACAGCCATGCATTAGTTAACATGCCTACATGCCTAACAGGATGTGCCCACACTTCTGAGGATTCCTCATTGGCTGAATCAAATCAAACTGGCTCATAGCATTATGGTAACTACCGATTCCAGTATTCGATTTGCAAAAAGTACCGGAACTCAGTATCGGAATTCCGATTCCGCGAATATCGGCCGATACCCGATATTTGCAGTATCGGAATGCTCAATACTATTTGTAAGCCAAAACCAGGAGAGGAACAATCAGAGGAAAATTATTTCCAAATTGGGGAGAACCCCAAATAAACCCTCATTAGAAGACCATAAAATGTAACTTTTATTTCTATTAATTAAATCGTGGTGGGTACGTAGACCTTGGCCTCAATATTCACACATCACTATTTGGTTAGTATTTTGCAACATTGTATGTATTCCAAAATAAGGAGTTAAACTTATACAGAGAAAACTATAATTGAAAGATTGGCATTCTGCGTTTTGGAGAGATTCCTGGTTTTGGCATACAAATACTGATGAACTACTGTTCAAAATATTGAGGTGTGAATATAGTCTTAAAGGGGCTGTCCACTACTAGGACTCCCCCTTCTCGATCAGAATGTTTTCCCCTCTTTAAAATAAAAACACTTATACTCACTTCCGGTGTCGATACTCGCATTCCCTGGGATCACATGCTGTTATGTCATGTGAATCCGGCGCCCAATCAGTGCTATCGTCGCTGTCCCAGCTTTCGGACATATTAGTAATTAAAAGAATGTGAGCGTCCAGCCGCAGGTCTCACTTCCTCTTGATTACGCAATTGTAAAGGAACTCTTGAGAATTTGCGTTTGCAAGTGTTCAGAGTGACAGAATCTTCCTCAGTCAGCCATTAATAACCTGATAACAGCCAAGGCGTATCAGTGGAGGGATTTCTTCACGTGGTGCTTTATACTGGACACAGAATAAATCAATAATTTTTGAAAATATTTCTATTTTTTTCATCATTTGCACGTCATTAGCATATCTATCCATCATGTGTTTTCCATAATTTCATTTTTTCTCTTTTTAATGCTGCTATTTCAATGATATACTGCATATTCTGATTCTTACATACCTTTTCCGCAATGGCAATTATGATGATATGCTTAATATCCCATGGTAGGTTTGTTAAATTCTTGATCAGTGCTTGTGGTTTCTTCTCATTATTTAGCGATTGAACATCTATCATTGAGAGGCAATTTTCGAATTTCTTAACATAGACATTATTGATGTCCAGTCTATTTGGCCATGCTTTCATCTTAGCATGTAGAGAAAAAGTAAGCGAATGGTAGACTTGTTGGCAGAGATGATCAAATGGTTTTTTGCTGATTTTGCAATTGGGTAATGTCAGAATTTTCATGTACTTCTTTAAATTCTGGTCATCGCTTTTGTATATTCTAAAAAAAGTTGCAACTAAAATCCAGAAATACAGCTTCATATAGACCACTGAATTATACTTTTCAATCAAGAGTCTGGTTTGCTTTTCATAGTCTTGTAAATGTAAATGGTCATCACTGCAAAAGTTTACAATGTTTTTCTGAATTAAATTTGTCAGACGTTTGGCTGCAGAGTTCCTAATATTTTCATTGCTGTTGTAGCACCAACTGAAGAGTTCTTCCGGATTTATCAAATTATTTGCAAATTCAATTGAAATCTTTCCACCTATTGAGAATCGTAAAAGAGCAACAGACAAAAATCAATAGGTGTTAGTAGTAATAGTGGTAAAATATTATTTTTTAATTTAGAAACTATATAGCACGACTGTCCAAAAGTGATAGTGGAAAATGAAAGGTTCATCGACTATAAGATAAAAACAAATATACATATGTGTTTTCCATGAATGCAAATATAACTCAAATATAAACAATTGTGAGAATTCTATTTAGACTAAATTTTATTACTATTTAGGCACTATATGGTGACTTTTTATGAGCATACTGTAGGATACAGTATAGTGGTGAAGGAGCAGTAAACTGCTCGGGACTTCAATGAGGAGGCCGAGCAATTTTCCGGCAGACTTTAACTCGGCGGCCGAGAAGTCAGAGGAGAGAGAGAGAGACCCGAGAAGGACCCAAGCACCATTCGATACTCAGTACTGCTCGGTACTGGACTGAGCACTGAACTGTATCAAGCACGCTCACCCATCGCTAGTACTGTACCGCATTATCTTGACTTGAAAAAGTATTGTTTTGTATTCTAAAAGATGGGGACTAGGGATGAGCGAGTATACTCGTTAGGATTCAGTACTCGGCGAGTAATGTGGTACTCGCGGTACTCGAATCCTGGCGATGAAATTTCACTACTCGCATCGCAATATTCGGCACAGCACGCACAGTCCCCGCACAGCCCAGCACAGTCCCGCACAGCCCAGCACAGTCCCGCACAGCCCTGCACAGTCCCCGCACAGACCTGCACAGTCCTGCACAGCCCGGCACAGTCCTCGCACAGTCCCCGCACAGCCCAGCACAGTCCCTGCACAGTCCCACACAGCCTGGCACAGTCCCCTCACAGTACCTGCACAGCCCTGCAAAGTTCCGCACAGCCCGGCACAGTCCCTGCACAGTACCTGCACAGCCCAGCACAGTCCCGCACAGCCCTGCACAGTCCCCGCACAGCCCTGCACAGTCCCGCACAGCCCGGCACAGTCCTCGCACAGTCCCCGCACAGCCCAGCACAGCCCGGCACAGTCCCTGCACAGTCCCACACAGCCTGGCACAGTCCCCGCACAGGACCTGCACAGCCCAACACAGTCCCACACAGCCCTGCAAAGTTACGCACAGCCCGGCACAGTCCTCGCACAGTCCCCGCACAGCCCAGCACAGCCCGGCACAGTCCCTGCACAGTCCCACACAGCCTGGCACAGTCCCCGCACAGTACCTGCACAGCCCAACACAGTCCCGCACAGCCCTGCAAAGTTCCGCACAGCCTGGCACAGTCCCTGCACAGTACCTGCACAACCCAGCACAGTTCCGCACAGCCCAGCACAGTCCCACACAGCCCGGCACAGTCCCACACAGCCCGGCACAGTCCCCGCACAGTCCCTGCACAGCCCAGCACTGTCCCGCACAGCCCAGCACAGCCCAACACAGTCCCGGCACAGCTCAGCACAGGCCAGAACAATCCCACACACACACATCCTATTACTCGCATTTCCCATAGACTTACATTGGACTCGCTACTCGTTACGAGTATCGGAGGATTAGGAGCTATTCGTAACGAGTACAGCGAGTCCGAGTATTTCACTACTCGCTCATCCCTAATGGGGACAAACCAAAAATCCCACACTCGATTTCATCTATCCTAAAACCTGGTGGACACTTACGTGATCTTGTTACTTCTAAACAGGCAGAATTAATAAAGGGAAACAAAAAAAAAGAGACATAGTCATAGAATAATAGAATCGTAGAGTTGGAAGGGACCTCCTGGGCCATCTGGTCCAACCCCCTGCTCAAAGCAGGATTCGCTAAATCATCCCAGTCAGATGTCTGTCCAGCCTCTGTTGGAAGACTTCCATTGAAGGAGAACCTACCACTTCTCATGGCAGCTTGTTCCACTCATTGATCACTCTAACTGTCAAAAAGTTTTTTCTAATATCTAATCTGATTTGTGCCCTGCAGGTTCTGCAGACAGCATTATATTATTCTTTAGATATGCCTCCCTCTTTCCATTTTATAAACATTTTTTTCTTCCTTTTTAGCATGTGCTTAAGTTCTGTGTTCATCCATCCTGGCTTCCTTAAATGCTTCCTATTCTTCCCACTTTTTGGAATTGTTAACAATTGTGCTTTGAGAATTTCATTTTTCAAGATTTCCCATCCTTCCTGGACATTTTTGTCTTTAAAGATATCCAGCCATTGAATCCCTCCAATTCTCTTTCTGAATCCCTTAAAATCTGCCTTTCTGAAATCTAACCTTGACGTCTGAGTTTTCACAGGTCCTCCTCCTCTAGTTATCCAAAATTCTAAAATAGCATGGTCGCTACCTCCTAGGGTCCCAGCCACTTTTACCTCCTCAACCATTTCCTCCCTGTTTATAAGGATTAGATCCAAGGTAGCAGTTCCCCTTGTTTTCTCCCCTACCTTTTGGAAGATAAAGTTGTCAGCAAGAGAGGATAAGAATTTCCTTGACCTGTTAGTTTTGCCTGAGATTCCCAACAAATGTCTGGATAGTTGAAATCTCCCATGACAACTATGTCATATTTTTTGGAGAACTTGGCCATTTGATGCATAAAGAGTTCATCCATATCTTCAGCTTGCACAGGCGGCCTGTAGTAAATGCCTACAATGGTGTCCTTTCCATTGTTCTGTCCTTGTATTCTTACCCAAACAGTTTCCACAGAACTCCCAGTCTCTGAAGTTTCAATCTCTGTGCAGATATACGCGTTTCTAACATACAATGCGACACCTCCTCCTCGTTTATCAAGTCTGTTTCTTGCAAATAAGTTGTATCCTTCTAGTCTTGTATTCCAATCATGTGTATTGTCCCACCAAGTTTCAGTGATTCCAATGACATCATATTTCTTTTCCTGTGTTAGTAGTTCCAATTCTCCTTGTTTGTTGCCCATGCTTTGTGCATTAGTATAGAAACATTTTAGTTTGTGATTGGTTTCTCTTTCTCCAATATTTTTATTAATTAGATTCTTTTGTCTTTGTTCTTCCTTTCCACTTCTAATAGCAGAGTTCTCAATAGCATTTGTCAGGTGTATGGCTTTTTCTGGTCTTTTGCTTCCCTTCCCATGTTGTTCTAGTTTAAAGCTCTCCTTACAAGTGTAGCAAGACGACTTCCAAATACATGTTTTCCAGTCTTCGTAAGGTGCACCCCATCTCTAGCAAGTAGTCCATCGTAAAGGTAATTCACTCCGTGATCCAGAAATCCAAATTGTTGCTGACGGCACCATCGACGTAGCCAGTTGTTTACCTGCAGAATCTTATTCCACCTCCTTGTTCCATGGCCATCCACTGGGAGGATGGAAGAGAAGACCACCTGCGCTCCCAGTTCTTTCACTTTCTTGCCTAAGTCTTCAAAGTCTCTGCAGATGGTTTCCAGGTCATTTCTTGCGGTGTCATTTGTCCCCACATGTAGTAGCAGGAAAGGGTAGTCATCTGTAGGTCTGAAGAGTCCTGATATCCTGTCAGACACATCTTTAATTTTTGCACCTGGAAGACAGCACATTTCTCTTGAAGTTATATCCGGTCTGCAGATAGCGGCCTCTGTTCCTCTCAACAGGGAATCCCCCATGACCACCACTCTCCGTTTCTTCTTCACAACATTTTTCTTTCTCCATCCAGGAGGACTCTGAAGACGTACAAGGTTGCTGTTTGTGGGCAAAGTCTTATCCTGATGTATTTCTTCATCGTTTTCCTACGTGAGAGCCTGGTACTGGTTCCTGAGAAGTATGGGTGCTGACTGCCTCCCGATCCTCCTGCTTCTCTGGGTCACATGTCTCCATTCCTCTGTTTCTTCAGGTGCACTTCAAATTTCTTCTCTTTCTGTAACATGAAGAGATAATTCTGCTCTGTCTAAGAACTCTTCACCTGTCTTAATGATCTTCAACGTAGCTAACCTCTCTTCGAGACTTTGCAACTTTTCCTCCAACAGGGACACAAGCTTGCATTTGTGGCATGTGAAGTTTGGCTTTTCCACTGGTAAGTCTGTGAACATGTAGCAAGAAATGCAGCTCACCAAATGGCTCCTGGCCTCTTCCATATTGAGATTTCTTAAAAACAATGAAAATGAGCCAAAATTCGCGCGCGGTTTTCCGATTTCCTCTTTTCAGCTGCAACGGCCAAAACCCAGTGATCGTTGAGCTCGCGGAGACTCTTCACTTATCCCAGAAGGCACTGGGAATATGCAAATGATCTCCTCAAGACTCTTCCCCTGGTTTTCCGATTTCCTCTTTTCATCTGCAACGGCCAAAACCCAGTGATCGTTGAGCTCGCGGAGACTCTTCACTTATCCCAGAAGGCACTGGGAATATGCAAATGATCTCCTCAAGACTCTTCCCCTGGTTTTCCGATTTCCTCTTTTCATCTGCAACGGCCAAAACCCAGTGATCGTTGAGCTCGCAGAGACTCTTCACTTATCCCAGAAGGCACTGGGAATATGCAAATGATCTCCTCAAGACTCTTCCCCTGGTCCATCTCCAAAGACCTGAATGTTCCTGTGTCTACCGTGCGCAGGGTCATCAAGAAGTTTAAAGCCCATGGCACTGTGGCTAACCTCCCTAGATGTGGATGGAAAAGAAAAATTGACAAGAGATTTCAACGCAAGATTGTGCAGATGTTGGATAAAGAACCTCGACTAACATCCAAACAAGTTCAAGCTGCCCTGCAGTCCGAGGGTACAACTGTGTCAACCCGTACTATCCGTCGGCGTCTGAATGAAAAGAGACTGTATGGTAGGAGACCCAGGAAGACCCCACTTCTTACCCCGAGATATAAAAAAGCCAGGCTGGAGTTTGCCAAAACTTACCTGAAAAAGCCTAAAACGTTTTGGAAGAATGTTCTCTGGTCAGATGAGACAAAAGTAGAGCTTTTTGGGCAAAGGCATCAACATAGAGTTTACAGGAGAAAAAGAGAGGCATTCAAAGAAAAGAACACGGTCCCTACAGTCAAACATGGTGGAGGTTCCCTGATGTTTTGGGGTTGCTTTGCTGCCTCTGGCACTGGACTGCTTGATCATGTGCATGGCATTATGAAGTCTGAAGACTACCAACAAATTTTGCAGCATAATGTAGGGCCCAGTGTGAGAAAGCTGGGTCTCCCTCAGAGGTCATGGGTCTTCCAGCAGGACAATGACTCAAAACACACTTCAAAAAGCACTAGAAAATGGTTTGAGAGAAAGCACTGGAGACTTTTAAGGTGGCCAGCAATGAGTCCAGACCTGAATCCCATAGAACACCTGTGGAGAGATCTAAAAATGGCAGTTTGGAGAAGGCACTGTTGTGAGTTCATTTTCCCCTTCACCATTGAGGTCTGATGAACTCCCTCTTCTGGTGAAGGAAGGTAGTGAGGCTAATTACAAAGCACCTGAGCAGAATGATGATGACTGGGTGACTGGGATTGCTGACTGGATATAAGGCAGCCGACGCCCTTCTGCCTTGCGGGTGATTACTCTGAGGGATTCTTGAAGACCAGTCTGACTCCTGCTCCTCAAAAGCTAAGTTTTCTGCTCTACATTTTGCATTTCTGTTTTGGTTTTGTTTTGCCTTGTTTTTCTGGATTTCTGCCTTTCCCTGCTGGGTGAGCTGAATTCCTTTTTGCTCTGTCTTCAGATAATACCTGAGTACTGATATAGTCTTTTTGAAGCCTATCGTCTTCAGGACTTTTTTCCCTATCAGTCTGTTGTCTCTTGTTTTTGAGAGGGTTTTGGCAGATTGCAGACAGCAGCTTTTCTATTCTGTCCTATTTAGTTAGCTTGGGCCCCATCATTTGCTCAGCCTATCTTTCTGTGTGAGTGTTTTTTCATCTTGCTTCACCGTCATTATATGTTGGGGGCTGCCTATTGCTTTGGGGTCTGCTCTGGGGCAGTTTAGTTTTCCCTTTCTGTCTTTAGGCTATGTAGTTCTCTGGCTGTGATCGAGGGGTCTAGGGCACCGTAGGAACCCCCCACGGCTACTGCTAGTTGTTGTTGATAGGTTCAGGGGTCTGCAATCCGATAGCTGCCAACTTCTCTGGTTTTCTGGACTTACCTAGTATTTCTGTTTTTTGCCTCCTACGGTGACTCATTCATAACAAGGCACCCTTCAAATATCAGGGACCTGGAGCAGTTTGCCAAAGAAGAATGGTCTAAAATTCCAGCAGAGCATTGTAAGAAACTCATTGATGGTTACCGGAAGCGGTTAGTCGCAGTTATTTTGGCTAAAGGTTGTGCATCACGTATTAGGCTGAGGGTGCCAATACTTTTGTCTGGCCCATTTTTGGAGTTTTGTGAGAAATGATCAATGTTTTGCTTTTTGCTTCATTCTCTTTTGTGTTTTTTCATTTAAGACAAATTAAATGAAGATAATAATACCAAAGAATTTGTGTTTGCAATCATTTTCAGGAAGAAACTGAGTATTATCTGACAGAATTGCAGGGGTGTCAATACTTTTTGCCATAATTGTATGCTGTCACAAGTCAATTAGGTGTGCTCGACCTTGCTCAATGCAAAGGATGAACACGTTTAGTCGGAATATACAGATCAACAATGCAGATCACATACTTACAGTCACATGACCGCCGACTACCAGCCTCCCAGCGCAGAGTGCACAATGCGTGCAATGTGAAGATTCACAAGTCCGCAGTCACTCCAGATTTGTAGTCTAAAGGCCCCGTTACACATAACGATGTCCCAGCGATCCCACCAACGATTCGACATGGATGGGATCGCTGGGACATCGTTAGGCTGATCGCTGGTGAGCTGTCACATAGACAGCCCCTCCAGTGATCAGCACCAGCGAGCAAGCTGGTTTCTAATGTAAACATCGGGTATCCAGGAGCCACGGCTCCTGGATACCCGATGTTTACATTAGAAACCAGGGACTAGCGTTGCTGATCGCTGATCTTTCGCTGCCACACGCAGTGATGCGCACTGGCCAGCGGGAGACCAGTGATCAAAAAATGGCCCAGGCCGATCGAGCACGATCAGCGTTACCCAGCAGGGGGGGCAGTCACTGATCCCCGTCACACACAGCGATCTCGCTGGCGAGATCGCGGTGGCTTCTCAAAATCAGCGATCTCGCTAGCGAGATCTGCTGTGAATTCGCTTTCTGGCCTCCCTCTGGTTATTGCTGAAGGTAGTGGAGCTGGTCAAATTGACAGAGGGGTTGCGAGTTCTCTTTCTGGGCTCCCTCTGGTGGTTACTGGAGGTAATGGAGCTGAACTGATTAACAGAGGCTTGCCACCTGATAATGAGGACGACGATTGGAGATCTGGGGTTTCAGACTGGGATTTAAGACAGCCAACTCCCTCTATCCCTGCTGGTGATTTTCTTCCTGCCTCCTGAGGTCTTAGTTTCCAGCTCAGTCCCTGCATGTTCAGCTAAGTGTCCATTTGCTATTCTGTTTACATTTGATCTGGTTTTGTCTATCTCTGTTTTGTGTGGTCAACCAGCTCCGGCTGGGGCTTTGCTGAATCACCATCCATATGTTACTGCTTGTGCCAGTTTGCTTTTGTCCCTTATTAGATTGGCCTCTTTTTGCTCTGTTTTCAGAATATACCAGAGTGCTGATATAGTGGGCGAAGTCGTGCGACTTCCATATTTTTTGCATCAGACGTGTTGGACTTGTTTGCAGGGTTTTTTGTGTGATTGCAGACAGTGTCTTTCCTTTCCTATCCTGTCTTGTCAGTGTGGGCCCCATCATTTGCTCAGTCTATTTTCCTACCTGTGTTTGTGTTTTCATCTTGTCTCACCGACAATATATGTTTGGGGGCTATCTATTTTCTTGCCTGCCTTTTTGTGTTTTCATCTTTTCTCACTGACAATATATGTTTGGGGGCTATCTATTCCTTTGGGGTCTGCTCTGGGGCAGTTTAGATTCCCCTTTCTTGCTTTAGGCTTAGTTATCTCTCCGGCTGTGCCGAGGCATCTAGGATCATCGTAGGGACGCTCCACGGCTACTGCTAGTTGTGTGGATAGGATCAGGGGTGTGCAATCCGCTTAGCTACCAACCTCTTTGGTTTTCTGTAGCTTAGCTTGGGCTTGCTCTCCTCCTCGGTGACCCAATCATAACAGAGATCGCTGTGTGTGACGGGGCCTTAAGACTGGGCAACCCCATTAAATTAAGAAAACACAGGTTGTACTGAATCTTTTTTCACAAAACTATATAACAATCTATTCAGCTCTCTCTGCTCTTTAACATGTTGCCTGCAGATTGGACAGCATTTTCATGCTGAGAGGTTCCTTTTTTATGGGTGTGCACAATTAGGCAACCTGGCGTTTTAACAGGGATGAGTAGACTTTTGATTTCCACTGTATGTGTGAAACCATCACTATGGACATTGCAATTAGTTCCAACTGCTTATACACCAAGTGTATTTTTATGTCTTGTAAAGCTTAATTATCCCCTTCTTGTTTTAAAATCTATTAAAAAGTAAATGGATTTTCACATAAAGCCATGTTATTGACATGATTTAATATGCAATTGATCATGTATGTTAAGTCAAACTACTTAAACTCAAGACTAATCTTTTATTTTCTAAAAAAAACAAAACAGAATATAGTACCTTCTGAGGCAGCTGATCTAGCCGATGCTCTTGTTCGAAAGGAACATCTGTAAGAGTCTGCTCTCCTGAAAGGAGCTGGAAAGCATGTATTATTAATGACAATTTCAAGGATATTCAGACGAATGTTGTAACATGAAATAATATTGTAAACTAATGGGAAGTGAATACTTACTGTTACTTGCCATGTCAGTTACAATAGATGATATGGACGATTCTAGAATGTAATGTAAAGATTTGATTTACTATTATGGATATAAAAAATACTAAAACGAATGTTTACGTAAAATACACATATAATTTCTGTAAATGCATACACCACATTCAAAGCTAGTTATTTGAATGTGGTGTATGAATTTACAGAATCTGCAGGTGTGCAGATTCCTCTTAGGGTATGTTTCCACGGTCAGTAAACGCAGCGGGTCGGACGCTGTGTACAGATTCAAGAAATCCCATCTCCACTATGCATTCAGAGATGTGTCCGGCATCCCTTCGTAAACAGACATGCGGTGCGTCTTTTGCAGACCACAGCATGTCTATTTATGTTGCGGAGATGCTCCGTCTCCGCAGCATAAATTACTCATAGACTATCATTAGATGCAGTAAAACCACATTATCTTCTAGTCACATGCGTATTAAGTACGGGAACGCAGCTTACTACGCATGTGAACTAATTTAATAATTTCTTACCTTCTGTCACAGCCAGAAATTCGCGTCCACTGCAGTTCTTGCGATGAGCTGAGCTGACCACGAGAACTGCCGTGCACGTGACTGCCGGGGACGGGGTTATCTCCTGTCACATGCGAAGTTCTCATGATCAGCTGATCATGAGAACTGCAGTGCAGGTGACCACCGGAGACCAAGCTATCTCCGGTGGTCATCTATAAGCTCTGCTGTGTCTGGATGTCAGGCTAGATGGTGGCATAATGCCACTGTGCAGCCAAAGGCATCCATATGTAGCAGTGCTGGAGTCGTCGTGCAACAGTATGTACTGTACATCTCGGCAGACAGGTACAGTATGGTATAGTGTTGCTTTTTTATATTATTTTTTTACAGGAGATCGAGCGCTTCGCTTGGATTAGGTGATGCAGTGAGTATGGTTTAATTTAGAATATTAAAGGAGTCTATGTCATTATTTCAATTAAAGGACTTTTTTTCTGGGAGTCTGTTTTATTACAATGTGACTATTTTTTGACGAGCGTTTTCTGGGAACATTGGGGAAGGCTAAGCAATGCGGAAATTAATGAGCATGCTGCGTTTTTAGCCGCTAAGCGGTTCCTGAGCATTTAAAAATGCATGCATTGGCACAAAAAGCCAAAAATGCATGCAAATTAATTTGAAGCTTCTTTTAAGCGTTTCTGCAGCGTCTGGGCTGGCACAAACGCTGCAGAAATGCTTAAAAAAATGCGACGTGGGCAAACAGCCTTAAAGTCACAGAACCTATTTTTACCAGGATATCAGGCACCATTAATCTTCTTAAAGGGCCATTATTAAACAGTGGGTCTCCTAAACTGTTATTGCCTATGCAGTGAGTGGATGGGCAGCCAAGAATTACGATGCACCACAGTACCCCTTTCACGAGAGGTACAGGAGAGCTTCCTGAAAAAATTTTGTATTGAATGCAAGGCCTGGCTTGCCCCAAAGTTACATGCATCCCAGTAAGCTTTTCAAGCCATGTACTGGATGGCCACTGGAAAATCTACTTCACATTATTCATTTCGTAATCCCAAACTCTTTTCTTATGCATTGACTGCAAGGCCCTGCTACCAAGTCATCTGCACCCCAATAAGCCATTGAACCCAGGTACTGGATGGTCCCAGAAAAATCCACTTCACATTAGAAGAATATTTAGAATTGAGAGTCCTCAGTGGTTGATACCTTTTAATGGCTAACTGAAAAGATGGTAACAAATTGCAAGCTTTCAAGACTAGTCAGGTCTCTTCATCAGGCTTGACTAATACAAAATCTGAAGAATCACATATTTATACACAAGACAGCATATAAATAACTCAATAGATAAGACAAGTGATGTGAAGCGGAATAGTCATTATGGGAGAGAGATAAGCATAAATATTGGAGCAGTTCATAGATAAGCAGTGTGAAGGTTTCATTGCCGGTCTGGTTCTGTGTTATGATGACCCCAGAAGGTCTGAGGAGCAAATTCCTTAATTGATGTAAAAAGACATAAATCCATGCGACACATTCATACCTGCACTGAATGTGTCGAAAGTTTTCATAAATTTGTACTCAGAGATTCTTCTCTCTCTCTGAAACTTGAAGTTACCTTTTAATACAAGTAATTTAATGTCCATCATGCTATGACCAGGGATACAAAAATGTTTTGCCACAGGTAGATCCATTCTTTTTTCTCTTATTTTGTGGCAATGAGAATTCATCCTTTTTCTCAGTTCTTGCCCGGTCTCCCCCACATACAGACCCCCAGTTGGACATTTAGTACAAATAATTAAGTACACCACATTAGATGTGGTGCAGCTGAACGTACCTGGGATCTTGTAGTCCTGATGTGAGTTGGGAATCTTTATTTTGTCCGTGGTCATTATAAATGGACAGGTTTTACATTTTTTCTGATTGCAAGGAAAGTTTCCTGCAGCTGTTGGAGAGGACAGGGAGCTTCTGACATATATGCTTCTTTAATTTGGGGGCTGCCTAAAACACAGCAGTGGGGGTCTGGAAATATGGATTGTAATCGGGCATCTTTTTGCAGTAAAGGTTGCAATTTCCGTGCAGCTCCCCTTAGCACCTCCAGATTTGGATAGTAGGTGACCACTAGTGGCACCCAGTTATTCTCTTCTTTAGCTTTGTAATGTAGCAGGTGATTCCTTGATATTCCAGTGGCCCTTGTAATTTGGTTTTCAGTTGTTCTTGGACGGTAGCCCTGATTCAAAAAGGTTTTTTTGAGGCGTCCAAGGTGTTCATCTCTAAGGGGAGCCGCACGGAAATTACAACCTTTACTGTAAAAAGATGCCATGGATGGAGCCAAATAGAGGACCATTCTTGAAGAAAACCTGTTGGAGTCCGCAAAAGACCTGAGACTGGGACAGAGATTTGTCTTCCAACAAAACAATGATCCCAAACATAAAGCTAAATCTACAATGGAATGGTTCACAAATAAACTTATCCAAGTGTTAGAATGGCCAAGTCAAAGTCCAGACCTGAATCCAATCGAGAATCTGTGGAAAGAGCTGAAAACTGCTGTTCACAAACGATCTCCATCAAACCTCACTGAGCTCGAGCTGTTTGCCAAGGAAGAATGGGCAAGAATTTCAGTCTCTCGATGTACAAAACTGAAAGAGACATACCCCAAGGGACTTTCAGCTGTAAACTCATAGAATCATAGAATCGTAGAGTTGGAAGGGACCTCCTGGGCCATCTGGTCCAACCCCCTGCTAAAAGCAGGATTCGCTAAATCATCCCAGTCAGATGTCTGTCCAGCCTCTGTTTGAAGACTTCCATTGAAGGAGAACTCACCACTTCTCGTGGCAGCTTGTTCCACTCATTGATCACTCTAACTGTCAAAAAGTTTTTTCTAATATCTAATCTGTGTCTCCTCCCATTCAGTTTCATCCCATTGCTTCTAGTCTTTCCTTGTGCAAATGAGAATAAAGTTGATCCTTCTACAATGTGACAGCCCTTTAGATATTTGTAGACAGCTATTAATTCTCCTCTCAGTCTTCTCTTTTGCAAACTAAACATTCCCAAATCCTGCAACCTTTCCTCATAAGACAGGGTTTGCAGACCAGTCACCATTCTGGTCGCTCTTTTCTGAACTTGCTCCAGTTTGTTGATGTCTTTTTTAAAATGTGGTGCCCAAAACTGGACACAATATTCCAGATGAGGTCTGACCAAAGAGGAGTAGAGGGAAATAATGACTTCACGTGATCTAGACTGTATGCTTCTGTTAATACATCCTAGAATTGCATTTGCCTTTTTTGCTGCTGCATCACACTGTTGACTCATATTCAGTCTGTGATCTATTAGTATACCCAAGTCTTTTTCACATGTGCTGTTGCTTAGCCCTATTCCTCCCATTCTGTATATGCTTTTTTCATTTTTATTGCCCAGATGTAGTACTTTGCATTTTTCCCTGTTAAAAACCATTCTGTTAGTTGCTGCCCACTTCTCCAGTTTATTTATATCTTTTTGAATCCTCTCTCTCTTCTCTAGTATTAGCTATCCCTCCTAGCTTTGTGTCATCAGCAAATTTAATCAGTTTACCCTCAATTCCTTCATCTAAATCATTGATAAAGATGTTGAACAATACAGGGCCCAGGACAGAGCCCTGTGGTACCCCACTTGAGACATTCTTCCAACTGGATGTGCAGCCATTTACGACCACTCTTTGGGTCCAATCACTAAGCCAGTTATGAATCCACCTAACAGTTGCCTTGTCCATTCCATACTTAGTCATTTTTTCAATAAGGATTGTATGAGATACTTTGTCAAATGCTTTGCTGAAGTCAAGATATACTATATCTACAGCATTTCCTTGATCCACCAAATCAGTGATTCCGTCATAGAAGGAAATTAAGTTAGTCTGACATGACTTATTGGTTACAAACCCATGCTGACTCTGTTTAATCACTTCATTCTTATCCAGGTACTGACATACATGATGTTTAATAATTTGTTCAAAGATCTTTCCTGGTATAGAAGTCAGACTCACCGGCCTATAGTTGCCTGGGTCCACCTTCTTCCCCTTTTTGAAGATAGGAACAACATTTGCTCTTCTCCAGTCTTCTGGCACTTCTCCTGTTCTCCAAGAATTTTCAAAGATTATGGAGAGGGGTTCAAAAATTTCTTCTGCTATCTCCTTCAGTACTCTGGGGTGTAATTCATCTGGACCTGGAGACTTGAATTCATTTAGGTTAGCTAAGTGTTTCCTCACTATCTTTCTGTTTATAGATATCCTGGATTCTTCTATTCCCTTAATAGGACAGTGAAGAACAGTTGATGTTACATTTCCTTTCTGAGAGAAAACAGATGCAAAATAGGAATTTAAAAGTTCGGCCTTCTCAACATCCTGTCTTACCATTTCATCATTTTCATCCTGTAAAAATCTATAGCATCTTTGACTTTTCTTTTACTTTTGACATATCCCCAAAATCCTTTATTATTGCTTTTGACATCTCTTGCAAGCCTCAATTCATTTTCAGCTTTAGGTAATCTGATTTGTGCCCTGTAGGTTCTGCAGACAGCATTATATTCTTCTTTAGATATGCCTCCCTCTTTCCATTTTATAAACATTTTTTTCTTCCTTTTTAGCATGTGCTTAAGTTCTGTGTTCATCCATCCTGGTTTCCTTAAATGCTTCCTATTCTTCCCTCTTTTTGGAATTGTTAACAATTGTGCTTTGAGAATTTCATTTTTCAAGATTTCCCATCCTTCCTGGACATTTTTGTCTTTAAGGATATCCAGTAGGGTGATGACTATTTTAAAAATTTTGCAAAACGAAAATGAAACCCCTTACATTGGAGGAACAATTGCATTCAAGTGACATTAGTATCATCAAATTTGTAAAATATTCAAAAGAGTTCCCCCTCTTTCTCATTTCAAAATTTTCAAATAAAAAGATTTTTTGTGTTTTAATTTTAATCTATAAAGAAAATATCTTTCTAAGTTGTAACAAAAAGTGGTATTTTATTCACATCTAGAACATTCTGGAATATTTTAAAATATTTTGTAATTTAGTATTATCTTTTCATTTTCAGTGCAAAGCTTCAAGTTTTACGATCAAGAAGTGCAGGACAGGTCATTCAGAAAATGTCTTCTAGAAATTCCAGCAACAGTGTAAAGGCAAACAGGTCTATCTGGACGAGGAATCTGCCCTCCTATTCTCAACGTAAAAGGGATCCAAGTATTCCATATGTTGAAAGCTCTCCAATCTCACGTGGATGCCAACGAACGGTCAAATTCTTGGAAACTTCAGTTTTCTGTTCAACAGCGAGAAATGGCGATTGGATCGAATAAAAAATATGATAATGGATATAGAATTGCTCTGGAGGGAAACTCTAGACTTCCCACTTTTATCCAGTGCACTCATCAGAAAGAAACTCAATCGTCTGATTGATCTAAATGACAAAAACAAAAAGAAACCTTCTGATAAATTCACTGCAACACTTTCTCAGTTATTTGATGTCACCAACGTTAATGGAGAATGGAAAAACTAGGAGGATAAAGAGCTCTACCTGAGACAAGTTGAGAGTGGAGGCAAGGTTGGTTTTTCGACGCTCAAAATAGCTCCTTTGGAATCAATTCATCCAAGAAAACGAATCCGACTATCAATATTTCAAGCTCAAGCCAGCACTTCGCAATCGCAACCCACACATGATACTGTCTCTGAATCTTTACCCGAGACTCCAAAGCCAACCTCTTCTTCCGCGTCATCTTCTCCTGAACGCACACCGAAATACAAAAGAGCAAGCACTACAACAGCGAGTTTACTGGTACTGAAAAACAACATTTCTACACATAAAGCAAATAAAGTGCTTGCAACCATTGCTGAACAAGGTCATGATGTACCGGTTCCAAGTCAGTCGGGTGTCTGGAGACGAACAATCTCAGAAGGACAGAAAATGAAAACCAAAATTTTTGAAAAACTTCAAAGCAAAGATCCCTATTGTCTCCACTTCGATGGTAAAAGAATCCAAGGGGGAGAGTATCAAGTAGTTCTGCTGAAAAATACCACAACCGAAATCAAACTCGGTATTCTGAAATGTGAGAATGGTTCTGCCACAGCTATTCACAAGGAACTACATCAGCTAATTGATGAATAGGACGCTTGGGAAAATATTCGCATGATAATCTGCGACACGGCAGCAGTAAATACTGGCCGTTTGAACGGGATTGTAATGTTGATACAGGATGATGTCTTGAGAAAGGGCTTTCAGAAGCCACAATACATTGGCTGTCAACACCATGTACTCGACCTCCTACTGAAGCACGTCATGAATTTCCTTATTCCAGAGTCAGCGAAGAAACCAGAACTCAATTATTTCTTCATTGACAAATTAACAGAAAACTATGCCTCACTTCAGATTGATTACCACCAAGTTGCAACAGATGATGTCAACACAGGCGAGAATCCTGGATGGCGAGATGATTTCAAGTTCTTATATGAACTATGTCAGGCATATCGTCATTACAAAACAACAACACGTTGGCCTTGAATCAGTTGGAAGAAACTCCCAAACCTGCACATGGCAAGATGGAACTCGCGAGCCGTATATGCTGTTATAGCATTTTGTCTGATACCAGAGTGGCGCCGTGTCCTCGGTATAGCATGCGACTTCATCTGCTATGAATGGGCAAATGCCTGGTTCCAGTCGCAACACTACAACGAAGCATCCTTCAATGAACTGTTAACCTCACTCACCAAGACAAAGTGCAAGAAGGCAATTAAGTGTTTGAAGGCGCACTGGTTGGTCGAGGAGTCATTAATTGACATTCCCAGACCAAAATGCTGAACGTGCTGTAAAACTGATGGAGGAACTACATGCGAAATCGAAAAACATTGAATTTTTGAATCTAAAATTCATAGGAAAAAATAATTTTTAAACACTTCTTTTGTACATATTGTACTTATAATTAACTGTTTTATACTGTATTTGTTAAAAAACAAATAATAAAAGTTGCTTAGTTATTACTATTATCGTTTCAATAATGCAAAATTGCATGTTTTTTTGGGGGGGGAAAAAACAATTTTTGCCTTATTTCATTTGAATGAAAGGGGGAACTTTTTTTAAAAAACAAAAAAAAGCAATACTTATTCTTAAATAACCCATAAAAGTTCCTCCATTGCACATGGTTTCATAAAAAAAAATTTTTTGTCATTACACTAATATCCAGCCATTGGATCCCCCCAATTCTCTTTCTGAATCCCTTAAAATCTGCCTTTCTGAAATCTAACCTTGACGCCTGAGTTTTCTCAGGTCCTCCTCCTCTAGTTATCCAAAATTCTAAAATAGCATGGTCGCTACCTCCTAGGGTCCCAGCCACTTTTACCTCCTCAACCATTTCCTCCCTGTTTATAAGGATTAGATCCAAGGTAGCAGTTCCCCTTGTTTTCTCCCCTACCTTTTGGAAGATAAAGTTGTCAGCAAGAGAGGATAAGAATTTCCTTGACCTGTTAGTTTTGCCTGAGAGAGATTCCCAACAAATGTCTGGATAGTTGAAATCTCCCATGACAACTATGTCATATTTTTTGGAGAACTTGGCCATTTGATGCATAAAGAGTTCATCCATATCTTCAGCTTGCACAGGCGGCCTGTAGTAAATGCCTACAATGGTGTCCTTTCCATTGTTCTGTCCTTGTATTCTTACCCAAACAGTTTCCACAGAACTCCCAGTCTCTGAAGCTTCAATCTCTGTGCAGATATATGCGTTTCTAACACACAATGCGACACCTCCTCCTCGTTTATCAAGTCTGTTTCTTGCAAATAAGTTGTATCCTTCTAGTCTTGTATTCCAATCATGTGTATTGTCCCACCAAGTTTCAGTGATTCCAATGACATCATATTTCTTTTCCTGTGTTAGTAGTTCCAATTCTTCTTGTTTGTTGCCCATGCTTTGTGCATTAGTATAGAAACATTTTAGTTTGTGATTGGTTTCTCTTTCTCCAATTTTTTTATTAATTAGATTCTTTTGTCTTTGTTCTTCCTTTCCACTTCTAATAGCAGAGTTCTCAATAGCATTTGTCAGGTGTATGGCTTTTTCTTGTCTTTTGCTTCCCTTCCCATGTTGTTCTAGTTTAAAGCTCTCCTTACAAGTGTAGCAAGGCGACTTCCAAATACATGTTTTCCAGTCTTCGTAAGGGGCACCCCATCTCTAGCAAGTAGTCCATCGTAAAAGTAATTCACTCCGTGATCCATAAATCCAAATCGTTGCTGACGGCACCATCGACGTAGCCAGTTGTTCACCTGCAGAATCTTATTCCACCTCCTTGTTCCATGGCCATCCACTGGGAGGATGGAAGAGAAGACCACCTGCGCTCCCAGTTCTTTCACTTTCTTGCCTAAGTCTTCAAAGTCTCTGCAGATGGTTTCCAGGTTATTTCTTGCGGTGTCATTTGTCACCACATGTAGTAGCAGGAATAGGTAGTCATCTGTAGGTCTGAAGAGTCCTGATATCCTGTCAGACACATCTTTAATTTTTGCACCTGGAAGACAGCACATTTCTCTTGAAGTTATATCCGGTCTGCAGATAGCGGCCTCTGTTTCTCTCAACAGGGAATCCTCCATGACCACCACTCTCCGTTTCTTCTTCACAACATTTTTCTTTCTCCATCCAGGAGTACTCTGAAGGCATACAAGGTTGCTGTTTGTTGGCAAAGTCTTATCCTGATGTATTTCTTCATTGTTTTCCTGCGTGAGAGCCTGGTACTGGTTCCTGAGAAGTATGGGTGCTGACTGCCTCCTGATCCTCCTGCTTCTCTGGGTCACATGTCTCCATTCCTTTGTTTCTTCAGGTGCACTTCGAATTTCTTCTCTTTCTGTAACATGAAGAGATAATTCTGCTCTGTCCAAGAACTGTTCACCTTCCTTAATGATCTTCAATGTAGCTAACCTTTCTTCGAGATTTTGCAACTTTTCCTCCAACATGGACACAAGCTTGCATTTGTGGCATGTGAAGTTTGGCTTTTCCACTGGTAAGTCTGTGAACATGTAGCAAGAAATGCAGCTCACCAAATGGCTCCTGGCCTCTTCCATATTGAGATTTCTTAAAAACGCTGAAAGATGAGCCAAAATTTGCGCGCCGATAGGCGCGCGGTTTTCCGATTTCCTCTTTTCAGCTGCAACAGCCAAAACCCAGTGATCGTTGAGCTCGCGGAGACTCTTCACTTATCCCAGAAGGCAAAAGGTGGCGCAACAAAGTACTAAAAAGGTGGCGCAACAAAGTACTAAATTAAAGGGGCCGAATAATATTGCACGCCCCACTTTTCAGTTTTTGAATTTCCACAAAAATTTAAAATAAACCAATAAATTTCTTGCAACTTCACAATTGTGTCCCACTTGTTGATTCTTCACTAAAAATTTACATTTGGTATCTCTATGTTTGAAGCATGACGTGTGGGAAAAGGTTGAAAAGTTCCAGGGGGCCGAATACTATCGCAAGGCACTGTATAGAGCGATGTACACTACCCTGCCTACCTAACACTGCAACCTATAAATTCCGGAATTAGTCCTTAGAATGACTATTGGTTTAGTTGGATTTGAGTAGGTTAAGATGGTAGAACCCACACTGACTAATAAATCCCCAAATCTGACCCTATCTTGGCAGCTGCTCTCCCTATCTAAATCCGGAGCTGAATGCGCCAAGCAGGGCAGTGTCTGGTCACTTATACCCCTGATGATGCTGTGCGGCCAGCCAATCACTGCAAGACCACAGCAAAAATGGCTGAGTCGTTTCATTGCCTGGCAGACAATCCCTGCAGAGTGACTTTGTCTCTAAAGTCCACCAAAAAACTGAGTGGAGAACCGAGTTCCCGCCGAGTAATCCCGGAAATGCTCGGTGCTTGCCGAGTACACCGAGTTCCGTGATACTTGGGCGAGTAATGAGTAGTGGCGAGCACGTTCGCTCATCACTAACTATAATGGAAGTCAATGGGAAACTCAAGTATTTTTCCAGAAGACCCTCCCAGGAGGTCTGAAAGGCAATAAAAATGGTGAAATTAATGGAAAATGTGCTCAAATGGAATGGGAACACCATGAAGAAGATGCCTTGACACATCTCTGACTCCCGGGTCACTGTGGGAAACAATGTTGTCATACACCACTTTTACGGACTGACAATGAAACATACCAAACCGAAGATAAAACTGATTTTACAGGGAAAAATCTTAAGGGCTCAATAGTAAGTAGGTGGATCTGTACACAGTTCTGTGAGTGTGAAGGTATGTACCCACATTCTTATTATTAAATTTGAACACTGCTTTGTGCAAGTTTTAAAAATTGATTTTAAAGCGAACCTGTCAGCAGGTTTTTTGATGGTAATCTGACAGCAGTGTGAAGGACAGAGATCCTGATTCCATGTATCGTTTAGTTTACTGGGCGCAGCAGTTTTCTCTGATGCAGATCTAGCAGAGCTCAGTTGTTGAGCTGTTTATAATCCTACCCACACTACAGCTCTGTGTATATTGTATAGCGACAAAGAGCTGCTAATCAGTACTGAAAGCGGGGTTAGACTAGAAGGCAGAAGGCCAGCTATCCTGTAGTGATTATCTCCTGCTGTTAAAACACTGATTGTATTGAAATGGCAAAACACAACCCGGTAAGTGACACATCGATAGAATCAGGGTCTCTTCTCCTACATTATGATGCTCTAAGATTACATGGTCAAACATGGTGACAGATTCCATTTAGGTTCTGTGACCATTACAATGATGCTCACTGCCACCTGCTGGGCAGAGAACTACAGCAAAGGCCCATTACTTTGCACAACTCTGGGCTGTTAAAATTGCTGCCATATACGTTATATGGAGCGTCAGAAGATATGTCTAGCTAATTATTACTTTAGCCTCCTCCTTCCCATAGTTGTACAGCTGGAGTAACTGGCGTACCACATACTTGTGATCATGCATAACCTTCAGTTAAACCCTCGCCAATCTAGCATTAATTACTTATCCAGTGGTATTGAAATATATTATTTAATCTGGAATATCCTTTCAATAAATTCAAATTAGTGATGAGCGAGTATGCTCATTGCTCCGGTTTTCCCGAATATGCTCGGGTGATCTCCAAGTATTTGGATGTGCTCGGAGATTTGGTTTCTGTCACCATAGCTGCCTGAATTGCGGCTGCTAGACAGCCTGAATACAAGTGGGGATTCCCTAACAAACAGGCAATCCTTGCATGTATTCAGGCTGGCTAGCAGCCACAAATCATGCAGTTGCATTGACAAAAACTAAATCTCCAAGCATGCCAAAATACTCGGAGGACACCCGAGCATGCTCAGGAAAACCCGAGCAACGAGTATACTCGCTCATCACTAATTCTAATGAAATTAGATATCTTCTCACAAATTCTTATTGCCATGGCTTCACAGAAATAAATGATGTATGACAGTTAAATGACATGAAAGTCTGTAAAGAATCCAATTTTCCATAACCAGTACTTACGAGGATCACTGCACATTCTGGACATTTCAAACTTTCTTTTCCGGGAACTCAGTGGAATCTGTGAGCATTTTCTTGAAATTGAATTGATCAATTTTGATAGTAGAAAGGGATCATCAATTCTTAGTGAAAAGCTGTTCCTAGAAACCACTCGCGGTCCAATGGGGGTTGTATCGAAGCAAATAAACACAATTCTGTCTAGGTAACTAGGTCTAATAAGAAGGTCCCGGAGTGAAGAGAAACTATGGTCTTTAAAGACTGGAATAATAGTAATCGGGATGATGGTTATCGGGTAACTGAATGCGGATATGACATCACCATCAGTAATATCCCTAGATCCTAGTAAACACTTAAACCCATGTTGCTCGAGAGGTTTCACAATTTTCTCAATCATCTCTTTATCAACTTGACTTTGCTTTAAAGTTTGTGGGTTTTGTGGTGACACAACATAGGAATGATAGCAAAAAAGTTCATGAAACATTAGAACACCTAGGAGAAATAGAAAAGGGGCATTAAACAATTAGCATCTATTCTAAAGAGTTTAAAATCTGTATAACATATATCTTATTTAAACTTAAAATATCAAGCAGTCCATAAGTTCATATATAATTATAATACCAATTGATCACAGCAAAGCTTTATAACTTTATAACTCATTTACTTGTGTTTCTAAATGGTTCAATGAAATATTCATTTCTTTAAGAAGGAGGCTTAAAGTAGAAATGCCTGGCTGGCAACAGCTTTCCCTGGCAAAATTTGCTTTAAGAAGTAAAAATGGATCTTGGTTGGTTGTTCTATGTGCCCCTTTAAGAATATAGAATATATTGGCCCTGTGATATAGACTGGTTCCACACTTAAGGTTGGAGGAAGTAATGCAGGCTTACATTGGAGCCTTTGTACAGACAACTTTACTCACAAGTACCATCCAATAAAGAAAGAGTAATACGGTAGTACAGGCAGGAGCACGAGACAACAGGGCTCATATCAACTGTAGGGTTTATCCATTAGTGACCACTCTACTTGATTCCTGTGATGACTCAATGTCATTTATGTTCTCATCTTTGGCCGGCCAAAAATCTGTGTGCTTTCTAGTATTGCCCTATCTTAAGTTCCAAAGGATTTATTGAGTGAACAATTTGTCCCTAAGAGTGGTCAATGAGGAGTTAAATTTTATAGGATTGAAAAAACATTATGAGACACGCTGATTTAAATAGAATCTGTCAGCAGGTGTTTGCTACCTCAAAGTGAAGCAGCCAAAGAGACCATGATTCCAACAATGTATCACTTAGTTTACTGAGTACAGCAGTTGAAACACAATCAGATTTTTTTTTAATTTCATTTTTTTTCTGTAAAAACTATTGTGCTGTTTTACTACTGCTTTCTAGTGCATTAGCAATCTTACAAGAGGCAACAGCTTGGTATAAACAGAGGAACACAAATGGCACTCACACCAGTGGCCTGAGACTGGATGTGCATTCCCTTGAACTAGGGGCACCCTAGGCTATTCCTGTCTCCTGGATTACCCCGGATTGGGGAGATGCTGGGGTCCCATACTTTGATATGCTCTTATCTTACCCTTATCTGTTCCCACCCTCGACTCAGGGAGGTGTGAGTCTGAAGTGTTTAGGCAAACACTAACTAGACAGACAGACAGGGGTTAATAGACAGGGATAAAAGAAAACTACAATCATACAAATACACTCACAAAACAACAGAGTGGGAAACAGGGGAGAAGTAGGAAGAAAGAAAACAAATGGGAGAGGATAAGGATTAACACGCAAACTAACTCCATGTAGCAATCTCCAAAAACCTCTTCAACCGCCAACTCCAAACACTGAACTCTCTCCTTTAACCTCCAAACCAGGTAGTGGTAACTATCACTGGCAAGGTGAGAAGCAAGGAGTGGGGTTCTTATACCTGCTGGGAGTAGCAAACTCAGAACAGCTGATACAACCCAAGATAAAGAACTACAGAAGTCCAACTAAGCAGTTTAACCCTTGCAGCACCAGAGCAGAGAAAGCCAGACCTGCTAATACGACAGTGAAGCTGTTCTAACTACCGCAGGTGTATGTGTCCCTAGGGACATACTGTGATTGTCTGACCCCACTCTGTCCCTGTGACACACAGCATGCTGGTATCCTCTTGTTTACTTTCAGTCCCTATACTTTTCAAAGCAGAGTAGCACAACATCTCCCTGAGCTTATTACACCCCTATCTCTCAGTCACAGCAATCTTTGGCACTTGTATAGCATACTTTCACAGTTATTGTGCATATGTCCCTCATTCTCAGGTTCCAGTCTCTTTGTTATCTCTGTGGCAGCACTCCTCTTCATTCACCTCACTGGTATACGGACTCCTGGTTGTGCAACAACTTCTCTAGTCTTTTAGGTGTTTGAGCTTTCACTATTTGGTGTTTACACTCTTCTCTTACAGAAATAAGTCTTAGGCTGGAGTCACACTTAACGTATAAAAATACGGTCCGTATTTTACGGCCGTAATACGGAGAAATGGTCCCTAAATAGTGATCGTATGTCATCCATTTTCAAGGTGTGGTCGCGTTTTTTGCGCATGTAAGCATCCGTATGTAATCCGTATGGCATCCGTATGCCGAGATTTTCTCGCCGGCTTGTAAAATGGACATATAATGGAGCCCAATGACAGGTTTTCAAACACAAATGAAAGAATAGATATAGACACATAGAATGCATATATATATATATATATATATATACACTCACTGGCCACTTTATTAGGTACACCATGCTAGTAAGGGGTTGGACCCCCTTTTGCCTTCAGAACTGCCTCAATTCTTCGTGGCAGAGATTCAACAAGGTGCTGGAAGCATTCCTCAGAGATTTTGGACCATATTGACATGATGGCATCACACAGTTGGCGCAGATTTGTCGGCTGCACATCCCTGATGCGAATCTCCCGTTCCACCACATCCCAAAGATGCTCTATTGGATTGAGATCTGGTGACTGAGGAGGCCATTTGAGTACAGTAAACTCATTGTCATGTTCAAGAAACCAATCTGAGATGATTCGAGCTTTATGACATGGCGCATTATCCTGCTGAAAGTAGCCATCAGATGTTGGGTACATTGTGGTCATAAAGGGATGGACATGGTCAGCAACAATACTCAGGTAGGCTGTGGCGTTGCAACGATGCTCAATTGGTACCAAGGGGCCCAAAGAGTGCCCAGAAAAAATTCCCCACACCATGACACCACCACCACCAGCCTGAACCGTTGATACAAGGCAGGATGGATCCATGCTTTCATGTTGTTTACGCCAAATTCTGACCCTACCATCCGAATGTCGCAGCAGAAATCGAGACTCATCAGACCAGGCAACGTTTTTCCAATCTTCTACTGTCCAGTTTCGATGAGCTTGTGCAAATTGTAGCCTCAGTTTCCTGTTCTTAGCTGAGAGGAGTGGTACCCAGTGTGGTCTTCTGCTGCTGTAGCCCATCTGCCTCAAAGTTCGACGCACTGTGCGTTCAGAGATGCTCTTCTGCCTACCTTGGTTGTAACGGGTGGCAATTTGAGTCACTGTTGCCTTTCTATCAGCTCGAACCAGTCTGCCCATTCTCCTCTGACCTCTGGCATCAACATGGCATTTCCGGCCACAGAACTGCCGCTCACTGGATTTTTTTTCTTTTTCGGACCATTCTCTGTAAACCCTAGAGATGGTTGTGCGTGAAAATCCCAGTAGATCAGCAGTTTCTGAAATTCTCAGACCAGCCCTTCTGGCACCAACAATCATGCCACGTTCAAAGGCACTCAAATCACCTTTCTTCCCCATACTGATGCTCGGTTTGAACTGCAGGAGATTGTCTTGACCATGTCTACATGCCTAAATGCACTGAGTTGCCGCCATGTGATTGGCTGATTAGAAATTAAGTCTTAACACACAGTTGGACAGGTGTACCTAATAAAGTGGCCAGTGAGTGTATATATATATATATATATATATATATATATATATACACACATGTCATTTAGACACACATATATATATATATATATTTATATTTCATATAGTTCTGCATAGCAGAATAGCCGCTGAAATATTTGCCGGCTTCATTAAAATCCTTACAAAACCTGACATGAAATGGCACAGGTTTACATACAGTAAACCATTTCATTTCATGTTTTTATATGTCTTTCACTAGTAATTAGATGAGGGTTTGTGTGTAAAATTTGGGAGGTGTAGGTGTTAATTTAAGGGGTTAATTCGTTGTAAAAAATTGCGTGGGATCTCGCGGTAATTTGTCAACCAGAAAGGTAAAGCCTTGGGAGGGGCCATTGTTTTTGCCCCCCCCCGGCTACAAAAATCTGCCCCCAGACACCCCAGAAAAGGTGCATCTATAAGCTGTGCCTTTTCTGGCACTTATCCTCTCTATTCGCATTGCCCTGTAGTGGTGGCGAATGGGTTAATAACAAAGGGTTAATGTCACCATTCGATCGTAAGGTGACATTTAGCCGATTAATAATGGAGAGGTGTCAATAAGACACCTATCCATTATTAACCCTAGACTATGAAATGGTTAAAAACCACACACAGACGTTAATTAAAAAGTCTTTTAATGAAATAAAGACACCAAGTTTTTGACCAATTTTTATTACTCTGCTATTCCAAAATAAAACCATGATCTGCAAAAAAAACATAAAAAATCAACAATATTCTTACCTCTCTGCCGTTCAGTCATGTCCCACGCTGTAATCCTTCACAAGGGGTTAAATAGTTTACAATGAGGACCGGTGCTAATGCGACCAGCCCCACTGTAAACTACTTCAGAATGAATTAGTTCAGCTCTGCACAGCCTCACTGGCTGCCTGGAGATTAACTAATTAGCGTGGGAAAGTTTCTGAATTTTTTCCCATGCTCATCAGTTCACCTCAGGTCAGCCAGGGGACTCCCCGCAGCCTCAGTGACGTAGTCCTACATAGTCTTTAAGATGCAATGGAATTTATCAGTAAAGACAAAGCACTGACATGGATTCAATATGTGAAGGAGAATGAATAGCAACTTCCAAACTTTCCTCAGTGACCTGGGTCTGTTGAAGTCTAATGCTGTTTCCCATTTATTTTTCAAGGGTCACAGTGAAGAGTCCTACCCCTCCTGCTTCATATTATTTTATAAATATTGGGTTGTTCACCTTTTGTGACAATTTTTTTTATACCCAAGTTCATTTATTTACATCTAAATATAATTTTTCCAATTGGATTTCATTAAAAATGTTGAACAATTTGGCTTTTACAGACAAGCTTTTGTTCCTCTGCACATTCAACTTTGATGTGGTCTGCAGCCATAAATTAGCTGAGAATAGTTTAGAAAAAGGCAGAAAAGAGCAGTCACATACTCCCTGTCAGACTATTAGGACAAATTCACTGATATGTGCTCATTTTTGTGTATAGCATGTCATAGTTGATCTACATAATCTACATCAAATATTTGAAACACCAAGGCAAGAAGGATATTGACATCTTCGAATTTGGGTAGACATTGTTGCAACACTATGCTGCGCTCCTGCGCAGGATTCGGCACCTGGCCAGGATTGGCATCAGTAAGGCTGTGGTAGTGTTAATTTTCATCGGTACATCACCAAGTCAGAGAAAGTAACTGAATCAAGAATCAAACTGATTTTGCATTTGCTGTGGTCTGATCATCGTGGTAATCACAGAAAGCAAAGTACAAAGTAGAGAGAACAGACAATGGATAGCTGACATCAAGGCCCTGCATTCATAAATAGAAATGAGTGAACTTGTTCGGAAAGCGTTCGCCAATCTCAAATATGGCACAAATGTAGCGCATTCGGATTTGTGTTCGAATTCCCGAGCATTTTTCCTAGAAATCTTGAAAGTCAGCCAAAGTTCGGTAAATGACCAAGTTAACTAAGAGCTCTTTCAGACGTCAGTGCTTCCCTTAGCAGCACAGGCCACAAAATATCCCACACACACACACTTATGAAAAACAGATGACATCCCTGTGTCATCAGTGTGACACATACCAGCGCCTGAGAATCAGCGGTACGGTTTGCGCTGTTAACCGGCATGAGGCGCTGAAGAGAAGACAGCTCACATCACGGTCCCCTGCTAGCACGGCAATCAGAGCAGGTGGCAGCTGATGGGAGAATTCATCAGCCGCAAGCTGCGCTATAAATACAGTGGGTATGGAAAGTATTCAGACCCCTTTACATTTTTCACTCTTTGTTTCATTGCATCCATTTGGTAAATTCAAAAAAGTTAATTTTTTTTCTCATTAATGTACTCTCTGCACCCCATTTTGACTGAAAAAAAACAGAAATGTAGACATTTTCAGAGTTTTTGCCAATTTAATAAAAAAGAAAAACTGAAATATCACATGGTCATAAGTATTAAGACCCTTTGCTCAGACACATATTTACCTTATATACTCGCGTATAAGCCGAGAATTTCAGCCCATTTTTTTGGGCTGAAAGTCCCCCTCTCGGCTTATACGTGAGTCATATAGCCAGGGGGTAGGTGGGGGAGGGGGAGCGGGGATGTCACATCATACTGACCCCCCCCGGCGTGATCTCTGCAGCCCATCTCCTTGTCCCATGGTCTCCCTTCCTTCCTACAGTGGTCACATTGTACCGCTCATTAAAGTAATGAATATGCGCATATTTATGACTTTAACGAGCGGTACCATGTGACCGTTGAAGGAAGTGAGATCATGGGAGAATGGGGCTGCAGAGATGCACCAGGGGGAGGTAAGTGTATGCTATATTCACCTGTCCCAGTTCCAACGCTGCTCGCCGCTGTCTGCCCACCAGGTTCCTCTGTCAGTGACATTCAGACAGCAGAGGGCGCAATGACGTAGTCAGTGCGCGCCCTCTGCCTGAGCAGTCACTGACAGAGGGCAGACAGCAGCAAGCAGCGTTGGAACCAGGACAGGTGAATATCTCAGGTGCCGGGTCCTGAGCCAGTGGCGACACCTGTCCCCCTAGCGTGCTGGTGTCTGCCTGCTCAGCACACCGGCACCTGACCCCTAGCGACGAGAGGTATGTCTTTTTTTTTAATACCTGCAGTAGCGGCAGCAGCAACATATGGGGGCATAATCTATGGGGCATCTTATGGGGGCAGCATATGGGGGCATATTCAATGGAGCATCTTATGGGGGCAGCATATGGGGGCATATTCAGTGGAGAATCTTATGGGGGCAGCATATGGGGGCATATTCAGGTGACCATCTTATGGGGGCATATTCTATGGAGCATCTTATGGGGCAGCATATAGGGGCATATTCAATGGAGCATCTTATGGGGGCAGCATATGGGGGATATTCAATGGAGCATCTTATGGGGGCAGCATATGGGGGATATTCAATGGAGCATCTTATGGGGGCAGCATATGGGGGCATATTCAATGGAGCATCTTATGGGGGCAGCATATGGAGGTAAATTCAATGGAGCATATTATGGGGGCAGGATATGGGGGGATATTCAATGGGGCATCTTATGGGGGCAGCATATGGGGGATATTCAATGAAGCATCTTGTGGGGGCAGCATATGGGGGCATATTCAATGGAGCATCTTATGGGGGCAGCATATGGGTGGATATTCAATGGAGCCTCCTGAGTCCTGTATGCAGCACAGTATTAGCCCAAATGATTTTGAATAGGAAATGTGGACTACGGGCTGCACAACAATATTAGCCCAGATGATTTTGATTAGCAATTGGGCCTACTGGCTAATCCACAATATTAGGTCTAACGATTTTGATTAGCAAATGGGGCCTCCTGAGTTCTGACTGCAACACATTATTAGCCCAAACAATTCTGAGTAGGAAATGTGGACTATGGACTGCACAACACTATTATCACAAACTAGTTAGATGCTGGAAGGTCGATTTCACACAGGACAGGATCCTATCTAACTTTATGACAAGTTAACTTGCAGCAGCAGGAGCAGCCTATCTGCATTGTTACACTGAGAAAATGGCGCCAGAAAATCATCATGTCAGCTTTTTATATGGAGAGTGACTTTGGCAGTCAATGACAGAAGCAGTTGTGCCATGACTAGAGTTGAGCGACTTTTGGTTTTTTAGGGTCGCGTTTCGTTTCGTGAAACCCGACTTTTCCAAAAGTCGGGTCGAGCAAGATCGTCCGATTATAGGGAAAAGTGGGGGTCGTCCCGAAACACGAAACCCAATGTAAGTCAATGGGGAATAAAAGTCGGCAGTGAGAGGAGGACAGGAAACACACCTACAGTGCCCATTTGAAAGCCAAAAGCATCAATTCTTCTTACTTAAGCTTGTCAACCTTAATTAACTTCATAATACAAGTTACACACTGAAAAATGGGGGTTATTTGGCTAAATTTGTGGGGGGGGAGGGCTGGCTGCAGGTTTTCATGTGCCCTGGGCGAAAGAGCGCCCCTTTAACACATACCACAACTCATCATGCTCCGATACGTCAGAGAAATAGCGGTATAGTACAATGAAAAATACCTCACTTTTTACATCTCATGACGAGGCCCATCTATTTCTCCATACAAAATCAATGGTCCCATATAATGTTTGAAACAGTATATGATGAGCTCCACATAATGCTACAGTATATGTTGGTCCCCATGGATGAAGTTCCACTGTCTTATGGGCCCAAATAATGCTCCAAACATAATGGGCCCCATTTCTAATGCTCTAGTGTATAATGGGCCCTGTAAATGCTGCTCCAGTGTCTGATGTCCACCTTTGGAATGTTCCAGTGTATGGTGGGCCCCATCTATCATTCTCCAGAGTATAGTGCTCCCCAAAAATTGCTGTCCCAACATAGAAAACAATCAAATAAGTCTCCTCGCTAGGGAATCCCTGTACTTGTCTGGACAGGTGCTGTAGCTTGCTTAACAGCTCGCCAGCCGTTCTCACGCCCAGTATGGATTGCACGTGATTGCACAAAGGTTAGAAAGGGTACCGTATCCCTGGATAACATGTATGGATAGCGTACACATTCAAAATATATTTCTATACAGCATGAGGCAGGCTCAGACGGTGTTAGGCCCAGTATGGATTGCACGTCATTGCACAAAGGTTAGAAGGGGTACCGTATCCCCGGATAACATGTATGGATAGCGTACACATTCAAAATATATGTCTATACAGCATGAGGCAGGCTCAGACGGTGTTAGGCCCAGTATGGATTGCACGTCATTGCACAAAGGTTAGAAGGGGTACCGTATCCCCGGATAACATGTATGGATAGCGTACACATTCAAAATATATGTCTATACAGCATGAGGCAGGCTCAGACAGTGTTAGGCCCAGTATGGATTGCACGTGATTGCACAAAGGTTAGAAAGGGTACCGTATCCCTGGATAACATGTATGGATAGCGTACACATTCAAAATATATGTCTATACAGCATGAGGCAGGCTCAGACGGTGTTAGGCCCAGTATGGATTGCACGTGATTGCACAACGGTTAGAAAGGGTACCGTATCCCTGGATAACATGTATGGATAGCGTACACATTCAAAATATATGTCTATACAGCATGAGGCAGGCTCAGACGGTGTTAGGCCGAGTATGGATTGCACGTCATTGCACAAAGGTTAGAAGGGGTAACGTATCCCCGGAAAACATGTATGGATAGTGTACACATTCAAAATATATGTCTATACAGCATGAGGCAGGCTCAGACGGTGTTAGGCCCAGTATGGATTGCACGTGATTGCACAAAGGTTAGAAAGGGTACCGTATCCCTGGATAACATGTATGGATAGCGTACACATTCAAAATATATGTCTATACAGCATGAGGCAGGCTCAGACGGTGTTAGGCCCAGTATGGATTGCACGTCATTGCACAAAGGTTAGAAAGGGTACCGTATCCCTGGATAACATGTATGGATAGCGTACACATTCAAAATATATGTCTATACAGCATGAGGCAGGCTCAGACGGTGTTAGGCCCAGTATGGATTGAACGTCATTGCACAAAGGTTAGAAGGGGTACCGTATCCCCGGATAACATGTATGGATAGCGTACACATTCAAAATATATGTCTATACAGCATGAGGCAGGCTCAGACGGTGTTAGGCCCAGTATGGATTGCACGTCATTGCACAAAGGTTAGAAGGGGTACCGTATCCCCGGATAACATGTATGGATAGCGTACACATTCAAAATATATGTCTATACAGCATGAGGCAGGCTCAGACGGTGTTAGGCCCAGTATGGATTGCACGTCATTGCACAAAGGTTAGAAGGGGTACCGTATCCCCGGATAACATGTATGGATAGCGTACACATTCAAAATATATGTCTATACAGCATGAGGCAGGCTCAGACGGTGTTAGGCCCAGTATGGATTGCACGTCATTGCACAAAGGTTAGAAGGGGTACCGTATCCCCGGATAACATGTATGGATAGCGTACACATTCAAAATATATGTCTATACAGCATGAGGCAGGCTCAGACGGTGTTAGGCCCAGTATGGATTGCACGTCATTGCACAAAGGTTAGAAGGGGTACCGTATCCCCGGATAACATGTATGGATAGCGTACACATTCAAAATATATGTCTATACAGCATGAGGCAGGCTCAGACGGTGTTAGGCCCAGTATGGATTGCACGTCATTGCACAAAGGTTAGAAGGGGTACCGTATCCCCGGATAACATGTATGGATAGCGTACACATTCAAAATATATGTCTATACAGCATGAGGCAGGCTCAGACGGTGTTAGGCCCAGTATGGATTGCACGTCATTGCACAAAGGTTAGAAGGGGTACCGTATCCCCGGATAACATGTATGGATAGCGTACACATTCAAAATATATGTCTATACAGCATGAGGCAGGCTCAGATGGTGTTAGGCCCAGTATGGATTGCACGTCATTGCACAAAGGTTAGAAGGGGTACCGTATCCCCGGATAACATGTATGGATAGCGTACACATTCAAAATATATGTCTATACAGCATGAGGCAGGCTCAGACGGTGTTAGGCCCAGTATGGATTGCACGTGATTGCACAAAGGTTAGAAAGGGTACCGTATCCCTGGATAACATGTATGGATAGCGTACACATTAAAAATATATGTCTATACAGCATGAGGCAGACTCAAACCGTGTTAGGCCCAGTATGGATTGCACGTGATTGCACAAAGGTTAGAAAGGGTACCGTATCCCTGGATAACATGTATGGATAGTGTACACATTCAAAATATATGTCTATACAGCATGAGGCAGGCTCAGACGGTGTTAGGCCCAGTATGGATTGCACGTCATTGCACAAAGGTTAGAAGGGGTACCGTATCCCCGGATAACATGTATGGATAGCGTACACATTCAAAATATATGTCTATACAGCATGAGGCAGGCTCAGACGGTGTTAGGCCCAGTATGGATTGCACGTGATTGCACAAAGGTTAGAAAGGGTACCGTATCCCTGGATAACATGTATGGATAGCGTACACATTCAAAATATATGTCTATACAGCATGAGGCAGGCTCAGACGGTGTTAGGCCCAGTATGGATTGCACGTGATTGCACAAAGGTTAGAAAGGGTACCGTATCCCTGGATAACATGTATGGATAGCGTACACATTCAAAATATATGTCTATACAGCATGAGGCAGGCTCAGACGGTGTTAGGCCCAGTATGGATTGCACGTCATTGCACAAAGGTTAGAAGGGGTACCGTATCCCAGGATAACATGTATGGATAGCGTACACATTCAAAATATATGTCTATACAGCATGAGGCAGGCTCAGACAGTGTTAGGCCCAGTATGGATTGCACGTGATTGCACAAAGGTTAGAAAGGGTACCGTATCCCTGGATAACATGTATGGATAGCGTACACATTCAAAATATATGTCTATACAGCATGAGGCAGGCTCAGACGGTGTTAGGCCCAGTATGGATTGCACGTGATTGCACAAAGGTTAGAAAGGGTACCGTATCCCTGGATAACATGTATGGATAGCGTACACATTCAAAATATATGTCTATACAGCATGAGGCAGGCTCAGATGGTGTTAGGCCGAGTATGGATTGCACGTCATTGCACAAAGGTTAGAAGGGGTAACGTATCCCCGGATAACATGTATGGATAGCGTACACATTCAAAATATATGTCTATACAGCATGAGGCAGGCTCAGACGGTGTTAGGCCCAGTATGGATTGCACGTGATTGCACAAAGGTTAGAAAGGGTACCGTATCCCTGGATAACATGTATGGATAGCGTACACATTCAAAATATATGTCTATACAGCATGAGGCAGGCTCAGACGGTGTTAGGCCCAGTATGGATTGCACGTCATTGCACAAAGGTTAGAAAGGGTACCGTATCCCTGGATAACATGTATGGATAGCGTACACATTCAAAATATATGTCTATACAGCATGAGGCAGGCTCAGACGGTGTTAGGCCCAGTATGGATTGCACGTCATTGCACAAAGGCTAGAAGGGGTACCGTATCCCCGGATAACATGTATGGATAGCGTACACATTCAAAATATATGTCTATACAGCATGAGGCAGGCTCAGACGGTGTTAGGCCCAGTATGGATTGCACGTCATTGCACAAAGGTTAGAAGGGGTACCGTATCCCCGGATAACATGTATGGATAGCGTACACATTCAAAATATATGTCTATACAGCATGAGGCAGGCTCAGACGGTGTTAGGCCCAGTATGGATTGCACGTGATTGCACAAAGGTTAGAAAGGGTACCGTATCCCTGGATAACATGTATGGATAGCGTACACATTCAAAATATATGTCTATACAGCATGAGGCAGGCTCAGACGGTGTTAGGCCCAGTATGGATTGCACGTCATTGCACAAAGGTTAGAAGGGGTACCGTATCCCCGGATAACATGTATGGATAGCGTACACATTCAAAATATATGTCTATACAGCATGAGGCAGGCTCAGACGGTGTTAGGCCCAGTATGGATTGCACGTCATTGCACAAAGGTTAGAAGGGGTACCGTATCCCCGGATAACATGTATGGATAGCGTACACATTCAAAATATATGTCTATACAGCATGAGGCAGGCTCAGACGGTGTTAGGCCCAGTATGGATTGCACGTCATTGCACAAAGGTTAGAAGGGGTACCGTATCCCCGGATAACATGTATGGATAGCGTACACATTCAAAATATATGTCTATACAGCATGAGGCAGGCTCAGACGGTGTTAGGCCCAGTATGGATTGCACGTCATTGCACAAAGGTTAGAAGGGGTACCGTATCCCCGGATAACATGTATGGATAGCGTACACATTCAAAATATATGTCTATACAGCATGAGGCAGGCTCAGACGGTGTTAGGCCCAGTATGGATTGCACGTCATTGCACAAAGGTTAGAAGGGGTACCGTATCCCCGGATAACATGTATGGATAGCGTACACATTCAAAATATATGTCTATACAGCATGAGGCAGGCTCAGACGGTGTTAGGCCCAGTATGGATTGCACGTGATTGCACAAAGGTTAGAAAGGGTACCGTATCCCTGGATAACATGTATGGATAGCGTACACATTCAAAATATATGTCTATACAGCATGAGGCAGACTCAGACCGTGTTAGGCCCAGTATGGATTGCACGTGATTGCACAAAGGTTAGAAAGGGTACCGTATCCCTGGATAACATGTATGGATAGTGTACACATTCAAAATATATGTCTATACAGCATGAGGCAGGCTCAGACGGTGTTAGGCCCAGTATGGATTGCACGTCATTGCACAAAGGTTAGAAGGGGTACCGTATCCCCGGATAACATGTATGGATAGCGTACACATTCAAAATATATGTCTATACAGCATGAGGCAGGCTCAGACGGTGTTAGGCCCAGTATGGATTGCACGTGATTGCACAAAGGTTAGAAAGGGTACCGTATCCCTGGATAACATGTATGGATAGCGTACACATTCAAAATATATGTCTATACAGCATGAGGCAGGCTCAGACGGTGTTAGGCCCAGTATGGATTGCACGTGATTGCACAAAGGTTAGAAAGGGTACCTTATCCCTGGATAACATGTATGGATAGCGTACACATTCAAAATATATGTCTATACAGCATGAGGCAGGCTCAGACGGTGTTAGGCCCAGTATGGATTGCACGTCATTGCACAAAGGTTAGAAGGGGTACCGTATCCCCGGATAACATGTATGGATAGCGTACACATTCAAAATATATGTCTATACAGCATGAGGCAGGCTCAGACGGTGTTAGGCCCAGTATGGATTGCACGTCATTGCACAAAGGTTAGAAGGGGTACCGTATCCCCGGATAACATGTATGGATAGCGTACACATTCAAAATATATGTCTATACAGCATGAGGCAGGCTCAGACGGTGTTAGGCCCAGTATGGATTGCACGTGATTGCACAAAGGTTAGAAAGGGTACCGTATCCCTGGATAACATGTATGGATAGCGTACACATTCAAAATATATGTCTATACAGCATGAGGCAGGCTCAGACGGTGTTAGGCCCAGTATGGATTGCACGTCATTGCACAAAGGTTAGAAGTGGTACCGTATCCCCGGATAACATGTATGGATAGCGTACACATTCAAAATATATGTCTATACAGCATGAGGCAGGCTCAGACGGTGTTAGGCCCAGTATGGATTGCACGTCATTGCACAAAGGTTAGAAGGGGTACCGTATCCCCGGATAACATGTATGGATAGCGTACACATTCAAAATATATGTCTATACAGCATGAGGCAGGCTCAGACGGTGTTAGGCCCAGTATGGATTGCACGTCATTGCACAAAGGTTAGAAGGGGTACCGTATCCCCGGATAACATGTATGGATAGTGTACACATTCAAAATATATGTCTATACAGCATGAGGCAGGCTCAGACGGTGTTAGGCCCAGTATGGATTGCACGTCATTGCACAAAGGTTAGAAGGGGTACCGTATCCCCGGATAACATGTATGGATAGCGTACACATTCAAAATATATGTCTATACAGCATGAGGCAGGCTCAGACGGTGTTAGGCCCAGTATGGATTGCACGTCATTGCACAAAGGTTAGAAGGGGTACCGTATCCCCGGATAACATGTATGGATAGCGTACACATTCAAAATATATGTCTATACAGCATGAGGCAGGCTCAGACGGTGTTAGGCCCAGTATGGATTGCACGTGATTGCACAAAGGTTAGAAAGGGTACCGTATCCCTGGATAACATGTATGGATAGCGTACACATTCAAAATATATGTCTATACAGCATGAGGCAGGCTCAGACGGTGTTAGGCCCAGTATGGATTGCACGTCATTACACAAAGGTTTGAAGGGGTACCGTATCCCCGGATAACATGTATGGATAGCGTACACATTCAAAATATATGTCTATACAGCATGAGGCAGGCTCAGACGGTGTTAGGCCCAGTATGGATTGCACGTCATTGCACAAAGGTTAGAAAGGGTACCGTATCCCTGGATAACATGTATGGATAGCGTACACATTCAAAATATATGTCTCAGGAGGCAGGCTCAGACGGTGTCAGGCACAGTATGGATTTGACGGCCCAGATTACACAGCGGAGGAGCAGGGAGAGGTAAAGATTGCAAATGCTGGGGCCCTGGCCAAGCAAGGGGGGCCCACTTGTGGGCGTCGGTACTGGCACTGGGCCCCTCATAGTACAGCGGTGTGTCTGACGGCGGGTGTGCACCACCACCGTCAGAGACACTTGATTGCACTATGAGGGACCCTGTGCCAGTGCCCGCGCCCAAGAGTCGGCCTACCCACCTGTCCAGGGCAACGGCACTCGCACGGTGTCGTGCGCTAGGTGGTGACCCCGGCCATGGGGGGGGAGGCAGCACAGTTAGGGAGTTTTAGAAAGTGGCATATGTTGATGTTGGACATTCAACTGATGCAAAAGGCGAAATAGGTGAAGTACCAGGAAGAGGTGGACCAAAGCAAGCCATTTTTCTGTCACCCTATGTGTCATCAGGGGAAGGTGGGACAAAATCCTTGGAAACCCATGCGTGGTTCATTTTAATGAAGGTTAGATCATCCACATTTTGGGTTGACAGACGGGTCCTTTTTTCTGTCAGGATTGATCCAGCTGCACTGAAGACTCTTTCCGATAGCACACTTGCAGCTGGGCAAGCGAGCTCCTGTAAGGCATATTGGGCCAATTCAGGCCAGGTGTCCAGTTTAGCGGCCCAATAGTCAAAGGGGAATGACCTGTGTGGGAGAACATCGATATGGGAGGAAAAGTAGTTTGTAACCATAGTTGACAACTGCTGTCTCCTGTCACTTTCCATCGATGCAGTATTACCAGTTGTGTGAGCGGTATTTGAAAAATCAGTCCACAACATTGTCATGAAACCCCTGTCTCCAACACCACTTCTGCTGTGTGCACCACGAACACCTCTGCCAAGCTGCCCCCGGCCCGTACGGCTCGTGTGAGAACCATCACCGCTGCTGTGTGCTGGGAATGCCTCAAGCAACCGATTTACCAGAGTTGCTTGTTTATTAGCCAATATTAGGTCAAGGTTCTCCTGTGGCATGATGTTTTGTAATTTGCCTTTATAGCGTGGATCCAGGATGCTGGCCAACCAGTAGTCGTCATCGTTCATCATTTTGGCAATGCGGGGGTCCCTTTTTAGGATCCGCAAGGCATAATCTGACATGTGGGCCAATGTTCCCGGTGTCAATGATGCACTGCGAGTGCTGGGTGGAGGAGCACTTTCTGGCAAATCCACATCCCTCCAGTCACGCACAAACCCTGTACCAGACCTTGCCACGCCAACATTTTCACTTGCCCCACGAGATGCATCCTCCTCCCCTAAGTAATTATCCCCATCATCCTCCTCCTCCTCCTCCTCTTCTTCCTCCACCTCGTCCAGGAGAGGTCCCTGAGCAGACAATGGCTGAATGTCATCAAGGATTCCCTCCTCCTCTTCCTCCTCATCAACATTGGCTGCAGACGCCTGCTCCTTAAGGTGCGCCAAAGTTTGCATGAGCAGACGCATAAGTGGGATGCTCATGCTTAGGATGGCGTCGTCTGCGCTTACCAGCCGTGTGCATTCCTCAAAACACTGAAGGACTTTACAAAGGTCTTTCAGCTTCGACCACTGCACGCCTGTCAACTCCATGTCTGCTCTCAAAGTGCCTGGCCGTGTATCCTCCCACAAATGCATTATGGCCTGCTTCTGCTCGCACAGCCGCTCCACCATGTGCAGGGTGGAGTTCCACCTTGTTGCAATGTCGATAATGAGGCGGTGGTTGGGAAGGTGGAGCAATCGCTGCAGCTTCTGCATACGAACGGAGTGTACAGGCGACCGGCGGATGTGCGCGCACAGTCTTCGCACCTTCTGGAGCAGGGCTGTTAACTCCGGATAATTTTTGAGGAAGCACTGCACCACCAGGTTCAAGGTGTGAGCCAAGCAAGGTATGTGGCTGAGTTTTGAAAGGGCTATGGCTGCCACAAAATTACGGCCGTTATCACTAACTACCTTGCCTGCCTCAAGATGTACACTGCCCAGCCATGACTCAGTTTGTCGCTTCAAGTACTCGGCCAGCACCTCGGCGGTGTGTCTGTCGCCCAAACACATCATCTGCAACACAGCCTGCTGACGCTTTCCACTAGCTGCTCGATAGGGGGACACATCGTGTGCAACAGTGGCAGCTGCAGATGGAGTGCTCGTACGACTGCGCTCTGTGGACGAGCTGTCGCTTCTGGAGGAGGAGGAGGAGGAGGAGGGTCGAACGCCTACAGCCAACTGTTTCCTATACCGTGGGCTAGGCAGCACTGTCCCACCACCGCTGTCCCCTGTGGACCCTGCATCCACCACATTAACCCAGTGCGCAGTGATGGACACGTAACGGCCCTGGCCATGCCGACTGGACCATGCATCAGTTGTGAGGTGCACCTTTCCGCTCACTGACTGCTTGAGTGCATGGACAATGCGGTCTTTCACATGATGGTGGAGGGCTGGGATGGCTTTGCGAGAGAAGAAGTGGTGACTGGGTAGGTCATAGCGTGGTACTGCATAGGCCATGAGTTCGCGGAAAGCTGTGCTTTCCACCAACCGAAAGGGCATCATCTCAAACGAGATTAGTTTGGCAATGTGGGCGTTCAAACCCAGTGTACGCGGATGAGAGACTGAGTACTTTCTTGACCTACTCATAGTGTCTGGGAGGGTGAGCTGGACTTGAGAGCTGCATATGGTGGAAGTAGCGGTGGACAGGGCGGACTGAGAGAGGGTTGATGATGGTGATGGAGTTGTTCTTCTTTCTGATGGCCTAGAATCAGTCTTTCGTTGATATAACAGTGGGATTCCCTGACTGCTGTGGCCTTGCAACGACACCTCAACATTTGCTGCTGTGCTAACCGGTGGGCTTACAGTGGGGGAAACAATGTAGCGTTGCTGACTACCTTCGTTGTGATCAGTTGCACATGTGGCACTTGAGGTTTGGTGTTGTGTCCACGCTTGCAAGTGCATGCTGGTTAAATGTCTAAGCATGCAACTGGTATTCAAATTTTTCAGATTTTTCCCTCGGATAAAGGTCTTTGCGCACTTCTTACAGATAACCTTGGCCTGATCATGAGGATTTTGTTCAAAAAAGTGCCACACTGCACTCTTCCTACTTTGGCAGACATTTTGCGGCCTAGCACGCTGTGATCTTTTGACCCTCTGGACAAGCTGTCCAGCAACTCTTTTGATGTTTGGAACCTGTCTTTGGAGTGCTCCGGGCCTGCCAGATAGCAGCTGTTGCGATGTCGATGTCTGCTGTGGATGCTCCTCATCTGAGCTATTGGAAGCAGCACCCTCTTCCCCCAATGGATGCCAATCTGGGTCAACAACTGGGTCATCCATCACCTCCTCTTCTATGTCATGTGCACCTTTCTCTGTGTCACCGTGTATGGTGGTATAGTGTGCGGGAAGGGGCACCTGAGTCTCATCAGGGTCAAAATCTGGCTCTGTACACTGCGAGGACAATGTAGTGCTCTGAGTGAATGTACCAGCAGAATCATCCATCAGCGGCTGTGCATCAGTGCACTCCATGTCAGATTCATCTTGGCCTGGGTAATTCACCATTTGACTTGATAATCCAGGCATGGTATGTGAAAACAGCTCCATGGAGTAATCAGTAGTATGGCCTGCGTCATCCTTCAATCTTGGTTGGGGTGAAGGACACAAGGAAAGGTGTGGTTCATGAACATGAGCCTCCAATGACGACTCAGTGCTTTTACTTTTTACAACTGAAGAAGAGGAGGCGATAGAGCTGGAGGCTGAGTCAGCAATGTAAGACAAAACTTTTTCCTGATGCTCAGCCTTTAAAAGCGGTTTGCCAACTCCTAGAAAACTAAGCGTTCGAGTCCTTATGTAGCCAGACGATGACGCAGGGTCAGCACCTCCTGCATTCGGTCCTATTTTGCTCTTGCCACAACCATCAGATCCACCACCAACACCATCATTACCAGCTGCCAACCCCCGCCCAATTCCACGGCCTCTTCCACCAGCCTTCCTCATTTTTGGTAGAAATGTAGACAAAATCCAACAAACTATATAGTAATGTAAAACAAGGTACAAGGTGTCTATAGGACAGGGGAGTTTTAGAATTTCTGCACACACTTGTGGACAGTGGACACTTGTGGATTGTGTGCGGCCCACTGATATCTGAGCGCTATGTGACACGCTCGATGGCACAGCTGCCTGTGACCAAAGTGACGAGAGGATAATGGAGATTTTGAATCTCTGCGTACACTTGTGGACAGTGGACACTTGTGGATTGTGTGCGGCCCACTGATATCTGAGCGCTATGTGACACGCTCGATGGCACAGCTGCCTGTGACCAAAGTGACGAGAGGATAATGGAGATTTTGAATCTCTGCGTACACTTTTGGACACTGGACACTTGTGGATTGTGTGCGGCCCACTGATATCTGAGCGCTATGTGACACGCTCGATGGCACAGCTGCCTGTGACCAAAGTGACGAGAGGATAATGGAGATTTTGAATCTCTGCGTACACTTTTGGACACTGGACACTTGTGGATTGTGTGCGGCCCACTGATATCTGAGCGCTATGTGACACGCTCGATGGCACAGCTGCCTGTGACCAAAGTGACGAGAGGATAATGGAGATTTTGAATCTCTGCGTACACTTTTGGACACTGGACACTTGTGGATTGTGTGCGGCCCACTGATATCTGAGCGCTATGTGACACGCTCGATGGCACAGCTGCCTGTGACCAAAGTGACGAGAGGATAATGGAGATTTTGAATCTCTGCGTACACTTGTGGACAGTGGACACTTGTGGATTGTGTGCGGCCCACTGATATCTGAGCGCTATGTGACACGCTCGATGGCACAGCTGCCTGTGACCAAAGTGACGAGAGGATAATGGAGATTTTGAATCTCTGCGTACACTTTTGGACACTGGACACTTGTGGATTGTGTGCGGCCCACTGATATCTGAGCGCTATGTGACACGCTCGATGGCACAGCTGCCTGTGACCAAAGTGACGAGAGGATAATGGAGATTTTGAATCTCTGCGTACACTTTTGGACACTGGACACTTGTGAATTGTGTGCGGCCCACTGATATCTGAGCGCTATGTGACACGCTCGATGGCACAGCTGCCTGTGACCAAAGTGACGAGAGGATAATGGAGATTTTGAATCTCTGCGTACACTTGTGGACAGTGGACACTTGTGGATTGTGTGCGGCCCACTGATATCTGAGCGCTATGTGACACGCTCGATGGCACAGCTGCCTGTGACCAAAGTGACGAGAGGATAATGAAGATTTTGAATCTCTGCGTACACTTTTGGACAGTGGACACTTGTGGATTGTGTGCGGCCCACTGATATCTGAGCGCTATGTGACACGCTCGATGGCACAGCTGCCTGTGACCAAAGTGACGAGAGGATAATGGAGATTTTGAATCTCTGCGTACACTTTTGGACACTGGACACTTGTGGATTGTGTGCGGCCCACTGATATCTGAGCGCTATGTGACACGCTCGATGGCACAGCTGCCTGTGACCAAAGTGACGAGAGGATAATGGAGATTTTGAATCTCTGCGTACACTTGTGGACAGTGGACACTTGTGGATTGTGTGCGGCCCACTGATATCTGAGCGCTATGTGACACGCTCGATGGCACAGCTGCCTGTGACCAAAGTGACGAGAGGATAATGGAGATTTTGAATCTCTGCGTACACTTTTGGACACTGGACACTTGTGGATTGTGTGCGGCCCACTGATATCTGAGCGCTATGTGACACGCTCGATGGCACAGCTGCCTGTGACCAAAGTGACGAGAGGATAATGGAGATTTTGAATCTCTGCGTACACTTTTGGACACTGGACACTTGTGGATTGTGTGCGGCCCACTGATATCTGAGCGCTATGTGACACGCTCGATGGCACAGCTGCCTGTGACCAAAGTGACGAGAGGATAATGGAGATTTTGAATCTCTGCGTACACTTTTGGACACTGGACACTTGTGGATTGTGTGCGGCCCACTGATATCTGAGCGCTATGTGACACGCTCGATGGCACAGCTGCCTGTGACCAAAGTGACGAGAGGATAATGGAGATTTTGAATCTCTGCGTACACTTTTGGACAGTGGACACTTGTGGATTGTGTGCGGCCCACTGATATCTGAGCGCTATGTGACACGCTCGATGGCACAGCTGCCTGTGACCAAAGTGACGAGAGGATAATGGAGATTTTGAATCTCTGCGTACACTTTTGGACACTGGACACTTGTGGATTGTGTGCGGCCCACTGATATCTGAGCGCTATGTGACACGCTCGATGGCACAGCTGCCTGTGACCAAAGTGACGAGAGGATAATGGAGATTTTGAATCTCTGCGTACACTTTTGGACACTGGACACTTGTGAATTGTGTGCGGCCCACTGATATCTGAGCGCTATGTGACACGCTCGATGGCACAGCTGCCTGTGACCAAAGTGACGAGAGGATAATGGAGATTTTGAATCTCTGCGTACACTTGTGGACAGTGGACACTTGTGGATTGTGTGCGGCCCACTGATATCTGAGCGCTATGTGACACGCTCGATGGCACAGCTGCCTGTGACCAAAGTGACGAGAGGATAATGGAGATTTTGAATCTCTGCGTACACTTTTGGACAGTGGACACTTGTGGATTGTGTGCGGCCCACTGATATCTGAGCGCTATGTGACACGCTCGATGGCACAGCTGCCTGTGACCAAAGTGACGAGAGGATAATGGAGATTTTGAATCTCTGCGTACACTTTTGGACACTGGACACTTGTGGATTGTGTGCGGCCCACTGATATCTGAGCGCTATGTGACACGCTCGATGGCACAGCTGCCTGTGACCAAAGTGACGAGAGGATAATGGAGATTTTGAATCTCTGCGTACACTTGTGGACAGTGGACACTTGTGGATTGTGTGCGGCCCACTGATATCTGAGCGCTATGTGACACGCTCGATGGCACAGCTGCCTGTGACCAAAGTGACGAGAGGATAATGGAGATTTTGAATCTCTGCGTACACTTTTGGACACTGGACACTTGTGGATTGTGTGCGGCCCACTGATATCTGAGCGCTATGTGACACGCTCGATGGCACAGCTGCCTGTGACCAAAGTGACGAGAGGATAATGGAGATTTTGAATCTCTGCGTACACTTGTGGACAGTGGACACTTGTGGATTGTGTGCGGCCCACTGATATCTGAGCGCTATGTGACACGCTCGATGGCACAGCTGCCTGTGACCAAAGTGACGAGAGGATAATGGAGATTTTGAATCTCTGCGTACACTTTTGGACACTGGACACTTGTGGATTGTGTGCGGCCCACTGATATCTGAGCGCTATGTGACACGCTCGATGGCACAGCTGCCTGTGACCAAAGTGATGAGAGGATAATGGAGATTTTGAATCTCTGCGTACACTTTTGGACACTGGACACTTGTGGATTGTGTGCGGCCCACTGATATCTGAGCGCTATGTGACACGCTCGATGGCACAGCTGCCTGTGACCAAAGTGACGAGAGGATAATGGAGATTTTGAATCTCTGCGTACACTTTTGGACACTGGACACTTGTGGATTGTGTGCGGCCCACTGATATCTGAGCGCTATGTGACACGCTCGATGGCACAGCTGCCTGTGACCAAAGTGACGAGAGGATAATGGAGATTTTGAATCTCTGCGTACACTTTTGGACACTGGACACTTGTGGATTGTGTGCGGCCCACTGATATCTGAGCGCTATGTGACACGCTCGATGGCACAGCTGCCTGTGACCAAAGTGACGAGAGGATAATGGAGATTTTGAATCTCTGCGTACACTTTTGGACACTGGACACTTGTGGATTGTGTGCGGCCCACTGATATCTGAGCGCTATGTGACACGCTCGATGGCACAGCTGCCTGTGACCAAAGTGACGAGAGGATAATGGAGATTTTGAATCTCTGCGTACACTTTTGGACACTGGACACTTGTGGATTGTGTGCGGCCCACTGATATACAATCCTTATTGAAAAAATGACTAAGTATGGAATGGACAAGGCAACTGTTAGGTGGATTCATAACTGGCTTAGTGATCGGACCCAAAGAGTGGTCGTAAATGGCTGCACATCCAGTTGGAAGAATGTCTCAAGTGGGGTACCACAGGGCTCTGTCCTGGGCCCTGTATTGTTCAACATCTTTATCAACGATTTAGATGAAGGAATTGAGGGTAAACTGATTAAATTTGCTGATGACACAAAGCTAGGAGGGATAGCTAATACTAGAGAAGAGAGAGAGAGGATTCAAAAAGATTTAAATAAACTGGAGAAGTGGGCAGCAACTAACAGAATGGTTTTTAACAGGGAGAAATGCAAAGTACTACATCTGGGCAATAAAAATGAAAAAAGCATATATAGAATGGGAGGAATAGGGCTAAGTGACAGCACATGTGAAAAAGACTTGGGTATACTAATAGATCACAGACTGAATATGAGTCAACAGTGTGATGCAGCAGCAAAAAAGGCAAATGCAATTCTAGGATGTATTAACAGAAGCATACAGTCTAGATCACGTGAAGTCATTATTTCCCTCTACTCCTCTTTGGTCAGACCTCATCTGGAATATTGTGTCCAGTTTTGGGCACCACATTTTAAAAAAGACATCAACAAACTGGAGCAAGTTCAGAAAAGAGCGACCAGAATGGTGACCGGTCTGCAAACCCTGTCTTATGAGGAAAGGTTGCAGGATTTGGGAATGTTTAGTTTGCAAAAGAGAAGACTGAGAGGAGACTTAATTGCTGTCTACAAATATCTAAAGGGCTGTCACATTGTAGAAGGATCAACTTTATTCTCATTTGCACAAGGAAAGACTAGAAGCAATGGGATGAAACTGAATGGGAAGAGACACAGATTAGATATTAGAAAAAACTTTTTGACAGTTAGAGTGATCAATGAGTGGAACAGGCTGCCACGAGAAGTGGTGAGTTCTCCTTCAATGGAAGTCTTCAAACAGAGGCTGGACAGACATCTGACTGGGATGATTTAGCGAATCCTGCTTTGAGCAGGGGGTTGGACCAGATGGCCCAGGAGGTCCCTTCCAACTCTTCGATTCTATGATTCTATGATTCTATGATTCTATGATATCTGAGCGCTATGTGACACGCTCGATGGCACAGCTGCCTGTGACCAAAGTGACGAGAGGATAATGGAGATTTTGAATCTCTGCGTACACTTTTGGACACTGGACACTTGTGGATTGTGTGCGGCCCACTGATATCTGAGCGCTATGTGACACGCTCGATGGCACAGCTGCCTGTGACCAAAGTGACGAGAGGATAAGGGAGATTGGATTGCTTTTAAAAAAGCAGTTTGCGGAGCAGTGGGTAAACAGCAATGCCAGCGTGTCAGGAAGCCTTAAAAGGCAGCCCAACAACCAACACCACTGATACACCACAATATAGCCTCCCCTTGCACTGCACACACAGTGACTTGTGTGTTGTGCAGGCCAAATCGCTAGCAGCAGAAGCAGTTTTTTTGTCTTCTTCCCTGCCTAACGCTCTCCCTCCAGAATCAGCAGCAACCTCTCCCTATACTAAGATCGGCAGAAGTAAGATGGCGGTCGGCGTGCACGCCCTTTTATACCCCCTGTGACGCCCACCAAAGCAAGCCAATCACTTGCATGCCCTTCTGAAAGATGGTGGTGACCCGTGCCTATGTCATCACGTTGCCCACAGTGTTCGTGGATCCTGATTGGCTGAAAAAGAGCGCAAAACAAACTTTTGAAACGCGACTTTGGCGCGTAAGTCGCCGACCTCGTGGCCGACCTCATCCTAGGGTCGGGTTTCGTTTCATGAAACCCGACTTTGCCAAAAGTCGGCGACTTTTGAATTTTTTCGACCCGTTTCGCTCAACTCTAGTCATGACGTTGTGAATGGTTTCTACACCCTGATTGGCTGCCGGAATGTCCAAGCCTCCCTTTAGAGCAAATAGCGTAGGTGTTTCAAGGGATTGGGGCACCAACTCCCCATGTTGACTAAAGTCTAGTTTAGTTAGGGTTGAGTCTTGGTATGTCCCATATTTCTCTTAGCAGTGGGCTTCTATTCCTTTTCTCACCCCCCCTTTTTCTTATGTAATGTCTAATGGTACTTCTCTAGATTGTTCGCTTAGTCTCCAGGTACCAGGCGGAAATGAGCGACAGGAGCCTGATTGGTGGACAGATTTCGGCACCAAACAGAAGAGCCTTTTTAAGCCCAGCATTCCTGTCAGAAGTCTCACAGCACCTGGGATTTTTGAAGAAATAGCTGCCCGCCCGCCCTTATGCATAATGTCATCGTGGTATTTATTAGATGGGTGTTCGCCCAGCTATGCTGGGTGGAGATTGGATGGTTTTAAGTTGCTATGGAGTAATGAATTTTTATGGCTGGTTATTGGTTTTATATATTTAATATATTTAATATTTGAGTGAACATTAATAAATACTGTGGTCTTTTATCTGCACACCATGTGTCGTGTTTCATTTAGTTAGTTTGTTGGGAAGGTGTTAAGGGGTGGAGGGATTGGTGCCTGCCATCCCATGTACACACATTAAGTTATTAAAATAAATTAAAAATTACTCTTCGCCGCTCCTCTGACCTCTCCCCATCCCCTCTCCTCATAAAACACGCTCACCTCTCTCATCACACAGCATGCCTATCCTAGCCAAAGTCTTAACAAAAGCATTAGTGGAAACGCGATCATTAACCGAACTGTGACAATATTTTGCCAGCTTTTGGGAAATTGAACATGAATCCGAATGTGCTACGGTTGTGCAGAATTTGAGATTGGCGAACGTTTTCCATACAAGTTCGCTCATCTCCAGTCAGAATTGTAAAATTTGGCCTGGTCATGAAGGTGAAGATAGGCTTAGGGGCTGAAGGGGTTAACAGATGTTTTCCATAGACTTCAATGTTAAAACGGATCCAGTTGAATTCAGTTTTTATCAAGCGGACAAGAAAGTTGTGTCTATACAACCTTTTTGTTAACGGATTGCTGATACAGTACATCTGTACTAATGAGTGATTACTGGACATGTGAAATTAGCCTTATCCATTACCAATCACATTAGCCTCACATTAAAAAATAAATACTTAGCAAATATGTTCTTTCATAGACAGAAGAATCTGACTCTAATGGCCCCAATATTATAAAATGTATGTACCATACTGAAAGAATGCTTTGTAACTGTCTAGGGAGAGACTTTACTGAATTGGCATCACAAAAATGATCTATCTTTTCATAATTTAGGAAACGTTGAGGATGGACACATCTTAATTTTAGAGTATATTAGAAATTCACTCACCGATCGCTTTTTGCTTACAATCTGGACAAACGTTTGAATCCATGTTATTCATTTTTAATTCTGTTTAGAAGGAAATAAAAGACATGACTGTGATACATAATAATTAACTATAAAATTCTCTAAAATATCATTCTGTACTTTTCAACTACTTCTGAATTCATAACGATGTTACAAATGGTAACTTGTCAAACAGCGCATTATATGACAATGCAGCAAAAGATATCGATGACGCAAAATGTCTTGATGCAACAAACCTTATCTAGACATTTTACACTGCACAAATCATTCTATGTGTTTTTTTGTCTCCTCATACCATACCACAGTGTCATGTTGATGTTTCATACATCTATAAGCCAGAAATACTAAACAAATATACAAGGGAATAATACCACAGGTATGCAAAATTTGTGAGGTTCTGGTATAATTTCCTTCTTGTTTTTTGAGGTTGAATCCCTCCATGTTGCACGTACAAAAGTATCAGTCATCACTAAGATTTTGTGGCTCCCTTCAGATCATAGGCTCGTCAAATGTAAAGCTCTCTTCCTTCCCTTTAGACCAATGTCATAGCACTTCTACACAGACAACACACACAACATTTGGAACCTACGACTTTTCCTGATCACATAGTTTTCCATCAAAGTACGTAAAACACACCTTTCTAACAAAGTCAGTAAAGTGTTGTCATTGCTTTTTCACTACAAAACAACTGAAAATGTAGCAAAAGTTGTCAGGTAAATCACAACACCCCCTTGTAGCCATTTCGATCATATTGTTAAAAGCAGAAGCTTAATCCACCACAACCACTAAATACTGAAAGGAAACGTGGTAAGCACAGCACCGCACTGTTATGAACTCTGTATAAGGCCCCCTTCACACATCCTGGTGATTCTGCACTGAAAAGAACAGTACTGGTGAGATCCGTGGTCCGTGTCTGTGTGCCATCCGTATGTACATATTTGACATTTGTGTATCCATTTGCTGTCCATGTCTCACATACGTGTGGCATCCGTCTGACATCTGTTTGTCCAGGGCCTGGGAAAAAGCAGTGCAGTTAGCTGTCTGCAGGTGCTCGTAGATTAGCGCAACTAGGTGAAAATGATGGGAGTTGTATTCAGCACCTGCTGTGTACATTATGTATAAAATATATAATTAGAAGAAAAAATGGTGTGGCTCACGCATAATTTTTTAAACCAGCAGAGAGAAAGCCAACCGGTGGGGGCTATTGTTAAAATTCTGGGAAAATGGTCAATAGCCATAAATGTTCCCAGGCTATTAACCCCTTTCCTGTTGTGAACTATCTCGATTGGACTTCTGAGTCGGGGCTCCCTCTGGTGGTTACCGTGGGTATTGGAGCTGGCCAAAGTCTGCCACCTGACGACGAGGATTGGAAATCAGGGGTCACTGATTGGAGTATTTAAGTGTGCAGGCTTCCTCCTTTCCCTACTGGTGATTAGTTTTCTTCCTGTGCATTCTGAGGTCTGATGTCTCCTGCCTGATCCTGCATTTTTCAGTTAAGTTGTTCATTTGCTAATCCTTTGAATCTGATCTGGTTTTGCCTTTTTCTGCTTTGTGCTTTGCTGCCAGGGTTCAGCGTGCTCCCTGCTGGGGTCTGCTGGACCCCGCTCCATATGTTACAGCTTGTGTCAGTTTGTTCAGTCCCCTGTTATATTAGTCTCTTTTGCTTTGCTGCCAGTTCATACCAGAATGCTGATATAGTGGGGGAGAGGTTGAGAGACCTCAGTGTTTTTTGTACATCAGATGTGTTGGATTTTTAGGGTTTTTGCTTGATTGCAGACAGTGTCTTTCATTTCCTATCCTATCTAGTCAGTTCGGGCCCCATCATTTGCTCAGTCTATTTTCTGCCTGCGTTTGTGTCTCATCTTGTCTCACCGACAATATATGTTTGGGGGCTATCTATTCCTTTGGGGGTCTGCTCCGGGGTAGTATAGATTTCACCTTTCTTGCTTTAGGCTTAGTTAGCTCTCTGGCTGTGCCGAGGCGTCTAGGGCATCGTAGGTACGCCCCGCAGCTACTGCTAGTTGTGTTGTTAGCAGTAGGGGTCTGCAATCCACTAAGTTACCAACCTTTCTGGCTTCCTGGTGGCCTAGCCTATTCCTGCCATCCTCCTCGGTGACCAGTTCATAATACTTTCCCATGTTGGGTATAATAGTACGCCCACGTTGGACTCCCTCCCTTTGATGTGGTCTCCGGAGGTGAGCCCAGATCTTTCCCGGCACATTAACCCATTAAATGCCGCTGTCAAACGCTGACAGCGGCATTTAACATGCGATTCTGTCAATCGTGCTGGAAATTCGTCCATCGGTGACCCCCGTCACTAAAGCAATACAAAAAATCAAACATACACATATTTGGGATCGCTGCATTCAGAATCACCCAATCTATCAATAAAAAATAGGATTAACATGATCGCTAAACGGCGTAGTGAGAAAAAAGTAAAATCTCCAGAATTACGTTTTTTTGGTCTCCACAACATTGCGTTAAAATACAATAACTGGTGATCAAAAGATCATTTCTGCGCCAAAATGGTATCATTAAAAAAGTCAGTTCGGTGCGCAAAAAATAAGCCCTCACCCAACCCGAGATCACGGAAAAATGGAGATGCTACGGATATCGGAAAATGGCGCAATTTTTTTTTAACAAAGTTTGGATTTTTTTTCACCACTTAGATAAAAAAACAACCAAGAAATGTTTGGTGTCTATGAACTCATAATGACCTGGGAATCATAGTGGCAGGTCAGTTTTAGCATTTAGTGTACCTAGTAAAAAAGCCAAACGAAAACCAAGTGAGGGATTGCACTTTTTTGCAATTTCACCGCACTTTGAATTTTTTTCCTGTTTTCCAGTACAAGATATTTTAAAATCAATGATGTCGTTCAAAAGTACAACTTGTCTCACAAAAAAGAAGCTGTCACATGGGCATATTGACAGAAAAATAAAAAAGTTATGGCTCTGGGAAGAAGGGGAACGATAAACAAAAATGCAAAAACTGAAATACCTCCGGTTATGAAGGGGTTAATATCAAATCACAGATATTTGTTTAGCTTTTACTGCTTATTATAGGGGAGTCCCCCCAAAAAAAATGACATGAGGACCCCTATAATCAAAAACAAGGGAAAAAGATCGTCAGGAATATTAATTTCAAATAAAGGACTTTACTCTTGCTGTGTGTTTATTTCAAAACTAAAAGAAAATCTGCCTTTGTTCCCCATAGCAACCAATCACAGTGCAGCTTTCAGTTCTTATACTGCAGAGGTAAAATGAAAGCTGTGCTCTGATTGGTTGTTATGAACACCACCATACTATTATGAGGTGCGACTAAAAAACATCTGTCTTTACTGCCCATAGCAACCAATAACAGCGCTGCTTTCATTTCTTATACTGCTAAGGTAAAATGAAACATATGCTATGATTGGATTCTATGGACACCACCACACTTTTTGGAAGCGGTGGTAAGAAAAAAATTTCTGCCCACAGCAGCCAATCGCAGTACAGCATCCATTAATTTTGAACCAATCTAATGACAATGAAATCATCCACCAAAGGTCATGCAAAGAGGTCAAAGTACAGTATGGTGCAAGAAAAAGCCTATGGAGTCAGCGTTTGTGAAAACACTGTATGTGATGGAATTTTTTTTATATTTTTACTGAGTTCAGAGATCGAAAATATATAAAAATTTACTCTCGCAGACCAGTGCATTTAGAGAATTGATGGATTTTTCCTTACAAAAATGTGTGTAAAAAGAAATGTTCATATATTCTTATGTTGCTCTTGGCACAGCCAAAGAAATAAAAAAAATGTCATGTGAGCAGCCATGGATGGGTTGTTCCATGTAAGTAGCAAACAAGGACTGTAATCTTGATAAGTTGGGAAGAGCTTGGTCTTTTTAATGTATAGTCAAGGACTGTGTTGGGGAAGGATGACGCTTACACCTGGAGATATTGTGGCTGACATTTGGGGTTAGTGAATCAATCCACCTGTTTGACTGATACACTAGTAATAGGTAATGGTCCAGAGAATTAAACGGAAAAATTGATTTCCGAAAAAAATTTAAGTCTAGGCAAATCAATTGCCAATTTACCTCTTTGGCTGTCATAACAAGAATCAGTAAGGCCGGTTTCCCACGTTCATTTATTTCCGGTACCGTAAAAAACGGTGTCCGTGTCCATGTGTGTAATACTTGAGGCACATGTGTGGCAACCGTGTACTGCCCATGTGCCGCATCAGTACCACACGGACATCCAGCAGGGAAGAAGCGCTACAGTAAGCACTGTTCCCAGGCTGCGTGTGCTGAAGACGGCTCACTTCATTCTCCCCTGCTCTGACGGCGATCGGTGCGAGCAGGAGAGAAAGCTGAGTTATATTAAAGTCAGAATGATGACAGCAGTTGGGGGCTTTTGGGACTATTACTCCCATCAACCTACACCTGCTGCCACTAAGAATAGTGACAGCAGGAGCGCATGATGGGGGTATTCCTTACCTGCCGCCTGTGCTAAAACTACATAAATGAATGAAAAACCCGACGTGGGTTCCCCCTGATTTTGATAACAAGCCAGGCAAACCTTACAGCTGGGGGCTGCAACCCTCATCTGTCAGTTTCAGCAAGTTTGGTTATGAAGAATATAGGGGTCCCCACACTGTTTTTTTAATTATTTAAATAAATAATTTAAAAAAAATGGCATGGGGTCCCCCTATTTTTGACAACCAGCGTTGCTAAAGCTCACAGCTGGGGACTGGTATTCTCAGGCTGGTAAGGGGCCATTGATATCGGCCCCCCAGCCTAAAAAATAGCAACCCACAGCTGCCCAGAAAAGGCACATCTATTAGATGCGCCAATTCTGTCATTTTGCCAGGCCCTTCCCACTTTCCCTGTAGCGGTGACAAGTGGGGTAATAGTTGAGGGTTTTATGTCACCTTTATATATTGTCAGGTGACATCAAACCCCGAGGTTAGTCATGGAGAGGCGTCAATAAAACACCTATCCATTACTACTCCAATAGTTACATTGTAAGAAAACACAGACACCTAGAATAAAGTCCTTTAATTGAAAAAATGACACAGACTCCTTTAATAATTTCAATTAAACCATACTTACGACCTTGCATAAATCCAACAAAGCCCTCGATCTCCTGTAATAAAACTAAAATAAAAAAACAACAATATACCATATCTGTCGGTCGTTCTGTCCCACGCCGTAATCCATATCTGGGGAGAATTAGTTTTCAACCTAGACGGTGCCAAGATGCCACCGTCCAAGCTGAGAACCACTGGTAAATGAGATGCGGCAAGCGCAGCGTCATTGACCAGCAGTGATATCATCAAGGTTCCCAGCCGGGCTGAACTGCAGTGACCTTAGGACCGTGGGAAAAAGTCAGTGATGAGGTCACCGCAGTTCAAGCTCAGTGTCTTAACAGCAGATCACCGTGCTGACAGTAAAAAACTGACATGTCAGCTTGTTTTGCTCATGGACACACGGTCCGTGAAAACACACTGACATGTGCACAGACCCATTCATTTGAATGGGTCTACGATGTGTGTCAGTGCATCCGGTACGTATGAAAACTGTCACCACACGTATCAGAGACTTGAATGTGTGAAAGAGGCCAAGAAAACACTTTTTTTGGTACTAAATTTGCACATGTAAAGCCTCAAGGGAAAACAACACCAGCCTAAAATAACATGTTTAGTCAGAACCTGACCAATTGTATAAATGAGGCACATTTAAAAAAAAATCTTCTAAAGTTTCTATGTCTGACCCTTCCTTTTTAACCCCTTAAGGGCCAAGCAATTTTTTGTTTTTGCAGTTGAGGTTTTTCCTCCCCCTTATTCCAAGAGCCATAACTTTTTTTTATTTTTCTGTTAATATAGCCATGTGAGAGCTTGTTGTTTGCAGGATGAGTAGTGCTTTTGAAGGACACCATACATTTTTTAAACGTCACTCGGTGCAAAGTGTCTGACTCTGTTACTCCACAGAGCAGTAGAAAAACTGAGAGCACTCTATGCTATGCCTTGTTAGATGTCACAGGATCATAGTGGAATTGACACTAGTTGGGGTCCCTATAACTCTCCCTCCACTATGCTGGAGATTGAGCCTGCCCTGACACGCGGTTAGTGTGAACTCGCACTTGTGACGACGATGTCCGGTGCAGGTGCTAAGCTCAAGCGGGAGTTCCAACCCTACACTGCCTGACGAGTACCATACTCACAGTGTCAGTGGCAGCACACATGCATGCAGTGTGGTAACAGTCCCACCTACACACTCATAGCAAATACAAGTGATCTTAGCGCACTGACGGGCACCCCAAAGATCCTTTTATAGACTGCGCCAGTCAGATAGGACCTTGCTCGCGCGCCAATCCGGAGCCGGCACAGGACCTGAGCAGCTGATGACAGACCATCAATGAGAGGTCGCCACCTCACGAGCATGCTCAGTAGAGCGAATCCTGCAACTTACCATAGCTGGACCAGGAGAGGCAGCGGTAGCAAAGTGCAATGCCCAATGCAAGTGGACTTAAGAAAAAAAGTGTTTTCCTAACAAACTCAGAGGTTGCTTAACTCCTTAACGACTACCAATACGCATTAAAACAGCGGCCATTAAGGGTACTTTTTCCCACATTGGTGTTTTAAAATAGTGATGGGGAATAAGGGAATAGCGCCATCTGATGGAGGCAATTCATTGGATGTCATTGACCTACTAGTGGGTCAGTCCCTCGATCCTTGTTCACATTCACATCACTTGGCAAGTGAAAAGGTTTTAAATACTAGAGTAGGACTGTCCCACAAGGGTTGCCGTGATGTGGCGGGATAGCTTGTACATGATTTTGATCAAAATTATGTTTACTAAATACCCTTATTATTATTATTATTATTATTATTATTATTACTTTTATGCATTATTTGCAGTTTATTTTTTACTTTTTTTTCAGGATATTTGTGTTTTTTTGCTTTTTGTTTTCTCTGGTTAATGGTCATGAGTTAATGTGCACTTACAATGTGCATACACATTAATTTACTTTATCAGTTTTTTATTCAGCTGACACCCTGCAGTATCGGCCCCGGCTAGTTTTTCTACCGATCGTGGCTGATTAACCCTTTAAATACTGATGACAATCGTGACAGTGGTAATTAAGTTGTTACAAGGGGGTCACAAGACCCCCTTAGTAACCATCGAAAACCTGCAATGAGAATTGTGGGTTCTGATGATTACCATAGTGTCCCTGAGGTCAAGGGATGATCCCAGGGAATGGTGGCTTGTGAGAGCAAACTCTATGTTGAGTCTCACAGGCTTTGTCAGTGAGACACTGACAGTCCCATACACTGCTCTATATGAGCACTGCAGTATATGAGACGTGAGCAAAATAAAAATTAAAAATCACAGTGAAAAAGTGTTAAAAAGTGAAAAATAAAATATGTAAAAAAGTAATAAAACACAAGAAAGCACACAAATCACGAAAATCCATTTCTTCACTTCAAACTCATTGTTTCTGATAAAACAAAAATAAACAAAAAAAGTACACATAATAATTGGTGTCGCCGCATCCAGAATGACCCACTTTATAAAACTGGCATGTTTATTCTGTTTGATGAATGCCGTAAAAAAATAATAAACATGTAAAAAATGTCACTGTCAGGAACACCGCACTGCACTTGCTCACTGAGCCAGTGCGCGTGTCCTGAGTACAAAAACAGTGCTCAAAGATACCTGTGGAGCGAGGCAGCAGCGGTGATGATTAGAGATGAGCGACTTTGCCTTTTTTCGGGTCGAGTCAGGTTTCATGAAACCTGACTTTCGCAAAAGTCGGGTCGAACGAAATCAGCCGATTATCGTGAAAAGTCGAAGGCCTACTGAAACGCAAAACCCAATGCAAGTTAATGGGGAAGAAAAGTCGGCAGTGAGTGGCGGACAGGAAACACACCTACAGTGCCCATTTTAATACAAAAAACATCAATTCTTATTACTTAAGCTTGTCAACCTTAATTTACTTTATAATAATAGTTAGGCATTGAAAACTGGGGGTTATTTGGCTAAAGTTGTGGGGGGTAGGGCTGGCTGCAGATTTCCGTGGGCCCAGGGCCAAAGAATGTCACTGGGCTACTTTAACACATGCCACAATTCATGATCCTCTGATACGGCAGAGAAATAGCGGTATAGTACAATGAAAAATACTTCACTTCATACATCACATGACTGATATCCATTTTAAATTCTCCAATAGCTCCAAAAACGGACAGTATATTACTCCATACAGTATTATGGCCACCGCATAGTGCGCTATACAGAGTAATGAGGCCCATATATTTCTCCATACAGAATCATTGGTCCCATACTGTATAATGTTCGATACAGTATATGATGAGCTCCACATAATGCTACAGTATATGTTGGTCCCCATGGATGAAGCTCCACTGTCTTATGGGCCCAAGTAATGCTCTATATATAATGGGCCCCATTTCTAATCCTTCAGTGTATAATGGGCCCTGTAAATGCTGCTCCAGTGTCTGATGTCCACCTTTGGAATGCTCCAGTGTATGGTGGGCCCCATATATCATTCTCCAGAGTATACATTAGTGCTCCCCAAAAATTGCTCCCAACCTTTAATACAATTAAATAAGTCTCCTCGCTAGGGAATCCCTGTACTAGTCTGGACTCCTCGTCGTCCCCATCTTCCATCTCTCTGCACTTGGACTGTTTAGGCAGAGGGCGTACAGACGTGATGTCATCGCGCTCTCTGACCAGAATGTCACTGTCAGGAAACACGGACGACGTCACGGCGGTGGAGCAGGGAGAGGTAAGTATTTCAACTTTGCAAGTGCTGTGATCCTGAGCAAGCAGGGGGGCCCACTCGTTGGCGATGGCTCTGGCACAGGGCCCCTCATAGTACGGCTGTGTGTTTGACGGCGGGTGGGCCCTCCCCGGTGGGCCCTCCCCCTCCCACCGGCAGAGACACTTTTGCGTACTATGAGGGGCCCTGTGCCAGTGCCGTCGCCCATGAGTATGCCCCCCCCACCTGCTCAAGGAACCTGCACTTTCATCTGCACCTTCCTCTTTGTCACTGTGTAAGGTGGTATAGTATGCGGGAAGGGGAACCTGAGTTTCATATGGGTCAGTTTCTGGCTCAGTACACTACGAACACAATGTAGTGCTCTGAGAGAATGTACCAGCAGAAAAATCTAGCAGTGGCTGTGCATCAGTGCACTCCATGTCAGATTCATCTTGGACTGGGGAATTCACAATTTGACTTGATAACTCAGGCATGGTATATGAAAAGAGCTCCATGGAGTAATCTGTAGTGTGGCCTGCCGCATCTTTCACTTTTGGTAGGGGTGAAGGACATAAGGAAAGGTGTTGTTCCTGACCAGGAGCCTCCACTGACGACTCAGTGCTTATATTTTTTGAAACTTCAGAAGAGGAGGCGATAGAGCTGGAGGCTGTGTCAGCAATGTAAGCCAAAACTTGTTCCTGAAGCTCCGGCTTTAAAAGCGGTTTACCTACTCCCAGAGAAGGGATTCTTCGAGGCCTTGTGGAGCCAGATGATGACGCAGGCTCAACACCTCCTGCCTTAGGTGCTATTGTGCTTTTGCCACTACCAGCAGATGCACCACCACCCCCACAACCATCAGTACCAGCCTGCAACCCCCGCCCACTTCCATGGCCTCTTCCACCATATTTCCTCATTTTTGGAAAAATGTACCCAAAATACCACCAGCTATATGGTACTGTAAAACAAGGTACAATGTGTATATAGTATTGTGGAGAATTTGAATCTCCCTAGAGATTTTAGGAGGCTGAACTATTATCTCAGGCCCACTATAGATTACACCTCAATTGAACAGGCTGAAATAGGCAGGTGTATGACCATTCACAAGGTGTGTATGTAGTATTGGGGAGAATTGGGAACTCCCTAGAGAATTTAGGAGGCTGAACTATTATCTCAGGCCCACTATAGATTACACCTCAATTGAACAGGCTGAAATAGGCAGGTGTATGACCATGCACAAGGTGTGTATATAGTATTGTGGATAATTGGAAGCTCCATAGAGATTTTAGGAGGCTGACAATGATGCTCTCAGTCCAAGTATCAGCCTAATAAGCAGGACTGCTGCACACAAAAGTGTGGAAAAATGAACGTTTGGTAACTGTGCAGAAAAGAGGAAGAAAAGTATTTTTGCTTTTAAAAAAGCAGTTTGCACAGCAGTGTGCAAACAGCAATGCAGCTAACAGGGAGCCTTATAAGGCAGCCTAATAACCAACAGAGCTGATGCACAAAAAATATAGCCTCCCCTGTCACTGCACACAAAGTGTTGTGTTGTGCAGTGGAAATCACTAACAGCAGAAGTAGTTTTTTTGGTCTTCTTCCCTGCCTAACGCTCTCCCTTATTCATAATCAGCAGAATATGCTAATATCGGCGGAAGTAAGATGGCGGTCGGCATGCACGCCCTTTTATAGCCCCTGTGACACCACACAAAGCAAGCCAATCACTTGCATGCCCTTCTCAAAGATGGTGGTGACCGATGCCCATGTCATCGCGCTGCCCACAGTGTGTGTCCTCCATCATTGGCTGAAAAAGGGCGCTGGAAGCATCATTTGAAACGCGACTTTGGCGCTCTGGTCACCGACCTCGTGGCCGACCTCACGCTATGGCCGGGTTTCATTTCATGAAACCCGACTTTAGCGAAAGTCGGCGACTTATGAATTTGACTGACCCGTTTCGCTTAACTCTTGTGATGATGCGTGCTTCAGACTATCAGGACCTGAAGCACGTGACTGCTGGGGGCGTGACCTAAGCTCCACAGAGCTAGGAGCTGCAGGGAAACTCCTAGAAAGGTAACTACGAGACCAAGTTACCAAGGGACATAGGCAGGGACGTAAACCAGATCAAGCCGGGTCAAAGCATGAGATAGCAGGACAGTACCAAAGGGTTAGACAGAGCGAATATTCAGGACGTAGCAATAGATCAGAAATCCAGAACGGGCAATGGACGGTACAATTGGGACAAACTGTAATGGAGTAACAATAGCCAAACCAGGAGGTCAGAACCGGAGAAGACAATAGTACCAAAACGAGAGACGGAGTACAGAGTGAGGGGACAGACCGGGTCATACACGGGAATCAAACAAGCAATGCAGTATACACGCACACCAGGGGGGTCAGACACACAGCCAGAATAACAGTATAGCTGACAGGGAATCCTAGTCTGGAGTGGGTATAAATACCCCTCCCAGATCAAAAGAGAGGCCGGCAAAAGTTAACCCTTTGAGAACAGGACATTAACCATGTCCTAACCATGTCAGTCACTTTTTCATTATAGTGACTCACAAAAAAGAGAATAAAAAGCGATCAAAAAGTCATATACAGTGGCATACAAAAGTTTAGGCACCCCTGGTCAAAATTACTGTTATTGTGAACAGTTAAGCAAGTTGAAGATAAAATTATCTCTAAAAGGCCTAAAGTTAAAGATGACCCATTTGTTTTGTATTTTAGGCTAAAAAGTAATGCACATTATAATTTTTTCACATTTTAAAAATTACAAAAAGAAAAATGGTCCGATGCTAAAGTTTGGGCACCTTTGGAGATTTGTGTGCTCAGATAACTTTGACCAAGGTTTCAGACCTTAATTAGCCTGTAAGGGATATGGCTTGTTCACCCTCAATGTTAGGAAAAGCCAGCTGATGTTTAGCCAGCTGAGGTTTAGAGGTTTAGCCAGCTGAGGTTTAGAAATACATAGCCTCCTCTAACCTTGTGCGAAAAAACAGCCACCATGGGTTCTTTTAAGCAGCTGCCTAGCACTCTGAAAATGAAAATTGTGGAGGCCCACAAAGCAGGAGAAGGCTATAAGAAGATAGCAAAGCGTTTTCAAGTTGTCCTTTCCTCAGTTCAATATGTAATTCAGAAATAGCAGTTTACAGGAACAGTGGAGGTCAAGATAAGGTCTGGAAGGCCAAGCAAAATTTCAGAGAGAGCTGCTCGTAGGATTGCTAGAAAGGCATATCAGAACCCCCACTTGACTGCAAAAGACCTTCAGAAAGATTTAGCAGATTCTGGAGTTGTGGTAATTGTGCTACTGTTCAGAGACACCCTATCAAATATGGCCTTCATGGAAGAGTCATCAGAAGAAAACGTCTCCTGCACCCTCACCATAAAATTTAGCATCAGAGGTATGCAAAAGAACATCTAAACAAGCCCAATGCATTTTAGAAACAAGTCCTGTGAATCGTTGAAGTTAAAATAAAACTCTTTGGTCGCAAATGATCAAAGGTATGTGCAGAGAAAAAATTGCATAGAATTTCAGGAAAAGAACATCTCTCCAACCTTTAAGCATGGGGATGGATCAATCATGCTTTGGAGTTGTGTTGCAGACAATGGCACAGGGAACATTTCACAGGTAGAGGGAAGAATGGAGTCAATGAAATTTCAACAAATTCTTGATGCAAACATAACACTATGTGTAAAAAAGCTGAATCTGAAAACAGGATGGCTTCTACAAATGGATACTGATCACACACATCAAAATCCACAATAGACTACCTCAAAAGGCGATAGCTAGAGGTTTTTCAATGGCCCTCACAGTCCCCCGATTCGATCATCATTGAAAATCTGTGGCTAACCCTCAAAATAGCAGTGCATGCAAGACGTCCCAGGAATCTTACAGAAATGGAAGAATTTTCCAAGGAAGAATGGATGAAAATCCATCAAACAAGAACTGAAAGACTCTTGGCTGGCTCCTAAAAGCGTTTACAAGCTGTGATATTTTTAAAAGGAAGTGCTACTAGGTACTAACTATGCAGGGTGCCCAAACTTTTGCATTGGCCTATTTTCCTTATTGTAATTTTTAAAATGTAAAAAATGACAATATATAATTTTTTTAGCCTAAAATACAGAGAAAATGTGTCATCTTTAACTTTAGCCCTTTTAGAGATCATTCCATCTTCAACTTGCTTAACTGGTCACAATAACAGTAATTTTGACCAGGGGTGCCCAAACTTTTAAATGCCACTGTATAAAATAAAATGGTATAAATGAAAACGCCAAATCGTCTTGCAAAAAACAAGCCCTAATATGGCTCATTTAGCAAAAAAATAAAAGTTACAGCTATCAGGATATTACGATGCAAAAACAAATTCATTTTGCTAAAATATTGTTTTTAGTGTGTAAAAATAGCAAAGCATAAAATAACAATAGAAATCCTGTATTGCTGTAATTTTATCGACATGACAAATCAATTGTCACTTTTACGGCATGGTGAACGGCGCAAAAAAATAAAATAAAAACAATAAATGAATTGCTGGGCTTTGTTAATTCTGTGCCTGAAAAATCTGAATAAAAAGCAAGCAAAAAATATTATGTGTCCCGAAATGGTATAAAAAATCTGAAAATCGTCCTTCAAAAATAAGCACTCATACAGCTCTATTCGCCAAAAAATAAAAAAAGTTACAGCTCTCAAAATATGATGACAAAAATAAACACTTTAAGTCTGCTATCGCTATAATCACACCAGCCCAAAGAATAAATCTGGCTTATCACTTATACCACACGATGAACTGTGCAAAAATAAAAATAAGCACTAATCTTGTACTGCTGACTATTTGTTCATTCTGCCTCCTAAAAATCAGAATAAAGCTCGGCTCACATTTATCCTGCGCTCTCTGCTGAGCGTTGACGGAGAGGTTTCCATGTAAATTCCCCAAAGCCACGATTCAGACAAAACCTCGGTCGGATCCACTCATTTATGAGGCAGATGCAGCTACTTTGGACTGGTCTCTGGTCCAGCAGTGGCCCATGATTTTAATTGTCTTTTTAGCGCACAAGTGTGGGCGACCACAGATCTGTGCACACGTAAAAAGATGGATACCAGGATACCATCAGAACAGATGCCTAACGGAGTATGAAGAGTTTTCATCTGCCTCATTATTATTGGTGGTTCTGTTGGGGGTTTTGTCTGAATCACATTTTTGTAGGATTTACACAGCATTTACACAGAATGTGATTCCAGCCTTATGCTGGAAGAGATCTAAAAATATTATGTACCCCAAAATATTACCCATAAAAACCCTAATTTATCCCGCATAAATCCAGCCCCCACTCAGATCCATCATCTGCCACTGGAACTATAGGGGGTTTCTCCGTTACTGCTAGAACAAAGACTCTGGGAAAGGGACATGGCTCCCACCCTCTCATATAAAATCTAGTGAACATCAACCACATCAGGGGCTCTCAAAATGTGACATGACGCTTGCACACCATTCCATTAAAGTCTGCATTTCAAAACATCACTCCTTCCTTTCTGAGCCTTGCCGTGCGCCTAAACAGGGGTTTTCCACATATGGGGTATCAGCGTACTCAGGAGAAATTGCACAGCAAATTTTAGAGTCTAGTTTCTCTTGTTTCCCTTGTGAAAATAAAAAATTGGGGCTAAAAGTACTTTTTTTGTGTGTAAAATGTGATTTTGTAGTTTTTACAACTCTACGTTATAAACTTCTGTGAAGCACCTGAGGGTTCAAGGTGCTCATCACACATCTACATAAATTCCATGAATGGTATAGTTTAGAAAATTGGGTCACTCGTGGGGAGTTTCCACTGTTTAGTCAGATCATGGGCTGTCTAAAAGCGTCTGCTCTCGATTACAGACACTTTTGTGTTCAAAAAGTCAAATGGTGCTCATTCCCTTCTGAGCCCTGCTGTGAGCCCAAATAGTAGTATTCCCCCACATAGGGACTAAAAGTACATTTTTTTGGATAAAAACTGATTTTTTTTATTTTCACAGCTCCAGGTTATAAATGTTCTTTATTACCTATTTTGTGTAGCATAACTTTCTGATTTGAGAGAATTATAAGTGTAAATTGCAAAATTTTTGCCAAATTTCCGATATTTTCACAAATAAATATCATAAAAATAATCTTTATTTTTTATATAGTGCAAAGCTTTACAGTTTGCACACATTATCATCACTGTCCCGCTGGGGCTCACAATCTAAATCCCCCTATCAGTATGTTTTTGGAATGTGGGAGGAAACCGGAGAACACCCACACAAACAAACTCCTTGCAGATGTTGTCCTTGGTGGGATTTGAACCCTGGACTCAAGCGCTGCAAAAATGAAGTGCAAACCACTGAGCCACCATGCTACCCATGCTTACCATGTCAAAAGTAAAAGAAAAGTCAAAGATGCTATAGGATTTTTACAGGATGAAAATGATGAAATGGTAAGACAGGATGTTGAGAAGGCTGAACTTTTAAATTCCTATTTTGCATCTGTTTTCTCTCAGAAAGGAAACGTAACACCAACTGTTATTCACTGTCCTATTAAGGGAATAGAAGAATCCAGGATATCTATAAACAGAAAGATAGTGAGGAAACACTTAGCTAACCTAAATGAATTCAAGTCTCCAGGTCCAGATGAATTACACCCCAGAGTACTGAAGGAGATAGCAGAAGAAATTTCTGAACCACTCTCCATAATCTTTGAAAATTCTTGGGGAACAGGAGAAGTGCCAGAAGCAAATGTTGTTCCTATCTTCAAAAAGGGGAAGAAGGTGGACCCAGGCAACTATAGGCCGGTGAGTCTGACTTCTATACCAGGAAAGATCTTTGAACAAATTATTAAACAACATGTAAGTCAATACCTGGATAAGAATGAAGTGATCAAACAGAGTCAGCATGGGTTTGTAACTAATAAGTCATGTCAGACTAACTTAATTTCCTTCTATGACGGTATCACTGATTGGGTGGATCAAGGAAATGCTGTAGATATAGTATATCTTGACTTCAGCAAAGCATTTGACAAAGTCTCTCATACAATCCTTATTGAAAAAATGACTAAGTATGGAATGGACAAGGCAACTGTTAGGTGGATTCATAGCTGGCTTAGTGATCGGACCCAAAGAGTGGTCGTAAATGGCTGCACATCCAGTTGGAAGAATGTCTCAAGTGGGGTACCACAGGGCTCTGTCCTGGGCCCTGTATTGTTCAACATCTTTATCAACGATTTAGATGAAGGAATTGAGGGTAAACTGATTAAATTTGCTGATGACACAAAGCTAGGAGGGATAGCTAATACTAGAGAAGAGAGAGAGAGGATTCAAAAAGATTTAAATAAACTGGAGAAGTGGGCAGTAACTAACAGAATGGTTTTTAACAGGGAGAAATGCAAAGTACTACATCTGGGCAATAAAAATGAAAAAAGCATATATAGAATGGGAGGAATAGGGCTAAGTGACAGCACATGTGAAAAAGACTTGGGTATACTAATAGATCACAGACTGAATATGAGTCAACAGTGTGATGCAGCAGCAAAAAAGGCAAATGCAGTTCTAGGATGTATTAACAGAAGCATACAGTCTAGATCACGTGAAGTCATTATTTCCCTCTACTCCTCTTTGGTCAGACCTCATCTGGAATATTGTGTCCAGTTTTGGGCACCACATTTTAAAAAAGACATCAACAAACTGGAGCAAGTTCAGAAAAGAGCGACCAGAATGGTGACCGGTCTGCAAACCCTGTCTTATGAGGAAAGGTTGCAGGATTTGGGAATGTTTAGTTTGCAAAAGAGAAGACTGAGAGGAGACTTAATTGCTGTCTACAAATATCTAAAGGGCTGTCACATTGTAGAAGGATCAACTTTATTCTCATTTGCACAAGGAAAGACTAGAAGCAATGGGATGAAACTGAATGGGAGGAGACACAGATTAGATATTAGAAAAAACTTTTTGACAGTTAGAGTGATCAATGAGTGGAACAGGCTGCCACGAGAAGTGGTGAGTTCTCCTTCAATGGAAGTCTTCAAACAGAGGCTGGACAGACATCTGACTGGGATGATTTAGCGAATCCTGCTTTGAGCAGGGGGTTGGACCAGATGGCCCAGGAGGTCCCTTCCAACTCTACGATTCTATGATTCTATGATTCTACCCTGTATTATTGAACAAATGTCACCACTACCATGAAGTACAAAATGTCATAAAAAAACATTTTCAGTATCAGTGGGATCCGTTGAAGCATTCCAGAGTTATAACCACATAAATTGGCAGCGGTCAGAATTGTAAAATTTGGCTTGGTCACTAAGGGATTTATCATTTTGAATTGGTAGAATGGAATTGAATTTCAGTAGCCAAAATAAACAAATTACAGTCATCCATTACACGATCATTATTAAGTTTTTATATCAGGGTCTACAATGTAGGCTTGTTAATAGCATACACATGCACTTAATTTCATATAAACCTGTTTATCATGAATTATTTATAATAAATTACACTTACCATCATAGAGCTCCGGCACTGTGCTCCAACCTCTTGGTTATATTACTGTCAACTGGCTTAGAAAGGTTATTTATGATTTTTTACTTCCTTATTACATGTTTAACATCTTAAGAAATGAAGACAAAGTTATACAAATATACCTTTTTATTTCTTTTGTCCTTCAAGGAAACAAATCTAGAAAATGTACAGTAGAATATACAGACACACCTACATATGCAACCAGATAAACAAGTAATGTCTTATACAGAAGGCCTGTCTATGATCTATCAAAATCGATCCAATTTTGAAAAATCTACCTTAACTCTGCCTAAAGTCTACTTTAAAATTGTTACACAGCTACAGAGCCTTGAAAAAGTATTCACACCGCGTTAACTTTTCCACATTTTTTCACGTTACACCCACAAACTTAATTGAATTTTATTGGGATTTTATGTGATATACCAACACAAAGTAGCAAGCATTTTTGAAGTGTTAAAGAAATTATACATTGTTTTCTAAATATTTTAAAAATTCAAATTTGAAAATTGTGTTTTACATTTGATTTCAGCCCCCCTGAGTCAATATTTTGTAGGACCACTGTTGTGAGTTCATTTTTCCCTTCATCATTGAGGTCTGATGACCTCCCTCCTCTGGTGAAGGAAGGTAGTGAGACTGATTACCAAACACCTGGGCAGCTAGATGATAACTGGGTGGCTGGAATTGAGGACTGGATATAAGGCTGCCGACGCCCTTCTTCCTGGCTGGTGATTTTCCTGCTGGATTCTTGGAGACCAGTCTGATTCCTGCATCTCAAAGCTAAGTTTTTCTGCTCTGCTTTGTACTCTTCAGTTTTGTTTTTTGTTTTGCCTTGTTTTTTGGGAGTTCTGCCATCCCCGGCCGGGGGGTGAGCTGAATTCCATTTTTGTCTCTGATCTGTTGATCTTTTGCTCTGTCTTCAGAATATACCTGAGTGCTGATATAGTCTTTTGAAGCCTAGCGACTTCAGGGCCAGTTTTTCCTATCAGTCGGTTGGCTCATTTTGATAGGGTTTTTGCGGATGGCAGACAGCAGCTTTCCTATCCTGTCCTATGTAGTTAGCTTGGGCCCCATCATTTGCTCAACCTATCTTTCTATCTGTGTTATTGTTTTCATCTTGCTTCACCGTCATTATATGTTGGGGGCTGCCTATTGCTTTGGGGTCTTCTCTGGGGCAGTTTAGTTTTTCCCCTTTCTGTCTTTAGGCTATTTAGCTCTCCGGCTGTGATCGAGGGGTCTAGGGCACCGTAGGAACCCCCCACGGCTACTGCTAGTTGTTGTGGATAGGTTCAGGGGTCTGCAATCCGATAGCTGCCAACCTCTCTGGTTTTTCTGGACTTAGCTGGTATTTTGTTTTTTCCTCCTTCGGTGACTCATCATACCAGAATCACCAGCCATACCGCAGATCCTAGGGTACTCAATAGCAGGAGAGAATTGTAAAAAAAAAAAAAAAAAAGGGAGAAGCGTCAGAATTTTTTTTTTTTTTTGTGTGCATATTTTTTCCTCTATATCTCTGAGGTCGTAGGGGGAATTTTTCTCTCAATGGAGATGAAACAATTGTCTGATCGTGTGGAGCAGCTCGCTGCTGAAGTGCGGGGAATTTCCGCCTATCTTGCTCATTCACATGCTGCTGAACCAAAGATTCCTACTCCTGATGTGTTTTTTGGGGATCGGTCTAAATTCTTGAATTTCAAGAATAATTGTAAATTATTTTTTGCCTTGAAGCCTAACTCGTCGGGGAACTCCGCGCAGCAGGTTAAAATTGTCATCTCTTTGCTGCGCGGCGATCCCCAGGATTGGGCGTTTTCTTTGAAACTTGATGATCCTATTCTGAATAATGTGAACACATTTTTTCAAGCCTTGGGGTTGTTGTATGATGAACCTAATGCTATTGATCAGGCTGAAAAGACCCTGTTGGCATTAAGCCAGGGTCGGGATTCTGCAGAGTTGAACTGTCATAATTTCCGAAAGTGGGCGGTCCTTGCTACCTGGAATGATGGTGCCTTGGCAGCCCTCTTTCGGAAGGGTTTGTCAGAAACTGTAAAAGATACTATGGTGGGATTTCCTGTTCGCTCTGGTCTTGACGATTCTATGTCATTAGCCATTCAGGTGGATCGGCGTTTACGTGAACGCAAAACTACATGAGAGATGCTGCCATTTGTTGAACAAATGTCTGAACCTATGCAATGTGATAGAGTTTTGTCTAGGGTGCAACGTCAGGAGTTCAGAAGGCGTAATAAGCTGTGTTTTTTTTGTGGAGATGCCTCGCATATTATTTCTGTCTGCCCTAAATGAGAGAAACGTTGTGTAAACACGTTTTCTGTGGGTGGTGTTCAACCTAAGTTTCTTCTGGCAATTACTCTGATCTGCTCCCTGTCCACATTTTCCGCCAAGGCTTTTGTGGATTCAGGAGCAGCTCTGAACCTGATGGTCTTGGATTTTGCTAAACGTTGTGGATTTCCTATGACACCTCTGCGGACGCCTATCCCTTTGAGGGGTATTGATGCTACTCCTTTGGCGAAGAATAAACCTCAGTTTTGGACCCAGGTGGTAATGCGGGTCGCCCCAGACCATCAAGAAAATTGCAGATTTTTGGTGTTGCATAATTTGCATGATACCATTGTTCTGGGGTTTCCCTGGTTGCAAATCCATAATCCAGTTCTGGATTGGAAATCTTTGTCTGTGGTGAGTTGGGGTTGTCGGTGTGCCCTTAGTGATGCTCCTGTTTTCACCACCTCTCCCCAGTCGTATGATGTTCCTGACTATTTGGCTGACTTTTATGATGTATTTAGTAAGAATGAGTCTGCGTCTTTGCCTCCTCATAGGAGTAATGACTGTGCAATTGAGCTGAACCCGGGGTGTAAATTCCCCAAGGGTCGGCTTTTCAATTTATCTGTACCCGAGCACGAGGCTATACGATCCTATATTAAAGAGGCATTGGAGAAGGGTCATATTAGACCATCCTCTTCACCCTTAGGTGCTGTTTTTTTTTTCGTGGCTAAAAAGGATGGTTCATTAAGGCCTTGTATTGACTATCGTGCCCTCAACAAAATTACTGTTAAATATCAGTATCCGTTACCCCTGATTTCTGATCTATTCTCCAGAGTTAAAGGTGCTTGCTGGTTTACCAAGCTTGACCTCAGGGGGCGTATAATCTTATTCGCATTAAGCATGGGGATGAATGGAAGACGGCGTTTAATACTCCGGAGGGACATTTTGAGTACCTGGTGATGCCTTTTGGGCTCACTAATGCCCCTTCTGTCTTCCAGTGCTTCATGAACTATATATTCCGAGACTTTGTGGATAAATTTTTGATTATCTATCTGGATGATATTTTGATCTTCTCCAAGAATTGGGACTCTCATGTGGAACGTGTTCGGACTGTGTTCCGGATTTTGAGGGAGAATTCCCTGTATGTCAAGGGATCGAAATGCCTTTTTGGGGTACAGAGGGTTTCATTTTTGGGATTTATTTTGTCTCCGTCAACTATTGAAATGGACCCGGCCAAGGTACAGGCCATTTATGATTGGGTTCAGCCCACTTCTTTGAAGGCCCTCCAGAAGTTTTTGGGTTTTGCTAATTTTTATAGATAATTTTTCTGGTATTCCCAAGCCATTGACGGATTTGACTAGGGTGCTGATGTGCTGAATTGGTCTCCGGAGGCTGTTTCTTCCTTTCAGGAGCTGAAGCGAAGATTCACTTCTGCTCCGGTTTTGCGGCAACCTGATGTCTCACTCCCGTTTCAGGTGGAGGTGGACGCTTCTGAGATTGGTGCAGGAGCGGTTTTGTCCCAAAAAGATCCTGTGACATCTAAAATGAATCCTTGTGCTTTCTTTTCCCGAAAGTTCTCCCCATCCGAACGTAACTATGATGTGGGGAATCGGGAACTGTTGGACATGAAATGGGCATTTGAGGAGTGGAGACATTGGTTGGAGGGAGCCAAACACCAAGTCGTGGTCCTTACTGACCACAAGAATTTGATTTACCTGGAGTCGGCCAAGCGCTTGAATCCTAGACAGGCTAGGTGGGCCTTGTTTTTCACACGTTTTGATTTTGTGGTCTCTTTTCTTCCGGGCACTAAGAATGTCAAGGCAGACGCCCTCTCTAGGAGTTTCCTTGCTGATTCTCCTGTTGTGACTAAGCCTGCTACCATCTTAGGCGAGGGGGTAGTTCTTTCTGCCATCTCGCCCGATTTGAGACGTGCTCTGGAAGAGTTTCAGGAGGACAAACCTGAGCGTTGTCCCAGTGGAAAGTTGTATGTTCCTGACCAGTGGAGGAAGAGAGTGATGTCTGAAGTTCATTGCTCTGCATTGGCTGGTCATCCAGGTATTTTTGGTACTAGAGATCTGGTGAGTCGGTCTTTTTGGTGGCCCGCCTTGTCTCGTGATGTCAGGAATTTTGTGCAGTCCTGTGGGACTTGATCCCGGTCTAAACCTTGTTCTCGCTCTAGTGGCTTGTTGATGCCTTTGCCGGTGCCCAGGAGGCCATGGACCAATATTTCAATGGATTTTATCTCTGATATGCCTGTCTCTCAGAGAATGACTGTTATTTGGGTGATTTGTGATAGATTCTCTAAGATGGTCCATCTTGTACCACTCCCTAAGTTGCCATCTTCCTCTGAGTTGGTGCCCTTGTTTTTGCAACAGGTGGTTCGCTTGCACGGGATTCCTGAGAACATTGTATCTGACAGAGGAGTTCAGTTTGTGTCTAGATTTTGGAGGACTTTCTGTTCCAAGCTGGGAATTCAGTTGTCCTTCTCCTCTGCGTTTCACCCTCAGATCAATGGGCAGACGGAGAGAACAAACCAGACTTTGGAGTCGTATTTGAGATGTTTTATTTCTGCCGATCAGGATGATTGGGTTTCATTTTTGCCCTTGGCCGAATTTGCTTTAAATAATAGAGCTAGTTCTGCCACTTTGATGTCACCTTTTTTTTGTAACTTTGGTTTTCACCCTCGATTTTCTTCAGGGCAGGTGGAGCCTTCTGCCTGCCCAGGTGTTGACACTGTGGTGAAGAGAATGCACCAGATCTGGGACCAAGTAGTGGATAAGTTGTCTCTCTCCCAGGAAAAGGCCCAGCGGTTTTCCAACCGGCGTAGGACCGTTGGTCCCCAGTTTAAGGTGGGTGATATGGTTTGGATGTCATCAAAAAATATCGCTATGAAGGTGGCTTCTCCTAAGTTTAAGCCTAGATTTATTGGACCTTACAAGATTTTGGAGATTATTAATCCGGTCTCTTTTCGGTTGGCTCTTCCTGTCACATTTAAAATTCATAATGTGTTTCATAAGTCCTTGTTGAAGAGGTTTGTTGAACCAGTAGTTCCTGTGGTGGCACCTCCTGACCCTATATTGGTTGAAGGTAACATGGAATATGAGGTAGAGAAGATACTGGATTCCCGTCTGGCTAGACGGAGACTCCAGTATTTGGTTAAGTGGAAGGGTTATGGTCAGGAGGATAATTCCTGGGTCTCTGCCTCTGATATTCATGACGAAAGATTGGTGCATGCCTTTCATCTGGCTCACCCGGATCGCCCTGGTGGCATGGATGAGGGTTCGGTGACCCCTCCTCAAGGGGGAGGTACTGTTGTGAGTTCATTTTTCCCTTCATCATTGAGGTCTGATGAACTCCCGCTGCCGACGCCCTTCTTCCTGGCTGGTGATTTTCCTGCTGGATTCTTGGAGACCAGTCTGATTCCTGCATCTCAAAGCTAAGTTTTTCTGCTCTGCTTTGTACTCTTCAGTTTTGTCTTTTGTTTTGCCTTGTTTTTTGGGAGTTCTGCCATCCCCGGCTGGGGGGTGAGCTGAATTCCATTTTTGTCTCTGATCTGTTGATCTTTTGCTCTGTCTTCAGAATATACCTGAGTGCTGATATAGTCTTTTGAAGCCTAGCGACTTCAGGGCCAGTTTTTCCTATCAGTCAGTTGGCTCATTTTGATAGGGTTTTTGCGGATGGCAGACAGCAGCTTTCCTATCCTGTCCTATGTAGTTAGCTTGGGCCCCATCATTTGCTCAACCTATCATTCTATCTGTGTTAGTGTTTTCATCTTGCTTCACCGTCATTATATGTTGGGGGCTGCCTATTGCTTTGGGGTCTTCTCTGGGGCAGTTTAGTTTTTCCCCTTTCTGTCTTTAGGCTATTTAGCTCTCCGGCTGTGATCGAGGGGTCTAGGGCACCGTAGGAACCCCCCACGGCTACTGCTAGTTGTTGTGGATAGGTTCAGGGGTCTGCAATCCGATAGCTGCCAACCTCTCTGGTTTTTCTGGACTTAGCTGGTATTTTGTTTTTTCCTCCTTCGGTGACTCATCATAACAGACCACCTTTCGCTGGCATTACTGCTACAAGTCTTTTGGGTTCTCTGCCAGCTTTGCACATCTAAAGGCTGAAGTGAGATTGGATGAAGGCGTCTGTGAGCAGCAATTTTCAAGTCTTGCAACAGATACTCACTGGGATTTACATGTAGACGTTGACTGGGTCATTCACAAACAAGAATATGTTTTAATCTAAACTATTTCATTATAGCTCTGCCAGCATGTTTAGACATACTACAATGCTATACTTTGTGTTGGTATATCATATAAAATCCACATTAAATACATTCATGTTTGTGGGTGTTATGTGAAAAAAATGTGGAAAAGTTCATGTGGCATGACTCCTTTTTTAAGACACTGTATTTAGGTTTCAGAATAGAAATGATGTGGCATTGTAAATTTAAAAAATATATACATCATTTTGCAAACTAAATTCTGCCTTGCTTTCTCAAGATTTCCATAGATTTACTTGCATTCAAGTTTCATTGATTACTTTAAATTTCATAAATCTTTATCCATGGTTATTATGTTATGGTCACTAAGATGGACAAATCTTTATAAGGCACAGCTCTCTTGTAGATATTGGTTTCTGTATAAAAAAATATACAAAGTGACCAAAATGTGCTTCTTAGAAATAATTAATCTTTAATCTCTTAGAGACGAAGCCTGTTTACATCTTCATAACCAGGCCAATTTTTACAATTCTGACCACTGCCACTTTATGAGGATGAGGACTGTCACTTTATCAGGAATGCTTCAACGAATCCAGGTGATTAGAGATGAGCGACTTTGCCATTTTTAGGGTCGAGTCGGGTTTCATAAAACCCGATTTTCTCAAACGTTGAGTCGAACGAAATCGGCCGACTATAGGGAAAAGTCGTGAAACATGAAACCCAATGCAAGTCAATGAGGAGAAAAGTTGGCAGTGAGTGGAGGACTGTAAACACACCTGGCATGAATTTTAACCCTAGAGGTGGCAAAATCTCTCTCTCCTCTCTCTCCTCTCTCTCCCTCTACCTCTCCCTCTCTCTCCCTCCCTCTCTCTCTCTCCCACTCCCACTCCAGCTACGCTCCCGCTACACTACGCTCCGCTTCTCTCATTGGCTGAAAAAAGTCACGTGCAAGCACTCGGCGAAACCCGACTTTGGCGCTTGGGTCGACTTCACACTGTGGTCGGATTTCGTTTCATGAAACCCAACTTTGGTGAAAGTCAGCGACTTTTGAATCTGACCAACCTGTTTCGCTCAACTCTACTGGTGATTATGGGATTGTTTTCTCATGACATATTGTATTTTATGATAGCGGTAAAATTTCTTCGATATGCTTTGCGTTTATTTGTGAAAAAAATGGAAATTTGGTGAAAATTTTGAAAATTTCGCAATTTTTAAACTCTTAAATCAGAGAGACATATCGCACAAAATAGTTAATAAATAACATTTCCCACATGTCTACTGTACATTAGCAAAATTTTTTAAATCTAATTTTTTGTTTATTAGGAAGTTATAAGGGCTAAAAGTTGTCCAGTGATTTTTCATTTTTACAGCAAAATTTGCTAAACCATTTTTTTAGGGACCACCTCACACTTGAAGTGACTTTGAGGAGCCTATATGACATAAAATACCCAAAAGTAACACCATTCTAAAAACTGCACCCCTCAAGGTACTCAAAACCACATTCAATAAGTTTATTAACCCTTCAGGTGCTTTACAGGAATTTTTGGAATGTGGAAGAAAAAATAGACATTTAATTTTCTTTCACAAAAATTTTCTTTTAGACCTAATTTTTTTTACTTTCGCAAGGGTAACAGGAGAGAAAATGGACCATACATTTTGTTGTGCAATTTCTCCTGAGCATGGTGATACCCCAAATGTGGGGGAAATCTACTGTTTGGGCACAAGACAGGGCTTGGAAGGGAAGGCACACCATTTGACTTTTTGAATGCAAAATTTGATGGAATAATTAGCGGACGCTATATCGCATTTGAAGAACCCCTGATGTGCCTAAACAGTGGAAACCCCCCACAAGTGACACCATTTTGGAAGCTAGACCCCTTATGGAACTTATCTAGATGTGTATTGAGCACCTTGAACCCACAGGTGCTTCACAGAAGTTTATAACTTAGAGCCATGGATATAAAAAAAATCACATTTTTCCCAAACAAATCTTTTTTGCTCCATATTTTGCATTTTCATAAGAGTAACAGGAGAAATTCCTCAATACAATTTTTTTTGCAATTTCTCCTCAGTATGCTGATACCCCATATGGGGTGGAATACAACTGTTTGGGTGCACGGCAGGGCTTGGAATGGAAGGAGCGCCATTTAACTTTTTGAATGCAAAATGTGATGGAATTATTAGTGGATGCCATGTCGTGTTTGAAGAGCCCCTGATGTGCCTAAACAGTGGAATTCCCCCACAAGTGATGCCATTTTGGAAACGCGACCCCTTTGGGACCTTATCTAGATGTGTATTGAGCACCTTGAACCTCCAGGTGCTTCAAAGAAGTTTATAACTTTGAACCGTGAAAATAAAAAAAAACATCACATTTTTCCCATAAAAATCTTTTTTGGCTACAAATTTTGTATTTTCACAAGGGCAAAAGGAGCAAATGGACCCCAAAGTTTGTTGTGCAATTTCTCCTGAGTTCGCAGACAGCCCATATGTGGTTGAAATCTACTTTTGAGACACAGTGCAAAGCTCAGAAGGGAAGTAGCGCCATATTACAGTGCAGATTTTGCTGCACTTGTTTTAGGGTGCCATGTTACATTAACAGAGCCCCTGAGGTGCCAGAACAGCAGAACCCCCAATAAGTGACCCCATTTTACCAATTAAACCTCTCAATGATTTCAAATAGGGGTGAGGTAATTATACTGACACTACAGGTGTGTTACAAACTTTTACACCATTGTTCAGTGAAGAAAAAATAATTTAAATTTTTACAACCAAGATTGTGAGTTAGCCCCAAGTTTTACATTTTAACAATAGGTAAAAATGGCACTAGAATTTGTCACGCAATTTCTGCTGAATGTAGATATACCAGATATGTGACTGTATAGTACTACTTTGCCATACGGAGTGACTCAGGAGGGACAGAGCGCTATTTGCCTCCTGGAGCGCAGATTTTTCTAGACTAGTTTGTGGATTCCATATAAAGAGCCCCTAAGCACTAGCAAAGCAGAATCCCCCCCTCAAGTGACCACATTTTGTAAATTATAACCATTTGGGAATGTATCTACAGATGTAGGGACGATTTTGATTCCATAGGTGTTTTCCAGAAACAGGCTGCAGTGGATGTTACTGAGTGAAAATTGCAAACTGCCGTTGTAGTGACCAGTATATTATGCCCAGCTCATGCTTCTGGAGACAAACACCTGTAAATTAGGCGGGCTCGCATCACTACATAAATGCCAAACATGTGGGCGCTATATGTGGTTTAGGCACACTAGGTTTAGAAGGGAGGGGGCATTTGGATTTGGGAGCGGAGAATTTCCTGAATTTCTTTTGGCGGGTGAGGAGCCATTTCGCTTTTCCATAGCCTTTGTGCTACCCGTAACATGGCAGCCCCTATATTTCCGTTAACAGATGACAGACCTGAGCCAGGGATTGTATTTTTGTGGATTGAGTGGAAGCTTTTATTGGGAACATTTTACATAACGTTTCAGATCTCAGTTATCCAGGGCTCTACATTGACCACTTACTTTGGGGTTTCCATCTAAGGCCGGCGTCACACTAGCGAGAAATACGGACGAGTGCGAGGCAAAAAAACTACGCATTGCACTTGGACCAATGCTTCTCTATGGGGCAGCTCCCATCATCCGTATATTTCTCGACCTTATTTTACAGGCCAAGAAAATTGCAGCATGCTGCGATTGTCAGTGTATTACGGCCAAAATACGCCAATGCAAGTCTATGGGGGCGAGAAAAATACGGACTACACACGGACCACACATGTGACTGGCGAGAAATACACAAGACTTCTCCAAGTGACAGGAAATGGGCCAAGCCATTATCAGGAAGCTTAGACATGCTAATTAGCTCAAAAAGTGCTCCAGACATCCCAGATGAATGCATCCACGGAGTCCTGCAGCCCCACATGAATGTCGAGATGCTAATCGTTTTGGTCCAGAAAAGGCAAGAACTTTGGGACCTGAGGCATGCACATTACTCTGACTGGGCCAGAAAAGAGGCGGCATGGAGGCGCATCTGTGGACAAATGTTTCTGGATTTTGAGGAACGTCCATGTGAGGATCAGAAACAAATTAGTAAGTTATCTCATTTATTAAAAATCATCTTAAATGCACTAAATTACACGTTTTCCCAGTAGCCCCTAAAATCCTATTATGTGTAGTTTTTGATCATTCTTTGTAATCGAGAATATGTTTCAAAACGGACACCTTACTAGGCCACAAGACTATGTAAAATGTATATAAACTTGTTCAAATTTCCACAATGTACTAAGAAATTATTCTGTCACATTGCAGTGAAAGATGTGATGAGACGCTGGCACAGCATCTGCGACCAATACCAGCGGGAACGTCAGCAGCGGGCAAGGAGTGGGGCTGCAGCACCTACCAAGCGGAAGTATATATATTACGACTGGCTGGCTTTTCTGGCTCCTATTCTGGATCTCAGACCATAAGTACATACATCACACCACATTACACATATGGTGTTTAGGGTCAGATCTCCAACCATTTTTTTTTTAATTAAATTTCATGACAGAACTCTGTCCAACCTCACTGAGAGGGAGACAGGGACGGATTCTGAGGCCATTATAGATCCAGTAGGGGGAGGTGAAGAGGTGGCTGGCCCATCTTCTGAGCTTTCCAGCTGCATCCCCCAAGCTCCACCTGCACCAGGACCAGTTCCAGTACCTGCAACAGGAACCTGTACAAGGACCTGTCCCAGCAGCTGCAACAGCACCCGGCAGCCTTGAGGAACCAGGCAACAGCCCTACTGTTTGTCTTGAGTGCTCCCCCCAGCCTGCTGTCATATCCCGCCATGGGCGACAAAGGAGAGAGATCACTGCCTCTGATACCAGGCCAGGAGGCAAGTTGACACGGGGGTGCTCAATTACCTGTCCAGGGCTGCCCAGGATGAGGGTGAGGAGGCATATTCCCGCAGCCTGGCCCGGTACCTCCATCCCCTACCCTGTGAGGTAAGGCTACGTGTGTGAAGATGCATTCAGATCCTCATTGATGCATGCACACCCCCCAATACCCCATATGAGGTATTTGAGTTCTTGGAGAGGTGGCAGCTGTCACTCCATAACCTGCTCCGAGTTTCCCCCAACCCAGAAGTGCATGCTCAATATGAATCTGAGGCACCTCCTCCACGGGTGCCTACACCTCACCCTATTCCCCGCCCAAACCATCCTTGGCCACAACAGGCCAAAATGGCAGCCTATAACCCACCTGCCCAATATGGCCACTTGTACAGACCCAGTGTTGGATGCTGGCCCCAATCTGGCTTTGGACGACATGGCCATATTGGGGGGGTATAAGGCATGTGGCTACCAGAATCCCCAGGAGTATAATCTCCATTATCCCTATGGCCACTTCGCCGCTCAGCAACCTAATCCTGGCCACATCATACATCATGGCCCAGATTATACACTCCCACAGGGTGAAGGCCAAGTTGGACACCAAAGCCAGCAACAAAGAGAGGCTGGACTCCCGTCATCACCTCCACCAATGTACCAAGAGTTGTAATTTTATTTTTTGTATGATTTTGCTTTAGCAAATTTATGTTTATGTTGGATTATTTGGTTTCATAAATCTCATAAAATATGTATGCCCAAATTTGTCTTGGCGCAAAAGCCATATGACGGAAATATGGTTTTCGGTAACAAAAGTTATATTTTGGCTTTATAAAATTTTTTAAAAATGCCAAGTTTTTTCTCTTATTGAATTAATTACTTAAAGATCCAAAAACAAAACATCTGCAGTAGAAGATAAAGTAACTGAACACACTCAACAACTTAAAGGAAAAAATGATATTTATATAGACAAATATTTGAAAATTACAACATAGATACAGCATGCTCTTGCCAGGGAGTAGCACCCTGAGGTGATACAAAATAATGTATGAAGACATCACAGTCTTTCAGTCCTAAGAGTGGACGAGGGAAAGGGATCACATGTGGTCTAAACCTACCCACATTGCCTAACACACCTTCAGCACCATCAGATGATGAACAATCATGAATTCTAGTGAAGTTATGTAGGACCACACATGCTTTGATCACCTCATTTACGTTGGCTTCACTCAGCTGACTGGAGGACCCGACATTTGGCACAAAGAATGCACTCCACCAGTCATCGTTTGCGTGATAGGCGCAAGTTAGGGTGTGTGCACGCGCTGCGGATTTTCCTGTGGATTTTTCCACGCAGATTTGTCAAAAACCGCAGGTAAATCCGCAGGTCAAAAGACCTGCGGTTTATCTGCAGTTTTTCTGCAGTTTAGCCTGCGGTTTTCCCCTGCTGGTTGACACCTGCAGTAGCTAGTAGTAATCAAATTGACAGCAGTGCAAGCTGGATCTCCATACATTCTCTGCTTTGGCTTTAAAGGGTTATCCCCAGCTTTGAAAGTTATTCACGATACATGGGATAGGCAATAACTTTCCAATTGCTGGGGGTCCAACAACTAAGGCTGGTTTCACACTTGCGTTTTTTGCGCTGTATTTTAGCGCTAAAAAACGCATGCGTTTTTTCCCTATATTTTGCATGGGATGCGCTTATGTGCGCATACACATGCGTTTGTATGTGTTTTTACGTGCATGCGTTTTTTTGTGGTGTGCGCTCGGGCGCACAAAATGCATCCTGTTGCTAATTTTGGGCGTCTGACTTGCCTCAAAAAACGCATGCGCGCGCAATGCTTTTTTTTACAGCAAGACACCCATTGTAAGTCTATGGGTGCGCATACATGCGCATTGACATGCTCATGTATGCTTTTTTTGCGCATGTGTTTTTTGTTGACCATTGGTTAGACAATGGAAATTAGGGGTTTGGGTTAGAGATAGGGTTAGTTAAGGGGGTTTAGGGTTAGGGTTTGGGTTAGGGTTAGTATGGTTTGGTTAAGAGTTAGGGTTTAGGGTTAGTTAGGGTTTAGGGTTAGGGTTAGGGTTTGGGTAGGGTTTGGTTAAGGGTTAGGGTTAGGGTTAGTATGGTTTGGTTAAGGGTTAGGGTTAGTATGGTTTGGTTAAGGGTTAGGGTTAGTAAAGTCATGGTTTGGGTAATCCTAACCCTATCTTGATTTTTTTGGTGAGGCCAACTGTTAGAAAAAAGCGCAAACGCAGTAAAAATGCACTAAAAACGCATACAAACGCATAAAAACGCTGCTTTTTTTTTCATGCATGCGCATCAAAATGCTTGAAAAAAACGCAGCATTTGTATGCGTTTTTTCCATGCGTTTTTTTGCGGGAAAAACGCGCTGCAAAAAAGAGCAAGTGTGAAAGTAGCCTTAAGCTCCCCAAAATCCTGAGACCCATGTGAATGGAACAATTTTCGATCATGCGCAATGCTTCTTCATTCATACTTATGAGAGTGCCAAAGATCAGCAAGGAGCAAGAGTGCACATGATTGACTTCCATACTTCCACTCCATTCAAATGAGGCTCTTCAGAGCCCAAGTTCCCAGGACTGCTGGGAGCTATAGCGATTGGACCATTAACAACTGTAAAGGTATGCCTTATACCACAGATAGGTGATAACTTTCAAACATGATTATACCCCTTTAACTCAGTTCCCTGGTGTAGCACCCCAATTGACAAGTATTACTCAACCCTACCTGTTAGCTTATTATGTCAGTCATCGTTAGTTCTCCTCTTAGCTATTCATCATTTTTATTGCTCTTCCTGGCAGCTAATCTTCCTTTGTCTCTCCTCTATGGGAAGGAACAAAACAGCTTTTAAGACCTGTGTACTTTCTCAGAGGGCAAAAACATGCATGCAAATACTAACTCTACACTCTCCATGGCTCAGTATTTGACATAACAAACTAAGTATCCGAAACGGGTTGCTTGGTACTTTTATATTAATAGCCTATTCTTAGCATATATTACCAACAGCAGATTGTGAAAATGCGACACAGGAAACAGTTACGAGTAACCTTATTAACTAATTAGCATCAAGCTTGAGTCTTTACAGAGCAGGGCTGGGCAACCTTAGAACCACGGGCCCTTTACTGCTCTCAATGACTTTTGATCCAGCCATTGGGTCGATTCCTGGGGACCACTGTACTTGGGCCAGCAGCTGTATTTTGATAACCATCCGCCCATTTCTTTTTATTGCTCTGAGCACGCACACACAGTGTTCACTACTGAGCACTGAGGCATATACAATGAAAGATTACATCCTGACAACAGTACCATCGTCCGGACGTACTTTGTGGGTAGAGTTAGAGAGCAATTTGTACGGCCCCCGAGGGATGGTATAAATATCCAAATGGCCCTTGGCACAAAAAAGATTCCCTACCCCTGCTCTAGAGAGTAACATTCTTGGTAGTTATAAATGTTCTTACAAGAGGAAGCAACTTGAACCAAGGTGATAAATGGCATAAACATTAAAAGTGGGCTTGCAGTTATAACACTTTACATAGCATGATGGTACGCTGTTAAGATGCTTCTGGTTTATTCTTCGCTATTCTGAACCACTCTCAAAATGTCAGAACACACTCAATGGTTAGATTTGCCCACTCTGCTGGTCAACACTCTTAACAGCCGTGTACTGAAATAGCTTGCCTGAATCTTGTGATCTCCTGCGGTCTATTCACACAATCAATCTATCACACATACTGTAGGTTAGGGTCACACAACAGTATTTTCTCTCATCAGAGAAATTGGGTCGATTACGCTAATCACACTCTGTTAGGGGCTGGCGGAACGCACCAAATAATAAAGATGGTATTTAGGTGCGTTCGCAGCCCGGGGTCCACCGTGCAGAGATGGTAACTGCTGCTTGGTAATGGCAGACACTATATGGTGGTATAATAATGAACACACACGGGTTAACGTCACCCGGTGTGTACAGGGGCGAACTCTGTTGCTTCACAAAGTCGCACTAAAGCGTAATATAGATGCTGGAGCCTGTTAAACTCACAGAGCTCGGCGAAGTGAGCGCTGGTGTAAAGCCACAGGACTCTGCCCCAAGACGCAGGGTCGGAGTCCCTGTAGACTCACCAGCACTCGGCGCCGCAGCTGCGGTGCCAGGTAGGACAAACTACAGAGAAACTGCACTAAGTGCTTACAGTGCCGCACTGGCGGTCGCCACTAACCATACTAGACTTAGGACTGGAAAGCGCACTCTAATAGCACAGAAATGCGCACGGCGCCGCTCAAACAAGCACTGCAGTAGATGCTGCACAGTAGTGCCTTGTGCTGGATGGCACAATCTGGCGCTAAGCGTGGTACTGAGGACTGGAAGCACTGTGGCGCAAAGGCAATCCCACTAATGGGCGCTGACTCTGACTATAATAGTCCTATCACGCGCGTATCCAATGGAGGGGAGACATAATAAGCCAACCATCAGAAATATGCATCCATCATCACACACACACAACTACAAATTACTGTCTATACTAGCCCATGGCCGAACATTTTATAGCAGCGTCCTTCCGAGACCTTCCTGATGATCCAATCGGAACAGGCACGGGACCTGAGCATGTGACCCCTGAGCTCCAATGGAAGGTTGAGCCACGGGCATGCTCAGTGGAGCGAAAAAGGGACTTGGTCCCAGGAACTGCTCGCTGCTGGGCTAGTGCAGGCTACTATAGCTGAAACAGGGATAGCAGCAGCAACCAACCTGATAGCACTAGTTTGAGCAAGGAGTCAGGAGTGACATCTTTGCTGAGCAGGTTCCTCTGCGGCTGGGAATGAATGAGAGACCACAGCAGGCAAGGCTCAGGATTCCTCCTGTGCAGAGGCTGTAACCTAACACAGTCTGATCAGAGTTTTATCATAGTGTGATTCGATTTTCTCAAATGAGAAGATTGAAACGTTTTTTCCCCATAATCTCCATTCTGTCAGTTCATGAAAATCGGACTACACTTAGATTTCATCTGAGTGCAGTCCGATTTTTCCCACGGACTCATTGACTTGAATACCACGTGCGACCCTAATATTTGATGCCAATCATGCATGATGAAACTTTTTTCCTTTGACAAACTGTGTCCAAGGGAAAAAAATCAAACTTGTACGCTGCCCCACAGAAAAACATTCGTCCGAGTGCTATGCGATTCTTTGTTGGATTGTACTCGGACCGAAAATACGGTCGTCTGCACAAGCCCTCAGGGCTAATTCACATGTCAGTGATTTCTGTCAGAGTTTCACCAGAGCTTTATCAATTTGTTCAGATCTTCACCACTTTTTCTCGTACGTGGAACAAAAACATGAGTTTCTCCACCTTCTCCTGTCTAACAATCCATGAAAATCAGACCACACTCGGATGATGTCTGAGTGCTGTCTGACTTTTTCATGAACCCATAGACTTGCATTGCTGACTGTGAGCCATCACTTGGATCAATAACAGCTATGTCTCTGCGAATTTGCGTGGACTGCTCAGTCCACGAAAAATCATGGACCTGAAAAACTTGGATAGCACTTATAAACATAAAACTGACATATGAATGAACCATAAGGCACATCTCTCCCTGCTGACCATTTTGTGGCAAACCTATTTATTAACAGGCATCAACCGATTGACTCCCTCTAGTGTGACACTCATCTCAATCCTCGTGGCCATGTAATTGTTGCCTAGTTGGTGGATGCCCTCTTCACTTACAGTAGTAAGCTTCTCTTTTCCTCTCTGTGGTGGCAATACCAGACCTCTCTTAGCAATGTGGTCTCACCTCCCTCTCCTTCTCCTTGACAGTCCAGAATGTGAAAGTGGGGTTGAGTAAACAAAGCATTTAGCTTTTGCAAAAAGATGGCATGACAGAGTCAGTTTCACTCATTTTGCATTCTTCTTAATTACCTAATATCCTTTTGCTTTGAGATAAGTAATCTAAGTAACTACATATAGGAATCCTGCAAAATGATTAGAACACTGAGTGTTAAGATTTACTGCTATATATCTCGTAAAACAAGGCTATAAACTTAAACTTTAGCTTTGATCCCTTTTCAAAAGAATGTGTCTTAGAGATTTTTTTCTATGAATTTCCTGGTGCTTTTCTGGTGAGACACTTCTTGTAAGTGTACCTGCACAACAAGAAATTGAAGTTAAACTAGAGAAATCCTGGAAGTATGATTGTAATATGAGCTATTTGTATATTTAGTGATATAGGTGGGCATTTATGCACACTTTATCGAAGTACAGTTTATCAAAGTACTGGCAGTTATAACATGGATGAAATGTGACACGCATCTCTATTCTCTTCATACAGGTAACCACCTCTTTCAATCTCTGCTCTGAATCAACTCCTCCATTCAATGTCAGCAAGCAGTTAATCCTGAATGCTCTATATGTCTTTTCAACTCTGCAAGCTTATATCTGGTAACCACCTCTTTCAATGTCTGCTCTGAATCAACTCCTCCATTCAATGTCAGCAAGCAATTAATCCGGAATGTTCTATATGTCTTTTCAACTCTGCAAGCTTATATCTGGTATATATTTATTTCAACTTACTCTGCTTGTCCCCTTTTGTTTGCTCTGAGGTCAAGAAACTTTTCAAAGTGGTTTATGATGCATGTAGGCCTGGACATTGGTTTGTCTGATAATGACCTTTATTGTGCCCTGCTGTCTTAGTTTAGTTTGATTGATTAACGAGGAGAGAGAAAAAAAAAAAATCTAAACCTTAGATTCCTATATATTCAGACCTTGCTTGGGGGAGCATTTATGCAGGGGAGCATTTATGCACACTTTATCGAAGTGCAGTTTATCAAAGTACTGGCAGTTATAACATGGATGTTAGACAGGGCAGGAGACAGGTAAGACATTTATATACATCTACTCCCTGTACATTTGGAGTACAACAAATATATACCATATGCATTTGTGTAATTTATATCCTGGCCGCTGCATTCACACACATCCACCGCCCTGGCATTAACTCTCTACACTCCATCCATATCGGCCCCTCACTCCTTTCCTCTCCTATGTATAGCACTCATGCTCTTTTCACATTGTTAAATTGCACATATCCATTCAGTCCCACCATTCAACATAAGAGACGCTCCCACAAATCCCTTTATCATCTGCTCACTCTTTCTATCCTCCTTCTCCTAGTCGCAGGAGACATTGCTCCCAACCCTGGTCCCCCATGTTATAGAAAGTCAAACCCTCCAACTGCTACACTCAGAAACCCTTATTAATCTTATTAATATGCCCTGCATGCCTTCTGTCTCTCTTAATTGTGCCCTTTGGAATTCTCGCTCAGTGTGTAATAAACTCGCCTTCATCCATGACTTCTTCCTTTCTAATTCTCTTAACCTCCTGGCTCTTACTGAAACCTGGATCCAGCAGTCAGACACTACCGCTGCTGCTGCTCTTTCATATGGGGGATTACACTTCTCTCATACCCCAAGATCAGACAAAAGAGCAGGTGGAGGCGTTGGTCTGCTTCTATCACCAAAATGTACCTTTCAGGTTATCCCTCAAGTATCCTCACTAGTCTTCCCTTCTTTTGAGGTCCATGCTGTCATACTCTACACCCCCTTCTCCATGCCAGTGGCGGTAGTGTGTCATCCTCGCTGCCCCTCCCATCAGTTCCTGGATCATTTTGCCACTTGGCTTCCACATTTTCTCTCCTGTGACATCCCTACCCACATCATGGGCGATTTCAACATCCCCATTGCTCTTCCCCTCTCCCCATCTGCTACTCACCTTTTATCTCTAACCTCCTCGTTTGTCCTTTCACAGCTTACTAATTCTCCAACGCATGAAAACGGAAACTCCCTCGACTTGCTCTTCTCTCGGCTTTGTGCAGTGGATGATTTCACAAACTCCCCTCTCCCGCTCTCTGATCACAACCTTCTTTCATTCTCTATCAAGAACTGCCAGGCCGCTCAGGTCACCCCCACTGTCCATACTTATAGAAACATACAGGCCATTAACACCCAGAAACTTACGATGAACTTGCGGTCTTCATTGGCCCCTATCTCCTCCCTCTCATGCCCTGATTCTGCACTGAAGCATTACAATGAAGCACTTCAAACTGCCCTGGATGATTTTTCACATCCTATATATAGAACAACATGACAAAGACAGCGACAACCCTGGCACACCCTGCAAACACGTTTCCTGCAGCGGTGCTCCAGGTGTGCTGAACATCTCTGGAGAAAATCCAATCTATACGAAGATTTCATCCATTATAAGTTCATGCTTAGAACATACAACACTGCCCTTCACCTCTCCAAACAAACCTATTTCAACACCCTCATCACCTCACTGTCCAATAACCCGAAACGTCTCCTTGACACTTTTCATTCCCTGCTCAACCCAAGAGTGCAGGCCCCAACCACAGAGCTTCGACCTGACGATCAAGACAATTACTTCAAAGAAAAAATTGATCATATCCGACACCAAATTATCTCCCAATCATCTCATACCATGCATTGTCCTCCCTCCTCCACTGCATCTAGCTCACTCTCTGAGTTTGAACCAGTCACAGATGAAGAAGTAAGCAGGCTCCTTGCATCTTCTCGCCCAACCACTTGCACCAGTGACCCATTTCCGTCACATCTGCTCCAGTCCCTTTCCCCTGCTGTCACCCCTCACCTAACTAAAATATTTAACCTCTCTCTCTCTTCTGGTATCTTTCCCTCCTTATTTAAGCATGCCATCATACATCCACTACTTAAAAAACCATCCCTCGACCAAAACTGTGCCGCTAACTATAGACCTGTCTCTAATCTTTCCTTCATGTCTAAACTCCTGGAACGCCTGGTCCACTCCCGCCTGATCCGCTATCTCTCTGATAACTCTCTTCTCGACCCTCTCCAATCCTGTTTCCGCTCTCTACACTCTACTGAAACTGCCCTCACTAAAGTCTCTAATGATCTACTAACAGCTAAATCTAACAGTCACTACTCCATGCTAATTCTCTTGGATCTCTCTGCAGCATTCGACACGGTGAATCATCAGCTCCTCCTCACTATGCTCCCTCCATGGGCATCAAGGAAACCATTCTCTCCTGGTTTTCCTCCTATCTCTCTGACCGCTCCTTTACTGTATCTTTTGCCGGCTCCTCCTCCTCTCATCTTCCCCTTACTGTTGGGGTTCCTCAAGGATTGGTTCTAGGCCCCCTCCTCTTCTCCTTGTACACTGCCCCTATTGGTAAAACGATCAGTAGATTTGGTTTCCAGTACCATCTCTATGCTGATGACACCCAATTATACGCTTCTTCTCCTGACATCACGCCAGCCTTTCTAGAAAACACTGGTGATTGTCTAAACGCTGTGTCTAACATCATGTCCTCACTATATCTGAAACTGAACCTGTCAAAGACTGAACTCCTTGTGTTTCCTCCCTCTACTAATGCACCTATATCCGACACTGCCATTTCCGTGTGTGGTTCCACTATTACTCCCCAGCGACATGCCCGCTCTCTTGGGGTCATACTTGACTCCGAGCTTTCATTCACCCCCCACATCCAATCACTGGCTCGCTCTTGTTATCTGCATCTCAAAAACATTTCTAGAATTCAACCTTTTCTTACCTTTGACGCTGCAAAAACTCTTACTGTTTCTCTTATTCATTCTCATCTGGACTATTGTAACTCTCTTCTAATCGGTCTCCCTCTTACCAAACTTTCCCCCCTCCAATCTGTCTTGATTGCAGCAGCCAGGATCATATTCCTCGCCAATCATTACACCGATGCCTCTACCTTGTGCCAGTCCTTACACTGGCTACCCATCCACTCCAGAATCCAATACAAACTTATTGCCCTCACCCACAAAGCACTCCATGGCTCAGCACCACCCTACATCTTCTCCCTTGTTTCAGTCTACCACCCTACCCGTGCCCTTCGGTCTGCTGATGACCTGAGGTTAGCATCCTTGATAATCAGAACCTCCCACTCCCATCTCCAAGACTATATACGTGCTGCGCCAATTCTTTGGAATGCACTTCCCAGGTCAATACGAGTAGTCCCCAATCCCTACAATTTTAAGCGTGCCCTGAAAACTCATTTATTCAGACTGGCCTACCGCCTCAACACATTAACCTAACTATCCCTGTGTGGCACATTCAAAAGTTTTACCATAACCAGGTTCCCTGTATCATGTTCCCACATGCTTTATGCATCTATTAGCCCTCTGTGTCCATACTGTTACACACTTAACATTATGGCTGGTCCAAACAATCAGGGCAATTGTTACCACCCACCTTTCGTGTCTCCCCTTTTTCCCTCATACATTGTAAGCTTGCGAGCAGGGCCCTCAGTCCTCTTTGTATCTGTTATGATCTATGTGATTATAGTTATGCTGTAATGTCTATCATCTGTACAAGTCCCCTCTGAAATGTAAAGTGATGCAGAATATGTCGGCGCTATAGAAATAAAATTTATTATTATTATTAATTTTACTCAAAGATAACAAATCTTAGTCTTATTACTTTGTAGACTTGAATGTGGTCCACACACTGAAGGGGGGTTTCCTTCTTTGTTTTGCCTACTACAGATTAGTTGTTTATTCTGCATTCTAGAGCCCCTATAACTCCTTTGTAAAAAAAAAAAAAAAATGCTCAATAAATTGGAAAAGTCTCTAGATCACTGATTATTTTGGTTCATTCAAACACATGTTCAATTACTTCCAGCGGCTTATATAGGGCACTAAAATATTCTGTAGGCTGGGGTCACATGGCCGTTGGATCTCTCGTGCGATAGAATAGAGCTAATTATGCTAATTTCACTCGGATCAAATTCTGTCAGAGTTTGGTCCCAGTGTCACCTTATTGTGATCCTGTTCTCTCACATAACATCCGAGTGCATTCCAACGCAGTCTGATGTTTCATACACCCATGCTGTAGACTTGTGCTGGTGTATGTGATCCAATTACTCTTGTGCAGATACGAAAGTCAATAGTCTATGTTTCTTGGCATACCGAAAATATACGTCTGTAATAATAAAGATTAAATTCTGAGTCGTCACAACACTGTTCTAGATATTTTCAAAAGTTGTCAGGTTCAGTTATAAAACCATTTCTTAATGATTTTGTCCTCCTGAATTCAAATCTAACAATTAAAATTTTTTAGCTGCCTCTTGTATCTATAAAATCAAAGAGTTTTCCTTTTACTGCTACATATAATTACCGTATTTTTCAGACAATAAGGGTATGTGTGCACGTTGCAGATTTGCTTTTGTAGAATTCTGAGCGGATTCTGCATCTCTTTTGGCAGAAAATGCAGTTGAAATTCCGCGCTGTTTTTATGCGTTTTTGATGCGGTTTTGATGCAGATTTGATGCAGATTTTCATATGGTTTTTTCTTGTGGATTTGCATGCGTTTTTGCAAGCTAAATTTAACAAAAAAAAATGCGATGGCATTTCCTTGTCCAACCTTTTCTTTTTCATTCTCCATTGAAGACCATAATATCATTACATACACACCATGTTGAAATATAATGTTTACACACCCAAAACAAATATAAGTGAATATATAAAAAGTACAGTATGTGTGTGTGTGTAATACCAAGCCCGAGATTTAGTAATGAACACGTGTCAGGCAGATACCCTCATTAATAAAATGGTACATAAAGAGTTAAATAAAAGACACACACACACACACACACGAAATCTGCGTGAAATGCAATATCTGTTTAATTTTCAAAAAATGTATAAATAAAAATTGCGTGAGCTCCCGCATAGTTTTCTTAACCAGCAGAGGGAATGCCGACAGCTTAGGGCTGATATTAATATTCTGGGAAGGAGCCAATAGCCATAAAGGTTCCCAAGCTATATCAGTTCACAAATATTTGCTTAGCCTTTACTGGCTAGTTTACAGGGGAACCCCAGAAAAAAATTGACATGGGGTCCCCCTATAAAATTGAACCAGCAAAGGCTAGGCAGACAACTGCAGGCTGATATTAATAGCCTGAGAAGGGGCCATGTATATTGGCACCCTAAAAAATTAGCTCTCAGCCGCCCCAGAAATGAAGCATCTTATAGATGCGCCAGTTCTGGCACTTGGCCTCGCTCTTCCCACTTGCCCTATAGCGGTGGCAAGTCCGGTAATATTTGTGAGGTTGATGTCACCTTTGTATTGTCCGGTGACATCAAGCCCACAGACTAGAAATGGAGAAGCATCAATAAGACACCTATGCATTACTAATCCTATAGATATATGGAAAATAAAGACACAGCCAGAATAAAGTCCTTTAATTGAAATAATCACAGACTCCTTTATTGACTCTTAATTTACCATACTTAATGCATCGCCTAATCCCTGACTCCCTCGATCTCCTGCAACAAAAATAAAATAATAAACCAACATATAATACTCCATGCCTGACGTAGTCCATTTAATGTGTGTCCCACGACGATCTCATGTGTAGAACAGTCACATCGGGAGATGTGACCACTCTACCCGGCCTCCGTTGATACACTGACAGGAGGTAATTGCTCCTGCAGTGTATCACTGAGAGTTCACCGGAGTTTGTGCTCTCACTTACGGCACCGCTATGTGAGAATTTTTTCACGCAGCTGTGGCACCCCTGAGGGTTCAGTCACCATAGAAGTACTGCACCTCCTCCTGAGGTGTAGTATCCCACTTCCCAGGTAAGATGGAACACCTGACCAGACTCCACCACTCACATCCCACACGCGCACCAGTAGTGTAGCAGAGTAACCTTTGTGGCTCCCTGCTTGGAACATGAAGAGTGCTGGGAGGTGGGAGGAGCTTAGACTGCACAAGAGAGCGGGAGAATATTAGGAAAGGTTCAGTCTGTGAGAGAAGATCCCCGGAGAGGAATGGAGTGAAGGAGGTGCTGCAGCAGACTCCTGTGACCTGGAGCTGCTGGCACGGGAAAGAGCAATAGAAAGCCTGATTCTTCAGAAGTAAGATAGTTTAGTACGGAACGTGAGGAGAAGAAGAGAACTAAGGCCTCGGGTCAGAGCAGAGCCCTTCCTCAAGTTTGAAGTGCATGGCCGGGGTCCGGTCCCCGAGGCTGTTTGTGATACTAACGTTCCTGCAGCAGAAACCGGAGGAATAGGAGCTGTGACAATGCTATTCCCACAAAAGACTCGAAGACACGGTGGCAACCTAAGTGTGAGCCGGGACATGACGGATGGAGTCCCCGAAGCAGGCTGCAGTCACTTGTTATGCGAGTGGAGTTTGAGTAACAACAAGCAGGAGGAACTTGAGTGTAACTCAGTACTGCAAGTACCTCAGATAAGTGCTAGAAAGGAGACGTTCAGAACAGGCACACGAAAGGGAGTGCTGGAAAGGTTAATTCCATCTGCCTGGGAGTTGGCTGAGCCCCTTGTCTGGAGACCGCAGCATTAAAGCGGGCACCTGTCTGTGCCAAAACCATGAGTAAAAGAACTGGAACTGCATTCAGCTGTCTCCTTGCCTTCTTCCTGCGCCAACCCCCTCAGCACTGCTACATCCCTGTGCCTAACACTGCACCCTTTCCCTCAACTCCTATTACTACTGCCCTGGGACTACAGCTCCACCTGTGGGGAGCTTCAACATCATTGCTGCACCACACCATCTGTCCCAGAGAAGCAACCCTGCAGCGCTGGTCAAACTGACCAGAAACCACAGGTGGCGTCACGAATCATGTCAAAAACTTTATCCCCGTCACTCTACCCCCCTGTACATTGACCGCCTGAGGCCACGGACCGGGTCACTGCCACTGTGACATCTCCCATTGACATCAACGGCCCCGGCACCGAGTACCCCACGGCCTCTGGGGGCGAGTCACAGCCGTGCCGCAGGTGAGAACCGGAGCTGATCAGCTGATGCACTCCAGTGAAATCTCACGGCGGCGCAGTGATACACTATGGGAAGGATCTTCTACTGTCAGTGTATCACCAGAGGTTGGGTAGAGCAGTCACATCTCCCAATGTGACTGTTCTACACGTGAGATCATCATGAGACACTCTTTATTAAATGGACTACAGCGGAAAGGTAAGTATATGTTGGTTTATTATTTTATTTTTGTTGCAGGAGACGAGGGCATCAGGGATTACATCATGTTTGGAGAGTATGAATTTTTTTTGTTTTACAATTGAACACAGTCACCAGATGATGGGACTACTGTCAACATGTGCACACCAATTCTGGATTCCCATTGATTAGCATTGCTTGAGCAATCCTTTGCGGATTTGTTGCAGATCCACAGCATTTTTTCCTGCTCGGAATTGCACCAAATCCGCAACGTGTGCACATAGCCTAAGATGCACTTTTTTCCTCCAAAAATGTAGAGGAAAACGGGGGGTGCGTTTTATAGTCTGGATGTACCAGCTCTGGCTGTGGTAGGGAGGTGGGGGAGCGCATTGTCGGAGCAGCGGGTCACAGGATGCTGGAGCCGGTGGCTGTGGCTAACTCCTATTCCCACTGCTGAAGAGAAATGAATATTCACTGCATTCCACGCCCATTGGTGTGGAGGTCAATTAATATTCATTTCTCTTTAATAATAGTATCTTGGTATGATTGGCCCCGAATCCTGGTCCTGGTATGCATGGCCCCATCCTTATAATTGGCCCCCACCCCCATCCTGGTATGCATGGCCCCATCAGAAAACATAAAAAAAAATTACACTTGTTTTTACCAGGATGGGGGTAGGGGCCAATTATAAGGATGGTGCCATGCATACCAGGACTGGGATGGGGGCCAATCATACCAGAATAGGGATGGGTCCTGCATACTAGGACGAGATGGGGGCCCTGCATACCAGGATAAGGATGGGGGCCATACATACCAGGATAGGGATGGGCCCATGCATACTAGGACGAGATGGGGCCCTGCATACCAGGATAAGGATGGGAGCCATGCATAACAGGATAGGGATGGGGCCATGCATTCTAGGACGAGATGGGGGCACTGCATACCGGGATAAGTATAGGGGCCATGCATACTAGGAGGAGATGGGGGCCCTGCATACCAGGATAGGGATGGGGCCATGCATAATAGTACGAAATGGGGGGACCTGCTTGCCAGGATGGGGATGGGGCCATGCATACCAGGATAGGGATGTGGCCATGCATACCAGGATAGTAATGGGGCCATGCATATTAGGATGAGATGGGAGCCCTGCATACCAGGATAAGGATGGGGCCATGCATACTAGTATAGGGATGAGGGTGATCATTCCTGCCAGGATAGGGATGATGATTCATACATAGCAGGTTAGGGATGAAGAATCCATGCATACCAGGGTAGGGATGAAGGGGCAATGTGTATCAGAATGGGGATGAGGGGACCATATACAGTGGGTACGGAGAGTATTCAGACTCCTTTACATTTTTCAATCCTTGTTTCATTGCAGCCATTTGGTAAATTCAAAAAAGTTCATTTTTTAAATTATTAATGTACACTCTGCACCCCACCTTGACTGCAAAATTTTCTACATTTCTGTTTTTTTTTTTTTTTCAAATTTATTAAATAAGAAAAACTGAAATATCACATGGTCATAAGTATTCAGACCCTTTGCTCATTATTGAGTAGAAGCACCCTATGAGTCTTCTTGGTAATGATGCAACAAGCTTTTCAAACCTGGTTTTGGGTATCCTCTGCCATTCTTCCTTGCAGATCCTCCCAAGTTCCGTAAGGTTGGATGGTGAAAGTTGGTGGACAGCCATTTTCAGGTCTCTCCAGAGATGCTCAATTGGGTTTAGGTCAGGGCTCTGGCTGGGCCAGTCAAGAATGGTCACAGGGTTATTCTGAAGCCACTCCTTTGTTATTTTAGCAGTTTGTTTATGATTATTGTCTTGTTGGAAGGTGAACCTTCAGCGAACTCTGAGTTCCAGAGCACTCTGGAAGAGGTTTTCATCCAGGATATCTCTGTACTTGGCCTCATTAATGGTTCTTCAATGGCAACCAGTCATCCTGTCCCTGCAGCTGAAAAACACCCCCATGGCATGATGCTGCCACCATCATGTTTCACTGTTGGGATTGTATTGGGCATGTGATGAGCAGTGCCTTGTTTTCTCCACACGTACCGCTTAGAATTATCACCAAAAAGGTCTCATCAGACCAGAGAATCTTATTTCTCAGAGTCTGGGAGTCCTTCCTGTGTTTTTTAGCAAACTCTATTTGGGCTTTCATGTGTCTTGCACAGAGGCTTCTATCGGGCCACTCCGCCATAAAGGCCTGACTGATGGAGGGCCGCAGTGATAGTTGACTTTGTGGAACTTTCTCCCATCCCCCTACTGCATCTCTGGAGCTCAGACACAGTGGTATTGGGGTTCTTCTTTACTTCTCTCACCAAGACTCTTCTCCCAGCTTGGCTGGACTGCCAGGTCTAGGAAGACTTTTGAATCTCCCAAACTTCTTCTATTTAAGGATTATGAAGGCCACTGTGCCCTTAGGAACCTTGAGTCCTGCAGAAATTCTTTTGTAACCTTGGCCAGATCTGTGCCTTGCCACATTTCTGTCTCTGAGCTCCTTGCCCAGTTCCTTTGAGCTCATGATTCTCATTTGGTCTTACATTCACTGTGGGCTCTGAGGACTTATATAGACAAGTGTATGTCTTTCCAAATCAAGCCCTATCAGTTTAATTAAACACAGCACAATGAAGGAGTAGAACCATCTCAAGGAAGATCACAAGGAAATGGACAGCATGTGACTTAAATATGAGTGTCTGAGCAAAGGGTCTGAATACTTATGACCATGCGATATTTCGGTTTTTCTTTTTTAATTGGCAAAAATTTTTACATTTGTTTTTTTTTCAGTCAAGATGGGTTGCAGAGTGTACATTAATAAGAAGAAAAATAAACTTTTTTGAATTTCCCAAATGGCTGTAACGAAACAAAGTGTGCAAAAATGTAAATACTTTCCATACCCACTGTATATTCAGGACTTTCTGAAAAACAAAATATGTGCTTAAGCACTAACTGGCAGGTAGTTGCTACTTACCTGCCTGTTGTGCATGGCACCATTCTTCCCTGACCGCTACTGCCAGTGATTCAGCTGCCTCTGCTGACATCACATCGACAAAGCGTTGGACTCTTTTGTACTCAGATTTGTTAACAGGGAGGGTCTTCCAACATCATTCTGATTGACAGCCAGATACCCGCTGCCTATCTGTTCCGCTCTGTTAACAGACCGGATAGGAAAAGAATCCACCGCTTTGTCGATATGACGTCAGCAAAGGCAGCAAAATCTCTGACAGGAGTGATCTGTGGCCGCCCTATGCCAGGGAAGAACGGAACCAGGCACAACAGTCAGGCAGGGGTGTAACATCCCCTGAGCGCTTAGGGCCCCGGGCCCCAGGGCCGCCAGTCAGGGCATTAATGGGGCAGGCTGGCCAAGGGGGGTCATGACTCCACCCGCCGCTGCACTGAACAGTTCAAAGCAATGATGATGCTCCCTCTCCCATCATTCCCCCCTCTGCCTCTGACAGACAGGAACCGGGAGCAGCGCAGGCACGAGGAGAAGGTGAGTAGAGGTTTTTTTATGCAACAGTGAGTACAGCCAGGACTGTGGGGCCATTCTCGGGGGGCTGTATACCATGGTGCTGTATACCATGGAGGGCTATATACCACGGTGCTGTATACCATGGTGCTGTATACCATGGAGGGCTGTATACCATGGGGTGGTGCGGTGTTCATACCATAGGGGGCTGTATACCATGCAGAGCTGTATACCATGGGGGGTGCTGTGCTGTATACCATGCAGTGCTGTATACCATGGGGGGTGCTGTGCTGTATACCATGGAGGGCTGTATACCATGGAGGGCTGTATACCATGGTGCTGTGTACCATGGTGCTGTATACCATGGGGGGTGCTGTGTTCATACCATGGGGGGATGCTGTATACCATGGGGGTGCGGTGCTGTATACCATGGGGGGCTGTATACATGGGGGGTGCTGTGCTGTATACCATGGGGGGGCTGTTTACCATGCGGTGCTGTATATCATGGGGGTGCTGTGCTGTATACCATGGGGGGCTGTTTACCATGCGGTGCTGTATACCATGGGGGGTGCTATGCTGTATACCATGGGGGGCTGTATACCATGCGGTGCTGTATACCATGCGGTGCTGTATACCATGGGGGGTGCTGTGCTGTATACCATGGGGGGTGCTGTGCTGTATACCATGGGGGGCTGTTTACCATGCGGTGCTGTATACCATGGGGGGAAACTGTGCTGTATACCATGGGAGGTGCTTTGCTGTATACCATGGGGGGCTGTATACCATGCGGTGCTGTATACCATGGGGGGTGCTGTGCTGTATACCATGGGGGCTGTGCTGTATACCATATGGTGCTGTGCTATATACTATGCAGCTGTGTTATATACCATGGGGGTACATTATATTCTATGGGGGAGGCTGTGTTTTATAATATGGGGGGTGACATTATATTCTATGGTGTAGCAAGTCAGACACTTGCCCTCCTCTCCTTTCATTCTCTATATGGGGTGGAGTTATGGGAGCAGTGGGGCTGTGGATAGTTCGAGGGAGTAGCCTGGGCTGGTCTCAAGAGGGCCCCAAAAATGTTGCCAGTATGGGGCCCCGAAATTCCTAGTGGCAGCCAGGGGTGGGGGGAGCCCCATTTGAAAATTTGCACCGGGGCCCATAACTTTGTAGTTACGCCACTGCAGTCAGGTAAGTATCAACTACCTGCCTGTTAGTGATTAGGCACATTTTTTTCTTTTTCAGAAAAATCTGAATACACGCTTTAGTCCACATTCACACGTTTTGTCAGTATTTTACCTCAGTATTTGTAAGCCAAAATCAGGACTGGAACAATCAGATGAAAAGTATAATAGAAACATGTCACCACTTCTGGATTTTTTACCCACTCCTGGTTTTGGCTTATAAATCCTTAAGTAAAATACTGACAAAATATTTACCTGCTGTGTACCCTGGATACCAGCGTGCTCGCGCTGTGTCAGCGTCGGGATTTTTTCTTTAGTCACCAAACTCGGTTGGAGCTCAGGTAGAGCTTCTCTTGCCTAGGAACCTAGGAGTGGAGAAATAAAACGAGAGACACAGGTTGCTTGTCTATCAAGTAAATTTCATCATTTATTAAGGTGGGGGCTAGATCTTTTATAGCAAACCAGAAGAGGAAATGAACAAATATGGACAATTCCGTAACATTGTGTAACAATCAACAAAAATGGAGGCGAACTTACACAATAATTGGCAAGAATGATAGTTATATAATGAGATGTCATGAGTTATAAGATATATTTAATTGAATCTGACGAGAACACATGGGTTTTTTTGGGCATTTCCCTTATGTCAATGTAGGGAAGGTGACCTGATGGACGGACGGACTTGTCAGAATAGAGAAAGGAAGGTTTGCACAGTTTAGACAGGTGTCAGTTATTACAGTGGGGAAACAGCTAGGAAAGTGTAGTGGACGTGCAGTACCTTGGGTTGACCATTAGAGGGCAGGGAGGAGTGTGAGCATAGGACTTGACATCAGCTTAGTGCTCAAGAAACCGTTGGTCATGGAGGGCTGAGTCAGAGGGAACCGGGAAGTTATAAATTTGACAGGAGGGTTCCAGAAAGTTCCAGTCCCCAGGGGGAGCTCAAGTGACTACGACAGTTTGTGCACTGTGAGAGAACCAAACCAGGGGGACTGAGAGAGAGAAAGTCAGAGGGGGTGGTCCTGACACGAAAGTACCGCAGCATAGATGAGGCAAGGAGGAAAAGCATACCGTATTGAGAGAGACGACTGATCAGAAAAAGTACTGTTGGTTTACGGGCCTAAGGCGGCCACAGTGATGGATCTGACAGGAGCATCTAAGAGTGAAGAGGGGACGGTGCGTACATGTACGTCCCCGGTGTAAAGTACGGTGTGCGTGAAGCGGCCATGGAGATGGATGGCCGCGAAGGAAATATTGTGGTGTACTGTGAGGGCCGTCAGTCGGATGGTGAGAGAATAAACTTGGACCTGATGAACCTGAAACCTGCCTCATCTTGTGTCTATTCGTTGCTGCGTGGTACCCAGAGGGACCACCCCCCAGCCCGGTTCACCGACCCTACACTTGGTGTAGTCGGCAGGATCGCTGCCGCTAATACGTCATCTTCTGCGGCAGGCCTGCCCCAAGGGATGGAAAAAGACTCAGACTGCTCTGTGTGGATTATAAGCACCTGTGGAATACAAATCACCCACCTGTGGATTACAAATCGGGAACGCTGTGGAGGACCGCGTTGTTAACAGAGGATCCGGGGCAGTACCAGGTACTGTGCAGGATGGCGGTGTTATTTCAGCGCAGAGGAGAGGTCCGGGTGTTTACAGTTGTTCAGAATGGACTGGGACCCCCTCCAATGTACCCCAGGGGGAAACGGTATGTACCCGGAGGCCGAAGCTCCCATACGCTGGATCCTGGCAGATGGGTGGAGAGGCCTGCCAATGCCCCACCCAGCAGAGGGAGTGGCACAGAGGAAAAGCTGGGCTGCGGCTGCTTGGCGCCATTCGACTGCTGCCCAACGAACGGTATGAGATGCTGCGGGTGTCGAGGCATCGGGCGCCTGGAGTGGTGATGGCGGCGGGAGGTCGAGCTTCGCCAGAAAACGTCCCCCTCAGAGCCACGGGCAGGCAACTGGATGTTGAGTGGAGAAGCGGAGCCTGTGCGGAACCAGCGGGAGCAGCCACCAAAGTTACCAGCAGAGAGCCTCCCTGCGGAGCCCCTGAGCCTGGAGGCTAGCCTGGCCCGATGTCAGGGTGAAGAACGGAGACTGGAGGAAGAGCCGCGTGATGACATGACGGAGGCCACAGCGCCGGGGAAGGTGAGAGATCCCCCGGCCCCGACAGTGACTCCGCAAGTGGCTCCTACCATTCAGCTGCAGCACGCGGCACCCTGTGTTTCTGGGAGCCCGGCTAAGGAGGGCCCTACCATCTATGCAGAATTGAGCAGGGCCTCCGCTTCTGGTTCTGAACCGCCGCGCCCGATGTCACCGGTGCAGAGTCTGACCATAGAAGACGCCGTTGCGTCCCCTCTGTCACTAGTGATCTCATCCTCAAAGTCGGCCGCTACCCCGGCTCCGGTTGAAACTTTTGGTGCGGCCTGCCCTGTGGCCACGGTTATGCTGGTGCTGGAACCGACTGCGGCCTGTTTAACAGGCCCCGTGGCCCAATCCTCTGAAAACACAGCTGCTCCCACCCGCCACCCGGCCCCAGCAGCTGCTGGGCCACTGACATCATCGTCCGCCTCTGCCCCGCTCCCTTCTTTGGCGGAGCCCCGCCCACCAGACTCCCGAGCTTGCAGTGTACCCTCCGTTTGGCTTGCGGAGGTTATCAAGAAGAAGAAGGCCCGGGAGCAGGAGATATGGAACCTGCTCCATGCAAAGGGAGAGGCTGGTATGGCAGCTACAAGATCTTTGGGGCGGCTCGTGTATACGAACATCGCCAAAGGATACGGATTCATACAGGATCTTGCGACTGGCCAGAAGGCTTATATAAACGTTACCTCTATTCGTCATGGCCGGGCTTTGCAAGAGGGGGATGTGGTGTCATATTATAAAGAATACTGCCCCCGCGGTTACTATGCGGTAGCCGTGCTTGCAGAGTCTGAGGAACACGAGCCCCCGTAAAGAGAACTGTTGCAGACACTCTCGGTATCCCGGGAACTCCACGGCTGTGGGCCCCTTACTACTGACCACCAGAAGGTGGATTGAACTGTCAGGAGTTCGTTGCACCGTTGTGCAGGTTATAAGGACAGTTGCGTTCTGAGTGAAGATTTTCTTTTTGTTTCCTATTTGGTGTTTAACTGTTGTGATTATCTCCTCTTTCTTTTTTTTTTCCTTTTCTCTAAGTTCCTTTTATAGGAAAGTATACGTAAATATGTGGCCTGACAGAGTGGGGATACGTAGAAGAGGGAACGTGTCCATGTCCAAGGAAGGGGGAAGAAGAAATGTGATGTTTTGTTATAATATGTTGGTTTTAAAGCATTAGTAAAAAGAAAAAAAAAATGTGAAAAAATGGGGTACTTGTGATATTGTAAAGTTGTTTTGCTGTATAATATGCACAAGAAAATGCAACAGGTCCGGGTAAAAGAGGGTCTGAGCGACCAAAGGGAAGTGTGAGATCCAAAGGGGTCTATGTGTTCAGAAGGTCTGGGAGACTGAGACGCCGACCATGACATGTAACCAAAAGAAAGGCAAAGAGATGGAAGACGTGAGAAAGACAGTCATCCTAGGTCAGGTCCCTGACACCACGGACACCCCTGAAGGAAGAAGGCGGACACCGACAATGATCTGGTAGGTGTAAGGCCTCGATCATGGCGTACCGGATAGTGGAAGGTGACAGAAGGGGAGAGTAGGGGAAGGTACAAGCCAGAAAGAGAATCTAGGTGTACCTAGCCCAATTTGAAAGACGTTGTCATGTGGCGAGCGTGCTGGCGAGTAGCAGTAGGCTGCTCAGAGCATGGTGCTCCCAGTTTGGTTTGGCCCTGGCGGGTAGTGGGTTTGGCCCAACCGCTGGTCTGACAACAGAAGGTAGGGTAAGCTTCAGAATGACGAAGGCAGGGATTACGATTGTCAAGGACGACAATACACAAAGGAAGGTGACCTGACGGACGGACTTGTCAGAATAGAGAAAGGAAGGTTTGCACTGTTTAGACAAGTGTCAGTTATTACAGTGGGGAAACAGCTAGGAAAGTGTAGTGGACGTGCAGTACCTTGGGTTGACCATTAGAGGGCAGGGAGGAGTGTGAGCACAGGATTTGACATCAGCTTAGGGCTCAAGAAACCGTTGGTCATGGGGGGCTGAGTCAGAGGGAACCGGGAAAGTTATAAATTTGACAGGAGGGTTCCAGAAAGTTCCAGTCCCCAGGGGGAGCTCAAGTGACAGGAGGACTACGACAGTTTGTGCACTGTGAGAGAACCAAACCAGGGGGACTGAGAGAGAGAAAGTCAGGGGGGGTGGTCCTGACACGAAAGTACCGCAGCATAGATGAGGCAAGGAGGAAAAGCATACTGTATTGAGAGAGACGACTGATCAGAAAAAGTACTGTTGGTTTACGGGCCTAAGGCGGCCACAGTGACGGATCTGACAGGAGCATCTAAGAGTGAAGAGGGGACGGTGCGTACATGTACATCCCCGGTGTAAAGTACGGTGTGCGTGAAGCGGCCATGGAGATGGATGGCCGTGAAGGAAATATTGTGGTGTACTGTGAGGGCCGTCAGTCGGATGGTGAGAGAATAAACTTGGACCTGTTGAACCTGAAACCTGCCTCATCTTGTGTCTATTCGTTGCTGCACGGTACCCAGAGGGACCACCCCCCAGCCCGGCCCACCGACCCTACATCAATTTAACAATTCGTGGAACCGTATCCTGTTAGTACTTTTTGGCCAGATAGATATTTGGCCTTGATATATTTAGACATTATTCAAGGGAATAAGAGGGGAATTTGGAACTGACCACTGGCAGAATTATCTAACCACGTAGACAGATGATAACAATTAAAATGGTGTCATGGGTTACAAGTTGTTTTTCAGTTATTTTTCTATAACTAAGATTAACCATTTCTTTTACACGCTGGGAGCTGGAATCCAAGGTAAACAGCGGGTAACTAAGCGCTTAGTTACCTGCTATTTACCTTGGAAACCAGCTCCCAGCGTCTGCTTACAGCGCTGGGAGCTCGCTGATCGATGGTCTCCCGCGATGCGTGCTGGCCAGCGGGAGACCAACGATCAAAAAATGGCCCAGCACACTCCTGCACGATCAGCGATACCCGGTGAGGGGGTCGGTCGCTGATACATGTCACACACAGTGAGATCGCTGGTGAGATCGCTGTTGCGTCACAAAATCGGTGACTCATCAGCAATCTCGCTAGCGATCTCGCTTAGTGTGAAGTACCCCTTAGTTTCCATGACTGTCCATGGGTCTGACATATAAAATATAGGACATCAGGGATGGATATCGCTTCTAATCCCTGGTATTGTGTGTAAATGGTTCACAAATAATGACTGGTTCCACATGTAACTTTGAAAACGCACGCTCTGTTGAGCCTCACCCCTAAAGTACATCAGCTTTCTTTACTTTTGCCGGTATTTTTTGGTGAAAAAGAGGGGTACTTTAGGAGTCCTTTTATCTTAGTCTCTGACTCATTCCTTTATTTGGGTGCTGAGGGTTTGTCGGTGTGGGGATGTGGAGGGGGCGCCATCATATTCATCTGCCTAGGGCACCAAAATAAATTGTTCCGCCCTGCATTCCGCAAACTTGAATACTTGCATTCCTTTCACATTTTTAGTATTTCCCATACGCATAACTTAAAATATGCAGATTTCTGCTAGTAAATATATGGCTTAAGATTAAAGGGGTTTTCCAATCTGAAATGAAACGTGCCCACAGTGTCACAAATCCCCTGGATTCCCCAATCGAACGAGCTGTCACTTGACTGCATGTATGTGATTTGCATACTTGCAGTCTCATGCTGACTATTCTCATCTGCCTCAGCAGATTTTTTTCTTATTTCAGATGAGAAAACACCTTTAAAGTATGATTAACCAGTTAAAGGTTAGACCACTTACCGATGTTCCTGATCAGGCACATTTTTGGGGTTTTTGCAACTGTGGTTTAAAGATCTGACAATCCCTGCCTCCCACCGTTGGTACACCCACTCCTCCTAGCCCATGATATGCAGCTGTGGGGAACATTATACTGAGAGCTGTGGAGACATTATACCTGGCCTGTGGAGATGTAAGGGAGTGAGATATGATGTCTTTCTTGCTTCCCCTCCTCAGATTGCCCTTCCTACTGTGTATATAGTGCTAAGTTATAACCACTCCACATACCAGACCTCTGTCCTTCCCTTGTAGGGGAGGTGGACTGACGTATGGACCTGTCTGCAGTGGGAATGTAAAGGTATAGTGTGCTTTAGGTGGACTGTTGCATTTATAGATGGGAGACAGCTGAAATAGTGGAGATGGGTGCAACACTGAAGTTTGGCCACAAGATGGGAGTAGAGAGAGTTGTGAGAAATGGACTTAACATCAGCTTATGGCTACGAAACCGCATAGTCATGGGGGGCAGGGTTATAGGAACTCTGGGAGGAATCCTCAAGGAGGGGGATAAAAAGCAGGGAGAGAGTTTTAAAAGCGGTCAGTCCAGGGAGAGGAGCTGAGGAGAAGAGTAGACCTGAGGACAGTGGTGAAGCTCCAGAAGGGACTGACATCTGAGACAGTCAGGGGGGTGACCCTGACAGGAGAAGCCGCAGACGGAGAGACAAGAGAAGCCGCAGACAGAGAGAGAGCCTGGGGGTACCACAAGACGGAAGGACTCGGGCAGGCGAAGCGCTGTAGTGGATAGGCCTAGGCAGCTGCAGTGAAAGAGCTGCGAGGGCCATCATACAGAAGTAAGAAAGAAGCGAAGGTACCCGGGCCTGTGTGCGGAGAGTGTCTAGCTGCTGCTGTATGTTGCTGCGGTCGTCAAGAGGATGGCCAATAAAGAGGACCTGTTGGACGCACTTCAGTCTCCGTCTCAGTCTATTCGCGGCGAGAAAAGGTGTCACCCCCCAGTCAGCTCACGTGCCTATACCTTAATAACCTCCCTCTCCAACATCACTGAAGGAGAGCTTACTCATCTCCTTTCCAAATCACACCTCACCACCTGTGCACTTGACCCAGTCCCTTCCCACCTGCTCCCCAACCTCACTAACATGATCATTCCAGCCATAAACCATCTCTTCAACCTATCCCTATCTTCTGGTACCTTCCCCTCTGCCTTCAAACATTCCACCATAACACCCATCCTCAAAAAATCAAGCCTTGACTCTACTGCTATGCCCAGTTATCGCCCCATATCACTGCTCCCGTTTGCTTACAAACTCCTTGAACAGCATGTCCATGCTCAACTTTCCTCCCACCTCTCATTTAACTCCCTCCTTGACATCCTCCAATCTGGCTTCCGCCCCCATCACTCCACTGTAACTGCCCTGACCAAAATTACTAATGACTTACTCACAGCCAAAGCTAACAGACAGTTCTCCATCCTCCTCCTTCTCGACCTGTCCTCTGCCTTCGACACAGTCAACCACTGTCTACTGCTACAGATTCTTTCTTCCCTTGGCATCAAAGACCTTGCCCTGTCCTGGATTGCTTCATACCTTTCTGACCGCTCATTCAGCGTTTCCCACTCCCACTCTACCTCCTCATCCCACCTTCTCTCTGTTGGAGTCCCCGAAGGCTCTGTCTTGGGGCCCCTACTTTTTTCCATCTATACTCTTGGTCTAGGACAACTCATAAAGTCCCATTGCTTCCAGTACCACCTGTATGGACGACACTCAGATCTACCTCTCTGGCCCAGATGTCACCTCTCTGCTGTCCAGAATCCCCGAGTGTCTATCAGCCATATCCTCCTTTTTCACCTCACACTTCCTAAAACTCAATGTAGACAAAACTGAACTCATTATCTTTCCTCTATCTCACGTATCTTCCCTACCCGATCTATCTATTATGGTAAATGGCATCACACTCTCTCCCGCACCTGAAATCCGCTGCTTGGGAGTAACTCTCGACTCTGCCCTGTCCTTCAAACCACAAGTCCAAACTCTTGCCACCTCCTGTCGCCTCCAGAATGTGTCCCTTCCTCAGCCCTCAATCTACTAAAACTCTTGTACATGCCCTCATTATCTCCCACCTTGACTACTGCAACACTCTCCTCTGTGGCCTCCCTGCTAACTCTCTTGCACCACTCCAGTCTGTCCTCAACTCTGCTGCCCTACTAATCCACCTCTCTCCTCGCTACTCCCCTGTCTCTCCCCTCTGCAAATCCCTCCACTGGCTCCCAATTCACCAACGAATCCAGTTCAAACTACTAACACTGACCTACAAAGCCATCCACAACCTATCCCCTCCCTATATCTCTGAACTAATCTCCCAATATCTTCCCTCATGTAATCTTTGATCCTCCCAAGACCTCTTACTCTCCTACACACTTATTCGTTCCTCACACAACCGCCTCCAAGATTTCTCCCGAATATCCCCTATCCTCTGGAACTCCATGCCTCAACACGTCCGATTATCCACCACCCACGGATCCTTCAAATGGAACCTGAAAACCTATCTTCTCAGGAAAGCTTACGGCCTGCAATAACCATTCTGCCGCCTCACCACCGCCCGAGCCGCCGCCTCAAAACGACCTGAGCTGCTGCACCCCCAACCTTCTGTCTCTTCCCCACTATCCCATAGAATGTAAGTCTGCAAGTAGAGGATCCTCTCCCCTCTGTTCCAGTCTGTCATTGTAAATTTGTTTACTGTTAACGATATTTATAACTTTGTATGTAACCCCCTTCTCATGTACAGCGCTATGGAATGGCGCTATATAAATAAATAATAATAATAAAATAATGCTTATGATTATCCCCTGTGGTACTGCTACATTTAATGATGTATTATCACTAGTTTTTAATGGTATTACCACATGTATGTGTTACCATTGTGTAGAAAGTTGTAACATATTGTCTTGTATTCCTGTGTTATATTATTGCATAATATAATGTGCCTGTTGTGTATGTACGGTTAGGTTAAGATAGTGCATCCTCTTGGGGACATTGGAGGAGGGCACTTTAGTTTATAGTTTGCATAGTCATGGGTAAGTGTAGTTCTGTTGCGGGCCACTAGATGGGGGCATAATAGTGGGCTCTATAGATATAGCTGATAGGATGTTCATAAAGGGTTAAGAGTAGGATGGGCTGTTGTAGTAAGTAAGGTCAGACACGGCCTGGGTTCCCTAGTGTCCACATGGACTATAGGCCCGGACAGCTTGCCAGCCAAACAACGTTCAAGTGCTGCAGCCCACGTTACCCACGGCCAATGTGTATCACAGCAGGGGGCCTGTACAGAAACAGAAATGGGTCGCCCTCCCAGGGCTGTGGGGTACTCTGTACCGGGCCAGTCTCTCAGAGGGGAATGTCACAGCAGCGGTGACCCGGTCCGTGGCCCTGGGCGCCCATGTAAAAGGGATTAAGTGATGGAATAAAGTTTATGAGTGAATGATCCGTGACGCCACCTGTGGTGTTCGGCAATGAAGATGTTTAGCCGACGCTGCAGACAGATCCTCTGGGATAGATAGTGTGGTGCAGCAATGATTTTGTGGCCCTCCACAGGTAGGGCCGTAGTCCCAGGGCAGTGTAGATGAAGAGGTAGTGAGGAGAGGGGCACAGTGTGATGTTAAGCACAGAGATGTAGCAGTGCTGAGTTGGTTAGCGCAGGAATAAGCGGAGGACACCAGGACATGTAGTTCCAAAGCTTTACTCACAGTCTGTTGTGCATACAGGTGCCTGCATCCATGCCGTGTTCTCCGGGTCAGGGGCTCAGTCAACCTCCAGGCCAGATGAAGTACTCCGTTCCAACACTCCGCCAACATATGTGCCTTTTCTGAACGTCTCCCTTTTGAGCCTAAAGTGAAGTACTCACAGTACTGAGTTACACTGGAGCTCCTCCTATCAGATGTTCCTATGAACTCTACTTGTACGGCAGACAGCTGTAGCCTGCTTCAGGGACTCCTGGTTACCAAGTCCCGGCTCAGTCTCGTTGCTGTTGTGCCCCCAAGTCTTGTGTGGGAATAAAGTGGTGACAACTTCTATTCCTCCGGTGTCTGTCGCAGGACCATTAGTATCCATACAACCTCGGGGACCGGACCCGGGCCTTGCGTTGTGAACTTGGGAAGGGTTCTGCTCTAACCCTAATCCTTAGTCCTCCTCTCCTTATGTTCTGTACTAATCCTTCCTTCTTATGGAGAGAGTCAGGCTTTCCACGAATGTTGCTTCCCTGTGCCAGTGGACCCAGGTCACTGAGGTCGGCTGCAGCACTTCCTTCATCCATCCCACTCAGGGGATCTTCACTCTTCCACTGACTCTGTCAGACTGACTAAATCCTAAACTCTTCCCGCTCTTTTGGTGCCAACTAAACTCCACCCGCCTCCCAGCACTCTTCGTATTCCAAGCAGGGAGCCACCAAAGGTGCTTTGCTACACTACTATGTTGTGTGGGATGCAGGTGTTGGAGTGTGGTCAGGTGTCTCCAGCTTACCTGAATGCTGGGGTACCACACTTCAGGAGGAGGTGCAGTACCTCTTTGGCGACTGAACCCTCAGGGGCACCACAGAAAGATGTGGCGACTTCTCACCTTGGCTGATGCTTTTAGGGCAGGAGTCGGCTGGACAGATGAAGTGAAGGAAGCTGGGACTTTGAAGAGTTCGGCACAGACAGGCCGGATGCTTTACCAGAGGCAACCAAACCTGGGGACTGATGATTTCGAGTCTGGGGCGAAACAAGCAGAAGGAATTGTCATCATGGCAAGGCTAGGCCAGAAAGGAACTGGGGAGCATTCTAGGACCGTCTGGTCCGGGTGTGTACTGCACAGAAGTAACAGGCAGAAATGGAAACATGAGGAAACAAGCAAATGTCACAATGTACCAACTGTGGATATAACGTGTGAAATACTCAGTAAAGAAAGTGTTAAAGTTGACTCAGACTGTGTCTCCATTGCAGGGGGTCACTTGGAAGAGGGACCGTTATTGCCTGGGAAGTGCCCAGAGGAAGCTGATCCTGAAGATGCAGGTATGCAGAAGAGAACAGTACATTTTTCTGTAGGGGAAGGACTGAACATGAATATAACAGTAATTCAGGTCACGACTACAGTTCTGTTCCTCCCTTACAGAGACATACTATATACAATATGTGAAGGGTATCATACTATATTGGGGACTGTGGGTGACATTATACTAGGAGTATCATATTGTGTAGAGTGCTTTTAGGGCTATCACAATGGGGGCTGTGGAGACAACATATTTTAAAGGGGGCTGTGGTCACTACACTGCATAGCGGGCTGTAAGGGACATACTGAGGTATGTGGTGACCATGACCATACTATGCTAGGGGCTGTGGAGACCATACGGTATAGGAGTCTGTTGGGGACATTATACTGTATAGGAGACTGTGACCATATTATATAGATCTGTGGTGGACATCACACTGGATATTGGGGAACTGTGGCAGATGTCATACTGCAAGGAGAGGCTGCGATGGACATCAAAGTGTATATTGAGGTCTGTTGCAGATATCATACTGTACGTGCAGCTGAGGTGACCATCATACCATGTTGGTGGGACAGTGTGAGAAGTTTGATCCAATATAGAGAGAACAATGTGTTAGGCAGTATGAGGGTATAGTGTGAAATGGGTGCACAGTACTGAGAGGGGTAAGCATGGCAGGGGACAAGTGTGGAGTTATAGAGAGTGTAAGGGAAAACAGTGGAGAGGGGACAGCCATGGTATAGGCCATGTTTCATAAGGGCAGACAATGTGGTGGTTATAGCTGATAATAGCAGACAATTTGGTGATGATAGCTCAGAAAGGCAGACAGTATGGAGATCATATACAACAGGAGGATCATTTATGCCATAATATGGACAGATATTTTTATGCAGAGGGCATTGTAATAACACTATTATTTCTAAGGGCAGAAGACCTGAGAACAGGGATTTTGCATAGATAAGCAGTGGATGTGAAAAGTCTTCATGTCATCTGGACAAGATGGAGATGAAGAGAAAGAAACGATTCACTAAGGCTACTTTCACACATCAGGTTTTTTCTGACATGCAGGATCAGAATCTCGTCTGAAAACCCAATGAAACAGATCCATTTTTCCGCCGGATCCATCAAGCGGATCAGGCAAAAATCCGGATCCGATTCATCAGGTTTTCCATCCGTTTCTTCCGTTTTTTTATCCGTTTTAAGACGGATCCGTTTTTTTAAAATGCCCATGGGAGTCTTCCAAACGTGATTGGCTACTGAAAACCTATATATACCGTATTGCTACAGCCCAACTTTGACAGGTTGTAGAGGAGCAAGTGCAGGTTGAAGAGGAGAGCAAGTGGCTTGCGAAGATGGAAGGCGTGATAGCAAACATTCAGAAGATTAATGTTGATTTTACTGGTGAGGCGAATTGTTTGAAAGCGATTGTTCTGGAGAAGGAGCGAGAGAGACAGCAGTGCATCATGCTTCTGCGCCGACGACGTTTGTAGATCCACCCCATCACAGCCAAGAGAATGACGCGTGGGGTGTATTCTACACTATACATGGAGCTATGAGGAAACCCTGAGAAAATTTTCTCATATGTTAGAATTAGTGTTGAGCGATACCGTTCGATACCCAAAAATATCGTATCGGATGGTATCGCCCAATACGAAAAAAATATCGGGTATCGCCGATTCCGATACCGGAAGTCCCATTCAAGTCAATGGGACTTCCGGTATCGGAATTAAAAAAAGGCCTTTATTTCCTTGTTGGCTAATTCTACATAATTGAAAACAAATAAGAATCATGTAGAATGTATTGTGGGAGGTGGAGGAGACATTAAAAGCATAGTGGTTTATTCAAATCACTTGGCATAGCATTAATTCCAATTTTTTTTTTCAAGACGTTCGGAGTTAAAAAGATATTGACTATGTTAACCTTTTTTATATTTAGTCAGATATGTATGTTTCACAACTTCCATGCTCTTCACCTTCTTTTGTACTTCTCCCACACTTTCTCCTTCATGATCCGCAGCAGTAGCATTTTTTCATCAACTTTTTCTTCACCTTATTCATCTTCTTCTTCTTCACCTTCTTCCCATTAATTTTTTTTTTCCATTCTTCATATTCTTCTTATTCAGCTATTATTAATTTTCATATGTTATTTCTTCATCTTCTTCCTATTCTTCTTTTTCTTCATTTTCTTATGGTGACAGGCATTCCTGTAGTACTTATCTATAAAAGTTATAAGATTACACCTTACGTTCTGCCTGTCACAAAAGATTTACAACAGGATTTGTCCACGTTCAGTTTGGCCTGCAGCAGCAGGCATTTTCCAGGGGCACCACGAGGAGGAACGGACTCACCCCCATTTACTGCTTAGTCTTCTTCTGCTTATAATTTTGATTTCTTCTTTGCTGATTTTTTGTCTTATGCTTAATGTTCTTCTGCTTTCTGTTCTTCTGCTTTTGCTTCTTCTGCATCTTGTTCTTCTGTCTTTTGTTCTGTATCTTGGTGGTTGTCTTCATGCGAGAACCAGCTGACAGTACTGGAACCCGTAGTGGCAGCAGAAGGAACAATAGCCAATGGCACTACTGAGGAACAGCTGACGGTGCTGGACCCCAGTTACTATGCAGGAGGTACCTGTGCTAGAAACCACTACCAAGGACCAGCTGACGGTGCTGGACCTTGGATACCGAGATGGAGGCACCTAGGCCAAAGGCTCTGGCGAGAACCAGCAGACAGTGCTGGCACCCGGATGGGTAGCAGAAGGAGCAAGAGCCAATGGCACTACCGAGGACCAACTGACGGTGCTGGACAACGGTTACTAAGCAGAAGGTACCTGTACTAAAAAGCACTACCAAGGACCAGCTGACGGTGCTGGACCTCGGATACCGAGATGGAGGCACCTAGGCCAAAGGCTCTGGCGAGAACCAGCAGACAGTGCTGGCACCCGGATGGGTAGCAGAAGGAGCAAGAGCCAATGGCACTACCGAGGACCAACTGACGGTGCTGGACCACGGTTACTAAGCAGAAGGTACCTGTGCTAAAAAGCACTACCAAGGACCAGCTGACGGTGCTGGACCTCGGATACCGAGATGGAGGCACCTAGGCCAAAGGCTCTGGCGAGAACCAGCAGACAGTGCTGGCACCCGGATGGGTAGCAGAAGGAGCAAGAGCCAATGGCACTACCGAGGACCAACTGACGGTGCTGGACCACGGTTACTAAGCAGAAGGTACCTGTGCTTAAAAGCACTACCAAGGACCAGCTGACGGTGCTGGACCTCGGATACCGAGATGGAGGCACCTAGGCCAAAGGCTGTGGCGAGAACCAGCAGACAGTGCTGGCACCCGGATGGGTAGCAGAAGGAACAAGAGCCAATGGCACTACCGAGGACCAACTGACGGTGCTGGACAACGGTTACTAAGCAGAAGGTACCTGTGCTAAAAAGCACTACCAAGGACCAGCTGACGGTGCTGGACCTCGGATACCGAGATGGAGGCACCTAGGCCAAAGGCTGTGGCGAGAACCAGCAGACAGTGCTGGCACCCGGATGGGTAGCAGAAGGAACAAGAGCCAATGGCACTACCGAGGACCAACTGACGGTGCTGGACCACGGTTACTAAGCAGAAGGTACCTGTGCTAAAAAGCACTACCAAGGACCAGCTGACGGTGCTGGACCTCGGATACCGAGATGGAGGCACCTAGGCCAAAGGCTGTGGCGAGAACCAGCAGACAGTGCTGGCACCTGGATGGGTAGCAGAAGGAACAAGAGCCAATGGCACTACCGAGGACAACTGACGGTGCTGGACCACGGTTACTAAGCAGAAGGTACCTGTGCTAAAAAGCACTACCAAGGACCAGCTGACGGTGCTGGACCTCGGATACCGAGATGGAGGCACCTAGGCCAAAGGCTGTGGCGAGAACCAGCAGACAGTGCTGGCACCCGGATGGGTAGCAGAAGGAACAAGAGCCAATGGCACTACCGAGGACCAACTGACGGTGCTGGACCACGGTTACTAAGCAGAAGGTACCTGTGCTAAAAAGCACTACCAAGGACCAGCTGACAGTGCTGGACCTCGGATACCGAGATGGAGGCACCTAGGCCAAAGGCTGTGGCGAGAACCAGCAGACAGTGCTGGAACCCGGGTGGGTAGCAGAAGGTACCCATTGAAAGCAAAGTAGCCAGACCGCAAGCCGGCCGCAGTTACCGAAACCCACAGTCCTACAGGGGGTCCCTGTCCCATTGGCACTACGGATCCAGCCTTCAGTGCCAGTTCCCGCAGCCCACATAGGAGTCACCTAAACTGCAGGCACCGTAGAGTCGGCTAACCCGGCCGCAAGACGACAGGACAACGGATTGGTGGCATAGTGACCTTGACACTACCCGGAAACAGCAGGCGTGCTGGAACCAGGCTGGGCAACAGGGAGTCCCCGTGCCAAAGACACTGCCGAGAACCAGCTGACGGTGCTGGAACCCAGATGGGTATCAAAAGCTACAAGAGCCAATGGCACTACCGAGGAACAGCTGACGGTGCTGGACCACGGTTACTAGGCAGGAGGTACCTGTGCTAGAAACCACTACCAAGGACCAGCTGACGGTGCTGGACCTCGGATACCGAGATGGAGGCACCTAGGCCAAAGGCTCTGGCGAGAACCAGCAGACAGTGCTGGAACCCGGGTGGGTAGCAGACGGTACCCATTGAAAGCAAAGTAGCCAGGCCACAAGCCGGCCGCAGTTACCGAAACCCACAGTCCTACAGGGGGTCCATGTCCCATTGGCACTACGGATCCAGCCTTCAGTGCCAGTTCCCGCAGCCCACATAGGAGTCACCTAAACTGCAGGCACCGTAGAGTCGGCTAACCCGGCCGCAAGACGACAGGACAACGGATTGGTGGCATAGTGACCTTGACACTACCCGGAAACAGCAGGTGTGCTGGAACCAGGCTGGGCAACAGGGAGTCCCCGTGCCAAAGACACAGCCGAGAACCAGCTGACGGTGCTGGAACCCAGATGGGTATCAAAAGCTACAAGAGCCAATGGCACTACCGAGAGGAACAGCTGACGGTGCTGGACCCCGGTTACTAGGCAGGAGGTACCTGTGCTAGAAACCACTACCAAGGACCAGCTGACGGTGCTGGACCTCGGATACCGAGATGGAGGCACCTAGGCCAAAGGCTCTGGCGAGAACCAGCAGACAGTGCTGGAACCCAGGTGGGTAGCAGAAGGTACCCAATGAAAGCAAAGTAGCCAGGCCACAAGCCGGCCGCAGTTACCGAAACCCACAGTCCTACAGGGGGTCCATGTCCCATTGGCACTACGGATCCAGCCTTCAGTGCCAGTTCCCGCAGCCCACATAGGAGTCACCTAAACTGCAGGCACCGTAGAGTCGGCTAACCCGGCCGCAAGACGACAGGACAACGGATTGGTGGCATAGTGACCTTGACACTACCCGGAAACAGCAAGCGTGCTGGAACCAGGCTGGGCAACAGGGAGTCCCCGTGCCAATGACACTGCCGAGCACCAACTAGCGTTGTTGGAGCCCAGGGACAATCATGGTGTAGGCCGAGGCCTACTTGGTGGTAGTTTTAGATTGTTTGTAGGCTACAACAGACTGTCAACGTGCTCCAATTAGGCATCTGTCTCCACTCTGTTTCCAGGATTTCACGTGACTACCAACACCGCCAGTTTATGCGTACAGTAGCCGTCTGCCCAATCCACACGTGTTCCTGTGTTACTGGTGTTCTGTAATGTCAGCAGACCCCCTGATGTGTGTCTGCCACTGTCTCCTGCTCTGTCCACCTTCCCACTGCTTGCAGTGGGAAGGTGGACAGCGCAGGAGACAGTGGCGGACACATATTGGGGGATCTGCTGATGTTACAGAACCCCAGTAACACAGGAACACGTGTGGAATGCGTGGACGGCAACTGTGAGCAGGAACTGGCGGTGTTGGAGGTCAGGGGAAATACTAGAGACAGAGTGGAGACAGAGGCCAAATCAGAGAATATTTAAATCTGAAGTAGTTACAATTTGGAGGCAGCAGCAGTTTGCCCTCCACACAGCAGGGGATCAGCTGACGTTACTGACCCCCACTTTCACATGAACGAGTGTGTTTTTCTGTGTGGACAGCACTTCCGAGCACCAACTAGCGTTGTTGGAACCCAGGGACAATCATGGTGCAGGCCGAGGCCTACTAGGAGCGAGGTGTAAAGCAGAGGTATTTTGACTTTGGAGGGAGCAGGACACTTTGCCCTCCACACAGCAGGGGATCAGCTGACGTTACTGACCCCCACTTTCACATGAACGAGTGTGTTTTTCTGTGTGGACAGCACTTCTGAGCACCAACTAGCGTTGTTGGAACCCAGGGACAATCATGGTGCAGGCCGAGGCCTACTAGGAGCGAGGTGTAAAGCAGAGGTATTTTGACTTTGGAGGGAGCAGGACACTTTGCCCTCCACACAGCAGGGGATCAGCTGACGTTACCGAACCCCACTTTCACATGAACGAGTGTGTTTTTCTGTGTGGACAGCACTTCCGAGCACCAACTAGCGTTGTTGGAGCCCAGGGAGAACCAGGGTGCAGGCCGAGGCCTACTTGTTGTCAGTTTTAGATTGTTTGTAGGCTACAACAGACTGTCAACGTGCTCCAATTAGGCATCTGTCTCCACTCTGTTTCCAGGATTTCACGTGACTACCAACACCGCCAGTTTATGCGTACAGTACCCGTCTGCCCAATCCACACGTGTTCCTGTTTTACTGGTGTTCTGTAATGTCAGCAGATCCCCTGATGTTTGTCTGCCAATGTCTCCTGCTCTGTCCACATTCCCACCACTTGCAGTGGGAAGGTGGACAGGGCAGGAGACAGTGGCGGACACACATTGGGGGATCTGCTGATGTAACAGAACCCCAGTAACACAGGAACACGTGTGGAATGCGTGGACGGCAACTGTGAGCAGGAACTGGCGGTGTTGGAGGTCAGGGGAAATACTAGAGACAGAGTGGAGACAGAGGCCAAATCAGAGAATGTTTAAATCTGAAGTAGTTACAATTTGGAGGCAGCAGCAGTTTGCCCTCCACACAGCAGGGGAGCAGCTGACGTTACTGAACCCCACTTTCACATGAACGAGTGTGTTTTTCTGTGTGGACAGCACTTCCGAGCACCAACTAGCGTTGTTGGAGCCCAGGGAGAACCAGGGTGCAGGCTGAGGCCTACTAGGAGCCAGGTGTAAAGCTGAGGTATTTTGACTTTGGAGGGAGCAGGACACTTTGCCCTCCACACAGCAGGGGATCAGCAGACGTTACTGACCCCCACTTTCACATGAACGAGTGTGTTTTTCTGTATGGACGGCACTTCCGAGCAACAACTGACGATGTTGGAGCCCAGGGATAGTCATTTTGTAGGCTGAGGCCTACTTGGAGGCAGTTTAAGATAAGACGTTGTTTGAATTTGGAGGCAGTAGCAGTTTGCCCTCCACACAGCAGGGGATCAGCTGACGTTACCGAACCCCACTTTCACATGAACGAGTGTGTTTTTCTGTGTGAACAGCACTTCCGAGCACCAACTAGCGTTGTTGGAGCCCAGGGAGAACCAGGGTGCAGGCCGAGGCCTACTTGTTGGCAGTTTTAGATTGTTTGTAGGCTACAACAGACTGTCAACGTGCTCCAATTAGGCATCTGTCTCCAATCTGTTTCCAGGATTTCACGTGACTACCAACACCGCCAGTTTATGCGTACAGTAGCCGTCTGCCCAATCCACACGTGTTCCTGTGTTACTGGTGTTCTGTAATGTCAGCAGACCCCCTGATGTGTGTCTGCCACTGTCTCCTGCTCTGTCCACCTTCCCACCGCTTGCAGTGGGAAGGTGGACAGCGCAGGAGACAGTGGCGGACACATATTGGGGGATCTGCTGATGTTACAGAACCCCAGTAACACAGGAACACGTGTGGAATGCATGGACGGCAACTGTGAGCAGGAACTGGCGGTGTTGGAGGTCAGGGGAAATACTAGAGACAGAGTGGAGACAGGGGCCAAATCAGAGAATGTTTAAATCTGAAGTAGTTACAATTTGGAGGCAGCAGCAGTTTGCCCTCCACACAGCAGGGGATCAGCTGACGTTACTGACCCCCACTTTCACATGAACGAGTGTGTTTTTCTGTGTGGACAGCACTTCCGAGCACCAACTAGCATTGTTGGAACCCAGGGACAATCATGGTGCAGGCCGAGGCCTACTAGGAGCGAGGTGTAAAGCAGAGGTATTTTGACTTTGGAGGGAGCAGGACACTTTGCCCTCCACACAGCAGGGGATCAGCTGACGTTACTGACCCCCACTTTCACATGAACGAGTGTGTTTTTCTGTGTGGACAGCACTTCTGAGCACCAACTAGCCTTGTTGGCACCCAGGGACAATCATGGTGCAGGCCAAGGCCTACTAGGAGCGAGGTGTAAAGCAGAGGTATTTTGACTTTGGAGGGAGCAGGACACTTTGCCCTCCACACAGCAGGGGATCAGCTGACGTTACCGAACCCCACTTTCACATGAACGAGTGTGTTTTTCTGTGTGGACAGCACTTCCGAGCACCAACTAGCGTTGTTGGAGCCCAGGGAGAACCAGGGTGCAGGCCGAGGCCTACTTGGTGGCAGTTTTAGATTGTTTGTAGGCTACAACAGGCTGTCAACGTGCTCCAATTAGGCATCTGTCTCCACTCTGTTTCCAGGATTTCACGTGACCACCAACACCGCCAGTTTATGCATACAGTAGCTGTCTGCCCAATCCACACGTGTTCCTGTGTTACTGGGATTCTGTAATGTCAGCAGATCCCCTGATGTGTGTCTGCCACTGTCTCCTGCTCTGTCCACATTCCCACCGCTTGCAGTGGGAAGGTGGACAGCTCAGGAGACAGTGGCGGACACACATTGGGGGATCTGCTGACGTAACAGAACCCCAGTAACACAGGAACACGTGTGGAATGCGTGGACGGCAACTGTGAGCAGGAACTGGCGGTGTTGGAGGTCAGGGGAAATACTAGAGACAGAGTGGAGACAGAGGCCAAATCAGAGAATGTTTAAATCTGAAGTAGCTAAAATTTGGAGGCAGCAGCAGTTTGCCCGCCACACAGCAGGGGATCAGCTGACGTTACCGAACCCCACTTTCACATGAACGAGTGTGTTTTTCTGTGTGGACAGCACTTCTGAGCACCAACTGGCAGTGTCGGAGCCCAGGGAAAATCAGGTAGTAGGCCGAGGCCAACTTGTTGGCAGTTTGCGATTGTTTCTAGACTACTACTAACTGTCAATGTACTCCAATTAGGCCTCTGTCTTCACTCTGTTTCGAGTATTTCCTCTGGCTTCCAACCACGCCAGTTGCTGCTCTGAAATGCCGTCTGCACAACCCACACTTGTTCCTGTGTTACTGGGGTTCTGTAACAGCAGCTTCTCCCTAGAGGTGAGTCAGGCAATGTCTCCTGCTCTGTCCACATTTCCACTACAAGTAGTGGGAATGTAGACAAAGCAGGAGACATTGCCGTGCTCAACTCTGGAGATGAGCAGATGTTACAGGACCCAGGTACCACAGGAACAAGTGTGGATTGTGCAGACGGCACTTGAGATAAGAAACAGGCGGTGTTGTAGGCCGGAGGAAATACTCAAAACAGAGTGGAGACAGAGGGCAAATCAGAGAACATATTAAATCAGAGGTAGTCAGAAGTTGTAGGCAGCAGGAGAGTTTGCCGTACACACAGCAGGGGATCAGCTGACGTTACCGAACCCCACTTACACATGAGAGAGTGTTTTGTCTGTGCGGACAGCACTTCCGAGCACCAACTGGCATTGTCGGAGCCCAGGGAAAATGAGGTAGTAGGCCGAGGCCTACTTGGAGCCAGGTGTAAATCTGAGGTTGTTTGACTGTGGAGGGAGCAGGACACTTTGCCGTACACACAGCAGGGGATCAGCTGACGTTACCGAACCCCACTTACACATGAGCGAGTGTTTTTTCTGTGCGGACAGCACTTCCGAGCACCAACTGGCATTGTCGGAGCCCAGGGAAAATGAGGTAGTAGGCCGAGGCCTACTTGGAGCCAGGTGTAAATCTGAGGTTGTTTGACTGTGGAGGGAGCAGGACACTTTGCCATACACACAGCAGGGGATCAGATGACGTTACCGAACCCCACTTACACATGAGCGAGTGCTTTGTCTGTGCGGACAGCACTTCTGAGCACCAACTGGCGGTGTCGGAGCCCAGGGAAAATCAGGTAGTAGGCCGAGGCCTACTTGGTGGCAGTTTGCGATTGTTTCTAGACTACTACTAACTGTCAACGTACTCCAATTAGGCCTCTGTCTTCACTCTGTTTCGAGTATTTCCTCTGGCTTCCAACCACACCAGTTGCTGCTCTGAAATGCCGTCTGCACAACCCACACTTGTTCCTGTGTTACTGGGGTTCTGTAACAGCAGCTTCTCCCTAGAGGTGAGTCAGGCAATGTCTCCTGCTCTGTCCACATTTCCACTACAAGTAGTGGGAATGTAGACAAAGCAGGAGACATTGCCGTGCTCAACTCTGGAGATGAGCAGATGTTACAGGACCCAGGTACCACAGGAACAAGTGTGGATTGTGCAGACGGCACTTGAGAGCAGAAACAGGCGGTGTTGTAGGCCGGAGGAAATACTCAAAACAGAGTGGAGACAGAGGGCAAATCAGAGAACATATTAAATCAGAGGTAGTCAGAAGTTGTAGGCAGCAGGAGAGTTTGCCGTACACACAGCTGGGGATCCGCTGACGTTACCGAACCCCACTTACACATGAGCGAGTGTTTTGTCTGTGCGGACAGCACTTCCGAGCACCAACTGGCGTTGTCGGAGCCCAGGGAAAATGAGGTAGTAGGCCGAGGCCTACTTGGAGCCAGGTGTAAATCTGAGGTTGTTTGACTGTGGAGGGAGCAGGACACTTTGCCATACACACAGCAGGGGATCAGCTGACGTTACCGAACCCCACTTACACATGAGCGAGTGTTTTGTCTGTGTGGACAGCACTTCTGAGCACCAACTGGCGGTGTCGGAGCCCAGGGAAAATCAGATAGTAGGCCGAGGCCTACTTGGTGGCAGTTTGCGATTGTTTCTAGACTACTGCTAACTGTCAACGTACTCCAATTAGGCCTCTGTCTTCACTCTGTTTCGAGTATTTCCTCTGGCTTCCAACCACGCCAGTTGCTGCTCTGAAATGCCGTCTGCACAACCCACACTTGTTCCTGTGTTACTGGGGTTCTGTAACAGCAGCTTCTCCCTAGAGGTGAGTCAGGCAATGTCTCCTGCTCTGTCCACATTTCCACTACAAGTAGTGGGAATGTAGACAAAGCAGGAGACATTGCCATGCTCAACTCTGGAGATGAGCAGATGTTACAGGACCCAGGTACCACAGGAACAAGTGTGGATTGTGCAGACGGCACTTGAGAGCAGAAACAGGCGGTGTTGTAGGCCGGAGGAAATACTCAAAACAGAGTGGAGACAGAGGGCAAATCAGAGAACATATTAAATCAGAGGTAGTCAGAAGTTGTAGGCAGCAGGACACTTTGCCATACACACAGCAGGGGATCAGCTGACGTTACCGAACCCCACTTACACATGAGCGAGTGTTTTGTCTATGCGGACAGCACTTCTGAGCAACAACGGGCGTTGCTGTAGCCCAGGAAATAAAGTTCAGGTCATAGAAACATGAACACAACAGGAGACCTGGATCCTGTTGCCAGCCAATTATTTATTCTGGAAGAGGACTGGCAAATTCAGGTGAGATCCAGGCCTTGTTCATTTTCACAAAAGTAAGCCGGTCAACATTATCAGCGGATAGTCGCGTGCGATGGTCTGTTACCACACCACCTGCAGCACTAAAGACACATTCCGATAATACACTGGCAGCAGGGCAAGCCAGCACCTCCAATGCATACTGGCTAAGCTCTGGCCATGCATCCAGCTTAGAGACCCAATACTTGAACGGGGAAGAGCCGTCTGGGAGAACACTAACAGGGCACGACAAGTAGTCTGTCACCATCTGACGGAAACATTGCCTCCTGCTGACTGGAGCCGTCTGTGATGGTGTAGCCGTTTGTGGCGGTCCCACAAAACTTTTCCACATTTGGGCCATACTGGCCTTGCCTTGTCCTGCGGCACTGCCTCTGCTACCTCTTTGTGCAGAGCTTCCTCCACTGCCTCTACCCACATGGCTGGTTTGAAAAGCACTACCAGCAACACTTGTGGGGGGAATGGAGAACATGATGGCCTGCACAAGTGTTTCTTGGTACTCCCGCATTTTTCGCTCCCGGTTCAACTGTGGTATGAGGCTTTGTAAGTTGTCCCGGTAGCGAGGAACTAGGAGGGTGTACACCCAATAATCAGCCGTGTGGAGAATGTTGGCGATGCGGCGGTCATTTAACAAGCACTGCAGCATGAAATCAACCATGTGCTGCAGACTGCCAACTGGACCGGAAACGCTGTCCCCAGCTTGAGGCAGCATCTCTGCCTGCTCAGCATCACCCCACCCTCGCTGTACACACTGACTACTAGAGCCTTGTGTACCTCCCTCCTCTGGAGAGATGTGTTCCTCCTCCTCCATTGACTCCTCGTCATCCTCCTCACTAAGTGTCCCCTGCCTGGGCCTTTGTGTGGAAGCACGTTGCGCAGACTTGCCAGAAGCAGATGGCATTTCTGACTGCTCATCCTCGACCTCTTCAAAAACCTCCTCACTTAGTGCTTGTAAGGTTTTTTGAAGCAGACAGATGAGGGGGACAGTCATGCTGATTAGTGCATCATCTGCACTGGCCATCCGCGTGGAGTCATCGAAGGCACGCAAAACTTGGCAGATGTCCCTCATAGTGGCCCACTCAGTGGTGGTGAAGTGTGTCCGGCGCACAGTGCGACTTGTTTGCGCTTGATGCAGCTGGTACTCCATTACTGCTGCCTGCTGCTCACACAACCGCTCCAACATATGTAACGTTGAATTCCACCTGGTGGGGAGGTCACATATGATGCAATGTTCTGGCAGGCGGAATCGGCGTTGCAGAGATGCAATGCGCGATCTTGCCATGCTGGAACGCCGCAAGTGAGCACACTCTAGGCGAACCTTGTGCAGCAGTGCATCAAGATCCGGATAGTCCCTCAGAAAGCTCTGCACGACCAAATTGAGCACGTGTGCCAGACATGGTATGTGAGTGAGGTTGCCTAGGCCCAGAGCTGCCACTAGATTTCGGCCATTGTCACTCACTACCAAACCTGGCTGGAGATTCGCTGGCACAAACCACACATCGCTCTCCTGCTCGATGGCATTCCAGACCTCCTGTGCTGTGTGGCTCCGATTCCCCAAAGAAATTAATTTAAGGACGGCCTGTTGACGTTTGGCCACACCTGTGCTCATATCTGGCCTAACAGGCTCACGCAGTGCTGATTCCGAGGAACTAGAGTAGGAGGAGGACTAAATATGTACAGACTGCATTCCTGCAATCCTTGGAGTTGGCAGAATATGTACAGAGCCACTCTCCAGATCTGTACCCGGCTCCACAACATTGACCCAATGGGCAGTGAGGGAAAGGTATCGTCCCTGTCCATGGCTACTGGTCCACGCATCGGTGGTCAGGTGGACCTTGCTACTGACGGCATTTAGTAGCGCATTTTTAATTTTTCCCTCCACATGCTTTTGCAGGGCAGGGACAGCTTGCCTGCTGAAATAAAAGCGGCTGGGCACATTGTATTGTGGAACTGCCAATGACATAAAGTTCCGGAATGTGTCAGTCTCCACCAGCCTGAATGACAGCCTCTCAAGGGCCAGTAGTTTGGCAATGCCGGCATTCAGAGCCAGTGCTCGGGGATGGTTTGCCGAGTATGGCCGCTTTTTCTCCCATGCCTGTGCTACCGATTGCTGGTGAGTGGCCTGGGAGGGTGCTGATGACTGCGAACGTGGTTCAGTGGGTGGAATTTCACTGGGTCTCTGGACAACAGTGGCAGTGGTTCTTCCATGGCGTTCCAGTGAGGAAGCCGAACCAGCTGTGTGTGAGCTGGAGGAAGAGGCCCCAACACGAGCTGAAGAGGTGGTAGGTGCTGCTGAAGGTTGGCCTACATCTTCAGTGTGTCTGTGTAACTCCACCTCGTGCTTGGTACGCACATGTTTCCACATATTTGTGGTATTGAGGTTGGTCACATTTTTGCCTCGTTTCACTTTCTGATGACACAGCTTGCATTTGACAAAGCAAATGTCATCTGCAACTGTGTCAAAAAAGACCACGCACTGCAAGTCCTGGGAGCGCCCGTTTTGTGTTTTGGAAGAGGATTGCTCCTCACGGGTGCCAAAGTGGAGGCTACAGGCAACCAAGTCTGCCCCCGCCCTCTCCCTCCTCTTTTGGCCGTTCGGGGAATCTCTTCCTCAGAGCTGCTCCCACCACCTTCCTCTGGCTGACGCCATGATGGGTCAAGGACCTCATCATCTCCATTCCCCTCTTAAAGCACCGGCTGGTCCTGGGTTGTCACGCCAGCACCGTACGCACCAGAAATTGGCAACTGAGCCTCATCATCATCTGATGCATACTGAGGTGTGCTGACCATAGGCACTGGCCCACCCGCCTCTTCAGATTCAGAGGGACAAAGCAGTTGCGCATCACTGCATACTCCCTCTTCTTCACGCTCTAGAATGCTGCTTGGCTGGCCACCTCTTTCCAAGCCAACAGATTCTGAGAACAGAAGTAAAGATTGAGATGGCTCCTGTCCAGGGCTCTCAGACTGCCTGGGCAATTTGGCAGGTGGTGAAGAGACAGATGGTTGCTCTTCAGTGCTCTGGCCTTGGGAGGATGCGGAAGTCATTGAAGTGGATGCGTTAGCTGCCATCCATCCGACAACGGCTTCAATTTGTTCGTCACGCAGCAGTGGGGTACGGCGAGGTCCTACAAAGCTGCGCATGAAGGACTATTGCCTGGTAAAAGTGGGGGATGCCGGGTCACTGGTGGCTGCAGCAGACACCGAATCCCCACGTCCTCTCCCTGCTGAATCCCCCCGTCCTCTCCCTGCTGAAACTCCACGGCCACGACCACGTGCCTTACTCCCTGCCTTCTTCATCTTGGTAGACTGATAAAGATAGGCAGAAAAGTAAAAAAGGGGTGGCTTAGTGTTCTTATTCCTGAACACCTGCTAACCAGTATAAGAAACACAAATTTGGCTAAGAGTGTGTGTACTACACTTTAATATGATCTAATGTGGCCTAGACAACTGTAAAGTGGAGTGTTTGGTGAACTTTATTTCCTTTTTTTTTTGGGTGGGGGGAAAGGAAAGGATGTGACCAAAGTTTGAAAGCTATAGTATCACAAACTTTTTGGAGCGATTACAATGCGGGAAGCTAACCTACAATGCAATTGATGAGGCTCCAAAAAATAGGGTGATACTAGCCTGGCTGGCCCTGAAGGGCACAAGCCAGCAAAAAGGCTCCTCTATCTAATCCTATATAGTGTTTGCAACCAACCAATGACAATGGATGCGGTTGGAAGCACACTAATATAGGAGCAAAAATCTGGCTAAATTTGCTGCAAAAAAAGGACTATGTATGAGGCAGTGACGCACGCTGAGCGGACTACAGCTAGCGGTGGCTGTAGAACACACTGCAACGTGAGCTGCACTCACACACAGAGAGACCTATCAGACAGCCAAAAACAGTGCAGAGAAATGGGCTATAGCACTGAAAGGCTGCTGAAAGGCTCCGCTGTCCACTCCTTTAGTGTTTGCAACCAACGTATATGGATACGTATGGAAGCACACTATACAGGAGAAAAAAAAAGCAGCAATAAAAGAAAAATGTGTATGAGGCAGAGACACACGCTGGCCGACCTACAAGCAGACGTGCCTGCAGGACACACAACACAGCGTGGGTCTGCACTCACACAGCCCTTGCAGACAGCTGTGAAAACAGCGCTGATAGGGAAAAGCAAGCTACAGTGGTGGTTTATGTAGCCTGGATAAAGCACAATATTGTTTTTAGAATCGCTATTTCTAACTGTCCCTCACAGTCTTCAACAGCAGCCTGTCCCTAACTGAATTCACAGCAGAGTGACCAGAAATGGCGGCTGCAGCGCTTTTTATAGTGCATCATGACATCATTTCAGCAGCCAATCACAGCCATGCCAGTAGTTAACATGCCTACATGCCTAACAGGTATGCCCACACTTCTGAGGATCCCCATTGGCTGAATCAAATCGAGCGGGCTCCTAGCATTATGGGAACTTCCGATTCCGGTATTCGATATGAAAAAAGTATCGGAACTAAGTATCGGAATTCCGATACAGCTAATATCGGCCGATACCCGATACTTGCGGTATCGGAATGCTCAACACTAGTTAGAATGCAAATGGAGAACTTTGATTTATTGGTGGAACGAATTAGACACCTTATCAGAAGAAGTGACACATATTGCCGCTTCTCAATTTCACCGGCGGAGCGTCTGATGGTGACTCGTCGGTAAGCCATTTTTATTGTATCTCCTCCTTTTAAAGCACACTTCTAACTGTAATGTTATTTCTGTTATTTTGTACTCATTTTCCCCTTTTTTTGTCACAGATTCCTTGCAACTGGTGAATCCCTTTCGTCACTCCATTTCCAGTTCAGACTTGGGATTTCCACCATCTCCGGAATTGAGAAGCACACATACCATGCATTGTGGGACTCTTTACATGACGAGTTTATACCACATCCCACAATGGAGAGTTGGCTGGAAATTGCAGATAAATTCCAACAAATCTGTCAGTTTCCCAATTGCTTGGGTGCAGTGGACGGACAACGTATCTGCATCGTCAATCCTGCTGGATCTGGATCGGAATGTTTTAACTATAAAAAATAGTTCTCTATTGTGCCCATGGCCATCGCTGACGCTGAATACAAGTTTATAGCGGTTGATATTGGGGCCTATGGCAGCTCCAATGATTCCCTAGTTTTCAAATTGTCTGCAATGGGGCGTCATCTCTATGGAAACACCTTCCAATTTCCACCCCCAAGACCACTGCCTGAAACCTCTGGGCCACCAATGCCATTTGTTTGTGTTGGGCATGAAGCCTTCCAACTATCAGAACACCTGCTGAAACCATACTCCAGTAGTGGATTGATGCCAACTAAAAGAATTTTTCATTACCGCTTCACAAGAGCACGAAATGGTGAGTTCTATTGACCCTTATCAACCTGAAGACTGAAACTGTGGATGAAGTGGTGAAAGCTTGTGTGGTTCTGCACAATTTTGTTATATGCAAGGAACAGATTTGCATTGATGACCACTCTGAAGAAACCACCTTGCATGATTATCACAACATTACTTATAGAAGTTCTGTGTCAGTTTCAAGAATGAGGGACAAATTTGCTGAATACTTTATTTCACCTCAAGGAAGATTAGACTGGCAGGATGAGAGAGTTTGAAAAATTTGTCTTGTACCTTGTAACCAAAAGTTATTGACCTTCTTTACCCAAAGTATTTTACCTTCTTTACCTAAGTTGTGTACCTGGTTGTGTTTTACCCAAAGTATTTTACCTTCTTTACCCAAAGTATTTTACCTTCTTTACCCAAGTCGTGTACCTGGTTGTGTTTTACCCAAAGTATGTTACCTTCTTTACCCAAAGTATTTTACCTTCTTTATCCAAGTTGTGTACCTGGTTGTGTTTTACCCAAAGTATTTTACCTTCTTTACCCAAAGTATTTTACCTTCTTTACCCAAGTTACCCACAGTATTTAACTTTGTTTTAACCAACATTTTTTACCTTAAAAACCTTATAACTCAATAAAAGACAAATTTTAACCAATAACTTTTTTTATTTACAAATTCTTAAGACCAAAAAAAATTATAAATCGACATAGTGGGGGGGTGGAGGGGCTGTCAGATTGGGACACTTCGACATTGGGAGTGTGGAGAGAGAAAAGTGATGGTGGTGGTGGTGAAGGATCAGTAGGTAAAACAGGTGAAGGGGTGGAGAAAGAAATAGAAAGAAATAGAATGGGTGGGCATGAAACCGGGAGTAGTATTGGGAATTTGGAAGGTTTGAGGGGTGGAGTAGATGGATTGGTAGGCAGAAGTGGTGGAGGCTGGAGAAGAGGGGTGGGTTTGGGGCATGATGGGTGTTGAAGGAGACTGGTGGTAGTGGGCAGGGAGTGGAGGTGCGGATGATGTGGTTGGGAAGTGGTACGGGGCGGTATGTTGATACGGGGCAGGGTGCTGGTACGGGACATGATGCTGGTATGGGGCATGATGCTGGTATTGCAAAGGAGGGGGAGGAGGGACAGTGGCTGGAGGGGGAGCAGGTGTGGGAGGAAGTACCGGGGTGGGTGGAGGGGCTTGTGAGCTAACATGCGCTAGAGCAGACTGGCACGATTGTATTACATGCATCTGCTGATCAGGAGATAGCTTATCCATGCGCTCGAGTACCGACTGGAAAAATCTGTGGTTGGGAGCGTTACTTGCATCTGACTGCATCCTAACCAGGAGTGTGCGCAATTCAAGAATACTCTTGTTGAGCATATTAAATCCTGCGGTCATTTCCTCAGACAACAGTTTCAGACAGTTCTGAAAGGATGCACTCAGATGCAAGAATTCGGGCGCATAAGTCTTTTCCTGACCCCTCTGGCGCTACCGCCGAGAACCCACAAGTGTACTAGAGGTGGCAGCAGCAGAGGGGTGGGGTAAAGGAAAAGCTATATCCTCACCAGCAGATTCATGTAAGGCAGTGGGCCACGACGCTCCAGCGCAAGGGGATGGGACCGAGGGATCAGATGTGAGGGAAGGTTGGGAAGGTGCAGATGGGACGGGACTGTTGAAGTGTCCCTCGGTGGCGGACTTCTGAGGCATCGCCCCAGAAGGGTTCAACTCTGCAGGCTCCCGAGTGCTGCAGATGGTGCTGTGGAATAAAGAGAAAAAAATATAATTAATATATTGATATTACATGGCCCTGGCAGAAAACAAAAAAAGGGTTAGACATGTAAATATTTTTTATTAAATGGGGTGGGTAAAAATTACCTTCTGCTCACCATCGTTGACCGGAGGAATGACAGGGCATTGGCATATTTGTACTTGCTCCTGCATCCTCCAGATCCACTCGGGGCCCGCATCTCTTTCTTGAATTCCTTCTTGAACCGATCCTTGATTGACCGCCACCACTTGACAATTCTCTCGCCTGAAAAGTGAAAGCACAAATTGGTTAGGATACAACACTGTACACCCAGCAACATGACTGAACTGTGTATACTTATGCGCATTATGCTGGGCCCGAACATCGAGGCCCTCCCAGCTGGGCAAAAGTTGCCGGCATACTTCTTCTCAGAGCCGACGGGTCACAATGACATCGGCGTGGCTGCAGTCCCCCATATTCCATAGTGGCTCCCGCTCACGGATCAGATCGATGAGGAGGTCGATATCTAGTCCGGCCTCCTCCTCACCGTCTGACTCGGGAGCACACTGTGAAGGCTGTTAACCCCTTAAGCCCCAAGGGTGGTTTGCACGTTCATGACCGGGCCAATTTTTACAATTCTGACCACTGTCCCTTTATGTGGTTATAACTCTGAAACGCTTCCATGGATCCCGGTGATTCTGACAATGTTTACTCATGACATATTGTACTTCATGTTAGTGGTAAAATTTCATTCATATAACTTGCGTTTATTTGTGAAAAAAATGGAAATTTGGCGAAAATTTTGAAAATTTCACAATTTTCCAAATTTGAATTTTTATGCCCTTAAATGACAGAGATACGGCACACAAAAAACTTAATAAATAACATTTCCCACATGTTTACTTTACATCAGCACAATCTTGGAACCAAAATTTTTTCTTGTTAGGAAGTTATAAGGGTTAAAAATTGACCAGCGATTTCTCATTTTTGCAACACCATTTTATTTTTACGGACCACATCACATTTGAAGCCACTTTGAGGGGTCTATATGATAGAAAATACCCAAAAGTGACACCATTCTAAAAACTGCACCCCTTAAGGTGCTCAAAACCACATTCAAGAAGTTTATTAACCCTTTATGTGCGTCACAGAAATTTTTTGAATATTTAAAAAAAAATGAACATTTAACTTTTTTTCTCAAAAAAAATACTTCAGGTTCAATTTTTTTTATTTTACCAAGGGTAACAGGAGAAATTGGACTGGAAAAGTTATTGTGCAATTTGTCCTGAGTACGCTGATACCTGATATGTGTTGGGGGACCACTGTTTCGGCGCATGGCAGACCTCAGAAGGCAAGGAGCGCCGTTTGACTTTTTCAATGCAAAATTGGCTGGAATTCAGATCGAACACCATGTCGCGTTTGGAGAGCCACTGATGTACCTAAACAGTGGAAACCCCCAACAAGTGACCCCATTTTGGAAACTAGACCCCCAAGGAACTTATCTAGATATGTGGTGAGAACTTTGAACCTACAAGGGCTTCACAGAAGTTTATAACGTACAGCGGTACAATTAAAAAATCATATTTTTTCCACAAAAATGAACTTTTCACCCCCAATTTTTATTTTCCCAAGGGTAACAGGACCCTAAAAGTTATTGTGCAATTTGTTCTGAGTACGCTGACACCCCATATGTGGGTGTAAATGACTATTTGGGCACATGGCAGAGCTCGGAAGGGAAGCAGCGCCATTTGACGTTTTTGGCAGGAATTGAGATCGGACACCATGTCGCGATTGGAAAACCCCTGATGTACCAAAACAGTGGAAACCCCCCACAAATGACACCATTTTGGAAACTAGACCCCCCAAGGAACTTATCTAGATGTGTGGTGAGAACTTTGAACCCCCAAGGGCTTCACAGAAGTTTATAACATACAGCCGTACAATTATAAAATCATATTTTTTCCACAAAAATGATCTTTTCACCCTCAATTCTTATTTTTCCAAGGGTAACATGACCCTAAAAGATATTGTGCAATTTATCCTGAGTGCGCTGATACCCCACATGTGGGGGTAAACCACTATTTGGGCGCATGGTAGAGCTCCATGGAAGCAGCGCCATTTGACGTTTTTGGCTGGAATTGAGATCGGACATTGAGCACTTTGAACCCCCAAGGGCTTCACAGAAGTTTATAATGCCCAGGCATGAAAATAAAAAAATCTTATTTTTTCCACAAACATGATCAATTAGTCTCCAATTTTTTTATTTTCCCAAGGGTAACAGGAGAAATTGGACCCCAAAAGTTGTTGTCCAATTTGTCCTGAGTACGCTGATACCTCATATGTGGGAGAAAACTACTGTATGGGCACACATCGGGGCTCGGAAGGGAAGTAGTGATGTTTTGGAATGCAGACTTTGATGGAATGGTCTGCAGGTGTCATGTGCGTTTGGAGAGCCCCTGATGTACCTAAACTATTGAAACTCCCCACAAGTGACCCCATTTTGGAAACTAGACCCCCCACGGAACTTATCTAGATGTGTGGTGAGCACTTTGAACCCCCAAGTGCTTCACAGAAGTTTATAACGCCTGGGCGTGAAAATAAAAAAATCATTTTTTTCCACAAAAATGATATTTTTGCCCCCAATTTTTTATTTTCCTAAGGGTAACAGGAGAAATTGGACCCCAAAAGTTGCTTTGCAATTTGTGCTGAGTATGTTGATACCCTATATGTGGGGGTAAAACACTGTTTGGGCGCATGGCAGAGCTTGGAAGGGAAGGAGCACTATTTGACTTTTTCAACGCAGAATTGGCTGGAATTGAGATCAGACGCCATGTTGCATTTGGAGAGCCCCTGATGTGCCCAAACAGTGGAAACCCCCAATTCTAACTCCAACCCTAACCCCAACACAGCCCTAACCCTAATCTCAGCCCTAACCCTAGCCCTAACCCTAGCCCTAGCCCTAACCCTAACCCTAGCCCTAACCCTAACCCTAATGGGAAAATGGAAATAAATACATTTTTTTAATTTTATTATTTTTCCCTAACTAAGGGGGTGATAATGGGGGGTTTGATTTACTATTTATGGCGGCTTTTATGTTTGGCAGCTGTCACACGCTAAAAGACGCTTTTTATTGTAAAAATAGTTTTTGCATCACCACATATTGAGAGCTATAATTTTTCCGTATTTTGACCCACCGAGTCATGTGAGGTCTTATTCTTTGCGGGACGAGTTGACGTTTTTATTGGTATCATTTTTGGGCACGTGACATTTTTTGATCGCTTTTTATTCCGATTTTTGGGACGCAGAATGAACAAAAACCAGCGTTTAATGAATTTCTTTTGGGGGGTGCGTTTACACCGTTCCGCGTGCGATAAAATTGATAAAGCGGTTTTATTCTTCGGGTCAGTACGGTTACAGCGATACCTCATTTAGGTCGTTTTTTTATGTTTTGTCGGTTTTATGCAATGAAAACTATTTTATATAAAAAATAATTATTTTTGCATCGCTTTATTCTGCGAGCTATAACTTTTTTATTTTTTTGCGGATGATGCTGTATGGTGGCTTGTTTTTTGCGGGACAAGCTGACGTTTTCAGCGGTACCATGGATATTTATATGCGTCGTTATTGCACTTTTTGTTCGGTGGTATGATAATAAATCATTATTTTTTGCTTCGTTTTTTATTTTTATTTTTTAAGGGGTTCACTAAAAGGGTTAACTAATGGGACAGTTTTATAGGGCGGGTCGTTACGGACGAGGCGATACCAAATATGTGTACTTTTATTGTTTTTTTTATTATTTTCAAAAAATGAATTTATTGGGGAATATTTTTTTTTTTACTAATTTATTTAGCGATTTTTTTTAAATTATTTTTACACTTTTTTTTTTTACTTTATTACATTGTCCCAGGTGGGACATCACTGTCCTGTGACAGATCGCTGATCTGTCACATCACAGATCACTGTGACAGATCAGCGATCTGTCACAGGCACTGCTGCAGACTTAATCATGCCTGCGCTTTGCAGGCAGTGAGGAAGTCAGCTCCCTACAGGCCCCCGAAGGTCCCCGTCGCCATCTTGGATCCGGGGGCCTGTAGGGAAAGAGCCCCCCGCAGCAGCACTGCAGATTGCGCTGCCGTGGGGGGCTCAGGGAAGCACGTAGGGAGCCCCCTCCCTTCCGATGCTTCCCTTTAACCCCCCCGGTACACCGCGATCGTGTTTGATCGCGGTGTACAAGGGGTTAACGTGCCGGGGACGATCTGTGACCGCCCCTGACACATTGTAACGGGTGTCAGCTGTGATAATCAGCTGACACCCGGCCGCGATCAGCGGCGCTCACCAAGTGGGCGCCGCTGATCGCTATGACGTACTATCCCGTCCCTGGAAATTAAGTCCCAGGGCACATGGACGGGATAGTACGTCTCATGGCAGAAAGGGGTTAAATAGACAAAAAACAACAACATTAAACTCAAAACAACAACATAATGTTGGGAAAAAAAGGTGCTTACCCGCTGTCGACCGCCCGGCCGCTCACGCCGACGACCCTGGAAGGCGCTTTGAGGACCTCTGGATCGAGCATCAGAATCAGAAGACTATAAAATTCAAACAAACAAAAATTATGTGCTTTGATGTAGGCGTTGTGTGCAGTGTGATGTCTGTAATAATAACCACTTTTTTATGTGTTGTGTGTAGTGTGATGATGTATTTCTGCGATGCATTCAAGAAACTTACCAATTGAGAGCCCTCTCCGGGTATCTCTACACCCCCTCGGTCTTCTTCTGGAAGCACCTCTTCTGCTGCTTCAGCTTCCTGTTATACAAAAAAAGATAAATATATATATATATATATATATATACACATACATATACAACAGTAGGTGGACAGTATGTGTAAACTAGGGTAGTGAAACATTTCCCAATAACTGGATTGGCCGAAGAGGCCCACTTGATTGGCCATCACGTTCACCAGACTTGACCCCCATGGATTTTTTCTTTTAGGGAGTACTCAAGGACAAAGTTTACAGTCAAAATTCAAAACATGTCAGCGATTTGAAAAATTGCATAAGAGATGCATTTCAACAAATTAATACCCAAAGAGACTTGTGCAAAATTGTTTGTCGAAGCATAAGAGGCAGACTTCAAAGCTCTGCAAATTGTGATGGAAAACAGTTTCAGCACCTGCGTTGATTTAAAAGGGGAGTGAAGGGGAGTGTAAAGGGGAGTTGTGGACAAATCATACTGTGTATAGGGGAGCCGTTGGACCATCATACTGTGTATATGGGCGCTGTATATTGGGGGATTCTGAGGATATTATTAAATATTAAGTGGTGCAATTAGAAGCATTATTGTTATAAGAGCACATTGTGAACATCAAAAGAATACACAGGGCATTGTTACTTTCTAGGGGGAAAATGTGCTCACTGTTTTCTAGGGCACTTGCACAGGGCATTAACATTTTCTAGCGGACAATTTTACCATCTAGAGGGCACGATTTTGTGTGACAGCAAATGGAGCACTGTTATTGTGCCAAATAGCCGGTGCTGTAAAAGGGACGACGGGCTCGGATATAGCATATCAGAGAAGGATTGGGATAAAATTTAAGGGCTTTAAACTTTAAGGGCTTTGGGATTATTGGTCAGAATAAACAAATATATATATATATATATATATATATATATATATATATAGAAATACATACATAAAAACAATACCAAAACAAATTATTTACCTCTAAAAGCTGATGATGCGGGGGAGGGCTCCCAAAAGAAGAAAACATGTCTGCCGCTGGATGGCTGTAGCTGTCTGTCTGGCTGGCCTGACTGTGCGGCTGCTGGCTGCTCTGCGGCTGCTGGCCACTCTGTGGCACCTGGCTGCTCTGCGGCTCCTGGCTGCTCTGCGGCTGGCCACGCTCTCTCGCTGGCCCCGCTCTGTCGCTGCCCGCTCTGCGGCTGGATGCTCTGCGGCCGGCTCCTGTGTGCCTGGCTCCTCTATGGCTGGCTGCTCTGTGGCTGGCTGCTCAGTGGCTTGCTCCTCTGTGGCTGGCTGGCTGCATGGTAATGGATGAGGGCCTCACTGGCATTGTTTATATCTGTTTCCTGGGGGCTGGCCAATTGGATCTGAGCATGCTCAGACCTAAAAACCGCATTCAATGGCCGGATCAGGTTTTTTCTCGATCCGGCGTATTCCGGCACCCATAGACTTCCATTATAGCTGTCTGTTTTTTCGCCGCAGACAAAAAACGTTACAAGAGACGTTTTTCCCGACGCCAGAATGAAACATTTAGCCGGATCCGGCGAAAACCAGAAGAAACGGAAGGCCATGCAGCGCGATTCGGCGCTAATACAATTCAATGAGAGAAAACCAGATTCGGTGGCAGATTTCAACGGATCCGGTTTTTGAAAAAATAGCTGGATCCTGCCTCTCGGAAAAAAACCTGATGTGTAAAAGTAGCCTAAGAGGTCACCTATAAGGTACCTGAATGTTAATGTCTACTTGTTGATACTGATTACGTCTCATCAGTACTGTGGTTCCTGTACGGTCTGCAGTCTGATAAAGACTCATACAACTCTCAGCATCTCATTACATTGTTAATGACATATTGAGAGTTGTAGGTTTATGAGATATAAATGTATATGGGCCTGACTTGCCCATACTATTGTGGCTCGGTTTGAGGATTTGATCCACTAACCTGCTACTCTGTGGTAGGTTTCTCTGAGCTATTGCCTTTTCTTCCCTGTCCAAATGCTAACGGTTCCAATTTGTCTTTATTCCCCCTTCTTGGTTTGCTCCTCTCCAGGTGTTTTTATGCGCCCTGTCACATTCTTGGTTGGGTTTTCTACGTTCACCCTTCACTGCACTTCCTTGCTGACTATACCTCTAGGTGGACTTGGGTTTAGGAGTTTCAGCACTTCAGGTAAGAGGTTTACCTTTCATCATAAACACCAGTTGAATTCCTGTGGTTGGTCTGTTTGTTTTCCTTCCCAGATCATCTTCCTTTCACCTCTTTAATTTTCTGGAAGGTTACTTTTGTTCCGTTTATTTTTGGCTCTCCTTATTTTTACTTTCTAACTTATATGAATGAGTTTTAATTTTCTCACCAAGTTTTTTCATATCTTTCTGCACATTTTCCTGTCCTCTTGTTGGCAGTGTGTTGCAGCCCCCTCACTGGTTCTTCAGGACTCAGGAATGAGAAACCCCTCAACAGCATTTCAGGGAGTTAGATCCTAGGTGGTATTTTTGAATTGTGCATTTAGGCTCTCTATTCTGTACTGGGACAAGTTGGGTGAGGTGCTGCTACTCCCTGTAGTAGGTCTTCCCTTTTTCCTTTTGCTCTTGAGTGAGTGTGTTTTGTTCATAACACAATTCATTGGTGTACTAAACTTGGTGATGTATTGATTTACTGATGGTGGTTCTAGTGATGTATTCATGTACTGATGATAGTACTGGTGTTGTGTTTATTTACTGACAATGTTCTCCAGATATACTGTATTCATGTACTGACTGGGGTACTGGTGATGCTCTAATGTACTGATGGTGAGTTCTGGTGATTTGTTCAAGTACTAATGGTGGTTCTGGTGACAAATGTACTCATGATCATACTGGTGTTGTTTCTTCTTACTGACAGTGGATCTCGTAATGTATTCATGTACTGATTGAAGTTCTGGTGATGCATTAATGAACTGATGGTGGTACTCTTGATATTATCTTTGATGTTATCAGGTTCCAATGATTTTAGAGCCACTGGATCTATTATCTTCTACATGCCACAATAAATACCGATCACATCATTTAGCCGATTGAAAGAGGGAGTGGACTACCTCTCTTATCCCAGTGGTAACCTTGCATCATGATCATGGGGATCTGATAGTAGTCATGGCAGCTGGAGGTTCAATAATGACCTCCGGGTCTGCCAGCTACAGAGGACTTTTAGACCTAGTCATAAGCAGGGTCTAACAGTCTTTCTGTCAGAGCAAAGCTGACACGTCTAATGGATTGCAATGTGTAATTTATATAAAGGTACTATGGAATTTGATTGCATGGGATAAACGAATCTGAGCCCAAGGTTGAGACAAACTGCATTAACAAAGCAATAGTAAACATAAACTAACAGAGGAAATACTGAAATTACAGCGAAGTGCAAAACAGCACAAAATAGAAATGTTCGACAGCTATGCTAGCGGAATGCGACTGCTAATGCAAGCAAGTCCAAAAATTATATGCAGTAAGAGTGCGACCTGCACTTATACTTAGTTGTCCAGAAATATACAAACAGTGAAGCCGACACCTTTCATGGAAGTCCAGTAATATGAGGACGGTGAACCACAAGGAGAAGGTTTTCTAGTGTACTTCCTTTAAGGCTGAAAAAGTCCCGCTAAGGTCCAGCACCGCAGCCACACACAGTCCAGGAGTTAATGTTCAGAACATAATATCAAAAAGTCTTATGGCCCACAGCAGTTCCAGAGATGTGTAAATGTGAGCAGTCTGGATGCAGTGACAGACAAGAGGCAGAGCAAAGATTAACAATTTTTACCATTTTAATTGAACAGGGGGATAACTCCTTGCAGGGAGATGAAGGGTTAAAAGAGGGATTAAACAGTCCAATTGCAAAGGTTATGCAGAGTTAATGAACAAGGTAACGACAGTTCTTTCGTACACTTATTGTGTCAGAAGTTCCTCAGACTGCAGATACTACTGGGGGTTAGTAATGCCAACAACACCTGGCGCGGTGCTTGTTCAAGAAGGTTCTGGTGGTAACAGCGGTGCGTCTACTGGCGGCAGTGGTTGGTCTCCAGCACCTTCCGCTGAGTCCCTAGTCCATAAGCATATTCAAGAGGAACAAACAAGGCCACAGCACTATCAGGGTCCAACGTGAGTGTGCAGGTATGTACTGATAAGGCCGCAAACGTCTGTCCAGGACCCAGTTTTCTCTATGTGGCACGCGCGCTGTACTCACGGTCACAAAGTGCATGGCACCTCGCTCTCTGCCAATTACCAGACACACTGCACTTCTCCCCCTGGAATCCCCGCTGGTGATGGCGGGAGTAAACGGATGCGGGCCGGAGCTGTCATGGTGCTCAAGGGACGGAGCACTCCTCTCTCAGTGCTGCGCACTGTCGGTTCCCGCCAAGACTGACTGCTTCCACGCACGCTGTGGCCCCTGTGGCTTAGCCACGCCCTCTGCTTCCGAATGCAAAGGTCTCTCTGGTCTCTGACTCTAATTTGGACAACAGAGGAGACATTGTATGAAAACGAACAAAAGGGATGGCACTCACCGTTCTGAAGAAGTTAATTTATTTTCAGATAAAAAGCATAGGCTCAGGAGAGATGTGTGAACTGTGGACAACGGCCGTTTCACGCCAACTGCACTTCAACGGGTCCTGGAGTCAGGTAACAGGAAGGTCGAACTAAATACACTCATAGTTGTGAACTCACCTCCTAGTTACCGACACCTACTCCCACTTAAGAGAGTGACCAAAAATGTGAATATACATATAATACAATTAAAACACAATAACTAAATACAGAAAAACACCTAGACACTGTTGATATCATTATAATTTTTACAAGAAAACAGACATATCAATTTTTTCATTTAGTCCTAGTGGTCCTGTAGCATTAGACCGCAGAATCCATCTGGATTCTCTCTGTAAGGGTGGTTTCACATTAGCGTTTCCAGCAGCAGTGTCGGCCTGCGCACGGCGATGCTAAGCCCCGCCCCCTGCCACGCCTCCTCCGGTAGCTCCGCCTAGGGGCGCATGACGCTGCATGCGACCTGCATCCCTTATCTTTAGCACTGGGGATGCAGGCCGTGCACAGGTATGCGTTTGGCGGCGCATGCGTCCTTTTGACGGTGCGCCGACCAGCGCCAAGCACAACCTGTTGCAATTTGGTGCGCTGAAGTGAGATTGGATGGAGGCGTCTGTGAGCAGCAATTTTCAAGTCAATTTTTACCACCAAGATTGTCTGTTAGCCCCAAGTTTTACATTTTCACACTGGGAAATGGGTAAAAATGGCAACTGAATTTGTCCCACAATTTCTGCTGAATGTAGAAATACCCCATATGTGACTGTACTGTACTACTTTGCTATATGGAGTGACTTGGGAGGGACAGAGCGCTATTTGCTTCCTGGAGCGCAGATTTTTCTAGACTAGTTTGTGGATTCCATATAAAGAGCCTCTAAGTGCTAGAAATGCAGAACCCCCTACAAGTGACCCCATTTTGAAAATTATAACCCTTTGGGAATTTATCTATAGATGTAGTGATGATTTTGACTCCATAGGTGTTTTCCAGAATCAGGCAGCAGTAGATGTTACTAAGTGAAAATTGCAAACTGCCATTTTAGTGACCAGTATGCTGTAGGGACCAATACCTTGCTTTTATCAGCACATTATGCCCAGATCATGCTTCTGGAGACATGCACCTGTAAATTAGGCAGGCTCTCATCACTATAGAAATGCCAAACATGTGTGCAGTATATGTAGTTTAGGCACACTGGGGCTCAGAAGGGAGGGGGCATTTGGATTTGGTAGCGGAGAATTTTCTGAATTTCCTTTGGCAGGGGAGGAGCCTTTTTGCTTTTCCAGAGCCTTTTCTGCTGCCAGTAACGTGGAAGCCCTCTATATTTCCGTTTACAGATGACATATCTGAGTTGGGACTAGCTTTTTTTCTGGATTGAGTGGAAGCTTTTATTGGGAAAATTTTACATAACATTTGGGATTACAGTTATACAGCGCTTTATGCTGAGCACTTACTTTGGTGTTTCCATCTAAATCTCTGAGTAACGTGATTCAGATGAAACCCCTGATGAATCCATTCACTATAGTAAGGCAGCAAAATTACTCTGGACTCCGTCTGGCCTCTGTTCCACGGTGTCCTTCCTTTCAGAAGTGCACAAAACTGTGGTCGACGGCACTTTTATGCAGTCATAAAAAGACGGACGCCACCGGATCACAGGTCAGAGTGGAAGATAAATGTGTGCCGAGCTTTACTGCTATCTTTGGGAGGCAGAATGAAAAATCAACAGCATGTGAGGAATTGGTTTTATTTATTTTCTATGTCGCTCCTCATGTGGTATAAGTGAATAGGCGATTTTATTCTTCGGGTCGGTACGATTACAGTAATACCAGATTTATATTGGGTTTTTATATTTAGCTGCTGTCACACACTAAAAGACGCTTTTTATTGCGAAAACTAGTTTTTGCGTCACTATATTTTGAGAGCTATAAATTTTTTATATTTCAGCCGACTGTCATGTGAGGGCTTGTTACAGAATGAACAAAAACCAGCAATTCAGGAATTGCTTTTTGTTTTTTGCTTTTTTAATACCGTTTCGTGTGTTGTAAAACTGGTAAGACAGCTTTGTTGTTTGGGTCAGTACGATTACAATACCTCATTTATAAGTTTTTTTATATTTTGGCGCTTTCTACACAATAAAAACTATTTTATAGAAAAATAATTATTTTTGCATCGCTTCATTCTGAGAGCTACAACTTTTTTACCCAATATGTGGACTTTTCTTGTTTTTTTATTTACATAAATAAATGTATTTATTGGAGAAATATTTATTTATTTTTCTTTATTTAGGGATTTTTTAAAAAATATTTTTACACTTTATAATATTTTGTTTTTACTTTTTTACCTTGTCCCAGAATGGGACATTACTACTGTATATTACATCAGATCGCTGATCTGACACTCTACACTGCAGAATATCAGATCAGAATCTGACAGGCAGGTAAGGAGGCATGCTGGCACCTGCTCTCAGCAGGCACACACAAGCCACCTTACCTGCAAGACCCTGAAGGACCCCATAGCCATCTTGGTGCTGGGGATCTCCATGGAGACCATCTGGATGTCGCGATCATCACGATGTGGTGATGGAAGGACGCAGAGAGTCCCTTTTCTGCACAATGCTTCTCTATGCCGCTGTCACTACTGACAGTGGCATCAGAGGGGTTAAATGTCCACGATCTGTGCTAGCACCGATCATGGGCACTGCTGCGTGGTGTCAGCTGTCACATACAGCTGACACCCTCATGCAGTCGCCACAGCGCTCAGCATGAGACCACGTGATTGTGCCATGGTATTAATGCTGCTCCGGGCACAAACGCACCTCTCGCAGAGCAGTACTAGTACAACAAAGGTCTCAAAGGGGTTAATACTAGAAGTTAGGACTGTCCCAATTGTGGTACACCTTGAAATGTTCCCTGTGCCATTGGCTGAAACACAACCTTAAAGCATGATTGATCCATCCTCATGCTTAATAGTTGGTGAGATGCTTTATTCCTAAAATTTTTTGCCCTTTTTTCTCCACACATACAGTGTGGAAAATGTAATGACACCTAAGGATGAGGTTGTATGCCCCCCGCAAATCTAATTTTGAAAACCATTTGGCGCTGGACAATTGGTTATACAAATCGTGGATGAGTGGCAGGGGATATGTGTTTCTTACACTAATTTTATTTAGTTCTCAAAAGTCAAGCCATGGGTGGAGACAACCTTCTTTTTTTTTTTACAAAAAAAACCTGCAGCAACAGGAGACATGGAAGGGCGGATATGCCCCTTGCGGAGACTCTCAGATATGTACTCCTTCATGGCAACCCGCTCGGGACCAGAAAGGGTAAACAATCGGGCTTTTGGCAATTTAGCCCCAGGAATAAGGTCAATGGCACAATCAAAAGGGCGGTGTGGTGGTAACCCCTCAGCCTGATTTTCAGAGAACATGTCCTCGAAGTCTTTCAGGTACTCTAGAATACCCTCCAGACCGACGGACAATACAGAAACAGAATTCAGACATTTGTTTTCGCAGTTGGACCCCCATTTAAAAATTTCCCGGGCCTCCCAGTCAATGAATTGATTATGACATTGCAGCCAAGGAGACCCCAAGACCAAACCAGCTGGAAGGTTGTACAGAACTAAACAGGCTATCTGCTCCAAATGAACAGACCCCACCTTAAGGACGAACTCTTTAGTAACAGAGCGGATCCCATCCTTGGTGAACGGGGTTGAGTCAATAGCCGCCACTCTCATGGGTTTGTCCAACCAGACTGTCCCTATCTCACAGTGGGCCACCAACCTCGAGTCAATCAAGTTCACTGAAGACTAGTGTTGAGCGACTTTTGGTTTTTTAGGGTCGAGTTTCGTTTCATGAAACCCGACTTTTCCAAAAGTCAGGTCGAGCAAAATCGGCCGACTATAGGGAAAAGTCGGGGTCGTCCCGAAACACGAAACCCAATGTAAGTCAATGGAGAATTAAAGTCGGCAGTGAGAGGAGGACAGGAAACACACCAACAGTGCCCATTTGAATGCCAAAAGCATAAATTCTTGTTACTGAAGCTTGTCAACCTTAATTAACTTCATAATACTAGTTACGCACTGAAAAATGGGGGTTATTTGGCTACAGTTGTGGGGGGGAGGGCTGGCCCCAGGTTTTCGTGGGCCCAGGGCCAAAGAGCGCCCCTTTAACACATACCACAACTCATGATGCTCCGATACGGCAGAGAAATAGCAGTATAGTACAATGAAAAATACTTCACTTCTTACATCTCATGACTCATATCCATTTTAAATTCTCCAGTACCTCCAAAAACGGACAGTATATAACTCCATACAGTATTATGGCCAGCGCTTAGTGCGCTATACAGAGTAATGAGGCCCATATATTTCTCCATACGGAATCATTATTCCCATATAATGTTTCAAACCGTATATGATGATCTCCACATAATGCTACAGTATATGTTGGTCCCAATGGATGAAGTTCCACTGTCTTATGGGCCCAAATAATGCTCCATATATAATGGGCACCATTTCTACTGCTCTAGTGTATAATGGGCCCTGTAAATGCTGCTCCAGTGTCTGATGTCCACCTTTGGAATGCTCCAGTGTATGGTGGGCCCCATATATCATTCACCAGAGTATAGTGCTCCCCAAAAATTGCTGTCCCAACATTGAAAACAATTACATAAGTCTCCTTGCTAGGGAATCCCTGCACTACTCTGAACTCCTTGTCGTCCCCATCTTCCATCTCACTGCACTTGGCTGTTTAGGCCCTCCCACCGGCAGAGACACTTTTGCGTACTATGCGGTGCCCTGTGCCAGTGCCATCGCCCATGAGTATGCCCCCCCACCTTCTCAAGGAACCTGCACTTTCATCTGCACCTTCCTCTTTGTCACCGTGTAAGGTGGTATAGTATGCGGGAAGGGGAACCTGAGTTTCCTCTGGGTCAGATTCTGGCTGTGTAGAGTGCGAGGGGAATGTAGAGGTCTGGGTCAATGTACCAGCAGCATCATCCAGCAGTGGCTGGGCCTCAGTGCACTTGTGGCGTCCCCAAGAGTACGGTCGCCACTGTGGCATTGCCTTCCTCCTAGGGAGTGTGTTGTCAAGCTTGGGAGCAACGAAGGATCTCTCTAGCAGTGAAACCAGCACACAACACATTTCCCACTCCAGGCCAGCAGGGAGACCTCTGAACATGACTGCTGAGGAGCTGCTCTCTGTGGTCGGGAGGAGGTAAGTTAGGGCACTCTGTGCAGGGAAGTGTGTGGACGTGAGAAGGGGAGCTGGAGGATGAGCAGAGTTAAGGCTCACTCCTAGCTGGAGCGCATGGTCCGGATTCCGGTCTCCGAGTTTGTAGGGACACTGACGGTCCTGCAGCAGAAACCGGGGGAAGTAGCAGCTATAAATGCTCTGTACCCAACTAAGGCTCGGAGGCCCCAGCATCGACGTGTGCGAGGCAGAAGGAAAAGGCTACAGCTGTCTGCCATACAAGTAAAGTCTGAGGAACATCTGTTAGACAGGAGGCGTTTCAGTGAACCACGGTCCTGTGAGTGCTTCCCCCACAAGCGCTAGAAAGGAGACGTTCAGGAAGGTACATGTTGGCGGAGTGTTGGAAGGGAGCTTTCCATTCTGGTCCTGGAGGTTGGCAGAGGTCCTGACCCGGAGGACACAGCACGGAGGCAGGCATCTGTGTAACCTGCAGACTGTGAGTAAAGCTTTGGAACTGCACGCTCTGGTGTCCTACAGTTATTCCAGCACCGCTACATCTGGGTACCAGCACCTACACCGCCTGTGCCTTTCCCCCATCACTACATCTACACTTCCCTGGGACTCCAGCTCCACCTGTGGGGAGCTTCACCATCTTTGCTGCACAACACCATCAGTCCCAGAGGATCTGCATGCAGCGTCGGCCTAACATCTATGTTGCCGAACACCACAGGTGGCGTCAAACTATCTATATAAACTCTTTACCATTATACCACGCCATTTACATGGGCGCCCAGGGCCACCGTCCGGGTCACCGCTGCTGTGACACATCCCACTGACACCGGCCCGATACCGAGTACCCCACAGCCCTGGGAGGGCGACCCATATGCCGACTGCTGATTGGGCGGCGTTATTCCCACGAACCTCCAAACAGTGTCCCTGAAGGCAAAGTTTTTGGTTTCCGGGGGCAGTATGATTGCAAAGCTGAACCTTAAAGGAATGTCCAAAAGGGCACCACCAGGAGTGGAGCCTGTGGCTTAATTGGACTGCACCCGGGAAACCACTACCATACAAGCTACAGAAAAGATGGACAGATTGCAAGCTTTGTCGATTCTGTGTGTGGTGTGGTATGTCCGTTTGTAGTTGTGCTAGCGATTTCTCAGCTTTATTCCGTTAACGACCGAGACTCCGGCATGGCCCCGCGGTACGCATCAAGCTTACTAGAGGGATACGCGAGGCTGTGGCACGTGAGATCGAGCAATAACAGGTCTAGCATTCCAGTACATGTCCGGGGCTGCATGCACACTACACTGAAAGGACCAGCTTTTGTCACTTACAGGTGCAGATAACCTGCTGAACTCCGTTAGTGATGGGGATCTGGGATTCAGATTATTCCCTGCGAACGATGATTTCCCAGTAAGTTCAGGTCAATCACAATTCCGGAGTTGGGCCTAACCGTCATTCCTGAAAAAATTACGTGTCCAAACCACAGGTGCTGTAGCTTGCTTAACAGCTCGGCAGCCGTTCTCAGGCCCAGTATGGATTCAACAACATTGTAGAAAGTTGATAAAGGTACAGTTTCACCGGATAACACGTATATATGTAGCCTAGTTTACACATTAAAAATATATGTCTATAGATCAGGAGGCAGACTCAGATGTTCTCAGGCCCAGTATGGATTTGACCAGATTGTACAAAGTTGAGAAAGGGTACTTTATCACTGGATAGCAGGTATATATAGCATAGTTTAAACATGTAAAATCTCCGTGTTCTCAGTATGGATTACACAGCAATCTAAAAAGTGGAAAAAAGGAAATGCATTTGAGGCGTACACAACTATATACTTTTGGTGTTATTTTTAAATCTTCATATATATTTCTGTCTCAGTAATACAGTCCAGCCTCTCCGCAATAGGAAATGAGATGCATACAATTAGTGACATAAAGGCTATTGATTGCAGAAATCTAGGAATTATTATTCACGGGAAAAACTTCTGTCACAATTCTCATAGGCGATGCTGACCCTCAATTAATTTGTGTGTTGAGACAGTGAAAACATTTTTTTGTGAATAAAGTCTTGCTGTATCGCACTTCCGTGGATTCCATCACTGTTACTCATCTCAATCCTATTTTTATCACAGGGAGCGATGTAAACATGGTGCTCACTGGCTATCATGATCTGTCACGTAACTTTGGAGTGCAAAAGACAGAAGCCACAGGCCGTAGGCGATTCTATTTGATTGGCATGAGAGGGCACATTTTGAAATGTGTGCAGGAATGTCACACGTTTGTGAGTAGGAAAACTGTGAAAGCTGATGATAAACCACCACTGCATGTAATTGTGAGTCGACGTTCATAAGAAATGGAAGCCACTGATCATCTGGAGCTAGAGCCCGGCCAGCAGGACAGGGCATAGCTACATCTTAACCATCATCGTTCAGTTCAATCAATTTGTAGTGGCAGTCCCAGTGAAGGATTTGACAGCCCAGACTACACAGCGGAGGAGCAGGGAGAGGTAAACATTGCAAATGCTGGGGCCCTGCCCAAGCAAGGGGGGTACACTCGTGGGCGTCAGTACTGGCACTGGGCCCCTCATAGTACGGCGGTGTGTCTGACGGCGGGTGTGCACCACCACTGTCAGAGACACTTGATTGCACTATGAGGGACCCTATGCCAGTGCCCGCGCCCAAGAGTCGGCCTACCCACCTGTCCAGGGCAACGGCATTAGCACGGTTTTGTGCGCTAGGTGGTGACCCTGGCCATGGGGGGCCACCCACTTAGGGAGGTTTACAAAGTGGCATATGTAGATGTGGGTCATTCAGCTGCTGCAAAAGGCGAAATAGGTCAAGTTCGCGGAATAGGAGGAGGACCAAAGCAAGCCATTTTTCTGGCAACCTATGTGTCATCAAGGGAAGGTGGGACAAAATCCTTGGAAACCCATGCATGGTTCATTTTAATGAAGGTTATATCATCCACATTTTGGGTTGACAGACGGGTCCTTTTTTCTGTCAGGATTGATCCAGCTGCACTGAAGACTCTTTCCGATAGCACACTTGCAGCTGGGCAAGCGAGCTCCTGTAAGGCATATTGTGCCAATTCAGGCCAGGTGTCCAGTTTAACGGCCCAATAGTCAAAGGGGAATGACCTGTGCGGGAGAACATCGATATGGGAGGAAAAGTAGTTGTTAACCATAGTTGACAACTGCTGTCTCCTGTCACTTTCCATCGATGCAGTATTACCAGTTGTGTGAGCGGTTCGTGACAAATCAGTCCACAACATTGTCATGAAACCCCTGTCTCCAATGCCACTTCTGCTGTGTGCACCACGAACACCTCTGCCAAGCTGCCCCCGGCCCGAACGGCTCGTGTGAGAACCATCACCGCTGCTGTGTGCTGGGAATGCCTCAACCAACCTGTTAACCAGAGTTGCTTGTTTAGTAGCCAATATTAGGTCAAGGTTCTCCTGTGGCATGATGGTTTGTAATTTGCCTTTATAGCGTGGATCCAGGATGCTGGCCAACCAGTAGTCATCATCGTTCATCATTTTGGCAATGCGTGGGTCCCTTTTTAGGATCTGCAAGGCATAATCTGACACGTGGGCCAATGTTCCCGGTGTCAATGATGCACTGCGAGTGCTGGGTGGAGGAGCACTTTCTGGCAAATCCACATCCCTCCAGTCACGCACAAACCCTGTTCCAGACCTTGCCACGCCAACATTTTCACTTGCCAAACGAGATGCATCCTCCTCCCCTAAGTAATCATCCCCATCATCATCCTCCACCCCCTCTTCTTCCTCCACCTCGTCCAGGAGAGGTCCCTGAGCAGACAATGGCTGAATGTCATCAAGGATTCCCTCCACCTCTTCCTCCTCGTCAACATTGGCTGCAGGCGCCTGCTCCTTAAGGTGCGTCAAAGTTTGCATGAGCAGACGCATAAGTGGGATGCTCATGCTTAGGATAGCGTCGTCTGCGCTTACCAGCCGTGTGCATTCCTCAAAACACTGAAGGACTTTACAGAGGTCTTTCAGCTTCGACCACTGCACACCTGTCAACTCCATGTCTGCTCTCAAAGTGCCTGGCCGTGTATCCTCCCACAAATGCATTATGGCCTGCCTCTGCTCGCACAGCCGCTCAACCATGTGCAGGGTGGAGTTCCACCTTGTTGCAATGTCGATAATGAGGCGGTGGTTGGGAAGGTGGAGCAATCGCTGCAGCTTCTGCATACGAACGGAGTGTACAGGCGACCGGCGGATGTGCGCGCACAGTCTTCGCACCTTCTGGAGCAGGGCTGTTAACTCCGGATAATTATTGAGGAAGCACTGCACCACCAGGTTCAAGGTGTGAGCCAAGCAAGGTATGTGGCTGAGTTTTGAAAGGGCTATGGCTGCCACAAAATTACGGCCGTTATCACTAACTACCTTGCCTGCCTCAAGATGTACACTGCCCAGCCATGACTCAGTTTGTCGCTGAAAGTACTCGGCCAGCACCTCGGCAGTGTGTCTGTCGCCCAAACACATCATCTGCAACACAGCCTGCTGACACTTTCCACTAGCTGCTCGATAGGGGGACACCTCGTGTGCAACAGTGGCAGCTGCAGATGGAGTGCTGGTACGACTGCGCTCTGTGGACGAGCTTTTGCTTCTGGAGGAGGAGGAGGAGGGTCGAACGCCTACAGCCAACTGTTTCCTATACCGTGGGCTAGGCAGCACTGTCCCACCACCGCTGTCCCCTGTGGACCCTGCATCCACCACATTAACCCAGTGCGCAGTGATGGACACGTAACGGCCCTGGCCATGCCGACTGGACCATGCATCAGTTGTGAGGTGCACCTTTCCACTCACTGACTGTTTGAGTGCATGGACAATGCGGTCTTTCACATGATGGTGGAGGGCTGGGATGGCTTTGCGAGAGAAGAAGTGGCGACTGGGTAGGTCATAGCTTGGTACTGCATAGGCCATGAGTTCGCGGAAAGCTGCGCTTTCCACCAACCGATAGGGCATCATCTCTAACGAGATTAGTTTGGCAATGTGGGCGTTCAAACCCAGTGTACGCGGATGAGAGACTGAGTACTTTCTTGACCTACTCATAGTGTCTGGGAGAGTGAGCTGGACTTGAGAGCTGCATATGGTGGAAGTAGCTGTGGACAGGGCGGACTGAGAGAGGGTTGATGATGGTGATGGAGTTGGTGTTCTTTCTGATGGCCTAGATTCAGTCTTTCGTTGATATAACAGTGGGATTCCCTGACTGCTGTGGCCTTGCAACGACACCTCAACATTTGCTGCTGTGCTAACCGGTGGGCTTACAGTGGGGGAAACAATGTAGCGTTGCTGACTACCTTCTTTGTGATCATTTGCACATGTGGTACTTGAGGTTTGGTGTTGTGTCCACGCTTGCAAGTGCATGCTGGTTAAATGTCTAAGCATGCAACTGGTATTCAAATTTTTCAGATTTTTCCCTCGGCTAAAGGTCTTTGCGCACTTCTTACAGATAACCTTGGCCTAATCATGAGGATTTTGTTCAAAAAACTGCCACACTGCACTCTTCCTACTTTGGCAGACATTTTGCGGCCTAGCACGCTGTGATATTTTGAGCCTCTGGACAAGCTGTCCAGCAACTCTTTTGATTTTTGGAACCTGTCTTTGGAGTGCTCCGGGCCTGCCAGATAACAGCTGTTGCGATGTCGATGTCTGCTGTGGATGCTCCTCCTCCTCATCTGAGCTATTGGAAGCAGCACCCTCTTCCCCCAATGGATGCCAATCTGGGTCAACAACTGGGTCATCCATCACCTCCTCTTCAATGTCATGTACACCTTCCTCTGTGTCACCGTGTATGGTGGTATAGTGTGCGGGAAGGGGCACCTGAGTCTCATCAGGGTCAGAATCTGGCTCTGTACACTGCGAGGACAATGTAGTGCTCTGAGTGAATGTACCAGCAGAATCATCTATCAGTGGCTGTGCATCAGTGCACTCCATGTCAGATTCATCTTGGCCTGGGTAATTCACCATTTCACTTGATAATCCAGGCATGGTATGTGAAAACAGCTCCATGGAGTAATCATTAGTATGGCCTGCGTCATCCTTCAATCTTGGTTGGGGTGAAGGACACAAGGAAAGGTGTGGTTCATGAACATTAGCCTCCAATGACGACTCAGTGCTTTTATTTTTTACAACTTCAGAAGAGGAGGCGATAGAGCTGGAGGCTGAGTCAGCAATGTAAGACAAAACTTTTTCCTGAAGCTCTGGCTTTAAAAGCGGTTTGCCAACTCCTCAAAAACTAAGCCTTCGAGGCCTTGTGGAGCCAGACGATGACGCAAGCTCAACACCTCCTGCATTCGGTCTTATTTTGCTTTTGCCACTACCATCAGATCCACCACCAACACCATCATTACCAGCTGCCAACCCCCGCCCAATTCCACGGCCTCTTCCACCAGCCTTCCTTATTTTTGGTAGAAATGTAGACAAAATCCAACAAACTATATAGTAATGTAAAACATGGTACAAGGTGTCTATAGGACAGGGGAGATTTTGAATTTCTGCACACACTTGTGGACACTGGACACTTTTGGATTGTGTGAGGCCCACTGAATATCACAGCGCTATGTCACAGGCTCGATGTCGCAGGTGTGAAAAATGTCACTAGAGGATAACAGAGATTTTGAATTTCTGCACACACTTGTGGACACTGGACACTTTTGGATTGTGTGAGGCCCACTGAATATCATAGCGCTATGTCACAGGCTCGATGTCGCAGGTGTGAAAAATGTCACTAGAGGATAACGGAGATTTTGAATTTCTGCACACACTTGTGGACACTGGACACTTTTGGATTGTGTGAGGCCCACTGAATATCACAGCGCTATGTCACAGGCTCGATGTCGCAGGTGTGAAAAATGTCACTAGAGGATAACGGAGATTTTGAATTTCTGCACACTTGTGGACACTGGACACTTTTGGATTGTGTGAGGCCCACTGAATATCACAGCGCTATGTCACAGGCTCAATGTCGCAGGTGTGAAAAATGTCACTAGAGGATAACAGAGATTTTGAATTTCTGCACACACTTGTGGACACTGGACACTTATGGATTGTGTGAGGCCCACTGAATATCACAGCGCTATGTCACAGGTTCGATGTCGCAGGTGTGAAAAATGTCACTAGAGGATAACGGAGATTTTGAATTTCTGCACACACTTGTGGACACTGGACACTTTTGGATTGTGTGAGGCCCACTGAATATCACAGCGCTATGTCACAGGCTCGATGTCGCAGGTGTGAAAAATGTCACTAGAGGATAATGGAGATTTTGAATTTCTGCACACACTTGTGGACACTGGACACTTTTGGATTGTGTGAGGCCCACTGAATATCACAGCGCTATGTCACAGGCTCGATGTCGCAGGTGTGAAAAATGTTACTAGAGGATAACGGAGATTTTGAATTTCTGCACACACTTGTAGACACTGGACACTTTTGGATTGTGTGAGGCCCACTGAATATCACAGCGCTATGTCACAGGCTCGATGTTGCAGATGTGAAAAATGTCACTAGAGGATAACGGAGATTTTGAATTTCTGCACACACTTGTGGACACTGGACACTTTTGGATTGTGTGAGGCCCACTGAATATCACAGCGCTATGTCACAGGCTCGATGTTGCAGGTGTGAAAAATGTCACTAGAGGATAACGGAGATTATGAATTTCTGCACACACTTGTGGACACTGGACACTTTTGGATTGTGTGAGGCCCACTGAATATCACAGCGCTATGTCAGAGGCTCAATGTCGCAGGTGTGAAAAATGTCACTAGAGGATAACGGAGATTTTGAATTTCTGCACACACATGTGGACACTGGACACTTTTGGATTGTATGAGGCCCACTGAATATCACAGCGCTATGTCACAGGCTCGATGTCGCAGGTGTGAAAAATGTCACCAGAGGATGACGGAGATTTTGAATTTCTGCACACACTTCTGGACAGTGGACACTGGACACTTTTGGATTGTGTGAGGCCCACTGAATATCACAGCGCTATGTCACAGGCTCGATGTCGCAGGTGTGAAAAATGTCACCAGAGGATAACGGAGATTTTGAATTTCTGCACACACTTGTGGACACTGGACACTTTTGGATTGTGTGAGGCCCACTGAATATCACAGCGCTATGTCACAGGCTTTATGTCGCAGGTGTGAAAAATGTGACTAGAGGATAACGGAGATTTTGAATTTCAGCACACACTTGTGGACACTGGACACTTTTGGATTGTGTGAGGCCCAGTGAATATCACAGCGCTATGTCACAGGCAGAAATTGGCTAGTGTATGACAAACTACAAGGTGTATATAGAATTGGGCAGAATAGGAATCTCTCTAGAGTGTAGGTCTGTAAGAACGGAACAAGTCCTCGACTTATCCTTACAGAGCGACACACAGATAGCTTCACTGTGGCCGTGATAACAGCTGTTACACGGTACTGAGAGAGGAGCGTGCACGTACACGGCTGTCCAGTGTACGTAAAATTGTCAAGCTCCATGTTTTTTAAGTATACGGACTGACACACGCTGTCTCTCTATAGTTTTGAATGTGATCAAACAGCAAATATATTTAACTGTTTGAAAACTAGACAAAACTAGAAGGTGCAGATCTGTAAGAACGGAACATGTCCTCGACTTATCCTTACAGAGCGACACACAGATAGCTTCACTGTGGCCGTGATAACAGCCGTTACACGGTACTGAGAGAGGAGCGTGCACGTACACAGCTGTCCGGTGTACGTAAAATTGTCAAGCTCCGTGTTTTTTAAGTATACGGACTGACACACGCTGTCTCTCTATAGTTTTGAATGTGATCAAACAGCAAATATATTTAACTGTTTGAAAACTAGACAAAACTAGAAGGTGCAGGTCTGTAAGAACGGAACATGTCCTCGACTTATCCTTACAGAGTGACACACAGATAGCTTCACTGTGGCTGTGATAACAGCCGTAACACGGTACTGTGTGAGGAGTGTGCACCACTGTATGGTGTGAAAAAATGCACGCTCAGTACCTCACCAGGACAAAAATAAAAAATTGGGATTGCTTTTAAAAAAGCAGTTTGCAGAGCAGTGGGTAAACAGCAATGTAGCCGTCAGGAAGCCTTAGAAGGCAGCCTAACAACCAACACCGCTGATCCAGCAAAATATAGCCTCCACTTGCACTGCACACACAGTGACTGGTGTGTTGTACAGGCAAAATCGCTAGCAGCAGAAGCAGTTTTTGGTGTCTTCTTCCCAGCCTAACGCTCTCCCTACAAAATAATCAGCAGCAGCAGCTCTCCCTATTCTGAGATCAGCATGAGTAACATGGCGGTCGGCGTGCACGCCCTTTTAAACCTCCTGTGACGCCCACCAAAGCAAGCCAATCACTTGCATGCCCTTCTGAAAGATGGTGGTGACCCCTGCCCATGTCATCACGTTGCCCACAGTGTCCGTGGATCCTGATTGGCTGAAAAATAGCGCAAAACAAACTTTTGAAACGCGACTTTGGCGCTTATGTCGCCGACCTCGTGGCCGACCTCATCCTAGGGTCGGGTTTCGTTTCATGAAACCCGACTTTGCCAAAAGTCGGCGACTTTTGAAATTTTTCGACCCGTTTCGCTCAACTCTACTGAAGACCAATCCACAAAAGGAGAAGAGTAAAAAAAAATGTTCACACCTACTTCCACTTTTAACAATAGTATGAGGGCTGAGGAAAAAAGTACCTGTGGGTATGGATAATCTCCTTGGCAGTTACCCAGACCTAGTCGTTTCCTGAGACCTTGGAATCCGGGGGATAGGAGGGACAGTCCTTTATCCAATGACCCGGATCTCCACAATAGAAGCAGAGTTTTTCCTCTCTGCGACGTCTCATCTCCTTTTCCTTCAAGGAAACAGCCCCCACCTCCATGGGCTCAACCAACGCCGAAGACTCTTACTTCACTGGCAACAGAGGAGCATCTCGTTGCACAACACCTCTTTTTCTCAGCCTGCGGTCCATACGGACGGCCTGGGTCATAGCCTCCTCAAGAAAGTCGGGCGGTGGGTGCAAGGTCAAGGCATCCTTTAGATGCTCAGAGAGACCACATCGGAATAGCCCCCTGAGTGCCGAGTCATTCCAGGAAACTTCGGGTGCCCATCGTCTGTACTCCGAACAGTACCACTCAGCTTTCCCTGGATAAGACTCATAATCGTGTCCTCTGCCAATCTCACCAGATCAGGTTCATCGTATATAAAACCCAAGGCCTCGAAGAACCGATCCACAGACATTCTCTCAGGAGAGGTAGGGGATAGAGAGAAAGCCCAGTATTGTGGCCCCTCACGTAACAGGGAAGTAACTATCCCCACCCTTTGGCTCTCATCACCCGAGGACGCAGAGAAAAAAGTAATTTACAACTCTCTTTAAATATCTGGAATTTTTTCTTATCCCCAGAAAAAGTATCCCAAGTTTTGCAGAGGGTTCAGGAGAGGATAAGGACACATCAGACATGGTACCCTCCCCATTGCCTGATGAGGAAGAGGCACCCCGAACAGCATTAACAGTATCCGCCAATTCTCTCTGTACCTGTTGGTGAGAAGAAACCAGCGCTCTTGCTCATCAGAAAGGTTCTGCATCAACTTGGTCAGGTTAGATACCTGATCTGACAGAGCATGTAGTGGGTCCATAGAAAATACACACACACACAAAAAAACAAAACCTGAAAAATTGTATGGATCGTGATAATGTAATAACACCAATGGTGTCACTGGCGTTGCCTTGGGAGCTCTATCAGGGGGCGCGTGAATGAGCACAGGGAGTGCAGGCAGAAGGCATGCTGTGCACAAGGACCTGAGATTAGTGTAGTGAGCACAGGATCTGGCACTAAACAATCACGTGACCAGGGGGTGGGGCCACCACACGTGAGGGCAGGGAAGGACACTAAGCTCGCAGAGCACAGGGCAAAGTCAGTAAACGTGGTCAAGGAGAGCTGAGAGTCAGAAGCCAGATGAATGTGCAGTACTTAGGAACATGACAAAGAGTAAACGGGGACAAGCCAAGGGGATCAGATAACCAGGAGAGACAGAGCAGTACAAAAGCAGGATACAGAGACAGAAGTCAGGGGACAAACCGAATCATACACAGCAAGGCTCACAAGCACAGAGGCACACATTTAAGGACGAGTCAACAACCACTAACCAAGTATATGGAAGTATCATTGACACTAAATGCAGGTACTGCCAACATTAAATAGCTACCCCAAAACCAAAGGCAGGTGGACTAAATAAACCCTGACCTGACCAGAATGGAGGCAGAACCATCCTGTCCAGTGTCATGACAGAAAATAAGTATTTAATACACAACCAATTTTGCAAGTTTTCCCACCTGCAAAGAATGGAGAGGTCTGTACTTTTTATCGTAGGTATACTTCAGTTGTGAAAGACAGAATCTTAAAACAAAATCCAGAAAATCACATTGTTCAATTTTTACATATATAGAGAAAAGAAATCATTTCAGTTCACCATTTGCGTAGGAACCTGGATAAATTCCTTCAGCGAAGCAAAGGATTGAGTCCCTGCCAAACTCCACAAACCATGAGCAAACATAATCTCGCTTCAATGTTAAAAATTGAAAAACCTTTATTCCAAATTTAAAAAAACAAAACAAAGGATAACGTAGAATACAAAAATTAGTTGCAAATGCAAATAGATTAGAGGGTGCGGAAAAAACTGTGAACAAACCGGATGTGTTTCGAACACTGAAGTGTTCTTAAACTCGGTATACACAGAATAACAAATCACAGGTCATTTATAGGAGTTACGCCTCAATTGATAATGTCGGCTGAAAATCACCTGAGAAATAGAGGAGAGGTAAACTCTAACATGGAGTGAAATACTAAAATCAACCATAAAGACATAGAAAAGAGAAAAGAAAAAATAAATATATAAATAAATAATCATGAACAAACCATAGTATGATATGACAAATGTATTCAATAACGCAAGATGATTTTCTCTTTTAAGGTTTAAGACTGTGGGAACTGGTGTATTTAAAACAATAAATCAAAACTGCTTCCCCATTACAGAGAGTTTTGTCCCTATCACCACCCATGAATATTATTTGGGAATGTGTTCAATAGCATAAACTAAATCAATCAGCAAAAATTCTGCTGTCACAGACCTGTAAGTTTATCTTTAAGAAACCCTCCTACTCTGCACTCATTACCTGTAATTAATTCCACCTGTTTAAATTCGTTACATGTATAAAATACACTTGTTTGGGCTAAAGGACCGTAGGAAAGCTGCTTGGTGAGAAGGCAACAACTGTTAGCACAATTATTAGAAAATGGAAGAACTACAAGATGACTGTCAATCTTCTTCTGTCTGGGGCTCCATGCAAGATCACTCTTCGTGGGGTAAGGATTACTCTGAGAAAGGTCAGAAATCCACCCAGAACTAATGTACATGAGAAGACCTGGTCAATGTCCTGAAGAGAGCTGAGACCACAGTCTCAAACATTACCATTAGTAACACATTACGCCTCCATGGATTAAAATCCTGCAGAGCACGCAATGTCCCCTGCTCATGCCAGCACATGTCCAGGCCCATTTCACCAATGACCATCTGAATGATCCTGAGGAGGCATGGGGGAAGTTCATGTGGTCAAATGAGACCAAAATAGAACTTTTTGGTATTAACTCTATTCCCCATGTTTGGAGGAAGAATAAGGGTGAGTATAACTCCAAGAACACCGTCCCAACTCTGAAGCATGGTGGGGGAAACATGATACTTTGGGGGTGATTTTCTGCAAAGAGGACAGGACGACTGCATTGTTTTGAAGGGAGGATGGATGGGGCCATTTATCGCTAGATTTTGGCCAATAACTTCCTTCCCTTAGTAAACTGTTGTGATTAGGTAACCAAGGAGGATAGCAGGTGAATAGGCTAGGTAACCAGATAACCAGTGGGGTTGGTAGCTTAGCGGACTGCAGAGCCCTAAGCTGACGACACAACTAGAATTAGCCGTGGGGCGTACCTACGATTTCCTAGATGACTCGGCACAGCCAAAGAATTAACTAAGCCTGAAGAGAGAAATTGGAAAGCTAAAATGCCCCAGAGTAGAACCCCAAAGGAATAGATAGCCCCCGAACATATATTGCCGGTGAGACAAGATGAGGCACAAAACACAGGCAGAAAATAGAGTAATCAAATGATGGGGCCCAAACTGTCTAGATAGAACAGGACAGAAAAGGATACTGTCTGCAATCACGCAAAAAACCCTAAGAAAAATCCAACACGTCTGGTATGCAAAAATACTGAGGCCACACGACCTCTCCCCCACTAAATCAGAACTCTGGTGTGAACTGGACACTAAACAAAGATACTGATATACTGATATAACAGGGGATTAGAGATACAGAAAAGACTGACACAAGCTGTAGCATATGAAACAAAGTCCAGCACAGGTCCCATCAGGGAACCCGGCTGAACTTACACCAGCCGAGCAAAAATCAGAGAACAGCAAAAATGAATCAAAATGCAAAAAAGATTCAAGCAGACAAATAACTTATCTGAAAGATGCAGGACGGAGCTGGAGGCAAGCAGACTTTCAAAATGCTCAGGAAGCAAACCAAATCACCGGCAACAACTGAGGGAAGGTTGCTCACTTAAATCTCTCCAGTTTGTAACACCTGACCTCCAATCATCATCCTAAGGTGATTGACTTCTGTCAGCCAGACCAGCTCCATTACCAGCAGCAACCACCAGAGGGAGGCAACACTCAGAAGCCAGGTCAAAGGTGTTCACAACAGTAAATGTATTGAAGATGGGCCATGTCTGAGTCTTCCAGCAAAACAATGTCCCGAAACACACAGCCAGGCCAACTAAGGAGTGGCTCAGTAAGAAGCATTTAAATGTCAAATAAGATGCAAATTAATTACTGTATATACTCGTGTATAATCCAAGATTTTCAGCCCATTTTTTTAGGCTGAATGTCCCCCTCTCGGCTTATACACGAGACATATACCTGGGGGTCGGCGGGGGTGTCAGAGATCATACTGAGCCCCTGGCGCAGTCTCTGCAGCCCCCCCGCTTCTCCCACGGTCTCCCTTCCTGCCTTCAGAGGTCACGTGGTACCGCTCATTAAGCTCATGAATATGTGCATATTCATGAGTTTAATGAGCGGTACCACGTGACCGCTGAAGGAAGGAAGAGCTGGTGGAGACCATGGGAGTCGGAGAGGCGGGGTACAGAGACCGCACCAGGAGGGGGTAAGTATATCCAATATTCACCTGTTCTGGGTCCATCGCTGCTCATCACTGTCTGCTGCGTCCTGTGTCAGTGACATTTAGGCAGCAGGGGGTGCGGTGATGTGGTTAGTGCACGCCGTGCCCTCTGCTGACTGGACAGTCACTGACACAGGAAGCAGCAGACAGCGGTGAGCAGCGATGGACCCCGGACAGGTGAGTATGGCATTTTTTCTTTTTTGCAGCAGCAGCATATGGGGGCATAATATATGGAGTATCTTATGGGGGCAGCATATGGTGGCATATTCTATGGAGCAGCATATGGGGGCATATTCTATGAGGCAGCATATGGGGGTATAGTCTATTGGGCAGTATATGGGGGCATAGTGTATGGAGCAGCATATGGGGCATATTCTATGGGGCAGCATATGGGGCATTTTCTATGGGGCAGCATATGGGGGCATAGTGTATGGAGCAGTATATGGTGGCATATTCTATGGGGCAGCATATGGGGGCATAGTCTATGGAGCAGCATATGGGGGCAGCATATGGGGGCATATTCTATGGAGCAGCATATGGGGCATATTATATGGGACAGCGTATGGGGACATATTCTATGGAGCAGCATATGGGGGCATATTCTATGGGGCAGCATATGGGGGTATATTCTATGGGGCAGCATATGGGGGCATAGTCTATGGAGCAGCATATGAGGGCAGCATATGGGGGCATATTCTATGGAGCAGCATAAGGGGACATATTCTATGGAGCAGCATAAGGGGGCATATTCTATGGGGCAGCATATGGGGCCATAGTCTATGGAGCAGCATATGGGGGCATATTCTATGGAGCAGCATATGGGGAAATATTCTATGGGACATCATATGGGGGCATAGTCTATGGGGCAGCATATGGGGGCATAATCTATGGAGTAGCATATGAGGGCATAATCTATGGAGGATCATATGGGGCATAATCCATGGAGCATTTTATGGGGGCATAATCTATGGAGCATCTTATTTGGGCATAATCTATGAAGCATCTTATGGGGGCATAATCTATGGAGCATTTTATGGATTCATATTCTATGGAGCATCTTATGGGACATAAGCTATGGAGCATTTTATGGAGCATCTTATGGGTGAATAATCTATGGAGCATCTTATGGGGGCATAATCTATGGAGCATCTTATGGGGTCATAACCTTTATGGAGCACTATATGGGGCATATTATTCTATGGAGCATCTTATGGGGGCATTATTAGCCTTTGTGCAGCATTATATGGGGTGGATTTTGTATGGAGCATCTTATGGGGCCCATCATGAACTGTATTGAGCATTATATGGGGCTCCTGATTCAATATGGATATTCAAAAACATTTAACCTACTGATGTCTCAATATATTTTACTTTTATTGGTATCTATTTTTATTTTTGAAATTTACCAGTATCTGCTGCATTTTCCACCCTAGGCTTATACGTGAGTCAATACGTTTTCCCAGTTTTTTGTGGCAAAATTAGGGGGGTCGGCTTATACTCGGGTCAGCTTATACACGAGTATATAAGGTATGTAAAAATCATACAATGTGATTTTATGGATTTTTTTTTTCTAAAGATTCTGTCTGTCACAGTTGAAGTGTACCTAAGATAAAAATTACAGACCTCTCCATTCTTTGTAGGTGGGAACACTTGCAAAATCAGCAGTGTATCAAATACTTATTTTCTCCACTGTACTTTTCATCATTGTGGCAGAGTTCTATTTTTACCTCATCGATTGGCACGACTTGTTTCCAAAATACATCACACTTGTTTAAATGTTCTATTGCATACTTCTGAGGCTGAATTTTATTGTGAGGATGCAGAAAATAATTTCTTCTGATAACTCTGATGACTGATGCCATATTTGTGCAGGTTTCTTCTTTTTTTCTTTATATTGCAAAACAAAAAGTGGAGTAAAATGCGACCAAAAAGTCACATGTGAATAGAAATGGTATCTCTGAAATCATCATCTTGTCCTGCAAAAATTTTGCTCCCACTCATCTCCGTCAGCGGAAACGTATACTATCTATCGCTCTCAGACATTGGAGACACGAAAAAAATTTTTTTATCTTTAAAATTGTTTTTAGTGTGTAAATGCAGCAAAACATAAAAATATATATATAAATATTGTATCTCTGCAATCGTACTCACCCAAAGATTAAAGCTGTCTTATCAGTTATACAAAATGATCAACAACATAAAAAATAAAACAAAATAACAATTCCTGCCTCTCAAAATTTAGAAAAGCAATTGAACGAAAATGTTACGTTATCCAAAATGATACCATTAAAAAATTAAAGTTATCTCGCAAAAAAACAAACCACCACATTACTTTGTCAGCTGAAACATAGAAAAATTGTAGCTCTCAAATATGTTGATGTAAAAATATTGATTATTTTATAAAAAAAAAGAGTTACATAGGTTGAAAAAAGACCTATGTCCATCAAGTTCAACCTTTCTCCACCAATTGTACATTTCATCACTAAATTAACTATAACCCGCAATGTTATGTGTATTGAGGAAATCTTCTAGCCCTTTTTCAAAAACTGTTATAGTGTCTGCCATTACTACCTCTTGTGGTAGGGCATTCCACAGTCTTACTGCACGTACTGTAAAAAACCCTTTCCTATTTAGCTGCCAGAATTCCCATTCTTCCATGCGTAATGAGTGCCCCCTGGTCCTTAGTATGGTCTTTGTAAGCAAGAAGTCATGTGCTAGTGTTCTGAACTGGCCACACATATATTTATACATGTAAATGAGATTTTCTCTGAGGCGTCTTTTTTCTAAGCTAAACAAGCCCAACATTTCCAACATTTCATCATATGAGAGGCCTTCCATCCCTTGTTATAATCTAGTTGCCTGTCTTTGATCTGATTCTAACGTCTGAATATCCTTTTTAAAATGTGGAGCCCAATTTAAACTTTGTTGTCACAGGGTTACCGCAACAGAGAGGAACCAGAAGACTGCATCGTCTGATTGCTCCTACTCCTGAAAACAAGCACTGCTCCTTCTTTTTAAATGGTGTTTATTTCTTTTGGCAGAACAGGGGTTAATTGTCCATCTTGAAAACTCTGGGAGTATGAGCTATCAGCTGAGCTCGGTTAGCCACTCCCATCCCCTTTATAATCTGGGTCCTGATTCAAACCCATGTCAGAGCTAGCTTTTGCTGCATGGCTTGGTAGAGAGGTGTTTGTTTGAGAAGGAGTTTTTAAGGAGTTATCTGTGATTGTTGCGTGGTTTGTACGTGTGATAGCTCCCTTGCCTCCTCTGACTTTGGTTATTCCCCCATCCTCCACTCCCCAATACATTCCTCTGTTATATGTATATGAACATTTGCATGCTTGCTATTTCAGTTTACTCTTGTCTGTGTTGCCTTGTTCGTTGGGATGGTGTACTGCAGTGCACAGTAGTGCCCCTCTTGCCTGGGTGGGGGAAACGAACAGACTGAGGGCTGATTCAGGCGATAAGGCAAGGGTGGCAGTCCCAGTATCTTCACCTTCAGAAGTATCCCTGGGAATAGGGCAAGCTAGGGCACCCCCAGTTGTAGGGACAGGGAAGGAGCCCCTGGTTCTTGGTCTCCTAGCAACTGAGTCGTGACTCTTGCCTTCCACTTTCACACCCTGGTCCTCTTCCTGACTTGCTGACTTAACAACATCACTGTTGGCAACTGTGTCTCATCATCATCCACCTCCTGTAACAGTTATTGCATTTTCTCTCCGTCACCTTCATGTGATCGTGGCTGCTCAAATATTTGGCCATCGCTATCTGCGATCTCCTCATGTCCCGCTTGAAATAGCCAGGGCTAGAGGTCAGAATCTATAAATGAAAATGTGAACATTTCTTTGGAGTGTCCAAGTGTGGGATCTAGTGATGAGCGAATGTGCTCGCCACTACTCGTTACTCGCCAGAATATCACTGTGCTCGGTGTAATCGGCAAGCACTGAGCATTTCTGGGATTACACGGCGGGAACTCGGGTCTCCACCCAGCACTTTGGCGGACTTTAGAGACCCAAACACGGTGCAGGGATTGTCTGCCAGGCCATGAAACACTGCAGCCATCTTTGTTGTGGTTGCGCAGTGATTGGCTTGCCGCACATCATCATCATGGGCATTCAGCTCCGGATTGAGAGAGTGTAGGGAGAGCGGCTGCCTTGATAGGGTCAGAATTGGCGATTTATTAGGTAGGGAGGGGTCTGCAATCCTAAATACTCACATCCAGCTAAACCAACAGTCCTTATAAGGACTAATTCCGAAGTATATAGATTCCAGTCTTAGGCAGGCAGGGTAGTGTACGTCGCTGTATGCACATCAGTGCAAGGCCTGCAGGCACTGTATGTGTGTATATAGAGCATTGCATATATCAAGAGGGTCCATTCCCTTCCTGTGTTCTGGTGCTGCTGCTACCTGTGGGATATATTAGCCATATATAGCTAGCCCCAGGTGTAATTGGAATACAGGCCACACATTTTTTGGTATGGTATCTCCGTGCCTGTTCATATCTGTGCGTGCTCAAAGTTTGGCAAGTTTACGGCTTTTTTCTCTTTTTTGCCTGGCTGTCAGTTTTGGATAAAAACAGCAGTATTTAAGAAAAAAAAATACAGGCCACACATTTCTTGGAGTGGTGGTATCTCCGTTTCAGCTCATATCTGTGCGTGCTCAAACTATGGCCAGTTTACGGCTGTGTAAATATATTTTTTGGCTGGCTGTCACTTTTGTTGAAATACAGCAGTATTTAGCCCTCCAAAAGAAAAGGCCACACATTCATTGTAGTGGTATCTCCGTGACAGCTCATATCAGTGCGTGCTCAAACTATGGCCAGTTTACGGCTGTTTTATTTTTTTGGGCTAGCTGTCACTGTTGTTTAAATAGCAGCATATATCATATCTGTGCATGCAGAAATTTTGGCCAGTTAACGTTTTTTTCTCTTTTTTGCCTGTCTTTTAGTTTTGCTTCAATAAAGCAGTATTTAGGCCAATAAAAAAAGGACTACCCATTATTTGGTGTGGTATCTTGGTGCCAGTTCTTATCTGTGCGTGGTGAAATTTTGGCCAGTTTACAACTTTTTTCTCTTTTGTGCCTGGCTGTTAGTTATGCTTCAATAAAGCATTATTTATGGACAAAAAAAATTAAAAAGGCCACCCATTTTTTGGTGCGGTATGTTCGTGCCAGTTGTTTTCTGTGCATGGTGAAATTTTGTCCAGTTTACGGCTTTTTTCTCTTTTGTGCCTGTCTGTTATTTTTGGATCTATAAAGCAGTATTTAAGCAAAAAAAAAAAAGGACACCCATTATTTGATGCAGTATCTTAGTGTTAGGTTCCTGTCGCTGCATAGCAGGAATCCCGAGCCTTGCATTCGGCAGTCTCCCATACCTTTTCGGCCACAGAGGAGGCTGCTCAGCAGACTCATTGATCCTGGCGAACAATGTAGAATTGATCTTCAGCTCACCTGGTTCAGCCTGTCCAGTCCTCCTTTCCATAATCTCGGTGCACGGAGTGGATCCATCCCCATCTGGGAGAAATGCTCAATGAAAAAAAAGTTTTTTATGGTTCCAGCACACGATGTGAAAAAATTAAGAAAAGCCTTTATTTAATCCATAATTAAAAAATGCAATTCCAGTGATGATAAAAGCATGTGTAGGCTTACGCGTTTCGGATCATATTTGACCCTTAATCATAGCATAAAATACTGAATAAATGTTGCACTTATCAAGGAAAAGCAACCAGAGAAGGCTGCCTTGGGTAACACCCACCAAAATCAGCTGTGAAACTGACATCACTAATTCAAAGTTAACAATAGTACCTCACTAGTTTAACCCTATGATGCATCCATCTTATGCAAACATATTACAATGTGAATTCTCACTTAATAATAGTCTAATGATTAAACCAAAAACAAACAAACTTCAGCCTCCCTAGTAGCTGGGATTAAGGGCACACACCACCGCACCCGGCAAAAAAAAAACAAAAAAAACAAAAACATATTAATATAGATACATCAATTCATGCTTCAGATTTAATCCTGCTGGATATCTAGTATTAAGTTTTAGTATCCATCGAGCTTCAATCATCTGGAGTAATTTAATTCTATCGCCACCACGCCGAGGAGCAGGAACAAATTCCAAAGCACTTACTCGCAGGCTATTCAATTCTCCCTTATGTTCATGCAAAAAATGTTTAGAAGCCCCCGAAAGACTACGGGTAGTAATATTATTGATGTCATAAATGTGTTCCGACAATCTTTTTCTTATGCTACGACTTGTGGATCCTACATACTGTTTTCTGCATGTCGTGCAAAAGGTGATATAAACACAGTAATCAGTGGCACAATTCATAAAAGTTTTGAGCTTAAATACTTGACCCTCATTATCATCACTGGAATTGCATTTTTTATTTATGGATTAAATAAAGGCTTTTCTTAATTTTTTCAGATCGTGTGCTGGAACCATAAAAAACTTTTTTTCATTGATCCTGGCGCTCTGCTCAGACCAGCACTGTGGGATTGGTTGCTGCTGCCACCTCTGGTCCAGCTATAGCAACGCATGCTGGTCAGCAGCAAGCTACTGACTAAGTCCTCCTTTCGATCCCCTGAGCATGCCTGTGGGACGATCTCTCATTGGAGATCGGAGGTCACATGCTCAGGTCCTTCGCCAGCTCGGATTGGACCATCAGGAAGGTCCCGGAAGGACGCTGCTACAAAAGGGTCTTCATGGCCAATCATCCAGGCGCTAAGAAAGATTTTGTTGAGACTTGTGTGAGTGATGATGGATGCATGGAACTGGCGACTGACTCATTAAATAACTCCTCCCTTTGATACATATGTGTTAGGGTTAGTTTAGCTTGAGTCAGCGCCTCATGGTGGCAAAGCATGTGCCACAGTGCTCCAGTCAAAGCACAAAGGTTAGTGCCGCAATATCTCCCGTACCTCTGGGCGGTACAAGTCTATCCGCTGCACCCTGTGACAGCTAACAGGGCACAGTATTTTCCTAGCATCACTCTCTAGCACCGCTGCAGCGGCTCCGTGCACAAGTAGGTCTAGAAGGACTCTGACTCCGTTCCTCTGGGCAGAGTTCTGTGACCACATCGCTTGCACTCATATCATATTAGCTCGACCTTGTGAAGTAACAGGGTTCGCCTCGTACACTCCGGGTGAGGTAACCCGAGCGTGCTATTATCCGTCATTACCTAACAGCAGGTTACATCTCTGCACGATAGACCCTGGGCTGCTAACGCACCTCTTACCATCGTAACTTGTTGTGAGTTCATTTTCCCCTTCGTCACTGAGGTCTGGTGAACTCCCTATTCTGGTGAGGGAAGGTAGTGAGCCTGATTATCAGGCACCTGAGCCTAATGATGATGACTGGCTGAGTGGAGTCACTGACTGGATATAAGGCTGCCGACGCCCTTCTGCCCTGCGGGTGATTTCTCTGTGGACTTCTAGGACTCCAGTCTGATTCCTGCTCCTCTAAAGCTAAGTTTTCTGCTTTGCCTTTTTGCATTTGTGTTTTGTTTTTTGCCTTGCTTTTCTTGATTCTGCCATTCCCTACTGGGGTGAGCTGAATCTCTTTTTGCCTGTTGCTCTGTCTTCAGAATATTCCTGAGTACTGACATAGTCTTTTTGAAGCCTAGCGTCTTCAGGGCCTTTTTCACTGTCAGTCTGTTGGCTCTTATTTTCATAGGGTTTTTCATGGATTGTACAACAGCAGCCTTCCTGTCCTTTCCTATCTAGTTAGCTTGGGCCCCGTCTTTGCTCAGTCTATCTTTCTGTCTGTGTTGTGTTCTTTCTTCTTGCTTCACCGTCATTATATGTGGGGGGCTGCCTTTTGCTTTGGGGTCTGCTCTGGGGCAGTTTAGATTTCCCTTTCTGTCTTTAGGCTATCTAGTCCTCCGGCTGTGATCGAGGGGTCTAGGGCATCGTAGGTACCCCCCACGGCTACTGCTAGTTGTGTTGATAGGTTCAGGGGTCTGCAATCCGATAGCTGCCAACCTCTCTGGTTTTCTGGACTTAGCTTGCATTTCTGTTTTTGCCTCCTGCGGTGACTCAATCATAACAGTAACTATTTGGTGCGTTCCGCTAACCCTTAATACTTGGTGCCAGCTGTTATCTGTGCGTGGTGACATTTTGGCCAGTTTACGGCTATTTTCTCTTTTGTGCCTGTCTTACTTATGGTTCAATAAAGCAGTATTTAAGCCCCCCAGAAAAGGACACCCATTATTTGGTGCGGTATCTTGGTGCCAGCTGTTATCTGTGCGTGGTGACATTTTGGCCAGTTTACAGTTTTTTTCTCTTTTGTGCCTGTCTGTTAGTTTTGGTTCAATAAAGCAGTATTTAAAATAATACAAAATTAATACAGTCTGTTATCTCAGGCCGAGGCCTGGTGTATCTGTGGTGGAAAATTGTTTGCTTTGCAGGCATACTTATCACATCAAATTTTTCTCACAAGAAATCCATTTGTATAGAGTTTTGAAATCTTTCAGTAGTCATTTTAAAATGGGCAAGGCAAGGGACGTGGAAGTGGACGTGATGCTGATGGTGCATGTAGAGAACGAGGCCGTGGTCAATCAGAAAGTGGGCCACAGCAAAGACTCACATGTGCGTGGTCGACCTTCCCGTCCCAGTTTCTAGGGAACCGCACCACACCACTATTGAATCCAGAGCATTGTGAAACGGTTGTTGGTTGGATAGCGGATAAAGCTTCCAGTCACTTAGCTATTACCACCACCACCACGTCTTCCACACGGTCAAGTCTGAGTAGCCGTGAATGTGGACCGGATATTACTTACCCTGACCCTCCTTCCTTCCACCATGCTGAATGCCTTGAGACAACTGATCCCACACTCGAACACTCGGAAGAGTTGTTCAGGTATCCATTTGTAGATTCGTGCCTCTCGCCCGCTCCACTTGAAGCAGGGCAAGATGATATTCCATGTAGCGATGCACAAATCTTTGAGCAGCCACGGTCACCTGAGGTGGATGATGATGAGACACAATTGTCGGAAAGTCAGGAGAAGGAGCAGGGTGCCCACAGTCAACCAGCACCATCATCAAGCCCGTCCACGTCCTTGTCCCAGCCCAGCCTTCAGTTGTCTATACCCCAGTCATTGGAACGCAAGCGGAAATATGTAGCCAATGCCACACAGGCCACAGTACTTAATTCGCACATTTCTCATCTGCTTGTGCTCGAAATGTTGCCTTTTAGGCTCTTTAAGACGGAAGCTTTTCGCAACTTTATGGCGGCGGCTGTCCCAAGGTACTGGGTCCCCAGTCGCAACTATTTCTTCCGTTGTGCTGTACCTGTGGGCTGTGGGATACTCGGTACCGGGCCGGTCTCTCAGAGGGAAGTGTCACAGCAGCAAGGACCCGGTCCGTGGCCCTGGGCGCCCATGTAAAAAGGGGGTTTGAGTGATGGGAATGAAGTTTATGAGTGGATGATTTGTGACGCCACCTGTGGTGTTCGGCAAGGGAGGTGTTAAGCCAACGCTGCAAACAGATCCTCTGGGACAGATGTTGTGGTGCAACAATGATGTTGTCGCCCTCTACAGGCAGGGCTGTAGTCCCAGGGCAGTGAAGATAGGTGTTTAGGAAGAGGGTGCAGTGTCTGGCACAGAGATATAGCAGTGCTGAAGATGTTGCAGGAAGGAGGCAAGGACACAACAGGGTGCAGTTTCTTTACCTTTACTTTGCTTGGTAAATGCAGTCCAGGTTACAGATGGTACAGGAGCTGGTTAGCCTGGAAGCAACTCAGGAATGGGTTGTGTAGTCTCCTTCCTAGAGAGACCCTTCATTGCTTCCAAGCATGACATCACTCTCCATGAAGGAAGGTAATGCCACTGTGGCGACCATACTCCTGGGGGCGCCACACCTGCATTACACCAGCATGTGTCCCACAACATTACCAATGCCCTCAACAATGCTTTTACTGGGAAAGTCCACCTAACCATGGACATGTGGACAAGTGCCTGTGAGCAGGGACGGTACATCTCACTGATGGCACACTGGGTTAATATAGTGGAAGCTGGGACCCTGTCGAACCTTTGGATGGAACACATTCTCCCCATGCCGAGGATTGTGGGTCCTACATCAATTAGGGTTGCCCCCACAGTCTACAGCTCCTGCACCTCATCCTCCTCCTCCTCTTCTTCAGCCTCCATCTCTGAAATTAACACATTAGTCAGAAGCTGGAAGCATTGCAACACTGCCTCAGCCAAGCGGCAAATGGCTGTGCTGAAGCTAATCTGCATAGGTGACAAACCGCACAATGCAGAAGAGTTGTGGACAGCGCTGAAAGAGCAGTCAGATATTTGGCTGACACCGCAGAACCTACAAGCAGGCATGGTCATGTGTGATAATGGCTGGAACGTGGTGGCGGCTCTGAGGCAAGGTGAGCTCACACACGTACCTTGCCTGGCTCATGTGCTTAACCTCGTGGTTCAACATTTTCTCAAAAGCTACCCGGAGCTGATAGTGAAAGTACGCCGTCTGTCTGCCCATTTTAGAAAGTCAGCTACGGCTTCAGCACCAGTAGCTGGACTTCAGCAGTGTTTGCATCTTCCAGCTTACCGACTGGTGTGTGATGTCCCCATGCGTTGGAACTCTACACTGCATATGTTGGAAAGGATTTGTGAGCAGAAGAGGGCAGTTGTTGACTACCAGTATCAACAAGGTCGTTGATATTCAGTTGCGACTCCACGCATAAGACCTCAGGAGTAAACATGGATGTCAGACATATGTACCATCTTCCAGAACTTTGAGGACTGCACCAAGATGGTGAGCGGCGATGACGATAATTAGCATCACCATCCCACTTCTCAGCATTCTGAAAACCTCTCTGCTCACAATTAAAGATGATGCATTGCAGGCAGAGCAAGGAACCATACTGGGTGATTACACTCAGCCCAGCCTTATGTCGTCGCAACGTGGATTGGTAGACAATGAGGAGGAGGAGGAAGAAAAGGAGCTACTTTCATGCACTGTAGATGGTTCTACAAGCACAGCAGTCATACCGCCTGTTCACCGGGAATGACCTGAGGACAGGGAGGAGGAGGAGGAGGAGGATGACACCACGGTTAGACGTCCTGTTGGTGAAGATACAGAAGGCTTGCCTGTTAGCAGTCTGGCACGCGTGGCTGACTTTATTTTGCGCTGCGTTTCCCATGACCCTCGGGGACACTCATTACTGGTTGGTGACACTTCTAGACCCACGCTACAAGAAAAACTTTCAATCTCTTCTTCCAGAGGCAGAGAGGGGTACAAAAATGTTGCTGTATCAGAGGGCCCTTGTAGCGGAATTACTGAAAAAATTACCATGTGAGAACCCTGGCAGCAGACGTCAGAGTTTGTTGTACCGCCGTCAAAGCGCGAGAGACAGAAGTCCAATCCAGCTCAGGCAGAGGAACAATGGCAAAGTTCTGGGCCAGTTTTCTCACACCCTCACATCGTGCCGCCACTGAGGCAAGGGGTGGTGTCACAAGAAGTGCAAAGTTTGGGAAGATGGTGAGGGAGTACCTTGCAGATCGTACAAGCGTCCTCCGTGATTCCTCTGTGCCTTTTAATTATTGGGTATCCAAGCTGGACATGTGGCATGAACTGGCTGTCGACACCTTGGAGGTCCTTGCCTGCACTGCTGCTAGTGTTCTGTCAGGGCGTGTTTTTAGTGTCGCTGGTGGAATTATAACAGATAAGCGCATCCGCCTGACAATGCAGACAGGCTGACTCATAAAAATGAACAAGGGCTGGATTGGCCAAGACTTCTGTACACCACCGAATGAATACATCGAAACATAACCTCAAATTAATTTTTTTCCTTGGTTGGGTTGCAGTCTGCTTCATGATTAGGTCTGTTTGGTGTTATCCTTCTCCTTATCCTCATCCTCATCATCCACAACCAGTAGAACACCAGGGTCAACGCATTCCATGATGCAAAAGTCACTATATTTTTAATTAAATCCCTGTCTCTGAGCTGTTGCTAGGGACAAACATCTCATTGTACACATTCTGGCTTCATATCTGTGAACCTGTGTTCGCCCCTCCCTTTTGTTATTTTCTGTCATTGGTGGATTCACCATTTTTTTAATTTGTTTGATTTCAGTATGATTTCTTATTATGTTTCCTCATTCTCCACCACTATATCACCAGGGTTAACGTGTTCTGGGCTGCTACAGGCACACTTAGCTTGAGCATGTGTGGCGCCCCTGAGGCTCAGTCGTCACAGAGGTACTGCACCTTCTCCTAAGGTGTGGTCCCCCACCATCCAGGTAAGGTGGGAGCTCATGACCACGCTCCAACACTCGCCCCCACACAACAGGGTAGTTCAGCAAAGCCACATTGCAGCTCTTGCTTAGAGTGTAGCAGAGCACCTTTGGTGGCTCCCTGCTTGGAACACGAAACGTGCTGGGAGGTGGGTGGAGTTGAAAATACATAAAAGAGTGGGAAGGTTTAGGATTTAGGTCAGTCAGTCAGTCAGTGAGCAGTCACTCAGAGAGGAGTGAGGAAGGAAGATCCCTGAGAGAGGGATGGAGGAAGGAGTGCTGCAGCAGACCTGAGTGACCCGGGTCTGCTGGCACGGGAAAGGAAAGAAGGAGAAAGACATTGAACTGAAGCCTGAGCTTCCATAGGAAAGAAAGACAAGTATGGAACGTAGGAGAATAAGAGAACACAGAGGACGTGGGTTAGAGGAAGAACCCTGCCTAGTTCTAAGTGCAAGGCCGGGGCCCGGTCCCTGAGGTTGTATGGACACTAATGGTTCTGCAGCAGACACCGGTGGAGTAGTGGGCTGTAAATGCACTACTCCCATCTAAGACTTGGGCCACAACAGCAACACGGATAGAGAGCCGGGACTCAGGAGTATGGAGTCCCCGAAAGAGGCTACAGCTGTCAGCCGTACAAGTAGAGTTCTTGGGAATATCTGTTAGGAGGAACTCCAGTGTAACTCAGTACTAGGAGATCTTCACACTAAAAACGCTATAAGAGGAGACGTTCAGAAAGGCACATGTTGGCGGAGCGTTGGAAGGGAGCATTCCATCTTGCCTGGAGGTTGGCTGAGTCCCTGACCCGGAGGACATGGCATGGAGGCCGGCACCTGTGTGTACTACAGACTGTGAGTAAAGCTTTGGAACTACAAGCCCTGGTGTCCTCCATTGATTCTTGCACCAACAAACCCAGCACTGCTACATCTGGGTACCAGCTTCTACACCACTTGCACCTCTCCTCTTCCCCTACATCCACACTACCCTGGGGCTACAGCTCCACCTGTTGGGAGCTTCACCATCTTGGCTGCAACCCATCACCAGCCCCAGAGGATCTGCAAGCAGCGTCGGCCTAACATCTCACTTGTTGAACACTACAGGTGGCGTCACAAACTATTCCATCTAACTACATTCCACCATTCACAATTTTCCCATTACTTGGGCGCCCAGGGCCATCGTCCGGGTCACTGCTGCTGTGACACATCCCACTGATACCGGCCCGGTACCGAGTACCCCACAGCCCTGGGAGGGCAACCCAACTTGGCGTCACAAACAGGATGACGAGACCCGATGCCATCGAACAGGATGACGAGACCCAATGCCATTGGGTTCTGTGCGCCTAAGATTTGTTGGACTTAAAACTTTTGAGAATGTGCAGAAGACCCAATTTAATAGACTGTGAAATGAACATTAAAAATGGCCGCTGGCGCGGAGAAGAAGGGCGTGACGATATGGGAGGTCCTAGGAAAAGACTGCGAACAGTCTTGGGCCTCCCCTGCCTGAATTACTATGTGACAGCAACATGGCCCACCCCCCGAGGGGTTCGTATACTGGCTTGGTATGGAGGCGCTGGAAGAAGATGCCGCTTCAAGAAGGAGGGGCAGAAGCCAGTGGCGGGAAAGGGGCTGAGGCAGGAAGAAGAACGCCAGAACGCCATTTTGGAAGAAGACGGGAGGAGGCCTGAGGAGCACAGGGAGGTTATGCTGAATCTCCCTGGCGCCATGGCTGAAGGCTCCAACCCAGTATCCGAGATGAACCGCCAGTAGTTGGAGGAGGAGATTGCCCAGCTGACCCAATGTTTGCAACTCAGGCAGGAGGCCTTGTGGAGGCCCGGGAGGGGCCTACACCTGCCGTAACCGCCGCTGCTGCCACGGAGCTTCCCCAGGCAGATTCCGCGGAGCCTGCCGTCGCCATCACACCAACGGCAGCATCCGGAGCCCCCTCGCTCCCACCACAGGAAGAATTGTATGAGGCCCCGGGAGCTGAAGCGGAAGAAGAGAAGTCCCCGTCCGGACCTGACGTGGCTGCGCTGGTCCCTACAGAGACCCCCGTGAACTCAGAGCCGCCGTTAGCTCCACCACTGTTCCTGGTGACGCACCGAGCGGCGTCCACTGCCACGATGCCTGCACCGGAGCAGAACCCACATCGCCAGGAGGCTCCAGGTATGTCTGATGTCCCTGCACCTGGGAAGGCCCTGGGGTGTACCGTGGTCGCAGCGGCTGGCCAGGTCGTGCTAGATCTGGTCTGGGAACGGAATGCCTGTCCCCGGGGGAGAAACACCAGAACCCCTGATGGTGGCACCGCGGTACCAAACCAGCCTGGATCGGTCTCGGGAGGAATGGGAGGATGATGAGAACTGGGCTAGCTGTCAAGCTACCATCCGGCAACTGGCAGCTGAACACCGGGAGAGGGAGCAGCGCCGGCTAGCGGTACTAGGCCCAGATTTGGACCGGAAGGAGCGGGTCCGTGCACTTCATTATGGTCCCAGAGATGCGGCAAGTTGGGGCCACGTTCTGAATGTGAACCATGAGAGGGGGTTCGGCTTCATCCATGACCCTAGCCAGATCTCTGACCTGTTCTTCAACCGGAGAGATGTGGAACCTCATTTGAGAAAGGGGCACCCTGCAAGGAACCTAAGCCCGGGAGATCATGTGACCTTCACCAGACATGAAGGATTGAGAGGCTGGTGTGCTATGAACATTAGGCGAGTCCCGGAGGATCTCATCCAGACCTGCAGGCAGGAACCATCTACTGCCCCCATGTGCAAAGGTGTACCAAAGGTACGGAAGACCTCAAGCTTCACTCCACTGGAGGAAGAGTACCTCAAGACTGCTCATGCATTTCTTTCATCTGGTAGCAGTTCCCAGTTATCAGCTTCCAGAACCCCAGGAGGGAACAACAACCATTAGTCAATAAATCTCGTTGCCCAGAAGGGTATTTGCACAGTTGTGCCATTGTTTCTATTTTTGCACCAGTTTCCTATTTTTGGTTATCCTGTCCTAGTTTATTTTTCCAGTGTTGCCCTGTTTTATTGGCAGCCTTTTCCCTTTGAACTATAGAGATCATGAACGCTGAATGGTCCAGAACTGTGTTTGTAAATATTTGCACCTCATTAGGTGCCCTCTCTTGGTTTTACATAGACACTTTGCGAAGATAAAGTCTACCTCATGTGGAGCGTGACTCCAATCAAAGGACACTGCAAGAGATCCCGGCTGGGAGCGGTGTCCAGCATTTACAAGAATTATTGAAAGTTTTAATGTGAAGTATTTGATGATGTGTCTTATGATAACCGTTATATAAGATGTAGGAATGTTTTAATAATGAGATGAGAGATTTGAATAAAGAATGAGGACTTGGAAAATGTAGATGGTGAACCAAGTATATAGAAAAAGTAGAAAGTGTGAAAAAGGAAAGATGATGAAGATAGTGAGTAACAGATAATAGCACTTTGAATTTATTGAGAATTGCACTTTTGAATTAAGACTTTAGATAGTTAATTAAGACTTGTTTGCAACGTTCAAGAATGAGTACCTCCCACATTGGGAAGTTTAGTATAAGAAATGTTTATTCAGCATTTCAAAAATTTGTATGTTCCTGTGTTGTCAACTTTGTTTGCCTTGCAGCCCGCGGACATGCTGTGTTTAACAGGGGGATATGTGGCATTGCGGCTCTTGCTTAGAGTGTAGCAGAGCACCTTTGGTGGCTCCCTGCTTGGAACACGAAACGTGCTGGGAGGTGGGTCGGGTTGAGAATACATAAAAGAGTGGGAAGGTTTAGGATTTAGGTCAGTCAGTCAGTGAGCAGTCACTCAGAGAAGAGTGAGGAAGGAAGATCCCTGAGAGAGGGATGGAGGAAGGAGTGCTGCAGCAGACCTGAGTGACCCGGGTCTGCTGGCACGGGAAAGGAAAGAAGGAGAAAGACATTGAACTGAAGCCTGAGCTTCCATAGGTAAGAAAGACAAGTACGGAACGTAGGAGAATAAGAGAACACAGAGGACGTGGGTTAGATGAAGAACCCTGCCTAGAAGTTCTAAGCGCAAGGCCGGGGCCCGGTCCCTGAGGTTGTATGGACACTAATGGTTCTGCAGCAGACACCGGTGAAGTAGTGGGCTGTAAATGCACTACTCCCATCTAAGACTTGGGGGCACAACAGCAACACGGATAGAGAGCCGGGACTCAGGAGTAAGGAGTCCCCGAAGCAGGCTACAGCTGTCTGCCGTACAAGTAGAGTTCTTGGGAACATCTGTTAGGAGAAACTCCAGTGTAACTCAGTACTAGGAGATCTTCACACTAAAAGGCGCTATAAGAGGAGACGTTCAGAAAGGCACATGTTGGCGGAGCGTTGGAAGGGAGCATTCCATCTTGCCTAGAGGTTGGCTGAGTCCCTGACCCGGAGGACATGGCACGGAGGCCGGCACCTGTGTGTACTACAGACTGTGAGTAAAGCTTTGGAACTACAAGCCCTGGTGTCCTCCATTGATTCTTGCGCCAACACACCTAGCACCGCTACATCTGGGTATCAGCTTCTACACCGCCTGCGCCTCTCCTCTTCCCCTACATCCACACTGCCCTAGAGCTACAGCTCCACCTGTGGGGAGCTTCACCATCTTGGCTGCAACCCATCACCATCCCCAGAGGATCTGCAAGCAGCGTCGGCCTAACATCTCATTTGCCGAACACCACAGGTGGCATCACAAACTATTTCATCTAAATACATTCCACCATTCACAATTTTCCCATTACTTGGCGCCCAGGGCCACGGTCCGGGTAACTGCTGCTGTGACACATCCCACTGATACCGACCCGGTACCGAGTACCCCACGGCAATGGGAGGGCGACCCACATGCAGGGACTGAGCTGGAAACTAAGACCTCAGGAGGCAGGAAAAAATCATCAGCCGGGATAGAGGGAGTCGGCTGTCTTAAATCCAGTCAAAAACTCCAGATGTCCAATCATCCTCCTCATTATCAGATGGCAGGCCTCTGTTAATTAGATCAGCTCCATTACCTCCTGTAACCACCAGAGGGAACCCGGAAAGAGAACTCGTGACCCCTCTGTCGATACAACCAGCTCCACTACCTTCACTAGTAAGAAAACGAAAAAATAGTCAAAATAAGCATTAATAAACTATAATAAATACTGAAGAAATAACTTCAATCCAAAGAATAAGGCAAAGGCCTAACAACAATTAGAAATTGGAAATGCTCCCATTGAAATATTACACATAGAAAAAACGGAGCAGAGAACACCATCCAATAAAAAACACTAATTTATTGATTCAAACAATTGAAAATACAAAAGGGTATACATACCAATATTGGCTTATACAGTAAAAAGGAAAAGGAGGAATACTAAGGCCAAAACAGAGGTACACATGGTGATCTTGCGACCAAGGGTTATAAAGTATATAAAGCGACAATATGGTACAACATGATAAGTCCCGGGTCACCGCCTAGGGGGTCACAGAGGGGCACATTGATGCACTGGCGATCATGGGTAAGTGACAATAATTAGATGTTGAAGGGCACCTGATTTGTTTAATGTTTTAGACAATACTTATTATATCCTGTATGGGTACTTTGCCCGGGACTTATCATGTTGTACCATATTGTCGCTTTATATACTTTATAACCCTTGGTCGCAAGATCACCATGTGTACCTCTGTTTTGGCCTTAGTATTCCTCCTTTTTCTTTTTACTGTATAAGCCAATATTGGTATGTATACCCTTTTGTATTTTCAATTGTTTGAATCAATAAATTAGTGTTTTTTATTCGATGGTCTTCACTAGTAACCAGAGGTAGGCCAGAAAGTGAATTCAAAACACCCTAGTATACTTGTAAGAAATGTAACCCCCATGGTGAAATGTTTGTCTGGCCATGCACTGCTTGTATGGGCGTTCCAAGTCTAGGAGACCCGTTCCTTTACATTGGGCCTAGTTTTTAATGAGGCCTTCATTAATGTCTCCTCCTCTCTGCCACTAGATGACTGGGTTAAAGTGTTCTGTGCTGCTACAGGCTGTCCAATTTTTTGGCAACGGTGTTGGTATGATGCCCGTGAATAATTTTTAACCAAAATAAATGTTACTCACGCAGGGAGTTGCTAGGGACAAACATATTGTGGCTTGATATCTAAGAACCCGTCTTCGCCCCTTCCTTTTGGTAGTTTCTTTCATAGGTGGATGCACATTTTTAATTTATTTAATTTATTTCATTATGATTTTCCATTAGGTCTCCTCCGTCTCCACCACTAGATGACCAGGGTTAACGTGTTCTGGGTTGATACAGGCAGTCCAATTTTTGCCAAGGGTGTATAGGATGCCCATAGTATACTTTTTAAAAATGTACCCCCCATGGGGAGAGTTTTTCCTGCCCATGCACTGCGTGTATGGGCATTGCTAGTCTAGGAGACCCGCTCCTTTGTAATGGGAAATTTTTTTGTCCAAGGGGGGATTGTGGTGCGTGAAAATTTGGGTCAAGGCGGCCCTTGCATTCAATGCATAAGGAAACTGTATGGCAGGACCAGCGGAAGACTGTCAAGTGGGTTTTCATGTGGCCTTCCAGTATGTGGGTTCAAAAGCTTATTGGGGTGCATATGACTTGGTAGCAGGGCACGACTTACAGTAAATGCATAAGAAAACAGAATGGGAGTACAAAATGCAAAATGTGCAGTAGATTTTCATTGACTCATCCAGTACCTTGGTTCAATGGCTTATTGGGGTGCAACAAATGTTGACAAATTGATTTACGTGGAGGTTGCAGGCTTAGACTTCATGAAATTTGTGATTTCTGAAAGCTCTGAAAGTTCTCTTGTCATTATCTGAAAGGCATAGGAGTAATTAATTGAATCTGAGTGGTTGGATATAATTTCCAATTCTGACTATATATCTGAAATTGTGCTGTCTATGATATATGTGGCACTAGGCATTATGTTTTTGTCAAGATCCAGTCCAGAGTTTGTTTTCTGCTGTCTTCTCTTTGGACTGGTCATGCGGGGTTAATCCCCTCTACCTCGCTCTGGAGTGGGATGGTCTATTTCAGTCTGTCATGATCTCAGTGCGGGTTTGACTCGCACACGTGGGGTTAATGTTTGGAACCAGTGCTGATGACTGGCATTTCTGGGGTTAAAGGTTGTGATCCCGATGCAGGCTTACCTGCACACCTGGGGCTATGATTGTGGCCTCTCCCTGGTTCTGGGGGAGGCTTCTTATAGCCTCAGGACGCTCCCATCCCTGTCAGTTATACTCTTGCCCTTGGCATTGTGTGGTGACCCCTGAGTGTGTTAGTGCTGTGTTCTGGTTGCTTGATTCTCTGTGTATGACTCGGTCTGTTCCCTGGATATTGCTTTGGATTCTGCCTGGTACCTCCTATGTCTGTTTGGTTTTGATCTCTGCTTGGCCCTGATTATCCGCTCTGTCTCCTCCCTGGTACTGTACTGATATCTTGTGTATGACGTTTTGCTTTGTCTGACCTCCCGTCTGTTTATCCCTCCTGTACCTCGCTGGTCTGTACCGTGCATGACTTCTGCTTTGCCATAATCTGAGTTCTCTGGCTTCTCTGACACTATTAGTTGAAGCACGCTTTGTCACCTCTGCTGCCCTGCTCCCCAGGTAACTCTTAGCACTGCTTCTGTACTCAGGACACGTGCACTGGCTCTATGAGCAAGTGTAGTGCGGTGTCTCTGACATTATAACTGACCCTTTCAGTTTTTTTTTTTGTTTTTTTTTTTCTGAAGAAAAAAAAAGAGTGTGTGTGTTATCCTCATGGATCCCATACAAGCCTTGGCTGATCAGGTCAAGCACCTGACCCAAATGTTCCATAAGCTCAATGTGGAACAACGCACGATGGCCCAGACCCAGCAACAGTTGGTGGTTACTGTGCAGGGGGCTGTCGAAGCAGGGGCTTCTGGTTCTGGGGGTAGGGATGTGTCATTAGCGTTCCCCGAATCTCCGGTCAAATTACCAGACCTTTTCTCAGGGGATAAAAAGGAGTTCAGGTCTTTCAGAGAAGGATGCAAGCTTTTTTTTTCTCTAAGGCCCCGCTCCTCCGGGGATGAGTTCCAGAGGGTGGGGGTCATTATTTCCCTACTTCGGGGGGCTCCGCAAGCATGGGCTTTCTCACTGTCTTCCTCTGCTCCTGAACGTATGTCAGTGAACGCATTCTTTGAGGCCCTCGGGCACATTTATGATGAACCTGACCGAGTGCGATTGGCAGAGGACATGGTGATGAGTGTCTGTCAGGGGAAACACTCAGCTGAGTGGTTTTGTTCTGAGTTCCGCCGCTGGGCGGCAGAGGTCTCTTGGAGCGACGCCGCACTCCGAGGACTCTTTCGCAGAGGCTTGTCCAAGCGGCTGCAGGATGCCTTGGCGTTACATCCCCCACCTAACTCTCTCGAGGACGCCATGACCCAGGCCGTCCGGATGGACCGCAGGCTGCGGGCCAGAGGGGTGATGCAGGTGGATACTCCATTATTCCCCAGTGGAAAAGAGACTGCCCCTGAGCACATGGATGTAGGTGCCTTCTCCCTGAGGGATACGGAGAGGAAACGCCGGAAGGACAAGCAGTTATGCTTTTACTGCGGTAAAACGGGACATTGGAAAAGGGAGTGCCCGAATTGCCCGTCTTCAAACCCGGTCGGCGGGAAACGACTAGGTCTGGGTAGTCAACGGGGAGGCTGCTCAGACCCTCAGGTACCATTTTCCTCGTTTTCTAAAGTAGTACTGCCTGTGGAACTGTTTGTGGATGGTACTTCTTTTTCCTCTACAGCCTTCGTGGACTGCGGATCATCTATTAATCTTATTGACTCCCAATTGGTCACACACTGCAAGATAGGGACAGTTAGGCTCAAGGTTCCGATCAAGGTGATGGCCATTGACTCATCTCCCCTCACTAAGGAGGGAATTCGCTTTATGTCTGATGTGTTTTCGCTCAGAGTGGGCGCTACTCATGTGGAAAACATAAGTTGTTTTGTGCTGGACAATCTACCTGCAGGGTTGGTGTTGGGCATGCCCTGGTTACAACACCATAGCCCAGTTATTAACTGGAAAACGGGGGAGATTGTACAATGGGGGTTTAATGATTTTGAGTTATATGATAAATCCGCACTGCTGGTTGAACCTGTTAAATCTGTGTCTGTATCATCTGTCGAGCTGGAAGGTATTCCGGAATGCCTGAAGGACTTCGAAGATGTATTCTCCGAAAGCGAGGCCGAGACGTTACCGCCACATAGACCCTTTGACTGCGCTATTGAGCTGGTCCCGGGGGCTAAATTACCCAAAGCCCGTCTGTTTAATTTGTCCGGTCCTGAGCGCTTGGCTATGAAGGAGTACATTACTGAAAGTCTGCGCAAAGGACACATACGTCCTTCAGTCTCACCTGTGGCGGCAGGTTTCTTTTTTGTAAAGAAAAAAGATGGCGGGTTACGTCCCTGTCTCGACTTCCGGGAGCTTAATCAAATTACTGTACGGAATACGTACCCCCTTCCGTTGATTCCCGATTTATGTAACCAACTATCAGGGGCAAACTGGTTTTCTAAACTGGACCTTCGGGGGGCATATAATTTGATAAGGGTCCGAGAGGGGGATGAATGGAAAACCGCGTTCCTCACGACCGAGGGACTATTTGAAAATTTAGTCATGCCGTTGGTCTTACCAATGCCCCTGCCATATTTCAGAATTTCATCAACGTGGTATTCTCGGATCTCATTGGTCGTTTTGTCGTTATCTACTTAGATGATATTTTGATATATTCCCCCGACAAGTATTCTCATTTGGAACATGTACGAACTGTGCTCCAAAGGCTGAGAGAAAATCATTTGTATACCAAATTGGAAAAATGTGTATTCTGTGTACAAGAGTTGTCCTTTTTGGGGTTAATTGTATCCGGTGAGGGTTTTCGCATGGACCCCAAGAAGGTGCAGGCCATTGCGGATTGGGTGCAACCCCGAGATCTTAAGGGTCTTCAGCGCTTCTTGGGGTTCGCCAATTATTACCGCAAATTTATCCGGGGGTTTTTGCAAGTGGTCAAACCTCTCACGGATCTAACATGCAAAGGTGCGGATGTGAGAAATTGGTCCTCGCTCGCAAAAGAGGCCTTTGCGACGCTGAAAAAATGTTTTATGTCTGCTCCTGTGCTAGTGCAGCCAGATCCATCCAAACCATTCGTCGTGGAAGTGGACACCTCTGAGGTGGGGGTGGGGGCGGTGTTGTCCCAAGGGCCTGCCACTCTAACCAACCTCAGGCCATGTGCTTTCTTTTCCAAGAAGTTCTCTGCTGCGGAAAGAAATTATGACGTAGGCAGTAGAGAGCTTCTTGCGGTCAAATTGGCGTTTGAAGAATTGAGGCACTTTTTGGAGGGGGCCAGTCACCCGGTTACGGTGATCACGGATCACAAAAATTTGTCATACATTGAGTATGCTAAAAGACTAACGCCCAGACGAGCCCGTTGGTCACTTTTTTTTTCCCGTTTTCAGTTTACAATTACATTTCGTCCAGGGTCTAAGAATGTCAAGGCTGACGCCTTATCATGCAGTTTTCAGCCGGTGTCGCCCCCTGAGCCACCGTCCTCCATTCTTCACCCTGGGGTTGTGATAGCAGAGGTCTCATCTGAATTGGAACGGGAGATTCAGGGGGCCCAGTCACAGGCCTCGGCGGCCAAGCCGGAGGGGAAGTTGTTTGTCCCAGAGCAACTTCGCCTGAAACTCTTGCAGGAGTTCCATGAATCCAAGCTGAGTGCTCACCCTGGTATTTCAGCCACACGTCTGGCGGTGGCTAGGATCTTTTGGTGGCCTACCCTTGGTTCGGACATAAAAAAATTCATTGCTGGTTGTGGTGTCTGCGCTCGTTCTAAAAGCTCTCATAGCCGGCCGGCAGGGGAGCTAATACCCTTGGCAGTGCCCGAAAGGCCATGGACTCACTTATCCATGGATTTTGTTACCAATCTCCCTCCATCTAAGGGTAATACAGTGGTATGGGTAGTGGTGGACAGGTTTTCTAAACAGGCTCATTTTGTACCCCTGTCCGCACAACCGTCAGCTGAGACGTTGTCCAGGTTGTTTGTGCAGCATGTGATCCGGTTGCATGGGGTACCCCTGAATGTGGTGTCTGATCGTGGTGTGCAGTTTGTGGCTAAGTTTTGGCGTGCTTTCTGCAAAAAATTAGGTATGTCTCTGTCCTTTTCGTCTGCATACCATCCTGAGAGCAATGGGCAGACGGAGCGCACTAACCAGTCCCTGGAACAGATCCTCAGGTGTCTAACCTCTGCTAGACAGAGTGACTGGTGCGATGCACTGCCGTTGGCTGAATTTGCCTTCAATAGTTGGGTGAGTCAATCCACTGGTAGGTCCCCTTTCTTGATTAACTATGGGCTCAGTCCTCATTTTGGTGAGTTTTCTCGTCTGAATTCGGGGTGCCCCGGGGCTGAGGACTCTGTTCAGCGGTTAAAAGATACATGGGCAGAAGTCCAGCGGCGTATATCCAGGTCTCAAGGCAGGTATAAGTTTTTCGCGGACAGGAAACGAACACCTGGTCCCATGTTTCGGGTGGGAGAGAAAGTTTGGCTCTCCACGCGAAACATTAAGTTAAAGATTCCGTCAGCCAAGTTAGGACCCAAATTCATTGGCCCGTACAAGATTGTGGAAAAAATCAATCCAGTGGCGTATAGGCTGTGCCTTCCACCCTCTTTCAAGATCCCTAACGTCTTCCATAAATCTCTACTGAAACCTTTTGAAGCTGTCCGGGGAGACTCCGAGTCTGCTGCTTCTCCTGTTTTGGTCGAGGGGCAGGTGGAGTACGAGGTTGGTCATATCGTAGATTCCAGGTTGATACAGCGGTCGGTACAGTACCTGGTTCATTGGAAGGGGTATGGACCGGAGGACAGGTCCTGGGTACCGGCCCGGTTGATGCATGCTGATCTCCTGGTATGGGCTTTCCATGCTAAGTACCCGGGCAAGCCTGGGGGTCCAGAGGCCCCCCGTTGAGAGGGGGGTACTGTCATGATCTCAGTGCGGGTTTGACTCGCACACGTGGGGTTAAATGTTTGGAACCAGTGCTGATGACTGGCATTTCTGGGGTTAAAGGTTGTGATCCCGTTGCAGGCTTACCTGCACACCTGGGGCTATGATTGTGGCCTCTCCCTGGTTCTGGGGGAGGCTTCTTATAGCCTCAGGATGCTCCCATCCCTGTCAGTTATACTCTTGCCCTTGGCATTGTGTGGTGACCCCTGAGTGTGTTAGTGCTGTGTTCTGGTTGCTTGATTCTCTGTGTATGACTCGGTCTGTTCCCTGGATATCGCTTTGGATTCTGCCTGATACCTCCTATGTCTGTTTGGTTTTGATCTCTGCTTGGCCCTGATTATCTGCTCTGTCTCCTCCCTGGTACTGTACTGATATCTTGTGTATGACGTTTTGCTTTGTCTGACCTCCCGTCTGTTTATCCCTCCTGTACCTCGCTGGTCTGTACCGTGCATGACTTCTGCTTTGCCATAATCTGAGTTCTCTGGACCCTGACACTATTAGTTGAAGCACGCTTTGTCACCTCTGCTGCCCTGCTCCCCAGGTAACTCTTAGCACTGCTTCTGTACTCAGGACACGCGCACTGGCTCTATGAGCAAGTGTAGTGCGGTGTCTCTGACACAGTCCTCTGCAGCCTGCGGGCCAGCGTCAGCTATACTGCAAGCTTCCAAGCTAGTGCCTCTGACCTGTATTCCTGTAGTGTTCCTTCTGACCCTGATTACCTGCACCTGTGTATGACCTGGCTTGATCTCTGGACTCTGCTCCTGGTTTTTCCGTTTCTAATGCCACGCTTTCCGACTGGCTTTTGACTCTCCGGCTTGTACCCTGACAACGGCTTACGTCTTTTGTTTCTGATACCACGTTCCCGGTAGGTTCTGACTTCTCGCTCATCCCTGACTATGCACTTGCTTTCTCCCTTGGTACTTCTGCTCCTGACAGTTGCTGACTTCGGCTAGTCTGACCTCTCTTTCGTTACCTGTGACACCTGTGCTGTTGCTCTGTGTTACTATGCTGAGTGTGTGTGTGTGTGTGCAACCTCTCTTCCCTTGCCAGCACCGCCTTGTGGAAGTTGCACTGTACTGTACTGCACTGCAGCAACATGTTACAGTTTCCTTGCAAATAGGATTGTACTCTATTTTGGCTGTCGATCAAATCAGAGAATAGAGACTTATTGTACCAGAGTAATCCCCTTGTTCTCACTTTCTTCTTTTTTGAACCCATTAGACAATTGAGAAAGCTTACTATTTCATATGTCATTGCTAAGTCAATATATGATTCAACAGCTTCAGGTTTTATAAAGAGTTGTAGATTTTTTCTGTCTTTCAGTCATTTGTAGACTTCATCCACAATGCACTCCTGTAAGATGTGGAAGCATGTACTAGGAAATTCCATATGATTGCATTCAAAAATCCTAATCTTCATAACATCTGGATCTGCACATCGAGCTTGGTCAATGATATTTCCAAATAACAACACATCCTGGTTTCCAAAAACTTCAGACCATTTGTGTACATTAAAGACCTCACTTGAAAAGCTCCTTTTTGTGTTGGCTGGTTGATCACATTGGACACAATACACTTCATATAACTTTGATAAAGCAATGCGGTTAATTTAGCTCAGTAGCTCATTAGAAATATATCTTTTGCCACTATATTTTTTTCTTTCTTATTGAAAGCCATTACTTTGGCTGCATCAAATGGTAATTGTTCATTACCAAAAAGTGACAGATGAATGCTTGTAGATGCAGAGGACTGAATGTAATCAATTTTGCAGAGATAACTTCTAGGATAGAGACTGCATGTTTCCTCTTTCCTGGATTATAAACAGGAAGATTAGTAAATGCTCTTATTATCTCTAAGTACTTTTTCGCAAGGCTGTCAGATCATCGATTGTGTCTCCAATATTTACTCCACAGCTTAAAGGAACAGGAAGGGAAAATGTAGCAGGTTCACATTTATGTTTTAGAACATCTTCACATTCTCGCAGTTCTCTCTTGTATTTCCGGAATACATAGTATCAGTAGTATCAGCTATTTGTTTCATTAATTGCCTGGAGATACTGGGAAAGTTGATTGTAATGATTATCCAGAGTGCTCAATGGGTTAAGATTAAGTTTTTCTTGAAAGGCTGAATAAATATACAGTGGGGAAAAAAAGTATTTAGTCAGTCAGCAATAGTGCAAGTTCCACCACTTAAAAAGATGAGAGGCGTCTGTAATTTACCTCATAGGTAGACCTCAACTATGGGAGACAAACTGAGAAAAAAAAATCCAGAAAATCACATTGTCTGTTTTTTTTTCATTTTATTTGCATATTATGGTGGAAAATAAGTATTTGGTCAGAAACAAGCAATCAAGATTTCTGGCTCTCACAGACCTGTAACTTCTTCTTTAAGAGTCTCCTCTTTCCTCCACTCATTACCTGTATTAATGGCACCTGTTTAAACTTGTTATCAGTATAAAAAGACACCTGTGCACACCCTCAAACAGTCTGACTCCAAACTCCACTATGGTGAAGATCAAAGAGCTGTCAAAGGACACCAGAAACAAAATTGTAGCCCTGCACCAGGCTGGGAAGACTGAATCTGCAATAGCCAACCAGCTTGGAGTGAAGAAATCAACTGTGGGAGCAATAATTAGAAAATGGAAGACATACAAGACCACTGATAATCTCCCTCGATCTGGTGCTCCACGCAAAATCCCACCCCGTGGGGTCAGAATGATCACAAGAACGGTGAGCAAAAATCCCAGAACCACGCGGGGGGACCTAGTGAATGAACTGCAGAGAGCTGGGACCAATGTAACAAGGCCTACCATAAGTAACACACTACGCCACCATGGACTCAGATCCTGCAGTGCCAGACGTGTCCCACTGCTTAAGCCTGTACATGTCCGGGCCCGTCTGAAGTTTGCTAGAGAGCATTTGGATGATCCAGAGGAGTTTTTGGAGAATGTCCTATGGTCTGATGAAACCAAACTGGAACTGTTTGGAAGAAACACAACTTGTCGTGTTTGGAGGAAAAAGAATACTGAGTTGCATCCATCAAACACCATACCTACTGTAAAGCATGGTGGTGGAAACATCATGCTTTGGGGCTGTTTCTCTGCAAAGGGGCCAGGACGACTGATCCAGGTACATGAAAGAATGAATGGGGCCATGTATCGTGAGATTTTGAGTGCAAACCTCCTTCCATCAGCAAGGGCATTGAAGATGAAACGTGGCTGGGTCTTTCAACATGACAATGATCCAAAGCACACCGCCAGGGCAACGAAGGAGTGGCTTCGTAAGAAGCATTTCAAGGTTCTGGAGTGGCCTAGCCAGTCTCGAGATCTCAACCCTATAGAAAACCTTTGGAGGGAGTTGAAAGTCCGTGTTGCCAAGCGAAAAGCCAAAAACATCACTGCTCTAGAGGAGATCTGCATGGAGGAATGGGCCAACATACCAACAACAGTGTGTGGCAACCTTGTGAAGACTTACAGAAAACGTTTGACCTCTGTCATTGCCAACAAAGGATATATCACAAAGTATTGAGATGAAATTTTGTTTCTGACCAAATACTTATTTTCCACCATAATATGCAAATAAAATGAAAAAAAAACAGACCATGTGATTTTCTGGATTTTTTTTTCTCAGTTTGTCTCCCATAGTTGAGGTCTACCTATGATGTAAATTACAGACGCCTCTCATCTTTTTAAGTGGTGGAACTTGCACTATTGCTGACTGACTAAATACTTTTTTTCCCCACTGTATGATAGCTGTTGATAACCTGATTCTCCTGTAAATAAATCTGCATAGTCGTCCTTCAATATAGTGCCACCTACTCTCAACATATTTTCAGGTTTCCATTACCATTTGCAATTAAAGAAAGGCTTTGACAGGTTTAGGTTTAACTGTACACTTGAAAGATGTTGTGTTATTTTTTTTAAAACTAACAGTCTCCTGTCCACAATCACGTCATTCAGACTGCATTGTTGCTTCTTCTCAAAAGCTTTAATGAAAGCATCCATGATTTTCTGGCACATTAGTTTATAGTCTTGCAGTGATTTTAAGGAACCTGCATCACTTGCTTTGTGCAAAATTACTGATATTTTTTAAAGCAACAATTCGGAAGTGTTAGTTTTGCTGGAACAGATACAGATTCTTTGCTTCTTTTTCCTTTCAGACAGTTCTCCTTAACTGTTGGTGATTTTCAATCTGATTTCTTATTTGAGCATTGAGAAATGGATTTTGTAGGGGAAGAACTCACTTTTCTGACATTTGAAAATAATGTTTCTGAAGCATTAATTCTTTTACATCCACCATCTTGCAATGTACGATCTTTGCCTTCAGTTTCACAGTTCTCTGAATGCTTTGCTTTCCCATTAGAAGACGATTTCAGTGAAGGAACGGTATTTTATTTATCTGATACAATAACAATTGAAAAAGTAGAATGATCTTCCAGGGTTTCTGGGGAGAAAACGAACACTTTGCATGGAGGTGTAAGTGATTGTTATGTTTGGGAACTGCCATTTACGTTGATATGTTGTCAATCTTGCATTGAAGTCCCATTAATCATAACTTGGGTAGATTCACTTAGACCTTTTCTGTCTATTGTTGGAGACTTCTGGATGTCAGCAGCTTTCATTTTTGGAGAAAAATCTTCGGTCTGTAAGATCTGACAGCTTGTACTTGCAACCTGTTTTCCATTTACTTCTTTCTGATTAACACAGTTAAATTTCTGTAGACTGGAAGATTTGTCCAAATTTCGTCTCTCACCAGCTTTTGACATAAACTGCAGAGACTTTTGAACTCTTGTATGTGTTTTTCTTAATTGCAAAATAGCTCGGTGTAGTTTTTTGGATATGCGCTAGTTTTTACATAGATGGACTTCATCAGACAGAATACCTAAAATAACTTTAATATTTTCTTCTGCCTGAAAGAACTTGCAAATCCTTGTCACTTTTTTAACAAGTACTGACAGTATACTCTTCTTCATATTCAGTCGTTTCTTCACTTTTGGGTGATTCAAATTGTGCTCGATTTGTCCTTGTTCTGCCTTCTTCCACGTATGACGCTGTGTGCATTCCAGCATACGGCTTATAACCTTTCATCCACTCCCAGAAACAAGACTGTATGGGTGCTTAAGTCTATTATTTATTGGGATGATATGGACAACGATGGGAGATGATAACAGATGGATAATTGAGCAGATTGTTGTACAAAATGTGGATGATTCAGGTAAAAACTACAAAAGACAGATAATACAGCATATCAGTACTAAAACCTACAAAAGACAAAATGAAAAAAACCCTGCTATAATTAAATAAGTAAAAAACAAAAGTGCATTTAAATCATACAGAGTTCTTAGTAATACTGTATTTGATCAAACATAGCATAAAAGCCGTCCCACCATCGACAATGTGACTCTGTGGTCGGGGCGGTCCTACACTGTCTAGTATTAATAACCTTATCATGTGTCAAAGTTGACGTCTGTGTGAATAAGGGCAGACAAGGACCGGGTCCCAACCACTAGGACACCAGTCAGGGGAAGCCTTTTTACTTATTTAATTATAGCAAGGTTTTTTTCATTTTGTCTTTTGTAGGTTTTTGTATGCTTTTTGGCCATGTGAACATGCATTTATATGCTGCATGTGTACAAACTCAAACCAAGCTCAATTTTTGTGTTTTTTCTTTGTATTTTTGCATTCTGTGCAAGCTGGGGTGTGGCCTCCCTCTCCTGAGCTGGAAATTGTATTTAAAGGCTTCCCCTGACTGGTGTCCTAGTGGTTGGGACCCGGTCCTTGTCTGCCCTTATTCACACAGAAGTCAACTTTGACACATGATAAGGTTATTAATACTAGACAGTGTAGGACCGCCCCAACCACAGAGTCACCTTGTCGATGGTGGGACGGCTTTTATGCTATGTTTGATCAAATACAGTATTACTAAGAACTCTGTATGATTTAAATGCACTTTTGCTTTTTACTTATTTAATTATAGCAGGGTTTTTTTCATTTTGTCTTTTGTAGGTTTTTGTATGCTTTTTGGCCATGTGAACATGCATTTATATGCTGCATGTGTACCAACACAAACCAAGCTCAATTTTTGTGTTTTTTCAGCATATCAGTACTAGTAGACAGTATACAATACACGAATACTGGCAGGTAATAGCAATGCAGGGTATTATCACAACAGTAGCAATGATACAGGATGCTGTTATCATGCATTATATAAGAGCTGGTCAATATAACATATACAGCAGCAAAGGAGAAATATCTAACACAACTAGTGGCTGCCAGCTTTACACTCACTGAACAGAGGATGCATAACTAGAGAATGCTTATAACAAACATGCAGTGAAATAACATCACAGGAGCTGAGCATGCATTGCAAACATCATGGTGGGCTACATTATGGCTTCTAATACAGATGCATAACTCATAATTGCATTATCCTAACCGCCTAACCGGATTCCCCTTGTTATAGCAATGGTTTTGCAAAGAGCTGAGCTAAACACATGTGGGCGTCTCAGGAGACGACTGGAGAATGGTTACATGTTGTTGACCAAGGCTAGAAGAATGGGAAGTTCTGAACAATTAACCATTCAGGGAACAGAAAATGCCAAACACAGGAATAAAAGAGAAGGGGCAACTTATGACACCTAATGGTCATAGCTGTAACAGCACTTAAAAATATCTAGCTGCACAAAATGGGCAGAACAGTCCTATATTGACATTAGTAACCAATGCTTTTCATGGAACGTGGCTACTGGTGAAAGCTTTCACGATCGATTGAACAATCTTAACTACTTTGGTCGAAAGTGGATCAAGGTTGTCGTTCAAGGAAATATTACTAGCTTGTAAAAATGGAGATCCTGTTGTTAAATTAATGACAGGTATCAAATCGATTACTTGTTTATCCTGTGGCATATTGTTAAAATTCCTAAAAGGTTTAATCATTGGTTCTTTTGCTTCCATTGATGGTTGTATTTCTCGAACCAGGCTGTTGTTATAACCACCTGTAGATAAATAATAACTGTTTGATATAGTAATTTCCATATCAGGAAAAATTCTCAAGCCACTTGGTTCTTTTGCTTCTGTTAAGGAGCTGCTCTGTAATGTACTTAACGTTGCATTAACTTTCTCAAGTTCCATTCCAAAGATAGAAATCCTGTCTATACGGTTTTCTAAATCTGTTACAAAACATTAATCCGCAAAGGACATATCTGGCCATTTTACAATGTCAGCTACAGCTTCAGCCGCACTTTCCAGGCTTCCTCAGCGTTTGCATCTTCCGGCTCACCGACTGGTGTGTGATGTCCCCATGCAATGGAACTCTGCATTGCAATGCCATGGATAAGGAAAGAGTACGGGAGTACTGGACCCATTTTTCCTGGACCCATCCGGTACATGTGTTCAAAGGCGTATTGGAGTGCATATGACTTGGCAGCAGGGCAAGCCTTGCTATCAATGCATAAGGAAAGAGTACGGGAGTACAACATGCATAATGTGAAGTGGATTATACTGGCTCCATCCGGTATGTTGGTTCAAAGTTTTATTGGAGTGCATATGACTTGGAAACAGGGCAGACCTGTCAATCCATAAGGAAAGAGTATGGGTGTACAACATGCATAATGTGAAGTGGATTTTCCTGGACCCATCCAGTATGTGGGTTCAAAGTTGTATTGGAGTGCATATGACTTGGAAACAGGGCAGGCCTGTCAATCCATAAGGAAAGAGTACGGGAGTACAACATGCATAATGTGAAGTGGATTATACTGGCTCCATCCGGTATGTTGGTTCAAAGTTTTATTGGAGTGCATATGACTTGGAAACAGGGCAGACCTGTCAATCCATAAGGAAAGAGTATGGGTGTACAACATGCATAATGTGAAGTGGATTTTACTGGGCCCATCCAGTATGTGGGTTCAAAGTTGTATTGGAGTGCATATGACTTGGAAACAGGGCAGGCCTGTCAATCCATAAGGAAAGAGTACGGGAGTACAACATGAATAATGTGAAGTGGATTTTCCTGGACCCATCCAGTACGTGGGTTCAAAGGCGTATTGGGGTGCATATGACTTGGCAGCAGGGCATGCCTGTCAATGCACAAATAAAGAATATTGGAGTGCAACATGCATAATGTGAAGTGGATTTTACTGGGCCCATCCAGTATGTGGGTTCAAAGTTGTATTGGAGTGCATATGACTTGGAAACAGGGCAGGCCTGTCAATCCATAAGGAAAGAGTACGGGAGTACAACATGCAAAATGTGAAGTGGATTTTACTGGGCCAATCCAGTATGTGGGTTCAAAGGCTTATTGGGGTGCATATGACTTGGGAGCAGGGCAGGTCTTGCATTCAATGTAACAATTTTTTATGGAGGCCCTCCTGGACATCTTGTGAAAGGGGTATTGGGTTGCGTCTTAATTCTTGGCAGCAATTGACACCATAAGATACTCCATATGTAATTGACCCCATATAGTGCGCCATATATAATTGGCCCCATAAGATGCTCCATATGTAATTGGCCCCATGTACTGCTCTATATGTAATTGATCCCATAAGATGCTATATATGTAATTGGTCTCATAAGATGCTCCATACAGTATATAATGAGCCGCATATATGATGTTCCAGTGTATGATGGGCCCCATATAACTGACCCCATATATTGCTCCAAACAGTAAAAAAACAATATAAATACTCACCTCTTGCTGATCGCTGCTCAGCTCTGGACTCCTCAGCGTCACCATTTTCTGGCTTTCAGCACTGTGAGTGTTCAGGCACAGGGCAACCAGTACTGATATCATCGCGACCTGAATGTCACAGTCAGAGGATGCGGAAGACGCCGCAGTGGTGGAACCGGGAGAGGTAAGTATCTCAAGTGCCGGGGCCAGGAGCATGAGGTTATGTGCACACGTAGTAAAATGTCCTGCGTTTTTGGTTTTGCAAAAACCGCACCTCTTGGCAGAAACCTCACGTGCGGTTTTGCTGCGGTTTTTAATGTGTTTTTTTTTTGCAGAATTGTCTACGGTTTTCTACAAGGAAAAGATAAATAAAGTTTGACAAACTACACTCCAGGGAAAAAAAAAGGTGATGTCATTTCCTGCTCCAACCCCCCCAGACTCCATTTTCTTTTTAACAAAAAAAGAATGATGACTGACAGAAATGAGCAGCAGAATGCCCAGCGGGATGAAGATGTGCAGCGCCTCTGCAGGCCCTTCCGAATCCTCATGCTGGGGTGTTTGCTGCAAATCCTGATGCAGCACAGACAACAGGTAATAGATTAGGGTTTGATTACGTTCGTGTTAATATTTTTTTGGATAAGGAACGTGATTATGTTTTGGATTAGATTATGGATAGGATTGGGGTTTGTTGGGAATAGGGTTATGGTTGGGTTTTGGATTAGGGTTGTGATTGGGTTAGGTTATTGATTAGTGTTTTGATTATTAATAGACTTTGGATTGGGTATGGGATTATGGATTGGGTATAGGATTAGGGTTTATTGGTGGGTTTTGGATTAGTGTTGTGGTTTGGTTAGGTTTGTGATTATTGTTTGGATTATGAATAGATTTCGGATTGGTGTATTTTGGGAAATCAGAGTTTAGATTATGTTTTGGATTAAGAATATTTTTGGGAGGTTATGAATCATAAAATTGTTCACATATCTTTGTTTTTTGAGTGTGCTGTGTACTAAAAGTATATTTTTATTTTAGGCTCTGCAGCAGCAGCGCAGAAGGAGAAAGCAAGGGTGTAAATTTTGGGTGCACCCACTCTTAGTGGACAGAACCGACAAAGGACATTTTAACATTCTTTATAATGATTTGAGGCGGTAAGTTGCAAAATAACTCAAGCTATTTTGCAATTTAAAATGTGTATAAAAGTATGTAATCATTAACTAACCATTTTTGCTTTGGTTTACTTTGCAGATATCCTGAAAAGTTTGTGTCCTTCTGCCGGCTTCCAATCACCGCCTTTGATCATCTGCTTGAAATCTTTGGTCCTCATATTACATTTGCTGATACGGTCATGAGGAAGGCGATCACTGCTGAGGAAAGGCTGCTCATCACCTTGCGGTAAGTAAATAATTTTCGGTTGGAATGTCATTACGCCCCTTTCACACATCAGTGTATCCGGTACCGGTTATTATATTTGGACCATGTAACGGAGACACTGACACAGGTAGACACACTCTAATTAATGGGTGTATGTACATGTCAGCGTGTTTTTTTCCAGCTCCAGCTTTCTTTTTACACTGGGGTGTTAGCGACAACATAGAATACTTCATAGAAGACCTGAAAGGCGGTTTAGGCATCTATAGTGCCCATACATGCTGACAGGTTATATTACATTTTTGTGTGACATTTCTAATTTTTTTTTTTTTCTGGTATTTGGCCACAGGAGAGAGCTGCACATCCCTACACCTCCAATTAATAGTTGATAAATCCACCATCTCTCAAATTGTGAGGTGCACATGTGCCGTCATCTGGCAGAAGTTGCAGCCCATGGTGATGCCTTCCCCAACCGAGGAGACTTGGCTGCAGGTCGCAGCAGGCTTTCAGTCTGTGGCCAATTTCCCAAACTGCATAGGTGCAGTTGATGGTAAACATGTAAGAGTGCAGAAGCCACCACAATCAGGATCACGCTTCTTTAATTATAAGAAGTATTTTTCAGTGGTCCTGATGACGGTGGCTGATGCACATTACAAATTTGTTGCCATCGACGTTGGTGCTTATGGCATTACTGGGGATTCTCGGGTGTTGCGAACATCACATGTTGGACAGCAAATTCTTCGAGATGGCGGTACGCTCCCAGCCCCAAGACCTTTGCCGGGTTCCATACATCCAGCGCCCTTTGTGATGGTATCGGATGAGGCCTTTCCATTAATGACAACCCTGCTGCGCCCATACCCACGAAGAGGACTGACTGCCCGGTGGAGGATTTTTAATTATCGGCTGAGTCGTGCACGAAGATATGTGGAATGCACCTTCGGGATCATGACTAGTCAGTGGAGGATCTTTTACACTGCCATCCAGTTGGATCCAGACACCATTGGCACTGTGATTAAGGCCTGCTGTGTACTCCACAACTATTCTCGTGAGTACAGCTCCGAGGTAGATGTGGAGTACTAGCAGCCACAATGCAATCCAGTGCGCCATGTGGGAAGACCATCCAACTCGGGTGTGCATGTGAGAGAAACCTTTACTGACTATCTTATGAGTCCAGAAGGTGCCGAGCACTGGCAATACTCCTGTGCTGGTGTTCGGCAGTCTGAACAGCAGTGAAAGATCAGAGAAGAAGAAGATTGAGCGGCAGCAAAGAAGGACCCGTCTTTTTCTTTTGCTATTTATTTTTTTTGGATTGATAACAACATAGTTTCTATAGGCACAGGCCGGACCACCCGACCCTCACTATGGAGAAGGAAACGTTTGTTGGTACTTTTATACCAGTGGTCTATTGATTGGACTGAGGATGTACTATGCTAAAATTATAGTTTATATGTATCCTTACGCAAAAAAAAATATTGGAATTGCTAATTTTAGGGTCATCATTTTAAAATTTGCACAAAGGGTGGTTTATTTTAATTTATGTAGGTCCCATTCTCCCCGGAACTTACACCATCACCATACTTTGACTCTACCTAATAGACACTGGCCGTATGTAGCCCCCTTATAATTTGGAGAAAAAACACTAAGTAAAAGTAACCAGAAAGATTTATTAGAAAAACAATAAACTTTATGACAAACATTGTCATTATTTTTTCAATTTGAAAGATAACATATGGCCACAAACATTTTGGGCCAACAACAAAAAGGTCAGCCAGAAACTTTATTATGTAGTTCAAATTATGGTACTGTGGGTAGTACCCATAGTTTGTTGCGGCATCCTGATTGTAAGCTTGATTGGTTGGGGGTCCAAGCAGCTCACTAGTGTATGGGTGACTGGCTTGATATTGTAGAATTTGTGTTTGGCCTTGGGTTTTTTTTCGGAATAGTCCGAAAACCGACATCAAAATGTCATCATATGGCAAAATAGGTGTGGGATCATGCAATGCTGTAAGCGACATTTGGACCATGCTTGTGAAAATGTTCTGGCGATCAGGTGGCAGAGAGCGAGCCTTGTTAGCTATTTGTAAAGCGAAAAAATCAAATTTGTCTACCGTGGTTGACTTTTTTTTATCAAGGCTAGCATCTCATTTGCCGCTTTTATTGTTTTATCCTCTGTTTTTTTTTAAATTTTTTTGGGTTTGGCTCTCCTGACACCGGACCGCCAGCCCTTCCTCTAACAACTGTTTCCACTACAACACAATTTTCATCAGCGGCGGACGACGATGCCCCAGCATCTGCAGACAATGGGCCACCACCAGAACCATCTTCACCAGCTGAAGAACAGGTCGCAGGAGCTCCAGTTGAAGGTCCAGATGCCTCTTCCGAATCTTCCTCTGCCAGAGGGACAATGTTGCCTTGAGTGCTGTTTGAGAAAAAAATAAAGCATAATCTCAATATCTTGCAGAGACAGCGTGCAAATGCAAGACAAGTGACATGCTGTGGGGACAAAACACGTGTCACATGTCCGGGGTCGTAGCTCTACAACCTCCACTGTTTGAACACATAGTGGAGAGGGAAATTCATCACATGTCTTCTACTATGCTGTTCTATGTGGGCACAACAAATTAAAATAACGGTGCAGTTGTATGCAGCGTTGAATACGCAGCCAACTGTGTTATACCACCTACAAATACAGGATAGATTGCTTTAAAAGACTTTGTATAAATAAAAATTATTTACCTACGTAATGTCCTGCCAGTTACCAAAAATTGTAGTTCCTCATAAAAAGGGAAGGAGTGTCGGCTGGGAGAGGATCCACTTTTATTGCAGCTTGCCACATATTTATGGAATCTGTCCTTCACGGACCTCCATCGTTGCTTTACATCTTTCTCTAAGAAAAAAAGCAACAAAACATTAATTTTAATATTTAGGTACACCAATTTTTGTAGTGTAACGAAAATTAGAATTACCAATTTGCAACTGTGTTGTATTGTTACAAGAATCCCAGTCAGGATACAGCTGGCGTAACACTTTGGTCCAGCAGTGATCGCGGTAATAGCGGTCCTTGTAGGCCTCGTCCGAGGGGTCCCATATAGGTGGAAAATCACGGACCTACAATATAGAGATTCCGATCATTAGATACTATGCTTACCCAAAAAAAAAAAACACAGGGAAATGCATTATGCAAAAAAAAAAAAACCCTACCCCTAACCCTACCCCTACCATAATCCGTACACTTAGTACAATACCTACCATAATCCCTACACTTAGTACAATCCCTACCATAATCCCTACACTAATCCCTACACTTAATACAATCCCTACCATAATCCCTACACTAATCCCTACATTTAGTACAATCCCTACCATAATCCCTACCATAATCCCTACACTTGCACAACATAAAGAAATTGCTCCCCTTCATACGCCTCTTTATGTCGTTTTTACCTGATGCTAAGAAGATTTTATGTTCTCAATAAAGCAATTATTATTTTATCTCCTGGAGACGCTGGAAAAATCCTTCTTTATGTTGTGCATGCACTATACACCCGGGTCAGGGTGTTTCCGTGCGTCGGAAGTGTGATAAGGAGTGAAGAGGGGTGAGCTGAATACTTCTTGTTTGTGCATAATCCCTACACTTACTACAATCCCTACCATAATCAATATCACAAACAGAATCTAAAATACGTCCTGGGTTCCCCAATTACGTGTTGGCTGGGAAGGGTTAATGTATGCGCAGCCTTTCTGGCTCTAAAAATAGGGGGGACCACACAAAAAAAAAATTTACGTGGGGGTCCCCCTATATTTTTGGGCCAGAAAGGCTACACAGACAGCTGCGAGCTGATATTCATAGCCTAGGAAGGGGCCATTGATATTGGCCCCCCCGGCTACAAATACCAGCCCGCAGCCGCCCCAGAAATGGCGCATCTATTGATGCCTTTCATCGGTGACATTAAGCCCGGTTAATAATGGAGAGGCGTCAAGAAGACGCCGATCCATTATTAATCCAAAAAAGTAAAATTTGAAATAAAACACTGAGACAAAAAAAAACCTTTAATGAAATAAAAAAACACAGTTTTTGACAAAAAATCTTATTTTACACTCAATCCATTGCGACGCCCTCGTTCTCCTAGAAAAAAAAAGATTAAAAAACAAATTCATACTCCTTGTTCCGACGCAGTCCATAAACGAGGGTCCCACGACGATCTTCCATGGAGAACAGTCACATCCTGAGATGTAAAACACAAGCCGCGGAGACACCATCACGTGTTTCTCAACGCAAGCAATGACTAGCCAGGTCTTTCCCTGGGAAGGAACAACCACGGGAAGGGCAGTCTCCAATGAAGGAAACCAACTATGCCAAAACATGGTATCCATCCACAGACAGCTGTTTCGGGGTATTGCCCCTCATCAGTGTGGAGTAGGAAACTGGCTAGTAGGAGCAATGTCTAGTAAAAGACTGTGAAAACTGAGGATGAATGAACTCATGGAGATCATCATCCAACACTGCGGAGACACCATCACATGTTTCTCAACGCAGTGATCTAGAGCAATGCTCCCATCCCTTATGGGAAATATGCAAAAACATGCAAAACACAAGCCGCGGAGACACCATCACGTGTTTCTCAACGCAAGCAATGACTAGCCAGGTCTTTCCCCGGGAAGGAACAACCACGGGAAGGGCAGTCTCCAATGAAGGAAACCACATATGCCAAAACATGGTATCCATCCACAGACAGCTGTTTCGGGGTATTGCCCCTCATCAGTGTGGAGTAGGAAACTGGCTAGTAGGAGCAATGCCTAGTGAAAACTGAGGATGAATGAACTCATGGAGACCATCATCCAACACTGCGGAGACACCATCACATGTTTCTCAATGCATATTTCCCATAAGGGATGGGAGCATTGCTCTAGATCACTGCGTTGAGAAACATGTGATGGTGTCTCCACAGTGTTGGATGATGATCTCCATGAGCTCATTCATCCTCAGTTTTCACAGTCTTTTACTAGGCATTGCTCCTACTAGCCAGTTTCCTACTCCACACTGATGAGGGGCAATACCCTGAAACAGCTGTCTGTGGATGGATACCATGTTTTGGCATAGGTGGTTTCCTTCATTGGAGACTGCCCTTCCCGTGGTTGTTCCTTCCCGGGGAAAGACCTGGCTAGTCATTGCTTGCGTTGAGAAACACGTGATGGTGTCTCCGCGGCTTGTGTTTTGCATGTTTTTGCATATTTCCCATAAGGGATGGGAGCATTGCTCTAGATCACTGCGTTGAGAAACATGTAATGGTGTCTCCGCAGTGTTGGATGATGATCTCCATGAGTTCATTCATCCTCAGTTTTCACAGTCTTTTACTAGGCATTGCTCCTACTAGCCAGTTTCCTACTCCACACTGATGAGGGGCAATACCCCGAAACAGCTGTCTGTGGATGGATACCATGTTTTGGCATAGTTGGTTTCCTTCATTGGAGACTGCCCTTCCCGTGGTTGTTCCTTCCCGGTGAAAGACCTGGCTAGTCATTGCTTGCGTTGAGAAACACGTGATGGTGTCTCTGCGGCTTTTGCTTTGCATGTTTTTGCATATTTCCCATAAAGGATGGGAGCATTGCTCTAGATCACTGCGTTGAGAAACATGTGATGGTGTCTCCGCAGTGTTGGATGATGATCTCCATGAGTTCATTCATACTCAGTTTTCACATCCTGAGATGTGACCATCCTCCATGGCTGCAGAAACACACTGACAGGAGCTAAGCTATAGTGCCGTAAAGCGAGGTCCCGGAGCACCCAAACACAGGTAAACTCCGCGACAAAGTGCAGGAGCATCGCGAGGTGGTGAGTATGTATTTAATGTTGTATGTTGTATGTCCTTTATTGTATGTTACATGTATCGTATTGTATGTGTCATGTATGGTTTTTTCTTTTTTTTTTTAACCATTTCACTGAGCAACTGTGCACGGTCGGCGCCGGGACTACTCTCCCATACTATAGCCGGATGGGAGCAGCAGTCCCATACAGTGACTAAGCACAGTTGTGGGCCTACCGTCGCATGGGGACTGACGCACACAGACTGACGCACACAGACAGACACATACAGACTGATGCACACAGACTGACGCACACATATACATACATGCATACATACCAAATCAATGAGACGGCCCACATCGATCCCCATGCGACGGTAGCCTTCCATGATGTTAAAGATGGCGACTTCCTTCTTCTTCCCTACACTACACTCCGCCCACACACTTCCTCTTCCTCCCTACATCACTTCCTTCTGCTGCGGTTTTGCACCCAATTCCGCCGCAAAAACCGCAGATATTTTTATCTCTGCGGTTTTGCTGCGGAATTGCATGACTGAATAGAAGTCAATGGGTGCAGAAACGCAGCAGAACTGCACAAAGAATTGACATGCTGCGGATTGTAAACCGCAGCAAAACCACGCAGAAAAATCAGCAGCATGTGCACAGGTTTTTTTTTTTTCCATAGAAAATAATGGTACTGTAAAACGCAGCAGAATCTGCTGCGGAACCGCAGAACCAAAACCGCTGCAGTTCCCCAGCAGAATCCGCACCGTGTGCACATAGCCTGAGGGGGAGCCCATTCATGGGCGCTTGCCCTAGCACAGGCTCCGGGCCCCCATAGTGTCCCCGACTGCGAGTGGGCCCCCCCGCATGTTCAGGGCTCTGGCACTTGCCATGGTGTGCAGGGTGCTGACGCCGGCCCTAGTGCTCACTATGAGTTTTCTGTGAATTTTTGAAGCTATGTTTTTTTGCTGCATCAAAAACACAGCAGTTAAAGCAAACTGGATGGGATTTATAGAAATCTCCTGCCCACTGTGCTTCTTTTTAAGTCAGCGTAAGCTGACCTGTGGTGCGTATTTCAAATCTGCATCATGTCAATTTTTCTTAGGCAGAAGTCAGACTTGCGAGAAACTCACACGAGCCTTGCATGTCAATGCCCAGCACTGTCGCCAGCACTGTCGCCAGCACTCGGAACGGAGCTTGTGGCTACATAGAAATCCACACTGCAACAATACTGCCCCCACTCCACCTCAGGCGCATCGACCTCAATAATAAAAGGCTGAGACAGCTCAGGCTGTAAAAGGATCGGCGCAAAAGAAAACACCTCTTCAACATATCAAATGCCTCCCTGGCAGGACTGGACCACTTGGAAAAGTCCCTCACCTTCCTGGTCATATCCGTAAGAGGTTTGGCTACTACCGAAAAGTTCTTTATGAATTTACGGTAGTAGTTGGCAAAACCTAAAAACCTTAGTAACTTCTTCAAATCCTCAGGATGATCCCAATCCAATTCCAACCAGACTTTCGCCGGATCCATGTGAAAACCGATGGAAGGCAATTCATATCCTAGGAAAGGGATCTCCTCAACCAAGAACATACTCATGTTTGACATATAATTTATTGTCTCTGGGTATATGTAACACCTGACTGACATGTACCTGGTGAGACTCAAGGTCAGGTAAATTAATATGTCATCCAGATAGATAACCAGGAATTTGCCAACCAAGTGACTAAAGATGTCATTTATAAAGTGTTGAAAGACGGCAGGCGCGTTTGTCAACCCAAAAAGCATCACCAGATTTTCACAGTGTCCCTCGGACATATTGAAAGCTGTTTTCCACTCATCACCCTCTTTAATCCGGATGAGATTATTCGCCCCCCTGAGGTCCATCTTAGAGAACCATTTTGCCCTTACAATTTGAAGAGGTCTGGAATGAGAGGGAGTGGATAAGGATCACGGACAGTGATTGATTTGAGTTCACAGAAAGCCAGGCAAGGGCGTAACCCCCCATCTTTTTTCTTTACAAAAAAGAAACCTGCAGCAATGGGGGATGAGGAAAGTCTGATATGACCTTTAGCCAGGCTTTCCACGATGTAGTCCTTCATGGCCTGTCTCTCTGGACCAGAGATATTATAGAGTCTGCTCTTGGGCAGCTTGGCACCAGGAACGAGATTAATGGCGCACTCATAAGAACAATGGAGAGGGAGTTCTTGGCACCCCTGCTCCGAGAACACATCCCCAAAATCTGACAGGTAACTAAGCACAGACTTAGTATCCACCCTAGCAAACCAGGTACCCAAGCAGTGTCCTTGACAATATTCACTCCATCTTACTTCTTCCTGAGTCTGCCAGTCTACTACAAGATTATACAGGGTGAGCCAAGGGTCTAAGTACTGCAGGCATCGGCAGACCATCTAGCACATAACAGTCTAACACCTCAGGGTGCATGGCCCCCACTTGATTCTGTAAGTCTTGGACGACTTGACTAATATATCCCTGTCTCAAGGGGGCAGAGTAGATGGCGATTATGGGTATGGGTCTGGACAGAGTATGCGTGATGAGGCCTAGGACCTGTACAACCTACCGTCGATCAAATTAAATCCTGTCCCACTATCCAGAAATGCAGACAAGTCCACCTTAAACTCACCCAGGTGGTTTGCAGCTGGTACGAAAAATTGTGTCCTACCCACAGAGGTGATGAGGACACGTGGGTTGCTAACCTCCCCATAACCCGGACCACCTAGTTTTCCTGACGGTTGTTTACTATGTGATCGGGAGGGACACGTGCCCATGAAATAGCCCTTTTTACCACAATTGAAACACATTCGCTCCTTATGCCGGACAAAAGGTAATTTACCACAGTGAGGTGCCGCCCCACCTGCATGGGATCCTCAGTAGGCTCATTGCTGACCTCCCTTGACCTCGGACCTCCCACACACAGAGGTGACTCCCTATGTCTTTGGCGAAGATGGCGATCAACCCGGATCACCAAAGACATGGCTGCCTCAAGGGAGTCAGGAGTCTCGTCAAAGCTAAAGCATCCTTCACCCTTACTGTAAGCCCCTCACAGAACTGATTACAGAGTGCGTGGTCATTCCACTTGGTGTCTGTGGCCCACCTCCAGGACTCAGAGCAATAATTCTCTGTCGGCTGGTCTCCTTGCTGAAGATGTAGACTAAGGAGATGTGATCTGGGTCATCATATATAAGGCCCAGCGCCAGAAAAAATCCCTCCACCATCTGAAACGACTGAGAGTCAGATGGGAGAGAAAATCCCCACACTTGGGGGTCCCCCTTGACAAGCGAAATTACTATCGCCACACGTTGCTCGTCTGTACCTAAGTAAACCAGACGTAGCCTGAAGTACAGTTTACAGACCTCCCGGTACACAGCAAACTTTTCACGCCCCCCAGTGAACCTGTTAAACCACTTAACACCAGATCACATACAGTACATTTCTATCAGCTTTTGTTTTGGCCAAAGGATTTTTAAAGCCGCCACCACGTTAAAGAGACTCTTTTGGTTGGGCCCTACTTTACTCTAAGCTATTAAACATTTCTTAAAATACCCAATACTCTTTTTAGGCATGTTTTTATTTATGTTTCTTTAAGGGAATGAGCCACATACTGTACATTTTTTAAAAAATGACCATTAATACCATTGTGGTAGTTCAACTCACTTGGCAGTACATGAAGGTAGTAAAACAGGAACACTGTCTCTTTAAATCTTCAGTTGGTTTATTATATGGCAGCATAAACCAACAAGAAGGGGAAAGTAAACACAGCCCTTCAGGCAAAAACAGGAAAATAACAAAATGCTGTAACACAGTCCATATGTTTGCGGGTAGAAGCCCGCTCTGCAACAACACAGGCTCAGTCTTTCCTCCTCAAGACACAAACCACTGGAGAATCCTCTCTCCAGTCCTGCTGAGCAAAGACTGCCTCTGGAGCCCAGCTATTTAGGCCCCAGGCCATGTGACTCCACCCCCATGTTACTGAACACATGACTGGCATATAACACACGTCCTGTCAGCACACGGCGGTGCCAGCTCTGTAGGTGGAGATAAAGTGAACATCCTCCCACCCACTCTATGGATAAAAACCAGCCGATTTATGCAACTTACCTTAATCTTCACACTTCGTGTGCTGGAGGAAATACTTTGAGTTTCACATGACTGACGCCATTAAGCGTAGTGACACATATTTCCCCTCCAGTACTTTACCAGTAACTTTGTCACATATCCCTCACTCTCTGCCCAAAGCCGGGAGTTTTGCCACCTTCACGCACTAAGCAGGGGAGTCTGGACAGGGAATCTGCCTTCCCTGGCCTATGCCTGACGTGAAAAGTTAAATATTTGAGGCCTAAGAGCCACCTAGTTACCCATTTATTCTTACTCTTCTTTTCCCTCAACCACCTCAGAGGAGCATTGTCAGATACCAGCTTAAACCTACGGCCTAGCAGGTAATATCTCAGTGTATCTACTGTCCATTTTATGGCTAAGCACTCCTTGTCAATGATGGCGTTGTTTCTCTCCCATGAAGAAAGCTTCCGGCTCAGATACAGGATGGGATGCTCCTACCCATTCACTTCCTGAGACAGCAATGTTTCCAAGTCGACTTCTAATGCATCTGTCTGGACCACAAACTCTTTGCTGAAATATGGTGCGACCAGAACCGGATGTTTACAAAGAGCCTGCTTCATCTCTTGGAAAGTCATCTCAGTCGCAGCTGACCATTTAATCGTCGACAATCTTGTGCCTTGAAGGAGGTCCATCAACGGTGCACCAATTATGGTGAAACTTAGGATAAACTGCTGGTAGTAAGCCACAATTCCAAGAAACACCCTCACTTGCTTCTTGGAAAGAAGTTGTGGCCATTTCTGGATTTCCGTTATATTGTTTATCTGAGGCTTGATTTTGCGCCTCCTGATGACATATCCTAGGTATTTGGACTCTCCCTTCCTTATGGCACATTTTTGGGGTTTTACGGTGAACTCCGCATTTCCCAACACATTGAGGATTGCCTGTACCTTTGGTAGATGACTATCCCAGTCAGGGCTGAAGACTACAATGTTATCTAGGTAGGCCGCGGCATACTTCTTATGCAGAGCCAGGTCCCGATCCATAGCCCTCTGGAAGGTTGCTGGAACTCCCTGCAGGCCGAAAGGCATTCTGGTGTATTGGAAACACTCATCAGGCATTGAGGAGCCCATCTTTTCCTTGACACTCTGGAACATGGGGATCTGCCAGTAGCCCTTCATCAGGTCGAGGGTTGTAATGTACCTCGCGGTTCCCAGTCACTCAATAAGTTCATCCACACAGGGCATCGGATGCGCATCACATTTGGAAACCTCATTCAGCCTGCGGTAATCATTGCAAAACCGCCACTCATGGTCGGGCTTAGGCACAAGGACGATGGGAATCGACATTCACTTTTCGACTCCTCAATCACTCCGAGACCTAACATCCTCTTCACCTCATTTGCTATTACCTCCCAACGTGCTACAGGAATTCTATAGAGCCTTAGCTTCACCCTTACATGTGGCTCTGTCAACACGTTATGCTCGACAACCTGCATATGCCGTGGCAACTCCGAGAACAGGTCACGGTTCTGCTACTACAGTTCTCGACACATTGTCTCTGGGCAAGCATTAGAGTCTCTGCAATGGTGATATCGTCCACTGCGGCTTTGGCATTGGCTCCCAGGCAAGGTGTTTCTAGCGACTCCCAATCTCGCCATGGCTAGAGCAAGTTCCTTGGTATATTTGGTGCGGCTTTCTTCAGCCTGGCTGGTGTACCACGGTTTGCTTTTACACCACCTCAAATGGACCGTGTATCTTGACTAGGAACTTGCGCTCCATCGTGGGGATAAGCACTAGAATGCAGTCCAGGGGCTGCAACTACCTTAGCCTCACTCAACGGTTGTGACCAGAAAAAGCCCCCCCACACACACACAAAAACATGCCCACGAGAAAATTGCCCACAAGGAAAGTTGCCCTCACAGAAAACTGCACACACGGAAAATATTGCCAACATGGGCAAAATAACAATAGCTTATTAAAACAGTTTATAAAGAGGGCTATAGCTGTATTCACACAATGAAAATTGGGCACATGAGAAATTGCCCACATGAACTTAAAACACTTTATTAAAGAGTTCTAAGGTTGTAGTCAAATATGGAAAAATGGGTATATGGGAGATGGATCACACAGAAAATTGTCCACATGGACAAAATAAGAGTATATTAAAGAAGTCTAATAACAACAATAACTCCAGTTTATTAAACAATTGCACACCGACAAATTAGCCAATATAATGCAAAATAGCCAACTCTTTAAGTATTTAAGGTTATCTTCCACCTGGTGATAGTCCTGTACAGAAGTGATACAGTGCCTCATACTTCCTCTTTTTTTCTCAAAGGCGATCTGCATTAACCAGTGTTAATTTGTGGCAAGACAAGTCCCAATGTGGTACTTGCAGGTACGCAGGATGCAGTGATGAGTCGCGAGACGGTTTGGTGCTTTTTATAATAACGTTTATAGGCCTAGAGGTAACTATCCTCAGTCACAGCCTGACCAACAAAAAGGGGTAACAAGGGTTGCCATCGCAGGGGCTCTATACAAGCAAACACAAACGGGGTAGGACACGACTACGTCCGGCAATAGCCGGTCACTATAGGGCCGCTGTATGGCCGACCAGGGGTCCTTAATTATATAGTCAACTTAGCCGTCCAGACGTCCCTCGCCGATCGGGATGGTGGTCTTTCGGCATAGCAGTCGCTGGGCTCAGTTGCTGAAGCGTTGACAAAGTCTTCGAGTGCTCCGGCGCTCTGATGACACTGGAGCACCACAGGCCCCAGCGGAGTCCTTGGACGGATGGGCCGCAGCCCCTGGACTGGGGCAAGCGGCAGCAATGTGGGGTGGCGAGGGGCCGGCCACCTGCGCAGCTAACAGCTGCGACGGGGAATCCGCAGCAAGCAGAGGCTCGGCCCCTGCCGCTGACTGGAGCGGGACAGTGGCGGCCACCGACGGCAATGGACTTGCAGCAACCACGGGTGAGGGCAGAACGGCTGTGGACAGTGGGAGACAGGCCGCAGCCGCCGGCTGGAGTTAGGCGGCAGCGGCCGCTGGGGTCCACGGGCAGGCCACAGCCGTGGGCAGGAGCGAGGCGGCAACAGCCGCTGGTGACCGCGGGCCGGCCGCTGCCACGGGCAGGAGGAAGGCAGCGGCGGCTGCTGGTCATCACGGGGCAGCGGTTCTCGGACAGTCGTCTCGGCGCTGTCCCACTGATGTCCAGGGGAAGTATCTTTCCTGTCTCTGGCCTCCTTCCTGGCTCGGGTGAGTCACTCTTGCTCTCAGTCGCTCCCACGATCTCCTGCTCCTTCTGTCTCGTTCTGCTGATTCACTGTGACTCGCGTTCCCCGCCCCTTTTATATTGGCTCCTCCCCCAGTCCACCTGTCAGTCTCCACGGTATGTCCCTGAACTCTGTCCGCCGGAAACAGTTTCCCCCGGAACCCAGGTGACGGTCCCCTAGGTTCCGACCCGGACACTCGATGGGGACCCTCTCTCCCACACTCCCCCACCTTGTATGCTCACCAGTCCTTGGGCGAGGGCTTTAGTAGACTCGAGTTAGTCTTTGGAGATGACAGTTCTTGTCGCCATATGAACTGGTCCTGTTCGTAACGTTCAGGGGGTTTGCCAGCTGTTGACCGCTCGGAGCGTCTAAGTTCGACCGGGGTGGAGCTTTCTGGGGTGGTGGATGGTGGTGGGTTGGTCAATTCTGGCAGGCTAACTGGGTCTGCTGCAATGTCATTACTTGGAGGGCCCACAGATGTGGCTGGGAAGTCCTCTTCATCATCTAGGTCCCAGATCGTTGACGGGGGGTTGGGGACCTGAATGATCGGCTCGGGTCGCATGGGATCAGTGGATGCACAGGGGCGCAACATATTTCAGTGCACAGTACGAGTGAGAGGTACACCGTCTCTTTCCGATTGTTTTTCATACACAGGCCCGTCGGGGCTTATCCGGCGCAACACTCGTTATGGGTTCTCCTCCCACCGTGGTTCTAACTTGTTTTGGGGGCATTGATCTAGTACGAGTACCCGATCCCCAGCCTGGCAGTCAATTGGTGGGGGCAGCGCTCCCCCCGGGTGTTCTAGGTCCTGGAGCTTCGTATGGACGATTCGGTGGAGGGTCTGCAGCCGGTGCTGGTGGTTTCGGACCCACGAGGATACTCCGGTCCAGGGTAGAGGTTCCTCCGGGTTTAACTCCACTTCCGTGATTCCTTTGCCTTCCCGTCCAAACAGCAATGAGTAGGGGGTGTAACCAGTCACCCGGTGCACCAGGTTATTATATATACACACCAGCTCAGGGACGTATTCAGGCCAGCGGTCCTTTCGGTCGCTCTCCAGGTTACGCAGCATTTGGATTAGTGTTCGATTGAATTGTTCGCAGACTCCGTTTCCCTGCGGGTGGTATGGTGTAGTCTGAGACTTATCGATACCGTAGAGATGATGTAGTTCTTCCATGACTCTTCCTAGGAAGCACGCTCCTTGGTCCGAATGTATTCGCTGCGGGCAGCCGTAGACTTGGATAAAGTTTTTACAAATCACATAGGCGGCCAACTCCGCTGTCTGGTCTCGGGTGGGGGTGACCACGGCGAACTTGGTGAAATGGTCCACCATAACGAGACAATGTTTATACCCCTGATAGGCCGGACCTATGGTCAGATAGTCCACCGTGAGGAGCTCCAGGGGAGCTGATGTTACAATTGTCTGCACCAGGGCTCGTTGCGCGGGAGGTTTAGCGAGCTTGCACGGGCGGCAGGTTCGGCAAACTTCTTCCACAGCAGCGTGCAAGCGTGGATGGTACACTATCTGCTGCAGCCATAGCAAAGTCTTTTGAGCACCAAAGTGAGCCCCCTTTTCATGGGCTTCCCGAGCCAGTTGGCTGAGATGGGTTCCGGGCACGATTACATGCCATATTGTAGCCGACGTTGTTCGTGACACGGCTTTTCGATATAAAAGTCCCTTTTTGATGACTAGCTTTTCCCACTGGCGCAGCATCAGCAACATATCCTGGGTCAAAGTCTGTCTCTGTGAGCCAGTGGGCAACTTGCCTGTAGCCACCCATCGGAGCAGGAGTCCAATTTCTTTATCTTCCTGTTGCTGCTGAATCCATTTGTCGCGTGGCTGTTCCAGTATTCCCCCTGAGAGCTCCGGATGAGGCGCTTCTTGCGCGTTGACTGTAAGCGCGGCGGTGGTGAGGGCAAACGGCATCTCCTCCCCCTCTAATTCATCGTCTCGATTCCTCCTTGGGGTGGTGTGTCGGATTCCGGAGAGTGCATCGGCGTGCACGTTTTCAGCTCCCCGTTTGTAGATGATCTGTAGTTGAACTTGGCCATCCGAGCCACCCACCGCTGCTCTAGGGCCCCCAGTTTGGCATTCTCCAAATGGGATACCGGGTTGTCATCCGTCCACACCAAGACTTCGGAGCCCGCCAGGTACTCTGTGAACCGCTCCGTCATTGCCCACACCACCGCAAGGAGCTCGAGCTGTAATTGTCCAGGTTGCGTTCAGAGTAGTGCAGCGACTGGCTACCATAGGCGATCACTTTCTCCCGGCCGTCCTGCACATGTGACAACACAGCTCCTAGTCCCTGGAGGCTCCCGTCGGTATGCAGGATGAACGGTTGCAAGAAATCCGCATATGCCAATACCGGGGTGTCCGAGAGTGCAGCTTTGAGATCTTGAAACGCATCCTCTTGCGATTGCTGCCATTGGATCTTCCGCCCATTTGCCCCGGCTGGAGCCCCCTTCAGCAAGTCCTGCAGGGCTCGGGATCGGCGTACAAAGTTCTTCACGAACCGAGGATAGTAGCCGGCCAACCCCAGGAAGGCCCGCACGTCTTTCACCGTCTCGGGTGTAGGCCACCCTCGGATGGCAGCAGCCTTTTCCAGGGATGGTCTGACACCCTCCGCCGAGACGGTATGCCCCAGCTATTCGATCTGGGTGCGGAACAGGTGGCATTTCTGGGGCTTCACCTTTAACCCGTACTTCTGCAGCCGGCCGAGCACCTGCCCCAACCGCCACAGGTGGTCCTCGAACATGGTGGAATAGATGATATCGTCCAGGTATATCAACGTGGCTTCAAAGTTGAGGTCTCCTAGACACCGCTCCATCAACTGCTGGAAGGTTCCTGGGGCGTTGGCCAGCCCAAACGGCATCCGATTAAACTCGAACAGTCCCATGGGAAGGATAAATGCCATCTTGGCTCTGTCTTCCTCTGACATTGGCACCTGCCAGTACCCACTGGCCAGGTCTAGAGTTGAAAAATACGTCGCGTTCCCCAAGGCGGACAGAGATTCTTCTATGCAGGGCAGCGGATATGAATCCTTGATGGTGCAGGCATTCAACTTTCGATAGTCCAAAAACTCAGAGTGCCATCTTTTTTATGAACCAGGACAATGGGGGCTGCCTAAGGGCTCTGGCTTTCTCGTATGACCCCTTTCTGAAGCATTTGGGCTAAGAGGGTTTTCACTTCCTGGTATAGCTGCGGTGGTATTTGCCGATATCGCTTCCGGATGGGGGCCGCTCCTGCCGTGGGGATCCTATGCATGATGGCCATGGTACATCCGAAGTCATCCTCATGACTGGCGAAAACACTGTAATATTGTCCAAGAAGTGTCTCTACCTGGAGGAGTTGGGCTGCCGCTAGGCCGGAAAGTTCGGCCCGCATTCTGTCCAGGATGGCTCGACCTTTCTCCTGGGTCAAGGATACGGCAGTTTGTTGGGTTTGTACTGTTACTGCCCAAGGATCTTCGAGCTGCACCTTCAACTGGACCGCGGGGTTCAGCAGCATCTCCTCCAAAGGCCTCACTAGTTTGGCCATTTCGGCCCGGGGCTTCAGGGCGATATCTTGGTCTTCCAGGTTGACAAAATGCACCAGGACGGTCCCCTCCCACACCGTGGCCAGGGAGCGGGCTACCAGTATGCAAGGGTGCAGGCACTCCGAGTAACATGGTTCCACCTGCACCTCCACGCCCTCCAGTGGCATCGGGGCGCGGATCGGCAGGGCTACCACCGTCTGCCCTGGAGGAAGCACGCGCGGGGGGCCGCCAGCGCGATGACCTTGCACAGCGCCTTACATTCCTGGCACTTCTGGAGCACTCGCACCTCCCGCACCAACCGCTGGAAGACCTGCCCTTGGGCCGTGCAAGAACCCCAGTGGCTCAGAGTCTCTTGTGTGGGCTCATTGAGGAGGAGGTTGCCGAACTCTCGTAGTATGTTCATACCGAGAGTAACCGGATGTTTGCTGTTTGTGTCTCCCTGGGTCAGGACCACTCCCTGGCGGCCGAGTGATTTGCCGCTTATCGAAATCTGCATCCAGGCTACTCCGACGACAGGAAATGGTAGCTGGTTGGTGGCTACCAACTTTATCATGGTCCCCCACTGAGGTCCCACTGCTTCGGGAAAATGCTGCCGAAAATAAGTCTCTGGCATGGTCGTTACTTGCGATCCCGTATCTACTAGGCATCGCACGGCACGGCCTTCGATCTCTGCCCATACCACTGGGCACCGTGCGACCAGGTCTTCATGCCTTCCTCCACCCCATGTGACCGGCTCCGGGCGGCGTCTCCACGGCTCAGGGTCCTCTGCTCTTCTTGGCCAGTGGGGCGGGTTTCCCCTGGAACGTGGGCACTCTCAGACGGAGTGTCCCAATTCTCCACAATCGTAACAGGCGAATGGTCGTGGGGACCGACTTGGGTGGGGGCCGCGATGGTTCATGCCTCCTTTACCCGGCCCGGCCGGCTTTCTTGGCTTCGGCCAGTTCACCTTTAATACTCTGTATCTCTTGCTTCACCTCTTGTACCCAGTGGGGTTCGCTCAGGGCGCGTACGGATGCTTCGATACTCCGAGCCATCCCCATGGGGACTGTCACCTCTTGCTCCTGTTCCCGAACCCGTGCCTCCTTCCCTATTTCTGAAAAGGTCAGATGTGGGTCCACTCGCACCCGCTCCCACAAAGCCTGTCTTGCCAGGGTGTCTCGTAACCTGGTCACTAACAGGTCATGTAATGTTACGTCCACGGTCCCCATGCCGACTCCATCCTTCCTTTCAATGGCTAAAAACAGTTCCTGCAAATCATTCATATACTGGGTCACTGTTTCCCCCTCTTTCTGCATGCGACTAAACATCTGGGTTCTCAGTTCCCCCACATCGGTCGGGTCCCCATAGGTCTGTAACACCCTGACGAAGGTGTTTTGCTGCCCCCGGGGCCTCAACATTACGGTATCCGGGCTTCCCCATCCAACGCCATCAGGGCCACCTCTGCCTCTAGGTCAGGGGTAAGCGGATGCATCCTAAATAACCCACGCATTCGCTCCGTCCTCCACAGCATAGTATTGCTGCCAGAGAACCTGGGTACATTGCTTAGCATAGCCCCCAAAGAAATGCTGAGTCGGGGGCCATCGTTGTCTGCGCTCGGAGACTGCATCCTTCCGACTACGCCAAATGTGGTGCTTGCAGGTACGTAGGATGCAGAGACGAGCCGCGAGACGGTTTGGTGCTTTTTATAATAACGTTTATAGGCCTAGAGGTAACTATCCTCAGTCACAGCCTGACCAAAAAAAATGGGGTAACAAGGGTTGCCCTCGCAGGGGCTCTATACAAGCAAACACAAACGGGGTAGAACACGACTACGTCCGGCAATAGCCGGTCACTATAGGGCTGTGGTATGGCCGATTACGGGTCCTTAAATATATAGTCAACTTAGCCATCCAGACGTCCCTCGCCGTTCGGGATGGTGGTCTTTTGGCGTAGCAGTTGCTGGGCTCAGTTGCTGAAGCGTTGACAAAGTCTTCGAGCGCTCCGGCGCTCTGATGACACTGGAGCACCACAGGCCCCGGCAGAGTCCTTGGACGGATGGGCCGCAGCCCCCGGACTGGGGCAAGCGGCAGCGATGTGGGGTTGCGAGGGGCAGGCCACCTGCGCAGCTAACAGCTGTGACGGGTAATCCGCGGCAAGCAGAGGCTCGGCCCCTGCCACAGACCGGAGCGGGACAGTGGCAGCCGCCGACGGCACTGGACTTGCCGCAACCACGGGTGAGGGCAGAGCGGATGTGGGCGGCGGGAGACAGGCCGCAGCCGCGGGCTGGAGCGAGGTGGCAGCTGCTGCTGGGGTCCACGGCCAGGCCGCAGCCGCGGGCAGGAGCGAGGCGGCAACGGCCGCTGGTGACCGGGGGCAGGCCGCAGTCGTGGGCAGGAGGAAGGCGGCGGCCGCTGGTCTCGTGAGGCAGCGGTTTTTGGATGGTCATCTCAGCGCTGTCCCACTGATGTCCAGGTAAGTATCTCTCCTGTCTCTGGCCTCCTTCCTGGCTCGGGTGAGTCGCTCTTGCTCTCAGTCGCTCCCAAGATCTCCTGCTCCTTCTGTCTCATTCTGCTGACTCACTGTGACTCGCGTTCCCCGCCCCTTTTATATTGGCTCCTCCCCCAGTCCACCTGTCAGTCTCCACGGTCCGTCCCTGAACTCTGTCCCCCGGAAACAGTTTCCCCCGGAACCCAGGTGACGGTCCCCTTGGTTCCGACCCGGACACTCGATGGGGACCCTCTCTCCCACACCTCTACAATCCATCAAAGAGAAACCACAAGCTGGGATGATTGCAGTGAAACAGGGAATTATGTGCATTGTGAAATCCCCCACAACAATTTGTAGTTTTTTGTGACTGTTCCAGGGCTGCATTATGATGATTCCATATTCTAATAGAAAACTAAGGATCTCTATCAGCTGCACCTTCAATATATGTAGAAAAAAGTATTTGAGCCTCTCATAGCATTCTTCATGTTAGAATGTGGCAACAAGCTTATCAAAAACACATCTCACTTGTTTAATTGGCACAAAGGCTAATGCAGCATGAGACTTCAGTGTCGTAGAGACTTCTGTCTTAAAACCAACATTTTTTTATTTTTCTGATGAGACACTGACACAGATAAAAATAAGACCCTTTGACTGCAGCATGTGGAAAGGCAATCCTTAATGGAGTCATACAAGCCTTCTTAAATTGACTAAAACCTTTTGAGGTACCAGATTTGGAATCAGTAGCTTCATTATTTCAAACACTCTCTTATACGTGTGCATGTCCTTTGTATTTGTGGCGCCCCTGAGGGTTCAGTCACCACAGAGGTACAGCATCTCATCTATAGGTGTGGTACCCCACTCCCACATAAGGAAGGAGCACCACCCAGGACTCTAAAGGCCCCGTCACACATAGCGATCTCGCTAGCGAGATCACTGCTGAGTCACAAGTTTTGTGACACAACAGCGATCTCACCAGCGAGATCGCTGTGTGTGACAGCGATCAGCGACCGGCCCCCCTGCCGGTATCGCTGATTGCTCTGGGAAATCTCTGGACATTTCTTTCGCTGCTGATCTCCCGCTGGCCAGCACGCATCGCTGCGTGTAACAGGCGAGAGACCAGCGATCAGCGATAAAATAATAAAAAAAATATATATTGTTACTCTCACCTTCCGACGTCCCGCGCAGCATTCCCGCCTCTCTCCACGCTCCGGTCCCAGTAATCCTTTGCAAGAATGACCGCGAGACATAGCGATCCCGCGAGAACGGACGTCATCGCGGTAATTCTCGCAAAGGATTACTGGGACCGGAGCGTGGAGAGAGGCGGGAAGGCTGCGCGGGACGTCGGATGGTGAGAATAACAATATTTTTTATTTTAATTCTATTTTTGACATGAATCAGCGCTGAACACAGCGATGACGCGCGCGCAGCGTCGCTGTGCTAATCGCTGGTGAAGCTGTCTGTTTGACAGCTCGCCAGCGATCATATAGCGACTCACCAGCGATCCTCACACGTTGATATCGCTGTCGGGATCGCTGGTAAGTCGCTATGTGTGACGGGGCCTTAAGACCTGCACCCAACACAGACTATTGCAGCAAAGCACCCTGGACGTACCCTAAGGGGGGATAGTCTCATCCCAGGCTGGGTAGTAAAGGATGTTGGGGGAGTGGGTGGAGAAGGTAGGAAGAGAGAGGATGAGCTAACAGAGCAGAAAAGAACAGTGCAGAGAGAGTGAAAGCAAGCAGACGTGCTGTGAGGCAGCTCCCTGTCAGAAGGAGCTGCAGAGAGAAAGCTGAAAGGGAGAGACAGAAGGAAGCTCCCAGAAGAGAGAAAAGGGTCCTTGGGACACGGGTAGTGAGAAGTCCACCCGGCTCGTATCCACGCTGACTGTTGTCAGGTGGAGGGACCAGGTTGCAGTGGGGTACCGGCCCCCGAGACTAGTGGAGCAATCACCAGTCTCAGCTAGCAAGCTGAAGCCAGGGGCACCTCTAGGTGCTTCAGCTACAGCCACAGTTATCTTTATTGAAAAGGCAGCCATAAGGGAGCAAGGGGACGCAGAGAGGACATCACCCGACAAGGTCCGCGGCTGCTGGCTTGGGACACTGAATGTGAGATGTTGGGCAGGAAGGGCGGAAAGCCAGCACAGTGAGACGGCCAGGAGAGGCATATACAGGAAGAAGTCCTGGAAAGGTGTATCCTGATGTACCTGGGAGTTTGTTGGACTCTTCACCTGGAGAACACAGCGCCAAGCGGGCATCTGTGAGCACCAGAACTGTGAGTAAAGCTTTGAAAACTGCACCCAGCTGTGTTCTCTAATCATTCCTGCGTTACCTGCCTTGCGCCACATTCACCAACCTCATCTTTAACATCTACATCCAAACTGCCCTGGGATACAGCTCTACCTGTGGAGAGCTCAACCATCTCTGCTGCCCTGTCACCATCCCAGAGGATAATAATATAATAATAATAATAAATTTTATTTTTATAGCGTCGACATATTCCGCAGCACTTTACATTTCAGAGGGGATTTGTACAGACAATAGACATTACAGCATAACAATAATCACATACAGTAGATTATAACAAATAACAAGAGGAGTGAGGGCCCTGCTCGCAAGCTTACAGTCTATGAGGAAAGAGGGAGACACGAAAGGTGGGTGGTAACAGTTGCTCTGATTGTATGGACCAGCCATAATGTTAAGTGTGTAACAGTACAGACACAGAGGGCTAATGGATGCATAAAGCATGTGGGAACATGATGCTGGGAACCTGGTTATGGTAACACTTTTGGCTCTGCCACACAGGGATAGGTTAGGTTAATGTGTTGAGGCGATAGGCCAGTCTGAATAAATGCGTTTTCAGGACACGCTTAAAATTGTGGGGATTGGGGACTAATCGTATTGACCTGGGAAGTGCATTCCAAAGAATTGGCGCCGCACGTGTAAAGTCTTGGAGACGGGAGTGGGAGGTTCTGACTATTGAGGATACTAACCTCAGGTCATCAGCAGAATGGAGGGCGCGGGTAGGGTTGTATACTGAAACAAGGGAGGAGATGTAGGGTGGTGCTGAGCCATGGAGGGCTTTGTGGGTGAGGGTAATAAGTTTATACTGAATTCTGGAGTGGATGGGTAGCCAGTGTAATGACTGGCACAAGGTAGAGGCATCGGTGTAACGATTGGCGAGGAATATGATCCTGGCTGCAGCATTCGAGACAGATTGGAGAGGGGAGAGTTTGGTAAGAGGGAGACCGATTAGAAGAGAGTTACAATAGTCGAGACGAGAATGAATAAGAGAAACAGTAAGAGTTTTTGCAGAGTCAAAAGTAAGAAAAGGTCGAATTCTAGAAATGTTTTTGAGGTGCAGATGACAAGAGCGAGCCAGTGATCGAATGTGGGGGGCAAAGGAAAGCTCGGAATCAAGTATGACCCCAAGACAGCGGGCATGTTGCTGGGGAGTAATAGTGGAACCACACACAGAAATAGCAATGTCGGGTATAGGTACATTAGTAGCAGGAGGAAACACCAGGAGTTCAGTCTTTGACAGGTTCAGTTTCAGATATAGTGAGGACATGATATTAGACACAGCGTTTAGACAATCGCCAGTGTTTTCTAGAAAGGCTGGCGTGATGTCAGGAGAAGAAGCGTATAATTGGGTGTCATCAGCATAGAGATGGTACTGGAAACCAAATCTACTGATTGTTTGACCAATAGGGGCAGTGTACAAGGAGAAGAGGAGGGGGCCTAGAACCAATCCTTGAGGAACCCCAACAGTAAGGGGAAGGTGAGAGGAGGAGGAACCGGCAAAAGAAACGGTAAAGGAGCGGTCGGAGAGATAGGAGAACCAGGAGAGAACAGTGTCCTTGAGGCCAATGGAATGGAGCATAGTGAGGAGGAGCTGATGATCCACAGTGTCGAATGCTGCAGAGAGATCCAAGAGAATTAGCATGGAGTAATGACCATTTGATTTAGCTGTTAGCAGATCATTAGAGACTTTAGTGAGGGCAGTTTCAGTGGAGTGTAAAGAGCGGAAACCGGATTGGAGAGGGTCAAGAACAGAGTTTTCTGAGAAATAGCGGATAAGACGGGAGTGGACCAGGCGTTCCAGGAGTTTAGAGATGAAGGGAAGATTAGAGACAGGTCTATAGTTAGCGGCACAGTTTTGGTCGAGGGATGGTTTTTTAAGTAGTGGATGTATGATGGCATGCTTAAATGAGGAGGGAAAAATACCAGAAGAGAGAGAGAGGTTAAATATTTTAGTTAGGTGAGGGGTGACAGCAGGGGAAAGGGACTGGAGGAGATGTGACAGAAATGGGTCACTGGTGCAAGTAGTTGGGCGAGAAGATGCAAGGAGCCTGCTTAGGCAGAGGATCTGCATAGCAGCGTCGGTCCCCAGACCGAATACCACAGGTGGCGTCACAAACACTTTATTATAAACTTTACAAACTGTATTTCTCTGTAAATATTCCTTTAACTGGACACCTAGGGACACGGACTGGGTCACCGCTAAAGTGACACATCCCCTTAAGAACCAGCCCGGTACCGAGTATCCCCATGGCCCTGGCATGCGATCTGTTATGAATGAGTCACCGAAGGAGGAAAAAACAAAAATACAAGCTAAGTCCAGAAAACCAAAGAGGTTGGTAGCTATCGGATTGCATACCCCTGATCCTATTCACCACAACTAACAGTAGCCGTGGGGGGTTCCTACGGTGGCCTAGACCCCTTGTTCACAGCCGGAGAACTAAATAAGCCTAAAGAAAGAAAGGGGAAATCTAAACTGCCCCAGAGCAGACCCCAAAGCAACATGTATTGTCGGTGAAAAGCAGATGAAAACACAAACACAGACAGAAAGACAGGTTAAGCAAACGATGGGGCCCAACTAACTAAATAGGAAAGGACAGAAAAGATGCTGGCTGCAATCCGCAAAAAACCCTACCAAAAATGTCCCAACGGTCTGATAGGGAAAAAGGCCCTGAAGTCGCTAGACTTCAAAATCACTATATCAGTACTCAGGTATATTCTGAAAACAGAGCAAAGAGATAAACTGATCAGAGACAAAAATGGAGCTCAGCCCGTCCCAACAAAGGCAGGCTGAACACAAAACACGAAGCAAACAGACAAAATCTCATGGAAAAATAAGAGAGCAAAAACTTAGCTTTCTGTAGACAGGACTAACTGCTTGCAAGAGCTCAGAGCAGAAAGGACCACCAGCACCCCTGTAGGGCGTTGGCTGCCTTATATCCACTCAGTGATTCCGGGTGTCCAATCAGGCTCCACCTGTTCAGATGACAGTTTCTTCTCAACCCAATCAATTTCACTACCTCTCTTCACCAGCAGAGGGAGTTCATCAGACATCAACGGTGAAGGGGAAAATGAACTCCCAACAGTACCTCCCCCTTGAGGAGGGGTCACCGAACCCTCATCCACGCCACCAGGATGATCAGGATGGGCCCGATGAAAAGCACGAACCAATCTTTCGGCATGAATATCAGATGCAGGGACCTAAGAATTATCCTCCTGGCCATAACCCTTCCATTTAACCAAATACTGGAGTCTCCGTCTGGCCAGGCGAGAATCCAGTATCTTGTCAACCTCATATTTCACATTACCTTCCACCAATACAGGGTCCGGAGGTGCCACCACAGGAACTACTGGCTCAACAAACCTCTTTAACAGAGACTTATGAAACACGTTATGGATCTTAAATGTAACAGGAAGAGACAATCGAAAAGAGACAGGATTAAGAATCTCCAAAATCTTGTAAGGTCCAATAAATCTAGGTTTAAACTTGGGAGAAGCCACCTTCATAGAGATATTCTTTGATGACAACCAAACCATATCACCCACCTTAAACTGGGGACCAATGGTCCTATGACGGTTGGAAAACCGCTGGGCCTTTTCCTGGGAGAGAGACAACCTATCCACCACTTGGTCCCAGATCTGGTTTATTCTCTCCACCACAGTGTCAACACCTGGGCAGGCAGAAGACTCCACCTGCCCTGAAGAGAATCGAGGATGAAACCCAAAGGCACAAAAAAAAGGTGACATCAAAGTGGCAGAACTATCTCTATTATTTAAAGCAAATTTGGCCAAGAGCAAAAATGAAACCCAATCATCCTGATCAGCAGAAATAAAACATCTCAAATACGACTCCAAAGTCTGGTTTGTTCTCTCCGTCTGCCCATTGGTCTGAGGGTGAAACGCAGAGGAGAAGGACAACCGAATTCCCAGCTTGGAACAGAAAGTCCTCCAAAATCTAGAAATAAACTGAACTCCTCTGTCAGATACAATGTTCTCAGGAATCCCGTGCAAGCGAACCACCTGTTGCAAAAACAAGGGCACCAACTCTGAGGAAGATGGCAACTTAGGGAGTGGTACAACATGGACCAACTTAGAGAATCTATCACAAATCACCCAAATAACAGTCATTCTCTGAGAGACAGGCATATCAGAGATAAAATCCATTGAAATATGGGTCCATGGACTCCTGGGCACCAGCAAAGGCATCAGCAGCCCACTAGAGCAAGAACAAGGTTTAGACCGGGAGCAAGTCCCACAGGACTGCACAAAACTCCTGACATCACGAGACAAGGTGGGCCACCAAAAAGACCGACTCACCAAATCTCTAGTACCAAAAATACCTGGATGACCAGCCAATGCAGAGCAATGAACTTCAGACATCACTCTCTTCCTCCACTGGTCAGGAACATACAATTTTCCAATGGGACAAAGCTCAGGTTTGTCCTCCTGAAACTCTTCCAGAGCACGTCTCAAATCGGGCGAGATGGCAGAAAGAACTACCCCCTCGCCTAAGATGGTAGCAGGCTTGGTCACAACAGGAGAATCAGCAAAGAAACTCCTAGAGAGGGTGTCTGCCTTGACATTCTTAGTGCCCGGAAGAAAAGAGACCACAAAATCAAAACGTGTGAAAAACAAGGCCCACCTAGCCTGTCTGGGATTCAAGCGTTTGGCCGACTCCAGGTAAATCAAATTCTTGTGGTCAGTAAGGACCACGACTTGATGTCTAGCTCCCTCCAACCAATGTCTCCACTCCTCAAATGCCCATTTCATGGCTAACAGTTCCCGATTCCCCACATCATAGTTACGTTCAGATGGAGAGAACTTTCGGGAAAAGAAAGCACAGGGATTCATTTTAGATGTAACAGGATCTTTTTGGGACAAAACAGCTCCTGCACCAATCTCAGAAGCGTCCACCTCTACCTGAAACGGGAGTGAGATATCAGGTTGCCGCAAAACCGGAGCAGAAGTGAACCTTCGCTTCAGCTCCTGAAAGGAAGAAACAGCCTCCGGAGACCAATTCAGCACATCAGCACCTTTCTTAGTCAAATCAGTCAATGGTTTGGCAATACCAGAAAAATTAGCTATAAATTTACGATAAAAATTAGCAAAACCCAAAAACTTCTGGAGGGCCTTCAAAGAAGTGGGCTGAACCCATTCATAAGTGGCCTGTACCTTGGCCGGGTCCATTTCAATAGTTGACGGAGACAAAATAAATCCCAAAAAGGAAATCCTCTGTACCCCAAAAAGGCATTTCGATCCCTTGACATACAGGGAATTCTCCCTCAAAATCCGGAACACAGTCCAAACATGTTCCACATGAGAGTCCCAATCCTCGGAAAAGATCAAAATATCACCCAGATAGATGATCAAAAATTTATCCACAAAGTCGCGGAAAATATCATTCATGAAGCAATTGAAGACAGAAGGGGCATTAGTGAGCCCAAAAGGCATCACCAGGTACTCAAAATGTCCCTCTGGAGTATTAAACGCCGTCTTCCATTCATCCCCATGCTTAATGCGAATAAGATTATACGCCCCCCTGAGGTCAAGCTCGGTAAACCAGCCAGCACCTTTAACTCTAGAGAATAGATCAGAAATCAGGGGTAACGGATACTCATATTTAATAGTAATTTTGTTGAGGGAACGATAATCAATACAAGGCCTTAATGAACCATCCTTCTTGGCCACGAAAAAAACCCAGCACCTAAGGGTGAAGAGGATGGTCTAATATGACCCTTCTCCAATGACTCCTTAATATAGGATCGCATAGCCTCGTGCTCGGGTACAGATAAATTGAAAAGTCGACCCTTGGGAAATTTACACCCCGGGCTCAGCTCAATTGCACAGTCATAACTCCTATGAGGAGGCAAAGACGCAGACTCATTCTCACTAAATACATCATAAAAATCAGCCAAATAGTCAGGAACATCAAGCGACTGGGGAGAGGTGGAGAAAACAGGAGCGTCACTAAGGGCACACCGACAACCCCAACTCACCACAGACACAGATTTCCAATCCAAAACTGGATTATGGATTTGCAACCAGGGAAACCCCAGAACAATGGTATCATGCAGATTATGCAACACCAAAAATCTGCAATTTTCTTGATGGTCTGAGGCGACCCGCATTACCACCTGGGTCCAAAACTGAGGTTTATTCTTCGCCAAAGGAGTAGCATCAATACCCCTCAAAGGGATAGGCGTCCGCAGAGGTGTCATAGGAAATCCACAATGTTTAGCAAAATCCAAGTCCATCAGGTTCAGAGCTGCTCCCGAATCCACAAAAGCCTTAGCGGAAAATATGGACAGGGAGCAGATCAGAGTAATTGCCAGAAGAAACAGGTTGAACACCACCCACAGCAAATGTGTGTGCAAAACATTTCTCTCGTTTAGGGCAGACAGAAAAAATATGCGAGGCATCTCCACAGAAAAAACACAGCTTATTACGCCTTCTGAACTCCTGACGTTGCGGCCTAGACAAAACTCTATCACATTGCATAGGTTCAGACATTTGTTTAACAGGTGGCAGCACCTCTCGTGCAGTTTTGCGTTCACGCAAACGCCGATCAACCTGAATGGCTAATGACATAGAATCGTCAAGACCAGAGGGATCAGGAAATCCCACCATAGTATCTTTTATGGTTTCTGACAAACCTTTCCGAAAGAGAGCTGCCAAGGCACCATCATTCCAGGTAGTAAGGACCGCCCACTTTCGGAATTTTTGACAGTACAACTCTGCAGAATCCTGACCTTGGCTCAATGCCAACAGGGCCTTTTCAGCCTGATCAATAGCATTAGGTTCATCGTACAACAGCCCCAAGGCTTGAAAAAATGCGTTCACATTAGTTAGAATAGGATCATCAGGTTTCAAGGAAAACACCCAATCCTGAGGATCGCCGCGCAGCAAGGAGATGACAATTTTAACCTGCTGTGTGGAGCTCCCCGATGAGTTAGGCTTCAAGGCAAAAATAATTTACAATTATTCTTAAAGTTCAAAAATTTAGACCGATCCCCAAAAAACACATCAGGAGTAGGGATCTTTGGCTCAGCAACATGTGAATGAGCAAGATAGGTGGAAATTCCCCGCACTTCAGCAGCGAGCTGCTCCACACGATCAGACAATTGCTTCATCTCCATTGAGAAGAAAAAAATTCCCCCTACGGCCTCAAAGACATAGAGGAAAAAATGTACACACAAAAAAAACAAAAAAAAAAATTCTGACCCTTTTTTTTCTTTCCCTTTTTTTTTTTTTTTAATAATTCTTTCCTGCTATTGAGTACCCTAGAATCTGCGGTATGGCTGGTGATTGTGTTATGAATGAGTCACCGAAGGAGGAAAAAACAAAAATACAAGCTAAGTCCAGAAAACCGGAGAGGTTGGTAGCTATCGGATTGCATACCCCTGATCCTATTCACCACAACTAACAGTAGCCGTGGGGGGTTCCTACGGTGCCCTAGACCCCTCGTTCACAGCCGGAGAACTAAATAAGCCTAAAGAAAGAAAGGGGAAATCTAAACTGCCCCAGAGCAGACCCCAAAGCAATAGACAGCCCCCAACAAGTATTGTCGGTGAAAAGCAGATGAAAACACAAACACAGACAGAAAGACAGGTTAAGCAAACGATGGGGCCCAACTAACTAAATAGGAAAGGACAGAAAAGATGCTGGCTGCAATCCGCAAAAAACCCTACCAAAAATGTCCCAACGGTCTGATAGGGAAAAAGGCCCTGAAGTCGCTAGACTTCAAAATCACTATATCAGCAGTCAGGTATATTCTGAAAACAGAGCAAAGAGATAAACTGATCAGAGACAAAAATGGAGCTCAGCCCGTCCCAACAAAGGCAGGCTGAACACAAAACATGAAGCAAACAGACAAAATCTCATGGAAAAATAAGAGAGCAAAAACTTAGCTTTCAGTAGACAGGACTAACTGGTTGCAAGAGCTCAGAGCAGAAAGGATCACCAGCACCCCTGTAGGGCGTCGGCTGCCTTATATCCACTCAGTGATTCCGGGTGTCCAATCAGGCTCCACCTGTTCAGATGACAGGTTCTTCTCAACCCAATCAATTTCACTACCTCTCTTCACCAGCAGAGGGAGTTCATCAGACATCAACGGTGAAGGGGAAAATGAACTCACAACAGCGATCCATAGTAAAATGTACTAACATGGCGGATATGAGTTACCCACCTTGACTTGCCAAGTGTACAGTTGGTAAAAACACTGGGTACTTTATCAAAGAGGTGCCATCTCCATAGATGGTATCTTTGTTAAGTTAAAGCATAAGATCTTTATCGCCTAAAACTAGAATTCTGTTTTGATCATCCTTTCCTGAATCATGAAGTATCAGTTGGGTATAATTTTGCAGAATATAAAAATGAATATTTTTTGGGTTAGAAAAATTACCATATATACTATGATGGACAAGGCTTCTCGCAAGAGATGATTGTCTTGGCACATGGGCCAATACATTACTCAATACAGACAACACCGTTCCCATCACATTGAGCGTGGAGTAGCTCTTACTGCTCTGTCTTCTCTCATTTTGCTCCTGGTAATGTTTGCTACTGCTTTTTGAGGTCAGGAGACATGACAGTGTTCTGTTGATTCATGATCTACAGTCACGCTGTGATGGTGTTTGGTATGGAAGAGTTGCCTCAATCTGTCCCTTGAAGCTGGGACCCTAACTATCCTTGTCCTGGGGGTACTCTTAAAAGTAGAGAGGCCTGGGTCTCTGACCTTACTATGCTCCTGTTAAACCCGACCTGTCCCCTCCCCCACCCAATGAGGCATGGAACAGAAATGTAAGGTAAACAAAACACAAAGCCAAAACAGGGATAACAGAAAAAACCTCTAGCACACAAAAGCACAAACCAAGGAACAGGGAGGAGGATAGGGACAGGGAGGAATAAAGTAAGTGGGAATAGGGATCAGTAGATAAACACACACGTACTTCAGTAAACTACAGATCACTACAACTACAACTCTACTCCAATTAGTTAACTTAAGCACACAGCACAGGAAGATGAATCTTTCACCAGCAGGGAATAAAACGCCCAGAGCCAGTATATATATAGAGATAGTAATTGATAAGCGATTGCAGCTGAGAACAACCAGGCTGTAAGGTCTCTTACTTAACCCTCTTAGCACTGTAGCAAAGGAACTCCATTTAAAATAGGACATGAATCACACCATCGCTAAAGAGGACTGCGATTCATGACCATTCAACTCCAAGTCTTTCAGGGGGACGTGACATCCTTGTGACAACTACACTTTCATCTTTTGTTTTGATAATTGAATGGCACTTTGTAGAGCGATGCAGTTTGTATCTCCAAGTCACCACAGCATTGATGCAAAATATTCAAACTCCAAGTAAATCATAACTTTGTTGTTCCTCTGGCTTCTTGAAAACTCCATTGTTGGAACTACAAGAGGGAATAGAATACTTTAGATAAACTGAAAATGCACTTATATTGAGGAGAAATACTCATTTGGGGATAGATCTATTAAAGTACATGTTTTAAGTACCATATATACTCGTGTATAAGCCGATCTGAGTATAAGCCGACCCCCTTAATTTTGCCACAAAAAACTGGGAAAACTTATTGACTCGCGTATAAGCCTAGGGTGGAAAATGCAGCAGCTACTGGTAAATTTCAATAATAAAAATAGATACCAATAAAAGTAAAATTAATTGAGACATCAGTATGTTAAGTGTTTTTGAATATCCATATTGAATCAGGAGCCCCATATAATGCTCCATACAGTTCATGATGGGCCCCATAAGATGCTCTGTTGTGAGTTCATTTTTCCCTTCACCGTTGAGGTCTGATGAACTCCCTCCTCTGGTGAAGGAAGGTAGTGAGGCTGATTACCAAACACCTGGGCAGCTAGATGATGACTGGGTGGCTGGAATTGAGGACTGGATATAAGGCAGCCGACGCACTTCTGCCTTGCTGGTGATCCTGCTGGATTCTTGGAGACCAGTCTGATTCCTGCGTCTCAAAGCTAAGTTTTTCTGCTCTGCTTTGTACACTTCAGTTTTGTTTTTGTTTTGCCTTGTTTTTTGGGAGCTCTGCCATCCCCGGCCGGGGGTGAGCTGAATTCCATTTTTGTCTCTGATCTGTTGATCTTTTGCTCTATCTTCAGAATATACCTGAGTGCTGATATAGTCTTTTGAAGCCTAGCAACTTCAGGGCCTGTTTTTCCTATCAGTCGGTTGGCACATTTTGGATAGGGTTTTTGCGGATGGCAGACAGTGGCTTTCCTATCCTGTCCTATTTAGTTAGCTTGGGCCCCATCATTTGCTCAACCTATCTTTCTATCTGTGTTAGTGTTTTCATCTTGCTTCACCGTCATTATATGATGGGGGCTGCCTATTGCTTTGGGGTCTGCTCTGGGGCAGTTTAGTTTTTCCCCTTTCTGTCTTTAGGCTATGTAGTTTTCCGGCTGTGATCGAGGGGTCTAGGGCACCGTAGGAACCCCCTACGGCTACTGCTAGTTGTTGTGGATAGGTTCAGGGGTCTGCAATCCGATAGCTGCCAACCTCTCTGTTTTTTCTGGACTTAGCTAGTATTTTGTTTTTTCCTCATTCGGTGACTCATCATAACAATGCTCCATACAAAATACACCCCATAAAATGCTGCACTGTTATGGATGAGTCACCGAAGGAGGAAAAAAACAAAATAATAGCTAAGTCCAGAAAACCAGAGAAGTTGGCAGCTATCGGATTGCAGACCCCTGAACCTATCCACAACATCTAGCAGTAGCCGTGGGGGGTTCCTACGGTGCCCTAGAGCCCTCGATCACAGTCGGAGAACTAAATTAGCCTAAAGACAGAAAGGGGAAATCTAAACTGCCCCAGAGCAGACCCCAAAGCAATAGGCAGCCCCCAACATATAATGACTGTGAAGCAAGATGAAAAACACTAACACAGATAGAAAGATAGGTTGAGCAAATGATGGGGCCCAAGCTAATTAAATAGGATAGGATAGAAAAGCTGCTATCTGCAATTCGCAAAAACCCTATCCAAAAATGTACCAACAGACTGATAGGAAAAACAGGCCCTGAAGTCGCTAGGCTTCAAAAAGACTATATCAGCACTCAGGTATATTCTGAAGTCAGGGCCAGAAATCAACAGATCAGAGACAAAAATGGAATTCAGCTCACCCCCGGCCGGGGATGGCTGAACTCCAAAAAACAAGGCAAACAAAACTAAAGTGTACAAAAGGCAGAGCAAAACTTAGCTTTGAGAAGCAGGAATCAGACTGGTCTCCAAGAATCCAGCAGGAACTCACCAGCAAGGCAGTAGGGCGTCGGCTGCCTTATATCCAGTCATCAGTTCCTGTGACCCAGTCATCACCTACCTGCTCAGCTGTTTAGTAATCAGCCTCACTACCTTCCTTCGCCAGAAGAGGGAGTTCATCAGACCTCACTGGTGAAGGGAAAAATGAACTCACAATAGTACCTCCCCCTTGAGGAGGGGTCACCGAACCCTCATCCATGCCACCAGGGCAATCAGGGTGAGCCCGATGAAAGGCACGCACCAATCTTTCGGTATGAATATCAGAGGCAGAGACCCAGGAATTATCCTCCTGACCATAACCCTTCCACTTAACCAAATACTGGAGTCTCCGTCTAGCCAGACGGGAATCCAGTATCTTCTCTACCTCATATTTCATGTTACCTTCAACCAATACAGGGTCAGGAGGTGCCACCCCAGGAACTACTGGTTCAACAAACCTCTTCAACAAGGACTTATGGAACACATTATGAATCTTAAACGTGACAGGAAGAGCCAACCGAAAAGAGACCGGATTAATAATCTCCAAAATCTTGTAAGGTCCAATAAATCTAGGCTTTAGAGTTGAGCGACTTTTGGTTTTTTAGGGTCGCGTTTCGTTTCGTGAAACCCGACTTTTCCAAAAGTCGGGTCGAGCAAGATCGTCCGATTATAGGGAAAAGTCGGGGTCGTCCCGAAACACGAAACCCAATGTAAGTCAATGGGGAATAAAAGTCGGCAGTGAGAGGAGGACAGGAAACACACCTACAGTGCCCATTTGAATGCCAAAAGCATCAATTCTTCTTACTTAAGCTTGTCAACCTTAATTAACTTCATAATACAAGTTACGCACTGAAAAATGGGGGTTATTTGGCTAAAGTTGTGGGGGGGGAGGGCTGGCTGCAGGTTTTCATGTGCCCTGGGCGAAAGAGCGCCCCTTTAACACATACCACAACTCATCATGCTCCGATACGGCAGAGAAATAGCGGTATAGTACAATGAAAAATACCTCACTTTTTACATCTCATGACGAGGCCCATCTATTTCTCCATACAGAATCATTGGTCCCATATAATGTTTGAAACAGTATATGATGAGCTCCACATAATGCTACAGTATATGTTGGTCCCCATGGATGAAGCTCCACTGTCTTATGGGCCCAAATAATGCTCCAAACATAATGGGCCCCATTTCTAATGCTCTAGTGTATAATGGGCCCTGTAAATGCTGCTCCAGTGTCTGATGTCCACCTTTGGAATGTTCCAGTGTATGGTGGGCCCCATCTATCATTCTCCAGAGTATAGTGCTCCCCAAAAATTGCTGTCCCAACATTGAAAACAATCAAATAAGTCTCCTCACTAGGGAATCCCTGTACTTGTCTGGATTACTCGTCTTCCCCATCTTCCATCTCACAGCACAGTATTTCAACTTTGCAAGTGCTGTGTTCCTGAGCAAGCAGGGGGGGTCCACTCATTGGCGACGGCACTGGCACAGGGCCCCTGATAGTACGGTGGTGTGTCTGATGGCGGGTGGGCCGAACCTGCACTTTCATCTGCAGCTTCCTCCTTGTCACCGTGTAAGATGGAACTGTATATGGGAAGGGTAACCTGAGTTTCATCAGGGTCAGATTCAGGTCGTGTAGCGTGCGAGGGGAATGTAGTGGTCTGGGTCAATGTACCAGCAGATTCATCGAGCAGTGGCTGGGCATCAGTGCACTTGTGTCGCCCCCAGGAGTACGGTCGCCACAGTGACATTACCTTCTTCCTAGGGAGTGTGATATCATGCTTGGGAGCAACGAACGATCTCTCTAGCAGGTTAACTGATTGGGCGGCATTATTCCCACGAGTCATGACCCTCCAAACAACGTTCATGAAGGCAAAGTGTTTGTTTTACGTGGGCAGTATGGTTGCAAAGCTGAACCTTAAAGGAATGTCCAGAAGGGCACCACCAGGAGTGGAGCCTACGGTTAAATTCCACTCCACCTGGGAAACCTCAACCATGCCAGCTACAGAACAGATGCACACATTGCAAGCTTAATTCCATTAACGAACGAGACTCCGTCATGCCCCACGGTCCGAGTCCGGCTTACTAGAGGGACTCGTGAGGCTCTGGCACATGAGATTGGCCAATAACTGGTGTGTCATGCCCTTACATGTCCGTGGCTGCATGTGCGCTACACTGAAAAGGCCAGCGTTTGTCGCTTACAGGTGCAGATAACCCGCTGAACAACGTTAGTGATGGGGATCACTGATTACAATTATTACCCGCGAACAATGATTTCCCAGTAAGTGCAGGTCAACCGCAGTTCCGGAATTAGGCCTAACCGTCATTCCTGAAAAAATGAAAAACTTACGTGTGCAAACCACAGGTGCTGTAGCTTGCTTAACAGCTCGCCAGCCGTTCTCACGCCCAGTATGGATTACACGTGATTGCACAAAGGTGAGAAAGGGTACCGTATCCCCAGATAACATGTATGGATAGCGTACACATTCAAAATATATGTCTATACATCAGGAGGCAGGCTCAGATGGTGTTAGGCCCAGTATGGATTGCACGTGATTGCACAAAGGTTAGAAAGGGTACCGTATCCCCAGATAACATGTATGGATAGCGTACACATTCAAAATATATGTCTATACATCAGGAGGCAGGCTCAGACGGTGTAAGGCCCAGTATGGATTGCACGTGATTGCACAAAGGTTAGAAAGGGTACCGTATCCCCAGATAACATGTATGGATAGCGTACACATTCAAAATATATGTCTATACATCAGGAGGCAGGCTCAGACGGTGTTAGGCCCAGTATGGATTGCACGTGATTGCACAAAGGTTAGAAAGGGTACCGTATCCCCAGATAACATGTATGGATAGCGTACACATTCAAAATATATGTCTATACATCAGGAGGCAGGCTCAGACGGTGTTAGGCCCAGTATGGATTGCACGTGATTGCACAAAGGTTAGAAAGGGTACCGTATCCCCGGATAACATGTATGGATAGCGTACACATTCAAAATATATGTCTATACATCAGGAGGCAGGCTCAGACGGTGTTAGGCCCAGTATGGATTGCACGTGATTGCACAAAGGTTAGAAAGTTTACCGTTTCACCGGATAACATGTATGGATAGCGTACACATTCAAAATATATGTCTATACATCAGGAGGCAGGCTCAGACGGTGTTAGGCCCAGTATGGATTGCACGTGATTGCACAAAGGTTAGAAAGGGTACCGTATCCCCAGATAACATGTATGGATAGCGTACACTTTCAAAATATATGTCTATACATCAGGAGGCAGGCTCAGACGGTGTTAGGCCCAGTATGGATTGCACGTGATTGCACAAAGGTTAGAAAGGGTACCGTTTCCCCGGATAACATGTATGGATAGCGTACACATTCAAAATATATGTCTATACATCAGGAGGCAGGCTCAGATGGTGTTAGGCCCAGTATGGATTGCACGTGATTGCACAAAGGTTAGAAAGGGTACCGTATCCCCGGATAACATGTATGGATAGCGTACACATTCAAAATATATGTCTATACATCAGGAGGCAGGCTCAGACGGTGTTAGGCCCAGTATGGATTGCACGTGATTGCACAAAGGTTAGAAAGGGTACCGTATCCCCAGATAACATGTATGGATAGCGTACACATTCAAAATATATGTCTATACATCAGGAGGCAGGCTCAGACGGTGTTAGGCCCAGTATGGATTGCACGTGATTGCACAAAGGTTAGAAAGGGTACCGTATCCCCAGATAACATGTATGGATAGCGTACACATTCAAAATATATGTCTATACATCAGGAGGCAGGCTCAGACGGTGTTAGGCCCAGTATGGATTGCACGTGATTGCACAAAGGTTAGAAAGAGTACCGTTTCCCCGGATAACATGTATGGATAGCGTACACATTCAAAATATATGTCTATACATCAGGAGGCAGGCTCAAACGGTGTTAAGCCCAGTATGGATTGCACGTGATTGCACAAAGGTTAGAAAGGGTACCGTATCCCCGGATAACATGTATGGATAGCGTACACATTCAAAATATATGTCTATACATCAGGAGGCAGGCTCAGACGGTGTTAGGCCCAGTATGGATTGCACGTGATTGCACAAAGGTTAGAAAGGGTACCGTATCCCCAGATAACATGTATGGATAGCATACACATTCAAAATATATGTCTATTCATCAGGAGGCAGGCTCAGACGGTGTTAGGCCCAGTATGGATTGCACGTGATTGCACAAAGGTTAGAAAGGGTACCGTATCCCCAGATAACATGTATGGATAGCGCACACATTCAAAATATATGTCTATACATCAGGAGGCAGGCTCAGACGGTGTTAGGCCCAGTATGGATTGCACGTGATTGCACAAAGGTTAGAAAGGGTACCGTTTCCCCGGATAACATGTATGGATAGCGTACACACTCAAAATATATGTCTATACATCAGGAGGCAGGCTCAGACGGTGTTAGGCCCAGTATGGATTGCACGTGATTGCACAAAGGTTAGAAAGGGTACCGTATCCCCAGATAACATGTATGGATAGCGCACACATTCAAAATATATGTCTATACATCAGGAGGCAGGCTCAGACGGTGTTAGGCCCAGTATAGATTGCACTTGATTGCACAAAGGTTAGAAAGGGTACCGTATCCCCAGATAACATGTATGGATAGCGTACACATTCAAAATATATGTCTATACATCAGGAGGCAGGCTCAGACGGTGTTAGGCCCAGTATGGATTGCACGTGATTCCACAAAGGTTAGAAAGGGTACCGTTTCCCCGGATAACATGTATGGATAGCGTACACATTCAAAATATATGTCCATACATCAGGAGGCAGGCTCAGACGGTGTTAGGCCCAGTATGGATTGCACGTGATTGCACAAAGGTTAGAAAGGGTACCGTATCCCCAGATAACATGTATGGATAGCGTACACATTCAAAATATATGTCTATACATCAGGAGGCAGGCTCAGACGGTGTTAGGCCCAGTATGGATTGCATGTGATTACACAAAGGTTAGAAAGGGTACCGTATCCCCAGATAACATGTATGGATAGCGTACACATTCAAAATATATGTCTATACATCAGGAGGCAGGCTCAGACGGTGTTAGGCCCAGTATGGATTGCACGTGATTGCACAAAGGTTAGAAAGGGTACCGTATCCCAAGATAACATGTATGGATAGCGTACACATTCAAAATATATGTCTATACATCAGGAGGCAGGCTCAGACGGTGTTAGGCCCAGTATGGATTGCACGTGATTGCACAAAGGTTAGAAAGGGTACCGTATCCCCGGATAACATGTATGGATAGCGTACACATTCAAAATATATGTCTATACATCAAGAGGCAGGCTCAGACGGTGTTAGGCCCAGTGTGGATTGCACGTGATTGCACAAAGGTTAGAAAGGGTACCGTTTCCCCGGATAACATGTATGGATAGCGTACACATTCAAAATATATGTCTATACATCAGGAGGCAGGCTCAGACGGTGTTAGGCCCAGTATGGATTGCACGTGATTGCACAAAGGTTAGAAAGGGTACCGTTTCCCCGGATAACATGTATGGATAGCGTACATATTCAAAATATATGTCTATACATCAGGAGGCAGGCTCAGACGGTGTTAGGCCCAGTATGGATTGCACGTGATTGCACAAAGGTTAGAAAGGGTACCGTATCCCCAGATAACATGTATAGATAGCGTACACATTCAAAATATATGTCTGTACATCAGGAGGCAGGCTCAGACGGTGTCAGGCACAGTATGGATTTGACGGCCCAGACTACACAGCGGAGGAGCAGGGAGAGGTAAAGATTGCAAATGCTGGGGCCCTGCCCAAGCAAGGGGGGCCCACTCGTGGGCGTCGGTACTGGCACTGGGCCCCTCATAGTACGGCGGTGTGTCTGACGGCGGGTGTGCACCACCACCGTCAGAGACACTTGATTGCACTATGAAGGACCCTGTACCAGTGCCCGCACCCAAGAGTCGGCCTACCCACCTGTCCAGGGCAACGGCACTCGCACGGTGTCGTGCGCTAGGTGGTGACCCCGGCCATGGGGGGGGGAGGCAGCACAGTTAGGGAGTTTTAGAAAGTGGCATATGTTGATGTTGGACATTCAGCTGATGCAAAAGGTGAAATAGGTCAAGTCCCAGGAAGAGGTGGACCAAAGCAAGCCATTTTTCTGTCACCCTATGTGTCATCAGAGGAAGGTGGGACAAAATCCTTGGAAATCCATGCGTGGTTCATTTTAATGAAGGTTAGATCATCCACATTTTGGGTTGACAGACGGGTCCTTTTTTCTGTCAGGATTGATCCAGCTGCACTGAAGACTCTTTCCGATATATCACTTGCAGCTGGGCAAGCGAGCTCCTGTAAGGCATATTGTGCCAATTCAGGCCAGGTGTCCAGTTTAGCAGCCCAATAGTCAAAGGGGAATGACCTGTGCGGGAGAACATCGATATGGGAGGAAAAGTAGTTTGTAACCATAGTTGACAACTGCTGTCTCCTGTCACTTTCCATTGATGCAGTATTACCAGTTGTGTGAGCGGTACTTGAAAAATCAGTCCACAACATTGTCATGAAACCCCTGTCTCCAACGCCACTTCTGCTGTGTGCACCACGAACACCTCTGCCAAGCTGCCCCCGGCCCGTACGGCTCGTGTGAGAACCATCACCGCTGCTGTGTGCTGGGAATGCCTCAAGCAACCGATTTACCAGAGTTGCTTGTTTATTAGCCAATATTAGGTCAAGGTTCTCCTGTGGCATGATGTTTTGTAATTTGCCTTTATAGCGTGGATCCAGGATGCTGGCCAAACAGTAGTCGTCATCGTTCATCATTTTGGCAATGCGTGGGTCCCTTTTTAGGATCTGCAAGGCATAATCTGACATGTGGGCCAATGTTCCCGGTGTCAATGATGCACTGCGAGTGCTGGTTGGAGGAGCACTTTCTGGCAAATCCACATCCCTCCAGTCACGCACAAACCCTGTACCAGACCTTGCCACGCCAACATTTTCACTTGCTCCACGAGATGCATCCTCCTCCTCTAAGTAATCATCCCCATCATCCTCCTCCTCCTCTTCTTCCTCCACCTCGTCCAGGAGAGGTCCCTGAGCAGACAATGGCTGAATGTCATCAAGGATTCCCTCCTCCTCTTCCTCCTCATCAACATTGGCTCCAGACGCCTGCTCCTTAAGGTGCGTCAAAGTTTGCATGAGCAGACGCATAAGTGGGATGCTCATGCTTAGGATGGCGTCGTCTGCGCTTACCAGCCGTGTGCATTCCTCAAAACACTGAAGGACTTTACAGAGGTCTTTCAGCTTCGACCACTGCACACCTGTCAACTCCATGTCTGCTCTCAAAGTGCCTGGCCGTGTATCCTCCCACAAATGCATTATGGCCTGCCTCTGCTCGCACAGCCGCTCCACCATGTGCAGGGTGGAGTTCCACCTTGTTGCAATGTCGATAATGAGGCGGTGGTTGGGAAGGTGGAGCAATCGCTGCAGCTTCTGCATACGAACGGAGTGTACAGGCGACCGGCGGATGTGCGCGCACAGTCTTCGCACCTTCTGGAGCAGGGCTGTTAACTCCGGATAATTTTTGAGGAAGCACTGCACCACCAGGTTCAAGGTGTGAGCCAAGCAAGGTATATGGCTGAGTTTTGAAAGGGCTATGGCTGCCACAAAATTACGGCCGTTATCACTAACTACCTTGCCTGCCTCAAGATGTACACTGCCCAGCCATGACTCGCTTCAAGTACTCGGCCAGCACCTCGGCGGTGTGTCTGTTGCCCAAACACATCATCTGCAACACAGCCTGCTGACGCTTTCCACTAGCTGCTCGATAGGGGGACACATCGTGTGCAACAGTGGCAGCTGCAGATGGAGTGCTCGTACGACTGCGCTCTGTGGACGAGCTTTCGCTTCTGGAGGAGGAGGAGGAGGAGGGTCGAACGCCTACAGCCAACTGTTTCCTATACTGTGGGCTAGGCAGCACTGTCCCACCACCGCTGTCCCCTGTGGACCCTGCATCCACCACATTAACCCAGTGCGCAGTGATGGACACGTAACAGCCCTGGCCATGCCGACTGGACCATGCATCAGTTGTGAGGTGCACCTTTCCGCTCACTGACTGCTTGAGTGCATGGACAATGCGGTCTTTCACATGATGGTGGAGGGCTGGGATGGCTTTGCGAGAGAAGAAGTGGCGACTGGGTAGGTCATAGCGTGGTACTGCATAGGCCATGAGTTCGCGGAAAGCTGTGCTTTCCACCAACCGAAAGGGCATCATCTCAAACGAGATTAGTTTGGCAATGTGGGCGTTCAAACCCAGTGTACGCGGATGAGAGACTGAGTACTTTCTTGACCTACTCATAGTGTCTGGGAGGGTGAGCTGGACTTGAGAGCTGCATATGGTGGAAGTAGCGGTGGACAGGGCGGACTGAGAGAGGGTTGATGATGGTGATGGAGTTGGTGTTCTTTCTGATTGCCTAGAATCAGTCTTTCGTTGATATAACAGTGGGATTACCTGACTGCTGTGGCCTTGCAACGACACCTCAACATTTGCTGCTGTGCTAACCGGTGGGCTTACAGTGGGGGAAACAATGTAGCGTTGCTGACTACCTTCGTTGTGATCAGTTGCACATGTGGCACTTGAGGTTTGGTGTTGTGTCCACGCTTGCAAGTGCATGCTGGTTAAATGTCTAAGCATGCAACAGGTATTCAAATTTTTCAGATTTTTCCCTCGGCTAAAGGTCTTTGCGCACTTCTTACAGATAACCTTGGCCTGATCATGAGGATTTTGTTCAAAAAAGTGCCACACTGCACTCTTCCTACTTTGGCAGACATTTTGCGGCCTAGCACGCTGTGATCTTTTGACCCTCTGGACAAGCTGTCCAGCAACTCTTTTGATGTTTGGAACCTGTCTTTGGAGTGCTCCGGGCCTGCCAGATAACAGCTGTTGCGATGTCGATGTCTGCTGTGGATGCTCCTCATCTGAGCTATTGGAAGCAGCACCCTCTTCCCCCAATGGATGCCAATCTGGGTCAACAACTGGGTCATCCATCACCTCCTCTTCTATGTCATGTGCACCTTCCTCTGTGTCACCGTGTATGGTGGTATAGTGTGCGGGAAGGGGCACCTGAGTCTCATCAGGGTCAGAATCTGGCTCTGTACACTGCGAGGACAATGTAGTGCTCTGAGTGAATGTACCAGCAGAATCATCCATCAGCGGCTGTGCATCAGTGCACTCCATGTCAGATTCATCTTGGCCTGGGTAATTCACCATTTGACTTGATAATCCAGGCATGGTATGTGAAAACAGCTCCATGGAGTAATCAGTAGTATGGCCTGCGTCATCCTTCAATCTTGGTTGGGGTGAAGGACACAAGGAAAGGTGTGGTTCATGAACATGAGCCTCCAATGACGACTCAGTGCTTTTACTTTTTACAACTGAAGAAGAGGAGGCGATAGAGCTGGAGGCTGAGTCAGCAATGTAAGACAAAACTTTTTCCTGATGCTCTGGCTTTAAAAGCGGTTTGCCAACTCCTAGAAAACTAAGCGTTCGAGGCCTTATGTAGCCAGACGATGACGCAGGCTCAACACCTCCTGCATTCGGTCCTATTTTGCTCTTGCCACTACCATCAGATCCACCACCAACACCATCATTACCAGCTGCCAACCCCCACCCAATTCCACGGCCTCTTCCACCAGCCTTCCTCATTTTTGGTAGAAATGTAGACAAAATCCAACAAACTATATAGTAATGTAAAACAAGGTACAAGGTGTCTATAGGACAGGGGAGATTTTGAATTTCTGCAGACACTTGTGGACACTGGACACTTTTGGATTGTGTGAGGCCCACTGATATCTGAGCGCTATGTCAAAGGCTCGATGGCACAGCTGTGACAAAAGTGACGAGAGGATAAGGGAGATTTTGAATTTCTGCACACACTTGTGGACACTGGACACTTTTGGATTGTGTGAGACCCAATGAATATCTGAGCGCTATGTGACAGGCTCGATGGCACAGCTGTGACCAAAGTGACTAGAGGATAAGGGAGATTTTGAATTTCTGCACACACTTGTGGACACTGGACACTTTTGGATTGTGTGAGGCCCAATGAATATCTGAGCGCTATGTGACAGGCTCGATGGCACAGCTGTGACCAAAGTGACAAGAGGATAAGGGAGATTTTGAATTTCTGCACACACTTGTGGACACTGGACACTTTTGGATTGTGTGAGGCCCAATGAATATCTGAGCGCTATGTGACAGGCTCGATGGCACAGCTGTGACCAAAGTGACTAGAGGATAAGGGAGATTTTGAATTTCTGCACACACTTGTGGACACTGGACACTTTTGGATTGTGTGAGGCCCAATGAATATCTGAGCGCTATGTGACAGGCTCGATGGCACAGCTGTGACCAAAGTGACTAGAGGATAAGGGAGATTTTGAATTTCTGCACACACTTGTGGACACTGGACACTTTTGGATTGTGTGAGGCCCAATGAATATCTGAGCGCTATGTGACAGGCTCGATGGCACAGCTGTGACCAAAGTGACTAGAGGATAAGGGAGATTTTGAATTTCTGCACACACTTGTGGACACTGGACACTTTTGGATTGTGTGAGGCCCAATGAATATCTGAGCGCTATGTGACAGGCTCGATAGCACAGCTGTGACCAAAGTGACTAGAGGATAAAGGAGATTTTGAATTTCTGCACACACTTGTGGACACTGGACACTTTTGGATTGTGTGAGGCCCAATGAATATCTGAGCGCTATGTGACAGGCTCGATGGCACAGCTGTGACCAAAGTGACTAGAGGATAAGGGAGATTTTGAATTTCTGCACACACTTGTGGACACTGGACACTTTTGGATTGTGTGAGGCCCAATGAATATCTGAGCGCTATGTGACAGGCTCGATGGCACAGCTGTGACCAAAGTGACTAGAGGATAAGGGAGATTTTGAATTTCTGCACACACTTGTGGACACTGGACACTTTTGGATTGTGTGAGGCCCAATGAATATCTGAGTGCTATGTGACAGACTCGATGGCACAGCTGTGACCAAAGTGACTAGAGGATAAGGGAGATTTTGAATTTCTGCACACACTTGTGGACACTGGACACTTTTGGATTGTGTGAGGCCCAATGAATATCTGAGCGCTATGTGACAGGCTCGATGGCACAGCTGTGACCAAAGTGACTAGAGGATAAGGGAGATTTTGAATTTCTGCACACACTTGTGGACACTGGACACTTTTGGATTGTGTGAGGCCCAATGAATATCTGAGCGCTATGTGACAGGCTCGATGGCACAGCTGTGACCAAAGTGACTAGAGGATAAGGGAGATTTTGAATTTCTGCAGACACTTGTGGACACTGGACACTTTTGGATTGTGTGAGGGCCACTGATATCTGAGCGCTATGTCACAGGCTCGATGGCACAGCTGTGACAAAAGTGACGAGAGGATAAGGGAGATTTTGAATTTCTGCAGACACTTGTGGACACTGGACACTTTTGGATTGTGTGAGGCCCACTGATATCTGAGCGCTATGTCACAGGCTCGATGGCACAGCTGTGACAAAATAGAGGATAAGGGAGATTGGATTGTTTTTAAAAAAGCAGTTTGCAGAGCAGTGGGTAAACAGCAATGCCAGCCTGTCAGGAAGCCTTAAAAGGCAGCCCAACAACCAACACCACTGATACACCACAATATAGCCTCCCCTTGCACTGCACACACAGTGACTGGTGTGTTGTACAGGCCAAATCGCTAGCAGCAGAAGCAGTTTTTTTTTCTTCTCAGCAGGACAAAAAAAAAAAATTGGGATTGCTTTTAAAAAAGCAGTTTGCGGAGCAGTGGGTAAACAGCAATGCAGGAATGTCAGGAAGCCTTAGAAGGCAGCCCAACAACCAACACCACTGATACACCACTATATAGCCTCCCCTTGCACTGCACACACAGTGACTGGTGTGTTGTGCAGGCCAAATCGCTAGCAGCAGAAGCAGTTTTTTTGTCTTCTTCCCTGCCTAACGCTCTCCCTACAGAATCAGCAGCAACCTCTCCCTATACTGAGATCGGCAGAAGTAAGATGGCGGTCGGCGTGCACGCCCTTTTATACCCCCTGTGACGCCCACCAAAGCAAGCCAATCACTTGCATGCCCTTCTGAAAGATGGTGGTGACCCCTGCCTATGTCATCACATTGCCCACAGTGTCCGTGGATCCTGATTGGCTGAAAAAGAGCACAAAACAAACTTTTGAAATGCGACTTTGGCGCGTAAGTCGCCGACCTCGTGGCCGACCTCAACCTAGGGTCGGGTTTCGTTTCATGAAACCCGACTTTGCCAAAAGTCGGCGACTTTTGAAATTTTTCGACCCGTTTCGCTCAACTCTACTAGGCTTAAACTTAGGAGAAGCCACCTTCATAGCGATATTTTTTGATGACAACCAAACCATATCACCCACCTTAAACTGGGGACCAATGGTCCTATGCCGGTTGGAAAACCGCTGGGCCTTTTCCTGGGAGAGAGACAACTTATCCACCACTTGGTCCCAGATCTGGTGCATTCTCTCCACCACAGTGTCAACACCTGGGCAGGCAGAAGGCTCCTCCTGCCCTGAAGAAAATCGAGGATGAAACACAAAGTTACAAAAAAAAGGTGACATCAAAGTGGCAGAACTAGCTCTATTATTTAAAGCAAATTCGGCCAAGGGCAAAAATGAAACCCAATCATCCTGATCAGCCGAAATAAAACATCTCAAATACGACTCCAAAGTCTGGTTTGTTCTCTCCGTCTGCCCGTTGGTCTGAGGGTGAAATGCAGAGGAGAAGGACAACTGAATACCCAGCTTGGAACAGAAAGTCCTCCAAAATCTAGACACAAACTGAACTCCTCTGTTAGACACAATGTTCTCAGGAATCCCGTGCAAGCGAACTACCTGTTGCAAAAACAAGGGCACCAACTCAGAGGAAGATGGCAACTTAGGGAGTGGTACAAGATGGACCATCTTAGAGAATCTATCACAAATCACCCAAATAACGGTCATTCTCTGAGAGACAGGCATATCAGAGATAAAATCCATTGAAATATGGGTCCATGGCCTCTTGGGCACCGGCAAAGGCATCAACAACCCACTAGAGCGAGAACAAGGTTTAGACCGGGAGCAAGTCCCACAGGACTGCACAAAATTCCTGACATCACGAGACAAGGCGGGCCACCAAAAAGACCGACTCACCAGATCTCTAGTACCAAAAATACCTGGATGACCAGCCAATGCAGAGCAATGAACTTCAGACATCACTCTCTTCCTCCACAGGTCAGGAACATACAACTTTCCACTGGGACAATGCTCAGGTTTGTCCTCCTGAAACTCTTCCAGAGCACATCTCAAATCGGGCGAGATGGCAGAAAGAACTACCCCCTCGCCTAAGATGGTAGCAGGCTTGGTCACAACAGGAGAAACAGCAAAGAAACTCCTAGAGAGGGCGTCTGCCTTGGCATTCTTAGTGCCAGGAAGAAAAGAGACCACAAAATCAAAACGTGTGAAAAACAAGGCCTACCTAGCCTGTCTAGGATTCAAGCGTTTGGCCGACTCCAGGTAAATCAAATTCTTCTGGTCAGTAAGGACCACGACCTGGTGTTTATCTCCCTCCAACCAATGTCTCCACTCCTCAAATGCCCATTTCATGGTCAACAGTTCCCGATTCCCCACATCATAGTCACGTTCGGATGGGGAGAACTTTCGGGAAAAGAAAGCACAGGGATTCATTTTAGATGTCACAGGATCTTTTTGGGACAAAACAGCTCCTGCACCAATCTCAGAGGCGTCCACCTCTACCTGAAACGGGAGTGAGACATCAGGTTGCCGCAGAACCGGAGCAGAAGTGAATCTTCGCTTCAGCTCCTGAAAGGAAGAAACAGCCTCCGGAGACCAATTCAGCGCATCAGCACCCTTCCTAGTCAAATCAGTCAATGGCTTGGCAATACTAGAAAAATTAGCTATAAATTTCCGATAAAAATTAGCAAAACCCAAAAACTTCTGGAGGGCCTTCAAAGAAGTGGGCTGAACCCAATCATAAATGGCCTGTACCTTGGCCGGGTCCATTTCAATAGTTGACGGAGACAAAATGAATCCCAAAAATGAAATTCTCTGTACCCCAAAAAGGGGTATTTCGATCCCTTGACATACAGAGTATTCTCCCTCAAAATCCGGAACACAGTCCGAACATGTTCCACATGAGAGTCCCAATCCTTGGAAAAGATCAAAATATCATCCAGATAGATAATCAAAAATGTACCCACAAAGTCTCGGAAAATATCGTTCATGAAGGATTGGAAGACAGAAGGGGCATTAGTGAGCCCAAAAGGCATCACCAGGTACTCAAAATGTCGCTCCGGAGTATTAAACGCCGTCTTCCATTCATCCCCATGCTTAATGCAAATAAGATTATACGCCCCCCTGAGGTCAAGCTTGGTAAACCAGCAAGCACCTTTAACTCTGGAGAATAGATCAGAAATCAGGGGTAACGGATACTGATATTTAACAGTAATTTTGTTGAGGGCACGATAGGCAATACAAGGCCTTAATGAACCATCTTTTTAGCCACGAAAAGAAAACCCTTCACCTGAGGATGGTCACATTAGACCATCCTCAGGTGAAGAGGATGGTCTAATGTGACCCTTCTCCAACGACTCCTTAATATAGGATCGCATGGCCTCGTGCTCGGGTACAGATAAATTGAAAAGCCGACCCTTGGGAAATTTACACCCCGGGCTCAGCTCAATTGCACAGTCATAACTCCTATGAGGAGGAAAAGACGCAGCCTCATTCTCACTAAATACATCATAAAAGTCAGCCAAATAGTCAGGAACATCATGCGACTGGGGAGAGGTGGAGAAAACAGGAGCATCACTAAGGGCACACCGACAACCCCAACTCACCACAGACACAGATTTCCAATCCAAAACTGGATTATGGATTTGCAACCAGGGAAACCCCAGAACAATGGTAAAATTATGCAACACCAAAAATCTGCAATTTTCTTGATGGTCTGGGGCGACCCGCATTACCACCTGGGCCCAAAACTGAGGTTTATTTTTCGCCAAAGGAGTCGCATCAATACCCCTCAAAGGGATAGGCGTCCGCAAAGGCGTCATAGGAAATCCACAACGTTTAGCAAAATCCAAGTCCATCAGGTTCAGAGCTGCTCCCGAATCCACAAAAGCCTTGGCGGAAAATGTGGACAGGGAGCAGATCAGAGTAATTGCCAGAAGAAACTTAGGTTGAACACCACCCACCGAATACGTGTGAGCACAACGTTTCTCTCGTTTAGGGCAGACAGAAATAATATGCGAGGCATCTCCACAAAAAAAACACAGCTTATTATGCCTTCTGAACTCCTGACGTTGCTCCCTGGACAGAACTCTATCACATTGCATAGGTTCAGACATTTGTTCAACAGGTGGCATCACCTCTCGTGCGGTCTTGCGCTCACGCAAACGCCGATCAACCTGAATGGCTAATGACATAGAATCGTCAAGACCAGAGGGAACAGGAAATCCCACTATAGTATCTTTTACGGTTTCTGACAAACCTTTCCAAAAGAGAGCTGCCAAGGCATCATCATTCCAGGTAGTAAGGACCGCCCACTTTCGGAATATTTGACAGTACAACTCTGCAGAAACCCGAATGCCAACAGGGCCTTTTCAGCCTGATCAATAGCATTAGGTTCATCATACAACAACCCCAAGGCTTGAAAAAATGCATCCACATTATTTAGAATAGGATGATAAGGTTTCAAAGAAAACGCCCAATCCTGGGGATCGCCGCGCTGCAAAGAGATGACAATTTTAACCCGCTGCGTGGAGCTCCCCAACGAGTTAGGCTTCAAGGCAAAAAATAATTTACAATTATTCTTGAAATTCAAAAATTTAGACCGATCCCCAAAAAACACATCAGGAGTAGAGATCTTTGGTTCAGCAGCATGTGAATGAGTAAGATAGGTGGAAATTCCCCGTACTTCCACAGCGAGCTGCTCCACACGATTAGACAATTGCTTCATCTCAATTGAGAGAAAAAAAATTCCCCCTACGGCCTCAGAGATATAGAGGAAAAAATATACACAAAGAAATTCTGACACCTTTTTTTTTTTTCTTCTTACAATTCTTCCTTGCTATTGAGTACCCTAGGATCTGCGGTATGGCTGGTGATTCTGTTATGGATGAGTCACCGAAGGAGGAAAAAGCCAAAATAATAGCTAAGTCCAGAAAACCAGAGTAGTTGGCAGCTATCGGATTGCAGACCCCTGAACCTATCCACAACAACTAGCAGTAGGTGTGGGGGGTTCCTAAAGTGCCCTAGACCCCTCGATCACAGCCGGAGAACTAAATTAGCCTAAAGACAGAAAGGGAAAATCTAAACTGCCCCAGAGCAGACCCCAAAGCAATAGGCAGCCCCCAACATATAATGACTGTGAAGCAAGATGAAAAACACTAACACAGATAGAAAGATAGGTTGAGCAAATGATGGGGCCCAAGCTAACTAAATAGGACAGGATAGAAAAGCTGCTATCTGCAATCCGCAAAAACCCTATCCAAAAATGTACCAACAGACTGATAGGAAAAACAGGCCCTGAAGTCGCTAGGCTTCAAAAAGACTATATCAGCATTCAGGTATATTCTGAAGACAGAGGCAGAGATCAACAGATCAGAGACAAAAATGGAATTCAGCTCACCCCCGGCCGGGGATGGCTGAACTCCAAAAAACAAGGCAAACAAAACCATAACTAAAGTGTACAAAAGGCAGAGCAAAACTTAGCTTTGAGAAGCAGGAATCAGACTGGTCTCCAAGAAACCAGCAGGAAATCACCAGCATGGCAGCAGGGCGTCGGCTGCCTTATATCCAGTCATCAGTTCCTGTGACCCAGTCATCATCTACCTGCTCAGCTGTTTGGTAATCAGCCTCACTACCTTCCTTCGCCAGAAGAGGGAGTTCATCAGACCTCACTGGTGAAGGGAAAAATGAACTCACAACACTGCACAAAGGTTAAAAATGGCCCCATAAGATGCTCTATAGATTATTATGCCCCATATGCTGCTCCATAAAGGTTGATGGCCCCATAAGATGCTCCATAGAATAATATGCCCCATATGCTGCTCCATAAAGGTTATGGCCCCATAAGATGCTCCATAGATTATGCCCCATATGCTGCCCCATAAAATGCTCCCTAGATTATGCCCCCATAAGATGTTCCATAGATTATGCCCCATATGCTGCCCCATAAAATGCTCCATAGATTATGCCCCCATAAGATGCTCCATAAGATGCTCCATAGATTATGCCCCCATATGCTGCCCGATAAGATGCTCCATAGATTATGCCCCCATAAGATGCTCCATAGATTATGCCCCCATATGCTGCCCTGCCCCATAAGATGCTCCATAGAATAAGCCCCATATGCTGCTGCAGTTAAAAAAAAGACATACTCACCTCTCCGTCGCTGGGGGACTGGTGCCGGTGTCACCGCTGGCTCAGGACCTGGCACCTGAGATATTCACCTGTCCCCGGTCCATTGCTGCTCGCCGCCATCTGCCGGGTCCTCTGTCAATGAGCTCAGGCAGCAGAGGGCACAGTGCACACTAACCACGTCATCGCGCCCTCTGCTGCCTGAACATCACTGACAGAGGACGTGGCAGACAGCGGCGAGCAGCGTTGGAACGGGGACATGTGAATATCGCATATACTTACCCCCTCCTGGCAAGGTCTCTGCAGCCCTGCTTCTCCCACAGTATCCCTTCCTTCCTTCACCGGTCACGTGGTGCTGCTCATTCAATATGCTCACATGCATATTCATGACTTTAATGAGTGGTACCACATGACCGCTGAAGGAAGGAGCCTGAGACCACAGGGCAAGCAGGGGGCTGCAGAGACGCTCCAAGGGGGTTCAGTATGATCTGACACCCCCACTCCCCCTCCCTCGCCGACCCCGTGGCTTATATGACTCGCGTATAAGCCAAGAGGGGGACTTTCAGCCCCAAAAAATGGGCTGAAAATCTCGGCTTATACGCGAGTATATACGGTAGCCAAAACATATTCGGCTTGGACAGCAGGAAAGTCATTGTTCATTGGGGTTATATTACAAGGAATGACAAGATTAAAAGTTGGAAACAATGCCGAAGGCTGGAAGGCCCATTTGAAATAATGACAATGAGGAAAGCCATTTGACTTCAACGGGCTCCATTGAAATGCAATGCTGTACAAAACAGGCAACAAAGAAAATGCAAAGGTATCTGGGCCCACTTCACTTCTCCAAGTTCTACATTTTTGACTCACTCTCACCTAGTCCCAGAGTATAGATTCTGTTCTTACAAGTTGCCATTCCACTGTGCTACGTGTCATTACAGCCTCAGTGTGGTCTGTATGAGCCCAAAGACCCTTATTTAAATCCGTTCTGTATTTTCTTTGCTGCCTGTTTTATGTTGTAATATATTTCATTAGAGTCCAGGACCAATATCGGAATACAAAATCATGTGCCTCCCCACCCTGCAGTCAGGGCCGGTTTTAGGCAAAGTGGGGCCCTAGGCAAAGTTTAAAATGGGGCCCCAAAAGCTAACATATTGCACATCACACAGAAGCATTTCGATTGTATTTACATGCGCTGAGTTCAGGCCGCTAAATGATCGACAAAATTGAAGAAGTCGATCAATACTTGTTTCCCGGCCTCTTTCCACCGCCTGAGAAAGAATGATGGGGACAGAACGATCACTAATGGATCACTAAGGGTGTGTGCACACATTGCGGTTTTTGCTGCGGATCCACAGCAGATTTGGTCCTGCGGATCCGCAGCAGTTTCCATGCGGTTTACAGTACCATGTAATCCTATGGAGAACCAAATCCGCCGTGCACATGCTGTGGAAAATTCCGCACAGATTTGCTGCGGTTTATTTTCCGCAGCATGTTACTTCTTTTTTGCGGAACCGCAGCTGCAGTGTACATTCCGGGACATACAAATCAATCACTCTCTCTCTCATCCGCACTGCCAAACCTCACTAGAACCTGCATCAAATCCACTGTACACATGCTAGGAATCCGCAGGAAAAATGCATGTGTTTTGCCCTGCGGTTTCTGCCAAGAGATATGGATTCTCTGCAGAAAAAGCTGCAGACTAATCCGCAGCGTGTGCACACACCCTAACAGATCACCATACAGTATCATGTTATCAGCAGCACATCTACAGTTTACACCCCATAGTCCTCCATATAATATAATCTGCCCCATAGTCCTCCATACAGTATAATACACTCCTCAGTCCTCCATATAGTATAATACACTCCTTATAGCCCTCCATATATTAAAATACACTGCTCAGTCCTCCATATAGTATAATACACTCCTCATATTCTCCATATAGTACAGTATAATGCACCACCATAGTCACACATGTAGTACAATTCACTTCCCATAGCATAATACACCCCATAGTTCTTCATATAATGTATTCCCCATAGTCCACGATACAGTATAATGCAGCCTCCATATAGCATAATGCAGCCACCCAAGAGAACATAATGCAGCCACCACACAGAGTATAATGCAGCCCCGCCATACAATATAATGTAACCCCCATAGAATATAATGCAGCCCCCCTCTTATAGTATAATGCAGCCACCCCTTAGAGAATAATGCAGCTACCCCAGAGTATAATACAGCCACTCCACAGAATATAATGTAACCCCCCATAGAATATAATGCAGCCCCACCCCCCATATAGTATAATGTAGCCCCTCCATAGAATATAATGTAGCCCTCCTCATATAGTATAATGCAGCCCCCATCGAATATAATAAATATAATACAGCCCCCCAAAGAATATAATGTAGCCCCAAATAGAATATAATACAGCCCACCTCCCCATAGAATATAATGTAGCCCCCATATTATATAACACAGCCTCCCCTTATAGAATATAATGTAAAATGTACCCCCTATGGTATATAACACAGCCGCATAGTATATAGCCTAGCACCACATTGTATACAGCCCAGCCCACCATGGTATACAGCACAGCATGGTATATAGCCCACCATGGTATAATACAGCCCACCATGGTATACAGGCTGTATACCATGCTGGGCTGTATACCATGGTGTGCTGTATAATATAGCCAAGCATGGTATACAGGCCACCATGGTATAATACAGCCCAACATGGCATAATACAGCCCAGCATGGTATATAGCACCCCAGAATGGAATAATACAACCCAGCATGGTATAATACAGCCCAGCATGGTATATAGCCACCCAGAATGGTGTAATACAGCCCAGCATGGTATATAGCCCCCCAGAATGGTATAATACAGCCCAGCATGGTATATAGCCCCCCCAGAATGGTATAATACAGCCCAGCATGGTATACTACAGCCCAGCATGGTATATAGCCCTGTTATGAATGAGTCACCGAGGAGGAAAAACAAAAACAAGCTAAGCCACAGAAAACCAGAGGGGTTGGTAACTAAGCGGATTGCAGACCCCTGATCCTATCCACACAACTAGTAGTAGCTGTGGCACGTACCTACGATGATCCTAGACGCCTCGTCACAGCTGGAGAACTAAATAAACCTAAAGCAAGAAAAGGGGAAATCTAAACTGCCCCAGAGCAGACCCCCAAAGCAATAGACAGCCCCCAAACATGTATTGTCGGTGAGACAAGATGAAAACACAAACACAGATAGAAAAATAGGCTGAGCAAACGATGGGGCCCACACTAACCAGTAAGGACAGGAAAGGAAATATGCTGTCTGCAATCACGCACAAAACCCTGCCAAAAAATGTCCAACTCTTTCTGATAGCAAAAACCCTGAAGTCACTAGACTTCAATTCCCTATATCAGCACTATGGTATATTCTGAAGACAGAGCAAAAAGAGACCAATCTGATCAGGGATAAAAAGCAAACTGGCATAAACAGAGACATAAGAATGGAAATTCAGCACAGCCCCAGCAGAGGCTAGCTGACCACAAAAACTGAGAAAACCAGACCAAATCTCATGAGAAAAAATAGCAGAGCACACTTAGCTGGAGAAGGCAGGAACAGAACTGGAAACCAGAACCTCAGGGCAGGAAAATCACCAGCACAGAATTAGGGAGTCGGCTGTCTTAAATCCAGTCAGAGACTCCTGATGTCCACTCACAGTCCTCCTCCTCAGGTGGCAGGGTCTCTGCCATTTAGATCATTACCTACTGTTACCACTAGATGGAGCCCAGATGGAGAACTCACGACTCCTCTGTCAACACATCCAGCTCCACCACCCTCACCAGAAGCCAGAGGTAAACCAGAAAATGAGTTCACAACAGTACCCCCCCTTGAGGAGGGGTCACCGAACCTTCATTCACGCCACTGGGACGATCAGGATGGGCCCGGTGAAAAGCACGAACCAATCTGTCTGCATGAATGTCAGAGGCAGGGACCCAAGAATTGTCCTCCTGGCCATAACCCCTCCACTTGACCAAATACTGGAGTCTCCGTCTAGCCAGACGAGAATCCAGTATTTTCTCCACCTCATATTCCACATTACCCTCAACCAACACAGGGTCAGGAGGTGCCGCCATAGGAACCACCGGCTCAACAAACCTCTTCAACAGAGACTTATGAAACACTTTATGGATCTTAAATGTAACTGGAAGAGCCAATCGAACAGAAATCGGGTTAAGAATCTCCAAAATCCTATAAGGTCCAATAAATCTTGGCTTGAACTTTGGAGACGCAACCTTCATAGAGATATTTTTTGACGACAGCCAAACCATATCACCCACTTTAAACCGGGGACCAATGGTCCTAAGCCGATTGGAAAACCGCTGGGCCTTTTCTTGAGAGAGGGAAAACTTATCCACCACTTGGTCCCAAATCTGCTGCATTCTCTCTACCACAGTGTCAACACCTGGGCAGGCTGAAGATACCACTTGCCCTGAAGAAAATCGAGGATGAAACCCAAAGTTACAGAAAAAGGGCGACATCAATGTGGCAGAACTAGCTCTATTATTTAGGGCGAATTCGGCCAAGGGCAAAAATGAGACCCAATCATCCTGATCAGCAGATATAAAACATCTCAAATAAGACTCCAAAGTCTGGTTTGTTCTCTCAGTCTGCCCATTGGTCTGTGGGTGAAACGCAGAGGAGAAGGAAAACTGAATTCCCAGCTTGGAACAAAAAGCTTTCCAAAATCTGGAGACAAACTGGACTCCTCTGTCCGACACAATGATCTCAGGAATCCCATGCAACCGAACCACCTGTTGTAAAAACAAGGGCACCAACTCTGAGGAAGATGGCAGCTTGGAGAGTGGTACAAGATGGACCATCTTAGAAAATCTATCACAATTCACCCAGATAACAGTCATTCTCTGAGACACAGGAAGATCAGAAATAAAATCCATTGAGATATGGGTCCATGGCCTCTTGGGCACTGGCAAGGGCATCAACAACCCACTAGAACGAGAACAGGGTTTAGACCGGGAACAAGTCCCACAAGACTGCACAAAATTCCTGACATCACGACATAAGGCGGGCCACCAAAAAGACCGACTCACCAAATCTCTGGTACCAAAAATACCTGGATGACCAGCCAATGCGGAGCAATGAACTTCAGACATCACTCTCTTCCTCCACTGGTCAGGAACATACAATTTTCCCATAGGACAACGCTCAGGTTTGTCCTCCTGAAATTTTTCCAGGGCATGTCTCAAATCGGGCGAGATGGCAGAAAGAACTACCCCCTCACCTAGGATGGTAGTAGGTTTGGTCACAATAGGAGAATCAGCAAAGAAACTCCTAGAAAGGGCGTCTGCCTTAACATTCTTAGTGCCCGGAAGAAAGGAGACCACAAAATCAAAACGCGTCAAAAACAAGGTCCACCTAGCCTGTCTAGGATTCAAGCGTTTGGCCGACTCCAGGTAAATCAAATTCTTGTGGCTAGTAAGGACCACAACTTGATGTCTAGCTCCCTCCAACCAATGTCTCCACTCCTCGAATGCCCACTTCATGGCCAACAATTCCCGATTCCCCACATCATAGTTGCGTTCAGATGGGGAGAACTTTCGGGAAAAGAAGGCACAGGGATTCATTTTAGAAGTCACCGGATCTTTTTGGGACAAAACAGCTCCTGCACCAATCTCCGAAGCATCTACCTCTACCTTAAATGGAAGTGAGACATCAGGTTGCCGTAAAACCGGAGCAGAAGTGAACCTCCGCTTCAGCTCCTGAAATGCCAAAACAGCCTCTGGAGACCAATTCAGCACATCAGCTCCCTTCTTGGTCAGACCAGTCAGAGGTTTGGCAATACCAGAAAAATTAGCTATAAATTTACGATAAAAATTAGCAAAACCCAAAAACTTCTGGAGAGCCTTCAAAGAAGTGGGCTGAACCCAATCATAAATGGCCTGTACCTTAGCCAGGTCCATTTCAATAGTTGATGGAGACAAAATAAATCCCAAAAATGAAATCCTCTGTACACCAAAAAGGCATTCCGATCCCTTAACATACAGGGAATTCTCCCTCAAAATCCGGAACACAGTCCGAACATGTTCCACATGAGAGTCCCAATCACTGGAAAAGATCAGAATATCATCCAAATAGATGATCAAAAACATATCCACAAAGTCCCAGAAAATATCATTCATGAAGGATTGGAAGACAGAAGGGGCATTAGTGAGCCCAAAAGGCATCACCAGGTACTCAAAATGTCCCTCCGGAGTATTAAACGCCGTCTTCCATTCATCCCCATGCTTGATGCGAATAAGATTATACGCCCCCTGAGGTCAAGCTTAGTAAACCAGCAGGCACCTTTAACTCTGGAGAATAAATCAGAAATCAGGGGTAAAGGATACTGATATTTAACCATAATCTTCTTAAGGGAACGATAGTCAATACAAGGCGTTTCTTCGCCACAAAAAAAAAGCCAGCACCTAAGGGTGAAGAGGATGCTCTAATATGACCCTTCTCCAAGGACTCCTTAATATAAGATTGCATAGCCTCGTGTTCAGGTACAGATAATTTGAAAAGCCGACCCTTGGGAAATTTACACCCAGGCCTCAACTCAATTGCACAATCATAACTCCTATGAGGAGGCAGGGACGCAGACTTACTCTCACTAACTACATCATAAAAATCAGCCAAATAGTCAGGAGCATCATAAGACTAGGGAGAGGTGAGGAAGACAGGAGTGTCACCAAGAGCACACCGACAGCCCCAACTCACCATAGACACAGATTTCCAATCCAAAACTGTATTATGGATTTGCAACCAGGGAAAACCAAGAACAATAGTATCATGCAAATTATGCAGTACCAAAAATCTACAATTTTCTTGGTGGTCTGGGGCGACCCGCATTATCACCTGGGTCCAAAACTGAGGTTTATTCTCCGCCAAAGGAGTAGCATCAATACCCCTCAAAGAAATAGGCATCCGCAGAGGTATCATGGGAAATCCACAACATTTAGCAAAATCCAAATCCATCAGATTCAAAGCCGCTCCTGAATCCACAAAAGCCTTGGCGGAAAATGTGGATAAGGAGCAGATCAGAGTAATTGCCAAAAGAAACTTAGGTTGTACGCCACCCACAGCAAATGTGTGTGCAAAACATTTCTCTCGTTTAGGGCAGACAGAAATAATATGAGAGGCATCTCCACAGAAAAAACACAGCTTATTACGCCTTCTATACTCCTGACGTTGCACCCTAGGCAAAACTCTATCAAATTGCATAGGTTCAGACATTTGTTCAAAAGGTGGCAACACCTCTCGTGTAGTTTTACGTTCACGTAAACGCCGATCAACTTGAATGGCTAATGACATAGAATTGTCAAGACAAGAGGGAACAGGAAATCACACCATAATATCTTTTACGGTTTCTGATAAACCCTTGCGAAAGAGAGCTGCCAAGGCACCATCATTCCATGTAGTAAGGACCGCCCACTTTCGGAATTTTTGACGGTATAACTCTGCAGAATCCTGACCCTGGTTCAATGCCAAAAAGGCTTTCTCAGCTTGATCAATAGCATTAGATTCATCATACAACAACCCCAAGGCCTGAAAAAATGCATCCATATTAGTCAGAATAGGATCTTCAGGTGTCAAAGAAAACGCCCAATCCTGGGGATCACCGCGCAGCGAGGAGATGACAATTTTAACCTGCTGCGCAGAGCTCCCCTGTTATTAATGAGTCACTGTAGGAGGCAAAAACAGAAATACTAGCTAAGTCCAGAAAACCAGAGAAGTTGGCAGCTATCGGATTGCAGACCCCTGAACCTATCAACAACAACTAGCAGTAGCCGTGGGGGGTTCCTACGGTGCCCTAGACCCCTCGATCACAGCCGGAGAACTACATAGCCTAAAGACAGAAAGGGAAATCTAAACTGCCCCAGAGCAGACCCCAAAGCAATAGGCAGCCCCCAACATATAATGACGGTGAAGCAAGATGAAAAAACACTCACACAGATAGAAAGATAGGCTGAGCAAATGATGGGGCCCAAGCTTACTAGCTAGGACAGGATAGAAAAGCTGCTGTCTGTAATCCGCCAAAACCCTATCAAAACAAGAGCCAACAACTGATAGGTAAAAAAGCCCTGAAGACGCTAGGCTTCAAAAAGACTATATCAGCACTCGGGTATCTTCTGAAGACAGAGCAAAAAGGAATTCAGCTCACCCCAGCAGGGAATGGCAGAAATCAAGGGAAACATTGCAAAAGAAAACCAAAACACAAATGCAAAAAGTAGAGCAGAAAACTTAGCTTTTGAGGAGCAGGAATCAGACTGGTCTCCTAGAATCCCTCAGAGAGATCACCAGCAAGGCAGAAGGGCGGCGGCTGCCTTATATCCAGTCAGTAATTCCCATCACCCAGTCATCATCATCCTGCCCAGGTGCTTCGTAATCAGCCTCACTACCTTCCTTCACCAGAAGAGGGAGTTCATCAGACCTCAATGGTGAAGGGGAAAATGAACTCACAACAGTACCTCCCCCTTGAGGAGGGGTCACCGAACCCTCATCCACGCCACCAGGGTGATCAGGGTGAGCCCGATGAAAGGCACGCACCAATCTTTTGGCATGAATATCAGAGGCAGAGACCCAGGAATTATCCTCCTGACCATAACCCTTCCACTTAACCAAATACTGGAGTCTCCGTCTAGCCAGATGGGAATTCAGTATCTTCTCTACCTCATATTCCATGTTACCTTCAACCAAAACAGGGTCCGGAAGTGCCACCCCAGGAACTACTGGTTCAACAAACCTCTTCAACAAGGACTTATGAAACACATTATGGATTTTAAATGTAACAGGAAGAGCCAAACGAAAAGAGACCGGATTAATAATCTCCAAAATCTTGTAAGGTCCAATAAATCTAGGCTTAAACTTAGGAGAAGCCACCTTCATAGCGATATTTTTTGATGATAACCAAACCATATCACCAACCTTAAACTGGGGACCAATGGTCCTATGTCGGTTGGAAAACCGCTGGGCATTTTCCTGGGAGAGAGATAACTTATCCACCACTTGGTCCCAGATCTGGTGCATTCTCTCCACCACAGTGTCAACACCTGGGCAGGCAGAAGGCTCTACCTGCCCTGAAGAAAATCGAGGATGAAACCCAAAGTTACAAAAAAAAGGTGACATCAAAGTGGCAGAACTAGCTCTATTATTTAAAGCAAATTCGGCCAAGGGCAAAAATGAAACCCAATCATCCTGATCAGCGGAAATAAAACATCTCAAATACGACTCCAAGGTCTGGTTTGTTCTCTCCGTCTGCCCATTGGTCTGAGTGTGAAAAGCAGAGGAGAAGGACAACTGAATTCCCAACTTGGAACAGAAAGTCCTCCAAAATCTAGACACAAACTGAACTCCTCTGTCAGATACAATGTTCTCAGGAATCCCGTGCAAGCGAACCACCTGTTGCAAAAACAGGGGCACCATCTCAGAGGAAGATGGCAACTTAGGGAGTGGTACCAGATGAACCATCTTAGAGAACCTATCAGAAATCACCCAAATAACAGTAATTCTCTGAGAGACAGGCATATCAGAGATGAAATCCATTGAAATGTGGGTCCATGGCCTCCTGGGAACCGGCAAAGGCATCAACAACCCACTAGAGCGAGAACAAGGTTTAGACCGGGAGCAAGTCCCACAGGACTGCACAAAATTCCTGACATCACGAGACAAGGCGGGCCACCAAAAAGACCGACTCACCAGATCTCTAGTACCAAAAATACCTGGATGACCAGCCAATGCAGAGCAATGAACTTCAGACATCACTCTCTTCTTCCACTGGTCAGGAACATACAACTTTCCACTGGGACAACGCTCAGGTTTGTCCTCCTGGAACTCTTCCAGAGCACGTCTCAAATCGGGCGAGATGGCAGAAAGAACTACCCCTTCGCCTAAGATGGTAGCAGGCTTGGTCACCACAGGAGAATCAGCAAAGAAGCTCCTAGAGAGAGCGTCAGCCTTGACATTCTTAGTGCCAGGAAGAAAAGAGACAACAAAATCAAAACGTGTAAAAAACAAGGCCCACCTAGCCTGTCTAGGGTTCAAGCGTTTGGCCGACTCCAGGTAAATCAAATTCTTGTGGTCAGTGAGGACCACGACTTGATGTTTAGCTCCCTCCAACCAATGTCTCCACTCCTCAAATGCCCATTTCATGGCTAACAGTTCCCGATTCCCCACATCATAGTTACGTTCAGATGGAGAGAACTTTCGGGAAAAGAAAGCACAGGGATTCATTTTAGATGTTACAAGATCCTTTTGGGACAAAACAGCTCCTGCACCAATCTCAGAAGCGTCCACCTCTACCTGAAACGGGAGTGAGACATCAGGTTGCTGCAAAACCGGGGCGGAGGTGAATCTTCGCTTCAGCTCCTGAAAGGAAGAAACAGTCTCCGGAGACCAATTTAACACATCAGCACCCTTCTTAGTCAAATCAGTCAATGGCTTGGCAATACTAGAAAATTTTGCTACAAATTTCCGATAAAAATTAGCAAAACCCAAAAACTTCTGGAGGGCCTTCAAAGAAGGGGGCTGAACCCAATCGTAAATGGCCTGTACCTTGGCCGGGTCCATTTCAATAGTTGATGGGGACAATATAAATCCCAAAAAAGAAATCCTCTGTACTCCAAAAAGGCATTTAGATCCTTTGACATACAGGGAATTCTCCCTCAAGACCCGGAACACAGTCCGAACATGTTCCACATGAGAATCCCAATCCTTGGAGAAGATCAAAATATCATCCAGATAGATAATCAAAAATTCATCCACAAAGTCTCGGAAAATATCGTTCATGAAGAACTGGAAGACAGAAGGGGCATTAGTGAGCCCAAAAGGCATCACCAGGTACTCAAAATGTCCCTCCGGAGTATTAAACACCGTCTTCCATTCATCCCCATGCTTAATGCGGATAAGATTATACGCCCCCCTGAGGTCAAGCTTGGTAAACCAGCAAGCACCTTTAACTCTGGAGAATAGATCCGAAATCAGGGGTAACGGATACTGATATTTAATAGTAATTTTGTTGAGGGCACGATAATCAATACAAGGCCTTAATGAACCATCCTTTTTGGCCACAAAAAAAAACCCAGCACCTAAGGGTGAAGAGGATGGTCTAATATGACCCTTCTCCAACGCCTCCTTAATATAGGATCGCATAGCCTCGTGCTCGGGTACAGATAAATTAAAGAGCCGACCCTTGGGAAATTTACACCCCGGGCTCACTACAATTGCACAGTCATAACTCATATGAGGAGGCAAAGACGCAGACTCATTCTCACTAAATACATCCAAAAAACCCCCAAATAGTCAGGAACATCATGCGACTGAGGAGAGGTGGAAAAAACCGGAGCCTCACTAAGGGCACACTGACAACCCCAACTCACCACAGACACAGATTTCCAATCCAAAACTGGATTATGAATTTGCAACCAGGGAAACTCCAGAACAATGGTATCATGCTAATTATGCAACACCAAAAATTTGCAATTTTCTTGATGGTCTGGGGCAACCCGCATTACCACCTGGGTCCAAAACTGAGGTTTATTCTTCACCAAAGGAGTAGCATCAATCCCCCTCAAAGGGATAGGCGTCCGCAGAGGTGTCATAGGAAATCCACAACGTTTAGCAAAATCCAAGTCCATTAGGTTCAGGGCTGCTCCCGAATCCACAAAAGCCTTGGCGGAAAATGTGGACAGGGAGCAGATCAGAGTAATTGCCAGAAGAAACTTAGGTTGAACACCACCCACAGAAAACGTGTGTGCAAAACATTTCTCTCGTTTAGGACAGACAGAAATAATATGCGAGGCATCTCCACAAAAAAAACACAGCTTATTACGCCTTCTGAACTCCTGACGTTGCTCCCTGGACAGAACTCTATCACATTGCATAGGTTCAGACATTTGTTCAACAGGTGGCAACACCTCTCGTGCAGTCCTGCATTCACGTAAACGCCGATCAACCTGAATGGCTAATGACATAGAATCATCAAGACCAGAGGGAACAGGAAATCCCACCATAGTATCTTTTACGGCTTCTGACAAACCCTTCCGAAAGAGAGCTGCCAAGGCATTATCATTCCAGGTAGTAAGGACCACCCACTTTCGGAATTTTTGACAGTACAATTCCGCAGAATCTCGACCCTGGCTCAATGCCAACAGGGTCTTTTCAGCCTGATCAATAGCATTAGGTTCGTCATACAACCCCAAGGCTTGAAAAAATGCGTTCACATTAGTCAGAATAGGATCATCTGGTTTCAAAGAAAACGCCCAATCCTGGGGATCGCCACGCAGCAAAGAGATGACAATTTTAACCTGCTGCACGGAGCTCCCTGACGAGTTAGGCTTCAAGGCAAAAAATAATTTACAATTATTTTTGAAATTCAAAAATTTAGACCAATCCCCAAAAAACACATCAGGAGTAGGGATCTTTGGTTCAGCAGCATGTGAATGAGCAAGGTAGGCGGAAATTCCCCGCACTTCCGCAGCAAGCTGCTCCACACGATCAGACAATTGCTTTATCTCCATTGAGAGAAAAAAAATTTCCCCTACGGCCTCAGAGATATAGAGGAAAAAATATACACACTTTTTTTTTTTTTTTACAATTCTTTCCTGCTATTGAGTACCCTAGGATCTGCGGTATGGCTGGTGATTCTGTTATGAATGAGTCACAGTAGGAGGCAAAAACAGAAATACTAGCTAAGTCCAGAAAACCAGAGAAGTTGGCAGCTATCGGATTACAGACCCCTGAACCTATCAACAACAACTAGCATTAGCCGTGGGGGGTTCCTACGGTGCCCCAGACCCCTCGATCACAGCCGGAGAACTACATAGTCTAAAGACTAGAGTTGAGCGAAACGGGTCAAAAAAATTCAAAAGTCGCCGACTTTTGGCAAAGTCGGGTTTCATGAAACGAAACCTGACCCTAGGATGAGGTCGGCCACGAGGTCGGCGACTTACGCGCCAAAGTCGCGTTTCAAAAGTTTGTTTTGCTCTCTTTTTCAGCCAATCAGGATCCACGGACACTGTGGGCAACGTGATGACATAGGCACGGGTCACCACCATCTTTCAGAAGGTCATGCAAGTGATTGGCTTGCTTTGGTGGGCGTCACAGGGGGTATAAAAGGGCGTGCACGCCGACCGCCATCTTACTTCTGCCGATCTTAGTATAGGGAGAGGTTGCTGCTGATTCTGTAGGGAGAGCGTTAGGCAGGGAAGAAGACAAAAAAACTGCTTCTGCTGCTAGCGATTTGGCGTGCACAACACACCAGTCACTGTGTGTGCAGTGCAAGGGGAGGCTATATAGTGGTGTATCAGTGGTGTTGGTTGTTGGGCTGCCTTCTAAGGCTTCCTGACATTCCTGCATTGCTGTTTACCCACTGCTCCGCAAACTGCTTTTTTAAAAGCAATCCCAATTTTTTTTTTTTGTCCTGCTGAGAAGAAAAAAAAACTGCTTCTGCTGCTAGCAATTTGGCCTGCACAACACACCAGTCACTGTGTGTGCAGTGCAAGGGGAGGCTATATAGTGGTGTATCAGTGGTGTTGGTTGTTGGGCTGCCCTCTAAGGCTTCCTGACATTCCTGCATTGCTGTTTACCCACTGCTCCGCAAACTGCTTTTTTAAAAGCAATCCAATCTCCCTTATCCTCTAGTCACTTTTGTCACAGCTGTGCCATCGAGCCTGTCACATAGCGCTCAGATATTCATTGGGCCTCACACAATCCAAAAGTGTCCAGTGTCCAAAAGTGTGTGCAGAGATTCAAAATCTCCCTTATCCTCTAGTCACTTTGGTCACAGCTGTGCCATCGAGCCTGTCACATAGCGCTCAGATATCAGTGGGCCTCACACAATCCAAAAGTGTCCATCCAGTGTCCAAAAGTGTGTGCAGAGATTCAAAATCTCCCTTATCCTCTAGTCACTTTGGTCACAGCTGTGCCATCGAGCCTGTCACAAAGCGCTCAGATATCAGTGGGCCTCACACAATCCAAAAGTGTCCATCCAGTGTCCAAAAGTGTGTGCAGAGATTCAAAATCTCCCTTATCCTCTAGTCACTTTGGTCACAGCTGTGCCATCGAGCCTGTCACATAGCGCTCAGATATCAGTGGGCCTCACACAATCCAAAAGTGTCCAGTGTCCAAAAGTGTGTGCAGAGATTCAAAATCTCCCTTATCCTCTAGTCACTTTGGTCACAGCTGTGCCATCGAGCCTGTCACATAGCGCTCAGATATCAGTGGCCTCACACAATCCAAAAGTGTCCATCCAGTGTCCAAAAGTGTGTGCAGAGATTCAAAATCTCCCTTATCCTCTAGTCTCTTTGGTCACAGCTGTGCCATCGAGCCTGTCACATAGCGCTCAGATATCAGTGGGCCTCACACAATCCAAAAGTGTCCAGTGTCCAAAAGTGTGTGCAGAGATTCAAAATCTCCCTTATCCTCTAGTCACTTTGGTCACAGCTGTGCCATCGAGCCTGTCACATAGCGCTCAGATATCAGTGGGCCTCACACAATCCAAAAGTGTCCATCCAGTGTCCAAAAGTGTGTGCAGAGATTCAAAATCTCCCTTATCCTCTAGTCACTTTGGTCACAGCTGTGCCATCGAGCCTGTCACATAGCGCTCAGATATCAGTGGGCCTCACACAATCCAAAAGTGTCCAGTGCCAAAAGTGTGTGCAGAGATTCAAAATCTCCCTTATCCTCTAGTCACTTTGGTCACAGCTGTGCCATCGAGCCTGTCACATAGCGCTCAGATATCAGTGGGCCTCACACAATCCAAAAGTGTCCAGTGTCCAAAAGTGTGTGCAGAGATTCAAAATCTCCCTTATCCTCTAGTCACTTTGGTCACAGCTGTGCCATCGAGCCTGTCACATAGCGCTCAGATATCAGTGGGCCTCACACAATCCAAAAGTGTCCATCCAGTGTCCAAAAGTGTGTGCAGAGATTCAAAATCTCCCTTATCCTCTAGTCACTTTGGTCACAGCTGTGCCATCGAGCCTGTCACATAGCGCTCAGATATCAGTGGGCCTCACACAATCCAAAAGTGTCCAGTGTCCAAAAGTGTGTGCAGAGATTCAAAATCTCCCTTATCCTCTAGTCAATTTGGTCACAGCTGTGCCATCGAGCCTGTCACATAGCGCTCAGATATCAGTGGGCCTCACACAATCCAAAAGTGTCCATCCAGTGTCCAAAAGTGTGTGCAGAGATTCAAAATCTCCCTTATCCTCTAGTCACTTTGGTCACAGCTGTGCCATCGAGCCTGTCACATAGCGCTCAGATATCAGTGGGCCTCACACAATCCAAAAGTGTCCATCCAGTGTCCAAAAGTGTGTGCAGAGATTCAAAATCTCCCTTATCCTCTAGTCACTTTGGTCACAGCTGTGCCATCGAGCCTGTCACATAGCGCTCAGATATCAGTGGGCCTCACACAATCCAAAAGTGTCCATCCAGTGTCCAAAAGTGTGTGCAGAGATTCAAAATCTCCCTTATCCTCTAGTCACTTTGGTCACAGCTGTGCCATCGAGGCTGTCACATAGCGCTCAGATATCAGTGGGCCTCACACAATCCAAAAGTGTCCAGTGTCCAAAAGTGTGTGCAGAGATTCAAAATCTCCCTTATCCTCTAGTCACTTTGGTCACAGCTGTGCCATCGAGCCTGTCACATAGCGCTCAGATATCAGTGGGCCTCACATAATCCAAAAGTGTCCAGTGTCCACAAGTGTCTGCAGAAATTCAAAATCTCCCCTGTCCTATAGACACCTTGTACCTTGTTTTACATTACTATATAGTTTGTTGGATTTTGTCTACATTTCTACCAAAAATGAGGAAGGCTGGTGGAAGAGGCCGTGGAATTGGGCGGGGGTTGGCAGCTGGTAATGATGGTGTTGGTGGTGGATCTGATGGTAGTGGCAAGAGCAAAATAGGACCGAATGCAGGAGGTGCTGACCCTGCGTCATCGTCTGGCTACATAAGGCCTCGAACGCTTAGTTTTCTAGGAGTTGGCAAACCGCTTTTAAAGCCAGAGCATCAGGAAAAAGTTTTGTCTTACATTGCTGACTCAGCCTCCAGCTCTATCGCCTCCTCTTCTTCAGTTGTAAAAAGTAAAAGCACTGAGTCGTCATTGGAGGCTCATGTTCATGAACCACACCTTTCCTTGTGTCCTTCACCCCAACCAAGATTGAAGGATGACGCAGGCCATACTAGTGATTACTCCATGGAGCTGTTTTCACATACCATGCCTGGATTATCAAGTGAAATGGTGAATTACCCAGGCCAAGATGAATCTGACATGGAGTGCACTGATGCACAGCCGCTGATGGATGATTCTGCTGGTACATTCACTCAGAGCACTACATTGTCCTCGCAGTGTACAGAGCCAGATTCTGACCCTGATGAGACTCAGGTGCCCCTTCCCGCACACTATACCACCATACACGGTGACACAGAGGAAGGTGCACATGACATAGAAGAGGAGGTGATGGATGACCCAGTTGTTGACCCAGATTGGCATCCAATGGGGGAAGAGGGTGCTGCTTCCAATAGCTCAGATGAGGAGCATCCACAGCAGACATCGACATCGCAACAGCTGTTATCTGGCAGGCCCGGAGCACTCCAAAGACAGGTTCCAAACATCAAAAGAGTTGCTGGACAGCTTGTCCAGAGGGTCAAAAGATCACAGCGTGCTAGGCCGCAAAATGTCTGCCAAAGTAGGAAGAGTGCAGTGTGGCACTTTTTTGACCAAAATCCTCATGATCAGGCCAAGGTTATCTGTAAGAAGTGCGCAAAGACCTTTAGCCGAGGGAAAAATCTGAAAAATTTGAATACCAGTTGCATGCTTAGACATTTAACCAGCATGCACTTGCAAGCGTGGACACAACACCAAACCTCAAGTGCCACATGTGCAACTGATCACAACGAAGGTAGTCAGCAACGCTACATTGTTTCCCCCACTGTAAGCCCACCGGTTAGCACAGCAGCAAATGTTGAGGTGTCGTTGCAAGACCACAGCAGTCAGGGAATCCCACTGTTATATCAACGAAAGACTGATTCTAGGCCATCAGAAAGAACACCAAATCCATCACCATCATCAACCCTCTCTCAGTCCGCCCTGTCCACCGCTACTTCCACCATATGCAGCTCTCAAGTCCAGCTCACCCTCCCAGACACTATGAGTAGGTCAAGAAAGTACTCAGTCTCTCATCCGCGTACACTGGGTTTGAACGCCCACATTGCCAAACTAATCTCGTTTGAGATGATGCCCTTTCGGTTGGTGGAAAGCACAGCTTTCCGCGAACTCATGGCCTATGCAGTACCACGCTATGACCTACCCAGTCGCCACTTCTTCTCTCGCAAAGCCATCCCAGCCCTCCACCATCATGTGAAAGACCGCATTGTCCATGCACTCAAGCAGTCAGTGAGCGGAAAGGTGCACCTCACAACTGATGCATGGTCCAGTCGGCATGGCCAGGGCCGTTACGTGTCCATCACTGCGCACTGGGTTAATGTGGTGGATGCAGGGTCCACAGGGGACAGCGGTGGTGGGACAGTGCTGCCTAGCCCACGGTATAGGAAACAGTTGGCTGTAGGCGTTCGACCCTCCTCCTCCTCCTCCTCCTCCAGAAGCGAAAGCTCGTCCACAGAGCGCAGTCGTACGAGCACTCCATCTGCAGCTGCCACTGTTGCACACGATGTGTCCCCCTATCGAGCAGTTAGTGGAAAGCGTCAGCAGGCTGTGTTGCAGATGATGTGTTTGGGTGACAGACACACCGCCGAGGTGCTGGCCGAGTACTTGAAGCGACAAACTGAGTCATGGCTGGGCAGTGTACATCTTGAGGCAGGCAAGGTAGTTAGTGATAACGGCCGTAATTTTGTGGCAGCCATAGCCCTTTCAAAACTCAGCCACATACCTTGCTTGGCTCACACCTTGAACCTGGTGGTGCAGTGCTTCCTCAAAAATTATCCGGAGTTAACAGCCCTGCTCCAGAATGTGCGAAGACTGTGCGCGCACATCCGCCGGTCGCCTGTACACTCCGTTCGTATGCAGAAGCTGCAGCGATTGCTCCACCTTCCCAACCACCGCCTCATTATCGACATTGCAACAAGATGGAACTCCACCCTGCACATGGTGGAGCGGCTGTGCGAGCAGAGGCAGGCCATAATGCATTTGTGGGAGGATACACGGCCAGGCACTTTGAGAGCAGACATGGAGTTGACAGGTGTGCAGTGGTCGAAGCTGAAAGACCTTTGTAAAGTCCTTCAGTGTTTTGAGGAATGCACACGGCTGGTAAGCGCAGACGTCGCCATCCTAAGCATGAGCATCCCACTTATGCGTCTGCTCATGCAAACTTTGACGCACCTTAAGGAGCAGGCGTCTGCAGCCAATGTTGATGAGGAGGAAGAGGAGGAGGGAATCCTTGATGACATTCAGCCATTGTCTGCTCAGGGACCTCTCCTGGACGAGGTGGAGGAAGAAGAGGAGGAGGAGGATGATGATGGGGATGATTACTTAGGGGAGGAGGATGCATCTCGTGGGGCAAGTGAAAATGTTGGCGTGGCAAGGTCTGGTACACGGTTTGTGCGTGACTGGAGGGATGTGGATTTGCCAGAAAGTGCTCCTCCACCCAGCACTCGCAGTGCATCATTGACACCGGGAACATTGGCCCACATGTCAGATTATGCCTTGCGGATCCTAAAAAGGGACCCCCGCATTGCCAAAATGATGAACGATGACAACTACTGGTTGGCCAGCATCCTGGATCCACGCTATAAAGGCAAATTACAAAACATCATGCCACAGGAGAACCTTGACCTAATATTGGCTAATAAACAAGCAACTCTGGTAAATCGGTTGCTTGAGGCATTCCCAGCACACAGCAGTGGTGATGGTTCTCACACGAGCCGTACGGGCCGGGGGCAGCTTGGCAGAGGTGTTCGTGGTGCACACAGCAGAAGTGGCGTTGGAGACAGGGGTTTCATGACAATGTTGTGGACTGATTTTTCAAATACCGCTCACACAACTGGTAATACTGCATCGATGGAAAGTGACAGGAGACAGCAGTTGTCAACTATGGTTACAAACTACTTTTCCTCCCATATCGATGTTCTCCCACACAAGTCATTCCCCTTTGACTATTGGGCCGCTAAACTGGACACCTGGCCTGAATTGGCCCAATATGCCTTACAGGAGCTCGCTTGCCCAGCTGCAAGTGTGCTATCGGAAAGAGTCTTCAGTGCAGCTGGATCAATCCTGACAGAAAAAAGGACCCGTCTGTCAACCCAAAATGTGGATGATCTAACCTTCATTAAAATGAACCACGCATGGGTTTCCAAGGATTTTGTCCCACCTTCCCCTGATGACACATAGGGTGACAGAAAAATGGCTTGCTTTGGTCCACCTCTTCCTGGTACTTCACCTATTTCGCCTTTTGCATCAGCTGAATGTCCAACATCAAAATATGCCACTTTCTAAAACTCCCTAACTGTGCTGCCTCCCCCCCCATGGCCGGGGTCACCACCTAGCGCACGACACCGTGCGAGTGCCGTTGCCCTGGACAGGTGGGTAGGCCGACTCTTGGGTGCGGGCACTGGCACAGGGTCCCTCATAGTGCAATCAAGTGTCTCTGACGGTGGTGGTGCACACCCGCCATCAGACACACCGCTATACTATGAGGGGCCCAGTGCCAGTACCGACGCCCACGAGTGGGCCCCCCTTGCTTGGGCAGGGCCCCAGCATTTGCAATCTTTACCTCTCTGAGCCTGCCTCCTGATGTATAGACATATATTTTGAATGTGTACGCTATCCATACATGTTATCCGGGGATACGGTACCCTTTCTAACCTTTGTGCAATCACGTGCAATCCATACTGGGCCTAACACCGTCTGAGCCTGCCTCCTGAGGCTGAGTTCACACGTGGCGTTTTTTTCGCGTTTCCGCGGCGGTTTTAACCGCGCGATTTTGCCGCGAAAACGCGAAAAATAAGCATCCCATGCATTCCTATGGGATTCCACAATGCTGTGCTAATGCTGCGGTTTTTACCGCGGCGGAATCGCTTCGCGGTAAAAACCGCAGCATGCTCATTAATTTGCGGAATCGCGGCGATCCCGCACCCATAGGAATGCATTGTTCCGCTTATTTCCCGCATGTGGCTGTGCACACCATGCGGAAAGTAAGCAGAACAATTGCGGATGGTACCCATGGTCCGGAGGAGAGGAGACTGTCCTCCAGGCTTTGGGTACCATATCCCTGTAAAAAATAGAATTTAAAAATAAAAAATATTGTTATTCTCACCCTCCGGCGTCCCGCGCAGCATTCCCGCTTCTCTCCACGCTCCCGTTCCAAGTAGTCCTTTGCGAAAATGCTCGCGATGGCGTCCCTTCTCGCGGGATCGCGAAGTCTCGCGGTCATTCGCGCGACGTCATCGCGAATGACCGCGAGACGTCGCGATCCCGCGAGAACTGACGTCATCGCGGGCATTTTCGCAAAGGATTACTGGGAACGGATGCGCGGGACGTTGGAGGGTGAGAATAACACTATTTTTTTTTTTTTTTACTTTCTATCTTTTACTACTGATGCTGCATAGGCGGCCTCAGTAGTAAAAAGTTGGTCACACTCGTCAAACACTATGTTTGACGAGTGTGACCAACCTGTCAATCAGTTCTCCAAGCGATGCTCCAGATCGCTTGGAAAACGCTAGCATTTTGCAAGCTAAATACGCTTGCAAAATGCTAGTTTTTCCGCGGGAAAATCCCTGGAATTTAAAATGCGATTTTCCCGCGGACTGGAATTCCGGAATTCTCGCGGTAATTTCCGCGAGAGTTCCGGTACGTGTGCACTTAGCCTGAGACATATATTTTGAATGTGTACGCTATCCATACATGTTATCTGGGGATACGGTACCCTTTCTAACCTTTGTGCAATCACGTGCAATCCATACTGGTCCTAACACCATCTGAGCCTGCCTCCTGAGACATATATTTTGAATGTGTACGCTATCCATACATGTTATCCGGGGATACGGTACCCTTTCTAACCTTTGTGCAATCACGTGCAATCCATACTGGGCCTAACACCGTCTGAGCCTGCCTCCTGAGACATATATTTTGAATGTGTACGCTATCCATACATGTTATCCGGGGATACGGTACCCTTTCTAACCTTTGTGCAATCACATGCAATCCATACTGGGCCTAACACCATCTGAGCCTGCCTCCTGAGACATATATTTTGAATGTGTACGCTATCCATACATGTTATCCGGGGATACGGTACCCTTTCTAACCTTTGTGCAATCACGTGCAATCCATACTGGGCCTAACACCGTCTGAGCCTGCCTCCTGAGACATATATTTTGAATGTGTACGCTATCCATACATGTTATCTGGGGATACGGTACCCTTTCTAACCTTTGTGCAATCAAGTGCAATCCATACTGGGCCTATCACCGTCTGAGCCTGCCTCCTGAGACATATATTTTGAATGTGTACGCTATCCATACATGTTATCCGGGGATACGGTACCCTTTCTAACCTTTGTGCAATCACGTGCAATCCATACTGGGCCTAACACCGTCTGAGCCTGCCTCCTGAGACATATATTTTGAATGTGTACACTATCCATACATGTTATCTGGGGATACGGTACCCTTTCTAACCTTTGTGCAATCACGTGCAATCCATACTGGGCCTAACACCATCTGAGCCTGCCTCCTAAGAAATATATTTTGAATGTGTACGCTATCCATACATGTTATCTGGGGATACGGTACCCTTTCTAACCTTTGTGCAATCACGTGCAATCCATACTGGGCCTAACACCGTCTGAGCCTGCCTCCTGATGTATAGACATATATTTTGAATGTGTACACTATCCATACATGTTATCTGGGGATACGGTACCCTTTCTCACCTTTGTGCAATCACGTGCAATCCATACTGGGCCTAATACCGTCTGAGAATGATAGATGGGGCCCACCATACACTGGAACATTCCAAAGGTGGACATCAGACACTGGAGCAGCATTTACAGGGCCCATTATACACTAGAGCATTAGAAATGGGGCCCATTATGTTTGGAGCATTATTTGGGCCCATAAGACAGTAGAGCTTCATCCATGGGGACCAACATATACTGTAGCATTATGTGGAGCTCATCATATACTGTTTCAAACATTATATGGGACCAATGATTCTGTATGGAGAAATAGATGGGCCTCGTCATGAGATGTAAAAAGTGAGGTATTTTTCATTGTACTATACCGCTATTTCTCTGCCGTATCGGAGCATGATGAGTTGTGGTATGTGTTAAAGGGGCGCTCTTTCGCCCATGGCACATGAAAACCTGGAGCCAGCCCTCCCCCCCACAGTCTGTAGCCAAATAACCCCCATTTTTCAGTGCGTAACTTGTATTATGAAGTTAATTAAGGTTGACAAGCTTAAGTAAGAAGAATTTATGCTTTTGGCATTCAAATGGGCACTGTTGGTGTGTTTCCTGTCCTCCTCTCACTGCCGACTTTTATTCCCCATTGACTTACATTGGGTTTCGTGTTTCGGGACGACCCCGACTTTTCCCTATAATCGGACGATCTTGCTCGACCCGACTTTTGGAAAAGTCGGGTTTCACGAAACGAAGCGCGACCCTAAAAAACCAAAAGTCGCTCAACTCTACTAAAGACAGAAAGGGAAATCTAAACTGCCCCAGAGCAGACCCCAAAGCAATAGGCAGCCCCCAACATATAATGACGGTGAAGCAAGATGAAAAAACACTCACACAGATAGAAAGATAGGCTGAGCAAATGATGGGACCCAAGCTAACTAGATAGGACAGAATAGAAAAGCTGCTGTCTGTAATCCGCCAAAACCCTATCAAAACAAGAGCCAACAGCTGATAGGGAAAAAAGCCCTGAAGACGCTAGGCTTCAAAAAGACTATATCAGCACTCGGGTACCTTCTGAAGACAGAGCAAAAAGGAATTCAGCTCACCCCAGCAGGGAACGGCAGAAATCAAGGAAAACAATGCAAAAACAAAACCAAAACACAAATGCAAAAAGTAGAGCAGAAAACTTAGCTTTTGAGGAGCAGGAATCAGACTGGTCTCCTAGAATCCCTCAGAGAGATCACCAGCAAGGCAGAAGGGCGGCGGCTGCCTTATATCCAGTCAGTAATTCCCGTCACCCAGTCATCATCATCCTGCCCAGGTGCTTGGTAATCAGCCTCACTACCTTCCTTCACCAGAAGAGGGAGCTCATCAGACCTCAATGGTGAAGTGGAAAATGAACTCACAACACTCCCCGATGAGTTAGGCTTCAAGGCAAGAAATAATTTACAATTATTCTTAAAATTCAAAAATTTAGACCGATCCCCAGAAAACACATCAGGAGTAGGAATTTTGGGTTCAACCGCATGTGATTGAGCAAGATAGGCGGAAATTCCCCGCACTTCAGCAGCGAGCTGCTCCACACGATCAGACAATTGCTTAATCTCCATTAAGGAAATAATCCTCCTATGGCCCCAGAGAAAAAGAGGAAAAAATGCATAAAAAAAAAAAATTCTGACACTTTTTTTCCCCTGCTTTTGAGTACACTAGATTCTGCGGTATAACTGGTGATTCTGTTATGAATGAGTCACCGAGGAGGAAAAAGAAAAACAAGCTAAGCCACAGAAAACCAGAGGGGTTGGTGTTATGAGCTCATTTTCTGCTCCACCAGTTGAGAGTTCTCCTTCCGTTCTCCCTCTGGTGGTGACAGGAGGTAGTGAGGTTGGTTTAAGTGGTAGTGATCTGCCACCTGATGAGAAGGATAACGATTGTATCTCTGTAGTATCAGACTGGATATAAGACAGCCGACGCCCTATCCTTGTGCTGGTGATTCAGTCTGCTTCTCAGGTCTTGGACTTCAGTTCTCTTCCAGTCTTCTTAAGTTAAGTTTGTTTTTTTGCCAATGTTCACACTTGCGCTTGTTGGTCAATTCAGTTTCTTGTGTGGTCAGCTTGCCCCTGCTGGGGCTATGCTGAACTTCCACTCCTATTTATCTGTATTTGCCAATTTGCCTTTTTGTCCCTTATTAGATTGGCCTCTTTTTGCTCTGTTTCAGAATATTTCAGAGTGCTGATATAGTGGGAGAAGTCTAGTGACTTAAGGGTTAATTTTTCTATAAGACGTGTTGGACATTATTTTTGGTAGGGTTTTTTGGCAGATTGCAGACAGTGGCTTTCCTTTCCTGTCCTTTCTAGTTAGTCGGGCCCCATCGTTTGCTCAGCCTATTTTCCTGCCTGTGTTTGTGTTTTCATCTTGCTTCACCGTCAATACTTGTGTGGGGGCTGTCTTTTCCTTTGGGGTCTGCTCTGGAGCAGTTAGTTTTCCCTTTTCTTGCTTTAGGTTTATGTAGTTCTCCAGCGGTGACGAGACGTCTAGGAACAACGTAGGAACGCTACACTGCTACTGTTAGTTGTGTGGTTAAGATCAGAGATCTGCAATCTGCATAGTGACCAACCTCTCTGGTGTTCTGGGACTTAGCTTTTTGTTGTTCCTCCTTGGTGACACATTCATAAAAGGTTGGTAACTAAGTGGATTGCAGACCCCTGATCCTAGCCACACAACCAGCAGTAGCCGTGGAACATACCTACCTATGATCCTAGATGCCTTGTCACAGCCAGAGAACTAAATAAACCTAAAGCAAGAAAAAGGGAAATCTAAACTGCCCCAGAGCAGACCCCAAAGCAATAGACAGCCCCCAAACATGTATTGTCGGTGAGACAAGATGAAAACACAAACACAGAAAAATAGGCTGAGCAAACGATGGGGCCCACACTAGCTAGAAAGGACAGGAAAGGAACGATGCTGTCTGCAATCACGCACAAAACCCTGCCAAAAAATGTCCAACACTTTCTGATAACAAAGACCCTGAAGTCACTAGACTTCAATTCCCTATATCAGCACTCTGGTATATTCTGAAGACAGAGCAAAAAGAGACCAATCTGATCAGGGACAAAAAGCAAACTGGCATAAACAGAGACATAAGAATGGAAATTCAGCACAGCCCCAGCAGAGGCTGGCTGACCACAAAAACTGAGAAAACCAGACCAAATCTCATGAGAAAAAATAGCAGAGCACACTTAGCTTGAGAAGGCAAGAACAGAACTGGAAACCAGAACCTCAGGGCAGGAAAATCACTAGCACAGTATTAGGGAGTCGGCTGTCTTAAATCCAGTCAGAGACTCCTGATGTCCACTCGCAGTCCTCCTCCTCAGGTGGCAGGGTCTCTGCCATTTAGATCAGCTTCATTACCTACTGTTACCACTAGAGGGAGCCCGGATGGAGAACTCACGACTCCTCTGTCAACACATCCAGCTCCACCACCCTCACCAGAAGCCAGAGGTAAACCAGAAAATGAGTTTACAACATAGCCCCCTAGAAAGGTATAACACAGCCCAGCATGGTATAATACAGCCCAGCATGGTAAATAGCTCCCCCAGAATGGTATAATACAGCCCAGCATGGTACAATACAGCCCAGCATGGTATATAGCCCCCCCAGAATGGTATAAAACAGCCCAGCACAGTATAATACAGCCCAGCATGGTATATAGCCCCCCAGAATGGTATAATACAGCCCAGCATGGTATAATACAGCCCAGCATGGTATATAGCACCCCAGAATGGAATAATACAGCCCAGCATGGTATAATACAGCCCAGAATGGTATATAGCCTCCCGGAATGGTGTAATACAGCCCAGCATGGTATATAGCCCCCCAGATTGGTATAATACAGCCCAGCATGGTATATAGCCCCCCCAGAATGGAATAATACAGCCCAGTATGGTATAATACAGCCCAGCATGGTATAATACAGTCCAGCATGGTATATAGCCCACCCCAGAATGGTATAATACAGCCCAGCATGGTATATAGCCCCCCCAGAATGGTATAATACAGCCCAGCATGGTATAATACAGCCCAGCATGGTATATAGCCCCTCCAGAATGGTATAATACAGCCCAGCATGGTATATAGCCCCCCAGAATGGTATAATACAGCCTAGCATGGTATATAGCCCCCCGAGAATGGTGTAATACAGCCCAGCATGGTATGATACAGCCCAGCATGGTATATAGCCCCCAGAATGGTATAATACAGCCCAGCATGGTATAATACAGGCCAGCATAGTATATAGTCCCCCCAGAATGGTATAATACAGCCCAGCACGGTATAATACAGCCCAGCATGGTATATAGCCCCCCAGAATGGTATAACACAGCCCAGCATGGTATAATACAGCCCAGCATGGTATATAGCCCCCCCAGAATGGTATAATACAGCCCAGCATGGTATAATACAGCCCAGCATGGTATATAGCCCCCCCTAGAATGGTATAATGCAGCCCAGCACAGTATAATACAGCCCAGCATGGTATATAGCCCCCCCAGAATGGTGTAATACAGCTCAGCACAGTATAATACAGCCCACCATGGTATATAGCCCCCCCTCAGAATGGTGTAATACAGCCCAGCACGGTATGATACAGCCGAGCATGGTATATAGCCCCCCAGAATGGTATAATACAGCCCAGCATGGTATAATACAGCCCAGCATGGTATATAGTCCCCCCAGAAAGGTATAATACAGCCCAGCATGGTATATAGCCCCCCTAGAATGGTATAATACAGCCCAGTATGGTATATAGCCCCCCAAAATGGAATAATACAGCCCAGTATGGTATAATACAGCCCAGCATGGTATAATACAGCCCAGCATGGTATATAGCCCCCCAGAATGGTATAATACAGCCCAGCATGGTATATAGCCCCCCAGTCATGGTATAATACAGCCCAGCACGGTATAATACAGCCCAGCATGGTATATAGCCCCCCCTCAGAATGGTGTAATACAGCCCAGCACGGTATGATACAGCCGAGCATGGTATATAGCCCCCCAGAATGGTATAATACAGCCCAGCATGGTATAATACAGCCCAGCATGGTATATAGTCCCCCCAGAAAGGTATAATACAGCCCAGCATGGTATAATACAGCCCAGCATGGTATATAGCCCCCCAGAATGGTATAACACAGCCCAGCATGGCATAATACAGCCCAGCACGGTATATAGCCCCCCCAGAATGGTATAGTACAGCCCAGCATGGTATAATACAGTCCAGCATGGTATATAGCCCCCCAGAATGGTATAATACAGCCCAGCACAGTATAATACAGCCCAGCATGGTATATAGCCCCCCCAGAATGGTGTAATACAGACCAGCACGGTATAATAGAGCCCAGCATGGTTTATAGCCCCCCAGAATGGTATAATACAGCCCAGCATGGTATAATACAGCCCAGCATGGTATATAGCCCCCCCCAGAATGGTATAATACAGCCCAGCATGGTATATAGCCCCGCAGAATGGAATAATACAGCCCAGTATGGTATAATGCAGCCCAGCATGGTATAATACAGTCCAGCATGGTATATAGCCCCCCACAGAATGGTATAATACAGCGCAGCATGGTATATAGCCCCTCCCAGAATGGTATAATACAGCCCAGCATGGTATAATACAGCCCAGCATGGTATATATCCCCCCCAGAATGGTATAATACAGTCCAGCAGGGTATATAGCCCCCCAGAATGGTATAATACAGCCCAGCATGGTATAATACAGCCCAGCATGGTATATAGCCCCCCCAGAATGGTGTAATACAGCCAAGCACGGTATAATACAGCCCAGCATGGTATATAGCCCCCCAGAATGGTATAATACAGCCCAGCATGGTATATAGTCCCCCCAGAATGGTATAATACAGCCCAGCACGGTATAATACAGCCCAGCATGGTATATAGCCCCCCAGAATGGTATAATACAGCCCAGCATGGTATAATACAGCCCAGCATGGTATATAGCACCCCAGAATGGAATAATACAGCCCAGCTTGGTATAATACAGCCCAGCATGGTATATCTCCCCCCAGAATGGTATAATACGGCCCAGCATGGTATATAGCCCCCCCTAGCATGGTATGATACAGCCCAGCATGGCATATAGCCCCCCAAAATGGTGTAATACAGCCCAGCATGGTATATAGCCCCCCCCAGCATGGTATGATACAGCCGAGCATGGTATATAGTCCCCCCAGACTGGCCCCACAGTTCAGTACTCACACTGATTTAAAAAAAAAACACTCCTCACCTCCTCGTGCCTGCAGTGCTGGCTGCTCCTGTCTCCTCCTGTACTGTCTGGCACACAGTGAGAGCGCGATGACATCATCGCGCCCCCGCTGTGTCAGAGGCAGAGCGGGGAATGTTGGGAGAGGGAGCGTCAACTGACGCTCTCTCCTCCATCACTGCCTCCTTCAGTGCGGCGGCGGCAGCAGCGGCGACGGTAGTCGGCGCTGGGTCAGGCGGGCCCCCCTGCCTCACTGGGGCCCCATAGCGGCTCTGGGATGTGCCGCTGGCTGGAGGCCCCTGGAGGAGCGGGGGCCCTAGGCAGCTGCCTGGTCTACCTGCCCATAACGCCGACCCTGCCTGCAGTATATGTGTGTGACGCATAGCTATTTAGGCTCTGATCACTCTTTCTCATGGAAGTCATAATTACACAGGGAAGGAAGTGCAGGTGCCAACTTCACTCACGCTGAAATCAATGGGAGAGAGACGCTGCTATGGCACTTCCTGCTTCTCTGTTGGTCAGTGATATCACATCCAGTTGTCACCAAGAGAACAGCAGGAAGTGGCGTAGCAGCGCCATTCACCCATTGATTTAATGGGAGTTAAGCCTTTGCATGCACTTGTAACAAGGTGGCACGGGGTGGTAGTCGTGGGTGAGTCCACTAAGGCACAGTCAGTGAGCACCCCTGCCCCTTGCACATGAAAGGGCAGTTCTAGTCCCAGCTCCAGGTCACAGTGGGTTACCTCAGAATCATGGCTGCTCTCCATGTTGGAACGGCGTCCCCCAGATGCACAACATGTCACACGTTGTAGGGCCCAACAGTGGCAACTGGTAATTAATAAAGGTGATGGAGAAAAGAAAGTACAATTCCTGAGCTGTCCCCATCTCCAGTAACAGCTGCAACAGACCAGGTAATAAATCCCAGTAGGCTCTCCAGAGCTAAAAGTCTCAGGTGGAGCACACACTCAGTCCTTGTGCCCAATAGTCCCCTGGCAGCTCTGTCCCCTCCAGGAGTATGGCAAGCTCCCAACAGAGGAGCACATCCTGCCATGGGCACGCCTGCCCAGGCTCTGAACTGCAGACAGGGACTTAGGGAAGCTGCTTTCCCAGCCCATTTAGTTAACCTCTTCTAAACCTGAACTAAATACAGTGCATAGCATATACAGGCACAGTATAAGAGTAGACATATCAAATACAGCACTGTACACGTGACACATTAATACACAGGTGACATAAACCTTACAGGCAGAGCATTCGGGTACCACATGAGGCAAAGGAGAGAGGGAGCCACCGAGGGTCCCCGCCACCTCCTTACACACTTCCTCAGTGCTCCACTTATGACAATATCCAGCCTGTTGAAAGGAATGGTGGGCCAGATGATCAGCTGCTACATGTGGTTCCCCCCGTCCATCAACTACTGATGACCTACCATCTGAAAAAGGGCAGACAATCCTTTTAAATGTCACCTTTAGTCCTATGTACCTCCACAGATGACACAGTGATATCTCTGAGTAAAAATAATGTACTAGATGTGACCTGCAGTCCTATGTAACACCACAAATAACACAGTGATACCTTTGTGAATACAAATTGTAGTAATAGCAAACCTACTGTCTCATACCCCATCATCCTGTTGAATGCAAGCCCGCAAGGGCAGGGTCCTCTTTCCTCTGTACCATTCTACCATTGTTAGTTTGTCTACTTTAAGTGATATTTGTATTTTGATGTAACCAATTCTCACGTACAGCACCATGGAATCAATGATGCTATATAAATAATAATGATATTAATAATAATAGCTATTCTCTGGATCACACTGCTTGCTGTTTTTTCCTGAGCTCAGCATATGCTGTTGCATGCTGGGCTGGTGGGAGGAATATGTAGGAAGAAAGCACAATCAGTGAGTGATGAGACCAGACTGTATCTATCTATTGATGATAATGACAGACTGGTATAAGCAGGTGTTTCAACCACAGATCTTCATAATTTTTGCACTTGATCAACCCAAAATCAGAGGTTGATCACATATCATGTGAATATCCTCATCTTGCACCTCAAATATCGCACATCTGAAACTTTGTGATGCTGCAATGGTGCAAAACTGCGTGTGCAAATTTCCATATGAGCAAATTTCGGTGTGTGCAACATTCTGCTTCAGCAAATTACTATGTGGCTAATTTTCCTGTGGACATTCATTGCTGTGGGCATTTTTCCTGTGGGCATTTTTTCTTTGCCCATTTGTCATGGAACCTCTATGTCATTGTTGCAGACATGTAGAAGAGGAATATAAGAATCCAAGGAAATTCTCAGCAAACATTCTACAGACATCGGCAGAACATATTTTCATCTGAAGCCATAATGAGTGTTAGGCTGGAGTCAGACACAACGTATAAAAATGCGGACCGTAAAACCGTATTTTATGGTCGTAATATGCAGAACTGTTCCCCGAACAGTGATCCATATGTCATCCGTTGGCAAGGCGTAGCTGCGTTTTTTGCACATGTAAGCATCCGTATGACATCCGTATGGCATCCGTATAACGTTTTTTTTTCTCGCAACCTTGCAAAATGGACATTTAATGGTTTTGAGGCCTGAAAATATTTTAAATCATCATCAGCAACCCTATTTATTGCCTCTACAACAGGTGTCAGCCTCCAATCTGGCCATTTTGTTGCGGTGCTTGTATTGGTGGTTTGTTGGCAAAATGTCAGACAGACTTAGGTTCACCCCAACTGAGCGTGTACTATACAACTGTTTTTTGTCATGCCGCTTTGGGCAGCCATACCCAGTGATTGTGGATCCGAGGAGGAGGAGACGAATGTGGGTCCATCCGCTTTTGAGGCAACGCCTCACTAAAGGTCATTTCCACCGTCTCTATGCATCTCTGCGGACACATCCCGACAAGTTTTACCTGGTCCACCATCCCCCAACCTCAACCCCTACCCTACCCCATATCAAAACCATAATAATCTAATTAATATTACTTGCACTCCTTCATCTCCTTCTTTCAATTGTGCCCTCTGGAATCCACGGTCTGTATGTAGTAACAAGCTTCCTTTCCTGCACAACTACTTTCTAAACAACTATCTGAATCTGTTGGCCCTCACTGAAACCTGGATTCAGGATTCTGACACTGTCCTGCTGCCATCTCCCATGGTGACTTACAATTCACCCATTCTCCGAGACCCACAAACAGACCTGGTGGTGGAGTTGGCATACTCCTGTCGACACAATGCACTTTCCAGGTCATCTCCCCATTTCCATCACTCTCATTCCCTTCTTTTGAGGTCCACACCATCAGACTCTTCCGTCCCCTCTCCCTCAGAGTAGCGGTCATATACCGGCCCCCAAGCTCACCCACCCACTTCCTTGACCACTTCTCAGCCTGGCTGCACTTCATGCCCTCAGAACTACCAACCCTTATCCTGGGAGACTTCAACATCCCCATTAACAGCCCCAATTCCACATCTGCATCCCAGCTTCTATCACTAAACACTTCCCCTGGCCTCTCACAGCTCTCGACCTCTGAGACACACAAGGACGATAACACCCTTGACCTGTTCTTTGTCCGGCTTTGCCCAATCTCCTACCTAAATAACTCGCCGCTTCCCCTCTCCGACCACAACATTCTCTCCTTCACGCTCACAAATTCTCGCCCACCCCAGCACACTCCTATCTATCACACATTCAGAAATCTACAAGCCATTAACCCTCAGACACTTTCAAACTCCCTACAATCATCCCTGTCCCCAATCTCCTCTTTTTCCTGTCCTGATCTGGCTGTTCACCACTACAATAACACTCTTAGAAGGACCCTTGACCAAGTAGCGCCCCTCACCCTCAGAGGCTCCAAACACAGAGTAAAACAGCCCTGGCTCACATTGCAAACTCAAATTCTCCAGCGATGCTCTAGGAGTGCTGAACGCAGATGGAGAAAAACCTGCACACCAGAAGACTTCATCCACTTCAAATTTATGTTAAGAACCTACAACTCTGCCCTTCACCTCGCCAAACAGACCTACTTCACCACCCTGATCTCCTCACTAGCCAACAACCCCAAGAAACTTTTTGACACCTTTCACTCCCTCCTCAGGCCAAAAGCACAAGCTCCTAGCTCAGACATTTGTGCAGATGACCTGGCCTCCCATTTTATAGAGAAAATAGATAATATCCGTCAGGAAATCCGCTCCCAACCACCAAATGCTGTGATTCCCTTCCTTACCTGCATTTCCCCGGCTCACTTTCCACATTTGATCCCATCACAGAAGAAGTCTCTAGACTCCTCTCTTCTTCTCGTCCGACTACATGCACTACCAACCCCATTCCCTCACATCTCCTCCAGTCTCTCTCTCCAGTCGTCACAACTCACCTAACTACAATTTTTAATCTCTCCCTCTCCTCGGGAATTTTCCCATCCTCCTTCAAACACTCTATCATTACTCCATTATTAAAGAAACCTGCTCTTGACCCATCCTGCACAAACAACTAAAGACCAGTCTCCAATCTCCCCTTCATCTCTAAACTTTTGAAGCGCCTAGTCTACTCCCGCCTTACCCGTTACCTCTCCACTCACTCCCTCCTAGACCCTTCACAGTCTGGCTTCCGACCCCTACATTCAACTGAAACTGCACTCATCAAAGTTACCAATGACCTTCTGACAGCAAAATGTCACGGTGAACACTCTCTGCTCATTCTTCTCGACCTCTCTGCAGCTTTCGACACTGTTGACCACCGTCTCCTATCACCATAGGCTCCAGTCACTAGGCATTAAGGACATCGCTCTCTCCTAGTTCTCTTCCTATCTCTTTCACCGCTCATTCAGTGTTTTGTTCGCTGGCTCCACGTCATCTCCTCTTCCTCTCGCTATCGGGGTATCTCAGGACTCAGTCCTTGGCCCCCTTCTTTCTCTACACGGCCCCAATTGGACAGATCATCAGCAGATTTGGCTTTCAGTACCATCTTTATACTGATGACACACAACTATACACGTCATCCCCAACCTTACCCCCGCTGTACTACAGAGAGCCAGTGACTGTCTGTCCGCAGTCTCCAACATCATGTCCGCTCTGTATCTGAAACTCAACCTCTCCAAAACTGAACTTCTTCTGCTCCCGCCATCTAATAACCTCCCTAAATCTGACATTTCCCGCTCCGTGGGTGGCACCATAATAACACCCCAGCAGCAGGCTCGCTGTCTGGGCATTATGTTTGACACCAATCTCTCCTTCACATCCCATATACAATCTCTTGCACGCTCTTGCCGCTTATACCTAAAGAACATCTCTAGAATTCACCCTTTTCTCACCATGGTAAAAACAAAAACCCTCACTGTTGCATTGATCCACTCCCACCTGGACTACTGCAACGCTCTATTAATTGGCCTCCCCATTACTCGACTTTCCCCTCTCCAGTCCATACTTAATGCAGCAGCCAGGGTCATCCATCTGGCTAATCGGTACTCGGACGTGTCTGCTCATCGCCAATCGTTACACTGACTGCCCATTCATTATAGGATCCAATTCAAAGTACTTGTTCCCACCCACAAAGCTCTCCACAGTGCAGCACCCCCCTACATCTCCCTCATTTCTGTCTATCGGCCTAGTTGACCGCTGCGGTCTGCAAAAGACTTTCTACTAACCTCTGCACTAATCCGCTCCTCCCACTCCCGACTCCAAGACTTCTCCCGTGCTGCACCAATCCTCTGGAATGCTCTACCCCAAGAAATTAGGACTATCCACAATTTGCACAGTTTTAGGCACTCCCTCAAAACACATCTGTTCAGAGCAGCCTATCACGTTCACTAATCAAAGTCATTTTATGTGTAAGTGTGCATGTGTATCCCATTCACTATCTCCATCCCCCACCTTCTCAAGATGGCTGGACCATCATTGTAAGTACATCATTGTAAATACACACCTGTACTTTTTATCTTCCCCACCTCATTATAGATTGTAAGCTCTCACAAGCAGGGTCAGCTTATTTTACTTTAATTATTGTATTGTTAACGTTGTTACTTATGACTTGTGTTTTGAAACTGTTAAACTGTAAAGCGCTGCGGAATATGTTGGCGCTATATAAATAAAGATTATTATTATTATTATTATTATTATTATTATTATTATATTGTCACATGAGCCTTGCCACCTTTGATATTTAGTTGGAGACAGTGCGCTTACGTTACGGTATGTATTCCTCCTCCTCATACTCTATGTTGATGATACTGTATTTCTAAATGTAGTATCTAGTTCTGGTTACCAATTTCGGTTGTTTTCTTCTTAATATATCCCAAATATAAACTCTTATTAATAATAATATGTTATTTAGGTTAAAATCACATAGCCATTGAAACTATTTTAATGTTGTTATTGCATGGCTTGTTAGTTACACACTGTTATTTTGATCAATATGATTTTTTTATAAACCTTGAACATGTTTTAAATTTTTTTGTGAAAAATTTGTTTTCTTTTAGCTTCCTCACAACTGGTTTGTCATAAGCGGCACTCCATCATGAATTTTGGGAATGATTGGGAAATCAACAATATCAGGCATAGTTGTCTGGTCTACCTGTTCAGAAATCTGGTCAAGACTTCGTCAAGTGGTCATACCTGAGCCCAAGATGGAAGACTGGATGTGGATTTCCTGGGGATTTGAGGAGCACTGCCACTTTCCCAATTGTATTGGAGCCCTGGATGGGAAGCACATACGTGTGCGTAAGCCGCCAAACTCAGGGTCCCAATTCTATAATTATAAGCTATATTTTTCTGTAGTTTTGTTGGCTCTGGTCGACAGTCACTACAGGTTTATAATTGTAGATATTGGGGCGTATGGAAGAACTGGAGTCTCTAAAGTCTTCAATTATTCCATTATGGGTCGTGGCTGCGCACTAACCAGTTGGACCTACCACCACCACGTCAGCTTCCAGGCTCCAATCAAGAATCTGTGCCTTATGTCCTTGTTGCAGATGAGGCCTTTCAATTAACCCGTCATGTAATGAGGCCATATCCCCGTCAAAACCTGGACCACCACCGCAGAATCTATCACGCGCACAACGACTGGTGGAGTGCGCCTTTGGCATTCTTTGTGCCAAATGGTGGGTCCTCCAGTCAGCCATTCAGCTGAGTGAAGCTAACATTAATGAGGTCACTAAAGCATGTGTGATTCTACATAATTTCACCCGAATTCATGATTGCTCCTCATCTGATGGTGTTGAAGGTGTGTTGGACAATGTGGGTAGGCCTAGACCACATGTGATCCCTCCCCGTCATCCACCTTCTGGACTGAAAGTCCATGATGTTTTCACAAATTATTTTGTAACACCTCAGGCTGCTACTCCCTAGCAAGAGCATGCTCTATCTATGTTGTAATGTTAAATTTTTTGAGTATATAAAAAACATTTTGTTCTTTAAGTTTGTGTGTTTTCATTTACATTATGTGAAATATTTTCTATTTTTTATTTCCAAGTTATGAATTCAATAAGAGATCAAACTCTGCAATTTTGAACTTTTTATCCAGCCAAAATATAACTTTGGATACATAAAACCATATTACACTCATATGGCTTTTGTGCCCATACAAATTTGGGCATAGATTTTTTGGCATATTTGTGAAACCAAATATTTTGAAATAACAAGAAATTCGTGTAAGCAAAAAAAAAAAAAAACTATTTACAAATTGTGGTAGGTTGGGGGTGGTTATGGCATGAGTCCAGCCTCACTTTGGTGCTGGATTTGGTGGCCAACTTGGCCTTCACCCTGTGTGGGTGCATATTCTTGGCCAGGATGTGTGACGTGGCCAGGATCATGGTGCTGAGTAGAGAAGTGGCCAGATGGATAGTGGAGATGATACTCCTGGGGATTCTGGTAGCCACGTGAGTCATACCCCCCAAAATGGCCATGTCATCCAAAGCCAGGTGGGGACCAGCCTCCAACACTGGGTCTGAACAAGTTGCCATATTGAGCAGGTGGATCATAGGCTGCCATTTGGACCTGTGGTGGCTAAGGTTGGGTTGGGGGGATGGGGTGTGGTGTAGGCACCCGTGTAGGTGGTGCCTCAGATCCACATTGAGACTGCACTTCTGGGTTGGGGGAAACTCGGAGCAGGTTTCGGGGTGACAGTTGCCTCCACTCCAAAAACTCAAATACCTCATTTGCGGTGTGCAGGCATCAATGAGGATCTGTATGGATTCTCACACACGTAGCCTCACCTCAAGTGGTAGGGGACAGAGGTACCAGGCCAGGCTGCGGAATATGCCTCCTCACCCTCATCCTTGGCAGCCCTGGACAGGTAATTCAGCACCCCTGTGTCAACATGCCTCCTGGTATCAGAGGCTGGGATGTCTCGCCTTCGTGGGCCACGGCGGGATATGACGGCAGGCTGGGGTGAGGCATCAAGACGCACAGTACGGCTGCTGCTGTTTCCCTGGTCCTCAAGGCTGCCGAGTGCTGGTGCTGGTGGTGCTGGTGCTGGTGGTGGTGCTGGTGATGGTGGAGCTTGGGGGATGCAGCTGGAAGGCTCAGAAGAACGCATAGCTATGCGGCGCTGGCTTCTCTCCTTTTTTTTTTTTTTGCATGTTGGTATGTGGCTGACCACCACTTTTGCCGTGCGCGCTGGGTTATGTTCGCCATTTTTTCTGTGTTCACCGTGATGGATCTAGGCTGCTGTGCACACACACACAGCAGCCCCGCCCTGCCCCAAGCTTTATTTAATTGTGCACCTGCATCGCCCTTCATCTATGTTTCCTGGTTGGGCAATGTGTGGAGGCTAAACCTGACATGTCTACATTCAGACCTGGTTGGCCTTCATCTGCACTTGCTTTATCTGGCTTCATGGGAGCGATCAAGATATGCTCAGGTACAGATTGCACTTAATGTGGTCTTGCTTTTAATGTATTTAGGAGGCCATATGGCACAGTGTTTATTAAAAACGTAGAGTAGGACCCCCCACATGAGATTGCCTTGGCGCGGCGGGGTGGCTCAATTGAATTGATCAATTTTTTTGCCAAATATCTCATTTTGAATACAGTTAGATATTATGTGCATATGCACTTCATGCTGTGCGTTCTATCCTTAAGCGGCGCTGACTTCACTCCTTTTTTTTTTTTGCATGTTGGTATGTGGCTGACCACCACTTTTGCCGTGCGCGCTGGGTTATGTTCGCCATTTTTTCTGTGTTCACTGTGATGGATCTAGGCTGCTGTGCACACACACAGCAGCCCCGCCCTGCCCCAAGCTTTATTTAATTGTGCACCTGTGTTTGAACCTGCATCGCCCTTCATCTATGTTTCCTGGTTGGGCAGTGTGTGGAGGCTAAACCTGACATGTCTACATTTAGATCTGGTTGGCCTTCATCTGCACTTGCTTTATCTGGCTCCATGGGAGCGATCAAGATATGCTCAGGTACGGATTGCACTTAATGTGGTCTTGCTTTTAAAGTATTTAGGAGGCCATATGGCACAGTGTTTATCAAAAACATAGAGTAGGACCCCCCACATGAGATTGCCTTGGCGCGGCGGGGTGGCTCAATTGAATTGATCAATTTTTTTGCCAAATATCTCATTTTGAATACAGGTAGATATTATGTGCATATGCACTTCATGCTATGCGTTCTATCCTTAAGCGGAGCTGGCTTCTCTCTTTTTTTTGTATGTTGGTATGTGGCTGACCACCACTTTTGCCGTGCGCGCTGGGTTATGTTCGCCATTTTTTCTGTGTTCACTGTTATGGATCTAGGCTGCTGTGCACACACACAGCAGCCCCACCCTACCCCAAGCTTTATTTAATTGTGCACCTGTGTTTGAGCCTGCATCGCCCTTCATCTATGTTTCCTGGTTGGGCAGTGTGTGGAGGCTAAACCTGACATGTCTACATTTAGATCTGGTTGGCCTTCATCTGCACTTGCTTTATCTGGCTTCATGGGAGCGATCAAGATATGCTCAGGTATGGATTGCACTTAATGTGGTCTTGCTTTTCATGTATTTAGGAGGCCATATGGCACAGTGTTTATCAAAAACGTAGAGTAGGACCCCCCACATGAGATTGCCTTGGCGCGGCGGTGTGGCTCAATTGAATTCATCAATTTTTTTGCCAAATATCTCATTTTGAATACAGTTAGATATTATGTGCATATGCACTTCATGCTATGCGTTCTATCCTTAAGCGGCGCTGGCTTCTCTCTTTTTTTTGTATGTTGATATGTGGCTGACCACTTTTGCCGTGCGCGCTGGGTTATGTTCGCCATTTTTTCTGTGTTCACTGTGATGGATCTAGGCTGCTGTGCACACACACAGCAGCCCCACCCTGCCCCAAGCTTTATTTAATTGTGCACCTGTGTTTGAGCCTGCATCGCCCTTCAACTATGTTTCCTGGTTGAGCAGTGTGTGGAGGCTAAACCTGACATGTCTACATTTAGACCTGGTTGGCCTTCATCTGCACTTGCTTTATCTGGCTTCATGGGAGCGATCAAGATATGCTCAGGTAAGGATTGCACTTAATGTGGTCTTGCTTTTCATGTATTTAGGAGGCCATATGGCACAGTGTTTATCAAAAACGTAGAGTAGGACCCCCCACATGAGATTGCCTTGGCGCGGCGGGGTGGCTCAATTGAATTGATCAATTTTTTTGCCAAATATCTCATTTTGAATACAGTTAGATATTATGTGCATATGCACTTCATGCTATGCGTTCTATCCTTAAGCGGCGCTGGCTTCTCTCTTTTTTTTGTATGTTGGTATGTGGCTGACCACCACTTTTGCCGTGCGCGCTGGGTTATGTTCGCCATTTTTTCTGTGTTCACTGTGATGGATCTAGGCTGCTGTGCACACACACAGCAGCCCCACCCTGCCCCAAGCTTTATTTAATTGTGCACCTGTGTTTGAGCCTGCATCGCCCTTCAACTATGTTTCCTGGTTGAGCAGTGTGTGGAGGCTAAACCTGACATGTCTACATTTAGACCTGGTTGGCCTTCATCTGCACTTGCTTTATCTGGCTTCATGGGAGCGATCAAGATATGCTCAGGTACGGATTGCACTTAATGTGGTCTTGCTTTTCATGTATTTAGGAGGCCATATGGCACAGTGTTCATCAAAAACATAGAGTAGGACCCCCCACATGAGATTGCCTTGGTGCGGCGGGGTGGCTCAATTGAATTGATCAAATTTTTTGCCAAATATCTCATTTTGAATACAGTTAGATATTATGTGCATATGCACTTCATGCTATGCGTTCTATCCTTAAGCGGCGCTGGCTTCTCTCTTTTTTTTCTCCTTGATTATGGGCGTGATCTTTTTCTTGTTCTTGGATTACATGTTCTTTACATGCCCTTAGTGAGCCCTCCTGTCTTTTTGGAATATATTAAGTGGTGCCCTCCATCCCTTTTGTTTATCACAGGCCGACAGCAAGTTACTCACGATCCATTACAGCGTACTGCAGAGTACGTCCATCAGTATTCCAAATCAAATGACGATCCAGACCCACAGGCGAAGACAGAGCATTTTGTCAACAAGTCAAGCCAACCAGATAATTCGGACCGCCAGAAAGCCAACTATCAGTCTCCCTACCAAAAGCAAGGAAATACACATTGGGATGATACTGGCTACAATAACCTTTCTCAAGAACAGAAGATCCAGAATCTGTCCCGGCTTAAAGAGAATCCCTTTGCTTCAGAAAGCTACTACAGCAGTTGGACCAAACCAGAGACATCTAACAGGTATGATCTGTACTCTGACAACACTCCATCAGCTGGCATCAGTGCCAATCAAGCCACGATGGACTTTGCCAAGTTCCTTGCTCAACGTGAGTTGGTCACTAACGGACTTCTAAAGTTCAGCAATTGCACTCTAAACTACAAGGCTTGGCGAGCCTCCTTCAAAAATACCATAAGAGACATAGGTCTATCATGTAGTGAAGAAGTGGATCTCTTGGTAAAATGGCTAGGAAGTGAGTCTGCCGAACACGCAAAGAGAATCAGAGACATTAATGTAAATTATCCAGAGGTCGGCCTCAAAAGAATTTGGAATAGACTTGATGAATGCTATGGCTCAGTAGAGGTTATAGAAAGTGTCTTGTTTGAAATAATAGAGGACTTTCCTAGAATAGCGAACAAGGATTATTCAAAGCTCAGAGAATTAACTGACTTGTTAATGGAGTTGTGTGTAGCAAAAGCAGAAGGAGATCTTGTGGGGTTGACATATCTCGACACTGCTAGAGGTGTGAACCCCATAGTTCAAAAACTCCCATATAACCTGCAAGACAAATGGGTTACATATGGTTCTAGGTATAAACAGACTTACAATGTACCATTTCCTCCATTCAATGTGTTTGTAGATTTTGTCTCAGAACAAGCAAAAATTAGAAATGATCCTAGCTTTGATTTCATGCTGTCATGTGACAATAATGCTGTCAGTAAACCTCGTAGAACAATTGTAGAGGTCCACAAAACTAATATTTCTTCCACAGGTTCAGTTCGCAAAGAGTTCAGCTCCGGTCAAGGAGAAGACAAATCCAAGGACCCAAGCAGGCAGTGTCCCTTACACAAGAAGCCACATTCCTTACTTAAGTGTAGAGCTTTCAGAGAAAAGTCATTGGAAGAAAGGAAGGTCTTCCTTAAGGAGAACTGCATCTGCTATAAATGCTGCTCTTCAACATCCCACTTCGCCAGGGACTGTGAGGTTAGTGCAAGGTGTACCGAATGTGACAGCACCGAACATAACTCAGTTCTACACCCTGGACCACCATCAGATGCTTTGCCCCAAGAGCATAGCGGGGAGCTGAATGACTCAAATACTGACACTCCAGCTATTACTTCTAAGTGTACAGAAGTTTGTGGAAATCTCATAGGAGGCAAGTCCTGCCCTAAAATTTCCCTAGTGAGAGTCTACCCGGCAGATGAAAAGGACAAAGCCATCAAAGTATACACGATTTTAGATGATCAGAGTAACAGGTCATTAGCCAAGTCTGCCTTCTTTGATAGCTTTAACGTCAGAGGACCCAGTGCCCCCTACTCTTTGAAAACTTGTGCCGGTATAGAAGAGACAGCTGGTAGGAGAGCAACAGGCTACGTAGTCAAGCCTATAGATGGCCAAATGCGTCTGCCCTTACTAACCCTATTGGAATGTAACCAGATTCCTGACATCAGGTCAGAAATACCTACACCTGAAGTGGCATCGTATCATCCTCATCTGAAGCGTATAGAACGCCTGATTCCTAACCTTGACGCAGAGGCTCAAATAGTCTTGCTCCTTGGGAGAGATATTCTACAAGTACACAAGGTTAGGCAGCATATCAATGGCTCTCACAATGCTCCATATGCCCAGAGACTTGACCTTGGGTGGGTCATTGTAGGGGAGGACTGTTTAGGAGAAGCACACAAACCGACAGTGGTTAACAACATGCTTACCAGTACGCTTGATCTCTCTCTCCTGCAACAATGTGAAAATCACAACTTCATAAAGGAGTTGCTACACAGCACTTCAGCACCAAGTATCTTAGCGAGTCGTGCCAATGTTGATTGCATTCCGAATTGCAACCAAGATCACCTTGGGTGTACGGTCTTCCGCAAGACCAAAGAGGATAATAGTACAGCAATGTCATTTGAAGATAGACTGTTCCTAGAGATGATGGAGCAAGGAATGGTGCAGGACAAAACGAAGAGCTGGATTGCATCTCTACCCTTCAAGCCTCAAAGACAACGCTTGCCTAACAACAGAGAACAAGTTTACAAACACTTTGTCTCCCTCATGCACAGCTTCTGTAGTAGACCAAAGATGAAAGACTATTTCTTAACCTTCATGGAGAAGATATGTAAGAACGGTCATGCAAAGTTAGCACCTACACTTCAAGACTTTGAGGACCACTGGCACCATGGTAAACACGTCCACACAGCTCTACAGCTAGAGCAGTCGAAGAATACTTATAATTATCCGAGCTGTACAACAGGAAAACTATGCCAAAGAAATCGACTGTTTAACCAGTCAACGACCAATACCAAAAGATAGTGCTCTGAGGAAACTCAGAGCAGCAAGAGAACTGCAACTCTCTTCCAACTTGGATATGAATGACGTAGAAAAATACCTAAGTGTACAAGGGTGTACTTGGACATTCAACCCACCATATTCTTCACATATGGGAGGTGTATGGGAGAGAATGATAGGTGACGCAAGGAGAATCCTCGATTCAATCTTCTTACAGGAAGGATCTGCAAGCCTGACACATGAAAGCTTGACAACATTCATGGCCGAAGTGTCAGCCATCCTAAACACCAGACCATTGACTCCAATTTCCAGTGATCCTGATGACCCAACTGTTCTCACCCCAGCCCTGCTCTTACGCAGAAGACCGACCCTAATTGCTCTCCACCTGGAGAATTTAATGTTAAAGACTGTTACAGGAGTCGATGGAGACAAGTACAGAGTCTCTCCAATGCCTTTTGGGACAAGTGGAAAAAACAGTACCTGCCTACTCTGCAACAGAGGAGAAAGTGGCAAACCAGCAAGCCTTACCTCCAGCCTGGCGATATAGTACTAATGAAAGACTGTCAGTCTCGGTGAAATGAATGGCCATTAGGTCTCATTACCCAGACATTCCCAAGTAAGGATGGAATCGTACGTAAGGCGGAAGTAAAAATAGGAAAACAAGGCGAGACCAAATTGTTCCTCAGGCCAGTAGGGGAACTCGTTCTGCTGTTCTCGTCCAATAAACACAATAGTGACGTCGGCTGACATCAAGCGGGGAGTGTTGTGTCCAGCCATATAATTGCTGTCTAGAAAGTCTAGTCATTTTTTTTTATGTCTCCTATTATTACAGACATTGTATTTTTGTGTGTATTAATCCTTCATATATTTCATATTGTAAGGTAACAGCACCACCTGCTGGCCGTTTAATGCATAGATTCTAGTTTAATTTGCAATGTCTTGTGGGAAGTTCCTAGGGCATTGTGGGATTGTTCCTGTTGCATCATGGTCTTATTTATGACACTGTGAAGGGAACAGCAGCCATTATTCCTCAATGTGTCTTAGGAGAATCTACACCATTCGTGTTCTTCATGCTCCTTAAACAGCCTGCTCTAAGCATAGTTGGTAAGCACTATCTAGGTGTTATAATCCTGTGTTTATCAATACGTTTGTTGTACTAAGTAGGTAATCATCCGTTTGTATATTACCTCATGTTACCTGTGTATTGCAGACTATTTGTGTTTCATGCTCTGTGCAGTTACATATTCTGAAATGCTCCTGTTATTGCATCCTATAGTTTCACCCTTTCCTGTCACATCTGCAATCAATAAAAGAAGGTTACAATTTTACAGCGTCTTTTCTTAAAGAAGACAGGGAGTTAAGCTACATGTCTCATTGCACACCCTGCTAACGTGTATGAGGACAGTATAAGAACGATAAGCATTTCCACGTTGATATATGTGGACATGATGCTGGTCTCCGTGGAGGCGTTCTTCCGGGATGTCTGGAGCGCTTTTTGCGCTAATTAGCATGGCAAAGCTTCCTAATAATGGCTGAGCCCATTTCCTGTCACCTGGAGAAGTCTTGCATATTTCTCGCAAGTCACACGTCTGGTCCGTGTGTAATCTGTATTTTTCTCGCCCCCATTGACTTGCATTGGCGTATTTTTTGAGGAATACGCTGACAATCGCAGCATGCTGCGGTTTTCTCAGCCCGTAAAATACAGCCGAGAAATATACGGCTTGTTTTTGCCCCTCTCACTTGTCCGTATTTCTCTCTAGTGTGACGCCGGCCTTAGATGTGAAACAGCTAAAGGAGGGGAATGGACAAAAGCATGTGGTGGGTGTGTAAAATCGCAGAACAGTAAGTAATAGCACACAGAACATTCTCTCAAAATGCAAACAGCCACCTAATAATCCAAAACTCTGCATTTGGTGGACATCACCAGTATTCTGTGTTGAGTATTCTTGGATGAAAATGGAACACCTACATGGACATCTTACTCTAGCAGAAATAACTTCCGGCATCCACTGCAACAGTGAAGTATGTCATTTGTTCAGTTATTCATTGTCTTATACAAGGGAAATATTATTCAGTTTTTCATTGCTGACCCTGTGTAAATATATAGATATAGGTAGCTAGAGCTTTGTTCACAGCTATGTAGATGAGAGCAAAATTTTGGGAATATTATGAGATGTAAACAAGTAACCTTAAAAACACCACATTTGTACTCTAGGAGAAGATACAACACTCAGCAAGCTCCTTCCAATGATACTCAATTGTTTCTCAATGAAAGTTTCTCAAGACAGAAGCACTTCACCATGTACTTTGTAATCACAAAGCCATTAAGAACCATGACCACAGTTTCCTTCCTATTGCTGCAATCCGGCCTGGAGTTATTCTTTATGCAACATCATCATATTTCACAAATTGCAGCTTAATTCCTGAACAACTATTGTCTAAAAAACAATGAATTGTGTCAAAACTGCATTCAAATATTGTATTAAATTTGAATTTACCGTACCAGAAAGAGAAATCAGAGATATACAGCTATTCACATTCTCCACTTAGTTTTGGTTGGTTTAACCCACTCAATGTCACTAAAATGCTATGAAATAGATGCAATGTAATACCCATTACTTGTATGGATGTACACTTCCCTACACCTTGGGCCTCTTCTGTCATAGTGTACATACTGCAGCTGAACCAGGCAGCACACCACATCATGGAAGATGTTTTATGAGCAATCCATCTGTGTTGGCTCTCTGGGGTACCTGTGAAAGCTTCAGGAACATTGAGGGAGCATCTCTGTGACAGGCTACCTAGTGGGGCATCTCTTGAGTTATGCTTCATTGTTTTTAAGGTTCAACCTATAACCTATGTTGATGATACATTTGAAGGCACACATGCAAAAAATAATAGAAAAAGCAATACAAAATTCACAAAGTAATTTAACCATACTTCCTATCAGAGTATATGAACCTAAGTTTTCGCAAAAGAACAACACCCTTAAACTCTTCCCCCCGAAGCCTGTTTTCACCTTCCTGACCAGGCTAAAATACTAACCAGTGTCACTTAAACCAGTTAGTCATGCTGTACAAAATAATTTATAATTAACATTTCCTATTTGTTTAGGATAATGTTTTAATCATGATTTTCTTTTGTAAGGAAGTTAGAAGGGTAAACTGTTTTTTTAAGGGACCACATCACGTTTGAAGTGACTTTGAGGGGCCTATATGACAGGAAATACCTAAATGTGGCACCATTTTTAAAAACTACACTGCTCAAAGTGCCCAAAACCACATTCAAGAAGCTTATTAACCTTTTTAGGTGCTTCACAAGAATTAAGCAATGTGGTAGGAAAAAAGAAAATTTTAATTTTTCACACAAAAATGTTCATTTAGTCCCAAATTGAGCACTTTTACAAAGGTAACAAAAATAAATGTTGTTGTGCAATTTCTCCTGAGTACACTGATACCCATATGTGGTGGAAAACTACTGTTTGGGTGCACGGCAGGGCTCACAAGGGAAGGAGTGACAAATGACTTTTGGAACGCAAAATTGTATGGAATAGATTGCAGACACCATGTCGCGTTTGCAGACCCCCTGATATGCTAAAACAGCATAAACCCCCACAAGTGACCTAATTTTGGAAATTACACCTCATCTAGCAGTGTAGTGAGCATTTGTAACCCTCAAGCGATTCACAGAGTTGCATAACTACTTTTGAGGCACAGTGCAAAGCTCAGAAGGGAAGGAACATCCTATTGTAGTGTACATTTTGCTGATATGGTTTGAGAGTGCCAAGTCACATTGGCAGAGACCGTGATATGCCAATGTAAGTAGAAGGCCGGACCAGGCATACCTTTTCCGTTGCGGATCCTGAACTGTCAGGACTGTCACCCAAGTTGCACTGGGAAAGGTTTAAAACCCTGGACAGACCTTTGCACTCAGTGTTAGGGGGCACGGCTATAATAAAGAAGCTGCAGCAAGCGGGAAGCCAGCAGACTTGGCGGGAAAGTTCAGCACGCGGGATGATATCGTCAGAGCTCCGACCTTTGTGCAATGGGATGCAGCAGGTCCAAGCCTTAGGGGACTCAGACCCTTACCCGGAGACTGCCGACAGAGACCAGCAAAGTGTACGCTGACACCGTAGACCGTGAGTGACAAAGTTCTCTGTCAGGACATACTGTAGATGCGTGCGTGCTGAAACCGGAAAATCAAAGGACTTGCTGTGAACTATATCTTGATACACCCGCTTGCATCTGCCAAGTAACATCATAGTCTGGCAGTGTTAGAGACTGTGACTGTATCTCTGCTTCATCTCCTGGACCCAGGACCCCCGTCAGGACAACAAGGATTTACCGTCGCCGCCAGCACCCCGTCAGGACAACGAGAATTCACCGTCGCCGCCAGGATCCTGTCAGGACAACGAGGATTCATCGCCGCCGCCAGAACCCGGAGCACCATCTTCTTCAGGACGACGCTGGACCCATTGTGCACCATTGCCTTGGTGCCACTGCTTGAATCCAGGATTTCAGAATCTGATGTCGTTGGGCTGATAAGTGTTACATTACTGAACTTCCCCTTTAAATTGCCTGCACCTGTTTCATTGCACGATGACAATTCCTGCTCAGTTCAGTTTTATCCCTTTCCTCCATGTGTGGAGCATCCACTGTTAAAATAAATCCCACGTTAACCCTTGCTCTGCCTCCGGTCCATTACTGCATCCCGCAACCTGCTCACACTTGGCGTAGTTGGCAGGATGCAGTCTACAGGCATGGAGGTGGCAAAAAGAGACTGGGGAGGGCCCTAGGACCAGCATTTCCCTGGGGGCTATGTTAAACAACCTCCCGAAATTTAATGGGAATAATACCATGCTATGGAGCTGGACTGAGCGTATTAGAGGAATGATGAGGATGCACCCCATGATTCCTGCCCTACAGGCAGAGGTGGTCATGATGGCTTTGGACGGAGAGGCGAGGTACTCAGTTATGCTATGACCCCCCCTGACAGCGGGATACTTTTGACAAAGTACTGCACATACTGGAGGAGACACATGGGGACCCCACAGATGTAGGGGAATTGCGCATGCGGTTGATTAGCTGGATTCAAAGAGAGGGGGAGACGGTGACCCAGTACATGAACGTACTACAGGAGATCCACACTGCCATATACAGGAAAGACGGCGTGGGAATAAGGTCGACTGACATAGTGTTGTGGGACCAGTTGGTGACCGGATTGAGAGATGCGCTGCTGAAGCAGTCCCTGCGAGAGCGTTTGCAATTGAACCCGCGCATAATCTTTGCAGAAGTTGGTAGTGAGGCACGCATGTGCGAGCAAGAGCAGGGGGTGACAGTCCCAGCAGGGAAGGTCACTGAACCAAGACTTGCGGAAGGAGATTCAAGTTATGCGGGAAGACCTGATGGAAACTAAAAAGAAGGTAACCACATTAAGCTTAACCGGGGCCGAATCATGCCAGAATGGTGGTGGGGCATGAGAACATATCGTTGGGAGGAACTCCCTACATGTTATATCTGCAGAGAACTGGGACATGTGGCCCGGGTCTGTCCGCACTGAGGACGGCCTCTTCAGCGTCGCCTGTTAAACTAGGAGGCTCTGAGGCTGGGGGATGCCGCCTGGAGCCAGAACAGTCAGAAAGGATTATCAGAAGTCCCACCAATTTAGTTTCTGTGTGTCCTCTAGTCTGGACCCAAATGGATGGTCGAGCCGTCCGCTGTCTGGTAGATACCGGCTCACAAGTGACTACAATGCCCGAGACATACTTTAAAAGACATTTCCTTGAAGCAATGAGGCCCGAGTGGTGCCCGGTGATAAAGTTGACAGCCACTAATCAGTTGCCCATCCCGGTCGCAGGGGTGGCCTGGATGCAGATCAAGGCCTGTGGCCAAGACCTGGGCCGCAAAGGTGTGGTGCTAACTGCGAGAGACACAGAACGTGGATATGCTGTCACTCTGGGGATGAATGTGCTTAAGGAGTTTTGGAGTCTTCTCATTAATGAGTCCCCAGATGTGGTTTTGAAATAATGGAGTCTGCGAATGCCTCAAAGAGAAGTGTTTCAACAGGTGATCCGGACAGCTCGAGCATAAGTGGCCTCCTGTGACGGAAAGGTGCTGGGAACAGTCTTATAATACCACTGGGGCAAACCGAGCTCTCCTTACCCGTCCGGGCTTGCACTCCTCTGGAGGGGGTTAAGATACAATTAGAACTGGCCATATGGAACACTTACCCCCAGGACTCCTGGTTGCCCGGACCCTGGTGACTGTACATGATGGAATGGTACCCATGAGGTGCATAAATTTGAGAGAGGACTATCTGACACTTCCCCCCAGAAGAGAAGTAGCGCAAATTGTAGGTATGCTGGAGGAACTAATACAGCCCCAGGCCGTTCAGTTGACGGCAAAGAAAGAAGACCCATGGACCGAATCTGTAGAGACATCCCTAGCGTCAGAACCTCTACAACAGCAGAAAGGATGTCGTATTTTGGAACAAATGCGGCTGAATAAAAGGAGCTCACACCACAACAAGTACAGTAAATGGAAGCCTTACTCGGACGTTACCAAGACGTTTTTGCACGTCATGAGGACGATTTCGGCTGCACTACCACAATCACACACGAGATCCCAATCGGTAGTGCCATGCCCATAAGAGAACGCTATTGTCAAATTCCTCCACAAATGTATCAGGAGATGAAAGGGATGCTGACACAGATGCTACAGAATGGTGTCATCCGAGCGAGTCAAAGTCCGTGGGCTGCTCCCATCTTAATAGTACGAGAAAAGGATGGGACTCTGCGCTTCTGCGTGGACTATCGCAAACTAAACACCTGCACTGTGCGAGATTCATACCTCGTATCAAAGAGTCTCTGTCCACACTGGTAAGCGTGAGATACTTTTCCATGTTAGACCTGGCAGTGGTTATTGACAAGTGCCGATGTCTGGACATGACCGAGTAAAGACGGCCTTAATACTGTAATGGGCCTGTAAGAGTTCAACCGTATACTGATCGGTCTGGCCAATGCTCTTGGTACTTTTCAGCACCTCATGGAGAGGTGTTCATGTGATTTAAACTTTGAAGCCACTCTCATCTAATTCGATAATATAATTGTGTATGCTGCCACATTCAAAGAGCATTTACAACGACTAGAGCAAGTATTGAGCCGGCTCCAGAAACATGGTTTAAAAGTAAAACCTCCCAAGTGTCATCTGTTTCATACCCAGATTGAATACCTAAGAGTCGGGACATGTAGTCTCTGCTGAAGGCGTAAGACTGTCCCTTGAGAAGATTGCGGCAGTACAGGATTGGCCCACTTCAAAGACCGTGAAGGATGTTCGGGCCTCTTTGGGGTTGACCAGATACTACCGGCAGTTCGTAAAAAACGTCACCCGCATTGTGAATCCGTTGTTAGAGCTGCTGCAAGGGATGACCTCTGAAGCTAAGAGCAAGACGAATCAGTGGGGAGAGCATCAAGAGAAGTCGTTCCAGGCCTTGAAAGTGGCTTTGACAGAAGCACCCATCTTAGCTTACGCTGACTTCTCTCTCTCAACCCTTCATCCTCAAAACTGATGGGAGCTTGCATGGAGTCGGAGCTGTATTGTCTCAGATTCAAGACGGAAAAGAGCAGGTGATTGACAATGCGAGTCGTTCACTCCATGACTCCGAACAGAACCCAGACAACTACAGTATGTTCAAGTTGGAGCTGTTGGCATTAGTATGGGCTATGACAGAGAAGTTTGCGGAATACTTGTCTTGGTCTAAAGTCCTAGTGCGCACCGTTAACAACCCTCTGGTTCACTTGGAGAATGCAAAGTTGGGAGCTCTGGAGCAGCGCTGGGTGGCACGAATGGCCAAATATCAGTATAAAATCGCCTACAGAAGGGGAGCCAAAAAAACTCATGCAGATGCACTCTCTAGGGTGACACACAGGAAGCCTGGTTCCAACCGAGAAGAAGAGCTAGAGGCTGGAGAAGTTCCTGAGTTTCGAGGGTCAGCCAGGACGTTGGCAGCTACGTAGGGACAGGTACAAGCAGTGCCCCGGGAAAATGTATTAGGACAGCCTCATGATGAATGGGTCCATACCCAACAGGAAGACGGAGAGCTCGCACAAATACGACAGTGGGTGGCTCTTAAATAACTGTCCCACCAGAGTGAGAGGGAGACCCTGTCTCCCGGGGCATTACAAATTGTTCGGCAATGGGAGAGACTGCAATTGGAGAACGGACTGTTGTATCGGAAAATCCAATTACAATGGGCCCTGTCCGTCACTTGGCAAGTGGTGATTCCTGAGACACTGTTGCATAAAGTGGCCATGGAGGCACATGAGAGAGGAGCTCACTTTGACCAGGAGAAGACCTTTCAATGGCTACAGAAACTGGTTCACCCCTTACTGAAGTCGGTAGTAGAAGAAGTGTGCCGGCTCTGTAAGAGCTATGAGTTGGTCAAACCCCCAAAACAGAGAGCCTCTATACAAACGATTGTGACCTCGGTGCCATTAGAAGTGTTGATGATCGACTACTTGACTATATGCCCTGCTCATCAAGGGTATGAACACTGCTTGGTAATGACGGATCATTTCACCAAATTTGCCATGACCCCAACTAGGGACCAAACAGCGGAATCCGCAGCACATGCCATCTGCAAGACGTTCATCCAAGTGTACGGATGTCCAAAGAGAATCCACTCAGACCAGGGTGCCTGTTTTCTTGGACGAGTAATGGAAGAACTGCATCGCTTATATCAAATTGGGAAGTCTCGGACGATGCCCTACCATCTTCAAGTCAATGGAGCATGTGAGCGGTTCAATCAGACTCTCATTCAGATGTTGAGAATGCTGGAGGAGGACCGCAAAGTGCGATAGCCAGAATTCGTAGTAGAGTTGGTGTGGGTTTATAACAACCGAGTACATCGCACCACAGGGTTCACTCCCTACATGCTACTGGGATGTCCACCTGGGTACGAGAACATAGCCATCGACTTCAGACATTACATCACCTGGTGCGGACCAGGTTTCAAGAGCTGGAACATCTGGAGGTAGCTCCTCTGCGAGGGACAGTTCTGCAGGCTGGAGATCGGATGTTAGTACGAGACAAACATCCTAGGGACAAACTAGAGCACCAATGGGAGAAAACATCGTATCGTGTGAAGCGACAAGTCAACTCTGAAGGACCTGTCTATGAAGTTCAACCTGAAGGAAAAGACGATGCCCCTACTCGTATTGTGCAGCGGAACATGCTACGTCCCTGCATGTCAAGTGACCCTGCATGAGAAGAAGAAGAAAAGAAACCCAGTATTCCTGAGGATCTTCCTTCAGTCACTTACGATTGTGAAGAATATGTCTTGAACCATTACAAGTAGGCCCAGAAGAAGAGTGGATACCTGAGGCTCCTGAGATTACTGAAATGGCTGTTTCACCAGAACCGGGCGCGTCCCCATCCCCATCAGTCCAATCTGACTCGACTACCCAACATGATTCAACAGCTAGTACTAGTTTACGAGGTTCTGAATGTTCGACTGCAGGAAAGGCTCCTAACCGATAAGAGCAAGACCATTTTGTTTGGCAACAAATTGTTCAAGGAATAGGAGAATGTCGATGCATCCTACAGGAACTCTCATCCATGGAATGGCGAGCACAAAGAGAGGGGAGAATGTAAGGAGAAGGCCCGAACCAGGTGTACCTTTTCCGTTGTGGATCCAGAACTGTCGGGGCTGTCACCCAAGTTACATTGGGGAAGGTTTAAAACCCCGGTCCGACCTTTGCACTCAGTGTTAAGGGGCGTGGCTTTACTAAAGAAGCTGCAGCACACGAGAAGCCGGGCAGACTTGGCGGGAACGTGCAGTGCGCAGGACTATATCATCAGAGCTCTGACCTTTGTGCAAGGGGATGGAGCAGGCCCAAGCCTTAGGAGCCTCAGAACCTCACCCAGAGACTGCCGTCAGAGACTAGCGAAGTGTAAGCTGACACCGGAGACCGTGAGTGACAAAGTTCTCTGTCAGGACATAGACGTGCACATGCTGAAACTGGAAAGCCGGGTGACCCGCTGTGAACTGTATCTTGATATCTGCATCTGCCGAGTGACATCATACTCTGGCAGTGTTAGAGACTGTGACTGTACCTCTGCTTTGTCTCCTGGACCCAGGAACCCTGCGTGGAGTATCCACTGTTAAAATAAATCCCACAGTAACCCTTGCGCTGCCTCCGGTCAGTTACTGCATCCCGCAACCTACTCACACCAGAGCAGCAGAACCCCCCATATGTGACATCATTTTATAAACTACACCTCTCAATGAATGCTACTTACAGACTGATGTATACAGGAAGCCCACCTTGGTCAACTCACTCCTCCATGCTGGATCATGCCACCCATGGGCAACCATCAGGGCCATCCCAGTTGGCCAGTTCTTACGAATCAGGCGAATCTGCTCCTCAGAGGATACGTTTTTGAATCAAGCTGGGGAACTTAGAGACCGTTTTCTTAAACGGGGTTATAGTCGACGTTGTGTCAAAAAGGGCTTTGATAGAGCAAGAAAAACAAATCGGTTGGCTCTTCTGCAACCAAATATCTGGAAGAAAAAAATGCAACAACAGCAGGGTAATGTCAGGGTCATCTCAACCTTCAATGGGGGATGGAACCAAATGAGGTATATACTCACTAAACATTGGAATATACTGAAGACAGAGCCCTCATTGGCCCTCCCTTGGGATGCTTCCCTTGTGGCAGCTGCGTTGCATGCAAGAGTGTCATACGGACATCGTCATTTCAATCTGCGGACGGAACAAAAACCTACTCTATTAGACAACATATAACTTGCAACACCGCTCAAGTTATTATGCAACATGTGGGTGTCCAAAAATTTATGTCGGCCTAACTAGTCGTCAATTAAAATTACGCGTCCGTGAACATGTCCGCGACATTCTTGCATCTAAAACAACAACCGATTTAACACAACTTAAAACTAAACCTAAGCACTACAAATTAGTGCATAACTGTGACCCCAAATCTTTCCGGGTAAGGGGCATTCAACATATAAATAGTGGAATTAGAGGCGGCGATAACAAACACCTTCTTGCACTGAAGGAATGTAGGTGGATCATGGTCCTTGGGACCATGACCACACATGGCCTAAATGAGTCACTCAGCTTTGCGCCATTCTTATGATCTGCACATACATTTATTTCTGCCTGCCGTCCCTAGATAGGTATCTCTCTCTCTTTTGTTTTTAACTCATAGCTAATGGTTTTATTTCGTGTGTGTGTTTTTTGCACCTTGTATTCATTTTATTTGTTTACTTGTCTGGCTTCAGATAATATGATTCATACCATTTGATGTATTGGAGTGGAGGTATTAATCAAGATTTCAACAATAATGGTGTAGGATCCACGTGGCAAAATCATCATTTTACCAGAAATGACACATGATCATGTGCTTGGCGCACTACTTGAAGAAATACTTGAAGCATTCGGAAATGAGGACTTAATACGAATAAGAGGATATGTACTTGTGATGATACTAAGTCTGTTCTCAACTATTCCCCTAACCTGATGGATGCACATATATATATTTCCTGTTTGTATTTTTTGTCTGTCTTTTGGAACCTGCAAAGGTCCTTTTTGACATATATGATATTTTTGCCCAGCACATATAGGGTTAATGCATATAACATGTATTCCTGTACCCTTCCCTTCCCTCTTCTCTTCCCCTCTGTCTTATTTTCAATGTAGATTAGTCACCTTCTGTGATAATGATTCTATCATGGAGGGATGAATACCTATCACATGCGACAGTGGTGCATTGTTATCAGGATATGATACATGGGGCGAGCGTTGCCTGGGTGACGGTCTAGCGCCGGCCGCCCCACGTGACATTTGTTCATTGCGACCCATGTACCCCTGGTTCTGCCGTTGCCTGTGTAGCGGTTTGACACTGGCCGCCCCCAGATGACGTCAGTATACCAGGAAGTAGCACCGTTGGTACTGCGCGTGTGCGGGGCTCACCCCTCTGATAGGTGTACAACAATCAGGTGACCATGCTCAGCCAGACATTTAATTGGGACACTCACAGCTATAGCCACGCCCCCCGAGGAAGCGGTCTTGCATACAGCGAAATGCGCGTAGGGGTATACAAGTTGGCGCCTGTTACTCACCAGGACATGATGGGTATGTTCACCCAGCTTATTTAAGCTTACTTTTTTATCCTTCAGGAGTTTGTGCTATGTGTCTGATCATATGTTGTCAGTATGGTATACTGCCGAGATCTATTTAGATCCAGTTTTCATGCCATATTACAGCCAATACTGTGAAAGGAGGCTGCTTTTTCCCGTTTAATTATACAATGTAGATGGACTATTGTGCCATCTACCAATACATTTCCTAATATACGGGGGCCACTTTATCCATTCCAACACTGGCCGTTTGTATCCAGCTTATTATTCATTGGCATTGTTACATGCCTTAGGCCTCTTTCACACATCAGGTTTTCGCCGTCAGGCGCGATCCGTCGCTTTTGACAGAAACCGGATCCGGCAAAATGCAATGCCGGATCCGGTTTTCCCCCCATTGACTTGCATTTGCGCCGGATCGCGCCGGATGGCCATGCGTTTCATCCGGTTTTCGCCGGATCCGGCAATGTGTCGCAATGTGTCGCGATCCGGCGTCTGGAAAAACGTCTACTGTAACGTTTTTTGTCTCCGGCGAAAAAGCCGGACACGCCGGATCCGGCGCGTCCGGCTTTTTCACACAATGAAAGCCTATGAGCGCCGCAATGCGCCGGATCCGGCGAAAGCCGGATCCGGTGGCCGGATCCGGTTTTTTTGGTCTGAGCATGCTCAGTAGCTCTGCCCACAGGAGATATATAAAAGGAAGACAATGGGACCCTCAGCCACACCCAACATGCCACCCAAGACAGCAACCAGGCGCAGGAGAAGGCAGCAGACATCTGCAGCAGCAGCACCATCAGCAACACCCCAAATGGAGCAGCATGCTGAACGGGAGGGGAGTCCAGAAGCAGATGAGAGACGGTAATTATCAAATCCCCCATTCCTCCAAACTAGGGCCATGGAATATCAAGATATTCATTGGCCCTTTGTTTCTCTTTATTCAACAGCCGCCAAAGAGATGCAGCAGCAGCACCATCAGCACCACCCCAAATGGAGCAGCATGCTGAACGGGAGGGGAGTCCAGAAGCAGATGAGAGACGGTAATTATCAAATCCCCCATTCCTCCAAACTAGGGCCATGGAATATCAAGATATTCATTTTTTCTCTTTATTCAACAGCCGCCAAAGAGATGCAGCAGCAGCAGCAGCAGAAATGGCATCACTGGCAGCAGCAATACCCACAGCCATGGAGTCTGGCCATCAACAGGACAGCACATCTTCTTCTGGGAGCCCTCCCTCGCATCGTCAGCGTTTGACGGTAAGTTTTTATTTCCAAAATCCATCATCTCTGTAATATATGTCTATTCATTGCCTTTTATTTCAAAACAGGAATCACAAGATGAAGAGGAGCTCCCAGAAGAATAAGGAAGGGGTGGACAGACGCTTGGAGTGGGCTCACAATTCGTAAGTTTTTTGCATCAAACGCAGAAACACAACATCACACTACACACAACACATAGAAAACAATGTTCTGCAGACCACACACAGCAAACAAATGCCTACATCCAAACTCATAACATTTTTTGTTTTCTTCTCTAGTCTTCCCAATCTGGTGCTCGGCCAAGAGGTCCTCGCAGTGCCTCCCAGGGTCGTCGGCGACAGCAACGCGGCGGTCACCAGCGTGTAAGTATAAATATTTTTGCTTTGTTTTTTTGCACTTTTTATTTCATTTCTTTTGTGGAGGCTAATTATGTTATTTTTGTCTTTTTCTTTCACAGCCTTCACAGCGTGCTCCCGACTCTGACGGTGAGGATGGAGGGATTGATGTGGACCGCCTCATCGATCTCGTCAGAGAAAGGGAGCCGCTCTGGAATATGGCTGACCGCCGCCACGCTGACCTGATCATTACCCGACGACTCTGGGAGGAAATCTGTTCTCTCCTTGTGGGCCGCTGGGAGGACCTCGAAGCTCGGGACCAGATTAAAGAGCGTAAGTATATACAGTAACGGTTGCTTGATGTAAACCAGTGTTTCCCGAACTCCAGTCCTCGTGGTCCCCACGGATCATGTGTTCAGGATTTCTATTTACTATTGAAATCCTGAAAACATGACCCCTGGGGACCATGAGGACTGGAGTTTGTGAAACACTGATGTTGTATACTAACCACTCCTTTCTCGTTTCAGGGAACAGAATTGTGAATCGGTGGTGGTCTGTGAGGGATCGTTTCAAGAAGGAGTTCAATAAAGAGATGCGGGCCCCGAGTGGATCTGGAGGACGCAGGAGCAAGTACAAGTACACACAAGCCCTGTCGTTCCTCCGGGAAACAATGCTCACCAGAAGGTAAATATTACACACCACATGTGAAAAAGATGTAACTTTTTTTTTTCAGCCAGGGCCATACCATGTCAGTATTTTAATTGTTTTTTTTTCTCTTTATTCCACAGCACGGTGAGCAGCACTCGGGAGCCTGCACGATTGGACCCTTCTGAGGCGATCCCTGAGGAGACCGGCACCGAGGGACACTTCGACCGCCCCGGTACATCTGCACCTTCCCTGCCTTCCCACACATTCGACCCATCTGTCCCATCCACCAGCACAGGAGCATCGTGGCCGCCTACATTACATGAAGCTGCTGGTGAGGAGATCGCTTTCCCTTTACCCCACCCTTCTGCCCCTGCCGCCTCTAGTACACCTGCGGGTACTGGGCGGCAGCGGCAGAGGGGTCAGGAAAAGAGTTATGCGCAAGAGTTATTGCATCTGAATGCATCTTTCCAGAACTGTCTCAAAGTCTTGTCAGAGCAAATCTCCGCAGGCTTTCAGCAGATCAACTCCAGCATTCTGGAGGTGAAGACACTTCTGCAAACCATGCATTCAGAAGCAAGATCTTCGCCAAACCACACCTTTTTCAGGTCTGTTGTGGAGCGCATGGAAACGCTCTCTCCTGCCCAGCAGATGCATGTAATGCATTCGTGCCACGGTGCTCTACAGCAGGTTACCTCCCAACCTCCACCTCCCACCACTGTAGTTCCTCCACCTGCACCCCCTCCAGCCACTTTCCATCCTCCCCCTCCTATTACATCTGCACCCCCTCCAGCCACTTTTCATCCTCCCCCTCCTACTACATACCAGCAACCTGCCCAGTACCAGCAACCTCACCAGTACCAGCAACCTCCCCAGTACCAGTCATCTCCCCACTTCCAGCAACCTGCCCCGTACCAAACTCCTTCCCCGTACCAAACTCCTTCCCCATACAACTTTCCATCAACATCATCTGCTCCTACAGTCCCTGCCCAACCCTCCACTCCACCACCCACCACCTCTTCTGCTTCCCACATGTCCACCCATTCTGTAGTTTTTTCCACACCTTCACCTCTAACTGTTCCTTCCCCACCACGATCCCAGTCCTCTCTCCACACACCCAGTGTCGAAGTGTCCCGCAGCCCCTCCAGCAGTATTTCCACCCCACAATACACAGAATTGTAATGTGTGTTTTTTAATAAAAATGCCCATTGGGTTTAAAACCTTTATTAAAAAAGTTTTTTGCACTTTAAAAAATTTTAAAAAAATAAAAAAAAATTTAAATAAAAGTTAAATTATCGTTTCACAATGGTTGTCTGTCTTTTCTTTCTGCGGCGAACTATGTTTAAAAAAAAGGTTAAATACAGGGTATTTCAAAGGTAAAAAGGTATTCAAAACCAGGTATATAACTGTGGGTAAATTTTAGCTTTTTGCCACAGTTGTGTTCCTGGTTGAGTTTGAAGCAAAGTATTTCACCTAAAAAGTTGTGTTTATTGTTGGTGATTTCCTAACAATGTACACAACTTTTGTTAAAAGGTGAAATACTTTGCATAAAACACAACCAGGTACACACCTGTGGCCTAAAGCTAAAAATAGTAAGACCATGACAAGATAGCCAACTTTGGTTGGCAAAGGTATATACTGTTGGTCCAGAAGGTACACAAGTTTGGTTAGGGCACAAATCTTTCACACTCTGTCATCCTGCCAGTGTACTCTGCCTTGAGGGGCCACAAGGGTCAATTTTAAAAACCGGATCCGGCGTAATCCGACGAAAAAACGGATAGAAAAACGGATGAACCGGATGAGACGGATCCGGTTTTGTCTGTCAAGAACAAGACGGATCCGGCAGAAAACCGGATCCGGCACATCAGGTTTTACAAAACATTTGCCGGATCCGGCATTCCGGCACGACGCCGGATCGCGCCTGACGCCGAAAACCTGATGTGTGAAAGTAGCCTTAACCGGGTTAAGTGCAATATACCATATCGCGCAGTAGCAGCTTTTTTTGAGCGACTTCACAGTGTAATATGATTCATCATGCGCTATTTGGATGGTGTTATGTTTACTTACATGCTATTTTATAGCCAGTGCTGTAAGTGGAGGCTGTTTTCCCCGATTCAGTATATCATATACAAAGGACAATTGTATTAACAATTTATTTTTTCTGACACATGGGTGTTGCATAATCCATTACAGCGCTGGTTATTCGCATTTAGCTTATCATTACTAAGCTTTATCACACACTATTCTATGCTCTCCTTTCTTTATTTCTCTCAATGAATGCATCTAGGGGTACAGTGATCATATTGACACCACATGTGCCTCACAGAATTTTATACTATTGGGTGGTGAAGAAAAAATAATTACATTTTTACCACAAAAGTTAGGTTTTGCTTTATAGGTCTTGTTGTTCAGGACGCGGTGATATTAAATATGTGCACTTTATTTGTTTATTTTTGTTTTTACACAAATATACTGTATATATTTATTGGATTGTTATTTTTTCTTTATTTTTTTCTTTATTTTGTGATTGTTTTCATATTTTTACAATTTTTAAAAAGCATTTTTTACCTTGTCCCAGGATGGGACATAAACTTTCCCTGCACTGATCACGAATCTAATACTCTAAAATGATTTTGCATAGCAGGGCATTAGCTCAGTGCATGTCACACAGGGAAGAAGCATGTCAGCTCCTGTTCTGACCAGGATCTTACAGGCCACCTGACCTGAGTGACCTTGTGGCCATCTTTCAGCCCAAGATCACCATGTAGACCATCAGCACAACTCGATTACAATTGTGTTGTGCCGATTAGAGCAGAGAGGGTGCTCCTTCCCTCTGCTATGCCAATCGATGTCACTGTAACTATTGACAGCGGTATCAGAGGGATTGAAAGCTAGCATTGATTGTGGGCATTGCCCCATGGTGTCAGCTCTCATATAGTGCTGCCAACCACTTTTGATTGGAGTGAGCCCATGCAATCGTCAGCTGAGAACGCACCTCCCGCAGCGCGTAGCATATATGGCAGATATCGTGAAAGGCTTAAAAGGAACCTGTTATGTAAAAAAACACTATTAAAGCTGCCTACAGTATATAGCGTTTATCTGTAGGTTAACATCATTTAGCAGTATGGCCATCACACTGAAAGCCCAGCAGCCAGATTAAAAAACTTTATTCCGCCTAGAAGCATGTGACTTGCAGTCCTTAAGGCACAACCGACGTAGTTTTAGTCACCACTCAGTACAGCTGGCATCAGTGCAGAGCCAGCTGCCAGTCAGTGCCAGAGTGATGACAGCCGCTGCTCACTATGTACTGATCAGCAACTTAAGCCGCAGAGGCCGCACCTTAATGACTGAAAGCAGGAGGTTTACAGGAGGAATAAAGTTTATTTCCTCCAAATAGCCAGGCCTTCAGTGCTGCACAGCTTTTGAATGCTATTAAACTGCAAATTAACCACATATCTGCAGGCTAACAGCATTTTTTGACAGGTTTCCTTTAAAGTGCAAAAATATTTCTATATTCATTTTACCAACCTAAAAAGTAAGTGCAAAGAAGTGAATAGAGGCATCAAATGCCTAGATCTGCACTTTAAGCAGGGGCATAACTGTAGTGGGTGTAAATGTTACCTGTCACGCAATGATTAGGAACTGTGGGCACTTACCTGATCCCTCAAACTAGGGTGCGTCCTAGTGTGACGACACAGCATTTAATCTTAATTATCTAGAACCAAAATTCAGTAAGCATACGTTATTATCATTATGTTGACTTTTTAATTTATATGTCTTTCATTGGTTGGTCAAGAAGCAAAGACTATTGATGGTATGAGCATGGATGTTGACGTTTAAGTTGCTGTTTGTTGTAACTTATTGTCTGTTATCTGTGCAAGACAGGGGCGAGGTGTCATTGAACAATCGGTGATTGATAATGTTGATTAACCATTGTGTGGGACCTTGTGGCTTGTTGACCTGCAAAACAGAGAAGGAAAAACTATGCATAGTGATTAAATACTCAAACAATGTGAAATAATCTCATCACACTTTCCTCTTGACCTCTGAATGATGGCTTAAAAGACAACAGTTGTGAACTATATAAAAGTGATATGTTTCTGTAACAAGAGATCCCAAGAACAAGAGACTCTTTACAAAACAACAGCAAGGAACACTCAACAGGACAGCAGTCAGGACATCATGGCTACATCATGAGGGACACAGATTTGACATTCCACAGGATACTAGATTAGGGGACCACTTCCCTGGCTGAAAGAATACAGATTTGCTCCATTGATCAACACTGAACCCATGGATACATTTGAGGAAGTCAGGATTTGGACCCACCGGTAACCTGTACCCCATGGATACGTTTGAAGAAAGCCAGGATTGGGACCCGTCTGTCACCTGGCTCCATGGAGATGTATGGAGAAGCCAGTTTGTGACCCTCCGGTCACCTGGCCTCATACCTCAATAGACTGTCAGCTTCCTAAGCTTGTCATTAACTCCTCTCTGTGCATGCTACAGGTTTAAGTAGTTGGCCCTGGAAGTCACAGTTGCTTTTATCCCAGTGAGTTAGCAGAAGGGTGAGACTCTGTAATTTTGCACGATCTTGGGTATTTTACCGGGACTGTTCTATGTATTATTGTCTGTTCATGGATCAATAAAGTATTGCCTGGTCCATGCGGTCTTGAGCCAGCAGACTAGAGCACCCACTGACCCCTGTGTCTCCACACCTAGTCTATCCCTGTTCCTCGTACTACCCCTCAGCAATCTCCAGAACAACTCTCCAAATGAGTTAGCTATTACAGGCAAGATCAGAAGCAAGAGGAGGGTTCTTATAGTTGCTGGGAGTAACAAACTCAGAACAGCTGATACTACTCAAGACAGAGAATTCCAGGAGTCCAACTAAGCAGTTTAGCCCTTGCAGAACCAAAGCAAAGAAAATCAGAACTGCTAATAGGATTGTGAAGCTGTTGTAACTAACAGGTGTATGTGTCACCAGACACTGCGATTGTCTGACCCACTTTGTCGCTGTATCCCCATGACAGTATGCCCCCTCCTAAAAGGAGATTCTGGACCCTCAGAACCTGGTTTATCAGGAAGACAGTTGTGAAAGGCCCAAACCAACCTGGTCGCATGAACATCGGATGCTGGTACCCACATTCTTTCCTCTGGATCGTAACCTTTCCCATGTATCAAATATTGAAGAGACAGGCAAACAAAGAGAATATACAATTTTAGCTCTCTGGAATTCCAGACTTCCATTAACCATGACAGGAAGGTGGTGGTAGGGATGGTGCCGAGGAGGACACATATTTCTTGGGAAGAGAATGGTGAACTATATTATGGATCTTCAAAGTAGATAGTAGGGCTAGGCAAAATGTCACTGTATTGACAACTGCAGCAATCTTATAGGGACCAATGTTATGAACTGGTCACCGAGGAGGATGGCAGGAATAGGCTAGGCCACCAGGAAACCAGAAAGGTTGGTCACTTAGCGGATTGCAGACCCCTAATCCTAACAACACATTGTGGAATAAATTCCAACATTCCGTTTGTTATTATATGATTTCCATTTCCTCCAGTGGCCCTTTTTTGCTATGTTTGTCCCCATTTCTTATTCATTTTAATAAGTGGTTTTTGTACAATTTTAACAATTATCTAATAAAAATTTTACATTTTTTTATGACAGGCAGAAAATAGACTGAGCAAATGATGGGGCCCAAACAGTCTAGACAGGATAGGACAGGAAAGACACTGTCTGCAATCATGCAAAAACCCTAAAAAATCCAACACGTCTGATGTACAAAAAACACTGAGGTCTCACGACCTCTCCTCCACTATATCAGCATTCTGGTGTGAACTAGCAGCAAAGCAAAAGACACTAATATATCAGGGGACTGAACAAACTGACACAAGCTGTAACATATGGAGCGGGGTCCAGAGCTGCCTCAGCAGGGAGCACGCTGAACCCTAACAGCAAAGCATAAAGCAGAAAAAGGCAAAACCAGATCAGATGCAAAGGATTAGCAAATGAATCACTTAACTGAAAAATGCAGGATCAGGCAGGAGACAGCAGACCTCAAAATGCACAGGGAGAAACAAATCACCAGCAGCAACTGAGGGAAGCCTGCTCACCTATATCCTCCCAGTCAGTAACCCCTGACCTCCAATCATCGTCATCAGGTGGCAAACTTCCATCAACCCGGCCAGCTCCACTACCCACAGTAACCACCAGAGGGAGCCCCGATTCAGAAGTCAGATCAAGAGAATTCACAACAGACCAATGAACCTTCGTCCTAGTTTAAAAGAAGGAACCCATCATTTAATATTCTTCGAAGATAGCCACTCCAAATCACCCACACAAAGTCCAGAACCAGCAGGCGTCTCCAATCACCCATATTCTTGTATCTGGACCCCACCCTCCTTAAGTTATTAAGAACACCTCTCCATTTCAATGTAACAGATAAGGAAAACTGTTCCCCCTCAGGTACCCCAGAAGAATGATTACTATTGAAAGGGCAAAATTGAGGATTAAACCCATATGCCCTGAAAAATAGGAAACGATTATTTACAACGAACTTCGCAAGGGGTGAATACGAAACCCACTCCTCATATTTTTCGGATACAAAGCACCTAAGATATGTCTCAAGATTTTGGTGCGCTCTCTCAGTTTGCCTATTAAATTGTGGATGAAAGGTGAATGAAAAAGGAAGATAAATTCCTAAATTGGCACAAAATGCTTTTGAAAATTTAGATATAAATTAAATCCACTGGACGGAAACAATATCTGAGAGAATCACATGCAATTTCACAGTCTCCTTAATAAAAATTTGTGCCAAAGTATTGACATTCAGTAATGGAAGTAGAGCAATGAAATGAGCCATCTTGCTGAATCTACTACCCACCTTCACAAGTATTGCTATATTACCTGACAACTCAGATAGATCAGTGATGAAATCTACAAACAAATCAGTACATGGTCTACAGGGAATCGCCAAAGGTTGAAGAACCCCGGACAGACAAGTATATGGGGTCTTAGAACGCGGCAACGTGCACAAGTACTACAGGCAGCTACATAATCCCAATCATCCTGATGCATCCTAGACCACCAAAACAACGAGTAAATAGATCTGCGGTGGCTTTACTACCAGGATGTCCAACCCGGAATGAATCGTGATGTCCCCCTGAGCCCCTGAGCCTCTATGACCTCCTTCTCCAGATCACAATATATAGCAGAACCAGAAAAAGAATAATCCCTAAAAATTAACTTTTAATTCAATCACTAAAAAGCATAATACAGTAAAATTACCTCAATACATAGGGAGGTAGATAAATATATAGAGGGTCAGGTAACCAAATGGTTCAATAATTCACAGACAATAAGGGCCAAAAACTACTTCACCCTAGCATGCCCTACCAAGACCCTTCCTGACCGCGGAGGTTGGCACCCTAATTGTTGACGATGTGGCGCCCCCGCTCAACGTCGGCGTCCCTAGTAACGCCCTAGACCTCCCTACATATACAAAAATAGGGGACACAAAAAATACCCACACTCACACCCACAATACCGAGAATAGTGAAGAGACAATAATTGTCTCGTGCTAAAAAAAAGTGCTAGGTGCTGTAAACTTATCTCGTAGTATAGGACTGTAAACTTATCTCATAATAGAAGACTGTAAACTTATCTCGTAGTCTAAAAATTCTTAATAATTCACAGAATGGGTATCAGCAGAAAAAATAGAACTTATCTCGTAGTCAAACAAATTATACTACCCTGCTGAAATAAACCAAACCCATAATAGAAAATCTTAGAAAAAACGTATACAGAGAGATCAATGTCGCTAGTCTACAAAAAAAGTACACATATTTGTTCCAAATTGAAAACCAGCAAAAAACACTGTAAACACTGCACACTTAAATAATGGAAAAATAGTATCTGTTAGACAGCTGTTGCACATGCGCATAAATTTAATCAGCCCAACATGTCTTGAGGCTCAGTCAACCTCAAAAGATGCACACAATGTTTAAAGTTTAATCACCTCCATACGCCTAAATTCCTCATGGGGCACAATAAAATATAACACCGTGCAGTAACCCTTCATATATGCAAGCAAAATAGATGAACTATATCAGACATCCTCCCCATGGCAGTGTGGGGGACAATGAGAATTCATATAAAACATCGCATTGCACTCTTCAGCTTTTCACATTTCATATATAGTGCAAGGAAATCTCAGTCTTGCAGGGTTAATACTGCTCTTTAAAGAAAAAAAAAATGCCACATGAAGTCTGTCATAAAGAAAATGTGCAGCGTATACTTATCAGCCATAGATGTAGGCAGAAACCCAACGCGTTTCCCCCTCAATATTCATGAGGGTTCATCAGGGGTCAGTTACTAGGGGCTCAATCTCCCTGGCCAAAGTGACCATGCAGAGGGTAGTCATGGCTATCGGTGGCTGCTCTGTCGCACCATGGCCCACCGTCACATAAACACACTGTCCCTTCTGTAGTGCACTTACTTGTAAGACAGGGTCCTCCCTGGACTGCTGGGCCTTCTTTTCCTTCAGAATTTCGCAATGACAGTCAGAGTCCAGGTTCAACTTTAACAAAACAAGCTTACTCAGCTCGTCCAGTTTAGTCACAGAAATAGCACAAGGTACTTCACAAAACATCTGTTATGACTGGGTCACCGAGGAGGAAAGCAAGACCAAGCTAAGCAACAGAAAACCAGAGAGGTTGGTAGCTAAGCGGATTGCAGACCCCCTGATCCTATCCACACAACTAGCAGTAGCCGTGGAGCGTACTTACGATGATTCTAGACGACTCGACACAGCCGGAGAACTAAATAAGCCTAAAGCAAGAAAGGGGAAATCTAAACTGCCCCAGGGCAGACCCCAAAGGAATAGACAGCCCCCAAACATATATTGTCAGTGAGACAAGGTGAAAGCACAAACGCAGGTAGGAAAATAGGCTGAGCAAACGATGGGGACCACACTAACTAGACAGGACAGGAAAGGAAAGACACTGTCTGCAATCACGCAAAAAACCCTGCAAAAAATGTCCAACACGTCTGATAGAAAAATACTGAAGTCACTCAACTTCGCCCACTATACCAGCACTCTGGCATATTCTGAGAGCAGAGGAAGAAGAGGCCAATCTAGTAGGGACAAAAACAAACTGGCACAAGCTGTAACATAAGGATGGAAATTCAGCACAGCCCCAGCTGGGACTGGCTGACCACACAAAACTGAATAGACAAAATCAAATCAAATGTGAACAATAGCAAAAGAACACTTAGCTTGAGCATGCAGGGACTGAGCTGGAAACTAAGACCTCAGGAGGCAGGAAAAAATCACCAGCAGCAATAGAGGGAGTCGGCTGTCTTAAATCCAGTCAAAAACTCCAGATGTCCAATCGTCCTCCTCATTATCAGGTGGCAGGCCTCTGTTAATTAGATCAGCTCCATTACCTCCTGTAACCACCAGAGGGAGCCCGGAAAGAGAACTCGTGACCCCTCTGTCAATATAACCAGCTCCACTACCTTCACTAGTAACCAGTGGTAGGCCAGAAAGTGAATTCACAACAGTACCCCCCCTTGAGGAGGGGTCACCGAACCCTCATCCACGCCACCAGGCCGATCAGGATGGGCCCTGGGAAAGGCACGAACTAATCTATCGGCATGAACGTCAGAAGCAGAGACCCAAGAATTATCCTCCTGGCCATAACCCTTCTATTTGACCAAGTACTGGAGTCTCCGTCTAGCCAAACGAGAATCCAATATTTTGTCTACCTCATATTCCACATTGCCTTTAACCAATACAGGGTCAGGAGGTGCTGCCATAGGAACTACTGGCTCCACAAACCTCTTCAACAGAGATTTATGAAACACGTTATGGATCTTAAACGTAACTGGAAGAGTCAATCGAAAAGAAACAGGATTAAGAATCTCCAAAATCTTATAAGGTCCAATGAATCTTGGCTTGAACTTTGGAGACGCAACCTTCATAAGTATATTCTTTGACAACAACCAAACCATATCACCCACTTTAAACTGGGGACCAATGGTCCTATGCCGGTTGGAAAACCGTTGGGCTTTTTCCTGAGAGAGGGTCAACTTTGGGAGTGGTACAAGATGGATCATCTTAGAAAATCTATCACAAATCACCCAGATAACAGTCATTCTCTGAGAGACAGGAAGATCAGAAATAAAATCTATTGAGATATGGGTCCATGGCCTCCTGGGCACCGGCAGGGGCATCAACAACCCACTAGAACGAGAACAGGGTTTAGACCGAGAACAAGTCCCACAGGACTGCACAAAATTCCTGACATCACGAGATAAGGCAGGTCACCAAAAAAACCTACTCACCAAATCTCTGGTACCAAAAATACCTGGATGACCAGCCAACGCAGAGCAATGAATTTCAGACATCACTCTCTTCCTCCACTGGTCTTGAACATACAATTTTCTCATAGGGCAACACTCAGGTTTGTCCTTCTGAAATTCCTCCAGGGCACGTCTCAAATTGGGCGAGATGGCGGAAAGAACTACCCCCTCACCTAGAATGGCAGTAGGCTCTGTCACAATAAGAGAATCAGTAAAGAAACTCTTAGAAACGGCGTCCTCCTTAACATTCTTAGTGCCCGGAAGAAAAGAGACCACAAAATTAAAATGCATGAAAAACAAGGCCCACCTAGCCTGTCTAGGATTCAAGCGTTTGGCTGATTCAAGATAAATCAAATTCTTGTGGTCGGTGAGGACCACAACTTGGTGTCTAGCTCCCTCCAACCAATGTCTCCTCTCTTCAAATGCCCATTTCATGGCCAACAATTCCCGATTCCCAACGTCATAGTTACGTTCAGATGGGGAGAATTTTCTAGAAAAGAAGGCACAGGGATTCATTTTAGAAGTCACCGGATCTTTTTGGGACAAAACAGCTCCTGCACCAATCTCAGAAGCATCTACCTCCACCTGAAATGGAAGTGAGACATCAGGTTGCCATAGAACCGGAGCAGAAGTGAATCTCCGCTTAAGCTCCTGAAATGCCGAGATGCATCTGGAGACCAATTCACCACATCAGCGCCTTTTTTAGTCAGATCAGTCAGTGGTTTGACAATACCAGAAAAAGTACCTATAAATTTACGATAGAAATTAGTAAAACCCAAAAACTTCTGGAGAGCCTTCAAAGAAGTGGGCTGAACCCAATCATAAATGGCCTGTACCTTGGCCGGGTCCATTTCAATAGCCGACGGAGACAGAATAAATCCAAAAAAGGAAATCCTCTGTACAACAAAGAGGCATTTCGATCCCTTAACATACAGGGAATTTTCCCTCAAAAATCGGGAACACAGTCCGGACTTGTTCAAAATGAGAATCACAATCACTGGAAAGATCAAAATATCATCCAGATAAATGATCAAAAACTTATCCACAAAGTCCCGGAAAATATCGTTTATAAAGGATTGGAAGACAGAAGGGGAATTAGTGAGCCCAAAAGGCATCACCAGGTACTCAAAATGTCCCTCTGGAGTATTAAACGCCATCTTCCATTCATCCCCATGCTTGCTGCGAATAAGATTATACGCCCCCCTGAGGTCAAGCTTGGTAAATCAGCAGGCACTTTTAACTCTGGAAAATAAATCAGAAATCAGGGGTAACGGGTACTGATATTTAACAGTGATTTTGTTAAGGGAATGATAGTCAATACAAGGCCTTAATGAACCATCTTTCTTGGTCACAAAAAAACCAGCACCTAAGGGTGAAGAGGATGGTCTAATATGACCCTTCTCCAACGACTCCTTGATATAAGATCGCATAACATCATGTTCGGGTACCGATAAGTTGAAAAGCCGACCCTTGGGAAATTTACACCCGGGCATTAACTCAATTGCACAATCATAACTCCTATGAGGAGGCAAAGGCGCAGACTTACTCTCACTAAATACATCAGAAAAATCAGCCAAATAATCAGGAATATCATGAGCCTGGGGAGAGGTGGAGAAAACAGTAGTGTCACAAAGAACACACTGACAACTCCAACTCACCACAGACACAGATTTCCAATCCAAAACAGGATTATGAGTTTGCAACCAGGGAAAACCCAGAACAATAGTATCATGCAAATTGTGCAGCACCAAAAATTTACAATTTTCTTTGTGGTCCGGGGCGACCCGCATTATCACCTGGGTCCAAAACTGAGGTTTATTCTCTGCCAAAGGAGTAGCATCAATACACCTCAAAGGGATAGGAGTCCGCAGGGGTATCATAGGAAAACCACAACGTTTAGCAAAGTCCAAATCCATCAGATTCAAAGCTGCTCATGAATCTACAAAAGCCTTAGCGGAAAATGTAGATAAGGAGCAAATCAGAGTAATTGCCAAAAGGAACTTAGGTTGTACACTGCCCACAGCAAATGTGTGCGCAAAACGTTTCTCTCATTTAGGGCAGACAGAAATAGTATGAGAGGCGTCCGCACAAAAAAAACACAGCTTATTACGCCTTCTAAACTCCTGATGTTGCACCCTAGACAAAACCCTATCACATTGCATGGGTTCAGATGTTTGTTCAAAAGGCGGCAACGCCTCTCGTGTAGTTTTACGTTCACGTAAACGCCGATCAACTTGAATAGCTAATGACATAGAATCATCAAGACCAGAAGGAACACACAGGAAATCCCAGCACAACATCTTTTACGGTTTCTGATAAACCCTTCCGAAAGAGAGCTGCTAAGGCACCGTCATTCCATGTAGTAAGGACTGCCCACTTTTGGAATTTTTGACAGTATAACTCTGCAGAATCCTGACCCTGGTTCAATGCCAATAGGGTTTTCTCAGCTTGATCAATAGCATTAGGTTCATCATACAACAACCCCAAGGCTGGAAAAAATGCATCCACATTAATCAGAATAGGATTTCCAGGTGTCAGAGAAAAAGCCCAATCCTGGGGATCGCCGCGCAGCAAGGGGATGACAATTTTAACCTGCTGCACAGAGCTCCCCGATGAGTTAGGCTGTAGGGGTCGGGCTGAGGGAGGCGATTAGGTGGTGCTGAGGAGATTCTGATGATAGTGGGGAAGGTGGGCTGTAATGCTGATCCCACAGAACTGGAGGGTGACCCACCTTTTGGCTTCGGCAGGCACGAGACAGAGACAAGGGTTGTGTCCAACAGTTCAGATTTTATTGGCCGCTTTCTGGGCAACCACCGTACTTCATCACAGGACTTTTCCACAGTTCACTTTGTACACAGACCCAGGTATTTTCTCTTCCCTGTATTTCCGTTCGTGGCATCCTCTATGGCTCTTTCCCGCTGTGGCTGCCCTAGGCACTTTTACCACAGCGTTGCGCCCTTTAGAGTACGCCATTCACCTGAGACTCACGGTCTGTCTCTGTCCGCAGCCACTGTCCTTTTGGGTCACCCCTCGTGACCATCTCCCTGTCAGTCTCTCTCTCTGAGGGTCCTCTGCTGCCTCTCCTCACAGCAGACCCTCCTGTCTTGTGAGCTCTCTGGGCTGACTGGAACTTCCAGAACCTTCCCTGACCTCTTATACTCCCAATCCCAGTAGCTCTGGCCACTATCACCTGACAGTAACCTCTGACCAATGGCAGTTACTTTGACCCAAGGCAGTTACACAGTCAGCCTCCTATACTCCCCACTGCCCTCCAATGGTCAAACTACCACATAACACCCTTTTCTCTGTATCTCAGCCTACACTGCGCTATCTCTCTGTCTCTCACTACAGACAGACCTGTCCGTCAGCTCAACCTCCCCACATTCTCCCTTCCTTTGACTATTGTCGTCCTCGACAATCTTACTCTGAGGGATACATAGTACTGGAGGCCTGACTCATGTACCCCGGTCTGTCTACACTCTTCCTGTCTTGATGTCCTGTCTTCTTAAATACGTCATGGTTGTCATACTGCATGTACCCGGAACCTGTTGAACACACAATTTTTTTTTTTTTAAATAACATATCAACATAGCAATTTCATCACACACCTCACCATATCTACAGCAACACTTTTTTTTTCTTTAAACAATACTCTTTAAATAAACAAACAAAAAGAAATAAAATATCAACAGAATGAGAACAGGGGTGCTCCCCCTTCCTTTACGAACAACACCCCCACTGGCATTCCTGTTACATCAGGAGGAGGGTATGCTTTCTATGGGGACGCAGAACAGTCCCCTCTTTGTGCAACAGTGCACTGCAGTCCCGGCAGTCCATTGTATAGGCCCACCGGGCCACCTCCTAGTGGCCGTTGTCTTGCCGTAACAGGGGACTCCACTGCCGTAGAGTCTCTGGGATGCCAGTAGTGTCTCTATTTTGGGGGCTCATACCCCTCAGGGTAAGCAATGACCGCTATGGCGTAGAGGCCACAGGGACAGTGTTCCTTGTAATATGAGACCAAGCCTCCCTCCCATGTACATTCTGGACGGAGGCTACATTTGGATAGAACTTATAGCCGGTGGCAAGGTCCCAAATGAAACCATATCCTTTTCCTTTGTTCAGGTGCACCAACCACCGGTATGATCGTGGAGCAGACATGGCGGCCTCTCCTTCCTTATGGAGTAGCGCCCACACCTCCAGATCTCTGGCCTTTTCCTTTTCAATTATCCCCGCAACCCAAACGGAGGGTCCGGTACAGGCCGCAGAGTCCGGTGGGAGGGTCGCAGTCGAGGGTGGAGCAGAAGCAGCCGCGGACAAGGGGAAGCAGGCCGCCACCAGAGTCACAGGTGGGACTGAGGAGGTCGCGGGCACCTTCAGGTAAGTTGGAGAGTCGGTTGCAACTGGAATCAAGGCGGCCGTGGGCTCCGGTAAATAGGTCGCAGTCATGGCTGCGGACGCAACAACGGCAGCCGTGGGTGTTGTTCCATAGGCCGCGGTATGCTGTGGCAGTCCCCACTGCCCTCCAATGGTCAAACTACCACATAACACCCTTTTCTCTGTATCTCAGCCACACTGCGCTATCTTCTGTCTCTCACTACAGACAGACCTGTCCGTCAGCTCAACCTCCCCACAAGGCTTCAAGGCAAGAAGTAGTTTACAATTATTCTTAAAATTCAAAAATTTAGACCGATCCCCAGAAAACACATCAGGAGTAGGGATTTTTGGTTCAACAGCAGGTGATTGAGCGAGATAGGTGGAAATTCCCTGCACTTCAGCAGCGAGCTGCTCAACACGATCAGACAATTGCTTAATCTCCATTAAAGAACAAATCGTCCTACGGCCCCAGAGAAAAAGAGGAAAAAATATATATAAAAAAAAAATTCTGACCCTTTTTTTTTTTACAATTCTCTCCTGCTTTTGAGTACCCTAGAATCTGCGGGTTACGCTGGTGATTCTGTTATGATTGGATCACCGAGGAGGAAAGCAAGACCAAGCTAAGCCACAGAAAACCAGAGAGGTTGGTAACTAAGTGGATTGCAGACCCCTGATCCTATCCACACAACTAGCAGTAGCCGTGGAGCGTACCTACGATGATTGTAGACACCTCGACACAGCCGGAGAACTAAATAAGCCTAAAACAAGAAAGGGGAAATCTAAACTGCCCCAGGGCAGACCCTAAAGGAATAGACAGCCCCCAAACATATATTATCAGTGAGACAAGATGAAAACACAAATGCAGGTAGGAAAATAGGCTGAGCAAACGATGGGGACCACACTAACTAGACAGGACAGGAAAGGAAAGATACTGCTGCAATCACGCAAAAAAACCTGCAAAAATGTCCAACACGTCTGATAGAAAAATACTGAAGTCACTCGACTTCGCCCACTATATCAGCACTCTGGCATATTCTGAGCGCAGAGCAAAAAGAGGCCAATCTAGGAGGGACAAAAACAAACTGGCACAAGCAGTAGCATATGGATGGAAATTCAGCACAGCCCCAGCCGGGCCTGGCTGACCACACAAAACTGAATAGACAAAACCAAATCAAATATTAACAATAGCAAAAGAACACTTAGCTTGAGCATGCAGGGACTGAGCTGGAAACTAAGACCTCAGGAGGCAGGAAAAAATCACCAGCAGCAATAGAGGGAGTCGGCTGTCTTAAATCCAGTCAAAAACTCCAGATGTCCAATCGTCCTCCTCATTATCAGGTGGCAGGCCTCTGTTAATTAGATCAGCTCCATTACCTCCTGTAACCACCAGAGGGAGCCCAGAAAGAGAACTTGCGACCCCTATGTCAATATAACCAGCTCCACTACCTTCACTAGTAACCAGAGGTAGGCCAGAAAGTGAATTCACAACAACATCACAATTCTGTTCCCTGTACTGTCCCTCACTTCTCCAGGAATATCGCAGGGTCGTATCGGTACCGCTGCTTCTTGTCTGGTCATCCAAACTCGCTTCAGGAGTTCCCTGTCCATTTCACTCCAGAAATTTAAGGTTGTTCCCACGGAGGTTGCCGCTACTACTGTATATCAACTGGATTTATGCCCACATTCAAAGTTCAAGGACAGATTTACCACTCGATTGGCTCACTGCTTCCATTACAAGGAAAAGAACCTCAATTTCTTCAACTCTACTTCATGGGAAATGTAGAAGTAGAGGCTCAGCAGAGATGCTCTTTAATTCCAAACACTCGCCTTGATATTGTCATTAACTTGCAGCAGTTCCTTCACTTAAACAATCTATATGTTCAACTTTTCAAGACTGCACTTGAATGCATGCCAAGTGACGATTACAAAATTGTAATCAGAGCCGACAAAACACCACAAGGTGAGCATCAGTGGCGTTTCAATGCCCCTACATTTGATGAGGTAGCTATTTTGATTGTGGGTAATGAGTTTCACAGCCGTGACTTGCTTCAGAAAAGGAACAATGGTTTGCATCGGGTGGCAGAAACTCACAGGTCCTATGATGCACTGCAATATCCAATTATCTTTTGGCAGGGACAGGATGGCTATCACTATGAAATACCTCAGACAAATCCTGCAACAGGCAACCCTTCAGGGAAAAAAGTGTTGGCCATGGACTTCTGTGCCTATAGGATCATGACAAGAGTTGGTGAGGAAAATCACATCCTCACAGGGCTGCCACTAGGAATTTCGGGGCCCCATACTGGCAAAATTTTCGGGGCCCCCTTTAGACTCCGCCCAGGCTCCATCCAGCCCCGCCTCCACCACTCGAACTGTCCACAGTCCCACCGCTCTCTCTTGGATAAACTCCACTTCTCACATATAACACATTAACAGTTCCCATCACCAGGTCACACATATAGCCAGCAGCTTTTGCTTTGGCCAAAAGATTGTTTTAAGTCGCCACCATAACAGGGTAGACACTTTTGGCCAGGCCCTACTCTACTGTAACCTATTAAATATTTGTTAAAATATGCAATACAATTTAGGTATATTTTTATTTATTTTTCAATTTTTTAAAATGACCAATAATATCACATACAAGGAACAAATACCACCGCACCATGTCCAGACCACAACTTACCACCACATACAAGGAACAAATACCGCTACACCATGTCCAGACCACATATTACCACCACATAGTGACCTATAATAAGACATACAAGGAACAAATACCGCCATACCATGACCAGACCACATATTACTACCATAGTGACCGAATAATATCACATACAACGAACAAATACCACCGCACCATGAACAGACCGCAAATTACCACCACAAAGTGACCAAATAATAGAATATACAAGGGACAAATACCACTGCACCACGCCCAGACCACATATTACCACCACATGGAGACTGAATACTACAATACTGACATTAATTAAAAAAACATAATACTATGACCATAAGAGACATTATACACACAAGATCTGTACTTAGTATGCAGTGTCTGTGTACAGGTAATATAGTGATCAATGACATTATACACAGGAGCTCTGTATATAATGTACAGGTAACACAGTGATCACTGGTGACCTTATACACAGGACCTCTGTACATAGTGTCAGTGTACAGGTAACACGCTAACTCACCAGTGATGTCTCTAGGTGAAGTCCTTCATCTTTGGTTTTCATCTTTCATCCAGCACAGATCGCCATCACGTCTTCCAGCCAGGACTTGTCTCTGCAGGAAATAACACAGTTATCTAGAGCTCCGCTTGCAGAACACATTACTTATTTTTTCCCAACTTCTACATTACACCACATGAAGAAAAAAAGGCAACATAGTATCACTCTACACAGTAACAGGACCGCCCCCCCATTTACAACAGTATCCTCAAGAAAATAAAATAAATACATCACTGCAGTAATAATATCCCTTAATTAGCCCCTATGGTAATAATATCCCCCATCCTGACCCCCGTGTGTCTCATTCCTGGCTTCAGCCATATGTTCTCCCATCCCACCCTCATCAGTATCCATTCTGCCCCATATGATCTCCCCTCCTGACCAATCTGTCTAAATCATATCCATCCTGCCCCATGACCCTGCTCCATCTATCTCCAATCATGCCCGGTGTCTCACATTCTGCCCCCTCCTGTGTCTCACTGTCACATTCTGCCCCCTCCTGTGTCTCACTGTCACATTCTGCCCCCTCCTGTGTCTCACTGTCACATTCTGCCCCCTCCTGTGTCTCACTGTCACATTCTGCCCCCTCCTGTGTCTCACTGTCACATTCTGCCCCCTCCTGTGTCTCACTGTCACATTCTGCCCCAGTGTCTTGCATTCTACCCCCAGCGTCCACCATTCTGCCCGCAGCGTCCAACATTCTGCCCCAGCTCACAGCCTGCCCCCATGTCCAGCATTCTGCCCCCAGTGTCCAGCATTCTGCCTCAGTCTCCAGCATTCTGCCCCAGCTTCGAGCATTCTGCCCCATGTCCAGAATTCTGCCCCAGTGTCCAGCATTCTTCTGCCCCATGTCCAGCATTCTGCCCCGTCTCACAGTCTGCCCTCATATCCAGCATTCTGCCACCAGCGTCCAGCATTCTGTCCCCAGCGTCCAGCATTCTGCCCCATGTCCATTCTGCCCCCAGTGTCCAGCATTATGCCCCATGTCCAGCATTCTGCCCCCAGCGTCCAGCATTCTGCCCCATGTCCATTCTGCCCCCCAGTGTCCAGCATTATGCCCCATGTCCAGCATTCTGCCCCAGTGTCCAGCATTCTGCCCCATGTCCATTCTGCCCCCAGCATTCTGCCCCATATCCAGCATTCTGCCCCCAGCGTCCAGCATTCTGCTCCCAGCATTCTGCCCCCAGCGTCCAGCATTCTGCCCCCAGCATTCTGCCCCCAGCATTCTGCCCCCAGCGTCCAACATTCTGCCCCCAGCATTCTGCCCCCAGCGTCCAGCATTCTGCCCCCAGCATTCTGCCCCCAGCGTCCAGCATTCTGCAACCAGCGTCCAGCATTCTTGCCCCCAGTGTCCAGCATTCTGCCCCCAGCGTCCAGCATTCTGCCCCCAGTGTCCAGCATTCTGCCCCCAGCATTCTGCCCCCAGCGTCCAGCATTCTGCCCCCAGCGTCCAGCATTCTGCCCCCAGCATTCTGCCCCCAGCGTCCAGCATTCTGCCCCCAGCGTCCAGCATTCTGCCCCCAGCATTCTGCCCCCAGCGTCCAGCATTCTGCCCCCAGCATCCAGCATTCTGCCCCCAGCGTCCAGCATTCTGCCCCCAGCATTCTGCCCCAGCGTCCAGCATTCTGCCCCATGTCCATTCTGCCCCCAGCATTCCTGCCCCATGTCCAGCATTCTGCCCCCAGCATTCTGCCCCCAGCATTCTGCCCCCAGCGTCCAGCATTCTGCCCCCAGCATCCAGCATTCTGCCCCCAGCATTCTGCACCCAGCATCCAGCATTCTGCCCCCAGCATTCTGCCCCCAGCGTCCAGCATTCTGCAACCAGCGTCCAGCATTCTTGCCCCCAGTGTCCAGCATTCTGCCCCCAGCGTCCAGCATTCTGCCCCCAGTGTCCAGCATTCTGCCCCCAGCATTCTGCCCCCAGCGTCCAGCATTCTGCCCCCAGCGTCCAGCATTCTGCCCCCAGCATTCTGCCCCCAGCGTCCAGCATTCTGCCCCCAGCGTCCAGCATTCTGCCCCCAGCATCCAGCATTCTGCCCCCAGCGTCCAGCATTCTGCCCCCAGCATTCTGCCCCAGCGTCCAGCATTCTGCCCCATGTCCATTCTGCCCCCAGCATTCCTGCCCCATGTCCAGCATTCTGCCCCCAGCATTCTGCCCCCAGCGTCCAGCATTCTGCCCCCAGCGTCCAGCATTCTGCCCCCAGCATTCTGCCCCCAGCGTCCAGCATTCTGCCCCCAGCGTCCAGCATTCTGCCCCCAGCATTCTGCCCCCAGCGTCCAGCATTCTGCCCCCAGCATCCTGCCCCCAGCGTCCAGCATTCTGCCCCCAGCATCCAGCATTCTGCCCCCAGCGTCCAGCATTCTGCCCCCAGCATTCTGCCCCAGCGTCCAGCATTCTGCCCCATGTCCATTCTGCCCCCAGCATTCCTGCCCCATGTCCAGCATTCTGCCCCCAGCATTCTGCCCCCAGCGTCCAGTATTCTGCCCCCAGCATTCTGCCCCCAGCGTCCAGCATTCTGCCCCCAGCGTCCAGCATTCTGCCCCCAGCATTCTGCCCCAGCATCCAGCATTCTGCCCCGGGTCCCCTGGATAGCCGCTCTCAGAAGAAAAAAAAATTCTTCTTACCTTGTTATCTGGCTGTGCTCCAGCGGCGAGGCTCCCTCCCTCTTCCAGTCCCACGTGGCACACTGACTGAATGAGGAAGTGGAGGAGCAGAGCAGTGTGTGACGTCAGGTGAGGGCGGAGCTGTGGCTGGACCATTGTGCAGGGGGGGATTTCGGCGCTGCCTGGACCATGGTGTGGGGGGGGCCTGCCCGAGGGGCCCGGGGGGCCCGGCAGGCGCTGAGTCTGAATTTAAAATAAAGCTGCAGAAGCCTGTATAAAATGTAGGGGGGCCCCAGCGCGGATCGGACTGCCAGCATGGTCGGGCCCCCCTAATCACCGGGCCCCATACACATGTAAGGCCTGTCATGCCCTGATGGCGGCCCTGCATCCTCAAATGCAGACATCTCCTCCATCAATTCATCGTTGACATGTATGCAAAAATTGAGAGTGAACGTCTTCTGTACATCCGACTAAATCAAAAGAAGCTCAGAGCCGAGGAAAACATTCACCTTATAGCTAGTGGATAATAATCCGGCAAAATGAAACCTTACAGGACGTCAATATCAGACTGGTGATGACTGTACGTGATATAGTGGCTCACTGATATTGCTGTGCAGTGAGTGTAGCCGCTCTTTGACTCATGTTATCAATGGAAGAGCCAATACTTTTGTTGCAACTGTTTTACATAATTTGATATGTTTCATATTCATAATTGTGAAACATGTCATTTCCTTTTTACTAAGGATGAAGAGAACAAAGACAAAGCTGGATGTAAAACACCACAGTCCTCATGTGTATAGTCATTAGTTATTTGATAGGAAAATGTATTCAAGGCAGCAAAACCAATGAAGCAAAGCAGAAAAGGGAAATGATACTATCAATGGTCATTGTTCTTAAGAAAAGTTAGTGCTGATGTGTAAACTTACGGAACTAAAGTCCTTAACTTCTTTGCTGCAGTTCTATTACATGGAGACGTGCTAAAGAAAAGTTTGCCACTTTTTGTGCAGTGTAGTCGAAAAAAAAAGCAATTCTACAGCTGTTTGCGGAAGTTTAGATTTTGGGAGGGTTGTCTCAATTGTATGGCATTATTCAGTGGATGGTAAAAATGATTAGTATATGGTTTTTGTTATGTTTCACAACAATTAAAAAATAAAAAAACTTTTATTGTATGAAAAGCCCGGCATTAGTGCTCTTTCATTGTTTTTTTTTTTTTACTTGTTTTTTATTTCTAGATATATATTTTTTTGTATTCGTTTGATTATATTTATTTCTGCTTTTAATGCAATTTTTACATTTTTTAACCTTTTATTGAACTTGTAAACTTGAATGAAGACTTAAATAGCCGAGATCAGATACGGACTGGGGCTGAAGTTAAGCCCTAGCATTTGAAATCACAAAGGCCCATGATATCATTGCCCCTGAGCAATAAATGAGATATATTACTACTAATGTTACCCTGGATGGAGGAAAGCAAAATTTGCTTCAAGACCAATATTTCTAATGATACCCGTGGCCTGTTGGGGAAAGTGACGGAGCAACTTTGAGCTCTGTCACAACTCTTAACAGTATGGGTGTCTTCAGAACACTGATTCTGCTAACAATGTAGCAGACAAGACAGCCCATGACCAGACAGGCCCTTCTGGCATTTGCCAGGATTGCCAGATGGCCAGTCCGGCCCTGACCGAGATCAACAATATCTTTAAACTTGGCCATTGCAGCAGAAGCATGTGTAGGGTCGGTGGGCCGGACTGGGGGGGTGGTCCCTCTGTATACCGCGCAGTGACGTACAGACACAAGATGGAGGCAAGTTTCGGGTGCAACAGGTCCATGCTTTATTCTCTCGCCGTCCACACGACGGCCTCACAGCACACCACAATCCTTTTCATGGCTCTCCGGTTACATAACACATCGACGTACCGTACTTTTCACCAGGGACGTATATATACGCACCGTCTCTTTGCACTTAGTGACGCTCTGACAGCTCCGTCACTGTGGCTGCCTTAGGCCTATATACCAACAGTAATTTTACTGGTCAAACGTCGTTTCCTATACGGTATTCTTCGCCAGAGCCTCGTCTATACTACGGTACTTTGTGTCAGGACCACCCCCCTAACTTTCTTTCTCCTCAGTCCCCTGGTTAGGTTTTCCTCACAGTGCACCAACTGTCATAGTCTTCCTGTCACTTGAGCTCCCCCTGGGGACTGGAATCTTCTGGAACCCTCCTGTCAAATTTATAGCTTTCCCGGTTCCCTGTAACTCCGCCCCCCATGACCAACGGTTTCTTAGCCCTAAGCTGATGTCACGTCCTATGCTCACACTCCTCCCTGCCATCTAGTGGTCAACCCAAGGTACTGCATGTCAACTACTCTTTCCTAGCTGTTTTCCCTTCTGTAATCTGACCAGTCAGTCCGTCCATCAGGTCACCTTCCCTTCACATGGTTGTACATTACAGCTGACTCCAGCTTTTTATGGAGGGAGCTCCACTCCTTGGTTCTCTTTGATATAAGATGGTGCCAAGGGGCCTTTATATTACTAATTATGTGCAATCACAACTATTCATTTATAAGCCATATCACATCGCTTTCCCGGCGCTAGGTTGAGATTATGCCATGGGAGCCCTGAGCCTAATCAGCGTTGGCTTCAATCTCCATGCCTTCGAACGAATCAGACATCAAGAGGAAGTCAGAGCTTTACCTAGATGCTCACTTCCTCTTAATATCTGATACGTGCAAAGCTGGGGAGCGTGAAGCCAGCGCTGATTGGTTGAAGGGGTTACGTTACCTAATCTCAGGAGCCTTGGAGAAGCGAGTGTTGACACTGCTGGAATGGCACCGGAGTATAATTGTACCTTCCTTTTAGGGTGTCATAACGCCATTTATAACCCATACGGCATCATTCAACACAAAGTGTAAGTTAGAAAATTTTAGATTTTATTTTTGTTGTATGAGTTTCTACCTGGTGGCGTTATTCTGTCAGATTAATAACAAGCTGTGCATTTTGAACAAGGAGGATGAGGAGCCAGCAAATTATCAAGAAGTTATTAAAGGGGTTATCCACTACTATCAGTTTTAGCATTTCAAAAGTCAATCAAAATAAAAAATAGTGTATATTCACTTGGTGTGGCAGCGCTGGTCCAGGGATATTGGCGCCACTGTTCCTAGAGAGTGATGTGACTTGTTGTGTCACGTCCTGCAGCCAATGATAGGCCGCTTATCAGCTGCAGCCTTTATTATTTTATCAGAGCTGAATTCCACTCTGACGGAAAATTAATGAGTTTCAGCTGACAAGCGGTCACTCATTGACTGCAGCTGGCATGTGACACAATTCACGCTCTCTTGAAACAATAGCACCAACATAAATAAGTATGGATAGCTGTTATTTTAATTAGGCTAATGAAGTGACTAATCTGGGGTTGTCCAGTAGAGGCCACCCTCTTTAAGATATTAAACAACTTCAAACTTGTTTTTAAGTCAAATGACTGCTGCTATGGAAATTGGCACTCAACAAGCACTATTACTTATCATGTAATGATAAATCTGTCCAATCTTAGCTTTATTATTCCTGTTACATTCTCCTTTATTATAGTTATGTTCTTCCCTAATCTAACCCTTTTTAAGAATCTCAGCTTCAAGGCATTCCAGAAGCTTATCGCAGACTGGCACGGCGTAACTCAGGATTTCTATACAGAACTCAAAAAATAATTTTCAGTTATTGACTGTGATGAGAAAATGTTACACAAAATGATAGATTTACACAATACTGCAGAATGAGTGTTACTATGCACATGGTTCCCAACCAGTGGTGGACATTTAGGCTCCTCCAGGAGCTAAAAGAAGGAGGGTGGTTGTGCTTTTTTCCATCAATATAGGGACACTCCACTGATATGAAGATTGACTATGCAAAATTAATATATAGTCACCATACTCTATACCCTCCTAAAGCCTTGAACTCAGTGTAAAAATGGCCACTCACAGCAGATGCACGAGTAACACTTTAGAAAATATGAATCATGCTCCCCAAATTACCATTGCACCAGCATGGACCAGCGCTGGTGAACATAGAGAGAAACATTGTCAGCACAGGTCCATTCCTCTGCAGTAGAGAAGCGGAGGTGTTGTTGTTCAAACTTTACACGTTCTTACCAATAAAAACTGCGGTGATTATTTTAATTACTTGGAAAGGGTCCCCAAAATATGCAAATGGACATAGCGGTGATTGAAAGCAAGGCACCAAATGTAGTGACTGTACATTAGTATACTGCAGTCATTGACCACCTGCTGAGAACTTCAGGTCAATCTAAAGACATTTCTGCATACTAATTTTTTATTGTGATCCTGACTAAATCTAATACCTGGTCCTGATATAGTGAGACAGAGGGGTAATATGCATTATATGGCATAGCCCTCTCGGTGCATATATCCAGATATCATTTTGCAGGGGTTTCGGACGTAGTTCCCCACGGAGCAACTGAACGGGTGCCTGGATTCAGTGTGAAAGTGTAAGGGGAAGGAACTAACTAGGAATGTCTCCGCCATGAAGGGTCCGGAACCATCGGGGCTGTCACCTATATTGCAGGGTAGAAAGCTTGAGACTCCAGACCGTACTCTGTGTTTGAGAAAAAAGGGCGTGGCTAAGTGGACAGAGCAGCAGCGCACGAGTGACCAGACAGTTTGGGCGGGAACTTTGGGCGTACGGGATGCCTGTGAGGTAAAATCAGCTGAGAGGCGTCTGGGCAGAGCAGAGCCTGGGACCGCAGAGCGCTTTGACAGGAGACAGTCGACTGACTACTGCTCAGACACCGCTGTCCCAGCCGACATCACTGCCCTCGATGAGACCGCTGACACAGCCGACACGCTGCCACAGCTGCCCCTCCTGACAGTACTGACCGTGAGAGACAAGGTCTGTGAACGGCGCTTAGGCGTGTGTCGATTTGGCACAGCGAACCGGGCTGCCCATTGTAAACTGTGTTTGGGCAGTGCTACAAATCTCCATGTTGGGACACTCACCGCTGAGGATAAGGACGTATCCCTCTTCATCACCTCATCTGCTGGACCCAAGACTCGCATCAGGGTCCCGAGGATTCGCCGCCATTGTCAGGACCACGGGAGGACACAGCCAACGTCAAAAGATACTATATTATTTACCTCAGGATTGTGACAGAGCCCCACTGTGACGAAATCTAGGCAGCACCAGTCACAGACAAAAGTTCAACCGTGACTGGCGCCTGAGTGATAAGTTATATTTTATTGTATTGCCAGCTTTACTTGTCCCTCTTCCTTAATTATCCCCATTAGCCTTTTGCTGTATTAGGGAATATTATCCTTCTGTTTTCTCCCTACGTGGAGTTTCTACTATGTAATAAACCCCTTTCACCCTTGGTCTGTGTACAGTCCGTTGTTACTGCATCCTACGCGCCTGCAGTCTCCTCACAAAAGCACGCTTAGCAATAGGGCACAGGACTGCAAAAAGTGCCAATAGAGTTAATCATGTTCTAGGTTGCAGGCTATGGTCTGACCTGTTTGTTCTTTTTTCAGATGATGGTGGAGGACCTTGAAAGTAGAAGAAAATCTACCATCTTGCTCATTATCATATAATCACTTGGCAGGGAGTAAAGTTTCAAAGCTATTAATGTTATTGGCCCTTAATTCTACCAAGGTCCTTCCTATTAAAATTTTATGAATGCTGTAGAAAAAATGTCGCAGTTGCTCAAGGGTCTATTGGAGTTCAGCTTATATTTTTCTTTTAAACATCTCTGCTAAAATGAAGACTCCACTGTGACTTTCAGACAATCTGGATAAATGTACTCCAATGTGTTTGTACCCCTTGGTTAAGTGTTAAACTGTGATTTAAAAAAATGATGAATATGTTTATGGGTCGCCCTCCCAGGGTCAGCGGGGTACTCGGTACCGGGCCGGTGTCAGCGGGATGTGTCACAGTGGCGGTGACCCAGTCCGTGGCCCTGGGCGCCCAAGTAATGGGGGGATTGCAATGGTGAAATGTAATGGATTGAATTAATAGTTTGTGATGCCACCTGTGGTGTTCGGCAAGTGAGATGTTAAGCTGACGCTGCATGCAGATCCTCTGGGGCTGGTGGTGTGTTGCAGCCAAGATGGTGAAGCTCCCCACAGGTGGAGCTGTAGTCCCAGGGCAGTGTAGATGTAGAGGCAAAGGGGAGGCGTAGATGAGGCAATGCCGGGCACCAAGATGTAGCGGTGCCAGGTGTGTTGGCGCAGGAAAAAGTGGAGGACACCAGAGCATGTAGTTCCAAAGCTTTACTCACAGTCTGTTGTGCAAACCAGTGCCTGCCTCTGTGCCGTGTCCTCCGGGTCAGGGGCTCAGTCAACCTCCAAGCAAGATGGAATTCTCCCTTCCAACACTCCGCCAACATGTGTCTTTCTGAACGTCTCCTCTTAAAGCGCCTTTGTCACTGAGATCTACTGCAGCACCTCCTTCCTCCATCCCTCTCCCAGGGATCTTCACTCCTCTCTTCTCACTCACTGACTCCGAACTCAACTCAACTGAAATCCTAAACCTTCCACCTCTTTTATGTATTCTAACTCCACCCGCCTCCCAGCACGTTTCGTGTTCCAAGCAGGCAGCCACCAAAGGTGCTCTGCTACACTTCAAGCAGGGAGCCGCAATGTGGCTTTGCTACACTACTTTGTGATGATGGGTGCAGGTGTTGGAATGTGGTCAGGGGCCTCCAACTTACCTGGATGGTGGGGTACCACACCTCAGGAGGAGGTGCAGTACCTCTGTGGCAACTGAACCCTCAGGGGCGCCACATTTATCTCACAATATAAAATTTACAGCATAATGGTGAGAGGTACTGCTGCCCAGACATTGGTAACCATGTAGCAATTGTAAAAATGATGGAAGGTGATCGCATTAAAATTCCGACGCCATCTCTCCTTAGGGAAGATGTCGTTGGCCTCCTGGGCTGCGATCCCGCCCCCCCGACATCCAGAGCGCTGTGATTAGCTATTCAATTCTGAACAGCCAATCACAGCGTTTCTCATTGTTTCAGCCAATCAGCTTGGCTGAAACAGCGAGGTCCTAGGCTAAGATCGAGTACCGATGTACTCGATCCTAGAGCCGGTGCCTGGCAATGGCAAAAAGCCCCCGGATTGGCGCGATCTCTGATCTAATCAATCGCGCCAATCGCAGGGCACAGTGGCGCTATATCGCCGCTGTGCCCTGCTGGTACTGGCCCGGATCGGTGCTGTATTAGCACCAATCCTAGGCCAGAGCCTGGTGCAGGCCCAGCAGGGCCTGCAGGAGCTGGTTGGCGCGATCGATTAGATTGGCGATCGCGCCAACCACAGGGCACAGCTGCTGTGACGCTGTGACCGCTCTGTGCCCTGCTGGTGACCTGGCCATGACCTGCCTAGGAATCGGAGCTGTGAGCTCCGATCCTAGGCAGTTGCCATGGTCAACAGGCAGAGCAGGGATTGGTGGGATCGATGTAATCATTCGATCCCACCAATGACAGGTCACAGCAGCGATGTGACCGCTCGGTGACCTGTCTCTGACCTGCTGATGACCTGTCTGACATCTCTGCAGGGGTCCTCACTCTAGCTGAGGATTCCTGCAGAGAGGTCAGACGCAGCAAGAGCTCCTGTGCTGGGTATTGTGGTGCCACAACTTGTAGCATCACAATCCCTGCAGAAAAAAGAAGAAAAGAAATGCCAACTGGAAGTGTTCCCTGATCCCTGATCCCCTGCCCAATCTATCTTCACCCCCATCTATCTTCATCCCCCCAATCCCCCCATCCCCCCTCTTCCCCCTCTATTTACCCCCTCCATCCCCCCTTTTTGCACCGCCTCTGGGCGCAGCCGCCGAGCGTTGATTGGTGACGCAGTTCACCGATCAATACTCATGCTCGCTTTTTTTTCCTTAGCCCCATTTGTGCCACCTCCGTACACGCATCCCGCAGCCACAAAACTTGGATAAGTGACACACGTCACTTATCAAAGCTTGTGCCTGCCGTTTTCCTTTTTTTTCACCCCCCCCTTGCGCCACCCCCCTGCGCACATACAGCTGCTGCCGAACTTTGATAAGTAAAACAGTTCATTTATCAGAGCTCATGCCGGCTGTTTTAGACACTTTTATTTTCGCCACCCCAGTGCGCACATCCAGCAGCCTAATTTTGATAAGTGACACGTAGTTCACTTATCAGAACTAGGGCCTGCTGTTTTAGACTTTTTTCCACAGCTTTTTCTTTACAGAAAGTTTACACCAATCAGTACCCCCTCCCACACACATACAGTTTTCAATAAAGTGTACACCCAAGCACCATATTTACACAAAAATGTCATCAAATTCATCCCAACAGCGCTATTCAATGGAGGAGGCATATGCTATACTTGCCTCTGACACTGATAGCGAGGTAGAGGATCCCACTTTTCTTTATTTTTTGTTTTTTTCATCCTCTTCCTCTTCCCCCTCCTCATCTTCCTCCTCGGGTCCTGCGGAACCGCCACGCAGACGCTCCAGGATAGAAGATGAGGCAGCGCCCACCATGCCCGCAGCTGACCCAGCGCTCCTCATATGGACCTCGCCCCCGGAAAATTACGAGCCACTGATTCCTGATTTTCTGGCAGAATCAGGAATCAAGTTTGACATCACCAGCCTCACAGAAATTGACTTTTTCAAAGTCTTTTTCTCTGAGGATTTTGTTAACCTCACGGTGGAGCAAACTAATATGTACGCTCGGCAATTTTTGGAGCAAAACCCGCGTTCATCATTTTCAAACTGGTCTCCTGTAGATGCAGTTGAAATGACGCAGTTTTGGGGCCTGGTCCTCCATATGGGGATCCTGAAGAAGCCAGAAATTTGGCAATATTGGAGTGTTGATATTTTATATAACACTCCAGTGTTCTGAATGGTCATGGCACGGACGCGTTTTGAGGCCATCCACAAATTTCTGCATTATACTGATAATGCACAGTGTCCCGCACAAGATGACCCCAACTTTGACCGTCTTTTCAAAGTTTGGTCGGTCATCGAACACTTCAACAAAAAGTTTGCTGATGTGAACGTGCCCCAAAGGGACATCTGCGTGGATGAGTCCTTGGTTCACTTCAAAGGAAGGCTGCAATTCCATCAATACCTGCCCAATAAGAGGGCCAGGTACGGAATCAAACTCTATAAGCTGTGTGAGAGTACCTTAGGGTACACCCACAAGTTTAGAGTGTACGAAAGGAAGGACACCCGGATTGAACCCCCTGAGTGTCCTCCTTTCCTGGGAGTGAGTGGGAAAATTGTGTGGGATTTGGTGCACCCACTGATAACTTTTATACCAGCATCCCACTCTTCAAATCCCTCTTTGAGCATCTTACCGCAGCCTGCGGTACTGTCCGCAAAAATCAGAGAGGCCTCCCGAAGACGCTACTTGGGCAGATGCTCCGAAAAGGTGAGAGCAGAGCCCAATGTAGCAACCACATGCTGGTGGTCAAGTACAAGGACAAGAGGGATGTCCATCTCTTGACCACCATACACGGTGATGGCAGTACCCTCTGCACTGTACGGGGTACCTCTGCACAGGTCCGCAAACCGACCTGTGTAGTGGGGTACAACAAAAACATGGGGGGCGCTGATCTCTCCGATCAACTCCTCCAACCATACAATGCATTGAGGAAGGCCAAGGTGTGGTACAAAAAGCTGGCCATGTACATTGTCCAAATGGCAATGCTCAACGCATTCCTGCTGTCACAATGTGCATGCCTCACCGATACGTTGTACATTCATTTCCAGGAGGTAGTGGTTAAGGCCCTGATGTTTGGCCCTCAGGAAGGAGCGGGCCCCAGTACTTCTGGAACGGAAGGTGCTCGTATTGTACCAGGTCAGCATTTTCCGGGGGTGGTCCCGCCAACCCAAAAAAAAGTAAGCCGCAAAAAAGGTGTTGAGTGTGCTACAAAAAAGGAATACGCAGGGACACCATTTATCAATGCAACACCTGCCCCGAAAAACCTGGCCTGTGTATGAAGGATTGCTTCAAATTGTACCACACCTTCATGCACTACTAATTTACATTAGATTAGTTGGGGGCACATCTAGATTTGTTCTTTGGGGGTCTAGTATCCAAAATGATGTCACATGTGGGTTTTTTTCACATGAGGGGCTCTGCAAACGGAACATGACGCCAGCAGACCATCAAAGTCTGCATTCCAAAACATCACTACTTCCCTTTCGAGCCCCGACGTGTGCCTAAACAGTTTTTTCCCACATGTGGGGTACCAGAGTACTCAGGACAAATTGGACAATGACTTTTGGGGTCCAATTTCTCCTGTTACTCTTGGGAAAATTAAAAATTGGGGACTAAGTGATCATTTACGGGGGAACAAATTAGGATTTTATATTTCCACGCCCGGGCATTATAGTCTTTGGTGAAAAACTTGGGGGTTCAAAGTGCTCACCACACATCTAGATAAGTTCCTTAGGGGGTCTAGTTTCCAAAATGGGGTCACTTATGGGGGGTTTCTACTGTTTAGGCACATCAGGGGCTCTGCAAACGGAACATGATGCCCGCAGACCATTCCATCAAAGTCTGCATTTCAAAACGTCATTACTTCCCTTTTGAACCCCGACGTGTGCCCAAACAGTAGTTTTCTCCCACATGTGGGGTATCAGCGTACTCAGGAGAAATTGGACAACAACTTTTGGGGTCCAATTTCTCCTGTTACTCTTGGGAAAATTAAAAATTGGGGACTAAGAAATCATTTTTGTGGACATTTTTTTTTTTTTCACGCCTGGGCATTATAAACTTTAGCAAAACACTTGGGGGCTCAAAGTGCTCACCACACATCTAGATAAGTTCCTTAGGGGGTCTAGTTTCCAAAATGGGGTCACTTGTGGGGGGTTTCCACTGTTTAGGAACACGAGGTGCTCGTCAAACGCGACATGGCTTCCGATCTCAATTCCAGCCAATTTTAGGTTGAAAAAGTCAAACGGCGCTCCTTCCCTTCTAAGCCCTGCCATGTGCCTAAACAGTGGTTCCCCCCCACATATTGGGTATCAGCGTACTCAGAACAAATTGGACAACAACTTTTGTGGTCCAATTTCTCTTGTTACCCTTGAGAAAACAAAATATTGGGGACTAAATGATCATGTTTGTGGAAAAAATATGATTTTTTATTTTCACGCCCGGGCGTTATAAACTTCTTTGAAGCCCTTGGGGGTTCAAAGTGCTCACCACACATCTAGATAAGTTCCTTTGGGGGTCTAGTTTCCAAAATGGGGTCACTTGTTTGGAGTTTCCACTGTGTAGGTACATCAGGCGCTCGTCAAACGTGACATGGCATCTGTTCTCAATTCCAGCCAATTTTAGGTTGAAAAAGTCAAACGGCGCTCCTTCCCTTCTAAGCCCTGCCATGTACCCAAACAGTGGTTCCCCCCCCATATTGGGTATCAGCGTACTCAGGACAAATTGGACAACAACTTTTGGGGTCCAATTTCTCCTGCTACCCTTGGGAAAATAAAAAAATTGTTGCTAAAAATCATTTTTGTGACTAAAAAGTTAAATGTTCATTTTTTCCTTCCACGTTGCTTCTGCTCCTGTGAAGCACCTGAAGGGTTAATAATCTTCTTGAATATAGTTTTGAGTAGCTTGAGGGGTGCAGTTTTTAGAATGGTGTCACTTTTGGGTATTTTCTGCCATATAGACCCCTCAAAGTGACTTCAAATGTGAGGTGGTCCCTAAAAAAAAATGGTTTTGTAAGTTTTGTTGTAAAAATGAGAAATCGCTGGTCAACTTTTAACCCTTATAACTTCCTAACAAAAAAAAATTTTGCTTCCCAAATTGTGCTGATGTAAAGTAGACATGTGGGAAATGTTATTTAGTAACTATTTTGTGTCACATATTTCTCTGTTTTAACGGCATAAAAATTCAAAGCTGAAAATTGCAAAATTTTCAAAATTTTCGCTATATAACTGTGTTTTTCATAAATAAACACAAGTTATAGCGAAAAAATGTTACCACTAAAGTGAAGTACAATATGACACGAGAAAACAATCTCAGAATCGCCTAGATCTGTTTGAAGCGTTCCAGAGTTATAACCTCATAAAGGGACAGTGGTCAGAATTGTAAAAATTGGCCCGGTCATGAACGTGCAAACCACCCTTGGGGGTAAAGGGGTTGAGTGAACAAAGACATAAGTGTTCCGTAGTTCCCAGATACGGTAGACTAATGTCAGACTGTCGGGATCAGCCATTTTTCTGAGGTGTATGGTGGCCTCTTGACTCCACCTGAGAAATAATGATGAGGGAGAAAATGATCTGGGCTGTGGAATTTCCAATAATCCATCCTTCTGTCCTCCGGGAGATAAGCCGCCACCAGAGCAGTCTGGCAGCAGCTCTCTCTCATAGATAACACAAGAGATAACTGTTGGTCAAGCAATCATCTGGACCCTGATTCAGCCAATTACTATCTGTGGTATATGGGGGGCTTAACAGGATGATACAATCCCTGATGACAACAGGATTATGCAATCTCGAATACCTATGTGAATACATCATAGCCACTGAAGCAAAAGAGGAAGTTAAAAGGGGAAAGCACAGCAACAAGTAGTTTATGTGCAAAGTATAACTGTCTCTAGATCAAACCTGACAGCTCCTCCGGAGATTGCACAGAACATTCGGTTATCTCCTTCGAGCCAACATGCCTTCATATACTGTCACAGTGGTTACAGGCAGCCAGTGGTTTGCTGGCACAGATGACTATATCTATCTTACACTGGTTGGATCAAAAGGCTGCAGTGAAAAGACTTTGCTGGACAAGCCTTTCTACAATGATTTTGAGAGGGGGGCGGTAAGTGTGACTGATCTACAACATTTTTAGCTTGTAAGATTATGGCCATTGTATGATATTCTGTATACCTAGCACATAGCTTCCAAGAAACTAGTTACCGTACATAGTTTATAAATGTGAATTTCATTCATTGTTTGATATCATCCATCACATTTTAGCCTACACCTAAACTAATTAAAAAATAATGTTACTATAAATAAGCAAAAAGGAAAATAACTCCAATAGAACTTAGTACTAAATAGCATACAATATCTATACATGCCATAAGGGCTGCTAGGGCTCCAGAAAAACAGAAATCAGGCTTTAATGTACTGGATCCATAGGACGTAATGGAAGGAGATTTTCTTCTCCTGTCCAAAAACTATTGGCCCAATTCATCATTTTATTTTATTTTTTGTCTTGTTGTAGTCATAGACTTTCTTTGCATCACATTTTTCAAAATGGCGCACATTGTTCATGATTTTTGCGCAAAAATAAAGAAGCATTTTATTTTGTACTGTAATCTTTTTTGTGGCTTTTTGAGGCAATAGTTGCATGTTCCACTAAAATTATGCAGAATTTGTGCAAACAATTTCACATGTATATAAAACCACTCTGGGGGGAGTCTGGAGTACATTTGTGCCAAATTTTGCCACTTTTTAAAAATTAGTTCAATTAGTTGAAATCATCTGAAAACCCAGAACCTCGGACCAGGGGCTTATCTACAGCATTATAGAATGCTGTAGACAAGCCCTATAAGGCAGTGGCCGCATTTTAGTGGAAAATTTTGCCACTTTTTAAAAATTAGTTGAATTAGTTGAAATCATCTGAAAACCCAGAACCTCAATAAACACTGCTAAATATGAAAAAACAGGTAAGCACACATAAACTAGAGTAAAAAAAAAAGCACAAACTAAAAGAAGAATAAGGCGCACAAGAAAAACAAGTGAAAAACACAGCAAATGACATAAAATAGGCACAAACAAAAATGAATCAGACTCTATCAGTCCTACAGGGTCACAATGGTTACTTTTTTTTGTTAATTAAGGAACATTATAAAATTACTTATTCTCACCTTTCCATTGTGGCACTGTTATTTCAGCACCTCAGCTGGTATAATTTAGGCACTGCATAATAGTTTTTCTTGGGGATCTTTTTAGGAGTTGCATAGAAGCCACGATATTATCAAATTGTTGTACAATGTGGGATGTTTATTTGGGCAATTTATGATGTTACTACAAGAGCATCGAACCATGGTATGTACACATTAGTGTCAATTAGCTATAAGATTTTTTTATGTTTTGAAGAACTAAGAATCTTAACTGTTCAGATACCTAATGTGTAAAATATGAGTTTTGTAATTTTTTTCTGGTTCTATCCTTTTCTTTACTATTACTGACAAAACATACCATAAATGGTATAATTTTGGTACATTTTTTCAATTTTTGGTCACTACTGTAGAATGGCTACAGTTATGTAAACAAAAAGAAAATTTCAGCTCACCCCTGAAATGTAATCCAGATCCGGCACGAAGCACGATATCCTTGCTGCTGCAAGTACCATTACTGTGTCATAATAAGCCATTCTGCCAGGTTGACATCTATCAAAAGCACATTACACTGATTAGAACCTGATTAGAACCTGCCATTTTCATATAGCAAATAGCTACTAGTGTGTTTTTTCTTTTTTACAGCGTTTTTCATGTTCCTGAACTGATATTATTTCTATACTATTTTAATTTTTTTAAAGGGAACCTGTCACTTGTTTGGGCCACTATAAGATGTGGCCACTGCCTTACAGGGCTTGTCTACAGCATTCTATAATGCTGTAGATAAGCCCCTGGTCCGACCTGAAAGATAAGAAAAATAAGTTTTATTATACTCACCCGGGGGGCGGTCTGATGCGGTCCGGCACCTCCCATCTTCTTGCGACGCTGCCCTCCTGCTTGCTTCCTCGCTATTTTTCTTATCTTGCAGGTCGGACCGGGGGCTTATCTACAGCATTATATAATGATGTAGATAAGCCCTGAAAGGCAGTGGCCGCATCTTATAGTGGCCAAAACAGGTGACAGGTGCACTTTAAGTTCACATTTTGTTCAGAGAATTCCATTATATTAAATGTATATATGTGCACTATGTATATAGGCAAATGATCCCAATATGCAAAATTGTACAAGTGGTACAGTCTCCGGGCTAGAAACTAGATAGCTTTGTTCATAACCAAGATATGTATGTAAATTGGGACAGGGCCATGAAATAATAATAATAATAATAATACTCACCTCACTGCTGAACACTTTGGCCATTTTGCTGCTTGTCATTTGCCAGCTGGCTCTCCTCTTTCCGTTGTTATCTCCTAGTCTCTTCACTATGGGCCCGAACTTGGCCGTTTAGTTTTGGAGATGCGACACATAACAGTGGAAAAAGGGCCTGAGAAGAGAGTATTTGTTTTTTTTCTTAACCAATAAGTACCTCATCATTCTGTTTTCTTCTTTCTGTCATCAAGCGTGTCACATCTCCATCAGAAAAGACCAGGATTTCTAGTCACATCCACGAGTGAGTGTTTCTGACATGTTACTAGCCCCGTAAGCTCATCATAAATAAGCTCAGTGACTGTTGGAGCTTCTACGTCTCTGACATGATTTATGCTGAGCTTACAGGGCTGGAGATGCAGATGAGCCACTTGCACTTGTCATAAAATAGGCAGGGAAATGTGCCATGTCAGAAAGTAGCAGTTGCAAGCACTTGCTGTTTCATCTGTGTACTCACTTATCATGAGTGACTTATGTTTCCTCCCCTCGCCAGTTGTGGTATGTGCCGACCTTAAACTGAAGCAGCTCTGCATGGTCGGACAAAGCAAATGACAGAACATAGCAAGCACACATTTAGAAGATTATCTAAGCAAAGGAACACTTTTTAAACTCAATCAGTTATAGAACTTATTATTATTCCAAGGTCTATTAATTAAAATGTAGTTTATTAGAAAACGCCATTAAATGCTGCAATGACTCATAGGAAAAATCTGTAAGTTCTGGTTCTCCGCTCCCAAGCTTTTTCCTATTTTAATGCATTAACTTCCAGGACTAATTGTTAACTTACCGCTGTCACAAGACATTCAGTGTTACTTGTCAATTAGTATTAATGCTATTTAGTAATGTATTTCCAATATACACCAAGACAGTCATAATAAAAGGTATTAGATACATTGCCGTTATTAAAATTTTACAACTTTATAGGACATACAGTGGGAATAAGATAATAGAAAATCATTATTTGTCCAAACCTTTCCAAACTTTGAGAAAGTCATAATACCACAAAACCCATAACATTAAAGGGAATTCGCCATGTTGGATAATGCTATTAACCTACAGATGTAGGGTTAATAGCATTTTCAAGGCGACTGGCTGCTGTACTGAAAAAATTAATTTTATTTCTTCCGGGAGCCACCGGCTTTCAGTCAAGCAGGCATACTGGCGCGAGTTCAGTAACCATGCAGAGGCGGCTTTCAGTTAGTGCCGAGGCATGCTTATAGCCTGCTGATCACAATGCTGCAAGTGATGACTGTAGTAGTGTCACGACGCCTGCATGACTGAAAGCCAGTGGCTAACTGGAGAAATAAAACTAATTTTCTCCCAGGTGCCACATTTTCACTACGGTGGCCAGACACCTTTATAATGCTATTATCCTGTAGATTAATCCTTTGTCTGCAGGGTGATAACATTAACTGACCTGCCAGATTCCCTTTAAGAAAGAATATTTATTTCCTGTTGCTTACATATTATGCAGCACTATACAGAATTTTTTTTATTACTCACGCTCCTTGGTGGAGCTCTCAGTCTACTTTCCCTGTCTTAGGAAATGTGCCCGTCAGTAGGTATTTGGAGTGTGGGAGAAAACCCACACAAAAATGAGGGAAACATGCAAACTAGATTTAAACCATAGTCAGACAGAAATCCACTGTCCCAGTGCTTCAAGGCAACAGTACGAACCACGCAGCCACTGTGCTGCAGCTGAACGCGATATCTATAAATCATAGCACGCCATTGGAAAGTCAGGAAGCCACTATTTTTAGTTCAGTGGCAACCAAAGAATTGAGAGTGATGTCATAGTTCTGTAGATAGCAGAACAAACTCAATTAAACTAGACAGCTAAAAGTCACCACAATCATCCCTAAAAAGAGGAACAGAATTTTTGCACAAGAGGATCCTGATGTAGCTGCTACAGGTGCTAGTATGGTAGCAATGACTTCAAACAATGCATACAGCACAACCACTACTAGGACAACCCCTTCTTAAAACTAAATGTTTGTCCTGATAAAATAATATGGCCTATACTCACCTCTAGTGCCGGCGCCGTTCCCACAGTGTCGGTACTCGCTCTCCACGAGGCTCTCGTGCTATTGTTGTGAAACGTGACGCTGGTGCCCATTCTGAGCTGGCGTCACTGTCTCCGCCTTTGTACAAACTGAACTGCAGCTGATCCCTGGCTTCCTCTTCATGTTCAGTTTGTCCAAAGGCAGAGACAGTAACGTCAGTGCTGATTGGGCGCCAGACATCATGTGTCATTCCACTGCATCCCAACTCAGGACCTCAAGGAATGGAGCCGGCATGGGAGGTGAGTATAGGCTTTATTATTTTATCGGGGCTGAACATTTAGTTTAAGAAGGGGTCGTCCTAGTAATGGACAACCCCATTAATAAATTACATGGTTTTATTACTACTCAACTACAATATTTTATGTATAAGGTTTTCTAATACAGAGATGATCTGCTTTAAAATAATGGTGAAAGGGATTTATCTTTAACCCCTTTACCCCCAAGGGTGGTTTGCATGTTAATGACCAGGACAATTTTTACAATTCTGACCACTGTCCCTTTATGAGATAATAACTCTGGAACGCTTCCATGGATCCTGTTGATTCTGACAATATTTTCTCGTGACATATTGTACTTCATGGTAAAATTTCTTTGATATGACGTGCGTTTATTTGTGAAAAAAATGGAAATTTGATGAAAATTTTGAAAATTTTGCAATTTTCCAAATTTGAATTTTCATGCCCTTAAATCACAGAGATATGTCCCACAAAACACTTAATAAGTAACATTTCCCACATGTTTACTTTACATCAGCACAACTTTGGAACGAAAATTTTGTTTTGTTACGAAGTTATAAGGGTTAAAAGTTAAACAGCGATTTCTCATTTTTACAACACCAATTTTTTGGGGGGATCACGTCACATTTGAAGTCACTTTGAGGGGTCTATATGATAGAAAATACCCAAAAGTGACACCATTCTAAAAACTTCACCCCTGAAGGTGCTCAAAACCACATTCAAGAAGTTTATTAACGCTTCAGGTGCTTCACATGAATTTTTGGAATGTTTTAAAAAAAAAATGAACATGTTACTTTTTGTCACAAAAAAAATTACTTCAGGTCCATTTACTTTACCAAGGGTAAAAGGAGAAATTGGGAGAGACCCCAAAAGTTGTTGTACAATTTGTCCTGAGTATGCTGATACCCCATATATGCAGGTAAACCAGTGTTTGGGCACATGGCAAAGCTTAGAAGAGAAGAAGCGCATTTGACTTTCAATGCAAAATTGGCTGGAATTCAGATCGGACACCATGTTGCATTTGGAGAACCCCTGATGTGCCAAAACAGTGGAAACCCCCCAAGTGACACCATTTTAGAATCTAGACCCACTAAGGAATTTATCTAGATGTGTAGTGACTCTGAGCACTTTGAACCCCCAAATGCTTCACAGAAGTTTATAACGTACAGCGTAAAAATAAAAAATAATATATTTTTACAAAAATCATCTTTTTGCCCCCAAATTTTATTTTCCGAAGGGTTACAGGAGAAATTGGACACCAAAAGTTGTTGTCCAATTTGTCCTGAGTACGCCGATACATAAATCAATGTTTGGACACACAGCAGAGCTTGGAAGGGAAGTAGCACTGTTTGACTTTTTAAATGCAGAATTGGCTGGAATTGAGATTGGACACCATGTCACGTTTGGAGAGCCCCTGATGTGCCTAAACAGTGGAAAACCCCAATTCTAACTCCAACCCTAACCCCAACACATTCCTCACCCTAATCCCAGCCCTAACCATAAACCTAACCCTATCACACCCCTAACCCTAATCCCAACCCTAATCCAAACCCTAACTTTAGCTCCAACCCTAATTTTAACCCTGACCCTAACGGAAAAACGGAAATAAATACATTTTTTTATTTTATTATTTTTCCATAACTAACAGGGTGATAAAGGGGGATTGATTTACTCTTTATAGCGGGGTTTTATGTTTGGCAGCTGTCACACGCTAAAAGACTTTTTTATTGCAAAAAATAGTTTTTGCATCACCACATTTTGAGAGCTATAATTTTTCCATATTTTGGCCCACAGAGTCATGTTAGGTCTTGTTTTTTGTGGGACAAGCTAACGTTTTTATTGATACCATTATCGGGCAGATAAGATTTTTTGATCGCTTTTTATTCCGATTTTTGAAAGGCAGAATGAACAAAAACCAGCAATTCATGAATTTCTTTGGGGGGGCGTTTATACCGTTCCCCATGTGGTAAAATTGATAAAGCGGTTTTATTCTTCGGGTCAGTACGATTACAGTGATACCTCATTTATATAACTTTTTTATGTTTTGGCGCTTTTATACAAGAAAAATTATTTTATATAAAAAATAATTGTTTTTGCATGGCTTTATTCTGAGAGCTGTAACATTTTTATTTTTTCACTGATGACGCTGTATGGCAGCTCGTTTTTTGTGGGACAAGATGACGTTTTCAGCGGTACCACGTTTATAACCATCCTTTTGATCATGTGTTATCGCACTTTTTGTTCGGCAGCATGATGATAAAGCATTGTTTTTTGCCTTGTTTTTTATTTAATTTTTTTACGGTGTTCACTGAAGGGGTTAACTAGTGGGACAGTTTTATAGGGCGGGTCGTTACGGATGCGGCGATACTAAATATGAGTACTTTTATTGTTTTTTTATTTACATAAATGTATTTATTGGTGAAATTTTTTTTTCACTTATTTAGGAATTTTTAAAAAATATTTTTACACAGTATAGTTTTTTTTAGTTTTTTACATTGTCCCAGGGTGGGACATCACTCTATAAAGTAAGATCGCTGATCTGACACTTTGCACAGTACTGTGTCAAATCAGCGATCTGACAGGCAGTGTCCGAGGCTTGCCTGTCAGAGACAAGCCACCTCCCTGCAGGACCCGGAAGGGCCCCACGGCCATCTTGTATCCAGGGGCCTGAAGGGAGGAGAATCTCAGAACAATGTGATCACATTGCGTTGTTCCGAGTGTCTCAGGGAAGCAGGCAGGGAGTCCTTCCCTATGCCACCGGAACACTGCGATCTTGTTTGATCACATTGTGCCGGGAGTTAAAGTGTTGGGAGCGGTCTGCAACTGCTTCTGGCACTTAGTGCCGTGTGTCAGCTGTGAGAATCAGCTGCCACCCGGCCGCGATCAGCCGTGCTCCCCCCGTGAATGCGGCTGATCGCGATGACGTACTATCCTGTCCATGGTCAGAATATCACGGGTTTCATGGACGGGACGGGATAGTATGTCTAATGTCAGAAAAGGGTTAAGCATTATGAACACTGTTCTTGCTTTAGTCCTTCTGTTTGAATACTTGCAAGGGTAGGTTTTATAATAATAAATAAAAAAAGAGTACCCAAGCCAACAAAAAGAACACAATTTAAAAATCTATACTTATAAAAATGTTGTTATGTTGCAGTGCACCCCTTTAAATTGAGTCCTGTGTTGCAATTTAAGCACTAGATGCAGTCGATATTGTAGACTTCACACCAGCTGCAGGCATAGAAGGGGACCGTTATATAAGAACTGTGTATGTGACTCATGATGATAAATGTTTAATTTGTCGAGAAGCTTGCATACATAATACAGTAGCTGTTTTTTAATTCACACTGTCCAAAAATCACATTTAGCTAAAGAATTAATGTATGCAGATTAGAAGAATGCAGTTTTTTTCTGTAAAAAGTTAAATTCCATGAACATTAATTATGAGGATGATATCATATTAAAAGTTACAATATATTTGCAGAAATCGTGCAAGACTGTGCCAATCTCCTTTCATGTGATTAGTAATTGCAAACACATTTTGGAGATGAGATACTGGATCTTGTTTTTAGCCACAGATGTAGTTATTTGAACTTCTTACTTTCTAAGAAAGTCAACACATAAAGAAGTGTAGTGAGGTTGTGTATCCCACTTAGACACACATGGACAAAATTATTGGTTTTCGTCTGTTAAAGTAATAAAAATCCATAATGGTCACTGAAATAACTTGAAACTGACAAGAGTAGTTTTAAATTTACTGAATATCAACTAATGAAAATCAAACATTTATTTTTAATTGTAGTTGTAGCTCAACAGACAAAATTTAAAAAACAAACTAATGAAAATGGGCTGGAGAAGAATGGTGATACCCTTAGAAAAGATTGAAAATAATTTGACCATAGGGACATCAGATGGGGCCTACAAACTTGTAATCAGTCAGTCTGCTGATTTGAAGGGTAAAAAGTAGTCACTGTGCTGTTTGGTATCATGGTGTATACAACTTTCAACATGGACCAAAGTAAGCTAAAGAAAGAGCTGTCTCAGAAGATTAGAAAGCCAATAATAGACAAACATGTTAAAGATAAAGACTATAAGACCATCTCCAAACACTTTGATGTTTCTGTTGCTGCAGTTGCAGATGTTTAAGGTCTATGGGACAGTAGTAAACTTGCTTGAATGTGGCCGCAAGAGGAAAATTGATGACAAATTGAAGAGACATGTAATAATAATGGTAACCAAAGAGCCCATAACAGTTTCCAAAGAGATTAGAGGAGGACTGTAAAGTCAAAGTACATCAGTGTAAGGGTACCGTTACACCTAGCGATGGACCAGCGATCCCGACCAGCGATATGACGCGGTCAGGATCGCTGGTGCATCGCTAGGTGGTCGCTAGTGAGCTGCCACACAGGCAGATCTCACCAGCGACATCGCTGGGGACGGGGATCGCGGCCTGTCAGACGAGGCGATCCTGCGTCCTCCCACCCCGCTCCACGAGTCGCTCGTCGGCGCCACAGGAAGAGCAGCAGGAAGTGGCCGACGAGGAATGGTCCAGGAGCTTCTCGCACGATCAGCGATAACCAGCGGGGGAGCCGGTTGGAGGTAAGTATCACATGCACTGATATCGCTAGCAATATCGCTGCAACGTCACAAAATCGGTGACTTTACAGTGATATTGCTAGCGATATCGCAGTGTGTAACGGGGGCTTTAGATCGGACCATTTGTCTCTGTCTTGACCACAGTGGACTTCATGGATGATGACAGAGGAGAAAACCACTGTTAAAAGCAAACCATTAAAAAGCTTCTGGAAGAATCTCATTGGCATTCTAAACCAAGCTAGAGCTTTTTGGCAAGCCCCATCAGCTCTATGTTCACAGACTCACAAATGAAGCATGCAAAGAAAAGAACATTACCCGCTGTGAAACATGGAGGAGGTTGTCCTGCTGTAACTCCTATTATTTTTGGATATGTTATAGAATGTATCATGCCCTCCACACACTACAGGTTTAAAGAGCCAGAGGAATAAAAGCAGCTCTCAAGCATCAACAAGCACCCGCTATGTTTCAGTGTAGGCACTACAGCACTAGTTGAACAGTGTTCTTTTCAGCAGTGCTTCATTCATAAACCTAATTTGCAATGGGAATTGAATAATTTTGATTGAGCTGTATATGCAGTTTCCACTGACATGTACTATATTAATAAAACATCAAATATGTATATGATACTTACGGACCAGTCCAGTGTAATAACATTAACAGTTTCCAAGCTTCCAATAAGTTACTCTGCAAAAAAATGACATCATGTGAAGACACTATTCTGGGTGAAGGAAGGAAGTTTACTGCATATACGATTATCTGATAAAATAGTATTAACCACAATTCATGTAAGTTAAGTGCTTTCATTCTTATCGCAATCATTTGAATTTCCCACAGTGCAGCAGGTAGTGAAAGCTTGTGTTGATACAAAGCAATAGAGATGTCTGCTGTATTATCAAAGATTTCTAAAAACCAGATTTTCACGCATGAACACGTAGAACACGGTATTATATTTCACATTCACAATTATAAAAAATTATATATAAAGTAATAACTAATAAATACAGACACCATACCTTCACAATATTATTGCACTGCGCTTTGTTTGAGGTAAGCACTTTTAACTAAATAATTCAAATAAAGCTCAATCGTACGGTAATTTCTCATTCTGGTATTTACCTTAGACCCAATAATCCAATCCAACCAGCCATGTAGCCCTTTAATGCTACGCTCCCATAATGATATTCTGTTGAGTTTTTGATGTTGCAAAATTTCTTCACCTATTAAATTACGTTACGTGCATTTTTCATTACGTTTTTCTGTGCTTTTTTTTTACATACAATTCTATCACTTTTTGACACCGTGATTTTTGTCTCTTGTTGGTTTATAATGCTTTAAATAAAGCTCCTTTGTTTTTGAAACTTCCTAGCATTTGGCTTTGATAAAATTTTATTGACATACTTAGGTGTGGATTACATGCATTTTTAATGCCTTTCCACCGCAGATACACACATAAAACACACGTGCGTTTTTTTAACTGCGGCATTCCTGCACCTAATGCAAATCTATGGGGAAATTCCGCACAAAATACTCAGCGTACCCGCAAGAGAAATTGACATGCTGCGGATTGGAAAAAAGCACCATAGGTCAGTTTACACAGCGTTACAAAGAAATGCAGTGGGCATGAGATTTCTGCATTTGAGGGCAGAGCAAAGTACTGTACTGCACATGTGCCAGGAAAGGTCAATAAAGCACCGGCGCAAACGTATTACAGTATTTGGCTCTGCCGTCAGCAGGACAGGGAGAAGTGCGTCTGCGCAGAAGCTCGAAGAGGGACACACTATGTGGATGATGTAAGACACGTCATCCACAAGAACCACAGTAGCAGGATGGCATCCTAATATGAGAGGAGGCACCGAACCAAGACCAGTGACGCCCATTGCACCGGACGGCCTCATACATGAGTATAATAAAAGATCTTTTATTTGCCTTGTATGTCGAATCGAAGTCATATCTGCAGCTTTATATAATGATGTCACATGGGGCTGAAAGTTGGTGGCCATAGGTTATATCGGAAAAAAATGGTGACTGGTTCCCTTTAAAGGCCCTTTTACATTTAGCGATGCACCAGCGATCCGACCAGCGATCCGACTCGGTCAGGATCACTGGTGCATCGCTAAATGATCGCTAGTGAGCTGTCACACAGGCAGACCTCCCAGCGATGCAGCAGTGACGAAGCGCACGATACTCGCCTTTCACACACAGCGATCCTGACGTCCTCCCGCCCGCCTCCACGCGTCGCTCGTCGTCACAGCAGGAAGCCCAGCAGGAAGCTGACGACGAGAAATGGAGCCGGACATTCTCGCGGGATCAGCAATAACCAGCGGGGGAGCCGGTCGGAGGTAAGTATCACACATAGCGATATCGCTAGCGATATCGCTATAACGTCACAAAATCGTTGACGTTATAGCGATATCGCTAGCGATATCGCTATGTGTAAAACCCCCTTAAGACTTAACCTTTATTGATAAGTCAGCATGGGGTACCAGTGTTTAAAAACAATGACACAAAGTAGAGATGGATCCAGCTACAGGGCTAAAAATTCCTGAAGTTTTATTCATTTATATAAAAAATTCCATAAAACATCCATTACAGTCCAAAGGGGAAACACCCCTGATGCCTTTCTGGTGCATGTAGCACCCTTAGTCATAAGTCATGTAGCACTTCAGATATTTTTAGACATGTTGCCGGATCCATCTCTACTTTGTTTACTTGTCTTCCCGCCTGAGCAGTGGCGTCGATCTGAGCTCCAGAGAATTACAAACTACTGTGTTGAGCTGGTCACTACTTATATTTTTCCCATTAAAAAAACAATACATGTACAAAAGAAAAAGGATACAAAAAATTGTGCAAATAATAATCCCATCATAAGTATATAATATATAGAGGGAATAAAAGAAGAAACTAAGACTCCTCATCAAGTCCCTCGTGACGTAGGTTATCACCTAATGGTGACTATCCTTTTTCATTTATACATGCATGGGTTTTTATTCCCTTCATATATTAATTGTACTGATTACGTTATTGTTATTGTTTTATTTAAGGCAGTGGGCAAGGTGCAGGAATGATCGAAACGCGTCGGTCATCCTCACTGTAATGTCATGCTGACTTATCAATAAATCTTAAATCTTAACTGCACCTGACCAGGACTCTTACCATTTTGTACCACTATTTCCATGTTATGAGTGTAAACCGTAATTTCATTTATTGCAAGACATCAGCGTCTCTGGCTGGCAACAAAATGATGTGCCACCAGTGCCAACTCTCTCTCTGTATATATGGAAGTAAATGACATGAGGACTTGGCTTAGATGAGTGTTGTGAGTTCATTTTCCCCTTCACTACTGAGGCCCGAGGAACTCCCTCTTCTGGTAAAGAAAGGTAGTGAGCCTGATTATCAAACACCTGAGGCTGATGATGATGACTGGCTGAGTGGAGTTACTGACTGGATATAAGGCTGCCGACGCCCTTCTGCCCTGCGGGTGATTTCTCTGTGGGATCCTTGGAGACCAGTCTGAATTCCTGCTCCTCTAAAGCTAAGTTTGCTGCTCGGCTTTTTGCATTTGTGCTTTGACTTTGTTTTGCTTTGTTTTTCTGGATTTCTCCCATTCCCTGCTGGGGTGTGCTGAATTCCTTTAGCTCTGTCTTCTGAAAATACCTGAGTGCTGATTTAGTTTTTGAAGCCTAGCTGCTTCAGGATCTTTTTCATATCAGCTTGTTGGCTTATGTCTTTGATAGGGTTTTGGCAGATTGCAGACAGCAGCCTTCCTTTCCTTTCCTATCTAGGTAGCTTTGGGCCCCGGCTTTGCTCAGTCTATCTTTCTGTCTGTGTTAGTGTTTTCATCTTGCTTCACCGTCATTATATGTTGGGGGCTGCCTATTGCTTTGGGGGTCTGCTCTGGGGCAGTTTAGATTTCCCCTTTCTTTCTTTAGGCCTATTTAATTCTCCGGCTGTGATCGAGGGGTCTAGGGCATCGTAGGAACCCCCCACGGCTACTGCTAGTTGTGTTGATAGGTTCAGGGGTCTGCAATCTGATAGTTGCCAACTTCTCTGGTTTTCTGGACTTAGCTTGTATTTCTGTTTTTGCCTCCTACGGTGACTCAATCATAACAGAATCACCCGCCATACCGCAGATCCTAGGGTACTCAATAGCAGGAAAGAATTGTAAAAAAAAAAAAAAAAAAAAAAAGTGTGTATATTTTTTCCTCTATATCTCTGAGGCCGTAGGGGGAATTTTTTTTCCTCTCAATGGAGATAAAGCAATTGTCTGATCGTGTGGAGCAGCTCGCTGCGGAAGTGCGGGGAATTTCCGCCTACCTTGCTCATTCACATGCTGCTGAACCAAAGATTCCTACACCTGATGTATTTTTTGGGGATCGGTCTAAATTTTTGAATTTCAAAAATAATTGTAAATTATTTTTTGCCTTGAAGCCTAACTCGTCAGGGAGCTCCGCGCAGCAGGTTAAAATTGTCATCTCTTTGCTGCGTGGTGATCCCCAGGATTGGGCGTTTTCTTTGAAACCAGATGATCCTATTCTGACTAATGTGAATGCATTTTTTCAGGCCTTGGGGTTGTTCTATGACGAACCTAATGCCATTGATCAGGCTGAAAAGACCCTGCTGGCATTGAACCAGGGTCGTGATTCTGCAGAATTGTACTGTCAAAAATTCCGAAAGTGGGCAGTACTTACTACCTGGAATGATAATGCCTTGGCTGCTCTCTTTCGGAAGGGGTTGTCAGAAACCATAAAAGATACTATGGTGGGATTTCCTGTTCCCTCTGGTCTTGACGATTCTATGTCATTAGCCATTCAGGTTGATCGGCGTTTGTGCGAACGCAAAGGTGCACGAGAGGTGTTGCCACCTGTTGAACAAATGTCTGAACCTATGCAATGTGATAGAGTTTTTTCCAGAGAGCAGCGTCAGGAGTTCAGAAGGCGTAATAAGTTGTGTTTTTTCTGTGGAGATGCCTCGCATATTATTTCTGTCTGTCCTAAACGAGAGAAACGCTTTGCACACACGTTTTCTGTTGGGGGTGTTCAACCTAAGTTTCTTCTGGCTATTACTCTGATCTGCTCCCTGTCCACATTTTCCGCCAAGGCTTTTGTGGATTCGGGAGCAGCCCTAAACCTAATGGACTTGGATTTTGCTAAACGTTGTGGATTTCCGATGACACCTCTGCAGACGCCTATCCCTTTGAGGGGGATTGATGCTACTCCTTTGGCTAAAAATAAACCTCAGTTTTGGACCCAGGTGGTAATGCGGGTCGCCCCAGACCATCAAGAAAATTGCAGATTTTTGGTGTTGCATAATCTGCATGATACTATTGTTCTGGGGTTTCCCTGGTTACAAATTCATAATCCAGTTTTGGATTGGAAATCTGTGTCTGTGGTGAGTTGGGGTTGTCGGTGTGCCCTTAGTGAGGCTCCGGTGTTTTCCACCTCTCCTCAGTCGCATGATGTTCCTGACTATTTGGCGGACTTTTATGATGTATTTAGTGAGAATGAGGAGAATGAGTCTGCGTCTCTGCCTCCTCATAGGAGTTATGACTGTGCAATTGAACTGAGCCCGGGGTGTAAATTTCCCAAGGGTCAGCTCTTCAATTTATCTGTACCCGAGCACGAGGCTATGCGATCCTATATTAAGGAGGCGTTGGAGAAGGGTCATATTAGACCATCCTCTTCACCCTTAGGTGCCGTTTTTTTTTTTGTAGCCAAAAAGGATGGATCATTAAGACCTTGTATTGATTATCGTGCCCTCAACAAAATTACTGTTAAATATCAGTATCCGTTACCCCCTGATTTCTGATCTATTCTCCAGAGTTAAAGGTGCTTGCTGGTTTACCAAGCTTGACCTCAGGGGGGCGTATAATCTTATTCGCATTAAGCATGGGGATGAATGGAAGATGGCGTTTAATACTCCGGAGGGACATTTTGAATACCTGGTGATGCCTTTTGGGCTCACTAATGCCCCTTCTGTCTTCCAGTGCTTCATGAACGATATTTTTCTGAGATTTTGTCGATAAATTTTTGATTATCTATCAGGATGATATTTTGATCTTCTCCAAGGATTGGGATTCTCATGTGGAACATATTCGGACTGTGTTCCGGATCTTGAGGGAGAATTCCCTGTATGTCAAAGGATCTAAATGCCTTTTTGGAGTACAGAGGATTTCTTTTTTGGGATTTATATTGTCCCCATCAACTATTGAAATGGACCTGGCCAAGGTACAGGCCATTTACGATTGGGTTCAGCCCACTTCTTTGAAGGCCCTCCAGAAGTTTTTGGGTTTTGCTAATTTTTATCGGAAATTTATAGCAAAATTTTCTAGTATTGCCATGCCATTGACTGATTTGACTAAGAAGGGTGCTGATGTGTTAAATTGGTCTCCGGAGGCTGTTTCTTCCTTTCAGGAGCTGAAGCGAAGATTCACCTCCGCCCCGGTTTTGCGGCAACCTGATGTCTCACTTCCATTCCAGGTAGAGGTGGATGCTTCTGAGATTGGTGCAGGAGCTGTTTTGTCCCAAAAGGATCCTGTAACATCTAAAATGAATCCCTGTGCTTTCTTTTCCCGGATGTTCTCTCCATCTGAGCGTAACTATGATGTGGGGAATAGGGAACTGTTGGCCATGAAATGGGCATTTGAGGAGTGGAGACATTGGTTGGAGGGAGCTAAGCATCAAGTCGTGTTCCTCACTGACCACAAGAATTTTATTTACCTAGAGTCGGCTAAGCGCTTGAACCCTAGACAGGCTAGGTGGGCCTTGTTTTTTACATGTTTTGATTTTGTGGTTTCTTTTCTTCCTGGAACGAAGAATGTCAAGGCAGACGCCCTCTCTAGGAGCTTCTTTGCTGATTCTCCTGTGGTGACAAAGCCTGCTACCATCTTAGGCGAAGGGGTAGTTCTTTCTGCCATCTCGCCCGATTTGAGACGTGCTCTGGAAGAGTTCCAGGAGAACAAACCTGAGCGTTGTCCCAGTGGAAAGTTGTATGTTCCTGACCAGTGGAAGAAGAGAGTGATGTCTGAAGTTCATTGCTCTGCTTTGGCTGGTCATCCAGGTATTTTTGGTACTAGAGATCTGGTGAGTCGGTTTTTTTGGTGGCCCTCCTTGTCTCGTGATGTCAGGAATTTTGTGCAGTCCTGTGGGACGTGCTCCCGGTCTAAATCGTGTTCTCGCTCTAGTGGGTTGTTGATGCCTTTGCCTGTCCCCAAGAGGCCATGGACCCATATTTCAATGGATTTCATCTCTGATATGCCTGTCTCTCAAAGGATGACTGTTATTTGGGTGATTTGTGATAGGTTCTCTAAGATGGTTCATCTTGTACCACTCCCTAAGTTGCCGTCTTCCTCTGAGTTGGTGCCCCTGTTTTTACAACAGGTGGTTCGTTTGCATGGGATTCCTGAGAACATTGTATCTGACAGAGGAGTCCAGTTTGTGTCTAGATTTTGGAGAACTTTCTGTTCCAGGCTGGGAATTCAGTTGTCCTTCTCCTCTGCTTTTCACCCTCAGATCAATGGGCAGACAGAGAGAACAAACCAGACCTTGGAGTCATATTTGAGATGTTTTATTTCTGCTGATCAGGATGATTGGGTTTCATTTTTGCCCTTGGCCGAATTTGCTTTAAATAATAGAGCTAGTTCTGCCACTTTGATGTCACCTTTTTTTTGTAACTTTGGGTTTCATCCTCGACTTTCTTCAGGGCAGGTGGAGCCCTCTGCCTGCCCAGGTGTTGACACTGTGGTGGAGAGAATGCACCAGATCTGGGACCAAGTGGTGGATAAGTTATCTCTCTCCCAGGAAAAGGCCCAGCGGTTTTCCAACTGACATAGGACCATTGGTCCCCAGTTTAAGGTTGGTGATATGGTGTGGTTATCATCAAAAAATATTGCTATGAAGGTGGCTTCTCCTAAGTTTAAGCCTAGATTTATTGGACCTTACAAGATTGTGGAGATTATTAATCTGGTCTCTTTTCATTTGGCTCTTCCTGTCACATTTAAAATCCATAATGTGTTCCATAAATCTTTGTTGAAGAGGTTTGTTGAACCTGTTGTTCCTGGGGTGGCACCTCCGGACCCTGTATTAGTTGAAGGTAACATGGAATATGAGGTAGAGAAAGTACTGGATTCCCGCCTGGCTAGACGGAGACTCCAGTATTTGGTTAAGTGGAAGGTTTATGGTCAGGAGGATAATTCCTGGGTCTCTGCCTCTGATATTCATGCCAAAAGATTGGTGCATGCCTTTCATCGGGCTCACCCTGATCGCCCTGGTGGCGTGGTTGAGGGTTCGGTGACCCCTCCTCAAGGGGGAGGTACTGTTGTGAGTTCATTTTCCCCTTCACTACTGAGGCCCGAGGAACTCCCTCTTCTGGTAAAGAAAGGTAGTGAGCCTGATTATCAAATACCTGAGGCTGATGATGATGACTGGCTGAGTGGAGTTACTGACTGGATATAAGGCTGCCGACACCCTTCTGCCCTGCGGGTGATTTCTCTGTGGGATCCTTGGAGACCAGTCTGAATTCCTGCTCCTCTAAAGCTAAGTTTGCTGCTCGGCTTTTTGCATTTGTGCTTTGACTTTGTTTTGCTTTGTTTTTCTGGATTTCTCCCATTCCCTGCTGGGGTGTGCTGAATTCCTTTAGCTCTGTCTTCTGAAAATACCTGAGTGCTGATTTAGTTTTTGAAGCCTAGCTGCTTCAGGGTCTTTTTCATATCAGCTTGTTGGCTTATGTCTTTGATAGGGTTTTGGCAGATTGCAGACAGCAGCCTTCCTGTCCTTTCTTATCTAGGTAGTTTTGGGCCCCGGCTTTGCTCAGTCTATCTTTCTGTCTGTGTTAGTGTTTTCATCTTGCTTCACCGTCATTATATGTTGGGGGCTGCCTATTGCTTTGGGGTCTCCTCTGGGGCAGTTTAGATTTCCCCTTTCTTTCTTTAGGCCTATTTAATTCTCCAGCTGTGATCGAGGGGTCTAGGGCATCATAGGAACCCCCCACGGCTACTGCTAGTTGTGTTGATAGGTTCAGGGGTCTGCAATCTGATAGTTGCCAACTTCTCTGGTTTTCTGGGCTTAGCTTGTATTTCTGTTTTTGCCTCCTACGGTGACTCAATCATAACAGATGAGTATAAAATGTACAGTATTTATTGGGGATTGGCATCATTACTTTTAAAGGAGTCACTCAAGGAAACATCAAGGGGAGCATCAAGGGGCACTAAGGCGGCATTAATACTCTCAAAAGGGCTACTCAGGAGCCATTATTCATTTCAAAAGGGCATTCTGGGGGCATTATTACTGGTTTAGGGGAAGCAATACTTGACTTTGCCAGGGGACTGGCTACCCAAGTGACACTATTGCCTTCAAGCCCCTCCATAAGGATAACCCATCCATCAGAAATAGTATTCAAAGCCCATAGCAAAAAGAAGTTTCTAGGAATGTCTTGTGCATCCTAATGTGCAATTAACCTGAAAAAATTATAATACTTGTCCACCTTGAATCGCCTCCCCCGCATCCACAATTTTAATCTTGATGTATTGAATAAACAAGATTTTTTTTACTGGAAATCAGAGTACCACCTCTTTATTTCTTCTCTTGGTTACCTGATGACACTGCATGTCTGAGGAGCTGCACCTGTATCCGTAAAGCAAAAGTGCTACCAGCCTGCCGTGAATCCATCAAGGTACTCACATTGTGTTTAGTGCCGGTGTCTCTATGCTTGTTTTTAACCCCTTCACAACATGCGCCATACTAGTACTGTGTATGTCATATCTTCCCCTTTGATGTGGGCTCCGGCGCTGAGCCCACATCTTTCCCGGCACATGTCAGCTGTTTTGAACAGCTGACATGTGCCTCCAACAGCCACGGGTGGAATCGCGATCCACCCACAGTTGTTAACCTGTTAAATGTCGCTGTCAATCTCTGACAACGGTATTTTACGAGCGCTTCCAGAAAGCGCGCTGAAAATCCCACCCATTGGTGACCCCGTCACGTGATCGTGGGTCACCGATGGGTTGGCATGACAACCAGGGGTCTCCAGCAGATCTCTATGGTTGTCACTGCCGGATTGCTATGAGCTCCGCCTGGTGGTCGGCGCTCATAGCAAGTGAGCAATTCTGCTACTTACAGGTGATCTGATCATGTATGTAGCTGATCCGATCGGGTTATGGCAGCTTCTAGTCTCCCGTGGAGACTATTGAAGCATGCCAAAAGTAAAAAAAAAGTTTTCAAAAATATTAGAAAAATAAAAAATATATAAAAGTTCAAATCACCCCCATTTCGCCCCTTTCAAAATAAAATAATAAAAGAAATCATGTATACATACATATTTGGTATTGCCCGATCTACCAAGATATAAAATCCAATCAGTAAACGGCGTAGCGAAAAAAAGGAAAAATGCCAAAATTACGTTTTTTTGGTCGCTGCAACATTGCATTGAAATGCAACAATGGGCGATAATCCACACCAAAATGGTAACATTGAAAAAATGTCACACAGCAGATCAAGAAAAATGGAGACACTAGGGGTCTCAGAAAATTACTCAATTTATTTTTTTTAACACACTTTGGATTTTTTTTTTACCACTTAAATAAAAAAGAACCTAGACATGTTTGGTGTCGATGAACTCGTAAAGATCTGGAGAATCATACTGGTAGGTCAGTTTTAGCATTTGTTGAACTTTGTTTTAAAAAAAAAACAAACAACAGTTGTGTAATTGCACTTTTTTTTGCAATTTCACCGCACTTGGAATTTTTTTTCCTGTTTTTGAGTACACGATATGGTAAGACCAATGCTGTTATTCAAAAGCACAACTTGTCCCACAAAAGACAAGCACTCACATGGCCATATTGATGGAAAAATAAAAAAGTTATGGCTCTGGGAAGGTGAGCGAAAAACAGAAACGCAAAAACGAAAAAGGGCTCCGTTTCTAAGGGGGTTAAGCCTTTCTCTTGGCTGACTGAACAAAGGTCATTCCAGCCTCCATCCTTCATGCACAGATTGCCAAGCAGAACATCTATTTCTTCCCCTTTCACAGCTCTTATCCAGTATTCATACTCACATTGCTACTCTTCTGTCATTGAGACACTGTAACAAGGTGGCACGGGGTGGTAGTCATGGGCGAGTCTACTAGATCACAGTCAGTGAGCACCCCGTCCCCTTGCACTTGGTTACCTCTGGCACACAGTTGCTCTCTACTGAAACAACGTCCTCTGGATGCACCACACGTCACACTTCAGTGCCAATAGTGGAAAAACTTTAATAACAATGAAATTGAGGAGATAATGCTTCCTGAGCTGTCCCTATCCAGATATTCTGTCCCAATAACTCCCATACGGATCCGAGGAGCAGACAGTCCTTTAATGGGCCCTAGCACAGTCCTAGTGCCTCTTCCAGCTGCCCAGCAGTCCTTTGGCAGCACTTTCTCCCATTCGGGGCATATTATTATGCTCCCACTAGTGGAGCACATCCTGCCATGGGCAAGCCTGCCAGGGCTCTGACTCAGAGACAGGAACTTCCTCTGCCTCTGAGGCTGCTAATCCAGCCCCCTGTTTAACCAATACTGTCCCTGAACTAGTCATGTTCAAAACAGTGCAATATAATACAAAGACATGACATAAAGTAACAATCACACAGTACACATACAACAATAAAACAGTAGTTCATAACAGCAGTACGTAAATACATAGCCAAACTATCAGGACACCGCATGGGGGACACATGCCCTACATAAAGGAGAGAGGAAGTAACTGAGGGTCCCCATCACCTCCTTACAACACCAGCCTTGAGAACTACTTTCTTTAGACTGCATTCATTCTCGAAACATGACTTGGATGGGCTGCTATGTAAATTACATGATAGGGCCATTTTATTACATTTTTGGAGAACTCCCTTAAAAGACTACCCCTTTAAGATGAAAATATAGCAGACAACCCCTTGTTACAAGAAGTTGCAACACACAGGTTGAAAGCCTAATTTTTTCAATATGTAAACCACACTATAACATACAAGACATACAAAGCAGAGATAAGGCTTGAAAAATGATAAAGTTTGTAGATTTACTATTCTGAGATTTTCAGAACATATCTTAAGTCTCATGCACAGAGCCAACAGCTTGTCAATCACCAAGTGGCAGCACACGAGGGACTTTCCTTGCCCCTGTACAGCCTATTGGATGCTTTTTGGCAGATTTCTGTTTTGGTCATATTATCAAACACATCAAATTATAGAAAACTAATGAAGGATATTGAGATACCCAAAAAGTATTTTTTCTACATATACACATATACTTCAGCTGGTCTAATAAACAAAAAATGGATGCTACCAAAGAACAGCAGCAACTAATATAGTAAAATTGCTCAAACTAGCTCATAAGCCACAATAAAAAGGTCCCACTTAATTCTTTAATATGTTTAAATGGAATCTGTAATTAAATTCATGCAGCCCAAACCAGGGACAACAAGAATACACACTGGGTGCATGATTGCAGCTCTGTATGTTTTACTCTGAGACACAGTCTTTTCAGAGAAAACATACCTTGAAAAGGAGGATAGGGATCCTAGTGAATGATATGACTAGTCTGAAGCAGCCTATCAGCAGGGTTGGACTGGGACAAAAAAGCAGCCGTGCCACACAAACCCCACCAGCCCACATACTATAACACTCCCCCCACACCCGCTCAGTGGATTTTGCTATACTTTGTTGTGCACTTCAACACTCATCTTCCAAAGACATACTGATAGGGAATTTAGATTGTGAGCCCCATCAAGGACAGTGATGATAATGTGTACAAATTGTAAAGCGCTGCGGAATATGTTAGCGCTATATAAAAATAAAGATTATTATTTATTATTATTATCTTAAAGGCATTATTTGAAGTGCCATGTGTGAATCCCGCCGCAATGTGCATGATCAACCTCTTCTTTAGAGCGCCGGTTCTTGGGATCATGGGGGTCCCGGCGGTCGGACCCCGGCGACTACATAGGTCTCGGGATAGGGGATTACTTTGCATAATCCATTTAAATGGGTTTTCCAATATATACACACCATATTTTTCGGACTATAAGACACACCTAGGTTTTAGAGGAGGAAATTAGAGGAAAAAAATGAAGCCAAAAATGTCGTCAATTCTGTACTTAACCCCTTCACCCCCAAGGGTGGTTTGCACGTTCATGACCGGGCCAATTTTTACAATTCTGACCACTGTACCTTTATGAGGTCATAACTCTGGAACGCTTCCATGGATCCCGGTGATTCTGACATTGTTTTCTCGTGACATATTGTACTTCATGTTAGTGGTAAAATTTCATTCAAATAACTTGCGTTTATTTGTGAAAAAAATGGAAATTTGGCAAAAATTTTGAAAATTTTGCAATTTTCCAACTTTGAAGTTTTATGCCCTTAAATCACAGAGATACGGCACACAAAAAACTTGATAAGTAACATTTCCCACATGTTTACTTTACATCAGCACAATTTTGGAACCAAAATTTTTTTTTGTTAGGAAGTTATAAGGGTTAAAAGTTGACCAGCGATTTCTCATTTTTACAACACCATTTTATTTTTAGGACCACATCACATTTGAAGCCACTTTGAGGGGTCTATATGATAGAAAATACCCAAAAGTGACACCATTCTAAAAACTGCACCCCTTAAGGTGCTCAAAACCACATTCAAGAAGTTTATTAACCCTTTAGGTGCGTCACAGGAATTTTTTTGAATATTTAAAAAAAATGAACATCTAACTTTTTTTCATAAAAAAAATAATTCAGGTTCAATTTTTTTTATTTTACCAAGGGTAACAGGAGAAATTGGACTGCAAAAGTTATTGTGCAATTTGTCCTGAGTACGCAGATACCTGATATGTGGGGGGGAACGACTGTTTCGGCGCATGGCAGAGCTCAGAATGGAAGGAGCGCCGTTTGACTTTTTCAATGCAAAATTGGCTGGAATTCAGATTGGACACCATGTCACGTTTGGAGAGTCCCTGATGTACCTAAACAGTGGAAACCCCCTACAAGTGACCCCATTTTGGAAACTAGACCCCCTAAGGAACTTATCTAGATGTGTGGTGAGAACTTTGAACCCCCATGGGCTACACAGAAGTTTATAACATAAAGCCATACAATTAAAAAATCATATTTTTTCCACAAAAATGATCTTTTCACCCTCAATTCTTATTTTTCCAAGGGTAACAGGACCCTAAAAGTTATTGTGCAATTTGTCCTGAGTACGCTGATACCCCACATGTGGGGGTAAACCACTATTTGGGCGCATGGCAGAGCTCGGAAGGGAAGCAGCGCCATTTGACGTTTTGGGCTGGAATTGAGATCGGACTCCATGTCGCGTTTGGAAAACCCCTGATGTACCAAAACAGTGGAAACCCCCCACAAATGACACCATTTTGGAAACTAGACCCCCTAAGGAACTTATCTAGATGTGTGGTGAGAACTTTGAACCCCCATGGGCTTCACAGAAGTTTATAACATAAAGCCATACAATTAAAAAATCATATTTTTTCCACAAAAATGATCTTTTCACCCTCAATTCTTATTTTTCCAAGGGTAACAGGACCCTAAAAGTTATTGTGCAATTTGTCCTGAGTACGCTGATACCCCACATGTGGGGGTAAACCACTATTTGGGCGCATGGCAGAGCTCGGAAGGGAAGCAGCGCCATTTGACGTTTTGGGCTGGAATTGAGATCGGACACCATGTCGCGTTTGGAAAACCCCTGATGTACCAAAACAGTGGAAACCCCCCACAAATGACACCATTTTGGAAACTAGACCCCCTAAGGAACTTATCTAGATGTGTGGTGAGAACTTTGAACCCCCATGGGCTTCACAGAAGTTTATAACATAAAGCCATACAATTAAAAAATCATATTTTTTCCACAAAAATGATCTTTTCACCCTCAATTCTTATTTTTCCAAGGGTAACAGGACCCTAAAAGTTATTGTGCAATTTGTCCTGAGTACGCTGATACCCCACATGTGGGAGTAAACCACTATTTGGGTGAATGGCAGAGCTCGGAAGGGAAGCAGCGCCATTTGACGTTTTTGGCTGGAATTGAGATCGGACACCATGTCGCGTTTGGAAAACCCCTAATGTACCAAAACAGTGGAAACCCCCCACAAATGACACCATTTTGGAAACTAGACCCCCCAAGGAACTTATCTAGATGTGTGGTGAGCACTTTGAACCCCCCAGTGCTTCACAGAAGTTTATAACGCCCGGGCGTGAAAATAAAAAATTCGTATTTTTTCCACAAACATGATCTTTTAGTCACCATTTTTTTATTTTCCCAAGGGTACCAGGAGAAATTGGACCTTAAAAGTTGTTGTCCAATTTGTCCTGAGTATGCTGCTACCCCATATGTGGGAGAAAACTACTGTATGGGCACACGTCGGGGCTCGGAAGGGAAATAGTGACGTTTTGGAATGCAGACTTTGATGGAATGGTCTGCGGGTGTCATGTTGCCTTTGGAGAGCCCCTAATTTACCTAAACAGTGGAAACCCCCCACAAATGACACCATTTTGTAAACTAGACCCCCCAAGGAACTTATCTAGATGTGTGGTGAGCACTTTGAACCCCCCAGTGCTTCACAGAAGTTTATAATGCCCGGGCGTGAAAATAAAAAATTCGTATTTTTTCCACAAACATGATCTTTTAGTCACCATTTTTTTATTTTCCCAAGGGTACCAGGAGAAATTGGACCCCAAAGGCTGTTGTCCAATTTGTCCTGAGTATGCTGATACCCCATATGTGGGAGAAAACTACTGTATGGGCACACGTCGGGGCTCGGAAGGGAAGTAGTGACGTTTTGGAATGCAGACTTTGATGGAATGGTCTGCGGGTGTCATGTTGCCTTTGGAGAGCCCCTAATGTACCTAAACAGTGGAAACCCCCCACAAATGACCCCATTTTGAAAACTAGACCCACTAAGGAACTTATCTAGATGTGAGGTGAGCACTTTGAACCCCCAAGGGCTTCACTGAAGTTTATAATGCCAGGGCATGAAAATAAAAAAATCGTATTTTTTCCAGAAACATGATCAATTAGTCCCCAATTTTTTCATTTTCCCAAGGGTAACAGGAGAAATTGGACCCCAAAAGTTGTTTTCCAATTTGGCCTGAGTACGCTGACACCCCATATGTGGGAGAAAACTACTGTATGGACACACGTCGGGGCTCGGAAGGGAAGCAGTGACGTTTTGGAATGCAGACTTTGATGGAATGGTCTGCGGGTGTCATGTGCGTTTGGAGAGCCCCTGATGTACCTAAACTATTGAAACTCCCCACAAGTGACCCCATTTTGGACACTAGACCCCCCACAGAACTTATCTAGATGTGTGGTGAGCACTTTGAACCCCCAAGTGTTTCACAGAAGTTTATAACACTCGGACGTGAAAATAAAAAAATCATTTTTTTCCACAAAAATGATATTTTTGCCCCCAATTTTTTATTTTCCTAAGGGTAACAGGAGAAATTGGACCCCAAAAATTGTTTTGCAATTTGTCCTGAGTAGGCTGATACCCTACATGTGGGGGTAAAACACTGTTTGGGCGCATGGCAGAGCTTGGAAGGGAAGGTGCACCATTTGACTTTTTCAGCTCAGAATTGGCTGGAATTGAGATCAGACGCCATGTTGCATTTGGAGAGCCCCTGATGTGCCCAAACAGTGGAAACCCCCAATTATAACTCCAACCCTAACCCCAACACACCCCTAACCCTAATCTGAGCCCTAACCCTAGCCCTAACCCTAGCCCTAACCCTAGCCCTAACCCTAGCCCTAACCCTAACCCTAGCCCTAACCCTAGCCCTTACCCTAGCCCTAACCCTAAGGCTGTGTGCACACGCTGCGGATTTTGCTGCGGTTCCGCAGCAGTTTTGGCCGCTGCGGACCAGCAGCAGTTTTTGCTGCGGTGTACAGTACCATGATTCCCTATGGGAATCAAAAACCGCAGTGCAGACGGTGCAGAATTTTCCGCGCGGATTATCTGCGGTTTTCAATCCGCAGAAAGAATTGACATGTCAGTTCTTTCTGCGGATTCTCCTGCGGTTTGCCATCTCCTCTATTGAGGAGATGAAAAACCACAGGACAAAACCGCAGAGCAATCCGCAGGTAAAACCGCAGGTCTTTTGACCTGCGGTTTCACCTGCGGATTTTACAAAATCCGCACCTAATCCGCAGCGTGTGCACACAGCCTTACCCTAACGGGAAAATGGAGATAAATACTTTTTTTTTAGTTTTATTATTTTTCCCTAACTAAGGGCGTGATAACGGGGGGTTTGACTTACTATTTATGGCGGTTTTTATGTTTGGAAGCTGTCAGACGCTAAAAGACGCTTTTTATTGTAAAATAGTTTTTGCATCACCACATATTGAGAGCTATAATTTTTCCGTATTTTGACCCACTGAGTCATGTGAGGTCTTATTTTTTGCGGGACGAGTTGACGTTTTTTATTGGTACCATTTTCGGGCACGTGACATTTTTTGATCGCTTTTTATTCCTATTTTTGGGACGCAGAATGAACAAAAACCAGCGTTTCATGAATTTCTTTTGGGGGGGTGCGTTTACACCGTTCCGCGTGCGGTAAAATTGATAAAGCGGTTTTATTCTTCGGGTCAGTACGGTTACAGCGATACCTCATTTAGGTCGTTTTTTTATGTTTTTGACGGTTTTATGCAATGAAAACTATTTATATAAAAAATAATTATTTTTGCATCGCTTTATTCTGTGAGCTATAACTTTTTTATTTTTTCGCTGATGATGCTTTATCGTGGCTCGTTTTTTGCGGGACAAGATGACGTTTTCAGCGGTACCATGGATATTTATATGCGTCTTTTTGATCGCGCGTTATTACACTTTTTGTTTGGCGGTATGATAATAAATCATTATTTTTTGCTTCGTTTTTTATTTTTATTTTTTAAGGGGTTCGCTAAAAGGGTTAACTAATGGGACAGTTTTATAGGGCTGGTCATTACGGACGCGGCGATACCTAATATGTGTACTTTTATGGTTTTTTTTTTTATTATTTCCAAAAAATGGATTTATTGGGGGAATATTTTTATTTTTTTTCTAATTTATTTGGCGATTTTTTTTAATTTATTTTTACATTTTTTTTTAATTTTTTTTTTACTTTATTACATAGTCCCAGGTGGGACATCACTGTCCTGTGACAGATCGCTGATCTGTCACATCACAGATCACTGTGACAGATCAGCAATCTGTCACAGGCATTGAAGAAGACTTCCTCTTGCCTGCGCTTTGCAGGCACTGAGGAAGCCAGCTTCCTCAGGTCCCCGAAGGCCCCCGTTGCCATCTTGGATTCGGGGGCCTGGAGGATAGGAGCCCCCCGCAGCAGCGCTGCACATTGCGCTGCCGTGGGGGGCTCAGGGAAGCACAGAGGGAGCCCCCTCCCTCCCGATGCTTCCCTTTAACTCCCGGTACACCGCGATCATGTTTGATCGCGGTGTGCAAGGGGTTAACGTGTCGGGGGCGGTCCGTGACCGCCCCTGACACATAGTGCCGGGTGTCAGCTGTGATAATCAGCTGACACCCGGCCGCGATCAGCGGCGCTCACCACGTGGGCGCCGCTGATCGCGGTAGACGTACTATCCCGTCCACGGTCATACGGGCCCGGGTACCGTGGACGGGATAGTACGTCGGATGTCAGGAAGGGGTTAATATCCGCTATCCTGGTAAATATGGTCCCCTCATCCCCATCCTGATACACATGGCTCCTCATCCCTGTCCTGGTAGGTATGGTTCCCTCATCCCTATTCTGGTAAATATGGTCCCCTCATCCCCATTCTGACACATGGCCCCTCATCCCTATACTGGGTATGCATGCCTCCTCATCCCCATCATGGTGTGCATGGCCTCCTCATCCCTATCCTAGCAGGAATGATCACAATCATCCCTATACTGGTATGCAGGGCCCTCATCTCATCCTAGTAAAAATGGCTCCACATCCCTATCCTGGTAGAAATGGTCCACCTCATCCTTATCCTGGCAGGAATGGTCGTCCTCACACCCTATCCTGGTATGCAGGGCCCCATCCTTAACCTGGTTTGATTGGCCTCCATCCCAGTCCTGGTATGCATGGCCCCATCCTTATCCTGTGGTCCCATCCTTTCCTTATCCTTTATATGCATGGCCCCCTCAGAAAAGATTTTAAAAAAAATTACCTTCCTGGCGCTCCCTCGCAGCATCTTGCTCCGTTGCCAGCAGCTGCTTTATGCTTGTAAGTAGAGCATGGCAGGGACGTCAAGTGCTGCTTTAAAGCCGAAGGGCAGCTGCCAGAATACTCAGTGCTCTCTGCATGCTGGGACTGTTCATGGCAGAGAGCATTCATTGCTCTTCAGCAGCACGCACAGTCTCAGCTGGAGCCTTCCTGCTGGTGCCGGTGGTCACGTGTGCCAATACTTGAGATATTCATTTCTCTTAAGTATCGGCACATGTGACCGCCAAGCGCAGCAGGAAGGCTCCAGCTGACACTGCGTGCTACTGAAGAGCAATGATTACTCACTGCTCTCCACGCAAACATTCCCTGCATGCAGAGCAATGAATATTTCGGTAGCTGCGCTTTGGCTTGTAAATAGCGCATGACATCCCTGCCATGCGCTGCTTACAAGCATAAAGCAGCTGCTGGCATCGGAACAAGATGCTGCGAGGGAGCGCCAGGAAGGTAAGTGTAGGTTTGTTGTTTTTAATCTTTTCTGATGGTGCCATGAATACCGGGATAAGGAAAGGATGGGACCAATCACACCAGGACCGGGATGGGGGCCAATCATACCAGGATGCTAAAAATAAATTAATATTCATTGCCCTCCACGCCCATGGGGGTGGAATGCAGTGAAAATTCATTCCTCTTTAGCAGCGGGCACAGGAGGTAGCTGCAGCCACCGGCTCCTGCCTCTGTGACCCACTGCTCCGCCGATGCCGCTCCCTCACCACAGCCAGAGCCGGTACATCAGAACTCTAAGAAGCACCCCCCCATTTTTGAGAGGAAAAAAGTGCATCTTATAGTCCGAAAAATACAGTATTTTTTATTTTCCCATAGTATTCCTGAAAATAACCAACATTAACCCTCCCAAAGACCAATGTCGTCTTTCCAACAACAGGACAGGAGTGGTACTGTGCAGTGTATGTATACATGACAGGAAAAGTGGTACTGAGCAGCAGGGCTGCCACTAGGTATTTTGGGGCCCCATACTGGCAAAATTTTCGGGCCCCTTGAGACTCCACCCCAGCTCCGCCTCCACCCTTCTAACTTTCCACAGTCCCACTGCTCACTCTAGGAAAAACTCAACTTCTCCACCACATCCTCATCAATCAGATATTAACAGTTCCCATCAAACACGAGATCACATTCATAACCAGCAGCTTTTGTTCTGGCCAAAAGAATTTTTAAGCCGCCACCACAACACGGTAGACTTTTTTGTCCAGACCCTACTCTACTCTAGCCTATTAAATATATAAATATATCTATTTTTTAAGGAAATGTGTTGTGAATTCGCTTTCGGGCCTACCTCTGGTTACTACTGAAGGTAGTGGAGCTGGTCAAATTGACAGAGGGGTTGCGAGTTCTCTTTCTGGGCTCCCTCTGGTGGTTACAGGAGGTAATGGAGCTGATCTAATTAACAGGGGCCTGCCACCTGATAATGAGGAGGACGATTGGACATCTGGAGTTTTTGACTGGATTTAAGACAGCCGAATCCCTCTATCCCTGCTGGTGATTTTCTTCCTGCCTCCTGAGGTCTTAGTTTCCAGCTCAGTCCCTGCATGTTCAGCTAAGTGTTCATTTGCTATTATGCTTACATTTGATCTGGTTTTGTCTATTTCAGTTTTGTGTGGGTCAGCCAGCTCCAGCTGGGGCTGTGCTGAATCACCATCTATATTTTACTGCTTGTGCCAGTTTGTTTTGTCCCTTATTAGATTGGCCTCTTTTTGCTCTGCTTTCAGGTAATACCAGAATGCTGATATAGTAGGCGAAGTCATGTGACTGCAGTATTTTTGCATCGGACGTGTTGGACTTTTTTTGCAGGGTTTTTTGCGTGATTGCAGACAGTGTCTTTCCTTTCCTGTCCTGTCTAGTCAGTGTGGGCCCCATCGTTTGCTCAGTCTATTTTCCTACCTGCGTTTGTGTTTTCATCTTGTCTCACCGACAATATATGTTTGGGGGCTATCTATTCCTTTGGGGTCTGCTCTGGGGCAGTTTAGATTTCCCCTTTCTTGCTTTAGGCTTAGTTACCTCTCCGGCTGTGCCGAGGTGTCTAGGATCATCGTAGGCACGCTGTACGGCTACTGCTAGTTGTGTGGATAGGATCAGGGGTCTGCAATCTGCTTAGTTACCAACCTCTCTGGCTTTCTGTGGCTTAGCTTGGGCTTGCTCTCCTCCTTGGTGACCCAATCATAACAGGAATGAGTCAAATACTTTTTTTTTAAATGACCATTAATACAACATACAAGGGACACACCATGACCAGACCTCATATTGCCACCACATAGTGATCTATAATACCACATACAAGGGACAAATGCCATCACACCATGACCAGACCACATATTACCACCACATAATGACCAAATAATACCACATACAAGGAACAAATACCACTATATCATGACCAAACCACATATTACCACCACATAGTGACTGAATACTACAATACGGATTATTAATTAAAAAAAAAAGCACGATACTAAGAGACATTATACACAGGAACTCTGCATTTACCGTCAGTGTACAGGTAATACAGTGATCACCGGTGACATTATACACAGAAGATCTGTACATAATATACAGTATCAGTGTACAGGTAATACAGTGATCACTGGTGACATTATACACCGGAGCTCTTTATATAGTGTACAGGTTATACAGTGATCACCAGTAACATTAAACACAGGAACTCTGTATACAGTGTCAGTGTACAGATAATATAGTGATCACTGGTGACATTATACATGGGAGCTCTGTACAGAGTGTACAGTGTATAATGTAAGTGTACAGGTAACACACTGACTCACCAGTGACGTCTCTAGCTGAAGTCCTTCATCTTTGCTTTTCTTTTTCATGCAGCGCAGTCCGCCATCACTTTTTCCAGCCAGGACTCATCTCTGCATAAAAGAGAGAGAGAGAATTTTTTATGTGCCAGAATGGAAAATGCAGCTGTGGATGTTAAACTAAAGAAAGAGATATTATTCCAGGCATGCTCAGTTTTAAAAAACAGAATCCTTCACTGGATTCCATCTTTTGATGGACAGCGACGGATCCTGCACCCATAGGCTTCACTTATAGCCAACGACTGATGGTGCTGGATCCGTCTCTGTCCGACTTTTCGACATACACAAAAAACGTTCCTTTGTCCGTTGTCTCCAGCCGACGGACAAAGATTTTCCGACGGATCTGTCAGATGATGGATGAAACGTGCGGCCATCCGTCACAATCCGTTGCTAATACAATGAGAAAAAAACGGATCCAGTGGCATCAGTCGCTGGATCCCTTTTTTTCAAAAAACGACGGATTGTGACTGATGGAAAAAAAATGACATGTAAAAGAGGACAACTAATAAATATATAACTTAATTAGCACCTGTGCTCTTTCCCCCAGTTCATTACCAGTCACTGCATACTCAACGCCCCCCATTATGTACCTCCCGCTCCCCTGACGCATTAATATTACATGCCCCTTCCACCCCAATTCATTGTCATGTCTTCTCACTCTCACCCTCTATTCATTATCAACAGTTCTACCCCCACATTCAATACATCATTTACTCCCCCACTCTCAAAATTCATTATTTGCTCTCTCCCCACTCCCCACCTTCAATTGCTGTCCCTCTTCCCTCACTCAATTCATTATTTTCATTCTCCCGTCCCCTCCTCCCTTCATCATGTGCAGTCTCCTTTAGCCCCACTTCATCATGTACAGTCCCCTTTACCCTGGGTCATCCTTTGCTGTTCCTTTTAACCCCCCCTTCATGTGCAGTCCCCCTTTAACCCCCTCCCCACATCATCATGTGCAGTTCCCCTTTAACCCCCTCCCCACATCATCATGTGCAGTCCCCCTTTAACCCCCTCCCCACATCATCTTGTGCAGTCCCCCTTTAACCCCCCCCACTTCATGTGCAGTCTCCCTTTAACCACCCTCACATTATCATGCGCAGTCCCCCTTTAACCCCCCACATCATCATGTGCAGTCCCCCTTTAACCCCCCACATCAACATGTGCAGTCCCTCTTTAACCCCCACATCAATATGTGCAGTCCCCCTTTAACCCCCCACATCAATATTTGCAGTCCCCCTTTAACCCCCCTCCTAACATCGTCATGTTCACACTGCACCCAGGGTTGGAGCTGCAGGTGGCATCATCTATCACTTATCATACAGTAAAGTTTGCAGGGTGAGCAGCACAAGTCCCAGCAGCAGCTCTGCAGCATCCTCCGGGTCCAGGGGGGCCAGCTGGGTGGAGGAGCCGCCGTCAACACCGCCACCACCACCACCGCAGCAGCAGCATCAGGAGCACTTGGGAGCCACTGCGGGACAGGAAGGAGCAAAGCCCCAGGGAAAGCTTCAGGTGAGGGTGGCGGGTTTTTCAAACTTCTGCACAGGCCCAGATGCGCGCTCTCTGCACTCACTGATGAGGGCCGCGCTCACGAGCTGACGAGGGCCTCCGCGGCCCTGGTCAGCACGTGCACCAAGAGAGTATGCGTGCACCAGGGCCTGTGCAGAAGATTTAAAGAGCCGGCGGCCCATTTTGAAGATCAGAGTTGCCGGCCCAGCGGGCATTTGCCCGCCTGGGCAGATTATCAATCCAGGCCTGCCTATCGGCATCCCATTCCAGTTGATTGACAGGTCTCTCCTATATGTATGTAGTAATGGCCCGGATTGGGGGTGGTCCACTGCTTACCACGACCAGACAACACAGACACCAGACGGAGGCAAATTTTGGTTGCAACAGGTCCGAGTTTATTGGCCTTCCTCCTGACGACCGTAGCCATACACCGCAGCTCCTTTACAGCTCTCCGTATTCCTGCCCGGGTACCTTCACCTTCCTTCTGTCGTAGTGACGTTCCTCGTGGATCTTTCGCTGGGGCTGTCCTAGACCTATCTACTGCCAGCGCTTCACCTGTCCGAGGTCGTCGTCCAATCTGTACCCCCAGGGCCTCGTCTGTCCTGTGGTTCTTTGTGTCAGGGCCACCCCCTGACTGTCTCTTCCTGTCAGTCCCCTGGTCGAGCTCTCCACCGTTGTCAGTCCTTCGTACTGAGTCTTCTCCTCCTGAGCTCTTCCTGGGACTAGTCCTGCCTGGAACCCTGTCCTGTCCTATTTATCCCCTTCCTCGGGAATTTCCCTCCTGGGTTCCTATCTCCCCGCCCCCATGACTAAGCGGTTTCTAAAGCCCTAAGCTGCTGTCAAGTCCTGAACTATGCTCCCCCTGCCATCTTGTGGTCAAATCTAGGTATTACACTCCTTTTCTATCTTCCCCAGCTGTTTCCCTTTGGTCATTTCCAATATCCATCTATAGTGCACAAACCTTCCCTTCTTCCTTCAGTCAAGTCTGTCCGTCAAGTCACCTTCCCCACATGTACACAAATGGGCTCTACTCGGGAGTATACATAACGCATTCGTACATGCCGGTTTATAATCCATCGGTAAATCCCCACAGCGCACAGTGTGTGTTCTGGGGGGATTCATAAATCTGTCCGTCACGTCACCTTCCCCACGCTCTCCCCTCCTTTGTGTATTGTCGTCCCCGACAATCGTACTCCCTACCTACGTCGTCCTGAAGCTTGTCCACCATCTGTTGTCGGACCGGTTTTTGGGCCAAACCCGCCACACGCGGGGGGGGCGAACCACACCGGGAGCACCATGTGCAAACAGCCTACTGCTACCCGCCGGCACGCACGCCATGTGACAGCTTCTTTCAGGTTGGCGAGGTACACCCGGACTACTCTACGGCGTGTACCTCCCACTGCTTGCCCCTTCTGTTACCCTCTACTGTCTGGAACGCCATGACCGAGGCCTTTCGCCTAGCAGGCCATCGCTAGCGCCCGCCCATCCTTTTGGGGTGTCCGTGGTGTCGGGGACCTGACTGACTGACCACTGTCTGGCTCAATATCTTCCGTCTCTTTGTCCATCAAATTAAAAAGAGCCATGGTCGGCGTCTTAGCTACATCTACATCGCACCAGGAACCTGTTACATACACATTTTTGTTATACACACTACTCACTAAATCAACTTTTGACATACTATTATTTTTACTTTAATAACCATAGGAGTGACTCAACTGGAGTAACCCCATTTTCTCTCTTTTTTTGGTTCTCTTTTTTTTTCTTCAAACACATTAACATTGTCAATCAAACAATAAAAACATTTTTTTTTCAACCTGGACAAAAAACTGTCCTCGTAGCCTGCACAACGGTGCAACGAAATCCCGACAGTCCGGGCCATCTCCTGATAGCTGGTAACAAGGGACCCCACAGCCGTGGAGCTCCCGGGTTGCAGGGAGTGTCTCTAGAAGTCCTCTCTACGGGGGTTCGTGGCCTTCGGGTTCAATAATTACGGCTACCGCGTAGTAGCCGCTGGGACAGTACTCTTTGTAGTACGATACCAAGTCCCCCTCTCGCAACGCCCGGCCGTGACGGATGGAGGTCACGTTGATGTACACCTTCTGGCCGGTTGCGAGGTCCCTTATGAACCCGTATCCCTTCTCCAGGTTGGTGTACACGAGCCGCCCGGTGGATCGGGAAGTCGCTATGCCCGCCTCTCCTTTTTCGTGGAGAAGGCTCCAGATCTCCTGCTCTCGGGCCTTCTTCTCTATGACCTCTGCAACCCATACGGAGCGTCCGTGGTAGGCCGCGGAGTCCGGTGGGAGTGACGCGGCCGGGGTCGAGAGCAGGGCAGAGGCGGCCACAGATTCCGGTGGCCCAGTAGCTGCTGGGGCTGGGCGGTGGGCAGGGGCAGCCATGGGTCCCAGTGGATAGGCCACAGACCCCAACAAGTGGGCCTCAGCCAGCTCCGGGAGTGAAGTAGACGCGGCCATGGGGCAGGCCGCAACCGGAGTCGCAGACGGAGCCGGAGTGGTGGCAGGCTTCGGTGGATAGGCCGCCGCCTCTCGGTGGAACATGGCAGGGACGGCCACAGGTGGGTTCCGCACCGGCGACACAGGACGTGGCGCCGCCGGGTGGGGTGGCTCAGGGACGCGGGCAGAGGGGTCGCTCGGCCCAGCGGAGGCCGCAAAGCTCTCCGCAGCCGGGCTCACTGGGAAGCAGGAGGCCGCGCAGGAAGGCCGCGTGGCGGGGGCCGGTCGCGGAGCCGCCGGCTGGGCCGGGGGACCTCTCACCTTCCCCGGTGCCGCGGCCTCCGGCAGGCCACTCCGCAGCTCCTCCCGCAGCCTCCGATCTTCACCCCGACATCCGGCAGGGCTAGCCTCCAGGCTCATCGGTCCCGCAGGGAGGCTCCCAGGCGATGTCTTCGGCGACTGCTCCAGCAGGGCCCACAGTCGCTCCTCTTCTCCAACCGATGTCTGGGGTGCTGTCAGGGGCTCTCGAAAGCAGGTCTCCCTGCGAAATTTGACCTTTTGACGCCACCGCCCCGGATCTCCTGATGGCAGCCAAGGATCTGGAAGCAAGTCTCAAATTTGTAATCCACAGGCGAATAAATTTGTAATCCACAGGTGAGCGAATTTCTAATCCACAGGTGAGCTGCTCAAGTCCTTTTAGATTCTCCTAGCGCAGGCCTGCCGCAGAAGCTGTATTATTGGCGGCTGCGATCCTGCCGACTATGCCAAATATAGTAATGGCCCGGATTGGGGGGTGGTCCACTGCTTACCACGACCAGGCGACACAGAAACCAGACGGAGGCAGATTTTGTTTGCAACAGGTCCGAGTTTATTGGCCTTCCTCCTGACGACCGTAGCCATAGCCATACACCGCAGCTCCTTTACAGCTCTCCATATTCAGGCCCGGGTACCTTCACCTTCCTTCTGTCGTAGTGACGTTCCTCGTGGATCTTTCGCTGGGGCTGTCCTAGACCTATCTACTGCCAGCGCTTCACCTGTCCGAGGTCGTCGTCCAATCTGTACCCCCGGGGCCTCGTCTGTCCTGTGGTTCTTTGTGTCAGGGCCACCCCCTGACTGTCTCTTCCTGTCAGTCCCCTGGTCGAGCTCTCCACCGTTGTCAGTCCTTCGTACTGAGTTTTCTCCTCCTGAGCTCTTCTGTTATGAATGAGTCACCGTAGGAGGCAAAAACAGAAATACAAGCTAAGTCCAGAAAACCAGAGAAGTTGGCAACTATCAGATTGCAGACCCCTGAACCTATTAACACAACTAGCAGTAGCCGTGGGGGGTTCCTACGATGCCCTAGACCCCTCGATCACAGCCGGAGAATTACATAGGCCTAAAGAAAGAAAGGGGAAATCTAAACTGCCCCAGAGCAGACCCCAAAGCAATAGGCAGCCCCCAACATATAATGACGGTGAAGCAAGATGAAAACACTAACACAGACAGAAAGATAGACTGAGCAAAGAAGGGGCCCAAAACTACCTAGATAGGAAAGGACAGGAAGGCTGCTGTCTGCAATCTGATAAAACCCCATCAAAGACATAAGCCAACAAGCTGATATGAAAAAGGCCCTGAAGCAGCTAGGCTTCAAAACTAAATCAGCACTCAGGTATTTTCAGAAGACAGAGCTAAAAGAATTCAGCACACCCCAGCAGGGAATGGCAGAAATCCAGAAAAACAAAGCAAAACAAAGTCAAAGCACCAATGCAAAAGGCCGAGCAGAAAACTTAGCTTTAGAGGAGCAGGAATTCAGACTGGTCTCCAAGGAACCCACAGAGAAATCACCCGCAGGGCAGAAGGGCATCAGCAGCCTTATATCCACTCAGTAACTCCACTCAGCCAGTCATCATCATCAGCCTCAGGTGTTTGATAATCAGGCTCACTACCTTTCTTTACCAGAAGAGGGAGTTCCTCGGGCCTCAGTAATGAAGGGTAAAATGAACTCACAACAGTACCTCCCCCTTGAGGAGGGGTCACCGAACCCTCAACTACGCCACCAGGGCGATCAGGGTGAGCCCGATGAAAGGCACGCACCAATCTTTTGGCATGAATATCAGAGGCAGAGACCCAGGAATTATCCTCCTGACCATAACCCTTCCACTTAACCAAATACTGGAGTCTCCGTCTAGCCAGACGGGAATCCAGTACTTTCTCTACCTCATATTCCATGTTACCTTCAACCAATACAGGGTCTGGAGGTGCCACCCCCGAAACAACAGGTTCAACAAACCTCTTCAACAAAGATTTATGGAACACATTATGGATTTTAAATGTGACAGGAAGAGCCAAACGAAAAGAGACCGGATTAATAATCTCCACAATCTTGTAAGGTCCAATAAATCTAGGCTTAAACTTAGGAGAAGCCACCTTCATAGCAATATTTTTTGATGATAACCACACCATATCACCAACCTTAAACTGGGGACCAATGGTCCTATGTCGGATGGAAAATCGCTGGGCCTTTTCCTGGGAGAGAGATAACTTATCCACCACTTGGTCCCAGATCTGGTGCATTCTCTCCACCACAGTGTCAACACCTGGGCAGGCAGAGGGCTCCACCTGCCCTGAAGAAAATCGAGGATGAAACCCAAAGTTACAAAAAAAAAGGTGACATCAAAGTGGCAGAACTAGCTCTATTATTTAAAGCAAATTCGGCCAAGGGCAAAAATGAAACCCAATCATCCTGATCAGCAGAAATAAAACATCTCAAATATGACTCCAAGGTCTGGTTTGTTCTCTCTGTCTGCCCATTGGTCTGAGGGTGAAAAGCAGAGGAGAAGGACAACTGAATTCCCAGCCTGGAACAGAAAGTTCTCCAAAATCTAGACACAAACTGGACTCCTCTGTCAGATACAATGTTCTCAGGAATCCCATGCAAACGAACCACCTGTTGTAAAAACAGGGGCACCAACTCAGAGGAAGACGGCAACTTAGGGAGTGGTACAAGATGAACCATCTTAGAGAACCTATCACAAATCACCCAAATAACAGTCATCCTTTGAGAGACAGGCATATCAGAGATGAAATCCATTGAAATATGGGTCCATGGCCTCTTGGGGACAGGCAAAGGCATCAACAACCCACTAGAGCGAGAACACGGTTTAGAGCGGGAGCACGTCCCACAGGACTGCACAAAATTCCTGACATCACGAGACAAGGAGGGCCACCAAAAAAACCGACTCACCAGATCTCTAGTACCAAAAATACCTGGATGACCAGCCAAAGCAGAGCAATGAACTTCAGACATCACTCTCTTCTTCCACTGGTCAGGAACATACAACTTTCCACTGGGACAACGCTCAGGTTTGTCCTCCTGGAACTCTTCCAGAGCACGTCTCAAATCGGGCGAGATGGCAGAAAGAACTACCCCTTCACCTAAGATGGAAGCAGGCTTGGTCACCACAGGAGAATCAGCAAAGAAGCTCCTAGAGAGGGCGTCTGCCTTGACATTCTTCGTTCCAGGAAGAAAAGAAACCACAAAATCAAAACGTGTAAAAAACAAGGCCCACCTAGCCTGCCTAGGGTTCAAGCGCTTAGCCGACTCTAGGTAAATAAAATTCTTGTGGTCAGTGAGGACCACGACTTGATGCATAGCTCCCTCCAACCAATGTCTCCACTCCTCAAATGCCCATTTCATGGCCAACAGTCCCCTATTCCCCACATCATAGTTACGTTCAGATGGAGAGAACTTTCGGGAAAAGAAAGCACAGGGATTCATTTTAGATGTTACAGGATCCTTTTGGGACAAAACAGCTCCTGCACCAATCTCAGAAGCATCCACCTCTACCTGGAATGGAAGTGAGACATCAGGTTGCCGCAAAACCGAAGCGGAGGTGAATCTTCGCTTCAGCTCCTGAAAGGAAGAAACAGCCTCCGGAGACCAATTTAACACATCAGCACCCATCTTAGTCAAATCAGTCAATGGCTTGGCAATACTAGAAAATTTTGCTATAAATTTCCGATAAAAATTAGCAAAACCCAAAAACTTCTGGAGGGCCTTCAAAGACGTGGGCTGAACCCAATCGTAAATGGCCTGTACCTTGGCCGGGTCCATTTCAATAGTTGACGGGGACAATATAAATCCCAAAAAAGAAATCCTCTGTACTCCGAAAAGGCATTTAGATCCTTTGACATACAGGGAATTCTCCCTCAAGATCCGGAACACAGTCCGAATATGTTCCACATGAGAATCCCAATCCTTGGAGAAGATCAAAATATCATCCAGATAGATAATCAAAAATTTATCGACAAAATCTCGGAAAATATCGTTCATGAAGCACTGGAAGACAAGGGGCATTAGTGAGCCCAAAAGGCATCACCAGGTACTCAAAATGTCCCTCCGGAGTATTAAACGCCATCTTCCATTCATCCCCATGCTTAATGGGAATAAGATTATACGCCCCCCTGAGGTCAAACTTGGTAAACCAGCAAGCACCTTTAACTCTGGAGAATAGATCAGAAATCAGGGGTAACGGATACTGATATTTAACAGTAACTTTGTTGAGGGCACGATAATCAATACAAGGTCTTAATGATCCATCCTTTTTGGCTACAAAAAAAAAAGGCACCTAAGGGTGACGAGGATGGTCTAATATGACCCTCCTCCAACGCCTCCTTAATATAGGATCGCATAGCCTCGTGCTCAGGTACAGATAAATTGAAGAGCCGACCCTTGGGAAATTTACACCCCGGGCTCAGTTCAATTGCACAGTCATAACTCCTATGAGGAGGCAGAGACGCAGACTCATTCTCACTAAATACATCATAAAAGTCCGCCAAATAATCAGGAACATCATGCGACTGAGGAGAGGTGGAAAACACCGGAGCCTCACTAAAGGCACACCGACAACCCCAACTCACCACAGACACAGATTTCCAATCCAAAACTGGATTATGAATTTGTAACCAGGGAAACCCCAGAACAATAGTATCATGCAGATTATGCAACACCAAAAATCTGCAATTTTCTTGATGGTCTGGGGCGACCCGCATCACCACCTGGGTCCAAAACTGAGGTTTATTTTTAGCCAAAGGAGTAGCATCAATCCCCCTCAAAGGGATAGGCGTCTGCAGAGGTGTCATCGGAAATCCACAACGTTTAGCAAAATCCAAGTCCATTAGGTTTAGGGCTGCTCCCGAATCCACAAAAGCCTTGGCGGAAAATGTGGGCAGGGAGCAGATCAGAGTAATAGCCAGAAGAAACTTAGGTTGAACACCCCAACAGAAAACGTGTGTGCAAAGCGTTTCTCTCGTTTAGGACAGACAGAAATAATATGCGAGGCATCTCCACAGAAAAAACACAACTTATTACGCCTTCTGAACTCCTGACGCTGCTCTCTGGAAAAAACTCTATCACATTGCATAGGTTCAGACATTTGTTCAACAGGTGGCAACACCTCTCGTGCAGCTTTGCGTTCGCGCAAACGCCGATCAACCTGAATGGCTAATGACATAGAATCGTCAAGACCAGAGGGAACTGGAAATCCCACCATAGTATCTTTTACGGCTTCTGACAACCCCTTCCGAAAGAGAGCAGCCAAAGCATTATCATTCCAGGTAGTAAGTACTGCCCACTTTCGGAATTTTTGACAGTACAATTCTGCAGAATCACGACCCTGGTTCAATGCCAGCAGGGTCTTTTCAGCCTGATCAATGGCATTAGGTTCGTCATACAACAACTCCAAGGCCTGAAAAAATGCATTCACATTAGTCAGAATAGGATCATCTGGTTTCAAAGAAAACGCCCAATCCTGGGGATCGCCACGCAGCAAAGAGATGACAATTTTAACCTGCTGCGCGGAGCTCCCTGACGAGTTAGGCTTCAAGGCAAAAAATAATTTACAATTATTTTTGAAATTCAAAAATTTAGACCGATCCCCAAAAAATACATCAGGTGTAGGAATCTTTGGTTCAGCAGCATGTGAATGAGCAAGGTAGGCGGAAATTCCCCGCACTTCCGCAGCGAGCTGCTCCACATGATCAGACAATTGCTTTATCTCCATTGAGAGAAAAAAAAATTCCCCCTACGGCCTCAGAGATATAGAGGAAAAAATATACACTCTTTTTTTTTCTTTTTTTTTTTTTTTACAATTCTTTCCTGCTATTGAGTACCCTAGGATCTGCGGTATGGCGGGTGATTCTGTTATGAATGAGTCACCGTAGGAGGCAAAAACAGAAATACAAGCTAAGTCCAGAAAACCAGAGAAGTTGGCAACTATCAGATTGCAGACCCCTGAACCTATCAACACAATTAGCAGTAGCCGTGGGGGGTTCCTACGATGCCCTAGACCCCTCGATCACAGCCGGAGAATTAAATAGGCCTAAAGAAAGAAAGGGGAAATCTAAACTGCCCCAGAGCAGACCCCAAAGCAATAGGCAGCCCCCAACATATAATGACGGTGAAGCAAGATGAAAACACAAACACAGACAGAAAGATAGACTGAGCAAAGAAGGGGCCCAAAACTACCTAGATAGGAAAGGACAGGAAGGCTGCTGTCTGCAATCTGCCAAAACCCTATCAAAGACATAAGCCAACAAGCTGATATGAAAAAGGCCCTGAAGCAGCTAGACTTCAAAACTAAATCAGCACTCAGGTATTTTCAGAAGACAGAGCTAAAGGAATTCAGCACACCCCAGCAGGGAATGGCAGAAATCCAGAAAAACAAAGCAAAACAAAGTCAAAGCACCAATGCAAAAGGCCGAGCATAAAACTTAGCTTTAGAGGAGCAGTAATTCAGACTGGTCTCCAAGGATCCCACAGAGAAATCACCCGCAGGGCAGAAGGGCGTCGGCAGCCTTATATCCAGTCAGTAACTCCACTCAGCCAGTCATCATCATCAGCCTCAGGTGTTTGATAATCAGGCTCACTACCTTTCTTTACCAGAAGAGGGAGTTCCTCGGGCCTCAGTAATGAAGGGGAAAATGAACTCACAACACTCTTCCTGGGACTAGTCCTGCCTGGAACCCTGTCCTATTTATCCCCTTCCTCGGGAATTTCCCTCATGGGTTCCTGTCTCCCCGCCCCCATGACTAAGCAGGTTCTAAAGCCCTAAGCTGCTGTCAAGTCCTGAACTACGCTCCCCCCTGCTATCTTGTGGTCAAATCTAGGTATTGCATTCCTTTTCTGTCTTCCCCAGCTGTTTCCCTTTGGTCATTGCCAATATCCGTCTATAGTGCTCAAACCATCCCTTCTTCCTTCAGTCAAGTCTGTCCATCAAGTCACCATCCCCACATGTACACAAATGGGCTATACTCGGGAGTATACATAACGCATTCATACACGCCGGTTTATAATCCATCGGTAAATCCCCGCAGAGCACAGTGTGTGTTCTGGGGGATTCATAAATCTGTAGTCATACAGAGTGACTGCAGACTTAACAATTTGAACAGGACAACCTCTTCAATAATGAGGTGCTTACAAGCCGAAGCCGCCAGAAGAATGGTCAGGTCACTTCTTTTAACCGCTTTGCCACTTTGGAAACCTGATGCTGTCAAAAAGACGGAACATGTGCACAGCAAGTAGTTTTTAAATTGTTATGCATATGTTATGCTTTTTAGAGCTTCTCAGGCCGATTTCCTGTGAAAAAGACATCATGTACACATACCCTTACAATACTCATACTGGGATGCTTTTCACTATAGGGATCAGTTAATGTTGTGTATCGCCCCGGAAGGAGCTTTTGCGAAACGGCGTAGGGGTTGGGGAGGTGCCGCTGTTGTGGTTTTCTGAAGGTCCTGGTCTTGGTGACCCCTGGTATCCTTTTAGGCTGCTGTTCTTTGGAGGCACTATGCACTTTATTTTTGAAAACTTAGCAACTTGGCACTTCTAGTGGTCTATATAATAAGTATGATTTATCTTTTTTGTATATTTTTTCTCCCTTCTCTTAACTTACATGTGACCAATCTTCTACAAGTGACCTTCCATATACCCAGCCCACAATTTGCACCTCCCTGTATTGGAGGTCTTTCCCACCCTGTTTTTTTATGGTTTTATATCTACTGTTATATTAATAAATATTATGTATTTATTAACAAGCTGGAATCACTTTTGTGTCATCTGGCGGCATTACTATTGCTGTTAGCGATAGTGTGTTTTCAAAGTTGCATCTGACGTGTCTAGTATCTTATTTTTTGGGGCATACGTGATTTACATTTTGTACATTTCAGGAAGTCTTTCCTACGTGCCGAAGCACACATTCTAATATATATATGCACTTCTGCATATCAGGAAATACTTCATAAAAAACACATTCTGGATTTGCACAACTCTATGGCCCAAGAGCTTCACTAACTGACACAGCAACATCGGTGTTCTTTGGTAACAGTTTGCTACACAGAGCATTGTAGTGGTCCGAAAGTGATATATTATAATATATAGGTTAAATGTGTTGTCCAAGGCTTAGATATTGATAGTTTATCCTTAGGAAAGGTCATTAATATCAGGGTGCCATGTTTCTGCTCCAGCCACATATCAGGAAAAGTCTCCAGCCTTTAAAGGGAATCTGTCAGAAACTTCCTGTTATGTAATCTGAGGATAGCATAAGGTAGGGGTTAAAACACTATATTCAAATTTATGTCATTTATTACATTGTGTGCTGTTGTTTACTCACAGTGATGGTTTTATCTCTAGGAGATTATCATTGCCTGGTCTGATATGCACTGGACTACTAGTCCGACTTTGTCCCTTCTTCTGATAAGCAGCTCATTGTCTATAGACAATGTACATACAGAGTCTGGTGTGGTCGGAGACAGCTTTCTTAAGGGGGTTTTACACTAAGCGATATCGCTAGCAATATCGCTAAAACGTCACTGGTTTTGTGACGTTATAGCGATATTGCTAGCGATATCGCTATGTGTGATACTTACCAACGACCGGCTCCCCTGCTGTCCATCGCTGATCGCGCGAGAATGTCCGGCTCCATTTCTCGTCGGGCGCTTCCTGCTGAGACTTCCTGCTGTGACGACGAGCGACGCTGGACGCGGGCGGGAGGACGCAGGATCGCTGTGTGTGAATGGTAAGTATCGTGCGCTGCGTCGCTGCTGCATCGCTGTGAGATCTTTCTGTATGAAAGCTCACTAGCGATCATTTAGCGATGCACCAGCGATCCTGACCGGGTCGGATCGCTGGTTGGATCGCTGGTGCATCGCTAAATGTAAAAGGGCCTTTAGGCTAGGTTCACATTATTGTTTGAGTCCGCAGCATATCCAGAACCCTTTTTTTCCCTCCATTTACTTTTTGACAGTGCACAATACAACCAGATCCTTTTCCTAGCACAGCGTGAAAATCCAGCAATTTTAAAGGTGTCCCAAACATCCCTTTTGAGTGTGCAGAGAAATATTTCTTTTTTATGTGGTACGGTTGAGTAGTTTTTTTTGTTTGAGTGTCTTACACAATTTCTTGACACTATTTTGCTGATCCCCCCCAAAAAATACAGACAGGCCACATTTTTACAGTGTGATATACTGTATCTGTGACACAGTGTGGTATCTGCGTGCCAGCTCATATCTGTGTGTGCTCAAAGTTTGGCCAGTTTATGGCTGTTTTCTTTTTTTTGTCCGGGGTGTCACTGGACTTATAAACAGCAGTATTTGCCCCCCCCCAAAAAAAAAATTGTCGTAGTGGTATCTCCGTGCTAGCTCATATCTGTGCATGCTCAAAGTTTGGCCAATTTAAGGCTGATTTATTTTTTTGTCCTGGGTGTCATTGGACTTATATACAGTTTATTTTATTTTTTTACATAAAAATGTGTATTTTTAGGGGATTTTTTACTATTTTTTAATATTTTTTTTTTACATATGTTTAATTTTTTTTTTTTTTACCTTGTACCTTTATGGGACTTTCACTTTCACTTTAGGTATAATACATTGCAATGCTCCAGCATTGTAATGTATTATACCCCATGGAGAAAGCTGCTGACACCATGCTGTGAGCATGGTCTCAGCAGCTTTCCATAGCTGAACGACCCGGAGGTTGTCATGACACCTCCGGGTCATCATGGCACGGGTCGGGCCTTCGGGGGGATGCCGATCTGAGGCAGTGGGAGCCCCCTGCATACCTCCCCTGAACACTGCAATCGCGCTTGATCACAGAACACAGGGGGTTAACAGCCAGGGGTGGCGGGGGGCGCCGCTCCTGGCTGTCAGTGCAAGAAGCTCAGCCACTGCAGCGCTGAGCTCCTGCACTGATTGAGCAGGAGAAGCTGAAATTTCAGCCTCTCCTGCCTGATCGCTGCTGTGTGTCTTTTCTGGAATTAAATAAAAAGTCTGAAACTGAAAACAGAGTTAACATTTTCTATATACTAACCTTTAAATGGACTGTATAATCAGAAATTGAACTGTTGCTTAAACCAGATTTGTGTGATATTCGTATTTTTTTTATTTTTGCCAAAAAAAATTTCATATCAATATCAGTATTGAAAAAAATTTAAATCTTGCAATTTTCACATTATCCACTGGGGCTTTTTTAGGCTCATATTTCTTGTTCTTTCAAGAGTTTTCGGCCATTTCTTTTTCATCGAACTCTAGAGCCACCAATCGGAAGGTGCAATCCTAAAAATCAATATCAACTCTTTACTGAGCCTTGCCACATGACTTAGGATAAGAAACCAAATCAAACACATGTTTCGGAGTATTTCCCCCTCATCATCGCAAAGCAAGAGGTTTTATTTGGCTAGGTGAGAGGCCTCTGACATGAGGTCTAAGAGGGAACATTTCTTCTTATGGATAGTGCCAAGCCAGCGTATTGAGACTTGTAGGCCACAAATGCTCCTCTGGGAATTTAAATATACAGTAGGTTTGGAAAGTATTCAGACCCCTTTAAATTTTTCACTCTTTGTTTCATTGCAGCCATTTGGTAAATGAAAAAAAGTTCATTTTTTTTCTCATTTTCTCAGTCTGCACCCCATCTTGACTGATAAAAAACAGAAATGTAGAAATTTTTGCAAATTTATTAAAAAAGAAAAACTGAAATATCACATAGTCATAGGTGTTCAGACCTTTTGCTCAGTATTGAGTAGATGCACCCTTTTGAGCTAGTACAGCCATGCGTCTTCTTGGGAATGATGCAACAAGTTTTTCACACCTGGATTTGGGGATCCTCTGCCATTCTTCCTGGTAGATCCTCTCCAGTTCTGTCAGGTTGAATGGTGAATGTTGGTGGACAGCCATTTTCAGGTCTCTCCAGAGATGCTCAAATGGGTTTAGGTCAGGGTCAGTCAAGAATGGTCACAAGGTTGTTCTCCAAATTAAATCTCCTAATGTTGGCTTGTTACTCTCCATATGGAGAATTGTTCCTTCTTAGACCAAATTATCAATCAGAGGCAGGATTACAAAGCCAGTAACACAGGATTCATCCCTAACACTAGCAGGTGCCCTAGCTCGCCCTATTCCCCGGGATACTTCTGAAGGTGAAGATGCCAAGGCCTCCACGCTTGCATTATCTCCTGTGTTGGCCCTCCGTCTTTTCTACTGTGCACCGTAGTACACCAACCCGACAAACAAGGCAACACAGACAAGGGATAACAGAAAACTCCAGGCATACAAAATATTCACCCACATATAACAGAGGAATGCATCGGGGCATGGAGGTAGGGAAATAAACCAAAATAGAGAAGGATAGGGAATAACCACACATACAAACCAAGCAACAGTCACAGATAACTCGTCTAACTCTCCTTCTCATACTGTATGTTCTCCTCTCCCTCCGTTAGCCATGCAGCAAATGCTTGCTCTGACAAGGATTTGTAACAGAGCCCAGATTATAAAGGGGAAAGGAGTGGCTAACCGAGCTCAGCTGTGATTCCCAACATGGCCAATCAACCCCTGTTCTGCCAGAAGAAATAAACACATTTAAAATAAAGGAGAGTGCTTCTTCTCAGCGCCGGAGTAGGAGCAATAAGACGCTTCGGTATTCTGGCTCCACACTGTCGCGATAACCCTGTGACATTATTTTCCTCATTAAGGTAAAAGTGCATTTACACTGCAAGATTATTGTGAATCAACATTCCTGAAGTCTAAACCTAAACACGCTTACGATCACCCACCAAACGAGTAAAACGCTTGTTCGTCAACTGAACAGATCTTTTGATTTTCCCAAAAGATCATCATTCTCGGAATGGCATTATCCTGTATAATGACTTGTGCTGCTGAGAACAACTGCAGCCTAAGTGCACTGTGTAATCTATCATATATAGTTCAGTACACATCTGAAGCAGGGTTAGTTAGGCTATTAAATGACCGTCGAGTGACAAAAATACTGTTGGTGGGCAGTTATTTAAGGCTATATGAAGCAGCCCGCTCTCCATACTTCACTGTGTAAAGCCAAAGACACTGTCAGAGGAGCGTCCACACGATCAATGCAAAGCCACTTCAGGAAAATTACCAACACCAGCGTCTAAAAGATGCCATGTGCACATAGCCATACACTACATATTGCAAAGTGCAAATGCACTGTGTAAATGCACCATTAGATTCTTTGTGTGTTTTTGCATACATAGAGGACCACCGATAGATACAGAAACTGTGACAGGAATCATGCTAAGTGAGGGAAACGTTTATCTATAATAATAAATGCCCTAAGCAGCTTCCGGTTGTAACAACTTCCGTCCAGTTGTAACCGGTGACGTCACCGCACACCTCTTTCCATGTTAACCCTCAACACACCACTCCTCCTCAACACACACTCCTCTCACCTTTCACCATCTCCACTCACATCCACTCACTCTTTCACTCCACATACGACCCTTTCTCTCACTCCGTCTCTCATACTCACGCCGTCATCGCCGCTGATCCACGATCCCCGACATCTTCTTCCGCCGGCGCCATCCTGGATCCAGACGTCCTCCACGCCGACGACATGTTCTTGCGGCGACGCCATTTTGGATCGGCGAAATCCCGCGATAGTCAAGATGGCGTCGCCGCAAGAACATGTCGCCGGCGTGGAGGACGTCGAGATCCAAAATGGCGTCGGCGAAATCTCGCGAGATTTCGCCGACGCCATTTTGGATCCCGACGGCATCCACGCCGGCGACATGTTCCTGCGGCGACGCTATTTTGGATCGGCGAAATCCCGTGATACTCAAGATGGCGTCACCGCAAGAACATGTCGCCGGCGTGGACAACGTCTGGATCCAGGATGGCGCCGGCGGAAGATGTCGGGGATCGTGGAGCAGCGGCGATGACGGCGTGAGTATGAGAGACGGAGTGAGAGAAGGGGTCGTATGTGGAGTGAAAGAGTGAGTGGAGATGGTGAAAGGTGAGAGGAGTGTGTGTGTTGAGGGTTAACATGGCAAGAGGTGTGATGCTATCGCATCCTCCCGATGCGATAGCATCGGGCCATAATCTAGTCTAATATATAAAGCTCAATGTGGGTGTATGTATGTGTGTGTCCGGGATAGGCATCCGCACCGTCGCAGCTACAGCCACAAAATTTGGCACAGTCACACGTCTGGACCCCGATAGCGTCATAGGCTATGTTGTGAGGCAAAATTTTAACCCCGCGCGTTCCAATTCACCAAACAATTTTGCCCCTATCTGCATAATGGGAAAAAAGTGTATGTATTGGCATCTGCACCGTCGTAGCTACAGCCACAAAATTTTGCATGGTCACATGTCTGGACCCCGAGAACGTCATAGGCTATGTTGTGAGGTGAAATTTTAACCCCGCGCATTCCAATTCACCAAACAATTTTGCCCCTATCTACATAAAGTGGAAAAAGTGAAAGGAAAAGTGCTGGAGGCAAATTGACAGCTGCCAGATGTGAACAAGGGGGACTTAAAGAATGAGAGCAATGGCGCCAAAGAGTATATACTGTACAGTTGCTAAGGTGGGGCCCTGACATGGGATTCTCACCACACATGGGGATATGAACACACACACAAAATGCGCCACACACTACCACGTGCTTCAACACATATACCACCCTCAGCACACATTTCACCACACATACACCAACCTCACCACATAAAAGTCAAAACACAAAAGTCGCCACTCAAAACTCGCCACGCTGTCCCAGAGCTGTTTAAAAGATGAAAAATGAGCTGTGATTGGTTGCTATCAGCAACAGTTTTCTTTGTAGACAGTTGTGGTAACTGAAGCCTATTAATCTTATCATTTCTATGGTGTTGTCCTTCTGTAAAGCTGGAAATAACACAATTTATTACCGTGCCAACACAGACCACACTCTGACACAGACTGCAGGGGGAGCCCAGTATTACACAGGATAGGATTAGATACACGGCTCAGCAGTCAGTATCACACAGGATAGGATTAGATACACAGCTCAGCAGTCAGTATCACACAGGAGAGGATTAGACACATGGCTCAGCAGTCAGTATCACACAGGATAGGATTAGATACATGGCTCAGCAGTCAGTACCACACAGGATAGGATTAGATACATGGCTCAGCAGTCAGTATCACACAGGATAGGATTAGATACACGGCTGAGCAGTCAAGTATCACACAGAATAGGATTAGATACACGGCTCAGCAGTCAGTATCACACAGGATAGGGTTAGATACAAGGCTCAGCAGTCAGTATCACACAGGAGAGGATTAGATACACGGCTCGGCAGTCAGTATCACACATGATAGGATTAGATACATGGCTCAGCAGTCAGTATCACACAGGAGAAGATTAGAAACACAGCTCAGCAGTCAGTATCACACAGGATAGGATTAGATACACGGCTCAGCAGTCAGTATCACACAGGAGAAGATTAGATACACAGCTCAGCAGTCAGTATCACACAGGATAGGGTTAGACACACGGCTCAGCAGTCAGTATCACACATGATAGGATTAGATACACGGCTCAGCAGTCAGTATCACACGTGATAGGATTAGATACACGGCTCAGCAGTCAGTATCACACAGGATAGGATTAGATACACAGCTCAGCTCTCAGTATCACACAGGATAGGGTTAGATACATGGCTCAGCAGTCAGTATCACACAGGATAGGGTTAGATACACTGCTCAGCAGTCAGTATCACACAGGATAGGATTAGATACACTTCTCAGCAGTCAGTATCACACAGGATAGGATTAGATACACGGCTGAGCAGTCAGTAACACACGATAGGATTAGATACACAGCTCAGAAGGAAAGTATCACATAGGAGAGGAAACTTGGGTAATCGTTTAGTTAATTTGTGTTGCAAATCTGTAGTGTTGAATATATGATGTGAAATGTTTTTATTTGTAATATAATCATTATAATTTGTTATAACTAACCACAGTTGGTTACTATGCCCGGGCAACGCCGGGCTCTTCAGCTAGTTATGTATATAATTGAAAGCTTTTTAAAGTAATGATTCTGGCACAAGAAATAACTTGCCGTAAGTTATTGATTCTGTTTTTATTTCTGTTTCTTTAGATTGACTCATATGATATGATAATATCCGAAGACATTGGAGAGATCCAGTTAATAAATATTGAAAAACACAAATACTGGTATAAAGATGACTGGTATTGTCGGCACATAACAGTTAAGACACCCACAGGAGATTATTTGGAGTTCCCCTGCTACAGATGGATTACTAATGATAAGGAAATAATTCTTCGTGAAGGAACAGGTTAGTTCAGTTGTGATAGTATCAGCTATTTTCTTTACTGAAAAAATGTATGAAGAAGCTAAATAGTATGGGTACCCTAATAACCAGCCATGTGGCCCTACAAAAAGAATCATCAGGAGAAAGGTGACAGCCACTTTATTGACGAGTTCACACCAATTGAAGCTCTGAACCAAATTTAAGGACGGAGTTACACAAGCATAGATCAATTATATAATGAATACTAATCAATTTTATAACACTATAACATGAGAAAAAAGATTGGATGTGAAATTAATTTGTGTAGAACTGAAATTCACTGAACCCAGTAAATTTGAACAGAATTGCCTAAAATGGCTGCCACAATTTGACACAGTTCAAAAGATTGTGTAAGAAGAGGTGACAATACTCCTGAAAAACCTTGGCGCTATGTATCATTGGTGCGAGAATGTAACACCTAGTCACGTGCGTTTGATTACAGAGTTCCTGAATATAAAGGGTCTGTGCTCCAAAGAGAGCGGGTTTTGGCGCCAAAGGAGAGTGGTTTAGAGGTGCTCAGGAAGAGCCCTTGCAGCCGGAATGAAAGGCCAGGATGAGAAGCGGGGGCCAGCAGACTGCGGTCCGGCTACACATAGGACCCCAGCGGCACTAAGTGAGACCCAGAGTCCACATTATGCCGGTCAAGACCCGAAGACCCAATCTGTGCCAGTCAAGACCTAGAGTCACAACTATGCCACTCAAGATCCGAATCCAAAACCTGTGCCAGTCAAGACCCAGAGTCCAGATGACGCCAGTCAAAAGTCTTTCCCTCAGACCTGGAAGACAGCTGACGACAGTCAAGCACTAAAGATCCGTAAAATGGGTAAGTTATCCATTCTTGATTGTGTGGCCAGGAAACAACAACATGTCCCAAGTCATCTGCTTTCGTGAAAAATTAACTCCCAATTGGTCAAGTTGCTGGTCATGCGGTTGCTGCTGTACCACTTTGCAGATTCCAGTGCCTTTTGAGAAATCATGATGTACCATCACCCTCAGTGGTGCATATCTATATGCAAATATTTTTCACAAAATGGGATGCCTAGTCTGTGCTGTCATGTGCAGGAGAACATGGGCCTCTCCCTGGACTTGTTATTTTGTTTTAAATTCATAGACTAATAGAATGTTAGAGTTGGAAGACACCTCCAAGATCATCGTGTCCAACCCCCTGCTCAATGCAGGAGTCACTAAACCATCTCAGACCGATGTCTGCCCAGCCTCTGTCTGAAGCCTTCCATTAAAGGAGAATACACCACTTCTCGTGGCAACCTGTTTCACTCACTGATCACCCTCACTGTGAAAAAGTTTTTTCTAAACTACTGATAGGGTGATAGGGGTTTGTTACAAGTCTCCAAAAATAACGGACGCAACGGAGAATATCCTCGTAAAGCAAATAGATGAAGCTGCGACTCAAGGAGAAGTCATTATTATGGGGGACTTCAAGTACCCTGAAATACATTGGGGAACCGAAACCTGCAGTTTCAACAAAGGTAATAGGTTTTTGACAACTATGAGAGACAATTACCTTTCACAACTGGTTCAGGACCCAACAAGAGGGGGGGCACTGCTAGACCTAATATTAACCAACAGGCCAGACCGCATGTCAAATGTAAGGTTTGGAGGTCACTTGGGTAATAGTGATCACAAAATAATAAGTTTTCATGTATCCTTTAATAAGATGTGTAGTAGAGGGGTTACAAGGACACTAAACTTCAGGAAAGCAAATTTCCAACGGATGAGAGATGATCTTGGTGCAATTACCTGGGACAATATCCTGAGACATAAAAATACACAAAGAAAATGGGAGACGTTTATTAGCATCCTGAATAGGATCTATGCACAATATATACCGTATGGGAATAAACATGGTAGAAATAGGAGGAAACCACTATGGCTATATAGAGCTGTAAGGGTCGCAATAAGTGACAAAAATAAAGCATTTAGAGAATTAAAGCAAGTAGGTAGTGATGAGGCATTAAATAAATACAGAAAATTAAATAAATTCTGTAAAAAGAAAATCAAGGCAGCAAAGATTGAAACAAAGACTCATTGCCAGAGAAAGTAAAAATAATCCCAAAATATTCTTATTCTTATAAATAGTAAGAAACTAAAAAAATGATAGTGTTGGCCCCCTTAAAAATAGTCTGGGTGAAATGGTGGATGAGGAAAAAGCCAATATGCTAAATGACTTTTTTTTCAACAGTATTTACACAAGAAAATCCTATGACAGATAACATGATAAGGGATAAAAATTCTCCATTAAATGTCACCTGCTTAACCCAGCAGGAAGTACAGCGGCGTCTAAAAATCACTAAAATTGACAAATCCCCGGGCCCGGATGGGATACACCCCCGAGTACTGCAGGAATTAAGCACAATCATAGATAGACCATTAATTTTAATCTTTAAAGATTCCATAATACAGGGTCTGTACCACAGGACTGGCGTATAGCAAATGTGGTGCCAATATTCAAAAAGGGGACAAAAACTGAACTTGGAAATTATAGGCCAGTAAGTTTAACCTTTACTGTGGGTAAAATCCTGGAGGGTTTTCTAAGAGATACTAAACTGGAGTATCTGAAGAAGAATAACTTCATCATGACTCAATATCAACATGGCTTTACGAGGGACCATTCCTGTCAGACTAATCTGATAAGCTTTTATGAAGAGGTAAGTTCCGGACTGGACCAAGAGAACACACTGGATGTAGTGTATATGAACTTTTCAAAAGCTTTTGATACGGTGCCACACAAAAGGTTGACACATAAAATGAGAACAATGGGGATAGGGGAAAATATGTGTAGGTGGGTTAAGAGCTGACTCAAGGATAGGAAACAGAGGGTGGTTATTAATGGAGCACACTCGGACTGGGTCACGGTTAGCTGTGGGGTACCACAGGGGTCAGTATTGGGCCCGCATCTTTTTAACATATTTATTAATGACCTTGTAGGGGGCATAGAGAGTAGAATTTCAGTATTTGCAGATGACACTAAACATGCTGCATTTTGGCGCGCACGGCGCACCGTCAAAAGTGCGCAGCACGCTACTTTCACACTGGCAGCGCATGATCTGCGCACCCTATGCTAAAGATAGGGTGCGCCGATCGCATGCGTGCAAATGCGAAAGTAGGCGGTGATCCCGGATGGGGCGGGCAGGGAGCCGGCTCAGGGCGGGGCTTAACGACGCAGGGCGCAGCGTTGTTTTAACGCAAATGTGAAACCAGCCTTAGCCTTCTTTTTATAAGCTAAACATTTCGAGTTCATTTAATCGTTCCTTGTAGGACATAGTTTGCAGTCCGCTCACTATCTCGGTAGCTCTTCTCTGAACTTGCTCCAGTTTTTCAATGCCTTTTTTAAAATGGGGTGCCTTGAACTGGACACAGTATTCCAGATGAGGCCTGACAAAAGAGGAGTAGAGGGGGATAATTACTTCACGTGATCTAGACTCTATGCTTCTCTTAATATATCCTAGAACTGTGTTTGCCTTTTTTGCTGCTGCATCATACTGTTCACTCATGTGCAGTCTATGATCTACTAGTATAGTATACCCAAGTCTTTTTCACACGTGCTGTTGCTTAGTTCTATTTCTCCCAGTCTGTAGATGTAATTTTCATTTTTCTTTCCCAGATGTAAAGTCTTGCATTTCTCCCTGTTAAATACCATTCTATTAGTCACTGCCCATTGTTCAAGCTTATCTAGATTCTTATAAATCCTTTCTCTGTTTTCTCTAGTGTTAGCTATTCTTCCTAGCTTTTGCAAATTTGATTAGTTTACCTTCAGCTCCGTTATCTAGATCATTTATAAAAATGTTGTACAACACTTAGGCCAGGACAGAGCCATGTGGTACCCCAACTGAAACACTCTTCCAATTGGATGTGCAACTATTTATTACCACTCTTTCAGTACAATCGCTGAGCCAGTTATGAATCCACCTAACCGTAGCCTTGTCAATCCCATACACTTTTTTTCAATAAGGATAATTTGAGATACTTTATCAAATGTTTTGCTGAAGTCGAGATATATTATATCTACCACATTTCCCTTATCCACCCAGTCAGGGATATCATAGTAGAAAATTAGATTAGTTTTGCGTGACTTGTTTGCTACTAACCCATGCTGGCTCTGGTTAATTACTGTATTCTTATCCAATTACTTACATACATGCTGTTTAATAATTTGCTCAAAGATCTTTCCTGGTATAGAAGTAAGGTTTACTGGCCTGTAATTTCTTGGCTCCACATAATTTCATTTTTGGAAAATAGAGCCCTTCTCCAATCTTCCGGGACTTCTCCTGTTCTACAGGATTTTTCAAAGATTCTAGTTAGTGGTTATGCAATTTCCTCTGCTAACTCTTTCAGTACCCTAGGATGTAATTCATCTGGACCATTCATCTGATGATGATTTCACTGCATCATCAAACACTTGGAACAACATTTATAGGGAGGTGTTGTGAGTTCATTTTCCCCTTCACCATTGAGGTCTGGTGAACTCCCTCTTCTGGTGAAGGAAGGTGGTGAGGCTGATTACCAAGCACCTGGGTATGATGATGATGACTGGGTGACGGGAATTGCTGACTGGATATAAGGCCGCCGACGCCCTTCTGCCTTGCTGGTGATCTCTCTGAGGGATTCTAGGAGACCAGTCTGATTCCTGCTCCTCAAAAGCTAAGTTTTCTGCACTGCTTTTTGCATTTGTGTTTTGTTTTGTTTTTGCCTTGTTTTTCTGAATTTCTGCCATTTCCTGCTGGGGTGAGTTGAATTCCTTTTTGATCTGTCTTCAGAAAATACCTGAGTGCTGATATAGTCTTTTTGAAGCCTAGCGTCTTCAGGGCCTTTTTCCCTATCAGCCTGTTGGCCCTTGTTTTGATAGGGTTTTTGGCGGATTGCAGACAGCATCTTTCCTATCCTGTCCTATTTAGTTAGCTTGGGCCCCATCATTTGCTCAGCCTATCTTTCTATCTGTGTGTGTCACGGCACTGCCAGACTCAGGGCCTGCTGTCCCGCCCTCGGCCAGTAGGAGGCGCCGGACTATCACATCACCGTCAGACTCAGGGCCTGCTGTCCCGGCCTCGACCACTAGGAGGCGCCGGACTGTCCTATCACCGTCTGACCCATGGCCTGCAGTCTCGGCCTTGGTCTCTGGGAGGCGTTGTGCTTCAACCCCGAGTGATGGCGGCGATAGTCATGAGGCTCCTGCGCAGGCGTCCGCTGGACGCAGGCTTCGCTCCTCGGTCAGTCATGAAGGGGCTGGTGCAGTACCATCCAGCCTGGTCCTGGGGGCGGTCCGGATGACATCACCAGCCCACGGGCCTGTAAGGGATGACCTGACCCCTCAAATACCTTGGGACTGCTCTTGCAGGCCGCCGGATATATTCTTGGTTCCCCTGCGTGTTACTGTGTGAATTACTGTTGACTGACTCTGACTTTTGCCTGGATTCTGACTCTGCTTCTGCCTAACGATTCTGTACCTCTGCGACTCTCCTGGTTTATGACACTGACTTCGGCCTGGATTCTGACTCTGCTTCTGCCTAACGATTCGGTACCTCTGCGACTCTCCTGGTTTATGACTCTGGCTTCGACCTGGTATCTGTCTTTGCTGCTTTCTACCGTTGTTATACCATTTCTGCCTGACTGGTTTAGTCTCAGATATCATTGCCTTTGTGTCCTGTGTTGGAACACCTTTCTGGCGACTGTCCTGCTCTGGTCATTGCTCCTATTCAGACAGCACCTCCTGGGCTCTGCTATAAATCCAGATCCCTGTATAGGGGTAAAGGGTATCAGTGTTTCTTGGGGTGTTGTCCGGCTGCAGCCCAGACCGCAGGCAGACGTCACATTATATCCGGCCATAAAAATAAAACGGCTTTTTGTGTCTATACTTAACACATATAAAAACAGTTTTCCTCACCTTTTTCTTCCTCCTGATCGAGCTGATTCTTGGCCCAAACACCTGTTACATTGCACAGCCTGGAAGGTCACTCTCAGGTTCAAGCATGCTGCAGCCTGGAAGCTTCAAGGAAAATGCTGGCTGTTGGAAATCCACATTCCTGGATCATCACCCCCAGGATAGCTCTGGGGGTCAGGTATTGCCCGCAAATGCGGCCAAACTCTTGTTACCAGTTTCCCTTTCTTTTGCTAAGAAACGTCTGTGTGTGAAGGCTTTTGTTTGTTGTGGTGCTGCCGGCAACCTTATGGATTTTTTATTTGCTAAGAGCCTTGGTGTACCTCTGTCAAGGCTTAAAGCGCCTATTCAGACTACTGCGATTAATGGTACATCTATATTCCAAGGAGGCGTGGAATTCGTTACTGCTGAAATTTCTATGTCAGTGGGGACATTACATAACGAACAAATGTCATTTTTTGTTATATACAATTTATCAGATCCAGTTGTGTTAGGCATGCCATGGTTGCACCAACATAATCCGGTTATTGACTGGCGCATAGGTGACGTTGTGCGCTGGAGTCCACGGTGTCAGAGTAACTGTATGTCTTTTTCAGTAAACCAGATTAAAATTAAAACACCTTCTATTCCCTATGCGTTTAGGGATTATGAAGATGTTTTCTCTATAGTGGAGTCGGAGAAACTACCTCCTCACAGAGAATACGATTGTCCTATTGAATTGGTCCCTGGTGCCCGTCTCCCTAAGGGGAGAATATTCAACCTCTCTGGTCCTGAGCGTGTAGCCATGAAGGAATACGTCGCAGACAGCCTTTGAAAAGGCTTCATTAGACCTTCCACCTCACCTGTAGGAGCTGGGTTTTTCTTTGTAGAGAAAAAAGATGGTGGACTCAGACCATGCATTGACTACCGTGAGCTGAACGCCATAGCCATAAAAAATCAATACCCGCTGCCACTCATTCCTGATCTGTTTAATCAGTTACTGGGAGCTCGCTGGTTTACTAAGCTTGACCTCCAGGGGGCATATAACCTGGTCCGCATAAGAGATGGGGACGAATGGAAAACGGCCTTTAATACACCCCTTGGCCATTTTGAGTACCTGGTAATGCCCTTCGGACTCAGTAACGCTCCTGCAGTATTTCAGCACTTCGTCAATGATATTTTCAGAGATATTTGTGGGGTGTATGTCGTCGTATATCTGGACGACATTTTGATTTATTCTGCTGACCCTGTGACACATGCTCAACACGTCCGTTCAGTACGGCAAAGACTGCGCGAAAACTCTTTGTTCGCGAAATTTGAAAAATGTGGTTTTTTTGCCGAAGAGGTGCAGTTCTTAGGATACATGGTCTCAGGCAAGGGGTTCCGCATGGATCCCGCCAAGATTCAACCCATTAAGGATTGGGTACAACCCAAATCGCTGAAAGCACTACAGCGATTTTTGGGATTTGCGAATTATTATCGCAAATTCATCAGGGGAGTCTCAGAGATTGCCACGCCACTCACGGACCTTACCCGGAAAGGGGTGGACGTGACTAATTGGAATCCTGAGGCAACCAGGGCTTTTTCTACACTAAAAGAGTGCTTCGTGGCCAACCCGGTGTTGATTCAACCAAACTTGGACCACCCGTTTATTGTGGAAGTAGATGCCTCCGAAGTCGGAGTGGGAGCAGTGCTCTCACAAGGCACTGCATCCCTCACTCAGCTTCGTCCATGTGCCTTTTTCTCCCGCAAATTCTCTGCCACGGAGAGAAACTATGACATCGGCAACCGAGAATTATTGGCAATCAAGTGGGCCTTCGAGGAATGGCGCCACTTCCTCGAAGGCGCCAAACACAAAGTTACTGTTATTACCGATCACAAAAACCTAACCTACCTAGAGTCGGCTAAAAGACTAAACCCTAGGCAGGCCAGGTGGGCCTTGTTTTTCTCCAGGTTCGATTTTTTAATCACCTTTCGCCCCGAAACCAAAAATGTGAGGGCAGATGCCCTCTCCCGCAGCTTTTGTCACACACACACCGAGGACTATGAACCAGCTCCCATATTGGCTAATGGCATTGTCGTGTCGGCAGTATCTCTGGACCTTCTAGAGGAGATCCGTAGGTCACCAGAACAAGCTCCTGACACTACGCCCCCCAAAAAGTTATTCGTTCCAGCTACCTTTCGCTTACGAGTGTTAAAAGAATCTCACGACTCCGTCCTGGCAGGCCACCCTGGTCTCAATAATACCACTAGGCTGGTAACCAGGAACTTTTGGTGGCCAACGGTGGCCAAGGACTGTAAGGAGTACGTCTCAGCGTGTGAAGTCTGTGCCCGCGCCAAGTCCCCCCATAACCGTCCTGCCGGCTGGCTTCAGCCCTTGCCCACCCCTGAAAGTCCATGGACCCACATCTCCATGGACTTCATTACAGACCTGCCACCCTCCGAGGGGAAAACTTGTATTTGGGTGGTGGTGGACAGGTTCAGTAAACAGTCTCACTTTGTTCCCCTGTCCGGCTTACCCAACTCTGAAACCTTAAGTAAGTTGTTTGTTCTTCACGTTGTACGTTTGCACGGCGTTCCGGCAAATATCGTATCTGACAGGGGTACCCAGTTCATCTCGAAGTTCTGGAGGGCGTTCTGTAGACGTATTGGTGTTGAGTTGTCCTTTTCCTCGGAATACCATCCCGAGACGAATGGTCAAACTGAGCGTGCCAACCAAACGCTGGAGCAATACCTCCGCTATGTCTCAGCACACCAGTCAGATTGGGTGGAAGATTTGCCATTGGCAGAGTTCGCTCTCAATAATAGATACCAAAACTCCATCAAAACCACCCCCTTCTTCTGTAACCTTGGACTACATCCGCGCTTTGGATCATTTTTGGCCAAGATGTCGGAAATCCCAGGGGTTGAGCAAAATATACATCGTCTAAAGACTATTTGGTCCGAAGTAAACTCTAATTTAAAAGGGGCTCAAATTAGACAGACTTCGGCAGCTAATAGACGGCGATCCCAGGGGCCGCACCTGGGAGTTGGTGACAAGGTTTGGCTCTCTACAAGAAACATCAAACTTAAGGTACCGTCGGCCAAACGGGGTCCCAGGTTCATCGGCCCATATGAAATATTAGAGGTAATTAACCCGGTGGCGTTTCGGTTAAAGCTCCCGCAGTCTTTTAAAATTCCTAACGTTTTTCATAAGTCCCTCCTCAAGGTATACCGCTCCCCAATTCGTCCCGTCCAGTCCCCTCCTCCTCCAGTTTTGGTCAAGGGCGCCTTGGAGTACGAGGTCCAGGGCATATTTGATTCCCGTCTAGTGAGAAACTCGGTACAGTATTTGGTGCATTGGAAGGGCTACGGCCCAGAGGAGAGGTCCTGGGTCCCCGCTAGTGACATTCGTGCAAAGCGGTTGATTAGGAGGTTTCACCTCCTCCACCCTGACAAACTGGGTTTTGAGGGTCCGGAGGCCCCTCTTAGAGGTGGGGGTACTGTCACGGCACCGCCAGACTCAGGGCCTGCTGTCCCGGCCTCGGCCAGTAGGAGGCGCCGGACTATCACATCACCGTCAGACTCAGGGCCTGCTGTCCCGGCCTCGACCACTAGGAGGCGCCGGACTGTCCTATCACCGTCTGACCCGTGGCCTGCAGTCTCGGCCTTGGTCTCTGGGAGGCGTTGTGCTTCAACCCCGAGTGATGGCGGCGATAGTCATGAGGCTCCTGCGCAGGCGTCCGCTGGACGCAGGCTTCGCTCCTCGGTCAGTCATGAAGGGGCTGGTGCAGTACCATCCAGCCTGGTCCTGGGGGCGGTCCGGATGACATCACCAGCCCACGGGCCTGTAAGGGATGACCTGACCCCTCAAATACCTTGGGACTGCTCTTGCAGGCCGCCGGATATATTCTTGGTTCCCCTGCGTGTTACTGTGTGAATTACTGTTGACTGACTCTGACTTTTGCCTGGATTCTGACTCTGCTTCTGCCTAACGATTCTGTACCTCTGCGACTCTCCTGGTTTATGACACTGACTTCGGCCTGGATTCTGACTCTGCTTCTGCCTAACGATTCGGTACCTCTGCGACTCTCCTGGATTATGACTCTGGCTTCGACCTGGTATCTGTCTTTGCTGCTGTCTACCGTTGTTATACCATTTCTGCCTGACTGGTTTAGTCTCAGATATCATTGCCTTTGTGTCCTGTGTTGGAACACCTTTCTGGCGACCGTCCTGCTCTGGTCATTGCTCCTATTCAGACAGCACCTCCTGGGCTCTGCTATAAATCCAGATCCCTGTATAGGGGTAAAGGGTATCAGTGTTTCTCGGGGTGTTGTCCGGCTGCAGCCCAGACCGCAGGCAGACGTCACAGTGTGAGTGTTTTTTCATCTTGCTTCACCGTCATTATATGTTGGGGCTGCCTATTGCTTTGGGGCCTGCTCTGGGGCAGTTTAGATTTCCCTTTCTGTCTTTAGGCTATGTAGTTCTCCGGCTGTGATCGAGGGGTCTAGGGCACCGTAGGAACCCCCCACGGCTACTGCTAGTTGTTGTTGATAGGTTCAGGGGTCTGCAATCCGATAGCTCCCAACTTCTCTGGTTTTCTGGACTTAGCTAGTATTTCTGTTTTTGCCTCCTACGGTGACTCATTCATAACAGGGAGGAATAGTTGGATGTTTTGAATTGCAGCAATGAACCACCAAAACCAGGACAAGTAGTGACAAGTGGGTGCTAAGTCTGGTTCCAACAACAGCTGGTGCTTAATCACCTTCTCAACGGACATCTCCCCATCTCTGACGCAAACTATGTTGTACATTGCATCCACTCCACACTCTTTTCATTCTTGTAAACTGAAGCACTGGCAAGTTGTTTTACAGCTTAAAAGTATGGCAAATATAAGTCATTTAAGGATGAAGTCGCTCCTTCATTCATACAGTCACATAGTATAGCTCAAAAAATCTAAAACTGCGAATTGTAATATGCGTCAATACGAATATCATTATGGCTGCATATGTTTGGGCAAAATAACATGCCCCCTGAATGGCATACATTCTAAATTTGTGCAAAATTTTTCTAAAGAGATATACCTCACTCAAAAAGGTTGTGTCTATGGCCATGAGTGTGTATGGGTATCTCAACTCTTTTCTGTGGCAAAGAAGAACCTACAGGCTTTGCAGTAACAAGATAATTTCCCTCAGCACCATCTGATTGACATTGCAGCCTTTAGATGTCTTACACTGGTAACACCACCTTTCATTTAGAGCAGTGTTTCTCAACTCCAGTCCTCAAGACCCACCAACAGGTCATGGTCTCAGGATTTCCATAGTATTGCACAGGTGATGGAATTAATGCTTGAGCAGGTGTTAAAATCACCTGTGCAATGGTAAGGATATCCTGAAAACTTGACCTGTTAGTGGGTCTTGAGGACTGGAGTTGAGAAACACTGATTTAGAGTAAGATCTGAAGGCAGATTCTCAGGGAGAGCTATGTCCAGCCAAAAGATCTTAACAGCTCATTTGCATATAAGAAAATCATGGATTTCTCTGGAATAAGACATTGAATCGCAGATACCAAGATTTTATTCAACTTTCTATTACCTACATGCCCATATAGATGGCTTAGGAGGGTAGATCCTATTGACAGATTCCCTTTAACCCCTTCCTGACCTTTTACACCACATCATGTCATGAAAAGTCGTGCCAATACGACCCATGATGCCTATGTTGGGTCATGAATTGATTGCTCCCCTGCGGGTCAGGTGACCGGGTCACTGAAGGGTCACCCGACCCACACACAGAGGATCCTTTATAGTTAACCCCAGGGGGGGTGGCTTAGCCCCCACATGCCTACGATCGCTCTGACTGGCTGTTAAAAGTGAAACAGCCAATCAGAGCGATTTGTAATATTTCACCAATGAAATTTGGTGAAATATTACAATCCAGCCATGGCCGATGCTGCAATAGCATCTGCCGTGGCTGGAGACCGAGACCCGACCCCCCCCACACCGACTGGTGGGAGCCATTGGCCCCCACCACCGACGGATGGTGGCTATCTGCCGCTGCCGTTAACATCAGCTCCCCTCCCCCTTCCCTCCGCCCCCCCACCTTCCGATCCTTCCCCCTCACCCACGGTACCTACAAAGTTCCTCTGGCTGTCCCAGTGTCCCGCCGTCCCGGATCATGGGCGCCGCCATCTTGGAAAATGGAGGGCACATGCGCAGTGCGCCCACCCGAATTTGCCGGCTGCAGATTCATTTTTTCATTTTGATCACTGTGATAAACTCTCACAGTGATCAAAATAATATTAAATACATCCCCCTTTATCACCTGCATAGGCAGGCACAAATAATAAAATAAAAAAATATTTTTATTTTTCCATTAGGGTTAGAATTAGGGTTAGGGTTGGAATTAGGGTTAGGGGTGGAATTAGGGTTAGGGGTGGAATTAGGGTTAGGGTTGGAATTAGGGTTAAGATTAGGGTTAGGGGTGGGTTGGGGTTGGGATTAGGGTTATGCTTGTGGTTAGGGTTAGAGTTGGGATTAGTGTTAGGGGCGTGTTGGGGTTAGAGTTGGAGTTAGAATTGAGGGGTTTCCACTGTTTAGGCACATCACGGGGTCTCCAAACGCGACATGGCGCCATAATTTATTCCAGCCAATTTTGCATTCAAAAAGTCAAACAGTGCTCCCTCCATTCCAAGCCCCGACGTGTGCCCAAACAGTGCTTTACCCCCACATATGGGGTACCAGCGTTCTCAGGACAAACTGTACAACAACTTCTGGGGTCCAATTTCTCCTGTTACCCTTGGGAAAATAAAAAATTACGTGCTAAAATATCAATTTTTGAGGAAAAAAAAGATTTTTTATTTTCACGGCTCTGCGTTATAAACTTCTCTGAAGCACTTAGGGGTTCAAAGTGCTCACCACACATCTAGATAAGTTCCTTGGGTGGTCTAGTTTCCAAAATGGGGTCACTTGTGGGGTGTTTCCACTGTTTAGGCACATCAGAGGCTCTGCAAACATAACATGACACCCGCAGACCATTCCATCAAGTCAGTATTTCAAAACGACACTACTTCCCTTCCGAGCCCCGACGTGTGCCCAAACAGTGGTTCCCCCCCACATATGGGTTACCAGCGTACTCATGACAAACCTGACAACAACTTTTGGTGTCGAAATTATCCTGTTACCCTTGTGAAAATAAAAAATTGTGGGCTAAAAATCATTTTTTGAGGAAAAAAATGATTTTTATTTTCACAGCTCAGCGTTATAAACTTCTGTGAAGCACTTGGGGGTTCAAAGTGCTCACCACACATCTAGATAAGTTCCTTGGGGGGGTCTAGTTTCCAAAATGGGGTCACTTGTGGGGAGTTTCTACTGTTTAGGCACATCAGGGGCACTGCAAATGTACATGACGCCCACAGACCATTCCTCAAAGTCGACATTTCAAAACGTCACTACTTCCCTTCCGAGCCCAGATGTGTGCCCAAACAGTAGTCTCCCCCACATATGGGGTACCAGCATACTCAGGACAAACTGTACAACAACTTTTGGGGTCCAATTTTTCCTGTTACCCTTGTGAAAATAAAAAATTGTGGGCTAAAAAATCATTTTTTGAGGAAAAAAAATTATTTTTATTTTCACGGCTTTGCGTTATACACTTCTGTGAAGCACATGGGGGTTCAAAGTGCTCAATATGCATCTATATAAGTTCCTTAGGGGGTCTAGTTTCCAAAATGGGGTCATTTGTGGGGGAGCTCCAAAGTTTAGGCACACAGGGACTCTCCAAACACGACATGGTGTCCGCTAACAATTGGAGCTAATTATCCATTCAAAAAGTCAAATGGCGCTCCTTCCCTTCTGAGCCCTGCCGTGCGCCCAAACAGTGGTTCCCCCCCACAAATGGGGTACCAGCATACTCAGGACAAACTGGACAACAACTTTATGGGTCCAATTTATCCTGTTACCCTTGGAAAAATAAAAAATAGCAGGCTAAAAAATCGTCTTTGAGGAAAAAAAATGATTTTTTATTTTCATGGCTCTGCGTTAATAAACTTCTGTGAAGCACTTGGGGGTTCAAAGTGCTCATCACACATCTAGATAAGTTCCTTGGGGGGTCTAGCTTCCAAAATGGGGTCACTTGTTGGGGAGCTCCAATGTTTAGGTACACAGGGGCTCTACAAACGCGACATGGTGTCCGCTAATGATTGGAGCTAATTTTCCATTCTAAAAGTCAAATGGTGCTCCTTCCCTTCCGCACCCTGCCGTGTACCCAAACAGTGGTTTATGACCACATATGAGGTATCGGTGTACTCAGGAGAAATTGCCCAACAAATTTTAGGATCTATTTTATCCTGTTGCCCATGTGAAAATGAAAAAATTGAGGCTAAAAGAAAATTTTTGTGAAAAAAAAGTCCTTTTTTTTACAGATCAATTTGTGAAGCACCTGGGTTCAAAGTGCTCACTATGCCTCTAGATAAGTTCCTTGGAGGGTCTAGTTTTCAAAATGGGGTTACTTGTTTGGGGGAGCTCCAATGTTTAGGCACACAGGGACTCTCCAAAAGCGACATGTCAACCGGTAAATATTCCAGCATATTTTCCATTCAAAAAGTCAAATGGCGCTCCTTCCCTTCTGAGCCCTGCCGTGCACCCAAACAGTGGTTTATGACCACATATGAGGTATCGGTGTACTCAGGAGAAATTGCTTAACAAATTTTAGGATCCATTTTATCCTGTTACCCATGTGAAAATGAAAAAATTGATGCTAAAAGAAAATTTTTGTTGGAAAAATTAAAATGTCCATTTTTTCCTTCCACGTTGCTTTAGTTCCTGTGAAGCACCTGAAGGGTTAATAATCTTCTTGAATGTAGTTTTGAGTAGCTTGAGGGGTGCAGTTTTTAGAATGGTGTCACTTTTGGGTATTTTCTGCCATGTAGACCCCTGAAAGTGACTTCAAATGTGAGGTGGTCCCTAAAGAAAATGGTTTTGTAAATTTTGTTGTAAAAATGAGAAATCGCTGGTCAACTTTTAACCCTTACAATTTTGTTTCCAAAATTGTGCTGATGTAAAGTAGACATGTGGGAAATGTTATTTATTAACTATTTTGTGTCACATAACTCTCTGGTTTAACAGAATAAAAATTAAAAATTTGAAAATTGCGAAATTTTCAAAATTTTTGCCAAATTTCGTTTTTTTTCACACATAAATGCAAAAATTATCGACCTAAATTTACCACTAACATGAAGCCCAATATGTCACGAAAAAACAAACTCAGAATCGCTAGGATGCGTTGAAGCATTCCTGAGTTATTACCTCATAAAGGGACACTGGTCAGAATTGCAAAAAATGGCCAGGTCATTAAGGTCAAAATAGGCTGGGTCATGAAGGGGTTAAAGAATATCAGTCATCTACTTTATGGTGCTCTCTTTTTGGGTCCAGCTTGCCATAGTGACAGGCACCCTACCTTGAGCATTATGTGTGCTGATTACAGGGTATCTCATTTGGTCAAACTCAATCTTTATTCCTAGCACCTGAGTGTGCGGACCATAAATATTCTTTAACAAGAAGTTTGTATTTTCTTCTTTTTAACAGCGAAATTGGTTATGCATGATGTAACACAAATTCACAAGCAACACAGAAGAAAGGAGTTGGAAGACAGACAAAAACAGTACAGGTATGCTAAAGGTGACATTTCCTACTTCCTTTACGCCATTAAGCTTCTGATGGACAGGGCATGTCTAAAAGGCAATGCTCTGAAACAGTGACAGCAGGGGGAGACACAGACAGTATGGGCAGACACAGACAGTAGAGGACCCATGTACATGAATCATATATTGCCCCTTTGTCATCCAATAGTTCATCAAAATGCACCCATTTATGTGTTTGTGAAATAACGCTGCTTGATGCTTTGGAGGTGGAAGTCAGTGCCCTTACCTCTTGGGTTCCTGTGTGAGAGAGTGGCCAAACACTTGTATGAGGGCATTGTGAGGGGTTGACTTACTCATCTCCTTCCAAAGGTAGACAAAGGAACGCTTATTGTGGTAAATCACCTGCTGGTTTATTGTGAAACAGCATAAACCATAGCAGGGTTCAGCAAAGTAAACATGGCCTTTCTGGCATAATGGCAAAACAAAAAGATAACATATAGCGAACTCCATATGTCTGAGGGATTCGCCCACTCGGACCACCATGTGTCCAGCTCCACCTGGAGCCACCATTTGGAGTCTTTCCTCTCCAAACTACAACACAGAGAAGAAAACCAGTGGCTGTACATTTAACATCCCAGCCACACCCTTGAGGTGGAGATATGGTGAATAGGCCACACACTCATCGTTTATCTATTCACCTACTAATCCATCCATAACATGGCTGATTAACTCCATCAGCACCTAGCATGCTGAAGAGAAATTTCATAGAATCGTAGAATCATAGAATCATAGAATCTAAGAGTTGGAAGGGACCTCCTGGGCCATCTGGTACATTGAGGAGGAGGAGCGCCGAGGAGATGGCTGCTCTGGCATGAGGCTCCCGAGTTTTTTTAGTTTTTTACCACGTTTAATTGTTAATTCTCCCTTTGGAGCACTCACCATTGCGTAGCTACAGGATTCGGCAGAGCTGGGAGTAGTGTGGAGACTGCGATCAGCTGGGACTGGTGTCTTTCTGTCCTCGTGGACCTCCGTGCCTGGATTCAGCTGGGAGAGAGTGAAGCTGCTGGCTGCCTGCCAACTTTCCTACAACTTGTAACCAATTCCAGAATGCAGATGATCCCGGGATAGGAAAGCTGGTGGAGTGTGCGGTGCTGGAGTTGTTCTGGAGATATTGTGGTCCACGTGGAGCTGTAGGGCTACAGGATTCGGCAGAGCTGGGAGTAGTGTGGAGACTGCGACCAGCTGGGACCGGTGTCTTTCTGTCCTCGTGGAGCTCCGTGCCTGGTTTCAGCTGGGAGAGAGTGAAGCTGCTAGCTGCCTGCCAACTTTCCTACAACTTGTACCCATTTCCAGAATGCAGATGATCCCGGGATAGGAAAGCTGGTGGAGTGTGCGGTGCTGGAGATGTTCTGGAGATCTTGTGGTCCAGGTGGAGCTGAAGGGGTGAGCTGGGCAGGTTTGGACTGACTGTTGGCATGTCCCCTGATGTCCCTATCTTGTTGCACCCATGCCCTCCCCCCCAGCAGTGCTGGAAGCACCCTTTATGGAAAGTTGTACATTTAACTTTGCTAAGCTGTGACTGTTCAGTCTTTATAGCTACAAGCTGAGTGTAATCATGGCCACTGCACTCTGTAAACCTACTCTTATGATTTCAAGGGACGATTTATTATTCTGGAATCATCCGCAATTTCTCATGGACTCCCCTTCCTGGAGCATGATTGCTAATTCAACAATTGAGCACATAAAATCCATTACTTCTGTGAAACCTGTGGAGGTGTACTGCAAGAGAGGTAGGAGAGGAGGAGTCCTGGCACGCCTTCGGAGGAGAGGGTTCAGAACAGCTCTTCCTTCACTCCACTTGGCTAATGTCCGTTCCTTATCTAACAAAATGGAGGAACTGAACTTACTTTGTAACATGAGATCTGATATGGCCAATTCAGCTGCTCTTTGTTTTATTGAGACCTGGTTGAATGAGACCATCCCTGATTGTAGTCTGGATCTACCTGGTTTTGTTATCTACAGAGCTGACCGTGATTGTGTAGCTTCAGGTAAACAAAGGGGGGTGGGGTATGTCTCTACATCAACACTAGCTGGTGCTGTGATGTTAACATACTGGGAAAAGGTTGCTCTCCAGATCTCAATTGTAGACCATTTTACTCTCCAAGAGAGTTTTCATCTATGGTTCTGGTTGCAGTATATATTCCCCCCCAAGCATCTGTTAAAGCTGCTATTGGTGAATTAGCATGCAAAATATCAGAATGGGAGAAAGGATCTCCAGAAGCATTTGTGATCGTAATGGGGGACTTTAACAAAGGAAAACTCAACCTGGATCTCCCCAAATTTACTCAACATATAAACTGCTTCACGAGAGAGAACAATACGCTTGATCACTGCTATACAGTCATAAAAGGGGCCTACAGGGCAGTGAGGAGAGCAGCAGTGGGCTTTTCAGATCATTGTCTAATTCATTTAATTCCAGCCTACAGGCAAAGGTTGAAAACATCCAAACCTACAGTTTATACAAAGAAGACATGGTCTGAGGAGGCAAAATTGCAACTACAAGCATGCTTTGAATGCACGGACTGGGAGGTATTCCAGGAAACATGCTTGGGTCTGGATGAATGGGTTGATGCAGTATCCTCATATATCCGTTTTTGTGAAGACACGTTTATTCCATCCAAATCTGTCCACTTTCGGGGAAACAACAAGCCGTAGTTTACAAATAAAGTCAGGTTGATCTGTAAGAGAAAAGAGGAGGCTTATAAAGCAGGCGATATTACTGAATTCAAGAAACTTAGGAACTCGCTATCTAAAGAGATCAAGTTAGCCAAACACGAGTATGCAAAGATTCTGGAGGAAAGGTTCTCATCAAAAGATAATAGATCTGCATGGAGAGGATTAAGACAGGTCACCAATTATAAAAGCCACCCCACTATAGGGAACCCCAGCAGAAGTCTGGCAGCAGAGTTAAATGAATTCTACTGCAGATTTGAGGCAAGCTCTACACACAGTGGCTATTCATCTCTAAGCTCCTCAGTATGTTCATATAAAGATCATTCATTGTGCAACACCCAAGTAGTGATCTCCGAGGCAGAGGTGATACGCATCCTAAAGGGACTTAAGGTCAAAAAGGCACCTGGCCCTGATGGTGTATCTCCAATGTGTCTGAAAGTATGTGCTACCCAGCTTGCCCCTATACTGACAAATATATACAATGTGTCACTGAAAGAGTGCGTTGTACCTCAGTGTTGGAAAAATTCCACAATTATCCCTGTCCCCAAGAAAGTGGGATCCTCCGAGTTGAACGACTATAGACCAGTAGCACTCACATCTGTAGCTATGAAAGTCTTCGAAAGAATTATGATGTCCCACCTGATAAAATTCACGCAGAAGCTATGGGACCCGCTTCAGTTTGCCTATAAGGAGAATCGTTCGGCAAACGACACTGTCAATCTGGCACTGAAGTACATTTTGGATCATACAGATGAACTGCACTCATATGTCCGGATTCTTTTCATGGACTTTAGCTCAGCGTTCAATACCATTGATCCGAATTTACTTCATAAGAAAATGGTAGCTCTTGGAGTCCCTCTCAACTTATGCTTGTGGAGTTATAACTTCCTGACAGCCAGGATACAGAGTGTAAAAGTTGGACCATTCACTTCGGACACCTTGGTCACAAACATCGGGGCACCTCAGGGGTGTGTTTTGTCCCCGTTACTGTTTTCTCTCTATACGAATGATTGCATCTCTTCAGCAGACTCAGTAAAAATCTTGAAATTTGCCGATGATATGACACTGATTGGTCTCATCAGGGGAAATGCTGAAGACTTGTATCGGAGTGAGGTGCAAAGAATATGTGACTGGTGTAAAGCCAATAATCTTGTACTCAACACTAAAAAAACTGCTGAGATGGTTGTGGATTTTAGGAAAGATCAACATGAGATACTTCCAATCTACATCCATGACGAAGTGGTTCTTAGGGTCACAGAGACCAAATTCCTTGGTGTTATCATCTCTCATGATCTTAAATGGGGGAAAAACGTGGATGCTGTTATAAGAAAAGCACAACAGAGGATGTTCTTCCTGCGTCAGCTGAAAAGATATGGTTTGTCTAAGAATCTGCTGATCTTATTCTTTAATGCTGTCATCAGATCTGTGATTTGTTCCTCTCTGATAGTCTGGTATGGGGGAGCCACTGCGCATGACAAACTCCGCTTACAAAGGACTTTCAGAACAGCAGAGAGAATTATAGGTTCCCCCCTGCCTAAAATCCAGGATCTTTATGATAAGAGTATTCGATCCCACGCATTGAAAATTTCATCCGATCCCTCTCACCCGGGACACTCCTCATTCCAACTACTCCCTTCAGGACGTCGCTTCAGAGTCCCCAAATGCAGCACCAACCGCCATATGAACAGCTTCTATCCACTCTCTGTTCAACAATTAAATCGTCATGTGTAGACTATATACTGTATCTGTCTTGTTAGATGTTACTTGTTGTATCTGTTGTTATATATTATGTTGCCTCTTTGCCACAAAGAATTCCTTGCATATATGTAATATGTACTTGGCGATAATAAATTTGATTTGATTTGATTTGATTTGAACCCCCCTGCTCTAGATCACAGAAGAAAGCAATCTTCATGACACATACCTCATATCACATACCCTGCCAGTGACCCTGTCACAGCATACATAATTTTGATGGTGGTGATTTTCTCTCCAAAATTCTTTTTATTAGGGGATTTTTACAGTATAGGGGATAATGGGTCAGGAAAGCAATGAAGGGAAAGGAAAGTAAAGAAACAAATGGAAAAGAGGAAAGGGGTTAGGGAGGAAGAGGAGAAAAGGAAAATGAAGGGATATGAAGATCATCTTAACATACTGTAGTTGCACCACAACAATTAACATACCAAGTGCAAAAACAACATGGTGATTTTCATTACAATGTTCCAGATTTTGAGAAAAAGACAAATCATGTTCACAGGTCCCAGGAAACACTTTAGGCCTTTTTCACACTTCAATTGTTTGACGTCAGTCAAAATTTTTTCTGGCGGATCCGTTTTTTTTCCCATTGACTTGCATTAGCGGTGGATTTTGACAGATGGTCGTCCGTTGGATCCATTTTTTGACGGATCCGCCAAAATTATGTCGTCCGCTGACTTCAGTGGACGGACAATGAAACATTTTTTGTCTGTGTCAAAATAGCGGATAGCAACGGATCCGCCGCTATCCGCCATTCGCTATAATGGTCGCCTATGGGCAGCGGATCCGTTGCCAACCGTTTTTTGACGGAATCCGGCAACGGATCCGCTTTTTGACACTGAGCATGCCCAGAAGAATTTCCTTGCCAGATATTTAACCTCAAATTCCGTTCTGGCGGCATAAAAATTCTCTCTCTCTCTCCCTCTCCCTCTCTCCAGCCTGGCGGATTTTGACTGATCTCTCTCTCTCCCTCTCCCTCTCTCTCTCTCCAGCCTTGCGGATTTTGACTGATGTCAAAAAACTGAAATGTGAAACAGGCCTTAGTTGTTCATCCTTTTACTAATGTACAGTGATCTGGTCTCCTATGCAAACACCCCGGGTTGCGTCCATGGAGGAGCTGCTGACCCATGTAGTGAGTAGAGTGGAGTGAGTTGGCAGCAGGGTAGTCAATAGGCCGGTAAAACCAGAGGGAAGGTACAGAGGACAAGGTTAAATAACTGAATAAACAATCAGGATTCCATCAGCAGGAACAGAATATAATACTCTATACAAGATCTTAATATCTAATATAATATAACCAGCACATAACTGGCAACAGGCAGGATGAGGATGTCAGGGAGAGATTTAAATAGGGCGCTGTGCTCTCATATTGGCAATCAAACACTGTTCCCAGACATGGTCTGGTCAGCAAAACCTGATTAACATGAATAAAAATACTAAAAAGAAGCTTGGCGGCATTCATGATGCCTAGCAGAAAAACAAACTTTTAATTTATTAGAATTAAAGGCTGGAAGGTCAGCAGTGCCCCTATACTAGCGACATGACTTAGAGCAGTAGGACGAAGCCAAATCATCCACGATCAAGGTTTTTGTAACAGAGTGTATTACTTGTGGTACAGAAGTGAAATAGAATATCAAAATTCACTTCACAAGGGCACCTCACCAAAATGACCTCACAAAAATGTAGGCTAATTGCGTTTTTGGGTCTTGCTGAACCCATATTCTCAGCATAAGGCCGGGATTACACATGCAAGAAACATGGCCGAGTCTCGCATGTTAATACCCGGAACTGCCGCTGGCACTCAGGAGCGGAGCGTGCGGCTGCATGTATTGCTATGCGGCCGCACGCTCCGCTCAGAGTGCCGGTGGCAGTGCCGGGTATTAACATGCGAGACTCGGCCATGTTTCTCGCATGTGTGTTCCCGCCCTAATAAACTTTGTTGGGCACCAGTGCTTGTCCAGTATTTACCCTAACATATTTTAGAAATTGATTGTAATGGTGCTTTAATAGGATGACGTTTTGAAACTTTGAGTCTGACCAAGCAGCTAAGGCCCAAACACCTAACATGTATGGAAACCATATGATAACATGACATTACTGAAACATTGATTATATCAGCATACTTTTTATCTTTTATTTTATAACATTTGGATTATCTTCTAATATTAACAGTGATGTTACGTTCCACAGGTGGAAAGAATGGCATCCTGGCTTCCCATTGAGTATTGATGCTCACTCTCATAGTGATTTGCCACATGACATACAGTTTGATAGCGAAAAGGGAGTTGACTTCATCTTGAACTACACAAAAGCGTAAGTATAAAAAAGCAAAAAAAAAAAAATTAAACATGTACTTTGCATTAAATACTAGACATGTGACGTTTGAAATTATTGTATTTCACAGATCATGAGAATTTTAAAACTTTTTCTGCACTGTCACTTGCCAACTTGTTCGGTGTCAACATCAATCCAGTGATGACGGCTCTGGCTCTCTCAGACGTTATGTGATGTGAGCCGTGCACCCGATCAGCAGCTGCTTCACTCTCACATCAACTGGATGTAACTGACATTCCAATGAAGACAGAAAACAGCACTAGGTCTCACTTCTTCTAGGTGTCAGTTTCATCCAAAGGATGTGAGAGGGAAGTGGCAGATATTTGGCTGAATGGCACATGTGCCATCATCGCTAGAACGCTGCTGACACCGGAGGTGAGTAAAAGCCATTTATATTTTATACAGGGGAATATAGGAATTGAGAACGGGTTGTGCAATTAGTAGAAAAAACCCTTTAACCCCTTAATGGCCCATGATTTATAGGTACGTCATAGGTCATGTCCCTCCTTTTTATGTGGGCCCCAACACTAAGCCCGCATTTTTCCTGGTATATAACAGTTGATTTGATCAGCTGTCATGCCAATGTGGTAGGGGGCCGGATTGGGGGGGTGGTCCATTGCTTACCGTGACCAGACGATGCAAAGACGAAATGGAGGCAGATTTCAGTTGTAACAGGTCCAAGTTTATTTACCGTCCTCCTGACGACCATAGCCATGCACCGCAGTTCCTTTACAGCTCTCCGTTTCCAGGCCCGGGTACCTTTCACCTTTCCTTTAGTCGTGATGACGTCCCTCGCGGATCTTTCACTGGGGCTGTCCTAGACCAATCTACCACCAGTGCTTCACCTGCCCGAGGTCGTCGTCCATTCGGTACCCCCGGGAACTCGTCTGTCCTGCGGTACGTCGTGTCAGGGCCACCCCCCTGACTGTCTTCCCCTGTCAGTCCCCTGGTCGAGCTCTTCACCGTTCTCAATCTTCTGTCCTGAGTCTTCCTCTGCTGAGCTCCTCCCGGGACTAGCCTCTCTGGAACCCCAACCAGTCCTATTTATCCCCTCTCTCACCGGGAATTCACCTCCTGGGTTCCAATCTCCCCGCCCCCCATGACTAAGCGTTTCTCAAGCCTTAAGCTGCTGTTGAGTCCTGAACTACTCTCCCCTGCCATCTTGTGGTCATTTCTAGGTACTGCACTCTCTTGTCTGTCTTTCCCAGCTATCACCGTGCTGCTCTTGTCAATCTCCGTCCATAGTGCACCAATCGTTCCATCCTACTTCCAGTCAAGTCTGTCCGTCATGTCACCTTCCCCACACCCCCTTATCTGCTGCTGGTAGAATCGCGATCCACCTGTGGCTGTTAACATGTTAAAAGCCATTGTCAATCTCTGACAGTGGCATTTTATTCATGCAAAGTGGCTACGCATCACAAACCCCTACCATCGGCATCCCTGTCACATGATTGTGGATCGCCGATAAGTTAACATGACAACTGGGTTTCAAAAACTGACCATCACATCCAAGCATAAGCATAGTGTGAACAGGTGCTTAACCTAGAGTCACCAACTCATATACATTCAAACATAAAAGGAAGCACACTGTAGCGCCATAACATGCAAGCATGAAATATGAAAAATGAATTGCATTACTGCATTAGAAGTATGAAAAATTGAGAAAGTTAGTGCATAAAATGGCCAATTTTATGTGTACCTGGAAGCCACGGTAAGGCATTTCTCGTTTTCCAGGACCCTATCTATGCCAATCCTCACCTAGTGCCCCATCACACATAGCGACTCACCAGCGATCCCAACAACGATATCAACTTGTCAGGATCCTTGGTGAGTCGCTACATGATCGCTGGTGAGCTGTCAAACAGGCAGCATCACCAGCGATCAGCACCAGCGACGCCGAGCGCGCGGCGTCGCTGTGTATGTGAGTCACCATCGCGCTGATGCAGGGAGCTGGTAACTAAGGTACACATCGGGTTTCTAAGCAGCGCGCGTCACTTAGAAACCCGATGTGTACCTTGGTTACCAGCTCCCTGCATCAGCGCGCTGGTAACTAAGGTACACAGAGGGTTTCTAAGCAACGCGCGCTGCTTAGAAACTCTGCGTTTACCTTAGTTACCAGCGCGCTGATCGCTGGTCTCCCGCCTGTCACATGCAGCAGTGCGTGCTGGCCAGAGGAAGACCAGCGATCAAAAAAATGTCCAGGGCTTTCCAACAACGATCAGCGATACCCGGCAGGGGGGCCGGTTGCTGATAGGTGTCACACACAGCGATCTCGCTGGTGATATCGCTGTTGCGCAACAAAACTTGTGACTCAGCAGCGATCTCGCTAGCGAGATCGCTATGTGTGAAGGGGGCTTTAGACTGAAGTCCTCATGTGAATGGGAACCTATACAAATCCTCTGTTTAGACTGAAGTCTATATCTCTGTGGAGGAGTAGTGGCCCTGCTTTAATTAAAAATGCCTGCGGCTAACAGGTGGAGTGCTCAGTCAGAAGGTTAATGAATACAGATTTCAAAAACTTTTAACATGACAACTGGGGGCTTGCAGAAGACCTCTGTGCTTGTCATAGTAGCTCTCTTCTAGGAATGCCACCTGTGGCCGTCATTCATAGGAGATGATGATTTTTGCCACACATAGCAGGTCTGGAGCCTTGCTATGTGTAGTACAAGCAATCAGATGATCGCAGTTTCAAGTCTCCTAAGGAGACTTTTGAAGCCAGTAAAAAGTAGAAAAGAAATGTTTTTAAAAAATTTTAAAAAAATAAAACAATAAAAAATACACAAAAAACACATATTTGGCATTGCTGCGTCTACAAACACCCGATCTATCTAAATATAAAAACAATTACTCTGATCGGAAAACGGCTTAACGAGAAGAAAAATCAAAGTGCCAGAATTCCTTTTTTGGTCAACGAAACATTGCAATAAAATGTAATAACGGGCAATCAAAACATCTTATCTATCCCAAAATAGTATCAATAAAAACGTCAGCTTGGCACACAAAAAACAGGCCTTCACCCAGCCCCAGATCACAACATGAAAAATGGAGACACTACTGGTCTGGGAAAATGATAGCATTTTTTTTTCTACAAATTTTGGATTTTTTTACCACTTAAAGAACCTATACATGTTTGGTATCTGTGAACTCGTAATGATTTGGAGAGTCATAATGGCAAGTCACTTTCTGCATTTAGTGAGTATGTTAAAAAAATCCCCAAAAAACAATTGTGGAATTGCACTTTTTTTGCAATTTCGCTGCACTTGGAATTTCTCTTCCATTTTCCAGTACACTATATGGTAAAATAAATGGTTAAACATTCCCTCACACAGCCATATCGAAAAATAAAAAAGTTATGGCTCTGGTAAGAAGGGGAGCAAAAAATGAGATAGCTAAAATTAAAAATCCCAAGTTCGTGAAAAGGTTAAGCTGGCAATACAGTGGCTTATCTCCTAATAGAACAAAATTGTCAGACACAACTTTTCTGTCTATTTAAAAAAATGGATTGCAACTTTTTTCTTACATTGAAGTCTATGGAAAACTGATTAAAACAGACAATTACTTGACATGTGAACTTAGCCATACATGGAGTGTGGAAATAATTGTTAGAATCAAGAAATTAATTGCTAAAATCAGGAAACAGTAAAAGTCAATGACTTTCAGGGAAAATAAAAATGCTATCTGCTTTGTAGTAATCAGTTGTTTCAGCTCTGAGAAATCAAGCTTGAAAACCATATTTGATCATTCTCTCCCCTGAAGTCATCTGTACCACAGCTACTTTCAGAAGTTATGCTGGTAGTTTGTTATAAAAAATGACATGACCTCAAAATTCAAAGAACGTATTAAATGCTAAAATCTACATTAATATCATGTTTAATTTCATATTTTACAGAATGGAAAACCTCTTTGTAAACAGTTTTATGCATATGTTCCAGTCCTCGTGGAGTGATTTTGCTGACTTTGAAAGTATTTTTGTCAGAATTAGTAATACAATATCAGGTGAGTTTCAGATGATTCAAGTAACTCCAAAAAGCTTCATTTTCTAGGGCCAGGTAACCAGATTAACATGGTCCTAGATTTAAGATAGAATAACAATTATTTGTACGAAACATATTAAAAATGTTACAGATTAAAAGACAATGAGAAGATTGGGAATTGAAATATTTCCTAAACAAATGTCATCACAATTACATACAATTGTGCTCAAAAGTTTACATACTCAGGCAGAATTTTTGCTTTCTTTTTTTTCAGAGAATATGAATGATAACACAAAAACTTTTTTCCACTCATGGTTAGTGGTTGGGTGAAGCCATTTATTGTCAAGCTACTGTGTCTTCTCCTTTTAAATCATAATGACAATCCAAAAGATCCAAATGACCCTGATCAAAGTTTACATACCCTGGTGATTTTGGGCTGATAACATGCACAGAAGTTGACACAAATGGGTTTGAATGGCTACTAAAGATAGCATCCTCACCTGTGACCTGTTTGCTTGTAATCAGTGTGTGTGCATAAAAGCTGAGTGAGTTTCTGGGATCCAGACAGACTCTTGAAGCTTTCATCCAGCCACTGACATTTCTGGAAAATACTGCCAGGGTATGTAAACTTTTGAGCACAACTGTATGTATACCCAATGCCAGGAATGCAACTACACAGCTCTGAAAAACTAGCAGAACACTTAAATCATGCAGTGACGCTCAATGAAGAAAGACTCAAGCTGAAAATCTTTACTGACATAAATTGTGTAATTAGGTGAGAAATTGTATGGCCAATGGAAAGTAAAACCATAAACCAATTGAAGCCCGGATTCCAAATCACAACAAGATTAAAAATCAAAAATTAAAATCACATTTGGATATTCATCATGGCAGCTCATAATATGACTGGGTGCTTGATGAGAAGGAAAATGGTGTTCTGAGGAAACTCTTCACAGATCTGGTTGACTGCCAGTGAAATCCTGGACAATCACTGGCACTACTGAGCGGCTTAGATACAATAATAATAATAATGTTCTAGAAGTCCTTAGTTGTATTCAGATCTTGGGACCATCATGGATAGGCAATGATGTCAATGCCTTTGTTTTTTCAGAAACAGCCTACACAATCTGGTGGCTAGGAATTATATTGCACCAGGAGGAACCAGGGTCTATCGCAAAGTGTTAGGTCTGACAGTGGTCCTAGGGTTTTCATCCTGATACCTAGCTGCAATCATTGGCTATCATGTGTTGGCTTGTGTCAGTCTCCAAGGATATTCCGCTCCAGACCATCACTGATTCACTGTCAAACTAGACATGGTGGATTATGTTGCAGGCAGCATAACGTTCACCATGGTACCTCCCAAACCTTTCTCACATCTGTCATAATTCCTCAATGTGAATCTGATGTGTAAGAAAGGGTCATCAATTCTAGTGTTCTCTGATTTACGCCAACGGAGCTGCACGGGGCTGGGCTGTAAGCAAAAGTTCCATTAGAGGATGTCAGGCTCTCATGCCACTCTCATGAGTATGTTTCTACTAATTTGTAGGATTCTAGTAGTGCTCCTCTTGGTTCTCCTTGCACAGATAAGCATAGACCAGTTCTTCTGCTGGATTGATGCTACAGCTTTCTGAGGCTGTCCCTTTGCGTTCTGTGTCCTGGTGTTTGCTCCATGCTCTTGAGACTCTTCCGCGAGACACCTCAAACCTTCTTGCTACAGCATGTATGAATGCGCCATAGTGGAGAAGCTGGACCAGCTGTGCAACCTGAATAAACAGCAGGTGCCTCCTCATGCAGACAAGGACACTGCCTAAATGGCCACCACCTACAAAACCATTCGTTTTGTGGTTTGTCTTACTATTGCCTTTCCACTGTATCAGTTATCACTTTCATTTGCACCAAAGCAGGTTAAATTGATTCAAAATCGTTTCTGCTTTTTAACTGTATAAATTCATATCCCAAAGTGTAATTGACTTGGGGTTATACTGTGATGTTCCTTTAATTTTTTTGAGCTATGTTCTGTTTAACTACAGTGCTGTTGGTAAGTCCAAAACGTTCATAAAGCTGAAATCTGAATATTCAAGAAAGTAAAAGTGAGGTTTTGCCTCTCTTAGGCCGGTTTCACACTAGCGCATTTTCAACGCGCGCACGGCCGGGGGTAGCTCCGCCCCCGAGCCGGCTCTCTGCCCGGCGTGCCCGCCCCTTCCTTGTAGCGCCGCCTCCTAGCGGACGGCGGCGCCTGCGATCGGCGCACCCTATCTTTAGCATAGGGTGCGCCGATCGTGCGCAGGCCGTGCGCTAGTTGCGCTTTGACCTGCGCTGCGCACTTTTGACGGTGCGCCGTGCGCGCCAAAATCCGAAAAGTTTGATTTTGGCGCGCACGGCGCACCGTCAAAAGTGCGCAGCGCAGGTCAAAGCGCAACTAGCGCACGGCCTGCGCACGATCGGCGCACCCTATGCTAAAGATAGGGTGCGCCGATCGCAGGCGCTGCCGTCCGCTAGGAGGCGGCGCTACAAGGAAGGGGCGGGCACGCCGGGCAGAGAGCCGGATCGGGGGCGGAGCTACCCCGGGACGTGCGCGCGTTGAAAATGCGCTAGTGTGAAACCGGCCTTAGGCTAGTTTCACATTTGCGTCTTTGTGCGCATCGCATTGTGCACAAGTAGAAACGCATGCAAAAATGCATCATTTGCGTTTTTTATGCGCATTCATTCTCTAGGTGTTAAACCAGTGTCTACAATGTTTACTCGTAAAACGAAAACGCATGTGTACTCATGTCCATGCGCACGCCTGTGTTCCCATAGACTATAATGCGTTGTTATGATGCAATCTATGCACAAGCGAACACATGCGCTTTTTTTATGCCTTTGGGCGGACCCAAAAATGCAACAGGTTGTGTCTGGCGCATCTAGACGCACACCTTGAAAAAACGCATGTGCACGAAAACGCAGACGAATGCATGCAAGCGCAAGACCATGCATACGCCATGTTAAAGATAGGTACGCATGACGCATGCGCACAGATGCGCAAAAAAAACGCCAATGTGAAACCAGCCTTAGGGGAATGTGTGTATAATTACAGGCAACTATTAGTGTGCAGAATTATTATGCCACTAAATGAAAAATGCAAATTTTTCCATCTCCTTAATCTGCTAAAGTGATAATAATAACTAAACAACTCAAAATGTACAAAAATAATAAAGGAAAAACTCAATGACCAATACAGCTGCCCTTATTTCCGACAACAATTATAACCATGGAGTTTGTCAGTTTTTTAATCTGTTGATTATGTTTCTTAATCTGTTGGGCAGCACCAACCACAGCCTCTCAGAAAGTGTTCAGAGAGGTGTACTGCTTTTCCTTTACTGTAAATCTACCATTAAAAAAGGCTCAAAAGTTCTCAATAGAGTTTAGGTGAGATGAAGTAGGCCCATGTCATTATTCTTTCATCTTTAAAGAAGCACTCCCAACAAAGTTGTTATCTAGTGATGGGCGAGTAGCATCATTGCTCGGGTCTCCCCAAGCATGCTCAGGTGATCTCCGAGTATTTTTCCAAAAAAATTTGATAGGGGTCCATTCTTCAGGAAGCCGGTGGCAGCAGAAGTGTGGCAATGCTGCAGGCCCAGTGTCGGCAGTGTGCAGAGAGGAGTGCATCATTGGTTTCCCGGCGGCCATTTTGCTTAAGCCGTGGGTTGCCGGAGGTGGCTTATGCGCAGATTGGGCAGCCCAATCAAGATCTGAATCTGCGCACACGCCACCTCCAGTGGCCCATGGCTTCAAGAAGATGGCCACCGGGAAACCAATGATGTACTCCAGTCTGCTCACCTCCAACACCAGGCTTCAGCATCGCCACACTTCTGCTGCTGCTGTCTTCCTGAAAGTGCTATATAGTGTATATATGAAGTATGCATCTGCAAAAATTGCTATGAAAAAGAGGAAGGTTCTTAGCGCATAAATTGGCCAATATATGTGTGCCCAATTGCCACGTCATTTTCTATGGCAGCAATGCAGTTCCTATGTTCTAGAGTAATCATTATTGGTAAGTTATGGTGCAAACCTTAATCTTTTTGACTTATATGCTTTCTTTGGTTGACGCCTAAGTACAGTATAAGTAGAGGTTTGTGCCTATTACTGATCCAGCCACGGGCCCATCCATCTGGTCCATCAAGAGTCTCTCTTATCTCATCAGTCCATAAAAGGGTTGATTGTGACTTGTAGGATTGCCACTACCAATAGGTGGCGCTGCAGAGTAAAAGTCCTCTTTCTTTCTGAAGAGGCAATTTGCATATAAACCTTTAGATATTTTTTGGCCCAGTCTTGACTTTTCCACTTCATTGTCTTGTTCACTGCTGGACTGGTTTCAGCATCTCTTACATTGGCCATGTTTCTGAGCACTGAACACCTTTTACTTCTGGACACTCCAGGGAGGTTGCAGTTCAGGAATGACAGCACTGCAGGATAATGGGTTCCTGGTCGCTTCACATTTGATTCTTCTTAAACCTTTGGAAATTAACATGTCTTTTTTTCTCAACACATTTTTTGCGACCCTGTTGACAATTTCCAACAAAACTTTTTGCAGGTTCTGAGATCAAGCCCCAATATCTTAGTAGTTTCAAGAGTGCTGCATCACTCTGTAAGACTTCTTAAAGAGAGTCAGCTATATCTCTTTTTTGTCCATTTTGCATGAAGAAAACAAGCTGCCTAATAATTCTGCACACTGTAGTAAAACGTGTTACTGTGGTAGGGGCCGGGGTGGGGGGGTGGTCCGCTGCTTACCACGACCGGACAATGCAAGAACGAGACGGAGGCAGAATCCAGTTGTAATAGTTCCAGGTTTATTTGTCGTCCTCCTGACGACGTCAGCCACGCACCGCAGCCTCTTTACACTCTCCGTTTCCAGGCCCGGGTACCTTTCACCTTTCCTTTAGTCATGTTGACATCCCTCGCGGATCTTTCACTGGGGCTGTCCTAGACCAATCTACCGCCAGCACTTCACCTGCCCAAGGTCGTCATCCAGTCGGTACTCCCAGGGCCTCACTTGTCCTGCGGTACGTCGCCTCGCCTGTCCTGCCCCTGGCTGTCTTCTTCTGTCAGCCCCCTGGTCGAGCTTTCACTGTTCTCCATCTTCTGTCTTCCTCTGCTAAGCTCCTCCCAGGACTGAACTCTCTGGAACCCCAACCAGTTCTATTTATCCCCTCTCTCACCGGGAATTCCCCTCCTGGGTTCCTCTCTCCCCGCCCCCCATGACTAAGCATTTCTCGAGCCATAAGCTGATGTTAAGTCCTAAGATACTCTCCCATGCCATCTTGTGGTCATTTCTAGGTACTGCACCCTCCTATCCACCTTTCCCAGCTGTCACCCTTCTATCCTGTCAATCTCCGTCTCTGGTGTACAAACCGTCCCCTCCTACTGCCAGTCACATCTGTCCATCAAGTCACCTTCCCCACACTACAACCTTATGCCACGCAATCTATCTTTACACAAAGACACATCAACTGATCTCCTTCATCCAATAAGCATTCAAGCTTATACATCTTGGAGTTAAAACTATATATATAAATTTGAATGTATGTGTGTGTGTATCACCAACCAATCACGAAGCATCTTTCATTTCAACAGCGCTGTTTAAAAGAAGCTGAGCTGTGATTGGTTGCATGGGAGCAAAAAGGAGGGTGTGGCACACCAAAATGAAGATAAAAAAAAAACTTTATTCGGCACTCAAGCCATAATTAATAATCATGCAAAACGTGACGCGTTTCCGGTGCAAAAAACGCATCCTTAGTTATAGGATACACAGATAACACAATAGTCACATTAAATAGAGACAAGCAACCAATCACAACCACTTAACAATTACTAGGATGTGCATGAACATGTGAGAAACACAACACTTAGAGAAACAGCTTCAACAGATGTAAAGCAAATTGTTTCTTGAGTTCATTCCTCTTGGAAAACGTGTGTCCAATTTCACGATCCAATATGCCTCTCTTGTAGTTGACACTTTCTGTTTATTACCACCCCGTAGAGGATTGCAGATCTTTTCAAAGGCATAAAAAGAAAAATGAGTGAGATCTTCGTGGTGCACATTGATAAAATGCTTTGATGCGCCAGAATAAGAGGCATTTTTATTATGAATGTTGGTAATGTACTTGGCAATACGTTTCTTGATTTTTCTTGTAGTACATCCAATGTATTGCATCTGACATGGTACACAGCAGATGCAATATATCATATATTTTGTATCACAATTCAAAAAAGAAGTAATGGTAGAAGAAAAACCTGAAAAAGAATTAACAGATTTAGTTCTGTCATGGCGAAAGCACAAACATTGCATCGATTATTAGCGCACTTAAAAAAAAACCTTTGCCGATAACCACATTTCAGAAGAAGACTGGCGTTTTAGGAGACTCGGTGACAACGCATTACCCAAACTGTATCCTCTCCTAGCAACAAAATTACAGCGGACATATACAATTTTACGCAAGTTTTCATCCTGGTTGGCAATAGGTAAATATTTTTTAACAATGTTTTTAATGCTATTAAATTCAGGGCTGTAAGGAATTGAAAAAACTAACGGAGGATGCCTGTTGGACAAAGACAATTTATTAACAGAAGATCCAAAACGAGGTTCATTCAAAACTTACCCTCTATCCAAAAGACGCTGACAAGCAATTTTACCCTCCCTCAAAAAAGAATCATGACTGGAACACAACCTGTTGATTCTTTTCAGTTCTCCATAGGGGATTGATTTAATAGTGTGTTTGGCATGAGAGGAGGATGACAATACTAAAGAGTTGCCAGCGACATCCTTTCTGTAAACGGAAGTATGAATTTTATGTGTAATCGTATTACCAGTCAACAGAATATCCAAAAAGGAGATTTCAGAACCAAAACCACTAATCGTAAGGGACAGATTTAAATCATTACAATTCAAAAAATTATGAAAATCCTGCACCTTAGACGGTGGACCTTGCCAAATGAAGATCAGGTCATCCACATATCTACCAAACCAAAAAATGTCACATGAAAAAGGATTTTTATTCGAAAAAATAAATAACTCTTCTCACCATGCCATGTAAAGGATGGCGAGAGACAGAGAAAAATTAGCACCCATTGGTGCACCAAGCACCTGCAAAAAATAACAATTATCAAACATAAAAAATTATATTTCAGTAGATACGTGAGTGACCAGATAATGAACCGTTTCAGTTCTTCAGAATAATTACTATAGCAATTAAGGTGATGATTAATGGCTTTGATAGCCACAGAATGTGGTATAGAGGAGTATAGGTTAACTACGTCACATGCAAAAAAATTGAAATTATTACCCCAATAAACACTTTCCAAAGATGTCAAAACAGAAGAAGAATCCTTTAAATATCCGGGAATCCTAGAAATTAAAGGATGTAGATGGTCATTGACCCAGGAGCTAAGGTTCTCATTTAGCGATCCGATACTAGAAATTATGGGCCGTAGGGGAGGGGGCAAAACATTTTTGTGGGTCTTAGGGAGACCATGAAAATTAGAGACTATAGGATGGTCAGGAATTAGCCACTTGCCAATTTTTGAATCTAAAACACCCGATGATATGCCCTACTGAATAACTGAAAAAAACAGACTTCAATGACAAATAGGTGGTTGAATCATGCAAAATGGCAAGACTGACATATAACTGATTATCCATTACTATGGTGCAACCACCTTTGTCTGCTTGCCTAATTACTAGAGATGAGCGACTTTGCCTTTTTTAGGGTCAAGTCGGGTTTCATGAAACCCGACTTTCTCGAAAGTCGAGTCAAACGAAATCGGCCGACGATCGTGAAAAGTCGATGGTCCGACTGAAACACGAAACCCAATGCAAGTCAATGGGGAAGCAAAGTCGGCAGGGAGTGGAGGACAGTAAACACACCTACATGCCGGACCGCTTTTTTAAAGTGCGTGAAAACTCTCTCTCCCCGGACGCTGCACATGTCATCTCGTTGCCCACAGTGTACGTCCTTGCTCATTGGCTGAAAAAAGTCACGTGCATCCTGTGATCCTGTGAAATCCGACTTTGGCATGGCCAACCTCACGCTATGGTCGGGTTTCGCTCAACGAAATCCAACTTTGGCGAAAGTTGGCGACTTTTGAATCTGACCGACCTGTTTCGCTCAACTATACTAATTACAATGTTGGAGTTTTTTTGCAGCTGGCTGACAGCCAAAGATTGACTGGCAGACAAGTTACAAGAAAAATTAGCATGTTTTGTTTCCTGATCTAGCAATTTCAAATCTTTCTCAACCAAAGATTGAAACAAATCCAAAGATGTGACTCTGGATTAGAGGGGATAATAAGATGAATTTTTTGGGGTAACAGATATACCTTTATCAGAAATAGCAAGTGCATCATTCCTATGATGATAATGTCGAAATAGCTTTTTGTTCACTGAAAGAAAAAAATGACGACATTGAGTCATTCGAGACATCTGAATAAAGCGGATTCACAGATGGTAAAACAAGATCCTCAGGAAAAAAATGTCTTTTTACAGTCAATAATCTGGTAAATTTGTTCACATCTTTTATTGTTTGAAAAAGGTCAAATCTTCTGGTGGGCACAAAACTTAAGCCTTTTTGTAAAACATTCAGCTGGTCTTGAGACAAGATAACAGGGGACAAAATAATCACATTGGAAGGAGAGTTTAGCTCCTCATGCGTCTGTTCCTGTTCCTGTTCCTATAATTTATTATAACTAACTGTAGTTAGTTACCATGCCCGGGCAGTGCCAGGCTCTTCAGCTAGTTATATATAAAAATAAAGGTATGGTAAAAATACTCACTTGTCTGCATGCATTGTAGTTTGGCAATTTGGTGGCTAATTGATTAGTGCTGACGCTTTGCTCTACAGTGGTCCTGGGTTTAACCCCTTTCTGCCAGATGACATACTATGTGTTAGGCTGGTGGAACGCACCAAATAATAAAATGATAATGAGGTGCGTTCGCAGCCTGGGGTCCATCATGCAGAGATAGTAAACTGCTGCTCGGTAATGGCGGAGACTATACAGCAAAGTAATAGATAAACACACGCAGGTTAAAGTCACCCGGTGTGTACTGTGGCGAGTTCTGTTGCTTCACAGAATCGCCTTGCCGCAGAGTGTAACTTACAAAGCCTGTTAAAACTCACAGGCCTCGGTCGGATGAGTGCTAGAATACGATCACAGGACTCTGCCCCAGAGGCACAGGGTTAGAGTCCCTCTAGACCACCAGCGCTCGGCGCCGCAGCTGTGGTGCCAGAGAGAGCAATAGAATTATAAGAACGCTAGTTGTGCGCTGCACCGCTCTGGCGGACGCCACTGACCTCCCTGATTAGGGTAAGGAAAGTGCACGACTTGCGCATGGCGCCACTACAGGCGGTTGCAGGCAGCTACTTGAGGCGGTACAGTGATGCCTTATAGCTTGGCGCCCACTGGCGCTAGCATGGGAGAGGAGCAAGGAACACTGCGGCACTAGGCAGTGTCACAACTCGATGCTGACTGTAAACTCTAACCCTAACGACATGCGTATCAAAGGGAAGGGGTTTCATAATAAGTCAGTCAGCGTTTCACAAGCATCCATCAACACACACACCTCTACCAAATACTGAGTATACTAGCGCATGGCCGAGCGGCCATAAGAGTCTTTTATAGCAGAGTGCTTCCGGGACCTTCCGGATGGTCCAATCCGAGATGGAGAAAGACCTGAGCATGTGACCTCTGATCTCCAAAGAGAGATCGTCCCACGGGCATGCTCAGTAGACCGAAAGGAGGACTTAGTCCCTGGAGTAGCTCGCTGCTGATCAGCATGCGTTGCCAGGGCTGCCACTAGGAATTTCGGGGCCCCATACTGGTAAAATTTTCGGGGCCCCCTTGAGACTCCGTCCAGGCTCCACCCCAGCCCCGCCTCCACCCCTTAAACTGTCCACAGTCCCACCGCTCTCTCTTGGAAAAACTCCACTTCTTCTCACCAATCACACATTAACAGTTCCCATCTCCAGATCACACATATAGCCGCTGCTTTTGTTTTGGCCAAAAGATTTTTTAAGCCGCCACCATAACACGGTAGACTCTTTTGGCCGAGCTCTAATCTACTGTAACCTATTAAATATTTGTTAAAATATGTGATACAATTTAGGTATATTTTTATTTTTCAATTTTTAAAATGACCAATAATATCACATACAAGGAACAAATACCGCCACACCATGTCCAAACCACATATTACCACCACATAGTGACCTATAATACCACATACAAGGAACAAATACCGCCACACCATGACCAGACCATATATTACTACGTTAGTGACTGAATATCACATACAAGGAACAAATACCGCCACACCATGTCCAAACCACATATTACCACCACATAGTGACCTTTAATACCACATACAAGGAACAAATACCGTCACACCATGACCAGACCACATATTACTACGTTAGTGACCGAATATCACATACAAGGAACAAATACCGCAACACCATGTCCAGACCATATATTACCACCACATAGTGACCTATAATACCACATACAAGGAACAAATACCGCCACACCATGACCAGACCACATATTACTACCATAGTGACCGAATAATATCACATACAAGGAACAAATTCCGCAACACCATGTCGAGACCACATATTACCACCACATAGTGACTGAATACTACAATACTGATCAATAACAAAAAATAACACATTACTATCAAAATAAGTGTCATTATACACAGGAGATCTGTACTTAGTATGCAGTGTCTGTGTACAGGTAATACAGCGATCAAAGACATTATACACAGGGCCTCTATACAGTGTATGGTGTCAGTTTATAGGTAACACACTAACTCACCAGTGATGTCTCAAGGTGAAGTCCTTTATCTTTGCTTTTCATCTTTCATCCAGCACAGATTACCATCACTTTTTCCAGCCAGGGCTCGTCTCTGCAGGAAATAACACAGTTATCTAGAGTTCCGCTTGCAGAATACATTACCTAATTTTGCCAACTTCTACATTACGTCACATGAAGAAAAAAAGGCGACATAGTGTTGCTCTACACAGTAACAGGATCGCCCCCCCCCATTTAAAACAGTATACTCAAAAAATAAAATAAATACATCACTGCAGTAATAACATCCCTTAATTAGACCATGTGGTAATAATATCCCCCATCCTGATCCCCATGTGTCTCATTCCTGGCTTCAGCCATACGTTCTCCCATCCCACCCTCATGAGAATCCATTCTGCCCCATATGATCTCCCCATCCTGCCTCATCTGTCTCCATCGTATCCATCCTGCCCGATCTGTCTCCAACCCTGCCCCATCTGTCTCCAATCCTGCCCCCAGTGTCTCCAGTCATACCCCCAGTGTCTCCAGTCATGCCCCCATGTCTTTGATCCTGCACCGTGTCTCCAATCATGCCCTGTATCTCCATTCTGCCCTGTGTCTCCAATCATGCCCCGTATCTCATTCTGCCCCTTCCTGTGTCTCACTGTCACATTCTGCCCCCATGTCCATTCTGCCCACTCCTCTGCCACTGTCACATTCTGGCCCCACCGTGTCCAGCATTCTGCCCCCACAGTGTCCAGGATTCTGCCCCCACAGTGTCCAGCATTCTGCCCCCACAGTGTCCAGCATTCTGCCCCCACAGTGTCCAGCATTCTGCCCCACAGTGTCCAGCAATCTGCCCCCTCAGTGTCCAGCATTCTGTCCCACTATGTCCAGCAATCTGCCCCGCAGTGTCCAGCATTCTGCCCCCACTATGTCCAGCATTCTGCCCCACTATGTCCAGTATTCTGCCCCACTGTGTCCAGCATTCTGCCCCACTCTGTCCAGCATTCTGCCCCACTCTGTCCAGCATTCTGCCCCACTATGTCCAGCATTCTGCTCCACTATGTCCAGCATTCTGCCCCACTATGTCCAGCATTCTGCCCCACAGTGTTCAGCATTCTGCCCCACAGTGTCCAGCAATCTGCCCCACAGTGTCCAGCATTCTGCCCCACAGTGTCCAGCATTCTGCCCCACAGTGTCCAGCATTCTGCCCCACTATGTCCAGCATTCTGCCCCACAGTGTCCAGCATTCTGCCCCACAGTGTCCAGCAATCTGCCCCACAGTGTCCAGCTTTCTGCCCCATAGTGTCCAGCATTCTGCCCCACAGTGTCCAGCATTCTGCCCCACAGTGTCCAGCATTCTGCCCCACAGTGTCCAGCAATCTACCCCACAGTGTCCAGCATTCTGCCCCATAGTGTCCAGCTTTCTGCCCCATAGTGTCCAGCTTTCTGCCCCATAGTGTCCAGCAATCTGCCCCACTGTGTCCAGCATTCTGCCCCACTATGTCCAGCATTCTGCCCCACAGTGTCCAGCATTCAGCCCCACTATGTCCAGCATTCTGCCCCACAGTGTTCAGCATTCTGCCCCATCATGTCCAGCATTCTGCCATCTGCCCCGGGCCCCCCGGTTCGCCGCTCTCAATAAATAAAAAGAAAATAAAAAACACAAGCTCTTCTTACCTGGCCGCGGTCCAGCGGCGTCCCCGACTCCCTCCATGCAGAAGCGCGCACTCGCCGGTGACTGACAGTGACGTCAGACGCCGGCGAAGTGCGCGCTGCGGCGGACATCAGCCGCCTGCCTCCTATTGGCTGGCGGCTGTTAACTATTGACATGCGGGCGCAGCGCCGAGGTCCTGGTTTAGTGCCGGTAGGGCCCAGTGAGCAGAGGAGACCGGGCCCGATGCGGGCCCCCTCTGCCCACCGGGCCCCATACGCCAGTCAGGGCAGTAATGCCCTGATGGTGGCCCTGTGCGTTGCTATAGCTGGACCAGAGGTGGCAGCAACAACCAAACCCACAGTGCTGATTCTTCCAGCTGACACCCGGCACTTAGTGCCAGGAGCGGTGACGGACCACTCCGGACACTTTAACCCCCAGAACACTGTGATCAAATATGATCACAGCGTTCCGGGAGCAGGCAGTCAGCTCTGCCTTTGGATTGGAGACCCCGCTTCATGAGGCAGGGTCCCGATCGCTGCCTTGGAGACCCGATGTCATCATGACGACATCCGGGTCTCTAGGCCTGAGAGACTTCCTGTCATGTGCAGTGCATGTCAGGAAGGTCTCACAGGTCAGTGTAAAATGCATGCAGTGCTGACAGTTTCTACAGCATGCAGATATGCATGCTATAGAAGCGATCAGCCTGCACAAAACGAGTGTCCCATAGTGGGACAAGGCGTAAAAGTATGAATGAAATTTTTTTTTTAAATATTTTAAAAAGTAATAAAAAATAATAATACAAAAATCAATATTTATTCCAGCAACAAATAAATTTTTGAATAAAAAAAAAACTAAACAGTAAAAGTACACATATTTGGTATCCCTGTGTCTGTAATGACCTGATCTATAAAACTGTCCCACTAGTTAACCCCTTTAGTGAAAACCATTAAAAAAAAGCCAAAAAAGCAATGCTTTATCATCATACCGCCAAACAAAAAGTGGAATAACACGCAATCAAAAAGATGGATATAAAGAAGCCAGGTACCGCTGAAAAGTATGGCTCTACATTATAAACCTCTGTGAAGCACTTGGGGGTTCAAAGTGCTCACCACACATCTAGATAAGTTCCTTAGGGGATCTATTTTCTGAAATGGTGTCACTTGTGGAGGGGTTTCCACTGTTCAGGCACATCAGGGGCTCTCCAAACGTGACATGACGTCCGATCTCAATTCCAGCCAATTTTGCATTGAAAAGTCAAACAGCAATCTTTCCCTTCCGAGCTCTGCCATGCACTCAAACAGTGGTTTACCTGCATATATGGGGTAACAGCGTACTCAGGACAAATTGTACAACAACTTTTAGGGTCCAATTTCTCCTGTTACCCTTGGTAAAATAAAACAAATTGGATCTGAAGGAAATTTTTTTTGCTCATTCCAAAAATTCCTGTGAAGCACCTAAAGGGTTAATAAAGTTATTGAATGTGGTTTTGAGCACCTTCAGTGGTGCAGTTTTTAGAATGGTGTCACTTTTGGGAATTTTCTATCATATAGACCCCTGAAAATGACTTCAAATGTGATGTGGTCCCTAAAAAAAATGGTGTTGTAAAAATGAGAAATCGCTGGTCAACTTTTAACTTCCTAACAAAAAAAATGTGGTTCCAAAATTGTGCTGATTTAAAGTAGACATGAGGGAAATGTTATTTATTAACTATTTTGTATGACATATTTCTCTATCTTAAGGGCATAAAAATTCAAATTTGGAAAATGAAAAATTGTCTAAATTTTTAAATTTCCATTTTTTTCACAAATAAGCGCAAGTCATATCAAAGAAATTTTACCACTATCATGAAGTATAATATGTTATGAGAAAACATTGTCAGAATCACCGGGATCCATGGAAGCATTCCAGGGTTATTACCTCAATTGTAAAAATTTGCCTGGTCATTACCGTGCAAACCACCCTTGGGGGTAAAGGAGTTAAATGAAGCCAATAATCACATAAACAGGGCAATGCACAATCTTTTCATGTTTCTGTGGTTTTCCTACCAAAACATTGACATTATTAGCCCAGGTGGGGACAGAAACCTCTGTGTGTGATGACTGTCTCTGTACAGCATGGCAGAATATATTAGTGGGGATTAAGCAACAGAAAGTACAAGGCTCAAAGAATCATTTGACTCAAGCATTTAATCTTTCATCTTTTATCTTGTAGAGTATGTAATGCAGCATTGGCAGGAAGACTTCATGTTTGGATATCAGTTTCTCAATGGCTGCAATCCAGTTCTAATAAAAAAATGCAAGAAATTACCAGAGAATTTCCCAGTAACCCATGAAATGGTGGAATGCAGCCTTGAACGAAACATTCTACTGGAGAAAGAAATGGAGGTAAATGTAAATGAATAGTCGTCTTAAAGTGAAACTCTAGGCAAATCCCATAGTGAAAGGGGTTATCCACTTCTTAAATGGAACCCGTCATGTTGAAAATGGTATCTGATCTGCAGGCAGGATGCTATAGAGCAGCAGGAGTTGATCAGATTGACATATATTTTTGTTGGAAAAGTTTCAGTAAAGCTTGCATTTTATTCATTGATATCCCTGATGTTTGTATACACATGAGTCCAGTGGGCGGTCCTATTCAATGATTGACAGACTTCCCTGTATGACTGTGCATACAGAGATAGCTGTGGATCACTAGTGAACTCCCACTGGACTACACATTCAATGACCTGGGAAGGCAAGTCGATGAGTAAAATACAAGTTATACTGAATATTTCCCCACAATCTTATACATAATTCTACTCAGCTTCTCCCTCCCTCATTGTCCACAGAACAGACAACATGTACAACATGACAGGTTTCCTTTTATCTTTTCAGTGCCCCCAGATAAAAAATAAATACTTGATACTCACCTCTCAGAGTGGCACTATTCCCACAATATCAGCGTTGTCTGGCAGGTCATGTGACATTATGTCACATAATACCTACTACCAATCAATGGCTACTGATCGTCTGCAGCCTTTATTATTCTGTCAAAGCAGATGTCCACTATGACGGAATACTGAAGAGCTGCAACTGATTAGTGTCAGTCAGTGTTACAATGTCAACCCTGGACCGGGCATGGAACGTCCCGACGCCCGTTTCGCGTGCTTAAATGCACCACTTTATCAACGTGCATTTAAGGTGATATGGTGATAGGTGATAAACTGGTGCATTTAAGCACGCGAAACGCGCGTCGGGACGTTCCATACCCGGTCCAGGGTTGTTTGCAGTTTCCCACTACATCTTGGTGAGTTCCCCACTATTAGGTCGTAGATATCTTTTACTGGACATCTCTGTCCGCATTTTATATTTACTATGGACTTCTGCTGGGAGCTGTCATACATGCATGAAGCAAGCTAGACACTAGCATCTTTATTCAATGATATTTTCTTATGCTGCTCACATGCATGATAGCGCACTGTTTTCTTCCCTGTGATATCTGGACTATCCTGCTATTGTCTCATGATGTCTATTAATGGTTATACTATATATTGTATGTTTTGGTACTTAATTGTTTAATAAAGTAGCATATTATTTTATTATAGCCACCTAGTTGCTCTTTTTAAGGAAGACCTATATTGTTCATAGCGTATGAGAAACTTGGATTTAAGGGACCAGTGTAAAACTATGTTGGTCCAGTTACCTTATTATGATAGATTTCACGTTAAGAGAAAACTATGATGGTCTAGAAAATAGTAACCAATTGCTGTATGTAACAGAATCTGTGCTTTATCTCATTTTTACAGCAAGGTAACATCTTCATTGTCGATTTTCATCTTCTCGATGGCATCTCTGCAAACAAAACTGATCCATGCACCATGCAATTCATTGCTGCACCCATCTGCTTATTGTACAAAAATCTTGAGAACAAAATTGTACCGATTGCTATACAGGTACTGTCTGTGTGAAGTTAACAATTTCAAGGACTGAGTTTAGGCCTGGTCATGAGATTTATGAACTTCTATGTTATTGCTTTGCCATTTTTTATGGAACTTCACCTCCATTGATATTGAGTGGTCATTGGTTTCTAGCAAAGCAGAAGGACACGATCAGTTTACTGGACCGTGTTAAATCTTAAAGACTTTATGAGTAGATTTACAAATCCGGTTCTATATTTGGATAGGTCACTTCTGTCTTACTTCTTACTATTTCAGGAATGTATAACCACAAAATTTCTTGCAAAATTTAAGTATAAGCAAGAAAATCCAAAGTGCATAATTCAATCAAAAAGATATCCAGATGGGCCATATTAAGCGTACAAAAGGCATAGCACAAGTAAACAAGCATCATAAAACAGGCAATAATGTCCAAAATTTGCCAGCAGTGACATGTACCAGGGACCCACCACACCCAACACGCGTTTCGCTGTGGAATGTTTCAACCCCTTCTTTATACACTCACTGGCCACTTTATTAGGTACACCTGTCCAACTGTGTGTTAAGACTTAATTTCTAATCAGCCAATCACATGGCGGCAACTCAGTGCATTTAGGCATGTAGACATGGTCAAGACAATCTCCTGCAGTTCAAACCGAGCATCAGTATGGGGAAGAAAGGTGATTTGAGTGCCTTTGAACGTGGCATGATTGTTGGTGCCAGAAGGGCTGGTCTGAGTATTTCAGAAACTGCTGATCTACTGGGATTTTCACGCACAACCATCTCTAGGGTTTACAGAGAATGGTCCGAAAAAGAAAAAAAATCCAGTGAGCGGCAGTTCTGTGGCCGGAAATGCCTTGTTGATGCCAGAGGTCAGAGGAGAATGGGCATACTGGTTCGAGCTGATAGAAAGGCAACAGTGACTCAAATTTCCACCCGTTACAACCAAGGTAGGCAGAAGAGCATCTCTGAACGCACAGTGCGTCGAACTTTGAGGCAGATGGGCTACAGCAGCAGAAGACCACACTGGGTACCACTCCTCTCAGCTAAGAACAGGAAACTGAGGCTACAATTTGCACAAGCTCATCAAAATTGGACAGTAGAAGATTGGAAAAATGTTGCCTGGTCTGATGAGTCTCGATTTCTGCTGCGACATTCGGATGGTAGGGTCAGAATTTGGCGTAAACAACATGAAAGCATGGATCCATCCAGCCTTGTATCAACGGTTCAGGCTGGTGGTGGTGGTGTCATGGTGTGGGGAATTTTTTCTTGGCACTCTTTGGGCCCCTTGGTACCAATTGAGCATCGTTGCAACGCCACAGCCTACCTGAGTATTGTTGCTGACCATGTCCATCCCTTTATGACCACAATGTACCCAACATCTGATGGCTACTTTCAGCAGGATAATGCGCCATGTCATAAAGCTCGAATCATCTCAGATTGGTTTCTTGAACATGACAATGAGTTCACTGTACTCAAATGGCCTCCTCAGTCACCAGATCTCAATCCAATAGAGCATCTTTGGGATGTGGTGGAACGGGAGATTCGCATCAGGGATGTGCAGCCGACAAATCTGCGCCAACTGTGTGATGCCATCATGTCAATATGGTCCAAAATCTCTGAGGAATGCTTCCAGCACCTTGTTGAATCACTGCCACGAAGAATTGAGGCAGTTCTGAAGGCAAAAGGGGGTCCAACCCGTTACTAGCATGGTGTACCTAATAAAGTGGCCAGTGAGTGTATGTTTCCTAGTTCATAGTCCTTTTGAATTTACTAGACCAATATTTATAAGTAATCTATTGGATAATATTGCAGTGTCTCACACACCACCTATTCCCAATTATTCCCACCTTCCTTTTCTGTACTTGTATACTCCATTTTTTACAAATTTTGTTCATTGTTTTTATAATTATTGATATAATAAAAATATTCATTTTTAACTTTTCTAAAAAAAAAAAGCCTTTGATTTTCTTCGTGCTTTATTAATTAAAGTGGACATAACACAGTTCTGTTGCTTTGTACTGTATAGTTGAGCCAAACTCCAGGACCAGAAAATCCAATATTTCTGCCTTCTGATGCTAAGTATGATTGGCTATTAGCTAAAATATGGGCCAGATCGTCTGATTTCCACATTCATCAGACAGTTACCCACCTCCTGAGGACCCATCTTCTTACAGAAGTATTTGCGATTGCAATGTACCGTCAGCTACCTGCCGTTCACCCTATTTTCAAGGTAATATCTTTTATGTTATATGTTTTACTACATATTATGTTATGTGTTATTTTGATGTTGCGAATGTAAGAATTTTTGTCTTAAAGACTACATACCCCTTTAATCTGTTGTCCAAAGACTCCCAGCTAGATAAGTAGCTTATGATATGGTTGGCTGCTAGGAAATGTGATTTAGGCGGCTATTCCACTAAATGTTCGTCTGTGTTATTCATGGATAGCTCCAGCCTGCCGGAGCAGGAGTCACTGCTCGTCTCTCTCCATATTGGCATACAGAGAATATAAGGTTTATTGTATGATGGGGCATATAGACAGAACTTGTCCCACATATAATAACCAATTACAAATACATGTGGATACATATGTGAGGAGAGCCAGGGTCGTAGTCGTGGCTGACATAGACTGCTCAATCACACCCTGGTCTCCCGCCACATGCATCAGATGTCCCCTTTGTGGCATACCTTTTGTTACACATTCTGCGCCATCAGGGTCCCATCTGGTCTGCTGAAGTTCTGCTGCTGGTCTTGTTACGCAAAAAGAGACAGAGTCCAGTTCCAACTCAACAATAAAGAATTTACTCAAATCTGTACACAGTATGTCCATTTCAGTTACAGCCTTATCAAAGGGTTCCAAGCAGTATGCATCCTTTGCTTTCTCTGTGACTTCCCTCTTTCATCCCAGGGTGTCCCTGGGACGTACCATCCTGTTCAGCACTGCAGCATCTCTCTTGTCCAGCTTCACTAATTTTAGGAGTTTCCTTGTCCGTTTTGCCCCAAACAAAAGGGCATCTGCCCATGTAGTAAGCTGCCACATCCTGATGCTGCCTTGCATCATTTTTCTGCTGCAACCTTCGGCCACTATCAGGCCCTGGACACACGGGGCTCCTAACTTGAACGTTGTGGGGTCACTCTGCTGCCCCGGTCTCTAAAACCCATCAGGACTGTTTGGGCTCCCTGGCCCTACTGACTATAATCAGGAAATGCTCCTGGCTTACCCACAGTATGCCCCTCCTAAGTAACTAAACTTTTAATATTTACAACGCCATACTCCACGCAGGGAGATAAGCATACGTATGAGGTAGTCCATTAATAAAACGGAGAAAAAGAAAAAAACATTTCTGATTAAGGGCAGTCTCCTTCCACAACAAAGTCTTCAGACTCAGCAGAGGGTGCCAGACATCACCCACTGCAGCCGCAGACAGTCTTTTCTTTGGCTCAGTAAAGGACATCGGGCGCCATCCGCCATCATTGGGGAATGCCCGTATGCTCCACAGGAGAGTCCATTATTTCAATTACAGGTGCCTGGCACCCAGTCCTCCAGGTGACATCTACAGTCCATTGCGCCCCAGTCCCATTCATGGGACCCAAGTATATATGCAACATCTGGTCCTTTCCTTTAGATTCTCAGTTCTTGAGAAGGGAGTCCCCCCTTCCTTTTCACGAAGAACTGCCCTTCTATAATATGTGCGCTGCATGTATCTGCAGTATAGTCTGTTGCCACAGCTGCACATGGTCCATTTTCCTCAGTTGGAGGGCAGAGTCCTGCCATCCAGCAGGAAAGGAGCAACAGATGCAACAAAACAAAAAACGAAGAGAAAACATTTACTCCTGGCCATATCAGCCTCATTGCACCGGACTCTGGGGGTGCTTCAGGGCTCCTGTGACACAAAACAGTCCTGTTTCATTTTGTGCAACAAGCACTGCATAGACAAAAGGAGTTATCTGGCGTCCATTCAGCGACATCCATCCCGGGCCGCCTTGTCTCCCTTTGGACTCCATGCCCGTGTTTAGGCCGACAATGACTCTGCAGCTGCAGACGTCATAGACTGCCAAGACATGGCAGGGGCAGTGGTTGGACTTGTAATGGCCTGGGACCTGGGAGCGGTCTGGGCCGCTTCCGGGCCCGCATAAAGATCCAGTTCTCCTTCTTCCTGCAGGGTAACGGCTACGGCATATTACCCCCCGAGGGCCATCCTCCCTATAGAAATTGACCCAGTCTCCTTCCATCAGGGGCCTGCTGAATTTCACTGATGCAGCATTTTCATAATCCTTAGCATTGGTGTTTAGTTCCCGGATGAACCCGTAGCCACGTTCCTCGTCGGTGTACGCTAGCTGCCCACTGGTGCTCAGTCCTACCATAGCACCCCCTCCCGGTTGACCCAGTTCCACCCACACCTCCTTCTCCTGCCGTTTCTTATGCAGGATAACCTCCTCAATCCAGGCGGCCTGCCCGGGGGATGGGAAGGGACCCTCTGACTGCAGATGGGGGCGAGATGAACTAAGGGTCGAAATGCTGCCAAGCGCAGGCCTATCCTCTGGGGTCTTGGGCCAATGGGCAAATGGGCCTAAGGATGAGATGTTGCCGCACGTGGGCCCACTCTCTGTGGCCTGGGGCCAAGGCACAGTCCACCCTTCCGGGGTCAGGGGCTGAGGATCACTCACCACTGTCTCCAGCATCCTCGCCGCAGCCGTCCCGTGTCCTCCAGATCCCTCCGCCAATGCAGCTGCGCACTCCGGCTCCTTCACTTCCAGCACAAGCTCCTCCGGGGCGGTCGCTGTTTCCGGTTCTCCAGCCTTCAACTCCCAACACTGATGTTCCGACTCCTGATGATGGTGTTCTGGCTCTGGCAGCCGCTGGCACCGCTCCTCCGCTGGTCCAGGGAAACGGTGAGTCCCAAACTTATCTGCCACTCCACTCTGTGGTCCGGGTTGGGTCTTCTTCTCTTCCTGTCTCCACTTCCACTCGATGCAGCCTATGCCGCCGCAGTACCATGTGTATGAGTTGTCTACCGCTGTCTGTTCTGTAGCTTGTAATGGGGCCGCGCAGCTGCACACAGGATTTTCTTCCGGGCCCCACCCTCCATTCTGTTGTAAGGGGTGAGGTCTTCTTCCTTTCAGATGCACCCACCAGGGGGGACACCATGCTTAGGCCACTGACTCTGCCAGACAGCTTTTCGCGCCACTTCCAAGACATGACGCCCAAGAGGGGTGGGATCAAAGCTGTCGTACTCCATCTGCACGCCATCTTCCACCATCTTTAGAATCGCCATCTTTGCCAGTGTCAGTCACATCCAGTACATCAGTCACATCCAGGGTGTCAGTCACATCTATCATATCATTTTCCTCTGTCACATCCAGAATATCAATATCTTCATCTTTCACGGCATCCCCCAAGTTGCAAGGCTCCGGGATAATGCCGACTACACCAAGTGTGAGTGGAAACAGGGCCGTAGTCATGGCTGACATAGACTGCTCAATCACACCCTGGTCTCCCGCCACATGCTTCAGATGTCCCCTTTGTGGCATACTTTGCTACACCTTCTATGCCATCAGGGTCCCATCTGGTCTGCTGAAGTTCTGCTGCTGGCCTTGTTACACAAAAAGAGACAGAATCCAGTTCCAACTCAACAATAAAGAATTTACTCGAATCTGTACACAGTATGTCCATTTCAGTTACAGCCTTATCGAAGGGTTCCACACAGTAGGCATCCTTCACTTTCCCTATGTCTTCTCTCTTTCCTCCCAGGATGTCCCCGGGATGTACCGACTCGTTCGGTACTGCAGCATCTCTCTTGTCCAGCTTCACTAACTTTAGGAGTTCCCTTGTCCGTTTTGCCACAGACATAAGGGCACTTGCCCATGTAGTTATCAGGATCCTGACAGCGCCGGCGTACAGCCTCTGCTGAGCAGGGACTCACCCGCCCTGTAGGGAGCCCTGGGGACAGGAACAGCCAGAAAGTACAGATGCACAGGACCTGAATGCTGAAGGTTAGCAAGCCAGCACAGGACCTACAGTCATGTGACTGCAAGGGGGCGGGGCTTAGCATCCTGCTTTCAGAGAAGATAGAAAACTCAGAGTCGGGCAAAAACAGAGGCCATAAACAGTACGGGCAAACGAGGTACAGGAGGGATAAACGGACAGGAGGTCAGACAAAGCCAAAGGTCATACACAAGAGGGTGGTGCGGTACCAAAGGGACGAGCAGAGAGCAGTCGAGTCACAAGCAGAGAGTCATACACGAGAGAGCGGTGCGGTACAAGAGGGACAGGTAGAACTCGTAACAGGGACAGAACCGGATCACAACCAAACAAGCAACAAGTTATCAGGCACAAGGCACACGTATACAAGAGGTCAACTAACTCATCCGAGGGCAGGAGTATAACTGACACCAGACCTAGGTCCAGTGAGCATTAAATAGCTGCCCTCTGCCAGAGAGAGGCAGAACAATTAGCCCCCAGTCTGACCAGGATGGGCCAAAGCTAAACCCCGTCCTGGATCATGACAGTAGTAAGCTGTCACATCCTGGTGCTGCCTTGCATCGTATTCCTGCTGCAACCTTCGGCCACTATCAGGCCCTGGACCCACTGGGCTCCTAATTTGAACATTGCGGGGTCACTGTGCTGCATATTACACATTAATCATTTAGAAATTTAGAAAGAGGGGTGGCGTACACGTCGATCCTGGTACACCCCTTACACATAAAATATAATTGCAACTGTTTTCCACTTAATAGAAACTTGAGTAACAAGTATTTCAAGATTAAGTCTTGTGTAATTTTAATTTGTGATAGATTGTACATTCTCTGTCTCATCATGGAAATATTAAAATAAGGAACTAGCAGCACATTTTAGGCATTGCTCAATTGTTAGAGGTGCACAGCAATTCAATAAAAGTGAATTGAGAGTCAGAATATGGCCAGAAGTATACATATCCCATAGTTGTGGTCACATAACCACCCACTGTGGACTCCGACATCAGGGAATTCTGATAGCGAGTCTGCAATCAAACTTGGACAATCCCTTTAACAATCTCAGAGCACAAGGATGATTGCCGAATGGATCCAACAACCTGAATGCTGCTGTTAGTGATTGACAGTGGAATCAAAATGGTTGAGCAACAGCAATCAGACTAACTAGAAGGTGCTGGCTGCATAATGCAGGCAGCACCCACAATGTATAGAGAGAGCTCAACTCGCTTCCTAAACCCCATCCAACATATACATGTGCAACAAATATTGGGAAAGGGTTACGTTACAAAGTGAAGTGGAAGGGTCTACTCAACGATTAGTGATTTCCTTGTGTACGTGTGCATTCAGAGACTTGTGTCAATCACTAAACTCATAAGCCTAAAATGAACAGAGTAATAAATGAGTACATCCCGATTATACTAAATCTTTTCCTAGTCTGCTCAGTCTGTCCTGCTTTCTAACACGCTCAATATTCAATGTGAGAAGTTCCCTTTAATTATTGCTAGATTTCACTCACTTTTCTCTTGCTGACCATTAGACGCTGCCCAAATACATAAAAAGTTAAAGCGCTCTTACTCAATAGATTGCAAAGTGTAAACCTATTTGCCAAAATCTAATCTCCAAAAACTGAAAATGCAAGATTTTTATAGAATAGAAATGTGTTCACTTCCCATTGACGGCTAAAAGATTTCTGCAATAAACCAAGGGAGGATATCGTTGCTTAAAAGACATTATAAGTGTTCTTCCTTTTTTTTCTTGAATGTGTTTTCACATGTACTAGCCACCAGTTTGCTCGATTCCAGTGTTTTTATGTTTGGGTATTTTACAAGCTGCAAAATGAATGTCACATCTACAGTATGAGATAAATGCCCAAAATGAGTTGGATAACTTCAGTATAATAGTATACTGTGTTACTGCCATATCTCCCTGCAGTATGCAAAGTTCGATTTTCTGCTTCTCCATGGGATTTGCATACCCACCAGATTCTCATTCTGAAGTTTTGCACGTTTTATGAGAATAAAGGTCTCTGTGTTGGATGTTGTATATGGAAGTTCATATACTGGTTAAAGAAGCACTCCTCCTCCTCCCATCAAAGTTTTTATCCTCTTAATAAACTGCAGTCATCTTATTATATAACACTGTGTACTTACAATTGCTCTTTTTGCCTTTCTACCCAGTTAATTCTTCTCTTTTTCATTATTTCTATAACATCAAGAACAGAGTAGCTGAATTCTCCTAAGCTCCATGTAGAAACAGGAAGTCTCTTTTCTCTGTATGAGTCATCATTAGGACTACAATCCAAAAGCACTGCAATATCCCTGGCGGAGGGGAGGAGTAGAGCAGCTGGGTTAGGAGTTGAAGAGGGAGATGACTCATGCAAGGAAAAGAGTTCCTGATTCTACGTAAAGCTTAGAAGGATTCAGCTACCAGTAGTCTGTTTATAATCACGTAATTTCATAGGAAGACAAAACGGACAATAGGAAGTACACAGTGCTACATAATGTGATGACTTTAATATATTAAGAGGATAAAAACTTTGATGACAGGAGTGCTTTTTTAAGTGACAAAATATATAGGTGACATTTCCCAATGGTTGTTATCCAGCGCTGAGCCTTCTCCTGACACGTGTTGGGTAAAATTACTATTGATATCCTTTGCACCTTTGGTGTTTTTTTAATTATACCTCTGTACTTACTAATTGATATGGTATTCACCTATACTAGACAATTTTATTTCCACTTAGGACGACTATTTACTATGTTTGCATCCATTCCCCTTTTGTTATTATGTAGTACCATCTACTGGCTAATTGTTTTTCATGTTTTATTTTTGTATTAACCAATAAAACTCAAATTTTAATTGAGGGCACATACTTGTAGTTACTGTGGTTTAAATTCATCAATCAAATCTATTAGTCTCTTTGTACTTGGACTGATTATTAATATTGGTTTACTCACAGTAGCTATATTAGAAGTAGTAATGCCCTGGAATTCTCTGACGCTCGGTGTTGTAATGGTTGTTTAAATCTTTATTGTCTTTATTGATAATATAATAGTTAATACATTTCTGGAGATGTGTCGTTAATCAAGAAATTTGGGATACTTTTCTCCCCATACAAGGCAATACTCAAAATACTAAGCTTTGTATAACTATATGTATGTACACTGTACATTGACTAATGTCGGGGGTGAGGTTAAAGGGAACCTGTCAGCTGTTTTGGCCGTTATAAGATCCGCAGCCACAAAGGTCAGAGAGACTCAGCGCTTGTGCACTGCCTGCAGGAATCTGCTCTGCCCTCAACAGCGCAGAAAAGTACACCTGCGCAGGAGCATGATGCCAGGGAGCCATGAAGCAAGCAGGAGGGCGGCATCACATGAAGATGGGAGGCGCCGGATCTGGACCTGCAACACCCATCAGACCGGACAGCACAGGACCACCCAGCCGGCGGGGTGAGTATAATAAAGATTATTTTTCTTATCTTGAAGGTAAGATCGGGGGCTTATCTACATTATTATAGAATGCTGTAGATAAGCCCTGAAAGGCAGCGGTACATATCTCTGGAATCGGGCTTTCAGCCCTTACATTATACTACTCTCAGATTACATAGCAAAACCCTGCTGACAGATTCCCTTTACTTACTTTGAATAATGAATGTCATTATAATTGTGATATTAAAATGAGTCCAGCTGCAGCTGGTCTCATAGAATGCTCATTTTATTATCAGATGGAAAAACTTGTCAAATGGATAATACTGTACAGCAATTCTGGCGTGGATTCTCCAAATAAGTACGCCAGCGTCGTCATGTCTAAGAGATCAATTATTAATTTACTTAGATTTCAATTTGAAATCTAATAGCAGATCCTATTGAAAGATTCACACCTGTTTTGTGTTTTGGCTGGTGTAAGTATTCCATCAGTCATCATAATACGAGTGAAATGCTTGTTTGTTGGGTGATCAGATCATTTATGCTGGGCATTTAATTCATCAGTCAGCAGCACATCGCCCAGTGTAAATGCAGGATGTGCTGCTGACAACATGATGCTGTATGGAGACAGGACAGAACAATCGTATTAACGAATGCTACTCACCATACAGTTTTTGTTGGCCCGTGTGAATGGGCCAGATATATCTATGATCGCTAATGGGCTGAAATCAGCTCAAGTAAGTGAGCCTAAAGCCCCCGTCACACACAGCGATGCACCAGCGATTCTGACAACAATATGACCTGGTCAGGATCCCTGGTGTGTCTCTACATGATTGCTGGTGAGCTGTCAAACAGGCAGATCTCACCAGCGACGACGCAGGTAACAAGCGCGCGCGTCGCTTAGTTACCCGCTGTGTACCTTGGATACCAGCGTGCTGGCACTGGCACTTAGAAACCCGCTGTTTACCTTGGATACCAGCTCCCAGCACAAGCACGCTGGTATCCATGGTACACAGCGGGTAACTAAGCGACATGCGTGCTTAGTTACCCGATATTTACCTTGGATACCAGCTCTCAGCGTCTGCTTACAGCGCTGGGAGCTTGCTGATCGATGGCATACCGCTGGCACACGCAGCGATGCGCACTGGCCAGCGGGAGGCCAACAATCAAAAAATGGTCCAGGACGTCCCTGCACGATCAGCGATCCCCGGCAGGGGGGCGGTCGTTGATGCATGTCACACACAGCGAGATCGCTGATGCGTCACAAAATCAGCGATCTTGCCAGCGATCTCGCTGTGTGTGACGGGGCCTTTAGACCACGTGCACAGGTTGTGTCGGCCCCCCCCGTAATAAAGAATAAAATAAAGGGGGGTCCCATGGACATACAGGCCGTAGATGGAGCATTAAATTATTTAGCTTAAGTCTAATTTTCTCCTCATTAAAGTTGATAATTTTATCTGAGGTATTTGAAGTTTATTCAGGGTTCCTGAGAGGACTTCTTGGCGCCATTTCTACGGGCCTTGATTGGTGGATTCTGTTTTTTGGTTTAATCTCATTAGTGGATTTGTTTTGGCGGTTTTATTGGAGATATATAAAGCCCTATGTGGGCAGTTTTTTCCTCACACAGCATTTCTCTGAAGAAAAAGAAGATTCCTGAGGCGATATGGACGTGCTACTTCAACAGCTAATGGCAAGAGCAAGCGAGGAGGGTGGTATGGAATGGCTTAGGAATTGCCTAGCCATGAGTGCGAACACAGCAGTTTCGGACGCTACCCGAAGTACCTCTTTGCTGCGCTCTCAGCCCCAGAATCCGGCTCCACCATCGACTTCCACTTCTGAAGCGGCTCCTGGCGGGAGAAATAGAAGACCTCCAGCGGCCTACTCTCCTTCTTCTTCTCCTAGGAGCCGGAGGCCTACGGGATGCGAGGCTAACAGGAAGCGCCGCAGCCTTCCGGCGACCAAATCCCGCAGCCCGGCCCGAGATCCCGGGCGACGTCATCACCGCAAGACGGCGTTGTCAGCTGGTGAGGCCGGCAGATCAGAAGGGCACTGTGGTCGTAAAAGCACCGCGGCGGCCACAGGCAGGCTCAACCCAGCACTTGCTGCCACCGTGCCTCCATCTCTGCAGGAGAATATTTCCGAGGATGAAGAGGATCTTTCACCAGCCTGCTCCTCTCAGCTGTGCTAGCCCAACATGGAGGGCTCGAGCTCAGGCTGCGCTACAGATCAAGGCATGCAATCTATCACGACCGGACAGGGTGAGATGATTAATTTATTTAACACTAATTGTCAGGGCCAATTAAAACAGATGTTTAAAAACATGCTGGCTGAGGCCTTGGGCGAATCTATTTCCCCTGTCCCTCAACATCAGTCTGGTGTTCCTTTAGCAGATGATTTTGCACATACGAATGCTGTGACACACAAAAATACATTCAAAGAAGCCCTTACTTGTCAATTGTCACCTTTGGGCTTTCACTTAAGTTCAACTATTAAGGATTTAATTTGGGGCTGTAATTATGTTGATTTATTTTCCCTTCTTCCTAAGAGGGATCAGCCAAATAGATTTGAAAGAAAGGATAATAAATTAGAGTCTGAGGATGGCAAATCCAGTTCCGTTAAATCTTTCAACAACTGGATACAGGCATTTGCGATTTATTCCGCTGTTTTGGGTAAGAAATACCCCAATTTATGCAGCAAACTTTTTCAACATGTGGACATTATCTTGGAAGCTTATAGGAATTTTGGAATTGGGTAGATTTGCTGGCCCATTTTCGACCCCTCCTTTTCAAAATTTTAGGATTTCACCATGGGGTATTGTCATCAAAAAAGAGCCAGGAACTTTTCGGCTAAGCCATCATTTATCCTATCCATGCGGCAGCTCCTTAAACGATCAAATTGACAATTCACTGACATCAGTTAGCTACGCCTCTTTTGACACGGCTATTGATATTCTGAAAAAGTTTGGTTTTAATGCTTTATTGGCTAAATCGGATATCAAATCCGCATTTAGGCTCTTACCAGTTAACCCAAGCGGTTTTAACTCTTTGGGTTTTTATTTTGACGGGAATTTTTTCTTTGATAAATGCCTTCCAATGGGTTTTTCCCTGTCATGCCTTTACTTTGAGAATTTTTCTTCACTGGGTTTTGGAGTCCAATATACGAAATGTAGGCATAATTGCATAATTTGGATGATTTTTTATTTGTAGGTCCAGCTTCATCTACAGACTGTTTTAGTGCTTTATCCACTTTCATTAGGTTGTGCGATTATTTTGGAGTACCCATTGCGCATGAAAAAATGTTTTTTCCCTCCAATTGCATTGAATTCCTTGGGATAACTTTGGATTCTTCCAAGATGGAATCGAGGCTTCCGCCTGATAAAGTTCTTAAACTTCGCAATGCTTTATCAAAATTTATTAATAAAGAAAAATCTACTTTGAAAGACTTGCAATCTTTACTGGGCTTACTTAATTTTGCAATAAGAAATATTCCGATGGGTAGGCCATTTTCCAGGCGCCTTCATGAGGCCACAAAAGGTCTATCTTCCCCAAATGCCCATGTTCAAATTTGTTCTGATTTAAAGAAAGATGCCATTATCTGGCTAAGATTTTTATCCGATTTTAATGGAAAGTCTTGTTGGCAGTCCGACTTTAAGTCAGCCGACTCTTTGCCGTTTTCTTTCTCGGTTCACAATTCTGCATTTTGTGCAATGATATTTAATTCACATTGGACTGTTCAACTTCTTCCTTTACCTTGGATTTCTATCGAGGTAAGAAAAAATAGATTTGTACTCGAATTACTTTCAGTCTTTATGGGTATTTAACTTTGGGGCTCTTTCTTTCAGAATTCTAGAATCAACTTGCTGTCTGAAAACCAGGGTTTCCTTATGTCAATCAACACTTTATCTTCAAAAAATTTATGGGCTGCACGAATTTTGAGACAATTGACGTTACTATGCTTGAAATTTAATATTCTGCTTAAAGTGAGTTTTGGTTCTAGCCATTTGAAGTTAGCTACCAATTCATTATTCTCAAGCCAACGATTAATCTTTTCCCAACAGGTTCCAAATGCAGACATCGAGGCAACCCATTGCCCTCAAGACTTCTGGGACTTGATAGTGGTCTGATACCATATTTTATCGAGCAATCCTTGTCGGATAGATCATGGGCCGATTATTCGGCCGCATGGCTTGAATGGTTTAGTTTTTGTAACTTATCTAATATTGATCATAAAATATCTAGCTCTTCATCTGGTTTAGGTTTTGCGGAATATTTAATTCGGAAAGGTTTGTCCTCCTCGATCTCAGGTGTATCATTTTTTCTAAAAATTTTTGATTGTCAACCTCTAACGTCATTTTTTCCATTAAAGCAGTTTTTAAAAGGTTTTAAAAGAGCTAATTTTAAACCTGACTCTAGACGTCCGATTTCTCACGCTTTGTTAAAAGACCTCTGTCTTTCCCTTCATAAGGTTTGCACGAACTATTATGAAGATTTATTTTTTTCTTCTGCCTTTGTAATTGCCTCTTTTGGTGCTCTCCGAATAGGCGAACTCATTTCCGCAAAAAAATCGATGCCATCCGGTTTAATGGTATCTGATATTGAGCTACACAACAATTTCTTAATTTTGTTGGTGAGAAGATCAAAGACTGATCAAAGTGGTTCCGGTGCTAGAATTAAGATTGTCGCTTTTCATGATCCATGATCCCAAAATAAACTCACGGCCACTTTTCATCCACTACTAATTGTGCCTGTGTCTTTTAGTTAGTTATTATTTAAATCGGTCTTGTATGGCCAAGTATTTGGTGAGTTTTTTACCTCAGTATTTGTAAGCCTAAACCAGGAGTGGGAAAAAAATGCATGTGATGTGTTTCTATTATACTTTTCCTCTGGTTGTTCCACTCCTGGTTTTGGTTTCCAAATACTGAGTTAAAAAAGTGACCAAATACTCAATAATGCATGTGGCCTAAAGGTTTATTCAGACATGTCCCGTCCGAGTTAAAATCCCGATAACACACTTATCAATGTTATACAATATGGTCGTTTGGATGACAGTCGTTGCATGCACTATTGCTATATCTTCCTTATTTCAGATGAGACTTGCCTATACAAGCCTATGGGTATGTAAAAAGAAAATCAGAGCCTTAAAATCGTATTTTTACAGCTAGCATAGGAAACTGAATTTGATAATGTACATTTTAAACTGTTGATTTATAAATACTGACACCACAGGGATATTACACGAATGTGAAAAAAAATAGGCACATGGATGGCACATGAGTGGAATGCAGATGACAATTGTCTGAGTTTTCTGAATGAAAATCAATTTTTTATACACTTATCTCAACCAGGCTTTAGTAGTAATAGCGCAATAAAAGGAAAGCTGCATTTCTTTTCACTCTACACCAATAGCTCCCAAACTCCAGTCCTCACGGCCCCAAACAGATCGTGTTTTCAGGATTTCCTTAGTATTTCACAGTTTCTGATGTCTTATTACTTTAATCACCTGTGCAATACTGAGGAGATCCAGAAAACATGAACTGTTAAGGGCCCCGAAAAAAATGCTCTAGACTCTGAATGAAAAACATTGATAACAAATTAAATAAAACTATCAATTAAGCTTTAAATGGTATTATATATACACTCACTGGCCACTTTATTAGGTACACCATGCTAGTAAGGGGTTGGACCCCCTTTTGCCTTCAGAACTGCCTCAATTCTTCGTGGCAGAGATTCAACAAGGTGCTGGAAGCATTCCTCAGAGATTTTGGACCATATTGACATGATGGCATCACACAGTTGGCGCAGATTTGTCGGCTGCACATCCCTGATGCGAATCTCCCGTTCCACCACATCCCAAAGATGCTCTATTGGATTGAGATCTGGTGACTGAGGAGGCCATTTGAGTACAGTGAACTCATTGTCATGTTCAAGAAACCAATCTGAGATGATTCGAGCTTTATGACATGGCGCATTATCCTGCTGAAAGTAGCCATCAGATGTTGGGTACATTGTGGTCATAAAGGGATGGACATGGTCAGCAACAATACTCAGGTAGGCTGTGGCGTTGCAACGATGCTCAATTGGTACCAAGGGGCCCAAAGAGTGCCAAGAAAAAATTCCCCACACCATGACACCACCACCACCAGCCTGAACCGTTGATACAAGGCAGGATGGATCCATGCTTTCATGTTGTTTACGCCAAATTCTGACCCTACCATCCGAATGTCGCAGCAGAAATCGAGACTCATCAGACCAGGCAACGTTTTTCCAATCTTCTACTGTCCAATTTCGATGAGCTTGTGCAAATTGTAGCCTCAGTTTCCTGTTCTTAGCTGAGAGGAGTGGTACCCAGTGTGGTCTTCTGCTGCTGTAGCCCATCTGCCTCAAAGTTCGACGCACTGTGCGTTCAGAGATGCTCTTCTGCCTACCTTGGTTGTAACGGGTGGCAATTTGAGTCACTGTTGCCTTTCTATCAGCTCGAACCAGTCTGCCCATTCTCCTCTGACCTCTGGCATCAACAAGGCATTTCCGGCCACAGAACTGCCGCTCACTGGATTTTTTTTCTTTTTCGGACCATTCTCTGTAAACCCTAGAGATGGTTGTGCGAGAAAATCCCAGTAGATCAGCAGTTTCTGAAATACTCAGACCAGCCCTTCTGGCACCAACAATCATGCCACGTTCAAAGGCACTCAAATCACCTTTCTTCCCCATACTGATGCTCGGTTTGAACTGCAGGAGATTGTCTTGACCATGTCTACATGCCTAAATGCACTGAGTTGCCGCCATGTGATTGGCTGATTAGAAATTAAGTCTTAACACACAGTTGGACAGGTGTACCTAATAAAGTGGCCAGTGAGTGTAGATATGTATTATAACACGGAAGATTTATCTAAAGTAGGAGAACAGAAAAGTTGAACAATTTTGCCTATTGATGACTTTTTCATTTGAAAAATGGCTTCACAGCTGGAATATGGTTGTTATTGGCTACTCTTCCTTCTCTTTGTATTAGTTTTAATAAATCTCCCCCTGAATGCTTTAATGTGCACCTCATTTTATGTTTCAGCTTCTGATACCACATGTAAGATTCACTATAGCAATCAACACGAAGGCACGGGAGCAGCTCATTTGTGAATGTGGCCTCTTCGATAAGGTTTGATTCATATGCATTTTATTATGCAGCTTTTGTTACTTGCTAATGATGTAGAAAGGTATTATATTCTACTATTACTATGGTTTTTGTACTATTAGCAGTATATATTTTTCTGTATGTTTCTGTTATATAAGTTAAGGATATGGTGATATAGAAAAATATATCAACAACATAAAACGGGTGAAATGCCATATTTTTTGGGAATATAAGATGCACCTAGGCTTTAGAGGGGGAAAATACAAAAAAATTGAAGCAAAAAATGTGGTCAATTCTGTAGTAATTTTCCATATCCTGGTATGCATGGTCCCCTCATCCCTATCCTGGTATGCATGGTCCCCTCATCCCTTTCCTGGTATGTATGGCCCCCTCATCCCTATCCTGGTATGCATGGCCACTTCATCCCTATTCTGGTATGCATGGCCCCCTCATCCCTATCCTGGTATGCATGGCCACTTCATCCCTATTCTGGTATGCATGGTTCCCTCATCCCTTTCCTGGTATGTATGGCCCCCTCATCCCTATCCTGGTATGCATGGTCCCCTCATCCCTATCCTGGTATGCATGGTTCCCTCATCCCTTTCCTGGTATGCATGGCCACTTCATCCCTATTCTGGTATGCATGGTTCCCTCATCCCTTTCCTGGTATGTATGGCCCCCTCATCCCTATCCTGGTATGCATGGTCCCCTCATCCCTTTCCTGGTATGTATGGCCCCCTCATCCCTATCCTGGTATGCATGGCCACTTCATCCCTATTCTGGTATGCATGGCCCCCTCATCCCTATCCTGGTATGCATGGTTCCCTCATCCCTTTCCTGGTATGTATGGCCCCCTCATCCCTTTCCTGGTATGTATGGCCCCCTCATCCCTATCCTGGTATGCATGGTCCCCTCATCCCTATCCTGGTATGCATGGTCCCCTCATCCCTTTCCTGGTATGTATGGCCCCCTCATCCCTATCCTGGTATGCATGGCCACTTCATCCCTATTCTGGTATGCATGGCCCCCTCATCCCTATCCTGGTATGCATGGCCACTTCATCCCTATTCTGGTATGCATGGTTCCCTCATCCCTTTCCTGGTATGTATGGCCCCCTCATCCCTATCCTGGTATGCATGGTCCCCTCATCCCTATCCTGGTATGCATGGTTCCCTCATCCCTTTCCTGGTATGTATGGCCCCCTCATCCCTATCCTGGTATGCATGGCCACTTCATCCCTATTCTGGTATGCATGGCCCCCTCATCCCTATCCTGGTATGCATGGTTCCCTCATCCCTTTCCTGGTATGTATGGCCCCCTCATCCCTTTCCTGGTATGTATGGCCCCCTCATCCCTATCCTGGTATGCATGACCCCCTCATCCCTATCCTGTAATGCATGGTTCCCTCATCCCTTTCCTGGTATGCATGGTTCCCTCATCCCTTTCCTGGTATGTATGACCCCCTCATCCCTATCCTGATATGCATGGCCACCATCAGAAAAACATAAAAAAAACATAAACCATTCTACTAACCTTCCCTGCGCTCCCTCGCAACATCCTATTCTGATGCTGGCAGCTGATTTATGCTTGTAGGTAGTGCATGGCAGTGACGTCATGTGCTGCTTAAAAGCAGAGGACAGCTGCCGGAAAACTCACTGCTCCCCACGTCAGGACTATGGGCGATTGAAGCAGTAAATATTCATTGAACTTTAATAGCGAGCACAGTATCCACCGCTGTTGGCTTCCTGCAACGGCTGGGCTCTGAAGTGTGCCTGTTGCTTAAATGAATGAATATTCACTGATCTCCACTCCCATGGGCATGGAGAGCAGTGAATATTCATTCTCTTTAATAGCGGCACATGTGATCTCTCGGCAGCTGTAGGAAGCCGGCAGCTATGACTACTGTGCCCGCTATTAAAGATCAATGAATATTCACTGCTCTCCATGCCTAAAGGAGCAGAGAGCAGTGAATATTCATTCCCTTTAGTAGTGGGCACATGTCATCACCCGACAGCTGCAGGAAGCAGGTGGCTGCGGTTTACAGCATGTTCGTCCGCTTTCATAGAGAAATTAATATTCACTGCTCTCCTCTCTCATGGGCATGGTGAGTAGTGAATATTCATTTCTCTTTAGCAGGTGTTAACCGCAGCAGCCGGCTCCTGCCTCTTGTGACCCGCTGCTCCGCCGCTGCCGCTCCCCATCCACAGCCACAGCAAGTACATACGGACTATAAGACGCACCCTCCATTTTCTTCCAAATGTTTTCTAAAGGTGCTGTTGGCATGAAATTCTAACCAGATGTCGACAACATCCCATCTAATCCATACAGGCAAATCAAACCATAGATGTCCATAAATTAAGATATGAGTAATAATGAGAAATGACACAGTGAAAACGTATCAAACACACGTAGTGAAATTTAGTTAATATTTCGTACAAAAGCCTTTGTTGGTGATAACTTCAAGATGTCTCCTGTATGGAGAAACTAGTTTCATGCATTGCTCAAGTGTGATTTTGGTTCATTCTTCCACAAAAACATTCTTCAAATCCTAAAATTTCCATGGGATCCTTCTATGAATTCTGAGCTTTAGTTCCTTCCATTTATTTTCTATCGGATTCAGGTCAGCTGATAGGCTGTGATTTTTTCTCTCTGAAACCAATTGACTGAGTGTGTGGGATCATTGTCTTGCTGAAATGTTCACCCTCATTCTATCTTCATTATCCTGGTAGATGGAGGCAGATTTGTGCTATGCACATAATTCACTCATACACGGGTACCGGGACTAATGAAGTCTACAACATAGAGAAGCCGCACCCCACCCACACCCTACTGGTCCCTACACAGACTAGAAATGTGCCCAAAGGACGAAAATTAAACTTGTAGTCATAAAGAAGTCAGAACAGGAAAGTTAAAAGTAAAAAAAAACCTTTATTAGCAAACAATGGTTATATGGTGGCACTAAAGAAGACGGGTGAGTACAGAGTAGTAAAAACAACAATAGTAAGTATACACATGTAAATACTAGGGTGCGTGATAGCATATAACACCCCAAACCACACAGGACAAGTGTATATTCCAAAAAAACAAAAGGGGGGAAGAGGACAGTTATAAAATTCAAACTTGTTGAATGAAATAGATTAGCAAATCACCACCATACACAAATAATAAACTCGGACATAGAGAAATGGTACTAGGTAAATGTTTGTCCAGAGAGCAAAAATGAGATCACTGTGTTGGAAAGAATGTATATGGCTAGTTTCACACTTGTGTTAGGAGGCGCAGCGCACGGCCGCCGTGCAGCTCCACCCCCTGCCACGCCCCCTCCGGTCAGCTCCTCCTATGGGTGCATAACGCTGCATGCGACCTGCGTACCCTATCTTTAGCATTGGGTATGCAGGCCATGCGCTGGTATGCTTTTGGAGGTGCATGCGCCCTTTTAACGGTGCGCCGAGCGCACCAAAATGCATCACGCTGCATGTGGCGCACGTTGGCGCACCGTCAAAAGGGCACATGCGCTTCCAAAAGCATACCAGCGCATGGCCTGCATACCCAATGCTAAAGATAGGGTACACAGGTCGTATGCAGTGTCATGCACCCATAGGAGGAGCTGACCGGAGGGGACGTGGCAGGAGGCGGAGCTGCACGGCGGCCGTGTGCTGCGCCTCGTAACACAAGTGTGAAACTAGCCTACCATGTCAGAAGGACCAAAAAAAGAAGAACAAATAAAAAAACTAGCAAATCATATATATAAGATGATACTGTCAAAGTCCACAAGGTGGAGCTATTTGGCAGAAATTAATAAGCAACCACAGGATGCAAAGTGAAGACAATGCTAATAACCCAAATTTATAAGACACTATTGATTTAAGAAAAATTGAAAGAAAACACCCATATTGATAAGAGATAGGGTCACAAAAATATACAGTACATATATAAAATCATGGTAAATTGTATAAAGAAAAAAAGGGCAAACAAAGTTACAGTTGGGTCCATATATATTTGGACAGAGACAACATTTTTCTAATTTTGGTTCTAGACATTACCACAATGAATTTTAAGCAAAACAATTCAGATGCAGTTGAAGTTCAGACTTTCAGCTTTCATTTGAGGGTATCCACATTAAAATTGGATGAAGGGTTTAGGAGTCTCAGCGCCTTAACATGTGCCACCCTGTTTTTAAAGGGACCAAAAGTAATTGGACAGATTAAATAATTGTAAATAAAATGTTCATTTCTAGTACTTGGTTGAAAACCCTTTGTTGGCAATGACTGCCTGAAGTCTTGAACTCATGGACATCACCAGACGCTGTGTTTCCTCCTTTTTGATGCTTTGCCAGGCCTTCACTGCGGTGGTTTTCAGTTGCTGTTTGTTTGTGGGCCTTTCTGTCTGAAGTTTAGTCCAAGTGAAATGCATGCTCAATTGGGTTGAGATCAGGTGACTGACTTGGCCATTCAAGAATATTCCACTTCTTTGCTTTAATAAATTCCTGGGTTGCTTTGGCTTTATGTTTTGGGTCATTGTCCATCTGTAGTATGAAACGACGACCAATCAGTTTGGCGGCATTTGGCTGGATCTGAACACACAGTATGGCTCTGAATACCTCAGAATTCATTCGGCTACTTTTGTTAACTAGGGTGATGCTTTTATAGATGAGGTTTTTACAGACGCGGCGATACCAAATGTGTATTTTTTTGTTTCATTTTTTTTATTTTATTTTTTTACATAAAAATGTGAATTTTTAGGGGATTTTTTAATTCTTTTTTATTTTTTTACATTTTTTTAAAAAGTTTTTTTTTACCTTGTCCCTTCATGGGACTTTCACTTTAGGTATAATACATTGCAATGCTCCAGCGTGTTTACACGCAGTGACAGTTCAAAGGGATGACGTGCATAGTCCGTCGTGGTGCGGAAAGTTACCTCCTGCCATGACGGACTGTGCACGTCAATGGACATTAAGGGGTTGAGGTCATGCAACAGCATCTCAATTGAATTAAGGACCTTGACTAGGCCACTCCAAAGTCTTAATTTTGTTTTTCTTAAGCCATTCATTGCTGGTGTGTTTTGGATCATTGTCCTGCTGCATAACCCAAGTGCAATTCGATTCAGCTGGAGGTCACAAACAGATGGATTCTCCTTCAGGATTTTTTGGTAGACAGCAGAATTCATGGTTCCATTTACCACAGCAAGTCTTCCAGATCCTGAAGCAGCAAAACAGCCCCAGACCATCACAATACCACCATATTTTACTGTTGGTATAATGTTCCTTTTCTGAAATGCTGTGTTACTTCTATGCCAAATGTAATGGGTCATACACCTTCCAAAAAGTTCAACTTTTGTCTCGTCAGTCCACAGAGTATTCTCCCAAAAGTCTTGGGAATCACCAGGATATATACTGGCAAAACTGACACGAGCCTTTATTTTCTTATTTCTCAGCAGTGGTTTTCATCTTGGAACATTTTTCCCATTTTCTTTCTTATGGTGGAGTCATGAATACTGACCTTAACTGAGGCAAGTGAGGTCTGCAGTTCTTTAAATGTAGTTGTGGGTTCTTTTATGACCTCTTGGATGAGTCATCGCTTCACTCTTGGGGTAATTTTGGTCAGCCGTCCACTCCTAGGATGGTTCACCACTGTTCCACGTTTTTGCCATTTGTGGACTATGGCTCTTACTGTGGTTTGCTGGAATGCCAAAGCTTTATGTCACGCCGCGCTCACCTGGGGGCGGGACCTCGGTCCCGACGTCATCTCTTCCGGAGCCGCGGTCACTCCGGGGGTCCCGCCGGGTGTGCACACGCACCTCTCGTACCTAGGTCCCTGTCTCCTCCATGTTATGTCTGCGCTTGCGCGCTTTTCTCAGTTCGGTCTCCAGGTCAGTCCTCTCTATGGTACTGGAGGACTTGACCCAGGAAGCTCTCGTGATCATGTGCTATCCTCTTCCTAGGGGAGGTGCCTGATTATTGTTGTGCTTCCTGGCTTGGTCTGCCGTGTCCCTGCCTGGCTGTGCGCTGTATTCAGGTCCCCTGCCTTGCACTCTGTTGTGCCTCTTGGCACACGCTCTGAACCTGCACTCTGCCTTGTACGTGGTTGTGCCTCCTGGCACACGCTCTGACCCTGTACTCTGTCTCATACTCAGTTGTGCCTCCTGGCACATGCTCTGATCTTGTACTCTGTCTCATACTCAGTTGTGCCTCCTGGCACATGCTCTGATCTTGTACTCTGTCTCATACTCAGTTGTGCCTCCTGGCACATGCTCTGATCCTGTACTCTGTCTCATACTCAGTTGTGCCTCCTGGCACACACTCTGATTCCGTGCTCTGTCTTATGCTCAGTTGTGCCTCCTGGCACACACTCTGATTCCATGCTTTGTCTTATACTCAGTTGTGCCTCCTGGCACACACTCGGACCCTGTGCTTTGTCTCATACCCAGTTGTGCCTCCTGGCACATGCTCTGATCCTGTACTCTGTCTCTTACTCTGTTGTGCCTACTGGCACACGTACCAATCCTGCACTCTGTCTTATGCTCAGTTGTGCCCTCTGGCACACACCCTGCTCCTGTACTCTGTTACACCTCCTGGCACACCTGCTGCCTGACTCAGTGCTCTGACGTGCTCCTTGCATGCATCCTGCTTCACTCACACCCGGGCGTATGAAGTCTCTGTATACCACGTGTTCCCGTGTCCACGCTTTTCACGTTCCTGCAGACACACTCACCCACATGTGGCTCCTGTGAGCCGGCCGCCTGGTGCCAGCAGTCGTGGTGCCTCACCCCCTGGGGCTTGCCCCTGACACTCCCTGTATAGGGGGTGGTCTTCACTAGGTCAGTTCGCCCTGGGAGGGTTGGTGTCACGACCCAGAGAGTCCACTCCAGGAGTCATCACACTTTAGAAATGGCTTTATAACCTTTTCCAGACTGATAGATCTGATTTACTTTGTTTCTCATTTGTTCCAGAATTTCTTTAGATTGCAGCATGATTTCTGACTTTTGTGGATCTTTAGGTCTGCTTCACTTTGTCAGGAAGGTTCTATTTAAGTGATTTCTTGATTGAGAACAGGTGTGGCAGTAATAAGGCCTGGGTGTAGCTAGGGAATTTGAACTTAGCTTTCCAAAGATGTGATATAAATACAGTTAATTTATGTTTTAAAGAGGGGGGGCCTTCACTTTTTCACACAGGGCCCTGTAGGTTTGTTTTTTATTCCCTTAATAATAAAGACCTTAAGTTAAAAACTGCATTTTGTGTTTACTTGTGTTATCTATGTCTAATATTTAAAATTGTTTGTTGATCTGAAACATTTAAGCATGACAAACATGCAAAAGAATAGAAAATCAGGAAGGGGCAATCACTTTTTTAAACAACTGTGTAAAAAAACAAAAGATGGCACATTATAAGAAACATGTAATATAAGATCAAAATATAATGTCTAGTAAGAAAACGTGAATTTGAGCATAAAGTACAGAGAATGCTGGCGGAAAAAGCCTGCTAAAAGGGAATGAAAGAAGTACAGGCCTACTGAAAAAAAAGAAAAGGAAGAATACCCTGAAAATTGCATGTATTACATATACTGTACAACTAAATCAGTTATAACAACGCAACACTCAAACCCAACTGACAATATGTTCAAAAGTGAACAAAAAGAAAAATAGTAGGATATATACCGCATATACTTGTGTATAAGCCAAGATTTTCAGCCCATTTTTTTGGGCTGAAAGTCCCCCTCTTGGCTTATACACGAGTCATATACCTGGGGGTTGGCGGGGAGGGGGAGTGGAGGTGTCAGAGATCATATTGACCCCCCCCGGCGTGGTCTCTGCAGCCCCCCCGCTTCTCTCACGGTCTCCCTTCCTGCGCATATTCATGAGTTTAATGAGCGGTACCACGTGACCGCTGAAGGAAGATCTGCCGGAGACAGTGGGAGTCTGAGAAGCGGGGCTGCATAGACCACGCCAGGAGGGGGGTAAGTATATCCAATATTCACCTGTCCCGGGTCCATCGCTGCTCACCGCTGTCTGCTGCATCCTGTGTCAGTGACGTTTAGGCAGCAGAGGGCGCGGTTACGTGGTTAGTGTGCGCCGTGCCCTCTGCTGGCTGAATAGTCACTGACACAGGAAGAGGCAGACAGCAGTGAGCAGCGATGGACCCCGGATAGGTGAATATCTCAGGTGCTGGGTCCTGAGCAGGAGAGGTGAGTATGGCATTATTTTGCAGCAGCAGCATATGTGGGCATAATATATGATGCATCTTATGGGGGCAGCATATGGGGGCATATTCTATGGGGAAGCATATGAGGGAATATTCTATGGGTCAGCATATGGGGGCATATTCTATGGGGCAGCATATGGGGGCTTAGTCTATGGAGCAGCATAAGGGGGCAGCATATAGGGGCATATTCTATGGAGCAGCATATGGGGGCATATTCTATGGGGCAGCATATGGGGGCATAATCTATGGGGCAGCATATGGGGGCAAAATCTATGGGGCAGCATATGGGGGCATAATCTATGGAGCAGCATATGAGGGCATAATCTATGGAGCATTTTATGGGGGCATAATCTATGGAGCATCTTATTGGGGCATAATCTATGAAGCATCTTATGGGGGCATAATCTATGAAGCATTTTATGGGGCATAATCTATGGAGCATCTTATGGGGCATAATCTATGGAGCATTTTATGAAGCATCTTATGGGGGAATAAACTATGGAGCATCTTATGGGGGAATAATTTATGGAGCATCTTATGGGGTATATTCTATGGAGCATCTTATGGGGCCATAACCTTTATGGAGCATTATATGGGGCATATTATTCTATGGAGCATCTTATTGGGGGCATTATTAACCTTTGTGCAGCATTATATGGGGTGTATTTTGTATGGAGCATCTTATGGGGCCATCATGAAATGTATGGAGCATTATATGGGGCTCCTGATTCAATATGGATATTCAAAAACATTTAACTTACTGAAGTCTCAATTAATTTTACTTTTATTGATATCTTTTTTTATTTTTGAAATTTACCAGTAGCTGCTGCATTTTCCACCCTAGGCTTATACGCGAGTCAATAAGTTTTCCCAAGTCAATAAGTTTTCCCAGTTTTTGTGGCAAAATTAGGGGGGTCGCCTTATACTCGGGTCTAGAGTTGAGCGACTTTTGGTTTTTTAGGGTCGCGTTTTGTTTCGTGAAACCCGACTTTTGGAAAAGTCGGGTCGAGCAAGATCGTCCGATTATAGGGAAAAGTCGGGGTCGTCCCGAAACACGAAACCCAATGTAAGTCAATGGGGAATAAAAGTCGGCAGTGAGAGGAGGACAGGAAACACACCTACAGTGCCCATTTGAATGCCAAAAGCATCAATTCTTCTTACTTAAGCTTGTCAACCTTAATTAACTTCATAATACAAGTTACGCACTGAAAAATGGGGGTTATTTGGCTAAAGTTGTGGGGGGGGGGAGGGCTGGCTGCAGGTTTTCATGTGCCCTGGGCGAAAGAGCGCCCCTTTAACACATACCACAACTCATCATGCTCCGATACAGCAGATAAATAGCGGTATAGTACAATGAAAAATACCTCACTTTTTACATCTCATGACGAGGCCCATCTATTTCTCCATACAGAATCATTGGTCCCATATAATGTTTGAAACAGTATATGATGAGCTCCACATAATGCTACAGTATATGTTGGTCCCCATGGATGAAGCTCCACTGTCTTATGGGCCCAAATAATGCTCCAAACATAATGGGCCCCATTTCTAATGCTCTAGTGTATAATGGGCCCTGTAAATGCTGCTCCAGTGTCTGATGTCCACCTTTGGAATGTTCCAGTGTATGGTGGGCCCCATCTATCATTCTCCAGAGTATAGTGCTCCCCAAAAATTGCTGTCCCAACATTGAAAACAATCAAATAAGTCTCCTTGCTAGGGAATCCCTGTACTTGTCCGGACAGGTGCTGTAGCTTGCTTAACAGCTCGCCAGCCGTTCTCACGCCCACTATGGATTGCACGTGATTGCACAAAGGTTAGAAAGGGTACCGTATCCCTGGATAACATGTATGGATAGCGTACACATTCAAAATATATGTCTCAGGAGGCAGGCTCAGACGGTGTCAGGCCCAGTATGGATTGCACGTGATTGCACAAAGGTTAGAAAGGGTACCGTATCCCTGGATAACATGTATGGATAGCGTACACATTCAAAATATATGTCTCAGGAGGCAGGCTCAGACGGTGTCAGGCACAGTATGGATTGCACGTGATTGCACAAAGGTTAGAAAGGGTACCGTATCCCCGGATAACATGTATGGATAGCGTACACATTCAAAATATATGTCTCAGGAGGCAGGCTCAGACGGTGTTAGGCCCAGTATGGATTGCACGTGATTGCACAAAGGTTAGAAAGGGTACCGTATCCCCGGATAACATGTATGGATAGCGTACACATTCAAAATATATGTCTCAGGAATCATAGAATCATAGAATCGTAGAGTTGGAAGGGACCTCCTGGGCCATCTGGTCCAACCCCCTGCTCAAAGCAGGATTCGCTAAATCATCCCAGTCAGATGTCTGTCCAGCCTCTGTTTGAAGACTTCCATTGAAGGAGAACTCACAACTTCTCGTGGCAGCCTGTTCCACTCATTGATCACTCTAACTGTCAAAAAGTTTTTTCTAATATCTAATCTGTGTCTCCTCCCATTCAGTTTCATCCCATTGCTTCTAGTCTCTCCTTGTGCAAATGAGAATAAAGTTGATCCTTCTACAATGTGACAGCCCTTTAGATATTTGTAGACAGCTATTAAGTCTCCTCTCAGTCTTCTCTTTTGCAAACTAAACATTCCCAAATCCTGCAACCTTTCCTCATAAGACAGGGTTTGCAGACCGGTCACCATTCTGGTCGCTCTTTTCTGAACTTGCTCCAGTTTGTTGATGTCTTTTTTAAAATGTGGTGCCCAAAACTGGACACAATATTCCAGATGAGGTCTGACCAAAGAGGAGTAGAGGGAAATAATGACTTCACGTGATCTAGACTGTATGCTTCTGTTAATACATCCTAGAATTGCATTTGCCTTTTTTGCTGCTGCATCACACTGTTGACTCATATTCAGTCTGTGATCTATTAGTATACCCAAGTCTTTTTCACATGTGCTGTCACTTAGCCCTATTCCTCCCATTCTATATATGCTTTTTTCATTTTTATTGCCCAGATGTAGTACTTTGCATTTCTCCCTGTTAAAAACCATTCTGTTAGTTGCTGCCCACTTCTCCAGTTTATTTAAATCTTTTTGAATCCTCTCTCTCTCTTCTCTAGTATTAGCTATCCCTCCTAGCTTTGTGTCATCAGCAAATTTAATCAGTTTACCCTCAATGCCTTCATCTAAATCGTTGATAAAGATGTTGAACAATACAGGGCCCAGGACAGAGCCCTGTGGTACCCCACTTGAGACATTCTTCCAACTGGATGTGCAGCCATTTACGACCACTCTTTGGGTCCGATCACTAAGCCAGTTATGAATCCACCTAACAGTTGCCTTGTCCATTCCATACTTAGTCATTTTTTCAATAAGGATTGTATGAGAGACTTTGTCAAATGCTTTGCTGAAGTCAAGATATACTATATCTACAGCATTTCCTTGATCCACCCAATCAGTGATACCGTCATAGAAGGAAATTAAGTTAGTCTGACATGACTTATTAGTTACAAACCCATGCTGACTCTGGTTAATCACTTCATTCTTATCCAGGTACTGACATACATGTTGTTTAATAATTTGTTCAAAGATCTTTCCTGGTATAGAAGTCAGACTCACCGGCCTATAGTTGCCTGGGTTCACCTTCTTCCCCTTTTTGAAGATAGGAACAACATTTGCTCTTCTCCAGTCTTCTGGCACTTCTCCTGTTCTCCAAGAATTTTCAAAGATTATGGAGAGGGGTTCAAAAATTTCTTCTGCTCTCTCCTTCAGTACTCTGGGGTGTAATTCATCTGGACCTGGAGACTTGAATTCATTTAGGTTAGCTAAGTGTTTCCTCACTATCTTTCTGTTTATAGATATCCTGGATTCTTCTATTCCCTTAATAGGACAGTGAATAACAGTTGGTGTTACATTTCCTTTCTGAGAGAAAACAGATGCAAAATAGGAATTTAAACGTTCAGCCTTCAGGAGGCAGGCTCAGACGGTGTCAGGCCCAGTATGGATTGCACGTGATTGCACAAAGGTTAGAAAGGGTACCGTATCCCTGGATAACATGTATGGATAGCGTACACATTCAAAATATATGTCTCAGGAGGCAGGCTCAGACGGTGTCAGGCACAGTATGGATTGCACGTGATTGCACAAAGGTTAGAAAGGGTACCGTATCCCCGGATAACATGTATGGATAGCGTACACATTCAAAATATATGTCTCAGGAGGCAGGCTCAGACGGTGTTAGGCCCAGTATGGATTGCACGTGATTGCACAAAGGTTAGAAAGGGTACCGTATCCCCGGATAACATTTATGGATAGCGTACACATTCAAAATATATGTCTCAGGAGGCAGGCTCAGACGGTGTTAGGCCCAGTATGGATTGCACGTGATTGCACAAAGGTTAGAAAGGGTACCGTATCCCTGGATAACATGTATGGATAGCGTACACATTCAAAATATATGTCTCAGGAGGCAGGCTCAGACGGTGTCAGGCCCAGTATGGATTGCACGTGATTGCACAAAGGTTAGAAAGGGTACCGTATCCCTGGATAACATGTATGGATAGCGTACACATTCAAAATATATGTCTCAGGAGGCAGGCTCAGACGGTGTCAGGCACAGTATGGATTGCACGTGATTGCACAAAGGTTAGAAAGGGTACCGTATCCCCGGATAACATGTATGGATAGCGTACACATTCAAAATATATGTCTCAAGAGGCAGGCTCAGACGGTGTTAGGCCCAGTATGGATTGCACGTGATTGCACAAAGGTTAGAAAGGGTACCGTATCCCCGGATAACATGTATGGATAGCGTACACATTCAAAATATATGTCTCAGGAGGCAGGCTCAGACGGTGTCAGGCCCAGTATGGATTGCACGTGATTGCACAAAGGTTAGAAAGGGTACCGTATCCCTGGATAACATGTATGGATAGCGTACACATTCAAAATATATGTCTCAGGAGGCAGGCTCAGACGGTGTCAGGCACAGTATGGATTGCACGTGATTGCACAAAGGTTAGAAAGGGTACCGTATCCCCGGATAACATGTATGGATAGCGTACACATTCAAAATATATGTCTCAGGAGGCAGGCTCAGACGGTGTCAGGCCCAGTATGGATTGCACGTGATTGCACAAAGGTTAGAAAGGGTACCGTATCCCCGGATAACATGTATGGATAGCGTACACATTCAAAATATATGTCTCAGGAGGCAGGCTCAGACGGTGTCAGGCACAGTATGGATTGCACGTGATTGCACAAAGGTTAGAAAGGGTACCGTATCCCCGGATAACATGTATGGATAGCGTACACATTCAAAATATATGTCTCAGGAGGCAGGCTCAGACGGTGTTAGGCCCAGTATGGATTGCACGTGATTGCACAAAGGTTAGAAAGGGTACCGTATCCCCGGATAACATGTATGGATAGCGTACACATTCAAAATATATGTCTCAGGAGGCAGGCTCAGACGGTGTCAGGCACAGTATGGATTGCACGTGATTGCACAAAGGTTAGAAAGGGTACCGTATCCCCGGATAACATGTATGGATAGCGTACACATTCAAAATATATGTCTCAGGAGGCAGGCTCAGACGGTGTTAGGCCCAGTATGGATTGCACGTGATTGCACAAAGGTTAGAAAGGGTACCGTATCCCCGGATAACATGTATGGATAGCGTACACATTCAAAATATATGTCTCAGGAGGCAGGCTCAGACGGTGTTAGGCCCAGTATGGATTGCACGTGATTGCACAAAGGTTAGAAAGGGTACCGTATCCCTGGATAACATGTATGGATAGCGTACACATTCAAAATATATGTCTCAGGAGGCAGGCTCAGACGGTGTCAGGCACAGTATGGATTGCACGTGATTGCACAAAGGTTAGAAAGGGTACCGTATCCACGGATAACATGTATGGATAGCGTACACATTCAAAATATATGTCTCAGGAGGCAGGCTCAGACGGTGTCAGGCACAGTATGGATTGCACGTGATTGCACAAAGGTTAGAAAGGGTACCGTATCCCCGGATAACATGTATGGATAGCATACACATTCAAAATATATGTCTCAGGAGGCAGGCTCAGACGGTGTTAGGCCCAGTATGGATTGCACGTGATTGCACAAAGGTTAGAAAGGGTACCGTATCCCCGGATAACATGTATGGATAGCGTACACATTCAAAATATATGTCTCAGGAGGCAGGCTCAGACGGTGTCAGGCACAGTATGGATTTGACGGCCCAGATTACACAGCGGAGGAGCAGGGAGAGGTAAAGATTGCAAATGCTGGGGCCCTGCCCAAGCAAGGGGGGCCCACTCGTGGGCGTCGGTACTGGCACTGGGCCCCTCATAGTACAGCGGTGTGTCTGACGGCGGGTGTGCACCACCACCGTCAGAGACACTTGATTGCACTATGAGGGACCCTGTGCCAGTGCCCGCGCCCAAGAGTCGGCCTACCCACCTGTCCAGGGCAACGGCACTCGCACGGTGTCGTGCGGTAGGTGGTGACCCCGGCCATGGGGGGGGGGGAGGCAGCACAGTTAGGGAGTTTTAGAAAGTGGCATATGTTGATGTTGGACATTCAGCTGATGCAAAAGGCGAAATAGGTGAAGTACCAGGAAGAGGTGGACCAAAGCAAGCCATTTTTCTGTCACCCTATGTGTCATCAGGGGAAGGTGGGACAAAATCCTTGGAAACCCATGCGTGGTTCATTTTAATGAAGGTTAGATCATCCACATTTTGGGTTGACAGACGGGTCCTTTTTTCTGTCAGGATTGATCCAGCTGCACTGAAGACTCTTTCCGATAGCACACTTGCAGCTGGGCAAGCGAGCTCCTGTAAGGCATATTGGGCCAATTCAGGCCAGGTGTCCAGTTTAGCGGCCCAATAGTCAAAGGGGAATGACCTGTGTGGGAGAACATCGATATGGGAGGAAAAGTAGTTTGTAACCATAGTTGACAACTGCTGTCTCCTGTCACTTTCCATCGATGCAGTATTACCAGTTGTGTGAGCTGTATTTGAAAAATCAGTCCACAACATTGTCATGAAACCCCTGTCTCCAATGCCACTTCTGCTGTGTGCACCACGAACACCTCTGCCAAGCTGCCCCCGGCCCGTACGGCTCGTGTGAGAACCATCACCGCTGCTGTGTGCTGGGAATGCCTCAAGCAACCGATTTACCAGAGTTGCTTGTTTATTAGCCAATATTAGGTCAAGGTTCTCCTGTGGCATGATGTTTTGTAATTTGCCTTTATAGCGTGGATCCAGGATGCTGGCCAACCAGTAGTCGTCATCGTTCATCATTTTGGCAATGCGGGGGTCCCTTTTTAGGATCCGCAAGGCATAATCTGACATGTGGGCCAATGTTCCCGGTGTCAATGATGCACTGCGAGTGCTGGGTGGAGGAGCACTTTCTGGCAAATCCACATCCCTCCAGTCACGCACAAACCCTGTACCAGACCTTGCCACGCCAACATTTTCACTTGCCCCACGAGATGCATCCTCCTCCCCTAAGTAATCATCCCCATCATCCTCCTCCTCCTCCTCTTCTTCCTCCACCTCGTCCAGGAGAGGTCCCTGAGCAGAGAATGGCTGAATGTCATCAAGGATTCCCTCCTCCTCTTCCTCCTCATCAACATTGGCTGCAGACGCCTGCTCCTTAAGGTGCGTCAAAGTTTGCATGAGCAGACGCATAAGTGGGATGCTCATGCTTAGGATGGCGTCGTCTGCGCTTACCAGCCGTGTGCATTCCTCAAAACACTGAAGGACTTTACAAAGGTCTTTCAGCTTCGACCACTGCACGCCTGTCAACTCCATGTCTGCTCTCAAAGTGCCTGGCCGTGTATCCTCCCACAAATGCATTATGGCCTGCCTCTGCTCGCACAGCCGCTCCACCATGTGCAGGGTGGAGTTCCACCTTGTTGCAATGTCGATAATGAGGCGGTGGTTGGGAAGGTGGAGCAATCGCTGCAGCTTCTGCATACGAACGGAGTGTACAGGCGACCGGCGGATATGCGCGCACAGTCTTCGCACCTTCTGGAGCAGGGCTGTTAACTCCGGATAATTTTTGAGGAAGCACTGCACCACCAGGTTCAAGGTATGAGCCAAGCAAGGTATGTGGCTGAGTTTTGAAAGGGCTATGGCTGCCACAAAATTACGGCCGTTATCACTAACTACCTTGCCTGCCTCAAGATGTACACTGCCCAGCCATGACTCAGTTTGTCGCTTCAAGTACTCGGCCAGCACCTCGGCAGTGTGTCTGTCGCCCAAACACATCATCTGCAACACAGCCTGCAGACGCTTTCCACTAGCTGCTCGATAGGGGGACACATCGTGTGCAACAGTGGCAGCTGCAGATGGAGTGCTCGTACGACTGCGCTCTGTGGACGAGCTTTCGCTTCTGGAGGAGGAGGAGGAGGAGGAGGAGGGTCGAACGCCTACAGCCAACTGTTTCCTATACCGTGGGCTAGGCAGCACTGTCCCACCACCGCTGTCCCCTGTGGACCCTGCATCCACCACATTAACCCAGTGCGCAGTGATGGACACGTAACGGCCCTGGCCATGCCGACTGGACCACGCATCAGTTGTGAGGTGCACCTTTCCGCTCACTGACTGCTTGAGTGCATGGACAATGCGGTCTTTCACATGATGGTGGAGGGCTGGGATGGCTTTGCGAGAGAAGAAGTGGCGACTGGGTAGGTCATAGCGTGGTACTGCATAGGCCATGAGTTCGCGGAAAGCTGTGCTTTCCACCAACCGAAAGGGCATCATCTCAAACGAGATTAGTTTGGCAATGTGGGCGTTCAAACCCAGTGTACGCGGATGAGAGACTGAGTACTTTCTTGACCTACTCATAGTGTCTGGGAGGGTGAGCTGGACTTGAGAGCTGCATATGGTGGAAGTAGCGGTGGACAGGGCGGACTGAGAGAGGGTTGATGATGGTGATGGAGTTGGTGTTCTTTCTGATGGCCTAGAATCAGTCTTTCGTTGATATAACAGTGGGATTCCCTGACTGCTGTGGTCTTGCAACGACACCTCAACATTTGCTGCTGTGCTAACCGGTGGGCTTACAGTGGGGGAAACAATGTAGCGTTGCTGACTACCTTCGTTGTGATCAGTTGCACATGTGGCACTTGAGGTTTGGTGTTGTGTCCACGCTTGCAAGTGCATGCTGGTTAAATGTCTAAGCATGCAACTGGTATTCAAATTTTTCAGATTTTTCCCTCGGCTAAAGGTCTTTGCGCACTTCTTACAGATAACCTTGGCCTGATCATGAGGATTTTGTTCAAAAAAGTGCCACACTGCACTCTTCCTACTTTGGCAGACATTTTGCGGCCTAGCACGCTGTGATCTTTTGACCCTCTGGACAAGCTGTCCAGCAACTCTTTTGATGTTTGGAACCTGTCTTTGGAGTGCTCCGGGCCTGCCAGATAACAGCTGTTGCGATGTCGATGTCTGCTGTGGATGCTCCTCATCTGAGCTATTGGAAGCAGCACCCTCTTCCCCCAATGGATGCCAATCTGGGTCAACAACTGGGTCATCCATCACCTCCTCTTCTATGTCATGTGCACCTTTCTCCGTGTCACCGTGTATGGTGGTATAGTGTGCGGGAAGGGGCACCTGAGTCTCATCAGGGTCAAAATCTGGCTCTGTACACTGCGAGGACAATGTAGTGCTCTGAGTGAATGTACCAGCAGAATCATCCATCAGCGGCTGTGCATCAGTGCACTCCATGTCAGATTCATCTTGGCCTGGGTAATTCACCATTTGACTTGATAATCCAGGCATGGTATGTGAAAACAGCTCCATGGAGTAATCAGTAGTATGGCCTGCGTCATCCTTCAAACTTGGTTGGGGTGAAGGACACAAGGAAAGGTGTGGTTCATGAACATGAGCCTCCAATGACGACTCAGTGCTTTTACTTTTTACAACTGAAGAAGAGGAGGCGATAGAGCTGGAGGCTGAGTCAGCAATGTAAGACAAAACTTTTTCCTGATGCTCTGCCTTTAAAAGCGGTTTGCCAACTCCTAGAAAACTAAGCGTTCGAGGCCTTATGTAGCCAGACGATGACGCTGGGTCAGCACCTCCTGCATTCGGTCCTATTTTGCTCTTGCCACTACCATCAGATCCACCACCAACACCATCATTACCAGCTGCCAACCCCCGCCCAATTCCACGGCCTCTTCCACCAGCCTTCCTCATTTTTGGTAGAAATGTAGACAAAATCCAACAAACTATATAGTAATGTAAAACAAGGTACAAGGTGTCTATAGAACAGGGGAGATTTAGAATTTCTGCACACACTTGTGGACAGTGGACACTTGGATTGTGTGAGGCCCACTGATATCTGAGCGCTATGTGACAGGCTCGATGGCACAGCTGCCTGTGACCAAAGTGACGAGAGGATAATGGAGATTTTGAATCTCTGCGCACACTTTTGGACACTGGACACTTGTGGATTGTGTGAGGCCCACTGATATCTGAGCGCTATGTGACAGGCTCGATGGCACAGCTGTGACAAAAGTGACTAGAGGATAAGGGAGATTGGATTGCTTTTAAAAAAGCAGTTTGCGGAGCAGTGGGTAAACAGCAATGCCAGCGTGTCAGGAAGCCTTAAAAGGCAGCCCAACAACCAACACCACTGATACACCACAATATAGCCTCCTCTTGCACTGCACACACAGTGACTTGTTTGTTGTGCAGGCCAAATCGCTAGCAGCAGAAGCAGTTTTTTTGTCTTCTTCCCTGCCTAACGCTCTCCCTACAGAATCAGCAGCAACCTCTCCCTATACTAAGATCGGCAGAAGTAAGATGGCGGTCGGCATGCACGCCCTTTTATACCCCCTGTGACGCCCACCAAAGCAAGCCAATCACTTGCATGCCCTTCTGAAAGATGGTGGTGACCCGTGCCTAGGTCATCACGTTGCCCACAGTGTCTGTGGATCCTGATTGGCTGAAAAAGAGCGCAAAACAAACTTTTGAAACGCGACTTTGGCGCGTAAGTCGCTGACCTCGTGGCCGACCTCATCCTAGGGTCGGGTTTCGTTTCATGAAACCCGACTTTGCCAAAAGTCGGCGACTTTTGAATTTTTTCGACCCGTTTCGCTCAACTCTACTCGGGTCGGCTTATACATGAGTATATACAGAATATATACACAGTGGGTACGAAAGTATTCAGACCCCTTTACATTTTTCACTCTTTGTTTCATTGCAGCCATTTGGTAAATTTAAAAAAAATTCCTTTTTTTTCTCATTAATGCACACTCTGCACCCCATCTTGACTGAAAAAACAGAAATGTAGAAATTTTTGCAAATTTATTTAAAAAGAAAAGCTGAAATATCACAGTCATAAGTATTCAGACCCTTTGCTCAGTATTGAGTAGAAGCACCCTTTTGAGCTAGTACAGCCATGAGTCTTCTTGGGCATGATGCAACAAGTTTTTCACACGTGCATTTGGGGATCCTCTGCTATTCTTCCTTCCTTGCAGATCCTCTCCAATTTCCTCAGGTTGGAAGGTGAACGTTGGGGGACAGCCATTTTCAGGTCTCTCCAGAGATGCTCAATTGGGTTTAGGTCAGAGCTCTGGCTGTGCCAGTCAAGAATGGTCACTAAGTTGCTCTGAAGCCACTCCTTTGTTATTTTAGCTGGGTACTTAAGGTCATTGTCTTGATGGAAGGTGAACCTTCGGCCAAGTCTGAGGTCCAGAGCACTCTGGAAGAGGTTTTCATCCAGGATATATCTGTACTTGCAACCTGTCGTCCTGTCTTTGCAGCTGAAAAACACCCCCATAGCATGATGCTGCCATCACCACATTTCATTGTTGGGATTGTATTGGGCAGGTGATGAGCAGTGCCTGGTTTTATCCACACATACCGCTTAGAATTATCACCATCGGACCTGAGAATCTTATTTCTCATAGTCTGGGAGTCCTTCATGTGTTTTCTTAGCAAACACTATGCAGGCTTTCATATGTCTTGCACTGAGGAGAGACTTCCGTCGGGCCACTCTGCCATAAAGGCCCGACTGGTGGAGGGCTGCAGTGATAGTTGACTTAGTGGAACTTTCTCTCATCTCCCTACTGCATCTGTGGAGCTCAGCCACAGTGATCTTGGGGTTCTTCTTTACCTTTCTCACCAAGGCTCTTATCCCACGATTGCTCAGTTTGGCTGGACGGCCAGGTCTAGGAAGACTTCTGGTGGTCCCAAACTTCTTCCATTTAAGGATTATGGAGGCCTCTGTGCTCTTAGTAACCTTGAGTACTGCAGAAATTCTTTTGTAACCTTGGCCAGATCTGTGCCACAATTCTGTCTCTGAGCTCCTTGGCCAGTTCTTTTGACCTCATGATTCTCATTTCGTCTGACATGCACTGTGATCTGTGAGGTCTTATATAGACAGGTGTGTGCCTTGTAGAACCATCTCAAGGAAGATCAAAAAGGAAATTGACAGCATGTGACTTAAATATGAGTGTTTGAGCAAAGAGTCTGAACACTTATGACCATGTTATATTTCAGTTTTTCTGGGGGGGTTTCAGTCAACATAGGGTGCAGAGTGTACATTAATGAGAAAAAAAATGAACTTTTTTGAATTTACCAAAAGACTGCAATGAAACAGAGTGTAAAATTTCAAGGGGTCTGAATACTTTCTGTACCCTCTGTGTATATATATATACAGTATATATATATATATATATATGTAGATCTATCTAATATATCTCTATTTATCTCAATCATTGGTAAGCTATGTACATGCTAAAAAAATTGTGTACCCACAGGGATCAAGCTTAGTAATGACAATGTTTGTGACTAGGATAAAGAGTGGGTAAACAAAAAGGCCGTTTGATATGCATTCATTTGCATGGCTAAAATTTTAAGATACAAAGAGTAATAAAAGCAAAGTGCATGAATCGCACATGTTCATGTAGAAAATTATATATATTCACCGCTTTGAAGAAAACAAGGAATAAGTCCAGCCTGTGGTAGCAGTTCGCACGGAAAACGGATTGGGATAAATCCTTGCATGTAAAAGAAATAGTATGGTTTCTCCAGCGATCAGTCCAATGGTGGGTAAAATATAACTTTTATTTTTCCATTAAAAGGTTCCATGTTTCTTCAGTAACATTTTTGCAAATAGTCAATCCCTTGTGGACCCTGCCGCACCCACACTCTACTGTACAGACTAGACAATCCCTAGCCGCACAACAAAGAACACCAACTCAGACCAGTCAATATGTGATGAACATCCCACCGCTCTGCCACCAATATGTGACAAACAGCCCACCGCTGTTTGCCAGATACGGCGACTAACGTGACAGACAGCGGACCCTGTGTCACCACTGTCACAATCCCACCACTGACACGGGTGTATCAGCGGACGGAGGGACGAGACACACTGCCAGCACACGGCTATCACAGGCACAGTAGGGGCTTATCTTAGTTATCCCACCACTGGCACCATGTGACAAAAATATCCAGCAAGCTAATCTCGCTCTACAATTTGCCGCAGGGGGGTATTTTGGGTGCCCCACCACTGCTATCAATCTTCTAAGTACTGCAGGGATTTCTGTACATCCCACTTTCTCAGTTCCATTTTGGAACTCGCAGCTCTCCGGCGCCCCCCTTACCCTCAGGTCAGTCAGGGAACTGCACCTAGGATAATTAGTCGCCGGACGGGCTGCCTGTTGTGAACCGGCAATTAGGCTTCTGCAGTAAGGGAATTATCAATGCTCTGGCCGCAGCCCCTCATTCAGCAATATAAGACCCTTCTGGACTGCCAGCAAGCCGCAATAACCATACACAACGCGCTGCCACCAGCTTCTGGTTTCTCCGCTTAAGTTATAGACTCAAGGGAGGGGTTCGAAGCCAACCCAACAAATTAGTAGCGATTATCTAACAAAGGCGTATAGTTCGATTCTTAGAGCATGAAGACAGAACTAAATAACTTTATCATTTATTTTCCAAAAGGGAACAGTGATTATACAGATGAAAGTTGCTATAAAGTTGAGACATAAGATATGTACATTAGACAAGTATAAAACAAAGTGGATGAATGAAGAAAGTACACTCACATGTGGTCAGTTGGTGTTAGGCATCCCATGTGGCTTTAAGGGGGGTGGAGGCGGAGCTGCACGTCTCCGATCATCTGCCGGTCTCTCTAGCATGAGGACTTGAACTGTTCTGAACTGGTTTTGCCAAGGGAATGCCTTATAGACTCTGCTATGTGACATCACGGAGAGATGCATTCTGGGTTAATCCCACCTCCCTCTCCCAAGTTATAATTTGGCTACAAAACTTAGATTAACTATAACTAAACGAGAAAAGCCCGTACCAACACACATAGGGCATCATTGTTTGTGATTTACCGCATAGAATAAAACAATACCATGCACGCCATAGGTACGAACTTCTATTTGGGAGCAAATCATATCTCAGGTTCTGGACATGTTAGAACTTCGGAAGAGACACTGTAACGGAGCTGGGACCGCTCAGATTACAAAAATATGATTTTTATATTTCTGCTGTGTATGGTTTTCGTGGGACAATCCCTTAAAGGTTTACTTCTTTACATGTCTTAAACAAAGGGATAACTTTTCCCTCACTTTTTTTTTTTCTTTTAGCTGACCAGGGGAGCCAAATGGTTGTAGCAGGAAGTCCTGGTTTATAACACTTCAAAACCTGGTGGGGGCATCACAACACATTAGGAGACCCCAATCAGAGAACTATAAAACATCCGGACTCCTTATCTATGCACTGGTCCAATATTTATGTTTCTCCCTCTCCCATATTGATAGTTCTGCTTCACGTCACTTGTCTTATGCATTGCATTTTTTCTGTGTTGTATTGTGCATAAATATATGACTCTTCAGATTTTGTATTAGTCTAGCCTGAAGAAGAGACCTGAGTAGTCTCGAAAGGTTGCAATGTGTTACCATCTTTTCAGTTAGCCATTAAAAGGTATCAACCACTGAGGACTCTCAATTCTGAATATTTTTCTATCTACTGGCTAACACGGTACAAAGATATACATCTTTCCTGTATCAACTCAGACCAGGCTCCCTAAAAGGCAGCCAAAGGATTTCTCATACCTCCTAAGGACCCAGAGGGGTGGCCGCTTTGCACAGCTAACCAGAGAAGGAAACTGTGCAGAGGGATAGGAGGACTCAGGGTGAGGAAACTTAGAGCACATGCACGAAGGATAAATAAGATGAAATAAGGAGAATAGGAAATGAAACAAGATCAATTTCCCACCAACCTACCTGAGGAGAAAGAAAAGGTGCTGAGAAGGCAATGAAACAAAACACAGAGCAGAAATACAGGCAGTGTTTGCCTAGCAAGGGAAATTCCTTCGCTGGGGTGCTGGAACTCAGCACTAATCCACTTAGAAGTATAGCCAGCAAGGAAGTGTAGTGAAGGGAGAATATATATATCGCAACCCAAAATGTGATAGGGCAACCAAAATGAGACAATGGAAAACACCTGAAAGGGCAGAAACCCAGAACGGAAAAATAAAGTTAATAGGAACCATAAGTATAAAAACGGGAGACAAGGGCAATAGCTCAGCAGACAAGAGAACCAACCACAGAGCAAGAAGTCACTGGATTGAATCCCCAAACTGAGCCATAACATTTTTATCAAGAATGTCTTGGTACATTTGTCCATGCATCCTTCCTTTAAGGATATATTTGCCCGTACAGTATGCTGAAAACAGTCCCACACCATGATGTTCCCACCTCCAAACTTCACTGTTCATATGGTGTTTTTGGAGTGATATGCAGTACCTTTTGACTTCCAAACATGGTATAACTTATGGCATCCAAAGTGTTCAATTTTGGTCTCATCTGATCAGACTATATTCTCCCAATATTTCACAGGCTTGTTTAAATGTTGAGTAAACTGTAAACACACTTGAACATGCTTTTGTTCAGCAATGGAGTGTTGCGTCAATAGGATCCATACACGCCATGGAGACTAAGCGCATTACTTATAGTTTTCTTTGAAACAATTGTTTCGGCTGACTCCAGGTCTTTCTGTAGCTCTCCACAGGTTGTCCTTGGCTCTTGGACAACACTTCTGATAATTCTTTTCAATCCTCTGTCTGAAGTCTTGAGGGGAGCACCTAGTTGTGGTGAAATATGGTCTTTCTACAGATTATGGCCCCAACACTGTTCACTGGAACCTTCAGAAGATTAGAAATTCTTCTATAGCCAATGCCATCAATATGTTTTGCAACATTAAGTTTGCAAAGGTCTTGCGATCGCTCACTGGTTTTAGCCAGTGATGTTTCTTGTGTGACACCTTGCTAATGAGACACCATTTGTAGAGACACAGCATTGTATCTCAGTTAACCAGGTGACTATTTTTAGCAAACCAAGAAGAATATATTGTTAGCTATATGTTGGCTTTTGAATTTATGTGTTGGTCAAGAAAACAGACTTTTTGCTTGTGTAAGCCTGTAATATTGACAACATATTGTGCTCTTATCCTTGATCACTAGTGATGTTTACATATATGCTAATTATGCATTGTGTAGGCTAGATAGTTTGGTGACTTCGGAAAGCAAAGGATGAAAAACTATCTTTATAGATTAAATAATTAAGTAATGCTACTTAATCTCATCTCTATTCTTACCCTTTGTGTCAATACTGAATGATGGACACTTGTTAAGTATAAAAAGAGGCTACATGCTTCTATAGAGAGAGACTGAGAGAGAGACAGCCAGAGATTTTGCCAAGACATCCAAACATCCAGGGGACCCTACAGGACTGATGCCAATACATCATGGCTCCGTCACAAGGGACACGGTCCTATCATTCTACAGGAGACAGCCTAGGGGACCTCGCTCCCGGTCGGAAGAATACAGATCTGCTCCATTGACCATCGCTGAACTATGGATACCTTTGGAGAAAGCTAGGATGGGGACCCGTTGGTCACCTGGCTCCATAGAGATGTTCGGAGAAACCAGGTTGTGACCCTCGTTATGCCCACATTAAAGGGAGAGTGTGTGTTTGGTGGGACCATGCGGTTTCGGCTAGCGAACCTGGACGTCCGCCGACCCCCCCCCATGACTCCACACCTTTTTATAGGCCATTAGTTGAACAACCTGATATTATTTTTCACTAATTGACAGGATGGCTTTCTAATTACTGATAGATTTAAGCATGACTTTCCATGACTTTTTGCACCTATCTTTCTTCATGTGTTGAATACTTTTTGTCTGTGTCATTTCTTATACTTACACATATAATTTAATTTATGATCTTCTATGATTTGACTTCTTTGTGTGGATTGGATGGGTTGTTACTGACATCTGATGAGAATGTCAAGTCAATATCACTTTTACAAATATATTTACTTAGAAAATTGGTAACATGTTCAATACCTATTTCACCCCCTGTAGATGACTATAACTATAAGATCATTGTCATCATGTGACAGCTATTATTTACAATTTAAATAAAAGTGTCATGATACCAGTGCTGGGTGACCGGCACTTCTGGGGTTAATGTTTTGATCTCAGTGCAGACTCTTACCTGCACACCTGGGACTTATTATGGTGGCCTCTCATTGGTTCTGGGAAAGCTTCTTATTGCCTCAGGAAGCTCCCATCCCTCGTCAGTTATACTTTCGCCCTTGGCATAGTGTTGTGACCCTTGAGTGTGTTTGTGATGTGTTCTGGTTGCTTGAGTCTCTGTGTACGACTCGGTCTGTTCTCTGGATATTGCTTTGGATTCTGCATGGTACCTTCTATGTCTGTTTGGTTTTGACTTCTGCTTGGCCCTGACTATCCATTCTGTCTCATCCCTAGTACTTTACTGATATCTCTGTGTATGACCTCCGTTTTGCCTGACTCTGAGTATTTCTGCATAGTGTCCTGCCATCTCTGAAAGCAGGATGCTAAGCCCCGCCCCCTTGCAGTCACATGACCGTAGGTTCTGTGACTGCTTGCTGAACTTCAGCATCCACAGGTCATGTGTATCTATACTTTCCGGCTGTACCTGACCCCGGGCCCCCCTACAGTGCGGGCGAGTCCCTGCTCAGCGGAGGCTGCACGCCGGCACTGACAGGATCCTGACAAAAAGAAGTGCCAATTTCGGTATTATATTTTTATTGGTGCAGTTGGGATTTACAACATACAGTATGTAGCCACATATCTCAGAGAAACAATAGGATCAGCAGGTCTATGTACCACAACAGCATCTTTTTCTTTACCTATCACCTGAAGTTTAAGAGATCCAATTTGGTCTTCTCCTTTAGCTTTGCTGCTGAAAAGTCCAAAACAGCATTGTCACGGGATGCTTGAGAACCTGTACAGGCAATAACACTCAGCAATGGTAAATAGCACAATTGATTTTATTTCAGTGTAAATTATGTTGTAGGCGAATGCAACTGGAGGAGGAGGGCACGTGGAGCTGGTGCTAAGAGCCATGAAGGAGTTTACATACGAGAGTCTTTGCTTTCCTGAAGCAATCAGGCTGCGGGGCATGGATAACAAAGAGGAAATTCCCTATTATTTCTACAGAGATGATGGAATGAAAATCTGGCAAGCAACACTTGGGTAAAAAATTTCATTTTTGTGACTGTCCATTTGTCTTTCCTTCAGTGTGCTAAACATAGTTATGGGGTTTAAATAAGTTTGCATAACTTGTATACACTGTCAAGAGAAGCATTAAACGGTTTACAAGATAACCCAATCACAATTGACTACGAGTGCAGCACATTTCACTACCCTCAACTTATCCAAATATGTAACCAAAATGTTGGTACGCTTTGCTAGCCACATAAATACTAAAGAAACAAATTTAAAAAGTATATTGTTTATAAGCAAAGGTACCCAGATAATAAATCACGACACTAGGAGTAATAGATGAAGAGGCAAACTAGTAACTTGCTTGCAGAGATATTGTTAATAGTAGAGATAAATGCAAACAGAAACTTGCAGCAAGGAAATGGCTAACTGTAGGATAACAGTGAAGTACTGGCAAACTTGCATGCAGAGATGTGGTTCAAACTGGAAACTTGCTTGAAGAGATACATTAGCTTAATAGTAGACACTGAGGTGTGAACAGTGCCAAGAACAGTAACAGGAAGTTTGCAATCTAGAAACTTGATTGTAGAATAAGTGTGGACTGCATGTAGGTAACCTGGAGTGAGCTTGGAAAAGTAAAACACTCGCAGTTGACTGGAAGTCAAGATTAGGTGGAGATAATTAGATGCTTAGCTAAGTAGTGTCACAATCCTGGTTGGATTGTGACAGATTTAGCATATGCAACCTTTCTTTTCCTTTAAGCCTTTGGCTTAAGGTTAGTTTTGCCCCCGGTGGCCGCTTGGGTTATTACACTGTAGTTGCTTTAGTTCTGGTTTTGCCTCCGGTGGCCGCTGGGGTTATTACACGTAAATTACCAAGCAGGTGTGATTACCCTGACTCCTGCCTATAAAGGAGTGTCAGGTGTTCTCAATCACTGTTGGTGATATTGTTCATTCCCAACCAACCTTGGTGGTGAAAGGAGCTATTGAGAGGAGTTCCTTGCAGCTCAGCCAGCGCTTTGGAGTAGCAGCTATTCAGGTGGAAGCTGTATCCCGGTGCCGTACTCTGTTGCTTGAAGCCATAGCAGCAGAGCAAAGCTAAATTGTGTGTTTGTTGTATTTCCCTTGTGTGTATTAGTACAGTGGTGGGATTAGTGTCTGCATCGTCCAGTTCACTAGTAAGGGATAGGTGCAGGGGGAGCTAGGGATTAAGGTATCCAGCTCGGCGACAGGTGAGGAGCCTGTATAGAGATCGTTAGGAGTGTTAGGGACACTGCCTCAGGGGAGTGCAGGAGATGTCCACGTCCCCGGTCCCTATTGCAGGGCCCACCATTGTAACTGTTTCCCCGGTGTTCCCCTTGTGTCCTAGTGTTAGTGCCGTCCTGCGGGTCGCGGCACAGAGGACAAGTCACTACGTGACAAGTAGAAGATGAAGCAAATACTGAAAAACACATGACAGAAAGCAATGATTTCTCAATACTCAGACTGCGTCAGCTGACCTTAAAAGGCCTTTGGTGATGAAGTCAGAGATGTTTTCCGCTTCACCCCAGTAACCTTGTGCAGACGTCCAAATAGAGGGCCAACCTGTCTTGAGCTGAGACAGTTGAGCAACTTACCTTACTACATGTTGGGTTCCAGAGAGTTTCAAGTGACTGCCCAGGATTCACATTTTGATGAACTCTCCATAATGTAGGTCATCAATATCTGAATGATGGTGGTCTGACACCGATCACACCTACTGATCATCTCTTGCCAGGTCCCGCAGCCACGATGACTAAACAGACACTGAATGTGCTATATACTACAATAGTATAGATTATAGTTTATAATACAACATTTTTCCTCAAAATATCTGATGTGATAAAAAAAGCAAGATAATTAAATTAAATGTTAACCACAAATATAAAATTGGCCATACTGTTTATTAGAAAAACCCATAGATTAACCATAGGTTGGAAATTGGGATTTACTTAGAGATGTTGGTATTTTTTAGCATTCTTGTAACAGGGCAGACATCTGACTGGGATGATTTAGCGAATCCTGCTTTGAGCAGGGGGTTGGACCAGATGGCCCAGGAGGTCCCTTCCAACTCTACGATTCTATGATTCTATGATTCTATTGATGTCACTATAGAAAGAGATTTTCTTTTCTAATATAGGGCTATTTTGCATTTTTCAGCTACAATGTTTTTCTATTCACTAACAAGGCAGTCTAATTACAATAGAGGAAGTATGGTTTGATTAACACAGCTTCATTTGGATGATGTTCCTCTATGATGATTTATGATTCTTGGAGGTTTACGTTGATAAAGAAAATTTGAATCCTCAGTAGTTGATACTTTTTAATGGCTAACAAAAAAGGTGATGACAAACAACAAACTATTAAAACTACCTAGGACTCCCAATTTTATCTTTTTAACCTACTACATCAATAGAACTTACTTTAGCAAGTAGTCTAATGACATCCAAGAATGACTGCACTTCTAATGTAATAAAAAATAATATTCTCCTAAAGTTAATAGTTTAACTAGAAAAAAATGTTTGACTTTTTTTTATATTTGCCAAATACACTTCTCTGTGATAAACACATAGAATAAGAATTGCTGTAGTAACTGAATTTTTATTAAGTTGCACAACCAAAATAGCAATTCTTCCTGTTTTTGCTGCATCCTGTGTATTTCCTTCCTCAAGGCACACCACACACCAAGCTTAAATTGGAAATGTATTTTAACAAACTTTGCATAAATCAAAAATACAAGTGAATATAGAAAGCTTAATTTATTTATTCAGAGAAATCTGCCTCTTTCTCCATTTATCAGCCACTTATCATCCACTTATTTGTCTCCCCCACCTCCTGAAATTATCAACTATACTGAAAAAGTAGGTCAAATTCCTCTTGGTCAAAGCAAAACGCACTGCCAAGAACATTGGGGTGTCAGGTTACACAGCCCATTTTATTTTATCAAGAGGAGAAGAAAGAGGAGGAATGGGGAGCAGAGTGAGAAAACAAGCAGAGGCAGACACAGAAATATTGTGTTGACCTTTCTTCAAGTCTTATTTCTCATATCATAGCTTAACTCACATGAAAATGGCGCAGTACTGCTGTATAATTTCCTCCATAATTTGGCTGCTTTGTCTCTGTGTGCTAACTAAAGAATGAAGAACGTGAATCTATTTGTGTCCTGTGCAATATATAAGAGAGATCGTAGCAGCTCGCCTTCTGACATCAGTCTATGGTCAATTGCAAATAAGGTCTGTGTTTTCCAGGGTATAGGTAGTCAAATTCACCGCACACTCTGATGATGAATTCAATTTCTTTTTAATTCAAAATTTAAGTGCAGGTAGAAATCAGCTCAGAAAAAGCATAAAGTGCAAGTTATAAATGCGACATACAACGTTTCGACCTGGTCCCGGGTTTTGTTTAAAAAGTCGCTCTGTGGGGGGGAGAAATGAGCATATTGTTTGTGAAAACATAAAAACAATAATATTAAATAATATTTACATATATACAAAATATACAATAAATCGATAAACCCATACTGACTTCGGTGGATGCATGGGAGTAGCAGCAGAAAATACAATTTGCATGTCACAGCATGGTTATAGAAATAAGTTCTCAGACATGGGTCTATATTAGTTCAGCGATACTTTTGCAGTATGGACCACAATGCTTGGACTGGTCAAAGTTTTCCAGTCCTGAATTCAACAGCCTCATAGGCAAATATGGGGTAATCAAGTTCGGGTCGGGAGAAATTCAGTGCATTGAAAATTGCGATCCATACTTAGACTGCAAAACATAGATGTATGAATCTGGCCTAAGGGATAGCCTGCAGGAGGAAAAAAACTGGTAAAAATGCAGGTGACAGGTCAGGTAATGGTCAGAAATAATACTATTCCTCATATACACACACAGGACAGTTTATCTTGAAAAAATATTTGAAAGTACATTTACTCTTTACAGGGTTTCCTTAGGTTGTACAAAATCAAATGTCTGTACAGAACAACAACAGAAAAAGGAGCAATGGTCCTTTAAAAATTACAACAAATTTTATTGAAGATACACTTATAAAGACAGGTATATAGATTAAAAGCTTCTATATATGAGGACAAGATGAAATAAAGGGCTCAGTGTGAACAGAAAAACCAACACATCCATACATCCAGTATAGTGGATATGTGAAGTGAAACCTGTACACAGTATAAGTATATTAGTGTAAAGAAATGCCAGTCATAAAGTGCTAGTGCTATTGCATTTCTTAGATCATGTTATTGCTGGGGAGAATGAAATTCTGTAAGAATAAATTAAAAAATGTCAGCGAAAAACCGTATATTAAAGTAGAGCATAAATCAGCACCAGCAAGTCCATGCCCATATCAAAAAATAGAATCAATGTGCTAGCATGTCTTCTGTGGTGTTGCTATCAGTGTGTCAAGAGAGGGAGACGAGGGTTGTATTGACAATCCCACACAATGGGCAGCACTTTGAACACATTTTATAAGTGGTCATAAACTTGTAAATAACTCATAAAAGAATCAAGTTAAGTTAAAACCAAGCACACCATTGTTTTTCTTGTGAAATTCTCAATAAGTTTGATGTGTCACATGACCCTCTTCCCTTTGGAAAAGTTAAAGTTGGATCCAAAATGGCCGACTTCAATATGGCCGTCATGGTCACCACCCATCTTGAAAAGTTTTCCCCCTCCCATATACTAATGTGCCACAAACAGGAAATTGATATCACCAACCATTCCCAATAGCACTAGCACTTTATGATTGACATTTCTTTACGCTAATATATTTATACTGTGTACAGGTTTCACTTCCCTTATCCACCATACAGGAAGTATGGATGTGTTGTTTTTTCTGTTCTCACTGATCCCTTCAATTCATTGTACTCATATATAGAATCTTTTAATCTATATATCTGTTTTTATACGTGTATCTTCAATAAAAAAATGTATAATTTTTAAAGGACCATTGCTGCTTTTTCTGTTGTTTTGTATGGTATTTATAGAGTGTCCTTGATATAATGTGCCTATAATACCAATTGGGTTGTGGCCTTGATTTGATGGCCTATATGATTATGTTTTCTGCTTTAGTATTATTGTTTTCAAAATCAATTGTCTTGCCTTAAAGCCTCCATACGTATTGGATAAAAGTAATCCGAACTCATCAATCATCTAATGTGCATTGTTCATGGGGACCTCCTTACTCTCTCTCAAGAGATGATGTTGGGGAAGAGAAAGATAAGTGGCTGGAATTTTAACGGTTGATCCTTTTGTTCATAAGAAAGAAAAGGCGCTGCCAGATAATTCAAGCTACTAGCTAGAAGGGGGATGCTCAAACCTACATCTGCATCAGGCTCTTTTTAGACTTACACTTCTTGAACATCCCCCTTCAAGCTAGTAGATAGGAAACACTAGAGTAAGATGCATCAAATTCTTTAAGAGACATACACCTTTTAATGAATTTGTTGCATTTTTCAATTGCTGTGTGCCACCGCCAGAAATGTTGTTGCAATGAGGGACTGGAGAATATTTCTGGCATAATTTAAGCCACTTTTATGGCATATATTAGATGAATCAATGGCTACGCTCCATGCCGCCCCAGTTTTACTTACGGTATTTCTCTAAAAGTGGACACAGCTCTCTGTAAAATGGTGATAAAAAGTCAAAATTCACTATTTCTGGGCATTTTTGAGTTTCGCAAAAATGTTCCAACACTTCAAAGTATTTTACACCAGAATTCTAGTGTAACCAGCTTGATGCATAAGGTCTTATATATATACTTCTTTATATGACGTGTATATACATATAAGAATGGTGACTAAATGTTACTAAACAATATTTTTAAAAGGACACATTTTGAATAAGGTGACATTTACCCTCTTTACATGTCTACTTGGCACCACATCATTCTTTTGGTTGTGGCTGTGTCTGGCATCGCAGCTCATTCCCATCAACTGATCTGATCTATAATGCCCGGCACAGACACTAATAAAGCTATGCCATTGTGTCTGGTAAACAATAAAAGGGACCGGGATGATTGTCAGGGTTGTAGAGAATCAAATCCAGACTCATCTGATATTTATTCTAATAACTGGCAATCACGTTTTTAGGACTTGAGAAACCTTCTGAGGCTACTAGTTATATTTCACCGACCTAAGGTAATATGAACAAAATAAATATAGGTATGCTTCAAAGGAAACCTGTCAGGAAACTGCAGTACCCAGAGGAAACCCATGCAAACAACTTGCACTGGAGGGCTTTGAACCCAGGACCCAGAGCTGCAAAGCTGCCCACAACTTGGACAACTTCTTTTCATTCTCCTCGCTTGGCCCCCATAAAATAATAAAACTTATACTCGCCTCCCATGCCGGCACTCTTGGTCCCGGGGCTCTCGTGCTGATGTTGTGACACGTAACGCCGGCACCCAATCAACATCGGCGTCAATGTCCTTGCCTACTGTCAAATTGAGAATGAAGAGGAAGTCCAAGATCAGCTGCAACACGGACTTCCTTTTCATGTTCGATTTGTCAGAAGGCGGAGACAGTGACGCCAGTGGTGATTGGGCGCGGAGCCACGTGTCATAACAACTGCCCAAGACCCCCAGGAGAGCAAGTGCCAACACCGCTGGAATGGCCAAACATTTTGACTAAGATGGGGTTGTCCTAGTAGTGGACAACTCCTTGAATATAAACTGATGAACGTTTGGCTTACAGTTAAAGTAATAAATGACTTTGGACATGCGTATATAAACATGACTTTATGTTCTTATACAGTTTTGTGGAAGATGTGGTGGACATTTATTATGAAAGTGACAAAACAGTTTGCGAAGACAGTGAGCTCCAAGCATTTGTAAAAGATGTATTTGTTTTTGGCCTTCGGGACAATGAAACTTCTGGTAAGATCATTAATACTGTTCTTTACGCCATTCGTAACATCAATAAGATTATGACAACTTTACAAATATTTTTAAATGTAATAGCAAAACTGTTTTGAAAATTTTATTAATTAGTCTCGCTGATTGCAGGGAGACCAGACAACAATGATATTATCTGCATTCAGCACCTGGCGGCTGGGAATAGTGCAAATTGTGCTGCTTTTCCCAGGTGTTGGGACATGTCACACTGATGACACATGGATGCTATATATGTGTCATCAGTGTCCATGTGTGCAGCACGCATTTAGTCCGTGGTACGTTTAATAAAGGGACAGGTCTGTGCATTTTTCACATGGGCCATGTGAAAAACCTGACATGTGCGCACCACTATTGAATACAATGGGTGTGCATATGTCCGTATTTGCAGTCCTTAACCCCTTTCCTACAATGGAAGTACTATTCCGCCCATGTGACCTGGGACCTAAGTCCCAAGGACGGAATAGTACGTCTAGTGCGATCAGCGGCGCCCACGTGGTGAGCGCCGCTGATCGCGGCCAGGTGTCAGCTGATTATCACAGCTGACACCTGGCACAATGTGTCAGGGGCGTCACGGACCGCCCCCGACACGTTAACCCCTTGCACACCGCGATCAAACACGATCGCGGTGTACCGGGAGTTAAGGGGAAGCATCGGCAGGGAAGGGGCTCCCTCCGTGCTTCCCTGAGCCCCCCACGGCAGCGCAATGTGCAGCGCTGCTGCGGGGGGCTCCTTTCCTGCAGGTCCCTGGATCCAATATGGCGGCGGGGACCTCCGGGGGCCTGCAGGAAGCTGGCTTCTTCACTGCCCGCAGAGCGCAGGCATGAGGAAGCCTGCAGCAGTGCCTGTGACAGATCGCTGATCTGTCACAGCGATCTGTGATGTGACAGATCAGCGATCTGTCACATGACAGTTATGTCCCCCCTGGGACATTGTAATAAAGTTAAAAAAAAAAAAAAGTGTAAAAATAATTAAAAAAAAAAAAAAATATTCCCCCAATAAATTCATTTTTTGGAAATAAAATAAAAAAAAAATAACAAAAGTACGCATATTTGGTATCACCGCGTCCGTAACAACCCGCCCTATAAAACTGTCCCATTAGTTAACCCCTTAAGCGAACCCCTTAAAAAATAAAAAAACACATCATACCGCCGAACAAGAAGTGCAATAACGCGCGATCAAAAAGACACATATAAATATCCATGGTACCGCTGAAAATGTCATCTTGTCCCGCAAAAAACGAGCCATCATACAGCATCATCAGCAAAAAAATAAAAAAGTTATAGCTCACAGAATAAAGCAATGCAAAAATAATAATTTTTTATATAAAATTCTTTTCATTGCATAAAAGCACCAAAACATAAAAAAACGACATAAATGAGGTATCGCTGTAACCATACTGACCTGAAGAAGAAAACCACTTTATCAATTTTATCGCACGCAGAACGGCATAAACGCACCACCCAAATGAAATTCATGAAACGCTGGTTTTTGTAAATTCTGCGTCCCAAAAAACTAAATAAAAAGCGATCAAAAAAGTCACATGCCTGAACATGGTACCAATAAAAACGACAACTCGTCCCGCAAAAAATAAGACCTCACATGACTCGGTGGGTCAAAATACAGAAAAATTATAGCTCTCAACATGTGGTGATGCAAAAACTATTTTTACAATAAAAAGCGTCTTTTAGCGTGTGACAGCTGCCAAATATAAATACCGCCATAAATAGTAAATCAAACCCCCCGTTATCACCCCCTTAGTTAGGGAAAAATAATAAAATTTAAAAAAAGTATTTATTTCCATTTTCCCATTAGAGCTAGGGCTAGGGTTAGGGCTAGGGTTAGGGCTAGGGTTAGGGTTAGGGGTGTGTTGGGGTTAGGGTTGGTGTTAGAATTGGGGGTTTCCACTATTTGCGCATATCAGGTGCTCTCCAAGCGCAACATGGCGTCTGATCTCAATTCCAGCCAATTCTGCGTTGAAAAAGTCAAATGGTGCTCCTTCCCTTCCAAGCTCTGCTATGGGCCCAAACAGTGTTTTACCCCCACATATAGGGCATCAGCGTACTCAGAACAAGTTGCAAAACAACTTTTGGGGTTCAATTTCTCCTGTTACCCTTATGAAAATAAAAAATTGGGGGCAAAAATATCATTTTTGTGGAAAAAAAATATGATTTTTCTATTTTCACACCTGGGCGTTATAAACTTCAAAGTTCTCACCACACATCTAGATAAGTTCCTTGAGGGTCTAGTTTCCAAAATGGTGTCATTTGTGGGGGGATTCCACTGTTTTGGTACATCAGGGGCTTTGCAAACGCGACATGGTGTCCGATCTCAATTCCAGCCAAAAATGTCAAATGGCGCTGCTTCCCTTCCAAGCTCTGCCATGCGCCCAAATAGGGAAAATAAAAATTGGGGGTGAAAAGATCATTTGCGGAAAAAATATGATTTTTTTAATTGCACCGCTGTACGTTATAAACTTCTGTGAAGCCCTTGTGGGTTCAAAGTTCTCACCACATATCTAGATAAGTTCCTTGGGGGGTCTAGTTTCCAAAATGGGGTCACTTGTGGGGGGTTTCCACTGTTTAGGTACATCAGGGGCTCTCCAAACGTGACATGGCGTCCGATCTGAATTCCAGCCAATTTTGTATTGTAAAAATCAAACAGCGCTCCTTCCCTTCTGAGCTCTGCCATGCGCCGAAATAGTGGTTCCCCCCCACATGTCAGGTATCAGCGTGCTCAAGACAAATTGCACAATAATTTTTGTAGTCCAATTTCTCCTGTTACCCTTGGTAAAATAAAAAAAATTGAACCTGAAATATTTTTTGTGAAAAAAAGTTAAATGTTCATTTTTTTTTAAATATTCAAAAAATTCCTGTGAAGCACCTGAAGGGTTAATAAACTCCTTGAATGTGGTTTTGAGCACCTTAAGGGGTGCAGTTTTTAGAATGGTGTAACTTTTGGGTATTTTCTATCATATAGACCCTTCAAAGTGACTTCAAATGTGATGTGGTCCGTAAAAATAAAATGGTGTTGCAGAAATGAGAAATCGCTGGTCAACTTTTAACCCTTATAACTTCCTAACAAAAAAAAATTTTGGTTCCAAAATTGTGCTGATGTAAAGTAAACATGTGGGAAATGTTACTTATTAAGTTTTTTGTGTGCCATATCTCTGTGATTTAGGGGCATAAAAATTCAAAGTTGGAAAATTGTGAAATTTTCAACATTTTTGCCAAATTTCCACTTTTTTCACAAATAAACGCAAGTTATATGAATGAAATGTTACCACTAACATGAAGTACAATATGTCACGAGAAAACAATGTCAGAATCACCGGGATCCATGGAAGCGTTCCAGAGTTATGGCCTCATAAAAGGACAGTGGTCAGAATTGTAAAAATTGGCCCAGGAGTTAACGTGCAAACCACCCTTGGTAGTGAAGGGGTTAAAAACGGACCGCATATGGACGTAAAAATTGAACGTGTGAAGGGAGCCTAAAAGGAAGCTGTCATAACCCATTTAAATCAGGTTTTTGTGTTAAATGTACAGGGTTTTCTTTTATTGTAACAAATAAATAGAAATCATTCAGCTTTTACACTGGCCACTATAGCTTTTTTAATCTATTTTTTTTGTTATTTAACCCCTTCATGACCAAGCCTATTTTGACCTTAATGACCAGGCCATTTTTTGCAATTCTGACCAGTGTCCCTTTATGAGGTAATAACTCAGGAACGCTTCAACGGATCCTAGCGATTCTGAGATTGTTTTTTCGTGACATATTGGGCTTCATGATAGTGGTAAATTTAGGTCGATAATTTTTGCGTTTATTTGTGAAAAAATCAGAAATCTGGCGAAAATTTAGAAAATTTTGCAATTCTCAAATTTTGAATTTTTATTCTGTTAAACCAGATAGTTATGTGACACAAAATAGTTACTAAATAACATTTCCCACATGTCTACTTTACATCAGCACAATTTTGGAAACAAAATATTTATTTGTTAGGAAGTTATAAGGGTTAAAAGTTGACCAGCGATTTCTCATTTTTACAATAAAATTTACAAAACCATTTTTTTAGGGACCACCTCACATTTGAAGTCACTTTGAGGAGTCTATATGGCAGAAAATAACCAAAAGTGACAACATTCTAAAAACTGCACCCTTCAAGCTACTCAAAACTATATTCAAGAAGATTATTAACCCTTCAGATGTTTCACAGGAACTAAAGCAACGTGGAAAGAAAAAAATGGACATTTTACTTTTTCCAACAAAAATTTTCTTTTAGTATCAATTTTTTCATTTTCACATGGGCAACAGGATAAAATGGATCCTAAAATTTGTTGGGCAATTTCTCCTGAGTACACCGATACCTCATATGTGGTCATAAACCACTGTTTGGGCGCACAGCAGGGCTCAGAAGGGAAGGAGCACCATTTGACTTTTTGAATGGAAAATATGCTGGAATATTTAGCGGTTGCCATGTCACGTTTGGAGAGCCCCTGTGTGCATAAACATTGGAGCTCCTCCACAAGTGACCCTATTTTGGAAACTAGACCCCCCAAGTTACTTATCTAGATGCATAGTGATCACTTTGAACCCCCCAGATACTTCACAAATTGATCTGTAAAAGAAAAAAAGTACTTTTTTTTCACAAAAATTTTCTTTTAGCCTCAGTTTTTTCATTTTCACATGGGCAACAGGATAAAATGAATCCTAAAATTTGTTTAACAATTTCTCTTGAGTACACCGATACCTCATATGTGGTCATAAACCACTGTTTGAGCGCATGGCAGGGTCCGGAAGGGAAGGAGCACCATTTGACTTTTTGAATGGAAAATTAGCTCCAATCGTTATCGGACACCATGTCGCGTTTGGAGAGCCCCTGTGTACCTAAACATTGGAGCTCCCCCACAAGTGACCCCATTTTGGAAACTAGACCCCCTAAGGAACTTTTCTAGATGTGTAGTGAGCACTTTTAACCCCCAAGTGCTTCACAAAAGTTTATAACACAGAGCAGTGAAAATAAAAAATATTTTTTTTTCTTCAAAAATGATTTTTAGCACACTATTTTTAATTTTCACAAGGCTAACAGGAGAAATTGGACCACAAAAGTTGTTGACCAGTTGGTCCTGAGTACGCTGGTACCCCATATGTGGGGGGAACCACTGTTTGGGCACACGGCAGGGCTCAGAAGGGAAGGAGCGCCATTTGACTTTTTGAAATGCAAGTTACTTCTAATCGTTAGCGGACACCATGTCGTGTCTGGAGAGCCCCTGTGTGCCTAAACATTGGCGCTCCCCCACAAATTACCCCATTTTGGAAACTAGACCCCCTAAGGAAGTTATCTAGATGTATAGTGAGCACTTTGAACCCCCAAGTGCTTCACAAAAGTTTATAACGCAGAGCCGTGAAAATAAAAAATATTCTTTTTTCCTCAAAAAATGGTCTGCGGGCATCATGTTACATTTGCAGAGCCCCTGATGTACCTAAACTGTGGAACTCACCCACAAGTGACCCTATTTTGGAGACTAGACCCCCAAAGGAACTTAGCTAGATGTGTGGTGAGCACCTTGAACCCCCAAGTACTTCACAGAAGTTTATAACGCAGAGCCGTGAAATAAAAAAAAAAAATTTTTCCTCAAAAAAAATGATTTTTAGCCAGCAATTTTTCTTCACAAGGGTAGCAGGATAAATTGGACCCCAAAAGTTGTTGTCCAGTTTGTCCTGAGTACGCTGGTACCCCATATGTGGGTGGGGACCACTGTTTGGGTACACGTCGGGGCTCGGAAGGGAAGTAGTGACATTATGAAATGCTGACTTTGATGGAATGGTCTGCGGGCATCATGTTACATTTGCAGAGCCCCTGATGTACCTAAACTGTGGAACCCCCCACAAGTGACCCCATTTTGGAAACTAGACCCCCCAAGGAACTTATCTAGATGTGTGGTGAGCACCTTGAACCCCAAAGCGCTTCACAGAAGTTTATAACGCAGAGCCGTTAAAATAAAAAATATTTTTTTTCCTCAAAAAAATGATTTTTAGCCAGCAATTTTTTTTTCCACAAGGGTAGCAGGATAAATTGGACCCCAAAAGTTGTTGTACAGTTTGTCCAGAGTACGCTGGTGCCCCATATATGGGGAGAACCATTGTTTGGGCACACGTAAGGGCTCGGAAGGGAAGTAGTGACGTTTTGAAATGCAGACTTTGATGGAATGGCCTGCGGCCGTCATTACGTTTGCAGAGCCCCTGATGTGCCTAAACAATAGAAACCCCCCACAAGTGACCCCATTTTGGAAACTAGACCTCCCAAGGAACTTATCTAGATGCCTGGTGAGCATTTTGAACCCCCAAGTGCTTCACAGAAGTTTATAACGCAGAGACATGAAAATGAAAAAAAAAATTTCCACAAAAATATTTTTTTAGCCCCCAATTTTTTATTTTCCCAAGGGTACCAGGAGAAATTAGACCCCCAAAATTGTTGTGCAATTTTTCCTGAGTACGCTGATACCCCATATGTTGGGGTAAATCACTGTTTGGGCACACGTCGGGGCTTGGAAGGGAGGGAGCACCGTTTAACTTTTTGAAAGCAAAATTGGCTGGAATCAATGGTTGCACCATGTCGCGTCTGGAGACTCCCTGATGTGCCTAAATAGTGGAAACCCAACAATTCTAACTTCAACCCTAACCCCAACACACCCCTAACCACAGCCCTAACCCCAACACACCCCTAACCCTAATCCCAACCCTAACCCCAACACACCCCTAACCCTAATCCCAACCCTAACCATAACCCTAACCACAAGCCTAACCCTAATTCCAACCCTAACCCTAATTCCAACCCTAACCCTAATTCCAACCCTAGCCCTAATTCCAACCCTAACCCTCTTTCCAACCCTAACCCTCTTTCCAACCCTAACCCTAACCCTCTTTCCAACCCTAACCCTAATGGAAAAATAAAAATAATTTCTTTATTTTATTAGTTGATCCTGCCTATGGGGGTGATAAGCGGGGTCTTTATTTACTTTTCATTCTATTTTGATCACTGTGAGAGTTTATCAGTGATCAAAATGAATAAATGGAAATTGCAGCCGGCGGGTGCACTTCGCATGCGCCCGCCATTTTCCAATATGGCGGCGCCCATGATCCAGGACCGCGGGACACCGGGAGCCATAACGGCACTCAGTTAATACCGGTGGGTGGGAGGAGGGGGCGATCGGAAGCCGGGGGGAACGGAGGGAAGGCGGGGGGAGATGATGACAGCGGCGGCACATCGCCGCTGTCATTCAGTGGCGGGGGGCAGATCGCCCCCGCTGACGGGTGGGGGGGTCGGATCGCTGTCACCAGCCATGTCCGATGCTACAGCAGCGTCGGACATGGCTGGATTGTAATATTTCATCAATTTTCATTGATGAAATATTACTATCGCTCTGATTGGCTGTTTCACTTTTAACAGCCAATCAGAGCGATCGTAGTCACGTGGGGGCGAAGCCACGCCCCCTATGGTGAAGAACAAAGCCCCCTGTATCTGCTGGTCGGGTGACCTTTCAGTGACCTAGGTCACCCGACCCGCAGGTGGGCTTTAAAACCAAGACGCCACATAGGCGTCACTGGTCAGATTGGCACCAGTTTTCATGATGCCTATGTGGCGTCATTGGTCATGAAGGGGTTAAAGGGAACCCGCCTGCATTTTTTAGACCATAAACCAACCTTATCTATGTAAAGCATCTAAAATGCTGATTATGTTTACCATATATTATTGTATTAAAAGTCCGTTTCTCCATTTTCTTGAAATCCATTGACAGATAATTCATGCAAATAAGCCCAAAAATGCAGGGGGACATGGCCTGCACTTACAGCTCTCTGGCCTCTCTCCCTCTGTCTCCTCTCCCCCCCACACAAAAAAAAGAGAAAAACAAAAATCTGATTTATACAATAGGTCATTTCATGATGATAGCTGCCCTTTACAAACTTGCATCAGGTTCTCCAGCATTATACAAATCCCTGCCTGAGAATCTGTTAGGCGTCAGGTTCCTGTCACTGCACAGCAGGAGTCCCAAGCCTTGCCTTCAGCAGTCTCCCATTCCTCTCCGGCCGCAGAGGAGGCTGCTCAGCAGAATCGTCGATCCCGGCACTCTGCCCAGACTATCATTGTGAGTTTGGTTGCTGCTGCCACCTCTGGTCCAGATATAGCAACGCATGCTGGTCAGCAGCGAACAGCTCGAGGGACTAAGTCCTCCTTTCGGTCCACTGAGCATGCCCGTGGGACAATCTCTCATTGGAGATCGGAGGTCACATGCTCAGGTCCTACTCCTGCTCTGATTGGACCATCAGGAAGGTCCCGGAAAGTCGTGGCTATAAAAGAATCGCATGGCCGCCCCGCCATGCGCTATGATAGAGATTAATTCTCATGTTTATAGTGGCGTGTGTGATGATGGATGTATGAGACAGGTGAATGACTTATTATGAAACCCCTTGCCTTTGATACGTGTTATGATTGAGTCACCGAAGAGGAAAAAACAAAACACAAGCTCAGCCCAGAAAATCAGAGAAGTTGGAAACTAGCGGATTGCAGACCCCTAATCCTATCACACAACTAGCAGTAGCCGTGGAGTGTTCCTACGGTGATCCTAGACACCTCGTCACAGCCGGAGATCTAAATAAGCCTAAAGAGAGAAAAGGGAAAAACTGACTGCCCCAGAGCAGACCCCAAAGCAATAGGCAGCCCCCAACATATAATGACGGTGAAACGAGATGAAAACACTAACACAGATAGAAAGATAGGTTGAGCAAACGATGGGGCCCAAGCTAACTAAAAAGGACAGGACAGAAAAGCTGCTGTCTGCAATCCGAGAAAACCCTGCTAAAAATATTACCAACACAACTGATAAGCAAAAAGGACCCTGAAGTCACAAGACTTCAAACCCTATATCAGCACTCAGAATATTCTGAATGCAGAGCAAAAGAGAACACTGATCAAGGAATAAGAATCCAGTACATCCCCGGCCGGGGATGACTGAACTCAAAAAACAAGGTAAACAAAACCAAAACTAATAAGTTCAATAGCAGAGCAAAATCAGACTGGTCTCCAAGAATCCAGCAGAGAAATCACCAGCCACTCAGAAGGGCGTCGGCTGCCTTATAGCCAATCTAAAGTTCCTGTTACCCAGTCACAATCCACCTGATCAGGTGTTTGATTTCTTTCATCCAAATCAGCCTCACTACCTTCCTTCACCAGCAGAGGGAGATCCTCGGACACAAAAGGTGAATGTACAGATGAGCTCACAACAGTACCTCCCCCTTGAGGAGGGGTCACCGAACCCTCATCCAAGCCACCAGGCCGATCAGGATGAGCCCGATGAAAAGCACGCACCAATCTTTCGGCATGAATATCAGAGGCAGAGACCCAGGAATTATCCTCCTGACCATAACCCTTCCACTTAACCAAATACTGGAGTCTCCGTCTAGCCAGCCGGGAATCCAGTATCTTCTCTACCTCATATTCCATGTTACCTTCAACCAACACAGGGTCAGGAGGTGCCGCCATCGGAACCACTGGTTCAACAAACCTCTTCAACAAGGACTTATGAAACACATTATGAATCTTAAATGTGACAGGAAGAGCCAACCGAAAAGAGAGCGGATTAACAATCTCCAAAATCTTGTAAGGTCCAATAAATCTAGGTTTAAACTTTGAAGAAGCCACTTTCATAGAGATATTCTTTGATGACAACCAGACCATATCACCCACCTTAAACCGGGGACCAATGGTCCTATGCCGGTTAGAAAACTGCTGGGCCTTTTCCTGGGAAAGAGACAACTTATCCACCACTTGGTCCCAAATCTGCTGCATTCTTTCCACCACAGTGTCAACCCCTGGACAGGCAGAAGACTCCACCTGCCCTGAAGAAAATCGAGGATGAAACCCAAAGTTACAGAAAAAGGGTGACATCAAAGTGGCAGAACTAGCTCTATTATTTAAAGCAAATTCGTCCAAGGGTAAAAATGAGACCCAATCATCCTGGTCAGCAGATATAAAACATCTCAAATAAGCCTCCAAAGTCTGGTTTGTTCTCTCCGTCTGCCCATTGGTCTGAGGGTGAAATGCAGAGGAGAAGGACAACTGAATTCTCAACTTGGAACAAAAGGTCCTCCAGAATCTAGAGACAAACTGAACTCCTCTGTCCGATACAATGTTCTCAGGAATCCCGTGCAAGCAAACCAGCTGTTGCAAAAACAAGGGTACCAACTCTGAGGAAGATGGCAACTTAGGGAGTGGTACAAGATGGACCATCTTAGAGAATCTATCACAAATCACCCAGATAACAGTCATCCTCTGAGAAACAGGCAGATCAGAAATAAAATCCATTGAAATATGGGTCCATGGCCTCCTGGGCACCGACAAAGGCATCAACAACCCACTAGAACGAGAACAAGGCTTAGATCGGGAGCAAGTCCCACAGGACTGCACAAAATTTCTGACATCACGAGACAAGGCAGGCCACCAAAAAGACTGACTCACCAAATCTCTAGTACCAAAAATACCTGGATGACCAGCCAACATGGAGCAATGAACCTCAGACATCACTTTCCTCCTCCACTGGTCAGGAACATACAACCTACCACTGGGACAACGCTCAGGCTTATCCTCCTGAAACTTCTCCAGAGCACGTCTCAAATCAGGCGAGATGGCAGAAAGAACCACCCCCTCACCTAAGATGGTAGCAGGCTTGGTCACAATAGGAGAATCAGCCAAAAAACTCCTAGAGAGGGCATCAGCCTTAACGTTCTTAGTGCCCGGAAGAAAGGAGACCACAAAATCAAAACATGTGAAAAACAAGGCACAACTGGCCTGTCTCGGATTCAAGCGTTTAGCCGACTCAAGGTAGATCAAATTCTTGTGGTCAGTGAGGACCACAACTTGATGTCTAGCTCCCTCCAACCAATGTCTCCACTCCTCAAATGCCCACTTCATGGCCAACAGTTCTCGATTCCCCACATCATAGTTGCGTTCCGAAGGAGAGAACTTTCGGGAAAAGAAGGCACAGGGGTTCATTTTAGATGTTACAGGATCTTTTTGGGACAAAACAGCTCCTGCACCAGTCTCTGAAGCATCCACCTCCACCTGAAATGGAAATGAGACATCGGGTTGTTGCAAAACCGGAGAAGAAGTGAACCTCCACTTCAGCTCCTGAAAAGAAGAAACAGCCGCTGGAAACCAATTCAGCAAATCAGCGCCCTTCTTAGTCAAATCAGTCAATGGTTTGGCAATAACTGAAAAATTGGCTATAAACTTACGATAAAAATTAGCAAAACCCAAAAACTTCTGGAGAGCCTTCAAAGAAGTGGGCTGAACCCAATCATAAATGGCCTGCACCTTGGCCGGGTCCATTTCAATAGTTGACGGAGACAAAATAAATCCCAAAAATGAAATCCTCTGTACACCAAAAAGACATTTCGATCCCTTAACATACAGGGAGTTTTCCCTCAAAATCCGGAACACAGTCCGAACATGTTCCACATGAGAGTCCCAATCCCTGGAAAAGATCAAAATATCATCCAAATAGATGATCAGAAACTTATCCACAAAATCCCGGAAAATATCATTCATGAAGCACTGGAAGACAGAAGGGGCGTTAGTGAGCCCAAAAGGCATCACCAGGTACTCAAAATGTCCCTCCGGAGTATTAAACGCTGTCTTCCATTCATCCCCATGCTTAATGCAAATAAGATTATACGCCCCCCTGAGGTCAAGCTTGGTAAACCAGCAAGCACCTTCAACTCTAGAAAATAGGTCAGAAATCAGGGGTAACGGATACTGATATTTAACAGTAATTTTGTTAAGGGAGCGATAGTCAATACAGGGCCTTAATGAACCATCCTTCTTGGCCACAAAAAAAAAAACCCAGCACCCTTGGGTGAAGAGGATGGTCTAATATGACCCTTCTCCAACGACTCCTTAATATAAGAATGCATAGCCTCATGTTCGGGTACAGATAAATTAAAAAGTCAATCCTTGGGAAATTTACACCCCGGACTCAGCTCAATTGCACAGTCATAACTCCTATGAGGAGGCAAAGACACAGACTTACTCTCACTAAACACATCATAAAAATCAGCCAAATAGTCAGGAACCTCATGCGACTGGGGAGAGGTGGAGAAAACAGGAGTGTCACTAAGAGCACACCGACAACCCCAACTCACCACAGACACAGATTTCCAATCCAAAACTGGATTATGGATTTGCAACCAGGGGAACCCCAGCACGATGGTATCATGAAAATTATGCAACACCAAAAATCTGCAATTTTCTTGATGGTCTGGGGCGACCCGCATTACCACCTGGGTCCAAAACTGAGGTTTATTCTTCGCCAAAGGAGTAGCATCAATACCCCTCAAAGGAATAGGCGTCCGCAGGGGTGTCATAGGGAAACCACAACGTTTAGCAAAATCTAAATCCATTAGGTTCAAGGCCGCTTGATTGCTTTTTATTTTTGATTGGGGCCCTCTTAATTTGGGATCCATTCTTGGTAGAGGAAAAGAGATAAGAAAAGAGGGAAAGAGGAAGAAAAGAAGAGAAAGGAGGAAAAAAGGGGAATAGGTGTTTTTTTTTGTTGTTTTTTTTTTTGTTTTTTAAATATATATATATTTTTTTTTTTTTCTCTTTCCCCATTGTGGTATAATTATAGAATATTATGTATAGGATTTGAATATGTGATATGTATTTTGGAATATGTCATTGGAATTATTCTTTATATTCATCTTTGTTACCTTACATCAGGAGTATATATATCTCCCTTTTAAAATATGTATGTCGTTTATGTTGTGTTGTCTACACTGACTGTTTTTTTTTTTTTTTCCTACTTTGTTTGCTGCTCCCACAATTATCATAGCAGGAGCTGCTTTGGAGCAGTCCACACATGTGCTTCTGATTTTTTCAGGTGGGAGAATCCAACAAAAGGAAGTTGGTTGCATTTAATGTCAGAACATGATTAAGACCTGAGGCGTCGAAACACGTTGTTCTGTAGTCATCCGACAGATATGCTGTACCTGCTGGAATTTTAATATGCAATGGCACAATAAAATGGATTTTTAATTTTCCATTCCTGGCGCTGGAACTTCTTTTTTCTTTCGCATTACCACCTGGGTCCAAAACTGAGGTTTATTCTTCGCCAAAGGAGTAGCATCAATACCCCTCAAAGGAATAGGCGTCCGCAGGGGTGTCATAGGGAAACCACAACGTTTAGCAAAATCTAAATCCATTAGGTTCAAGGCCGCTCCTGAATCCACAAAGGCTTTAGCAGAAAATGTGGACAGGGAGCAGATCAGAGTAATTGCCAGAAGAAACTTAGGTTGTACACCACCTACAGCAAATGTGTGTGCAAAATGTTTCTCTCATTTAGGGCAGACAGAAATAATATGAGAGGCATCTCCACAGAAAAAACACAGCTTATTACGCCTTCTAAACTCCTGACATTGCGCCCTAGACAAAACTCTATCACATTGCATAGGTTCAGACATTTGTTCAACAGGTGGCAACATTTCCTGTGTAATTTTACGTTCCCGTAAATGCCGATCAACCTGAATGGCTAATGACATAGAATCGTCAAGACCAGAGGGAACAGGAAATCCCACCATAGTATCTTTTACGGTTTCTGACAACCCCTTCCGAAAGAGAGCTGCCAAGGCACCATCATTCCTAGTGGTGAGGACCGCCCACTTTCGGAATTTTTGACAGTACAGTTCTGCAGAATCTTGACCCTGGCTCAATGCCAACAGGGTCTTTTCAGCTTGATCAATCGCATTAGGTTCATCATACAACAACCCCAAGGCCTGAAAAAATGTGTCCACATTAGTACCAGATGATCCTATTCTAACTAAAGAAAACGCCCAATCCTGGGGATCGCCGCGCAGCAAGGAGATGACAATTTTAACCTGCTGCGCAGAGCTCCCCGATGAGTTAGGCTTCAAGGCAAGAAATAATTTACAATTATTCTTAAAATTCAAAAATTTAGACCGATCCCCAAAAAACACATCAGGAGTGGGGATTTTTAGGTTCAGCAGCGTGTGAATGAGCAAGATAGGCGGAAATTCCTCGCACTTCAGCAGCAAGCTGCTCCACACGATCAGACAATTGCTTAAACTCCATCAGAAAAAAAAAATATTCCTCATACGGCCTCAGAGAAAAAGAGGAAAAAATATACACAAAAAAAAATTCCGACACTTTTTTTTTCTAACAATTCCTTCCTGCTTTTGAGTACCCTAGAATCTGCGGTATGGCTAGTGATTCTGTTATGATTGAGTCACCGAGGAGGAAAAAACAAAACACAAGCTCAGCCCAGAAAATCAGAGAGGTTGGAAACTAGCGGATTGCAGACCCCTAATCCTATCACACAACTAGCAGTAGCTGTGGAGTGTTCCTACGGTGATCCTAGACACCTCGTCACAGCCGGAGATCTAAATAAGCCTAAAGAGAGAAAAGGGAAAAACTGACTGCCCCAGAGCAGACCCTAAAGCAATAGGCAGCCCCCAACATATAATGACGATGAAACGAGATGAAAACACTAACACAGATAAAAAGATAGGTTGAGCAAACGATGGGGCCCAAGCTAACTAAAAAGGACAGGACAGAAAAGCTGCTGTCTGCAATCCGAGAAAACCCTGCTAAAAATATTACCAACACAACTGATAAGCAAAAAGGACCCTGAAGTCACTAGACTTCAAACCCTATATCAGCACTCAGAATATTCTGAATGCAGAGCAAAAGAGAACACTGATCAAGGAATAAGAATCCAGCACATCCCCGGCCGGGGATGGCTGAACTCAAAAAACAAGGTAAACAAAACCAAAACTAATAAGTTCAATAGCAGAGCAAAAACTTATCTTTGGGAAGCAGGAATCAGACTGGTCTCCAAGAATCCAGCAGAGAAATCACCAGCCACTCAGAAGGGCGTCGGCTGCCTTATATCCAATCTGAAGTTCCTGTTACCCAGTCACAATCCACCTGATCAGGTGTTTGATTTCTTTCATCCAAATCAGCCTCACTACCTTCCTTCACCAGCAGAGGGAGATCCTCGGACACAAAAGGTGAATGTACAGATGAGCTCACAACAGATACGCATGTTAGTAGGGTCTGGAGGTTAGAGTCAGCACTCAGTACTGGTACTGCTTAGCACCGCAGTGCAGTCAGCGCCAGTGGGCGCCAGTCAGCACAGGCATCACTACCGCATGTGTCGCAGCATCCGTCTGTACGGCGCCTTGCACAGATTGTGTGCTTTCCAGCGCTGAGCTCAAGCTAGTTAGTGGCGACCGCAAGTGCAGACCCAGTGCATGCTCAGAGTGGTAGATTAATGTTTGCTGCACCTTGTGAAGGTTAACAGGGCACAGCATTCCAGGGGGAACTTTCCCTGGCCCCGCAGTAGCGGTTCCAGACGCTAGCAGGTCTAGAGGGGCACTGTTCTCGTGTTTCGGCAGCAGTGTCCTGTGACCACTAGCAGGTCTATAGGGGCACTGTTCTCGTGTTTCGGCAGCAGTGTCCTGTGACCATACGCTAGCGCTCCTCTAGCTGTACCCTGTGAGGTTTAACAGGCTCTGGCATCAGTTCTGCGGACTCTGTGCAGTAACAGAGCCCGCTTCCTATCACACCGGGTCAGTGGTGACCCGCCGGTGTTCAGCGAGCATCTTGCTACACGCTATCCGTTGTTGTATAGCAGCAGTGTTCCATCTCTGCACAGTGGACCCCGGATTGTGATCGCACCTCTTCATAATTTATCTTTGGTGCGATCCACCAACCATAACAGAATCGATGTAAAATTGTATATACTGTATTATTGTGGTAACCTCAAGTGGTGAAGGGCAGGGAGTTGTGCTCCTGGTGGTTTACAATGTGCCTCAAAGTGGCCAAGCTTTCTGTCATGATGAGCCGGCTTCCCTCCCCAATTACACAGACACAATGTCCCACAACATACAGTGCCTTACGAAAGTATTCGGCCCCCTGAAACTTTTCAACCTTTTCCCTCATATCATGCTTCAAACATAAAGATACCAAATGTAAATTTTTGGTGAAGAATCAACAACAAGTGGAACACAAATGTGAAGTTGAATTAAATTTATTGGTTATTTTAAATTTTTGTGGAAATTCAAAAACTGAAAAGTGAGGCGTGCAATATTATTCGGCCCCTTTAACTTAATACTTTGTTGCACCACCTTTTGCTGCGATTACAGCTGCAAGTCGCTTGGGGTATGTCTCTATCAGTTTTGTACATCGAGAGACTGAAATTCTTGCCCATTCTTCCATGGCAAACAGCTCGAGCTCAGTGAGATTTGATGGAGATCGTTTGTGAACAGCAGTTTTCAGCTCTTTCCACAGATTCTCGATTGGATTCAGGTCTGGACTTTGACTTGGCCATTCTAACACCTGGATATGTTTATTTGTGAACCATTCCATTGTAGATTTTGCTTTATGTTTGGGATCATTGTCTTGTTGGAAGGCAAATCTCCGTCCCAGTCTCAGGTCTTTTGCAGACTCCAACAGGTTTTCTTCAAGAATGGTCCTGTATTTGGCTCCATCCATCGTCCCATCAATTTTGACCATCTTCCCTGTCCCTGCTGAAGAAAAGCGGGCCCAAATCATGATGCTGCCACCACCATGTTTGACAGTGGGGATGGTGTGTTCCCGGTGATGAGCTATGTTGCCTTTATGCCAAACATATCGTTTGGCATTGTTGCCAAAAAGTTCGATTTTGGTTTCATCTAACCAGAGCAGCTTCTTCCACATGTTTGGTGTGTCTCCCAGGTGGCTTGTTGCAAACTTTAAATGACACTTTTTATGGATATCTTTGAGAAATGGCTTTCTTCTTGCCACTCTTCCATAAAGGCCAGATTTGTGCAGTGTATGACTGATTGTTGTCCTATGGACAGACTGTCCCACCTCAGCTGTAGATCTCTGCAGTTCATCCAGAGTGATCATGGGCCTCTTGGCTGCATCTCTGATCAGTCTTCTCCTTGTTTGAGATTAAAGTTTAGAGGGATGGCCAGGTCTTGGTAGATTTGCAGTGGTATGATACGCCTTCCATTTCAATATGATCGTTTGCACTGTGCTCCTTGGGATGTTTAAAGTTTTGGAAATCATTTTGTATCCAAATCCGGCTTTAAACTTCCCAACAACAGTATCACGGACCTGCCTGTTGAGTTCCTTGGTCTTCATGATGCTCTCTGTGCTTCAAACAGAACCCTGAGACTATCACAGATCAAGTGCATTTATACGGAGACTTGATTACACACAGGTGGATTATATTTATCATCATTTAGGACAACATTGGATCATTCAGAGATCCACAACGAACTTCTGGAGTGAGTTTGCTGCACTGAAAGTAAAGGGGCTGAATAATATTGCATGCGCCACTTTTCAGTTTTTGAATTTCCACAAAAATTTTAAATAACCAATAAATTTCATTCAACTTCACAACTGTGTTCCACTTGTTGATTCTTCACCAAAAATTTACATTTGGTATGTTTATGTTTGAAACATAATATGTGGGAAAAGGTTGAAAAGTTACAGGGGGGAGAATACTTTCGCAAGGTACTGTATAAAAGTAAAAGCTGAGAGAATGCTCAGCATATATCAGCATGTAGATATGAATGATTCAGAAAAAAATTATGCGGCACTCACCATGGCAGCTTGAATGAAAAATCCTTTATTTTGTGACTATCATCTTAGATGGTAAGGTGCTTTGGTGGGCAGAGGCGTACAAGGAGCGAGGACGACGGCTGTTTCGCACTACCACGCCACATCACCGTATTAACAAATTATTTTTATAGGATTTCCCAAAACTCTCCAGACCAAAGAGAAATTAGTGGAATACCTCACCCTTGTCATCTTCACTGCGTCTGGGCAGCATGCCGCTGTGAACTTTGGTCAGGTTAGTCTGTAATAATTGTGATGACAAAATAATATAAGTGCAGCTGGTAGTCAGCTGGGTAAGAAACTGCAGGAGCTGGCATTTGTGGTGGGATTAGTAGACTGGGTTCTAGTGGAAAAAAAATATGACAATTATTAATTCCGAGATTCACTCTAATATGAAGAAAGGAAAAAGGTTCCACTTGGCAATGAGTTAATTTATTCCTTTTTTGAATCTACAATATTTTAAAACTACTTTCACTTGCAATTAGTAAAAAAAAATCCCACTAAGTGTACATGAAAATACAGTCAGATCTAAAGTTTGGGCACACGTGTCCATGCAATGGTTTTCCTTGTTCTTTTTGGAACGTGCACATTGTAGATTCAGACTGAAGGCAACAAACCACAACAAAACATACATGAAAATAGTAAGTAAAAAAACACGTGTTAAACCTTAGATTCCTCAAAGTACCTCCCATAACTATGATGACAGCTTTACACAACTTTGGCATTCTTTAAAGTAGCTTCATCAGGAACCATTACTTTACGTCATGAAGGTCAGTCAATACAGAAAATTGCTAGAACCTTGAAGGCATCCTCAAGTGCAATCTTTAAAACCATCAATCACCATGATTAAATTGGCTTTCAACAGGACTGCCCTGGGAAACAATAACCAAAAAGTACTTGTTCTGTTGAGGATAAGTTCATCACTTACCAGCCACAGAAACTGCAAATTGATACCACCTTAGATAACAGCCTTCAGAAATGATGCACATAGATAAAATAAAAACCCAAAAAAGGAGAATAAGGACCAAGGAGCAGTATATAAAATATATAAATTTTATTATTGTACAAAAATGAAGAATAAAAATCAATGCTGTGTAATTTATAATAGCATACACAAAGGAATCAGCGACACCTAGATGCCACATACAGACTAAGTTAGGTACATATATGGCAAATTAATTGGATCAATATCAAACACATGTACTAGGAATTTTCACAATATGGCCATAAAAAGACACACAACTGGTAAAGAATTAGTAATAAATAATAACCACCAAAAAAAGGTGATAGATAGTGCAAAAAAAGGTAAATGTCTCTCAATAGTATATATATAATATATATAAATAAAGTGCAACAGTGCAATATTGATGATTCTTCGAAGAAGCTAAGAAGAGAAACGCGCGTTGGGGTCCTTCAGCCCACATTACAGCAAGGTTGGTCTCTGGCTTTACATGTTTACATTATTTGTTCAAGTCCCATGTACCCTCTCTAGTACTTTGGCTAATACCATTGATTGGCACTTTAGGTATTGGACTATATCTCTTTTTTGTGGTCTATTTTGTAGGTCCTTGTCTTGGATCATCAATATTGCACTATTATAAATTACATACCATTGATTTTTATTCTTCATTTTTGTACAATAATAAAATTTATATATTTCATATACTGCTTCTTGGTCCTTATTCTCCTTTTTGGGTTTTTGTGATAATATAATGGATGTGCTTCTATATTACTAGCCTCTTTTTTGGATTCACATAGATAAAATAGTAGACACATCTTATTTCAAATTCAAGGCACACATACCACATCATGGCAGCCATGGTACTCTTTAACTACATGCCATCCCATCTGGTTTGCACTTAGTGAAAGCCATTAAAAGTGACTACTGACTACCTGATGAAGCTGCTTGAAGGAGTGCCAAGGGTGTGTAAAGTTGTCATCAAATTAAAAGGGATGTACTTTGAGAAATCTAAAGAAATCTATAGTTGAACACATAATATGGTTTGTTTCACATATGTTTCTCTACCCCTTGTTTCAATATGTGCGTCTTTGTGGTTTTGCTGCCTTCAGTCTGAATCTGCAATGTGCAGGTGCCAATGAGAGCAAGGAAATCCATTGCATGAACAGGTGAGTCCAAACTTTTAACTGTTTCTGTGACTATAGGATAAAAGAGGAGTAGAATGACCTCACAGAGCTTTTTTATAGTCTCTAACCATGGAGGAACATAGCTCTGCATAGTAACTGTAGAAACAATAGGGTATTTTTAATAAAAGCATTTGTACTGTTACCTGTATAGATTAATTAAAAAAATGTATACAATGTCTTGTCCTCTCTAATATACAGTATTACAATGCTGTTCCCCGCAGTATGATTGGTGTTCATGGATCCCAAATGCTCCTCCAACCATGCGTTGCCCTCCACCAACTAAGAAAGAAGAGGTTACCATACAATATATCATTGAAAGCTTACCTGACAGAGGTCGATCATGCTGGCATCTTGGAGCTGTATGGGCTTTGAGTCAGTTTCAAGATAATGAGGTAAGCAAGTGAGTAAGCAGAAGAACCACAATATGTCCTGCAGGTATCTATTTGATTTGTTTAAAGCTTTTCTACTTTTGACAGCTGTTAAAGGTGATCTGTCAACAACCGCATGCAGGTCTTTTAAAGCTAAATCTAGCAACACTTTTATATCTTATATCTGCTGCTGTATTTGAGAAATTGCCCTTTTATTTCATATGCAAATGAGGCATTAATTGCTTTGGGTGTGACAGAACACTTCCCAATCCTCTGCCTCCTGAAGTTGGTTGTCAAGGGCACCATCCTCTTTAAATTGATTGATAGCTCACTCTCCAATTTCCTTGCCTTGCAGCTGGCCTCACATAGAAAGTGAGCTTTCAATTAAGCTAAAGAGGCTGGTGCTGGGAGAGGAAAAAAATGTCAAGAGGCAGAGGCTTGTGAAATGTTATGTCACCCCCAGAGCCCTTAATTTGCATATGAATTAAAACTTTGATTTCTAGGGAATGCAGCAACAGATAGCAGACATAAAGGCGTTGATAGATTTACCTTTCAAAATTTTGCAGATTGCCTTTAAAAAGCTGTAGACCTTTCTTTAGTATAAAAATTTGTTAATACAAGGAAATGTTTTATTACTAAATCCTTCAAGTAATGGATCATACAGCTGCAGAACAACGAAAAATTGTCTTCGCTACTTGCCTATATGTGCCTTGATTCTGAGGAACACAAATGTGAATGGTGGTTTGGAATAACTTTCACCTTCTTTCCTGTTGTTATCTAGTTGTTTCTAGGCATGTATCCAGATGAACATTTTGTTGAAAAACCTGTAAAACAAGCAATGGCGAAATTCAGGAAAAACCTTGAAGACATTACCAGTTTCATCCTTGACCGCAACAAGAATAAAAAGTTGCCATATTATTACATGTCTCCAGACAAGATCCCGAACAGCGTTGCTGTATAAGTTTACTGGAGCTACTTTCTGGATCAACAAGATCACACATGAAAGTGTAATGAGGACCTGGAGCTACAGTCATCTGATTTACTGCAGCACTTCTTTTCATTTATCAAACTATATTCATGTTTTATGCCATACAGATATCTCACTTAAAGAGCTCTGGCCAGAAGGATTTCACCCCACAAACTTTTTATAACCGCATGTAGCTCTTTCAAAGACAAGTCGAGCAATACCTGTACATGACCGGTTCATTCCTTCGTTACTAAAAAATAAGTGTTTGAATTTATATTTAATGAGGATGAAGAGCTGTGTGTAGATCTGAGTCCTCTGTCACTCCAGCTCTATTCCCCACACAGCGATGCCTCCTCCTTCTTGAGTGAGATCCTCTATGCTTTGTGAGCCGTCAATCAAGCAGGAGGAGGTGATGGTGCTGGGAATCAAGTAGAGCTGGAGTGACAGAGGCTTCAGACCTACCATAGCCACTCAGACATGTAATGGCATTACTGGACTTGTCTTTAAAAGAGCTACATACACATATAAATAGTTTTGGGGGTGAAATCTTGTTGTCAGATTCCATTTAAGATTACTCTTAATTTCTATAAAACCATAGACAACATAGCTCCAACACATTGTGATATCAGGCCACAATGAGCTGCTTGAAATATTGTGTTCTGTTCAATCTGTTGGATTACATTTGGCTTTGTACGTTGTAAACATAGATTCTTACATTAGTAATATACAACTAACAATGGTAATACAAAACATAACAGGTTATTAGTTATGTAGAAAGTAAAGTGTATACAGATGACAAAGTCAAATTCTGCCTACACAAGGCACTAACTGGTTTCTCCTTCAGAACATATAGGCATAAAAGAAAATCCTATATTTTATCTTCTATTACAGTAATTGTTTTTACATGTTGATTTTAACTTTGAATAAAAAATATTAATGTAAATTAAATGATTGTCAGTCTCCAGTTCATATATGGTAGAAATCCCCTATAATAATGGACACACTGTCAGAGTTAAAAACCTGACATGTGCGCACCACCATTGAACACAATGGATGTGCGTGTGTCTGTATTTGTGGTCCTTAAAGGGAATCTGTCACCCCTTTTTCCGAATATGAGCTGCCGGCACCGACATCAGGGGCTTATTTACAGCATTCTGTAATGCTGTAGATAAGCCCCCGATGTAACCTGAAAGATAAGAAAAAAAGAGTTGGGCCCCGTTACACATAGTGACGCACCAGCGATCCCGACAACGATATTACCTTGTCAGGATCGCTGGTGTGTCACTACATGATCGCTGGTGAGCTGCCAAACAGGCAACTTCACCAGCGATCAGCAGCAGTGACAGGAGGGTAACAAGCGACGCACGTCGCTTAGTTACCGACTATGTACCTTAGTCACCAGCGCGCTGGTGCAGGGAGCTGGTAACCAAGGTACACATCGGGTTTCTAAGCGGCACGCGGCACTTAGAAACCCGATGTGTACTTTGGTTGCCAGCTCCCTGCACAAGCGCGCTGGTAACTAAGGTACACATCGGGTTTCTAAGCACTGTACGCTACTTAGACACCCGATGTGTACCTTAGTTACCAGTGCCAGCTCGCTGATTGCTGGTCTCCCGCCTGTCACACGCAGCGATGTGTGCTGGCCAGCGAGAGACCAGCGATCAAAAACATGTCCTGGCCATTCCAGGACGATCAGCGATACCCGACGGGGGGGCTGGTCGCTGGTAAGTGTCACACACAGCGATCTCGCTGGTGAGATTGCTGTTGCTTCACAACTTGTGACTCAGCAGCGATCTGGCTAGTGAGATCGCTATGTGTGACGGGGGCTTTAGATTAAATTCACCAGGGGGTGGTCCAGTCCGATGGGTGTCATGGTCTGGTCCGGCGCCCCCCATCTTCATACGATGCCGTCCTCTTCTTTCCTTCCTGTCGTAGCTGTTGAGGGCAGAGCAGAGTCCTGCAGTGCGCAGGCGCCGGGAGCCACGACAGGAAGGAGCGCCGGAGCCATGACAGGAAGGAAAGGAAAGGAAAAAAGAGGACGTCATCGCTAGAAGATGGGAGGCGACGGACCGGATCGCAACACCCATCGGACCAGGTCGCCCCCCCGGTAAGTATAATCTAACTCTTTTTTCTTATCTTTCAGGTTACATCGGGGGCTTATAAGCCCCTGATGGCGGTGCCGGCATCTCATATTCGAAAAAAGGGGTGACAGATTCCCTTTAAAAAACGGACCACGAACGGACATAAAAAATGTACATGTGAAGGGAACCTAGAAGACAGAGCAGAACACTTTGTCTACTATTGCAAGGATATAAGCAGCCCATAGCATGGACCACAGATAGTCTGTTCTGGTATTTAGAAGCAGAATCTGGTACGTTAATGTATTTAGAAATATGATTATTATGCACGCTCCTGCAAATGTGATCAATTTTCCTTGTACCGTAATTGAAATCTGTAAATTTATACAGCTCTGGCAAAAATTAAGAGACCACTGCAAAATCTTCAGTTTCTCTGATTTTTCTCTTTATAGGTATATTTTTTAGTAAAATGTAAATTGCTCTTTTATTCTATAAACTACAGACAACATGTCTTCAAATTTCCAAGCACTAAATTTTGTATTTATTTTCAAAAAATGAGAAACGGTCAAAAAAAAAAATGCAGAGTGCTTGCAGACCTCAAATAATGCAAAGAAAACAAGTTCTTAATCATTTAGAAACAACAATACTAATGTTTTAACTCAGGAAGAGTTCAGAAATCAATAATTTGTGGCATAACCATGATTTTTAATCACAGCTTTCTTGAGTCTTGGCATGCTTTCCACCAGTCTTTCACACTGCTTTTGGTTGACCTTATGCCACTCCTGGTACAAAATCATCACTACACCTGTAGATAATTTACCAAAGGGTTATTATTTCCAATATGGGGTCACTGGTGAATTCTGCTATTCTCGGACTTAGGGGCTCTGTACATGGAGTCTGCAAACTATTCTAGCAAAATCTGTGCTCCAGGAGGTAAATAGCGCTCTGTCCCTCCTGGGTCTGGCTAAGCAGCACTGCACAGCCACATATCGGGTACTTCTACATTCAGTAGAAAATATGAGACAAATTTTGGTACCATTTTTTACCCATTTCCCAGTGTGAAAATGTAAAATATCGGGATAAAACAAAATTTTAGTGGTAAAAATGTAACAACGTCACTGCCCTATGGTATAAACGTCTGAGACCCACATGATGAATTCATTGAGAGAGGTGTAAACATTATTTTAGTGGTAAAAATGTAATTATTCTTTCTTCATCACCCAATGGTATAAAATTCTGTGAGGCACATGTGGTTTCAATATGATCACTGCACCCCTAGATGAATTCATTAGGGGTGTAATCTGTAAAATGATGCCACTTATGGGGGTTCCTGCTGTTCTGCCACCTCATGGTCGTTGCCAATGAAACGTGGCACCTTCAAACCATTCCAGCAAAATCTGAACTTCAATATGGCTCTTCTTCCTTTCTTGCACTGTGCCTCAAAAGTAGTTTGCACAACAAATTTTGGGGTCCATTTTCTCCTGCTAGCTTTGTGAAAATGGAACAAAATTTGATGCTAAAACAACATTTTTGTGGAAAAATATTTGTTTTTAATTTTCATAGATCATAACATTATGTGATGCACCTGTGAGTTCACCACACATCTAGATAAATTTCTTGAGGAGTCTAGTTTCCAAAATAGGGTCATTTGTGGTTTTTTTCACTGTTTAGGCACATCAGGGGTTCTCCAATCGCAACATGACACCAGAAGACCATTCCATCAAAATCTATGTTCCAAAACATCACTTTTTCCTTTATAAGCCTTGATGTGCACCCAAACAGTAGTTTTCCCTCATATATGGGTTATCAGCATACTTAGGAGAAATTGCACAAGAAAGTTTGAGGTCCATTTTCTCCTGTTACCCTTGTAACAGGACTAAAAGAACATTTTTGTGGGGAAAATGTAATTTTTTTTTTATTTACATGGCTCAATGTTATAATTTTATGTGAAGTACTTGGGGGTTCAAGGTGCTCACCACACATTTAGATAAGTTCACTGAGGGGTCTAGTTTCCAAAATGGGGTCCCTTGTGGGGTTTCCATTGTTTAGGCACATCAAGGGTTCTCCAAACACGACATGGCATCTGCTAATTATTCCAGCAAAAAGTCAAACGGCACTCCTTCCCTTCCAATCCCTCCTGTGCGCCCAAACAGTAGTTTTCCTCGACATATTGAATATTGGAGTACTCAGGAGAAAATGCACAACAAATTGTACTGTGCAGTTTCTCCTGTTACCTTTGTTAAAATGCTAAATTTGGGGCCAAAAAACATTTTTGTATGAAAAATGTGATTTTCTTAATTTTCGCAGATCAATGTTAAAAAATTTCTGTGAAGCACATAGGGGTTCATGGTGCTCACCACACATTTAGATAAGTTCCCTGAGGGGTTTAGTTTACAAAATGGGTCACTTGTGTGGGGTTTCCACTGTTTAGGCACATCAGGAGCTCTCCAAAGGTGACATGGCATCAGTTAATTATTTCAGCAAATTTTGCATTCAAAAAGTCAAATGGCGATCCTTCCTTTCCGAGCCAATCCGTGCACCCAAACTGTAGTTTTCTCCCACATATCAGGTATCGGTGTGCTCAGGAGAAATTGCACAACAAATTTTGGAGTCTATTTTCACCTGTTACCCTTGAAAAAAATAAAAAAAATTGGGTCTAAAGTAAAATTTTGGTGAAAAAAGTTAAATGTTCACTTTTTTCTTCCACATTCCATTAATTCCTGTGAAGAACCTGAAGGGTTAATAAACTTTTTGAATGTAGTTTTAAGCGCATCAAGGGGTCCAGTTTTTATAATGGTGTCATTTTTCGGAATTTTCTGTCATATAGACCCCTTAACCCCTTTCCTACATTAGACGTACCATTCCATCCATGTGACCTGGGACCCAAGTCCCAAGGACGGAATAGTACGTCTAACGCGATCAGCTGCACTCACGAGGGGAGCGCAGCTGATCGCGGCCAGGTGTCAGCTGATTATCACAGCTGACACCCGGCACTATGTGTCAGCTGATTATCACAGCTGACACCCGACACTATGTGTCAGGGGCAGTCACGGACCGCCCCCGACACGTTAACCTCTGGCACACTGCGATCAAACACGATCGTAGTGTACCGGGGGTTTAGGGAAGCATCGGCAGGGAGGGGGCTCCCTCCGTGCTTCCCTGAGACTCCCGCAGCAGCGCTATGTGCAGCACTGCTGCGGGGGCATCCTTTCCTGCAGGTTCCCGGATCCAATATGGCGGCGGGGACCTTCGGGGGCCTGCAGGGAGCCGGCTTCCTCATGGCTGCAAAGCGCCGGCATGAGGAAGCCTCCAGCACTGCCTGTGACAGATTGCTGATCTGTCACAGCGATCTGTGATGTGACAGATCAGCGGTCTGTCACAAGACAGTGATGTCCCCCCTGGGACAATGTAATAAAGTTTAAAAAAAAAGAGTAAAAATATTTTATAAAAAAAAATCGCTAAATAAATAAAAAAAAAATATTCCCTAATAAATTCATTTTTTGAAAATAAAAAAAAAACAAGAAAAGTACACATATTTGGTATCGCCGCGTCCGTAACGACCCGCCCTATAAAACTGTCCCACAGTTAACCCCTTTATTTAACCCCTTAAAAAATAAAAATAAAAAACGAAGCAAAAAATAAAGCTTTATCATGCCGCCGAACAAAAAGTGCAATAACGCGCGATCAAAAAGACGGATATAAATAACCATGGTACCACCGAAAACATCATCTTGTCCCGCAAAAAACGAGCTGCCACACAGTGTCATCAGTGAAAAAATAAAAAGTTATGGCTCGCAGAATAAAGCGATGCAAAAATAATTATTTTTTATATAAAATTGTTTTCATTGCATAAAAGCGCCAAAACATAAAAAAATAAATGAGGTATCGCTGTAACCGTACTGACCCGAAGAATAAAACCGCTTTATCAATTTTACTGCACGTGGAACGGTGTAAACGCACCCCCCAAAAGAAATTCATGAAACGCTGGTTTTTGTACATTCTGCGTCCTAAAAAATCGGAATAAAAATAGATCAAAAAAGTCACATGCCCGAAAATGGTACCAATAAAAATGTCAACTCGTCCCACAAAAAATAAGACCTCACATGACTCGGTGGGTCAAAATATGGAAAAATTATAGCTCTCAAAATGTGGTGATGCTTAAACTATTTTTACAATAAAAAGCGTCTTTTAGCGTGCGACAGCTGCCAAAAATAAAAACCCGCTATAAATAGTAAATCAAACCCCCCCCCCCGTTATCACACCCTTAGTTAGAGAAAAATAATAAAATAAAAAAATTATTTATTTCCATTTTCCCATTAGGGCTAGGGTTAGGGCTAGGGTTGTGTTGGGGTTAGGGTTGGAGTTAGAATTGGGGGGTTTCCACTGTTTAGGCACATCAGGGGCTTTCCAAACGCAACATGGCATCTGATCTCAATTCCAGCCAAAAAAGTCAAATGGCGCTGCTTCCCTTCCAAGCACTGCCATGCGCCCAAATAGTGGTTTACCCCCACATATGGGGTATTAGCGTACTCAGGACAAATTGCACAA